>NC_087347.1:8750000-10000000 GCF_030014295.1 Loxodonta africana | reverse complement strand
TTTCTGGGGTGTACACCGATTTCTAGTTTATAATTTTTTAGATCATTGAAACAGAGATGGTTGTATCTTGGAGATATTTTACAGCCTATTTACGATACTTACAGTTATCTTCCATTTTCTAAGCTCTGATATCCTAAAATTGCTTTTGAAATTCATTTAGCTTATTGTTTTAACTTGGTCGTCCATGATAATGTTTTCAGGAACCACTAGAATGTAAAGTGCTAAGCAGAAAGGGGGGAGACTTGTGGCAGAAAATGTGAGAGGAACAAGGAAGGTCCTTGATTCAAGAATCTTTGATGTAACAGCTGGTGATCGGAGAGCCATTGCAGGGAAGTAAGATAACTGAAAGTTGAAAAATACTTTTCTTCATGCACTTCCCCTTGTTCTAAGGCTAAAGAAGAAATCATTAACTGGGTCTTCAGTGCCCTGCATGGTCTGGTACTCACCTGTCTCACCAGCTTTATCTTACGCCGGGCCTCCTTACCCCAGATAAACCTAAAAAGGTAGTGAGTTGGAATGTAAGGTGGGTTTGTTTCACTTTACCTGACTGCAGTGAGCTTGGTTTGGGTTTTAGTATTTTGCTGTGAACAGGGACTCAGACATCTCAGCTGTGGTGGCTGATGAGGAGAGCGTAAGCTGAGCATATGCCCACGTATACGTTCGGGCCTGGAGTTCTGCATTTACCATTGAATAACTGGATGGAGATATTTTTGTCTTTAACAGGTTTCTTCGCATCAGTCTGTTGTAAAAATACGGAAAAGGATGGCAGCGGAAACGCAGACACTGAACTTTGGGCCTGAATGGTGAGTTTTTCAAAACCTTGTCGCATTCGATGTCGGATGATTAGTGCAAGATTAAGGAGTTTGCAAAGGTGCGAGGTGGTTTATAAGTGTGCATAGTTTTGAGATTTTGCATTATGTGTCGAGTTGAAACCAGTGGGGCTAGCCCAGGAATAAATTATATTTGGTGAATGACTGCATTCTTTGATTTTTAAAAAAATCCTTGGTCTGGTTATGTAATGTAATGGGGTCAGAACTCCCCATAGTTCCACTGCCCCAGCACATACTTACTTTTGTTTTTTTTTTGGGCCCTTACCTAGGTAAATACACAATTTGGTATAATTGTTAACAGCTTAATGTGTATTTTCTTTGCTATAGTGTTGGTGATTCCTATTTGTAGGCATTGGAAAGATAGTTTTTATTATAATTTGGATTTTATTGACGGGCTAGGCACGTGGTCCAGAACCATATTGGTGGCTATCAGGAGAAGCCCATCTAGGGTGGAGTTCACATGTGCCATAATAGGACTTGGTTGACCTTTGAGTCTCTTACAGATGTGTTTGGACCCCGAATGTGGAATTTTCATGGAATTTTGAGATCCATCATATTGTAGTGTGACTTCCCCCCTTCTTCTTCCTTTTCCCCCAAAGTTGGTGATTGAAGGTCTTCTCTTGAGTGGCGTGAATAACGCTAGTTGTCTCTTCCATTCACATCTTGAACAGCCCCTCTGGTGGTTTCAGAGACAGCATAAAAGTAGGTGAATTGGCGTGGCGCCTTCAGCGGCCCTGACTGGCCAGAGGTGGAGATTTGATAAATAACGTAGCTCTCCTGTAGTGACTTCCTGTTTGAGGACTCAGCAGTTCACCCTGTTGAACGCATTTATCTTCTTATGTGTAATTCCTAGACTTTTTTAACCCAGATGGCTGGAATTTGGAGACTGAGGAGAAGTCACTATTTGAAATTTTAAAAACTGATACAACTCCTGTACCTTGGGAGTTTATTTTGGAAATGTCAACGTTATAATGCTGTACCTAATTTGTTATTCTATTTTTAAAATAATCCTCTTTTTCCCAAATCAATATATATTTGTAGAAAAATTAGAAATTACAAGTAAGCCAGAAAATGATAATAACCACTATAATAACCAATGTAAATACCTCGGTGTATTTTTCTGGGTGGTTTTATGTATAAAAAAAAAAATGAGATCATTCTGTACGGTTTTGTAATCTTTTAAAAATAACTGTATCAAAACATCTTTTATATCAATAAATATTTTAATGATTTAAAATGGTTGTATTATATGGGTGTACCAGCAGTTATTTAACTAGTCCTCTAGATACAGCATATATAGGCTGTTTTCAGCTTTTCATTATTATAAAATATTTTGATGAACATTCTTGTAACTGAACCTTTATTCACTTTTTAACTTTCTTTACCAACTGGATTTAAATTCGTAGAGCTCACTTTGTAAACCATTTTGTGTATAACCATTTAACTTCTATCTAGAATTTGTACCTGCTCCTGTTTTGTATTTACACACCTTTATGTATCTTTCTTTGTAAAAACACAGTTGATTAAATCCTCAGCTAACTTAAGATAGATTTTTTTTTCCCAGCATCCCTCTGTTGAGAGGCAACAAAAAGAGGTAGCACCATGAATTTAGCCAAAATGGAATAAAAACAAAACTCTGGTAATGTTTTAAATTGGGCAAATCCACTGCAAAAGACCTCTTTAAAAAAGTGTTAAAAAGCAAAGATGTCACTTTGAGGAGTAAGGTATGCCTGACCCAAGCTGTGGTATTTTCAGTTGCCTCATTTGCGTAGGAAAGCTGGACAGTGAATAAGGAAGACTGAGGAAGAACTGATGCATTTGAATTACGGTGTTGGCGAAGAGCATCGAATATACTGTGGACTGTCAGAAGAGTGAACAAATAAATCTGTGTTGGAAGAAGTACAGCCAGAGTGCTCCTTAGAAGCGAGGATGGTGAGACTTTGTCTCACGTACTTTGGACATGCTGTCAGGAGGGACCAGTCCCTGAAGAAGGATGTCATGCTTGGTAAAGTAGAGGGTCAGCGAAAAAGACCTTCAGTGAGATGGATTGATACAGTGGCTGCAACGATGGGCTCAAACAGAAACGATAGTGAGAATGGCGCAGAACTGGGCAGTGTTTTGTTCTGTTGTAGACAGGGTCCCTATCAGTTGGAACTGGCTCGACGGCACCTGGCAAAAACAACATGTTTCTTTCTTTGTAAAAACGCAATCGATTAAAATCTTCAACTGATTTTTTTTCTAGCATCCCTTTTTCCGAAAAGAGGCAACAACATGAATTTAGCCAAAATAAAATTTTGAAAAGCCCTGGTAATGTTCTAGAGCAAGCACACACTTAGCTTGATTACTGGAACATAGCCATGCCTCTTCTTTTCTGTAGTATTCATGACTGCTTTTGCACTACAGTGGCAAAGTTAAGTAGTTATAACAGAGGCCGTCTGGCTTGCGAAGCCAAAGTATTTATTCTCTGACTCTCTACAGAAAGATTTGCTTACCCTTGCCCTACACTGTGTGTTCCCAGACAGGGCGGTCTCTGTGTTATTGACCCAGCCTGTCAGTAGTGCCTTACAGTTTCTCCTTTTCCTTGATACCCTGAAGTTATGTTTGATGGTGTTTCATTTGATCAGCCCAGCATTTTTTACAAAATTTGAATCGGAATGCCCTTAGCAGAGAAGAGTCACCAGTCTCATCCTTAAGTATACCCACTCCTCACTTATCAACACAGTTAGTTTCCAAAGACCAGTTCTTGATGGGAAAATTGGTGCTGTGCAAAAAATGGAGAATGACCACATCAGATCACAAAATTGAGGATTACTACATCGTTGCATAACGACCAAACCACTGAGAATCACGGCCTAGCCACACTGACACATAACCTTAACCACAGCCAGCGTTAGTTTTGCCTCGCACCTCAGCATTAGTTACTGGGAGATGTACGTCAATGTGCAAAATAATCAGATAGTAGATTTTTTACTATTGTCGTAAACACAAAACCGAGGTAGTTGATAACTGAGGAATAGGTGTAGTAGCTTTACGTAATTGTTTCCTTTGTCACCCTGCAGGCATTAGAGATTAGGGACCTTCCTTTTCTCTGAAATGCTGCTAAACTGAGGTGTGAGGTCTAAGCAGGCAATCTGCCTTCTTTATACCATCTATCAAAATTCTTTTGGCAAAGGGAGGATATGCAGTCCTTAAATAACCCTAAGTAACCCTGAGCTAGAAAGCTCCAGTATGAATAGAGACTGTGGCCGTGTTTTCTGCACGTAATATTGGCATTCGTTGTGAAACTTGAGGTCAGTGTCCAGAGTATTTGAGAATCAGGGTTTAGAGCGGTTTACATAGAATCAGTGTGTAACTTTGAACCATGACTGAAACACGCAGTGATACTATATTCTGTTTACTAAGGCCTTCGTTTTTATAATGAATAATGTAAAATAATGTTTAAAAGGAGGTGGATTAAATGAAAAGCTTTATTTGTATCTGGGACAGTAGTGAAGATGGGAAAGGGTTGAAAATTGCAATAGGGACAGATCATGAATGACCCTTAGCTTGGACTTTTTAAGGTAGGTCTGGGGAATCATTAGGTTCTATGTTATCTGTAGAATAAAAAAAAAAATCACCACCAGAGCAATTTAAAAGGATGTCACAGATTTAATGGAGAAATAAATCATTTCTAGGTATCAAACAGTAGTCACTTTCTTCAAGTCTTTACTCAAGTGTCCCCACCTTAGACCTTCCTTGACTATCTATACAAGCTCTCCCCTTTACTCCCTATCTCCCTTCCCTGCTTAATTTTTCTGCATGGCCTGTATCAAAATATAACATGCCAAGTATTTTCTTTATTTATATCCTATCCTCCTATGCCCACTAGACTGCACGCTCCCCTGAGGGCAGGCACTTTGGTCTTGATTTTATACGGTTTGTTCACGGCTATATCCCCAGTGCCTGGCACGTAGGAGGCGCTCGATAAATACTTGTAAAGTGAATGAGTGAGTTATTGGAAAGCAAAGCTGTTTTTAATGTTTTATTATTGTAAATGGCGTGTGTGCACACCCTTGGACATTTTTGTTCAGATCTCTGATTATTTCCTTTGAACTAATTTCTTAGAAGTGGAATTACTAAATCGAAGGTTTTATTCCTCAGCTTTTTGATGACATCTGAACGGACTGACCACTGGAAGGACTGCGTGAATTTAATTCCCGTCACCTGCCTTGACAAAGCATTCACTACTCTCAATATTCTTTTGGGTGTTAAGTTTGGTAGAGTTGTTTTTTTTTTTTTTCCATTAACATTTTTTGTTGTTAGTCTCAGTAACTAAATAGTTTGTGCACATTGCAGAAAGCTTGGAGGAAACAATAATACAAAGGGAAAAAGAAAAGACCTAAGTTAGTTTTAATTCTGCTGCCCAAAGAACCATTGCTAACATTTTGGTGTGCATCTTCTTTTTTCTTTGCAAATGTTTGTATGTGTACTTCAAGACATTTTAAAAAATCAAATTCTTTATTATACTTGTTTTATTTGGACATTTTTTACGTCTGCCTGTCTACCTCAGGAAAATCTAGATAATAAAAGAGTTTATTATGGGGGGATAATTGCAGACAGTTACCTGGCTTCATGGAGAAGGAGCCAAGGATGCACCTTTGGGGTTTCCCCCGCTATACGTTCATGCCTTAAGGATATTTTCCCGTGTCTTTCCTTTCAAAAAAGAGGAAGGCACTTCTGTTTCCTCCTAAGCACTTTGTTTATGTTTGTTAAAATGGTTACTTTGTGGTTTATCTGCTCGTATATGTTTTTGCCTTCCTCGTAAAAGAACTAATTCCATTAAGAAAGGCACAGTGTATCTCAGTTTGATAAGCTCACTGTGCACCACACACAAACCATAAATGTTGAATGGGGGCATTCAGGCCTTATTGGAAAGGCCAGAAGAATGCAAGCATGATTGCCAGGTTAATCTTTGTGAAGTTGTGGAGAAAATGAATAAAATTCTGGAAGATGGAATAAATTAACATTCCCTGTTTTCAAGAAGAGTAAAAGGATAATCTGTGCAAACTGAATGGATAGTAAATTAGATGTTCTCCAGGGATCTACTTTTGAAGAGAATATTAAGATCTGTTCATTTCATTGCCTGCCGTGTTCCATGCCTTGGGTTAGGAGGCTGAGGCAACAAGGGTGAAGAGACATGGTCCCTACTTCTGAATTGTCCAGTGAAGACGCTTACACACCAGCTAAGTGATTGCACTGTAATGTTGGAACGCTCAAAGGGAACGAGAATGGAAGTTAAGGACACTCAGCTCCCTCTTTGATTTTCCACTTGAATGTCTTCTAGGCATCTCATACTACATACTTCTCCAAAACCGACCTTATGATTTTTGCCCTTTTAAATTTCTTCTTATATTTCAGCTTAATACCACAGTGTGCCCATTTGCTCAAGCCAGAAACCATGATCTTATGCTTTCTTATTGCAGGTGAGGAATGAGAGATGTTAGGCCATGAGAAAGAAAGTCTGGTGGGACATGGTGACCAAATACATTCCACTATTAGAATGATCTTCACTTGTAAGAATGCTTTGATGTGCCCTCTACTGGTAGAAAGTATTGGGAAGCATATTGGCTCAATATAGAAGATATTTAAAAAAAAAAAAATCTAGAACAGTAAAAATAATTTCCAGTAAAAATACATATTTGTGTATTAAAATTAATGTTTGGCAAAATAAACCTTGGCTGTTTTAAATACAATTTTGAGACCTCATTATTGGAAAGATCATGGCCTTTTTAGTTATTAGACCCTAGGTTTGAGTCTTTGTCTGCTGTCTGTGATTGTGAGCAAGTTGTTTAACCCCTCAGCTTCATTTTTCTTATCTGTTATACTGGGGTTGTTGTGAAGATTAAATGAGATAATGGATGTGTAAATTCACTTTTAGGAAAGAGGCCAACTTTATATGAAACCGATGGGAAGCAGTTTCCTGGGAAGTCCTTTAGCAATGGTGGACCACTTCTTTGCGGGCATGTTGTTTTCTTATGTGGTTGTTTAACCTGTCTTAGAGGTTGGACTAAATGACTTCTAAGCCCAAGAATAATTGGGAAGAAGACAAAGATCGGTCTATTAGCAACGAGCACTCCTAGCACCCAGACCGTGGTCTTTGTATGTAATGAAGAGAACCGGGCTCCCTAAAGAAATGGTTGATTCCAGTTCTGAGGCAAGAAATGATACAAGATGCGCCTGGGGTATTTGAGATACCAGATTAAAAAGAAGCTATTAAAGACTACTAAAGTCATATTAAAAGGACTAGGAGTCAACCTGAAGAAGCTCCTTCTGGTCAAAGATGAGACAGTTTGAGCAATGTTAGGAATAATTCCAGTGAATTGAAATACATTAATAAAAGTTTGTTTCTGCCAGAGAGTGCAAGTGAACCAGATCATTATTTTGAAAACTAATAAAGAGCAAATATCAAGGCCTTTTTCTTCTTTTCCTATATAAACTATACCATTGGGTGACTACCAGATAGTATGGTCTGTGAGAGAAGTACTCCACCTAATTAATAAAGAAGGAATGATAGAATAAAATAATTTTGCAACTTCAGTGAACTTACAGATCCAAGCATTGATCATTGGTAGCTGCTAGCATCATATCATCATAAGTGTCTCCTGCTGGGATAATACACCACCACGTATGTCCTGCTGGGATAATACACCACCACGTATGTCCTGCTGGGATAATACACCACCACGTATGTCCTGCTGGGATAATACACCACCGCGTATGAAGTAGTCTTGGCAAAAAATAGAACCCAAATCTGACTGAGCCCTGATGTCCGGTTATCAATGTACATGAAACACTAGAGGGCAGAGAAACATGTGAAACTACTTTATAGGGATGAGGCCAACAAGATCCATTATTTTAAAGAAAAGTCCCTATCTTTTAGAAATACATTCTGAAATATTTACAGATGAAATGATATGCCTGATTTCCTTCAAAATAATACTGTAGGAGGGTTAGATGGGGTTGTGGATGGAGCGGGATTGGCCATACATTGGTGGTTTTGGGGCTTAGTGATGGCTACATGGGAGTTCATTATATCTTTCCTGGTACTTTTATATATGCTCAAAATTGTCCATAAGAAGAAGTTCAAAACAATGGAAAGAGAAGATAAAAATATGGAATTAAAATTAATCTACAACCTTACATTACTAATGCAGATTTTTAAGGTATTACTTTCTACATATTAAACATTTTTATACATTTATAATGCATATTCTCTTTTATCCTACCATTTTTGAATAGTGTACAAGTATTTACTATGCTTTTACCTAACCTTCATAATAATTTTTAATGTATAATAATTGATGAGACATTACCCTGTTTTTGCTTTTGTGACTAAAGCTTAGCAACGTGGGGCACATATTTTAATGCTTCTGTTGAATTTTTCCCTAGTCTAAGCTACTGAGTCAAAGTGCCCTGGCTCCTTTTAGCTGTGGTGTCTGTCCCTTTGTAAAATCTTAAGGCAGCTGCCCCAGGTCCTAACCCTCCCACTTGCTGTTTGACACCGAGCTGCAGTGGAACCTCATGTTTGCAGGTTTTTACTGAAGATTGTTTTCCTGTCTTTTTAAATAAAAGAACTTATTGTAGAATATATTTTAAAATTAAACAAATTAGTTCCCTCTTCTCTAGTTCCATTTTTCAGAAGTAACTGCTGTTATCAGCTTGGAGTGTATTTTTTTCCTTCATAGCAGTACATATGGCCTTCATTTTTTTCTTTTTATACTTGTCTTCATTTTAAAATTCTCTACATTGATCATTATTTTATTAAAAAAGTGTGAAATATTACAGGAATATAAAAATAATAAATTATATTAAACACCTGTGTATTCACAAAGCAGAGAAAAGAAAGCATTACAGGTGCACAGTTATGGAAACTTCTTAGACATAACTAAACACCTCGCAGGTCTGAGCTACTGGGCTTGAAGGCTAAGGACCATAGTCTCAGGGGACATCTAGGTCAACTGGCATAACAGGTTGTAAAGATAATGTTGTACGTCTTAGTTTGGTGAGTAGTGTCTGAGGTTCTTAAAAGCTTATGAGTGGTCATCTAAGATACAACTATTGGTCTCTTCCCATCTGGAGCGAAGGAGAGTAAAGAAAATGAATGACTTAAGGAAGTGATTAGTCCAGAGGACTAACAGCCCACATGAACCACAGCCTCCTCTAATCTGAGACCAGAAGAACTAGATGGTGCCCTGCTACCACTACTGACTGCTCTGACCAGGAACACAATAGAAGAGCCTGGTTAGGATGGATGAAAAATGTAGGAAAAAAATTCAAATTCATAAAAAAAGACCACACTTAAGGGTCTGATAGAGACCGGAGGAACCCCTGAGACTATTGCCCTGAGGCACCCTTCTAAAACACTCATGTTAGCTGGAACTGAAGCCACTCCTGGAGGCCACCTTTCAGCAATATAATAGACTGGCCTATACAATAAACAGTAACACCCGTAAGGAATATGCTCCATAGAACAATCAACTGTATGAGACCGAAAGGCAACATCTGCCCAAAAGCCAAGGTGAGACGGCAGGGAGGGGCAGGGAAACTGGACGAGTGGAACCAGGGAACCCAGGGTGGAAATGGGGAGAGTGCCGACACATTTTGGGAATTGCAGCCAATGTCACAGAAGAATTTGTATGTGAATTACTGAATGGAAAACTAATTTGCCGTATAAACTTTCATCTAAAACACAATAAAATGTTAAAAAAAAAATTACGTAAATAAATCTCCCTGTATACCCTCAACTATCCCATTCCTCTCCTGCCCTTTGCAGGTAACGTCGTGTCCTGAATTTTTTGTCAGTGCCATGCTTCTTTATGCTTTTATTTTATATGTTCTGTAAACAGGTTTTATATGTTTTGTATATAAGGCACCATTCATTATTATAAGTGTATTTTGCTTTTTCACACACAAAAAAATTTATTTTTATTTTTTTTGTGTATCCTGCCTTATTAACTGTCTTATTAGATATTGCCAAATCATTCTTTGAAGTGGTTATTCCAATTTATAATCCCACAACACTAGAGTTTTCATCGTTTCACGTCCTTACCAATATTGTCGAATATTTTAATTTTTAGCAATCTGATGGGTGTAAAGCTTGTTTTAATCACATGTTACTTTTGTAAATTGGAAAAAAGTGTTTCCTCCTCTCCGTTCAACCATCCAAGCTTATCAGAGACGTGCCTCAGTAGCCTTTTAAGTTAAGGAATTGCCACATGGTTGTCTGGTTCTTTCTCAGTGAAATGCTTAGTGTTCGATGACAGCAGGTCATATTAAAGCCAAGATCCTTGGTACCTTGAGTGTAGTAGAATTTCCTTTTGCCCTTCTAAAGAACTAAAATGAAAAAAAAAAAAAAAATTTTATAGTATATTACATAAAAATAAAAAGTCCACGGGGTCAGGATTATTTGACATTCCTGTTTACATTCTGTGTCTTCTTCTAGGCTACGAGCTCTGTCCAGTGGTGGGAGTATTACATCCCCTCCTCTTTCTCCAGCACTGCCGAAGTATAAATTAGCAGACTATCGTTATGGCAGAGAAGAAATGTTAGCACTTTTCCTTAAAGACAACAAGGTAAGAAAATAGGAAAAGAGCTCAAAATTATGAATGAGAATTTCGGGTATATACTCTGATGGACGGTGATGGTCCAGTGGTAGAATTCTCACCTTTGGGAGATCTGGGTTTGACTCCTGGCCAATACACCTCACGCACAGCCACCACACCTTCGTTTCTGGAGACTTGTGTGTTGCTATGATGCTGAACAGGTTTCAGTGGAGCTTCCAGACTGAAATGGACTAGAAAGAAAGGCCTGGTGATCTTCTTCTGAAAATCAGCCAGTGAAAACCCTGGGGATCACAGTGGTCCGGTCCGTAACTGATCATGGGAATGGCATGGGACCAGGCAATGTTTTAATCCGTTATGCATGGAATTGCCTGTCAGGGTCTTATTCGATGCAGCTAGTAACAACAACACAGTGATGGACAATGATGTATTATTTAAATAACATATTCTAATGCATTAACAAAAACCAAACCCATTGCCAGTGAGTCAATTTCGACTCATAGAGACCCTATCAGACAGAGTAGAACTGTCCCATAGAGTTTCCAAGGAACACCTGGTGGATTTGAACTGCCAACCCTTTGGTTAACAGCTATAGCACTTAACCACTATAACCATCAGCATTTGAAAAATGGTGAGATTGTGTCTCACATACTTTGGACATGTTGTCAGGAGGGATCAGTCCTTGGAGAAGGACATCATGCTTGGTATAGTAGAGGGTGAGTGAAAAAGAGGAAGGCCCTCAATGAGATGGATTGACACAGTGACTGCAACAGTGGCCTCAAGCATAACAACGATTGTGAGGATGGCACAGGACCGGGCAGTGTCTTATTCTGTTGTACATGGGGTTACTATGAGTCGAACCCCTCTTTCAAGTTTAGTTTATTTCTACCCCAGTTGGGTGGCTTAGAGTTGAGAAATGAAGGCTTTCTTCTTCCTTCTGTTTATTGCACCTCTTGACCCTACCTTCCAAATTGGAAGTGAGGGGCAGCTTCTGTTCTTTCCCTTTTTGAGTTCAATATAACATTTTTAATAGAGAGAACATCTTAAAATGTAGCACTACATTTCTGTCAATTATAAAGGATCAAAAATCTGAAACACTATAATTTTAAATAGTCTTTTATTATCTGACTAGTGAGAAATAATATTTTCTACTTTTTTCAGTGTACTTTGTTTTTAATTTTATTAATGGATTGAGAATCTGAAATTTTAATGAGGTTACTAAGGGGCAGATGTAATTGCTTATAAAAAGCTCTCTGCCACCTCTTGCTTTGAGTTAAATGTGGGGATTTTTACTTCTCCACTGTGCGCTCTGGAATACCAGAGTTGCTGTCTGTCAAATCCAAAAGTGGTGGTATGATAGGAAGGTTGGGAGGGCGGTGGTGGTGTTAGGTGCCATCGAGTCAGCTCCGACTCACTGCGACCCCGTATATGACAGAATGAGACGCTACCCGATTCTGTGCCATCCTCATAATCATTGCTACGTTTGAGTCCATTGTTGCAGCCACGGTGTCACTCCACGTTGTCGAGGGTCATCCTATTTTTGGCCAACTCTCTACCAAGCATGATGTCCTTCTTCAGGGACTGGTCCCTCCTGATAACAGGTCCAAAATACATGAGATGAAGTCTTGCAATGCTCGCTTCCAAGGAGCACTCTGGCTGTATTTTTTCCAAGACAGTCTTGTTCTTTCTTCTGGCAGTCCATGATATATTCAGTATTCTTCGCCAACACCATAATTCAAAGACATAAGTTCTTCTTTGATCTTCCTTATTCCTTGTCCAGCTTTCACATGTGAGGTGACTGAAAGTATCGTGGGTGACAGAGGGTTCAGTATTCGACACTCTCAAAATATGTGACATAGAAGTTCAATATGGTGAATAAACTTTAATCCGTTTTTACAGTAACCAGCAATAGATGAATAGAAGAGTGTTTTTTCTTGTTTTTAGTTCGTAATTGGAGGGATACTATTAATCTCATGGTGTTATTCGTGTGTTTGGCCATACAGATACCTTCAGACCTACTGGATAAAGAATTTCTGCCTATTCTACAGGAGGAGCCCCTGCCGCCATTAGCTCTTGTACCCTTTACGGAGGAAGAACAGGTTTGTGCCCAGCTTTTGTCCTTAGCTTAAGCCCTTTCCACTAAGGCATGATAATGGTGCACTACTGCTTAGGCCCTAAGGAGTTTCGTGTATCCACACAGACCTGCTTCCTTCTTAACCAGCCCCCTCTCTCCCTTCACTTTCTGAAAATTGATTAGTTTATTTTTATTGGGGCAAATATATATGTAACAAACCATTTGACCATTTCAACGTTCTTCACATGTCAGTGACACACTTAATGTTTATCATGTTCAACCATCACCCTTATCAGAAGCTCGATGTCCCCTAAGCAGCGACTCTTCCTTTCCCCCTCCGCCTGCCTGCCATTGGTAACCACTAATGAACTATAAAACCAAACCAAACCCATTGCTGTTGAGTCAGTAATCTATGGTCTCTGAATTTGTCTAGTTTAGATACTTTGTGTAAGTGGGATCATATAATATTTGTCCTTTTGTGTCTGACTTATTTCAGTCAACATGTTTCCAAGGTTCATCCGTGTCACAGCATGTATCACAACTTCATTTCTTTTTATGGCTAATGAATATTCCGCCATATGGATGGGCCACATTTGGTTTGTCCATTCATCTGTTGATGGGCACGTGGGTTGTTTCCACCTTTTGGCTACTGTGAATGATGCTGCAGTGAACATTGGTGTATAAGTATCAGTGTGAGTTCCTGCTTTCAAGTCTTTTGGGTTTATATCTAGGAGTTGAATTGTCTGTCTTTCCTGATATGTGGATGCCTCCTTTTTAGTTGCCTAGATTCCTCTTTCGTATCTGTTGCTGTTGAAATGTTTCTAGATTCTTAAGGCAATGGGAATCAGCTCTAATAAGTTAGGTAGAGAAGAAGAGCTTTTTTTTTTCTTCTGTGGGGGGAATCCTTCATTTTCTGAAAAATGTAGTTTTTCAAAAGTAACTGCCAACCTGCATTTTCACCAGTGTATTCTAACACTTGAAAGCTGGCTCTCCAGAAAAATGTAGCTCTTTAATTCAAAATGCTCTTAAAACTCCTCTGTTACCGATTTTCGTTTATGATACTGTGAGGAAGCTAGCAGATTTTGTGGGTCCCTGTTTATCGTGTGCTACATCTTGTACCAAGATAAATGAGTTTCTCACTTCAAGGAGCTTATGGTGATTGTAGTAAAATGGAGACATAAGAACCTTGTTGGAATGCTGGAATGCCACTTCATATGAAGCATTAATTTTTTAAAAAAACAGCTTTATTGAGACATAAATCACAGACCGTAAAATTCACCCTTAAAAAGTATACAATTCTGTGGTTTAGTCGAAATCAACTCAATGGCAATGGGGTTTTTTTTTCCGGGGGCGGGGGGGGATTAGTACATTCACAGAATTATACAACGACACCACTATCCAATCCCAGAACCTTTTCATCATTACTTTTTGTGACAGCCTTGGCTTCTTCCACTATACTGTTGCCATGTTTTGCGTGGGGAAGCTGCTCTGTTGAGAAAGAAAGGCTTACTGAAAGAACTGTTTTAGAACTGTATTAAATTCTAAGAAAGATACGTTGTTAATCTTTATTGATTCTCCTCACCATACTTTAAAAAACCGTTCTGTTTGGTTTATGGCTTCCTTCTGTATCAGGCAGGTTCCATCCTTATCCTCAAAACCCGCTCTCTCCTAAGGTTATTAGTAGATAGGTGCAGTGACCAAATAGTGTTGATTGCTGTAAAGAGTACACGAGGAAGACAGGGTCCTGTTTCCAGTGATTGCTGAAGAGTTCTTGCCAAGTATCTAGTTGGCATCTGGCGATATTTTGGTTTAATTATCCTAAAAATATTTTTATAAATATTTCAAATAGACAAGTATAAAGCATATTATTATAAATACCAATATATTTACTATTCAGATATGTGAAACCTTAAAATTATGAGATTTGTGTGTGTTGTTTTTGTTTGTTGGCTTTGCTTTAAGAAGTAAGAGTTCATATACTGTTGAGATTGCCTGGGATGTACCCCTCCCTCCTGTCTCAGAGATTGTTAGGAATTGGTTTGTCGTTTTCATTCTTGCTTTTATATTTTCATTACATATCTGTGTATCCATATGTAATATGTATTTTTTTTAATAGGGTTATACATTTTATGTTCCAGATAGCATACTGTAGTTTTTATTCTGTGGCTTGCTTTTTTCACTTAACGTTGATATTTAGATTTATCTATGTTGATACATGTAGGTCTAGTTCGTTCATCTCTGTTGTCTAGTGTGAGAAAATCCAGTTTTTCCTCTCTCCTATTGTAGGGTCGCTATGAGTTGGAATCAACTCGATGGCACTGGGTTTTTGTTTTTTATTTTTGGATATTTAGGTTGTTTTCAGTTTTTGCTATTATAAATTATGCTGCGGTAGGGCTTCTTATAACGTGTTGTAAAAATAGAATTGCTGTGTTTTAGTTCTTTACATTTTTTTGAACTTTACTGAGTATTGCCAAGTTATTTTCGATAGTGGTTTCGGCCACCATCAGTGGAGGGAGGGGTCCCATTTCTATACACAAACTAGCTCTTGAATTTTTAATTTTGGCCAAGCTGGTGGTGGTGATAGTGGTTATTAATTTACAATTCTGCAGTTCCTAGCGAAGTTGAGCATCTTTTCATATGCTTATGGGCCATGATAATGTTTGATTTGTCCGTGTCCCCTGCCCATTTTTCTTTTAGGTTGTTTGTCTTTCTTATTGGTTTTACGTTTTCATTATATATTCTTTAAAATCAGCAAAACGCTTGAAAAAGATAACGTACCCATAAGAAAATTTGGCAACAATAAGAACAAATAATTAACAGAAATACATATATGGTCAATAAACGTTTGGAAAACTGTTCACTGTCATGGGCAAAGAAAAGCAAACTAAAACAGGTTTGGTCCTGTTTTGTCCAAGAAAGTTTTGTCCGAATTTGTGGAGAATTTTTTCAATAAAAATGTTGAGTGTTGGAAGTGCAAAGCAATGTTTAAGAGTACATTATTGCTTATTTAAAGAGGGGAAAATGTATTTACGTATTTTCTTGGAAAAATACACAAGAAGCTGAGAACACTGGCTGCCTTTGGGAAACGGAAACCGGTAGCTAGGGAAGGGATGGGAGGGAGGGAGGTTTTCTCTTTCCCCGTCCACTACCGTCTCCTTGTACTTGATTGTGCTCCAGACTGGCTGTTGGGGTGGAAGTGCAGATCAGTGACTGAGTGATTGGGATTGTGTTTAACTTTCAAGCACCTCGCCACCGCCCCCCGCCATTTGCTTCTAATTCCTGTCCTTGTATTAAGTACTACGTTGAGTTGGCTATTCACTTCAGTGAATGAGACAGAAGAGGCCGTTTTCCTCTTATTTTTGGGTAACTTCTGCTGGAACTGGGCTTTATCAGGTGACTGGTGCATCAGACCTTTTTGCCACTTCTTACACATACGTGCTCATTTCCACCTTCCATGAGGTAAAGACTTAAAGGGCCCTTTCAAACCATGTCTCTAGCAGAGAGTTTTCTCTGTTGATTCTGTTGCGTACCCATCTCTCTGTTTAGGGATGCATAGGGCATTTTGCATTTGTTTGCTTGTTGAGTTTAATACTCCCTCACAGAACCTAGCAGAGCGCCAGGCAGGCTGTCGGTGTTTGTGGATCTGAAATGCGCGCGTAAACTGTTGGCCAAGATCAGGTTTGGGGTCATCTCAGCGTGGTTATGGTGACCTATGGCTAGTAGTAACCGGATGCCATTTTATAGTTGCAGTGGGAGGTGGGGAGAAGCCACATGTCTTATTCATTGTTTCTTTCTTTTTTTTGGCAGAGAAACTTTTCCATGTCTGTAAATAGCGCGGCTGTCCTGCGATTGACGGGACGAGGAGGAGGAGGCACAGTGGTGGGGGCTCCTAGAGGTCGAAGTTCCTCAAGAGGGCGAGGTGAGCTTTCACGGGGCCAGAGTTATGACGTGAGGGGGAGGAGGAGCGGGAAATCCCTTTTTGAGATATTTTAAAGCTTGAATTTAAAGAGCTGCCGTTTGATACTGAACTGCGTACTAAATGTCCTGAACATTTATTTTCTGAACTATTTCTCAGGGTGTTTGATCCCTAACCCGAATTTGGAGGGGAAAAAAACCCAAAACCCTGTAGCCATCAAGTGATTTCCGACTCATGGCAACCCTACAGGACAGAATAGAACCTGCCCCATAGGGCTTCCAAGGCAGCAAGTCTTTTTTTTTTTTTTTTCAGAAGTCTGAAACAATCTACTTTAATTAATCTTATATATTTATGTGACTACAGCACTATAAAATGCTTTTAAATATATCATTTAATTATTTTTTTTATTAACTTTTATTGAGCTTCAAGTGAACGTTTACAAATCAAGTCAGTCTGTCACATATAAGTTTATATACATCTTACTCCGTACTCCCACTTGCTCTCCCCCTAATAAGTCAGCCCTCCAGTCTCTCCTTTCGTGACAATTTTGCCAGCTTCCAACTCTATCCTCCCATCCCCCCTCCAGACGGGAGATGCCAACACAGTCTCCAGTGACCACTTGATATAATTAGCTCACTCTTCATCAGCATCTCTCTCCTACCCACTGTCCAGTCCCTTTCATGTCTGATGAGTTGTCTTCGGGAATGGTTCCTGTCCTGGGCCAACAGAAGGTCTGGGGACCATGACCGCCGGGATTCCTCTAGTCTCAGTCAGACCATTAAGTCTGGTCTTTTTATGAGAATTTGGGGTCTGCTTTTTTTTTTTATCCCACTGATCTCCTGCTCCCTCAGGGGTTCTCTGTTGTGCTCCCTGTCAGGGCAGTCGTCGGTTGTGGCCGGGCACCAACTAGTTCTTCTGGTCTCAGGTTGATGTAGGTCTCTGGTTCATGTGGCCCTTTCTGTCTCTTGGGCTCTTAGTTGTCGTGTGACCTTGGTGTTCTTCCTTCTCCTTTGCTCCAGGTAGGTTGAGACCAATTGATGCATCTTAGATGGCCGCTTGTTAGCATTTAAGACCCCAGACGCCACATTTCACAGTGGGATGCAGAATGTTTTCATAACAGAATTATTTCCAAGGCAGCAAGTCTTGATGGAGGCAGATTGCCACATCCTTCTCCGGCAGTGCGGCTGGTGGCTTCAAACCGCCGACCTTTCGGTTAGCAGCTGAGAGCTTAACCACTGCACCAGCTTGGAGTAGAGAACTGTAATTCTGGCCGTAGAGATTTGAGTGTGAGACGTTCTAGATCCTCCCGTTTAACTCAGCCCGCATCCCCAGGGAGCCTCGCACTCGGGGAACCAGAGCTTCTGGAATCGTTGTGATGGCTGGAGCAGCACTCACGTCACTGCAGGCTCCGTGACACAGGAGTGTCCCCCGCCAGAGAGGGTGTTAGCAACAGAGGCTGTCTCATCAGAATGTGCTCCTAGGGCCCTGTAAGAGGTAGAATAAAAAATATTTATGTGGCATCATTTATTTAACCTATAGTACAGTTTTATATGGAGTCCCTGGGTAGTGCAAATGGTTAAGCGCTTGACTAGTAGTCGGAAGGTTGGTGGTTCAGACTCACTCAGAGGTGCCTGAGAAGATAGGTCTGGTTATCTCTCTGCTTCCAAAAGGTCACAACCTTGAAAACCCTGTGGAGCACTGTTCTGCTCTGCACGCATGGGGTCGCTGTGGGTCAGAATCAACTTGACAGCAATGAGCAGCAGCGTAGTTTTACGTCTTCTTAGAAGTATAATTCTTACTTTGATGTTACTTGCTTTTTTGATATCTGCTCCCTACTTGGGGTTTGTTGATTTTTCTGCTACATAATGGCATTTTTGATGTTTGTAATTCAGATATTTAGTTGAGCATTTAAGTCTGAATTGGTTAAATCCCAGCAGTAGTCTACGCATACCTTGTAATTACCTTCAAGAGAAGCTTTAGAAGAGGAAGACTTGGGGTCTGCAATGACACACCCTTTTTATTTTTATTTTGTTTTTATTGTACTTTAGATGAAGGTTTTCAGAGCATACTAGCTTCTCATTAAACAATTAGTACAAATATTGTTTCATGATGTTGGTTACCAGCCCCACAACACGTCAGCACTCTTTTCACTCTTCCCTTCTCGACCAGCTTTCCTGTCCGCTCTTACCTTCTCCTCCTTGCCCCTGGGCTGGTGTGCCCCTTTAGCCTCCTTTTTGTTTTAGGGCCTGTCTGATCATTGGCTGAAGGGTGAACCTCAGGAGTGAGTTCATTACTGAGCTTAAAGGGGTGCCCAGGGCCCACACACTCGGGTTTCTCTAGTCTCTGTGAGGCCGGTATGTCTGGTCTTTTTTTGTGAGTTAGAATTTTGTTTTGCTTTTTTCTCCAGCTCTGTCCGGGACTCTCTGTTGCGACCCCTGTAAGAGCAGTCAGTGGTGCTAGCCGGGCACCATCTAGTTGTGCTGGACTCAGTCTGGTGGAGGCTGTAGCAGATGTGGCCTGTTGCAGTGACACAGTCTTGTCTCCACTTATCACACCACACAGATTTCATTCTCGTAAATGTGGAGTGTCTAACTGCTGCTTCTTAAGGTGCCTTATGAATAGAGTCATTTATAAGAAATCTTGATAGAGGATGTATTAAATCGTGCATCCTTGTGAGGAGGTGTCTTTCCGTAGTCTGTGCGGAACATACCGCTGCAGGTCCTGTGAATGGTGAAGAGGCTAACTCATAATCCTCACTTGCTGTGACCAGGTACGGGTACCTAGTTGTAGACGTCTTTTCCTTCTGAATTTGTCAGCTTAGAGAACAGTGGTTTTTAACCTGGGGAGGTGTTAGAATCATCTGTAAAACTGATAAAAAAATACAGCAGCAGAGCTCTGGGTGGTGAGATCTAGGTGTGTGTGTACTTCAGAGGTTCCACAGGCAATTTGGATTTGTACACTCATGTTCCATTGGCCCAGAATTCATCTGAGATCTGTGCATCTTAGTGGTGCATGGTGTTTTGGGACTGACCGCTTCTGGGGCTGGCCTGGTACTTGATCATTTCCTGTTTTTCTGGTGTGGGCCAGCTGGGAGACGTTGCATGTAGGCAGCTTTGCTCCCACCGCCTCTCGGGGCAGAACCCAGAATGAGCTTCTGAGCCAGAGTGTGTACCACCAGCGAGCTGGGCTACGTGTCTGAGTAACGACCAGCTTTGTGCACTGCAAATACCAGCCAGTGTCTCCAAAACAGGTTTTTTGTTTGTTTGTTTTTAAATCCATGTGGACAAACAGGTGAAAGATTGATAAATTTCTTCCCTGCTCTCTGGTTTCTTTGATGTGGAGGTTTATCATAGAGGCTAGAACCCTTGGATTCAGAATTTAAGAAGAGGATGTATAAAGATAGGTGCTCTGTATTCCATTCCATCGTTCTGAAGATTTCCTCGCGTGCAATTGTGTGCGTTATTTTTGTATTTCGTAGTATGATCATCTGAAAGTATAAGTCTGAGCCAGTACTTGATAAATTATAACCAAGAAGTACGAATATTGCATGGATATTTGAAATGATTACTTAACTCAGTTGTATTTGGCTTTGGAATGCATTCATGCCTTCATTCATCATTTTCCTTTGGGTGATTGTACACTTCGAGAGTGGCTGGGCTAGGGGTTTCGTGTTATGAATACATCCCTGTGCCCTTCACCCCACCTCTACTTTTCTCACCTGTGCTTTGGATACAGATGGTGCACATTAGTTGGGAAAGCTTTAAAGTGTACAGAAAGTATAAAGCTGAGGCGCATACTGCCTTCTGCCACCAGACCCAGCCAGTGGATATCCACCCTTCTTGACCCCATCTGTACAGTTACATAATCTATAGAAATGGAATCATTTTTAAACATATTATTCTGTGGCATGCTTTTGTTATTCAACAGAATAATGTCAATTTCATTTCATGCCAGTAGTTTATCAGTATTTTATCTTCCATGGCTTCATAGTATTCTGTTGTATTGGTTTAGCGCAATGTATTTAGCCAGTCCTTTAGGGATGGGCATTTAGGTTTCCAGTTTTTTTTTTTTTTATAACGGCAGTAAATATCTTCACACATATATTGGCATATTTCTGTGATTCTGTTAGGTTATTATAAGTAGAATCCAGTCAAAATTTGATAGCCCTAAACAAATTGGCATTAGTAAAGGCCAGTTTAAACTTGGACCACCAGAGTCCCTAAGTCCCGATTTCCACACACTCGTTTCACGTCTGTGGTCAGAGTTTAGCCCTGACACTTTTCCTCTCTCAGGATTTGAGTGCAGGGGAAAGGGCTCCTTTGTTTGCTCTGGAATATCTTTTAAGCAGTTGGTTTATAAAATTGATGGATTAGAGTTGACCTTTCTAAATTATCTTTCTCTGAGATTAGATAAATTGTTTGAAAATTTATGCTTGGCTTTTGTACTTTAGCTCCCCACTTTTCAAACCTTCCAAATCAAGATTTCTTCCGTTTTTGTTGGAAATAATCCAATAAAAGTTTAATTTACAATAATCGTTTACTGACCTTTTTATGAATTGCACTATTGAACTTTTTATTAAAGAGTTAAATAGCACTTGTTCAAGACTAGCCCTGGGACTTTCACACCAGTTTTCTGACTTGTTTTTTCAATCTCCTGTAGTCGGGCTACTTCAGTGCCACCATTGGCTTCACAGGTGAAGACCCAACCTGTGGACATCTGGCTTCCTTTAGAGACAGAACTTCAAAGATTGATCTTTGACACTGACCATGTGCCAAGCATTGACGTCTTGACTATCATTTTCTCTGTTTTCAGGCAGAGGCAGAGGTGAATGTGGTTTTTACCAAAGAAGTTTTGACGAGGTGGAGGGCGTGTTTGGCCGAGGAGGTGGCAGGGAGATGCATAGATCGCAGAGTTGGGAGGAGAGGTAAGTACCGGATCCTGAGCTTGATACAAATGTCCTTAGCAGGTAAAACGGACTGCCCTCCTCCTTTCTCAGAGGAGAAGGCCCTTTGATGTACAGTTATAGAGTTTCGTTTTTAAAAAATGCCGTTCATTATTGAGTATCAGATTGTATGTTAGGAATTTTAAAATGATCCTCAAAGAAGGAAGCCATTCTAGATCAACATGTGTATTAGTTTCCGAGGGCTGCCATAACAAAGTACCACAAACTGGGTGGCTTAACACAATAGCTCAGGGGACCCGACTTCCTCCTCTAACAGCCATCAAAGTTAGGTTGATTTGGAAAATATTTAATGATGTGGGAAAAGCAGTATAAAACTATGTACAGCATGTATCTAATGAAAAAATAACATTCTGGTGTGTTTTCAGTGTTTAAAAAATTATATATACAAAAATATTGGTAGATATTGGCTTTTGGTAGGTGAGCTGGGTATTTTTGCTTTCAACTTTATGCTTCTCTATATTTTTCAAAATGTTAGGCAATAACCACATACTTGTTTTATAATTTGAAAATGGAAGAAATGCTATTAAAGAAACATAGGAAAGTGGTTTTGTTCATGGATGGGAAATCAATATATTACTCTCAAGTCTTGTTTGAAATTTCTTTTATCTTTTCTAGGGGTGACAGACGTTTTGAAAAACCAGGACGAAAAGATGTAGGTAAGGCTTTCTGTTTTGAAATACATTTATTTGCACTTCTGTCTTTTTAGTTCTTAACAAACTCACACACAAGGATTAAACCAAAAACCCAGTACCGCAAGGATTAAGTTTTTAAATATAGACTTACTTACCTCCACCTCTCCAGTAGATGGGGTTGTATCATTGCTTGAATTTAGAATTCCGTGGTTATTAGAGGACTGTATCGCGTGAAACCAGGCATGATGAATAAAACCATTAGAATTTTACTTAATGTTTTAGATCTTTGTGTTCTCTGAGTGGTATATTCTTTGTTAAAGCCATTTGTGAACTAAAATTTTAAGGTAACAGCCAATCTAGTAACTCCTTTTCCAGGGTAGATAGCATCTCACTGGTTGTTTCCAAATGTGACCTGCTGTTCTAATGTAGTGACTATTATTGGATGCTTTTTGGTAATAGGCTCACTTCAGGTTATTAATTGTGCTCGTGATTCTGGGCTCTTTATGTAAGTAATCCATTTTTGTTGATAATGAGAAGAAATAGGGAGAGTGCTAGTATGTTTGAGACCAGAGGCTTAAAAAGTACCAAGTGTTCTTACTTTAGTCCTCTTTCATCCAGTCTGTTTGTCTGGCCTTCTGGCTGTATAATTTTTTTTTTTTTCCTTCTTATTTTGAGATGAGAGCAGTCAAAATAAAATACATACTCACGGGGTCCGCTGAATTAAAGAGGAACACAATAAAGGAACAGGACTTAAGGTTTATGGTGAATTAGTCATAGTTTATATTAAAGAATTTATGATGTTAAGATGGACTTTCTGACTGCTTAAAGACACTGCTTTACAAACTGCCAGTAGGTATTAATATCTGAGAGAAAAAAATGCCAGTTCATAGTACCATTAGAGTTGGGAAAGTGACTATAGAAATTCCAGATTCCTACAAGAACCAAATTCCTACAAGAACCAAATTCCTACAAGTACCAGATTCCTACAAGAACCAGATTCCTACAAGAACCAAATTCCTACAAGTACCAAATTCCTACAAGAACCAAATTCCTACAAGAACCAAATTCCTACAAGTACCAAATTCCTACAAGAACCAGAACTGACCCGATGTGACAGAGGTGAGTGCCTCTCATGAACATGGTAAATATGTAAATATGCTGGGACTGATTTACAGACTGTTTTAAAAAAATTAATGATAAGCAGCTTTGCGCCACTGTTTCCATATAATACTCATTTTAACATATTAGTGATTTAAATTCCTCATTCATTAATATGGCACTGGGAATAATTGGTCGTATTTATATTCATGAAAAGCCATAGAATGTAAATGTAGCATAAAGAAATTCAGCATGGGCTGGGTAGATAATTTATTGCTAGTTGACGGTCTTCACCCATATCGTAGACAAGGGAATGAATATTATCTTGGGGGATTTGTCAGGACCTCTGCTCCCAAGTCTGATTTTGTACATTTTGCCAATGAGCACGGAGAGGTGATGAGGGGTAGTTTGAAGAAAACAGAATTTGAAATCAGAACACTTAACGATTGTGGGTGATTTAAGCTCTTAGATATTTATTAGTCTCATCAATAAAGTGGAGGTGATAATGCCTTATAGAATTTTTAGGAATAATTAAGAGTATGGACTCATTTATTCATGCAACAAATACTGAGTTCCTGTGGCACAGTGGCTAAAGCGCTTGGCTGCTGTCCGAAAGGCTGGCGGTTTGAACCCATCAGCTGCTCCACGGGAGAAAGATGTGACAGTCTGCTTCCATAAAGATTACAGCCTTGGAAACCCTATCGGGCAGTTCCACCCTGACCTGTATGGTCACTATAAGTCAGAATCAACTTGATGGCAACTGGTTATCACTGTGCCAGACATTGTGCTAGGTAACAAATAAATGTTCCTTTTCTTTGGAGGACAGTGTTGGTGTGCTGATCACTTTTTCAAATCATTCAGTGTTGTGAGGGAGCTGTGGAGTGGCATAATTGGGACTTGGGATCAGAGTTAAGGTGGAACAAGATAACCAAATGGAATCAAATGGAAGTTTAACAGCAGAAATGCAAAGTTTTGCATACATGAATTCTGCAGTTAAAACGTGGAGGCGCTGTGTGTAACGGCAGCTTGCTGGGAGCACACAGCACTTGAAACAGACTCTGCTGAATCTAAGTCAGCAGTGGCCGGTGTCCCTACAGCCTCGGGCAGCATTTCCCACAGTAAAGTGCCCTCAGTGAGTTAGGGAAGAGAGTCCCACTATCTCAGGACAGCTAAGAGGTTTTCGGTTTTGAGGCACACTTTGAAAGGGTGTCCATGCATTGGAGTAGGACGGCGGGGATTTGAAGTCTTGTAACAGGGAATGCATGAAGGAAATAGGGCTGTTTAGATAGGAGACAAGACTGTGGACAGGACAGAGCCGGGAGAAGGGTTTATGAGGTCACTGTCTGCAAATATTTGCTTAACGGTCATGTGAAAGATGATCTGAGGGACAGAAAAGGGCTGAACTGTTGAAGGCTCCAGGAGGCAGATACTTGACACAATCTTAAAGAAGATCTAATCGTTATAGAGTTGCCTAAACATGACATGGGTTGCCTTGGGAAAGTAGTGATGAGAATCCCTGTGATGAGACTATCTTGATTTCAACTATTGATACATACTCACTCTTTGATCGCTCGAGGTAGTTGATTATAAAGTTCACTATAATCATTATTTGTGATTCTCCTATTTTACCTATATTGTACATGTAGAATTTATTGAATTGGTGTATGTTCTGCTGTGTATATTCTCAACAACAAAAATCAGTAAAAAAAAAAAAAAAGTAAAGGTCCTTTTCTTTTTCTTTGACCCTGTATTGAAAAGGGAAGCTCTGTATTACCAGATTGACATGAGGTAGCTAAGCATATAAAGTTTTTGCTCCTAAAATATCATGGCTGTTTCTAAATGTGACAGGTTATTCTAATATAGTGACTTTTAGGGAATTTTTTTTGATAAGATGCTCACTTCAGGTTATCATATTAACTGTGCAGATGATTCTGGGCTCTTTATATAAGCAATCCATATTTGTTAAAAATAATGTAGATTAAAAAACAAAACCCTGTTAGCAGTTGTAATTTTTTTCGTACACTCTCCGAGAACAGCAGCTCTAAACTAGTTCTTTGGGACACTAATATACTGATCACTGGTGAGACATCCATGGCCTTGAATTAAGATAATTGGCGCAGTGAAGGAAAGTTCAAGGATGATTTGCTCCTTTTCAAGTTAGAGGGGGTTCATATCATATATTTGCCTCTTGTGTGCAGAGAAGTGGGTGGGATTGCAGACATCTGGGTGAGAATGGTGCCTCACCCCTGTGAACAGCCCTGGGAGAGAGTGGAGGTGGAAGGAGGCCTGCGAAGTATTTGGTGCAGTTATAATTCCTATTGAGTAGGGATTGATTACTGTGTAGGGGGATCAGCTCTAGTGATCATCTTGTAGTAAGATTCCATGAGATCGAAATGAAAAGATCACTAGAAAACTAAAAAATGACCCAGATGATACCAGTACGTTGAACCCAGCCTGATAGTAACTAGTCCATTTTGGTGGGAAATCCTTTGAAATAGACACAGCAGTTTTTGATCACTAGGCTGCTGCCGGCAGTTAGTAATAGGGTTTGTACATACAGAAAACCTCAGCCCTTAGTGATTTTTAGTAACTACTTGTCTCTAGTTCGTTGGGACTGCGATGCTGTCTGTACTGGTTTCCAAAGGCACTTTTTCAGCTAGTTCCAAGGTGGCCTAAGATGCCATGACTGAGCTCACAGGTGGCCCACAGCCAGGCAGGCAGAGCTGCCATCCCTGCCTCTCAGCCATTTCCCCTGGCTTTCCATTGTACTCCATGCTCATGAGAGAACACTGGTGGTTTGCAGAAAATTTAGTTCTCAATGTAGAAGGTGTGATTCTTTGAAGTAAAAGAATCACGCACAGACTCCCAGAGACTTTTGACGCCCCAGACAAAGGCTGACGGTATTGCTTAGTTGCGCTATTCATAAAACATTTATTAAATTGCTCTAAAGTGCCAACAGAGTTTTCTGGGCATGTGTAGGGGGAAGTCACAGCCAGGTTTCACATGGACAGTTTGTCTGTAGCTACAGTAAAAGCTGCGAAAGCCGGGACCTGTGTAAGGCGGGAACCTGTCAGAGAAGGAAAACTCCCATATTTTCCATTAACAGAGAGGGACAGAAAATTTGTAAGCTGTACCCTGGCAGAGGCAGAAAACTTGCGAGATCCAGAAGAGTGAAGCAGTCCCGTGGAGCTGCAGCTCTCACAGGTTTCACTGTGTAAGAACAATGGGAGATGCCTCTGGTGAGGATGGAGCCCATGCTGCTTCTACAGGGAGACTTCATTCCAGGTCTTGGCCGTTTACTTGTTGTGTCACCTCAGGCAGCCGCCCTTAGCTGTGGGGCCCGTGATCTGTGCAAGTGACGGAAGCGCTCTTAGAAAAAGCGTACCATGTAAAATCTTAGGTACAACTTTATTTTCACAAGTGAAGTGAGCCTTGTTAATTTATTATAGAAATAAGAATTCCTGCTGCCTGTAGTTGTTAAAACAGTCTTGGGTTGGAAAAATCTGTTGTTCTGGCTAGTAGTTAAGAATGCCTAAGATTTCAAACAGCAGAAGTTCACAGTAATTACGTTGCAGTGTTCTTGGTATTCCTCATGCTATTATCTGTCTTAGACCACTCCAGAGTTCTTTGTTTTCTTTTCCTTTTGGTCAAAGTGTAGAAAAGTGTGACTTGCTGTTCACAACTGCTTGCTTTTACTCAGCTAGTATTTATTTCAAGGGACGATTCCTGCCTGGGTCGTCACCAGTAGGGAAGGTTGATCTTTCCCTTTTCCCACATAAGCCTGAATAAGGAAGATTCCAGAGGAGAAGAGTGGCCAGAAATCTATTGGAAACTTGATAGACTTGACTTTTTTGGTTCTTGTTTTATGTTTGAGGATAGTTTCATTTTTTTTTTTTTTATTGAAATGCAAAGTTTGCAAAGGATTGTCTTAAACTGGGAAATAAAAGAATGGGGTTTGTCCCTGTATATGTAAAACCAAAAAGGAAGCAGCAGAGAAAGCATCATTTTCCTGGGGCATTAGATTTGGAAAGAAATAATAGAGTTCATCCAGTCCAGCCTCCCACTGGTGAATAAACACTCATTTTGTGTTTATAGAAAAAACTATTTGAAGTTGGAAACAGGAATTCGCATTCAAAAATACTTTGTTGCCTAATTATTTTTTGCTTTGTCTATTAAAGAATTTTTTTCTAGTGAAATTATATCTAAGCCTTTATTATATATACAAAATTAAATATATTTGCATTTATGAATTATTTAGGCCCTTCATAGTTTTTTATACCATTGAATGGGTCGTCGGTAGAGAGGGAGTGTTTTTACTTAGATCTGAAACCATTCAAATGAATAGTTGATTTTTCAGTCACTTTCTTATTATTATGCAGGGTAGCTTTAAAATAACTTTTGCATCTTCTCCCCAAAATACCGCCCTGCAGGTTCTGCTAGTGCTGGAGCTTACCCATGTGTTCTGATTACTTTCTGCCAAAAATGTCTGAGCCTGTGTGTGTTTGGGTGTCGTGTTCAAATGATTTTAAGGTTACATATAATCTATAATTTGTTGTTTTTCCTGTGAATTTTTGTTCTTAGCTGTTACCCCAGTTTTGTAGTATAAAGGACTAAAGACATGATTGTTTGCCTTGAAAAAAGTAGTAGTCATTAAACATTGTGAAATTAAAAGGTTGTTGACTAAATATTATGACATGGTCTTTCCCGCTAGAGAGCTAGATGTGAGGCTAAACCGTTATTCAAGGTTTATGGTTGATTTTTCTTAGAGTTCAGGTGTGTTAAACTTCACTGTCTGTCTGCCTTCTACGTTCATTACTAGAATCCTACCATCTCCTTGTAAATTCACCAACAATGGATCTCTATGTTGAATTTAATTGATTTTAGCAGATAACCATAGATACAATCTTTGTAAAGTAGAATCTTGTATTTCCAGAATGTGTATTGTTGGCTTAGCCATTTTTTGTGGACATAGGTACGATTACTCTGATGTGATCAGAGAGATGTAATCAAAGTTGGGGGAAAAAAACCCATGAGATACGATAAAGAAAAGATAGGTGTATAACTACCTGGGTATATTTAATACATTAAAAAAGAAGGGTGCCATGGGTAAGTCTTACTCTGTCAGTCCTGTTTCAGAGATCTGAAAATTGTCAATGCTTTGTCCATTGATATGTATATCCAGGTCAGTCCTGTTTGGGCTCTTAGAGACCAGAGGATTTGCAAGTTGAGGGATTGTCTTGTCAAAATTCTCCATCTTGATTTGATATTCACCTTTGGAACCTCGGGCCAACAGAGGTGCAAAACAGTGATGTAACATGATCTCAGAGGGTAGGTAGGATGTCCTCCTTTGGCATATTTCTCCAGTGCCTTCCTGCATTGCTGAAAGGAACACGACTAGTTCAAAGTGGGGAGGATTTTCATGCTGGAGCAGAGTAGCCAGAGGACTCGATGATGTAATGGAGTGGTAGTAGGTCAGTGGAAAGATAAAGAACGGACATTCCTCGGAACCGATGCCGTCAAGGTGGAAATCCACACTGGTCTGGTAGAGCTCACCATTTTCTCTTTCCTGATAGAGTACAGCTGAGACCCGAACACTAGTTAGAGGGCTAGGTCGAATGTTGGCCACTTGGAAAATAAGATTGGGTTTGCCATCTCTGTGAGCTAATACTGCTAAGTGAGTAAAGCGAATTGAGAAAGCTCGATTTTTTGGCCGGGCAATCTTCGCCACAAAGGCACCTAAATTAGAAACCATTGAATTTTTTTTAGAATGTTGACTATAAATATCAATACCTTTTCTGAACAAGAAGGGTATATCAAATAGTTAAACATTTCTTAGGTGCCATGACTTCTAAATGAGTAGGGAATTGAACGCATGGTTTGTTAATTGGGGTTGTCTCATTTTGCCTGGAGAATTTTTCAAAATATACGTACATTCTTACTTTAAAAACCATGATTTCAAAATGGACAGGCATAATTCATCTTGTTACATGAAAATGTAAATAAAACCATATCCTCCACTTTCTTACAGAGTCAAAAGAATTGGTTATTTCCTATATTCCTATCTCTGCCTTTTTTTTTCCTTTTAATGCAATGGAAAATAAATATAGGTTAATTACAACCAGATTATTTCAAGTTGCAGTAGAGACTAGATTCAGAGTAGAATGTTTTGGGGGGTGAGAAGAGGGCTAGTGGAATGAGTGACATGTTGGACAATTTTTTAACTTCGAATCTTAATATAAACCTTTCTTTTTTTTTCTTAGAAGGCACTGGCTGCATAAGGTGATTTCAGTGTATCTTTTAGGTGTATCTTCCCTGTGCCCCAAACTACAGATTGTGCCACAGATGCTGTTGACAGGCTGGTGAGGCCAATGGACCTCTTCTCAGAATTATGTTTTAAAAGTATAAAAATAAATCCCCAAGATTCAGTGGAAACCAAAATGTATTAAAATACAGTTGAACATTTAAAATGTTTTCTAAGTATTCTATATGCCTTATTAACACATTAAATGACAAAACCTAGTGGCAGGTATAATACTGTAATTTTGAAGTATTATAGCATGATACGAAAATATCTGTGATTTTTGTTTGTATCAAAGTTGTAGATACTGCTGATGCTACTGCTTTTGTTGCCTACATTCATTATCAAAGGAAATGCCAAATTTCAGGTAGAGGTTAGGGTTAGTGAAAAAGGATTTAAGATTTCCCATCTAAGTTCACAGACCCCACTGATTTTATCCATGAACTGGCCCAGTTTAAGAACTCTTGTTCTAGAAATTCAGTGATTTCTTGCAGGTTGTAGAGCCAGTGGGTAGCACGCTGGGACTTGATCCCAGAGTACCCTTCAGATGGCCCGATGCCTGCCTTCTCAGATTATTGGATAGTATGTTAAAACCAGGTTTTCTTTGTTTTGTTTTAATTGTATCAGTTATTAAAAATGACACTAAACCTACCACTTTATTAGGGAAAGGAGTCTTATTTGTTACCAGGTTTATAAGCAAAATTTCATAATCCTTGTAGCCATGTTTCCAAGTGTATTTTGTTAAGAATGTGTAACCTTAATTTTTTCTCTAACATAATGCTGACTGTGGTGCCCTGGGCTCAGTGGTATTGAGTAAACGTGGAAAAGATAAATCCAGAGGAGAAAATTCTACCCCAGTGAAGAAAAAAAATACTAAATTTCTCCCATTAGGTAAAATGACTGTCAAAATAGGCACTGAATGTATTTATACACTTATTTAACAAAAAGTTTTATTTCTCTGAAAAACTTCCTTTAGCGTTCTCCCTAATACTTTTTGGCATAGCATGTTCCTGCCAGCCAGTGTCCTAGTCGTCCCTTTTTTTCTTAAAAAGTTCCAGTAGGTAGAACCTAAGTTTATAGTCAGGTCCCTTATGATTTCTTCTGTTGTTTGGCCCTGGACGCCCTCAGCTCTGTCTCAGGCCTTGCCTACTGATAACGCAAATCAATCACCCCATAACAGAATCGCTGATAACCAACTACCCTTTCCAAAACACTTGCTGTTTTTTTTTTTTTTTAAAGAACAAAGACGATTACCTGTGATAAAAGCCTCTAGCATGAGGCCTAGGAGCATTTGTATGGCCAGTAAGGCGATTGCACTTGGACAGTCACCACTGGGGAACATGGTACCATAACCAATTGTAAGTTGTGTCTCCAAGGAGAAGGAGAACGCCGCTGTGAAACTGGTGATGTACTTGACACAGATGGTGTGGTTTTCAGGTGGGGCGTCGTGATCTAGTCCCAGATCACCATTCATCTCCGCTAGGACATACCAGAGCACTGCAAAGACAAGCCAGTGGACAAGAAAAGAAGCTGAAAAGACCAGCATCATCCAGCGCCAGCGCATGTCCATCAGGATTCCCCAGGCATCTCGAAGATACGCAAGGCTCCTTTGAGCACCATCCATTTGAAGTGTGCTGTGGCCATCCTTGGTGACCATCCTCCGGTATCTCTGAGTTAGGAGAGGGGCAATAACTTTGCAGTTACTGCCATCCATCTTAGGCTGGAATTCTCTGAAATCAAGAGTAAATTAGTAAGCCCTTACCTGTTTTACAGTTATAATTCCTAAATTCGGAGACCTCACTCATGTTCTGCTTTGTGCCTAAAGCTTCCCTGACTATAACTTGGGAAGGCTTTCTCAGTCTGATAGCTTGCTCTCTCTTTCTCTGTACATAAGGGGCCATTTATTAAGTACTTTTCCTTTGAATAACTGTTAAAATAGTTTGACATTTTAATGTTTTCCAAGTATATCTTAAAGTTCCTGAGGGTGGTGATTGGTTCATGCCCGTTTGATGCCACCATATCTTACTTGTGCAAGTCCAGGCAATCAAGTAGTTATTAATTTGACCGAATATTATGTGTAAATAACAGAGTACCTGGATAATTCATGATAAAAAGGAATATGTTAAATACGTAAATGTTCTTCTTTGTAAATAAATAGAAATCACCTGGAAGCTTCATGTGAAACTGTCTGCAGATCCTACGAGACCCGACTTGGTGTCAAGACAAGACTTACCCTTGTCCTCAGCTTTGAGAGACCTGCAGTTGTGACGTGTGCTTTATAATCAGGCTACAGAGAGTACACCAAAGAGTTGTATGATTGAGGTTTATGTGTGTTTGTCACTTTGGGCCGTTTTCATGAAGTCTTTCCTTTCCTGGTTGAGGTATTGCTGTCTTGAGTATTCTAGGCTCCGATTGGATCGTGGAGAGAGAATTACTTCCCTGGTAAAATAAGTAGACATTCCTAGATAACCTTAGCTTTGAAAGTAAATAAGTCAAAGAAAAAGATTGAAGAGTTTAATGAACTGAGATAATTACGAAGGCATCAAATGGCAGTTTTCCAAAGATAATTAATTAGTTTTCAGCCGTTAGCAGTTTTCATCACTGGTTATACTTTCCTCTCTGTGGTGAGTAGAAATCTAATGTGTGCTTTCCTTTGACCTTTGTTGCGTATGACAAAGGTGTCTTAAGCCTTCTGTGCAGAGGCTACCAGGAGCAGAGTGGGAAATACAGGTTTGCTCCCCTTGGGTGCTCCCATCTCTGCTGTAACCTGTCATAGGAGTTTATATTTGAATCTTTTCCTTGCTTCTTCCTTCACAGTTAGATGTCCTTGGGAATGCTGCATACCCTCTCTCTGCCCTGTGAATGAAGCTTAAGAAGGGACTAGAGGCTTCTGGAGCTGGGTTGCTGTGCCAGGGTTTACTGGGTCCCCCTGTGTGTTGAGGCTTTGAAGACCACCTCCTCTGCTGTTTGGAATTGGACATTGTCCAGCAGGGTATTTGCAGCTTTCCTCTTTGTCTAGAGGCTATTTTAACATTTCTAGTACTGTTGGAGGTGTTCTCTTCAGCTTTGAGCTACTGATGGAATATCGGAAGAATGTCGGAACGATTATTAAAATTACTTAGATTAGGTGGCCAATTCTTTGACTTTCTAAAGTAGCCAGTTCAGTTTCTTATTATAAACTTTAAAAAACCTTAGTGCTTTATAGTTTATCATCATAATAAGTTATCATAATCATAATTTTACTCAGTGTATTTTTTTTTTTTCTGTGACACAGGTTAATAACCCTGATTTTGCTAGCTAATTTAAATGGTTTAAGAGGCCTGATGCCTGCCCTTTTGGAAATAATAATAAAGTCTTCATATAGGCACCATGCTAGGTGCTTTCCTAATGCGTTATCTCTAATTCTTTGAGGTCTCGGCAACATAGGCATTTTCCCCATTTTTCAGATGAGGTCACTGAGGCTCAGAGAGATAAAGGAAACCTGTACAGGGCAAATGGGGCCAGATTTGAATTATTATCCCGATCCGGCTAACTCCAAAGTCAGCTTTTTTTTTTTTTAAAACCCTCCCTGTGTTAACTCCCAGGAAGCTCACAGGCAGTGTCTGGCCCAGAGCAAGCTCTCCGTGTCAGTTGCTTTATTGTTATTAATAACATTTGTTAACTTTTATCATCATTGCTCTCATTTTACAGATGATGAAATGGAGACCATGAAGGTAGGACGTGGCGAGTATGAATCCCATGACTCTGAGTCCAAAGTCAGTGCTGTATGGTCTCAAAAACAGACATTTTGACCCTAGTTAGCCTTTGTGAAAAACACTGTTCCATTTGACTAGTTTTGTTCAAGAGCCATTACAGAATATTTGGTCTTCATTTATGCTTATTAGATTCAGACCTATGATTTTTAGGCAAGAAATATTTTTTCAGTTAAGGAAGACTTCTTTTGAGATTTGTAGATTAGTACAGTCAGAATTATAACATCGTCTAGTATTTTGGATTCGACACATCAGCAGAATCAGAACAAAACGTGGAGAGGAGAGTTCTTACACAGCATCGCCAACTTGGTATTTTGCCAAGTGAGAAGGTAGTTTTAAAAATATAATACTACCATCACTATTTTATAAAAGAAAGGGCATTTTCACACTCGAAGAAGGATATAGCCATGAAAGGAGAGTTGGCTGCCTTGCCCAAAGGTGTGTGAACAGCTGCTTTGTCCTTTATGGTGTCTCGCTTCTTGCCTATGTGAAAATGCCCATCATGGACCTGCACCCCGGTACTTGTTCCACTCTAGGGAACTGCTGTCCTGGTCAATACTTACTGCTTCACAGTAGCTCGGGCTGGAGTGGGGGTGCTTAAAGGTTTTAAAATTCATTACCTGGAGAGAAAGCCTTACTATGTATACTGTATGTAACAAAATAAATTTTTCCCATTTGGAGTTTTTCAGACTTGTTACCTACAGCTTTTGTGGCAGTCTTATTCTAGGCTCTTTATACTTCCATTCTTTTTTCTCTTACAAGTAAATTACGTGGAAAAACCTGTGAACAGGGAAGTCAAAAGACTAATATCAAAACAATGAAGCAGTATCTTTTTTTAGTATACGACTTTGCTAGATCTTGTTTAGATTGTGTTGGAAAGTAGTTGAGGGAAGTAAGATTTTGATCCCCACTTAAGAATTTTTTTTTTAAGAGATTACCCTGAATAACTCCATTCTTTGGACCCATGTAGTCAGTGTGGTTTAGATAAAGAACACAGGTTAGGGAATCTAGCCAACCAGCTCTGGCTCTGTGGTTGTATAGCTGTGTCAGTTTGGGCAAGTCACCCACTACCCTTGGCCAGGCTCCTTATATTGAAAAAAGGAAAGGAAGAAAGAGGGAATTAAATAACACCATCTCCTGTAGTTCTACAAGTTGGCAAAATTATTTCCAATTCCTTCAACTGATACAGCATTCCTCAATGATTTCTTCCCCCCCCCCCTTTTTTTCTGTGTGACTTTACATGTTTGTGTATATATATATATTTTTAAGGTGTATTATTGTTACCTGATATCTGTAAAAAGTGTCTGATGGGTAGACATTACGTTTATACTATTCTGTTTCCCAGTAATTTTCATATCCCTACAGGCACAGTGCTTTTTGAATGTATCATTTGTCTTGATTTGCATTGATACGATTTTCATCAACTGATCCCAACAGAAGTAGAATGGAAACTTGGTAAGGTTTCTTGAATCTGTGTGTGTGGGCTGTAAAATATTTGCCCATTTATAAACTATTTGTTGAAAAAAATAGTACTCTATAAAAATGATAGTTCGTCTGCTTCATTGATCATCCGAACAATGGATTCATTCCACTCATTAGTTTGCAACACTTAAAATGATGTATTTTTCTACTGCCATGTTATAAAGTAGTAGCGTAGTTTATATTAAACAATTAGGATATAGTCTATAATTACAAGTGTTATACAAATATGGCATTACCATGGATTTGTCTAGTCTGGTTTTAAACTGTATTGAAAGACTTAGAATCATCTTTCTGTGCTACATAATTGGGGTAAACAATCTGAGTTCTAGCCCTATTATGTAAGCTCAGATTTTTTTACATTTTAATTTTTTATTTGCAGAAGCCTCTACTACATTTCAGTAATAATTCTCTTTTTAGAAGAAATTTAAAATTAAGATAAAATGCATGATTTTATTCATGGATAAAAATATTTCAAAAAAGCAAAGTGTTTTATTCTTTTGTCATTTGTTTCTGTACGCTCATTTAGGGTTTCTTTAGTACTTTCCAAAAGAAAAAGGCACCTTCTTTTTTTTTTTTTTAGCCTCTAAATTTTTTTCTAGGTCCTTTCTGCTTATATTCTGTATTATAATGGCGGATTAGTATGCATTTAACAAAACAATTCAGAAGATAATTTCCAGTAATCTTTTTCTGTAGGGCTATTATCATTCCATTTCTAAAATACAAGGAAAAAGAATCAAGAACCTTAATGTATATCCCTATTTAGATATGGTTTTAGAAATCTATTGGAAGTAACTAGATCTGTCCTTACTTGCCAGTCTACTTCTTTCCCTGTTCCTTTAAGGAAAGAAATAAGAATGAATAGAATTTCATGTACTCACCAGTTCTTTTGATGGCTGAGCCTATATGCAAAGGTAGGTCTTGAGGAAACTTGCTGAGTATGTCTTTCAATCAGATAATTCTAATCTACAAGTCTGGTTTGTAGGTTCTCTTCTTGGACTGGGTTTACAGTTCACATTCCTCTGTTTATAATGCAGTGGGGGCTGGTTTCCTCTGAAGTTGATGTGATTGGTCACTTGGTCTGCAGGGGGGCCAATTAGCTCTGATCATGTGGAAAAGAATGCTGGTTTGTTAGGAGGTCTTTCTTTACCCAACACAAACCTTAACAATTCTGGAGAAAGCCTTCAGAACTGACTTGGAGAAGGGGTGCATTTTTCCCCTCTAATCGGGACCGGTCTTTAGCAAGTTTGCATAATCTTACTTAAGAGTTTATTTGAAAGTTCAAAGGGATAAAATTCCCTGCAAGATTTCCTTTTAGCCTCTTTCCTTATATAGCATGTTGAAGTGTGAGATATTTCCTCCACTAATCTTTTTTTTCCCCCCTCTCCATTTCTTTGGGGGAAGATTTATTTGGATGAGAACTTTTAGGCATGAATTATTTTTCCTAGTTTACTTTTCATATCCCGTCTCATCAGAATAAATAAATATACCATTAATTCCAGACTACTAATATAGATATTTTAGTTACCTGAAACATTTTTTTCCCCTTTATTTTTCTTATTATTACTGTTTTTTTTGCAAGGAAGCAGACTTTTTTAAGGCTGTATATACAAAGACCCTGGAATAGAAAGAAACTTAATTGTTTGGTACCTTGTACTTCTCTTTAAAAAAACATACCTATGTGAAATAACCGAAGAAGCTTCTTTTAGGGGCTGTTTCCCTGATGGAAAGTATGATGTGGAATAAAACATAGTGTTCAGGGCACAGAAAATTGAACTCAGTGCCGAACTGGTGTTTAGCAGGAAAATGTCTGTGATCCTTCTTGTAGCAACCTCGAAATGAGTGAGGGGATCGATTTGTGTAATGCCTTAGTGAGCAGTACTTTTCTCCTGCTTCGTTAGCTGCTGTTTTTAAAACTTTCATCAAATGTCACATGTGAGAGGATCTGGGAAACAAAGACTATGATTGTTCAAAGTAAAATCATGGGAGGCCTGCTGGGAAAATTATTAATGTAGACCAATATAATGCTACTTAGAAAGTGAAATCCGCCTTTGTAGATTCCCTCCCCTGTTTAAAAACTATATTAATTCCTTCTTTGTTTCATTAATGCAAAACATTTCAATACAAGTTGAGACACAGCACTGGAAACTTTGACCTTCAGAATTAGGAAAGGTAAAAGTATAAAGGGAGGACTTTATGATGTGATGCTGGCTTCTTGCATGGACTAGTGGGAATTATATTTGATATCAGTTGTCAGCTAGCTGATTTAAAAAAAAAACAGAACCAGAGCAGGTGCAGTGTTAACATTGCCACCTGTCTCTAATAGACAGTAAAGTAGGCAAGGTAGTGTTTTATTGACTATGCAGAGGCATTCGACTGTGTGGATCGTAACAAATTACAGATAACATCGCGAAGAGTGGAAGTTCCAGAACACTTAATTCTGCTCGTGTGGAACCTGTACACAGACCAAGAGGTAGTCGTTTGAACAGAACAGTGGGATACCGCGTGGTTTAAAATCAGGAAAGGTGTGCGTCAGGGTTTTAGCCTTTCACCATGCTTGTTCAGTCTGTGTGCTGAGCAAATAATCTGAGAAACTGGACTATATGAAGAAGAATGTGGCATCAAAGAATTGGAGGAAGGCTTGTTAACAGCCTGAGATATGCAGATGACACAAGCTTGCTTGCTGAAAGTGAAGAGTACTTGAAGCACTTACTGATGAAGATCAATGACTACAGTCTTCAGTATGAATTACATCTCAACTTAAAGAAAGCAGAAGCCCTCACAACTGGACCAGTAAGCAACATCATGATAAATGGAGAAAAGATTGAAGTTGTCAAGGATTTCATTTTACTTGGATCCACAGTTAATGCCCATGGAAGCAGCAGTCCAGAAATAAACGATGTATTGCATTGGGCAGATCTGCAGAAGACCCCTTTAAAGTGTTAAAAAGCAAAGATGTCACTTTGAGAACTAAGGTGTGCCTGACCCAAGCCATGGTATGTTCAGTCGCCTCATATTCTCATGAAAACTGGACAATAAATAAGGAAGATCAAAGAATAATTGATGCATTTGAATTATGGTATTGGTGAAGAATATTAAATATACCATGGACTGCGAGAAGAACAAACAAATCTGTTTCGGAAGAGATACAGCCAGAATGCTCCTTAGAAGCAAGGATGGCGAGACTTCATCTTGCATACTTTGAACATGTTATCAGGAGGGACCAGTCCCTGGAGCAGGACATCATGCTTGGTAAAATAGAGGGTTAACGAAAAAGAGGAAGACCCTCAGATGGATTGACACAGTGGCTGCAACAGTAGGCTCAAACATAGCAGTAGTTGTGAGGATGGTGCAGGACTGGGCAGTGTTCTATTCTGTTATACACAGGGTCACTATGAGTCAGAACTGACTCAGTGACACCTAAAAACAACAACAAGGTAGTGAAGGACTTTACTAAAGTAAACTTAGAAGCTCCTTTCCATAATTTTCCCAGTTTCAGAATGTATCGAGGCAGAAATGACTTGACAGAAGAAAATGTCTTGAGTGAAGAAGTGTTTTGATTTCTGAATTTCTACAGTTTGTAAGTTTGCTATGGTGTTAGATGATGAGTTCTACTTGCTAACTGGAGAGCCCTCTCTGGAGTATAGCGCTCCCAGTACAATAGCCTGAAGAGCAAGTCCATTCATTTCTGGTGGAGCCAAGTTAGCTGGAATGACACTGATGACTTCACACACGGGACCTCCCTTCTGAACAGAATTAGTGATGTCTGCTCTAGGTATTTCTCAGTAAGGTAATTGGAGATGGCTCTATAAAATCTCTCCTATGTCACATAAGTGCTAGACACCTGTTCATTGATTTATTATTATTATTATTATTTTTTTTACTGAAAATCGTAATGATTAAGCAAGGTGCCAAGACCAGATACATTATTCTTTGTTCAACTCATTCCCCTGTCTTTAAAAGTATCTGATTTTCTTTCTGGCTGAAGTCAGCCTGGTATATGATCCATAAATGTGCCACATTGTACTTGGAAACAACAAAACTTACACTTGGAGTGAAATGTCCTGCTTGTGTCCATAGGTAATGTCCTTACTTTAAAACTGTAGTCGTGGTCTCCGGTGTTCTTTCTCACATAGTTTACTTATCTTTCTTCAGAAGATGTCTAGATTCTTCCTAATGCTGCATGTTCAAGATTGTCTTGTCCAGAGATTCCAGGCAGGCTCTGGGTGTGTACTAGTGCATACTCACAGCCGTGGGCATGAGGGCAGTAGGGGTGTGGGGCGTATTCAAACCACGTGAGGTGCTTTTTCAAAGAGATTATGATATATTGCAGTCCATCCATTCTCCCTTCCAGCCAGGGACAGCTGTGTTTTCAGGACTCCTGTTAACAGTAGAACAAGTGTGTTACCCCACGGGGGTTCGTTTAAAGATTGGGAGTCCCCAGGACTACCCTAGCTTCTGACACCAGCTACAAGTTCGGGGGTTCCCCAGACTGCCTTCAGGTTTGGTAATTGTCTTAGCTATCTAGTGCTGCCATAACAGAAATACCACAGTGGATGGCTTTTAACAAACAGAAATTTATTTTCTCACAATTTAGGAGGATAGAAGTCTGAATTCAGGGCGTTGGCTCTGAGGGAAGGCTTTCTCTCTCTGTTGGCTCTGGAGGAAGGTCCTCGTCTCTTTTGAGCTTCTCTGCCCCTGGGCAGTCTTCATGTGACTTGGCATCTCTCTCCCCCCCCCCCCCCCCCCGTCTCTGCTTGTTAGCTTTCAGTTAATCTCTTTTATATCTCAAGAGGAATTGACTCAAGATAAACCCTGCACTGCACTAATCCTGTCTCTTTAGCATAATAAAGAAAACTCATTCTCAAATGGGATTCCAAGAAACCAAAAACCAAACCCATTGTTGCCCTTGAGTGGATTCCGACTCATAGTGACCCTATAGGACCGAGCAGAACTGCCCCCATATGGTTTCCAAGGAGCGCCTGGTGGATTCGAACCGCTTACCTTTTGATTAGCACCCGTTGCTCTTAACCATTATGCTACCAGGGTTTCCCCAAATGGGATTATAACCATATAAAACCCATTGCTATAGAGTCTATTCTGACTCCTAATGACCCTATAGGACGGAGTAGAATGGCCCTGTGGAGTTATAGAAGCTGATTGCCGTGTGTTTCTCCCTTGCAATGGCTGGTGGGTTCAAAATGATCTTTCAGTTAGCAGCTGAGTGCTTAACCACTACACCACCAGGGCTCCTGAACCACAGGCGTAGAGATTAGGGTTTACAGCACACACTTTCAGGGGGACGTAATTCAGGCCGTAACAGTAATTCATTAGAGCAACTCACAGGATACTCACAGTTATGGTTTCATTATAGTGAAAGATACAGATTAAAATCTACCTTGGAAGAAACACATTCGGCAGTCTAGGGAACATCAGGTCCAGGGCCTCAGGTGGTTTTCTCCCAGCGGTGCCATGTGGACAGTCACCTTTTTACCAGCAATGATGTGTGGCCACACATAGAAGTATTGCCAACTAGGGAAGCCCACTTGAGCCTTGGTATCCAGAGTTTTTACTGGGGCTCTATCATGTATGGCTGTGTGGCTGCTTTGGTCTCTAGCACTTCCAGAGGTGGAGCTGATACGCTGCGGCCTGAGGCCCCCTCAGGCCCCCACCGTAAATCACATTGTAGGGTGGACTAGTGGGTGTGGCCCAAGAGCAAGGGCCAAATCTCTCTTTGGCCTAATTTAATTCTCTAATGCACAGTTAGGCTGGGGGGGGGGAGTGGGGTGGGGGGGGAGTGGCGAATCTCAATAGAATTTAAACTTTTCCATTTTAACCATCCTGAATTTCTTTCTTTATAGGTGATTGGGGAGGGGGGGAAGGAGAAGTAAATATCAACACCGACTCCCTTCCACTGTTTCCTCACTGTGTTAGGAAGTATTTTTAGGGTTGGTCAGAGACATACATCTGAATAGAGGAATAGAAAATCACTTGTTAGAAGAATTTGCACACAAACAAGCTTCAAAGTCTGTCCCATAATTCCACTCCTGCTTTTAGAGATCGGGGACTTGTAAATTCCAAGTCTCACAGCTGTAGATTTTGTTGGCTGAGTGCCTCTTTGCTCCATCTGAAGTTTTCCATAAACACCATTTTTGGCTGGGAGTCAAACATGCACACAGGTGCCCTTTCACTGCTCTTTCTCCTTAGGAAGTCCACTCAATTAGACCAGGCTAAACCAATATGGCGTTGTGATTGATTTATTTATTTACTTACTTTTCGGACTGAACAGATTAAAGCAGAAACAATCAAGTATTTACTACCATTGGGGAAAATAATGTGTTTTAGCACCTTTACACATCTTAAAGTACTGTGGATTTAAGCACGTTAAGTATATTATATAGGCTGAATAGTTTGCTCATAAAATGGTACGTTTCCTATATTGAATAGAAAAAAATGGATTTTAAATTTGTGTTTCTTTACCTTTTGGTGATACAGTGGTTAAGAGCTTGGCTGCTAACCAAAAAAATTGGCCGTTCTGATTCACCAGCTACTCCTTGGAAACCCTGTGGGGTAGCTCTCTGTCCTGTAGGGTTGCTGTAAGTCAGAATTGACTAGACTGTTTTATGGGCTCTGGATTTTTTACCTTTTGGAGCCCATAGACACCTTTAAGACTCAGATAAAAGCTTTAGACTCTTTTCCCTGGGGGCAGTGGGGGGGTAGGTGTGGGGAAACATGCCAGCACCTTACATGCTTACGATCCCAGGGCCCCGGCCCTCAGATCATTCACAGACTACAGGGCAGGAACCTCTGGTTTAGACATTAATTTGTAAATTACTCAGTTAGGTATACTTTTAAATCACTTTGTTTATAAATTAAGCTAAGATTTGAAGAACAAGTCAGCTGAAATACTCGGTTACTCAACTATCATGGTGTTGCTGTTACAGAAGCAGTAACAGGAGGAGGACTTTGATTTTGAATGCTGAGAAGGGTCACGTGGGTGTCCCTCACCCGTTTTAGCCTAGTCACTATGGAGTCCTAGGATTTTTAGATACCATCTTCTAAATTTCCCCTGAAAGATCTTAATATTAAAAAAAAATTAAGTTACATCAGTAATATGTGAATGTATTATCACTTATGTATTACATATTTGTGTATTATCATGAAGTTCTCCTTGACACCTCCACTTAAATTTATTCACACTGAGGGCCACTGGAATTTAGATTACAAGGGACTTACCTTAATGTTTAAGAGCAGCTCTTGTACGCGGTGTGACTTTTAGTTACATTAGTTGTTGTTAGCTGCTGTTGAGTCAGCCCCTGACTCATGGCGACCCTGTGCACAATGGAATGAAATGTTGTTCAGTTCTGTGCCATCTCTGGGATCAGTTTGGATTGGACCGTTGTGATCCGTAGAGTTTTCATAGGCTAATTTTTTGGAATCAGTTTGCCAGGTCTTTTGTCCTAGTCTGTCTTAGTCTGGGAGCTCCACTGAAACCTGTTCAGCATCCTAGCGACACGTAAGCCTCCACTGACAGACAGTGGCTGCGCGTGAGGCGCGTGGGTTGGGAATCAAACCCATGTCGCCCATGTGGAAGGCGAGAATTCCGCCAGTGAACCATCACTGCCCCCGTAGTAATTCGAAATAAATATTTCATTAGACAGTGCTTGAAGCCATTTTGTTCCCTTGAAATGATTTCTTGGGTAAATTTTTGTATTAAAGTGGTTGGTCTTACCAGTTTTTCAGGGTTATACTTTTTGAAATCATTTCTTCAGGAAGATGGGAACAGATTTTTCCCCTTTTTGGATAGGTAGCTGACTTAGGCCCCAGGATATCCCATGGCGTGTGTGAAATCTTTTTAGGGCTGGTTACATCTAGATCCCAGATCTTCATCCTTCTGCTTCAGGTTTTCCAGAATCCTGGCTGGTTCCAATGGGCCTAATATGTGAGTAAACCACTAAGAATGATGTAGTGGAAATAAACCCTGTTTGAGGACCTTGAGCCCCTAGGTTCTATTTCTGATTTGGTCTAGACTCAGCTGTGTGACCTTGTGCGGCGCCCTGGCACATCTCCCTCTTCACAGGAATGGTGGAGATGATAAAGACTGATGCTGTCTCCCGTGGGTGTGAGGAGATTCACAGGAGATAGGTCATGCACTCTGTCAGCTGTAACATATCAGGCCATTTGTTGATACGTCTGTCCCTGGACTGTGAACCTGGAACACAGGTGCCGGCTAAGTCTTTTCTTGGTTTTTAATTCCACACCTCTAATTGTGTTTTTCTATAGAGTAGGCACTTATTTTAATGTTTGTTAAGAGATTTGAGTAAAACAAACAAGCAAACAAATGTTAAAGTAGTACTATTTCTTGGGAAAAATATTTGGTAGTACTTACTAAAGTTAAACGTAACCTTACGGCCCAGCGCTTCCACTCCCAGGTGTATAACCAACAGTAATGCAAACAGATCCTCACCAAAATTCATGTCCAAGAATGTTCATAGCCACACTATTCATAATAGCAGAAAACTAGAAAACAACCTAGATGTCTGTCAGCGGTGGAATGGAGTAATACGTTGTAGTATATTTATACAGTGAAACACTGTACAGCAGTGCAAAAGAACAAACGATTGTTCGTGAAACAACACAGATGACTCTCTCATAGTGTTCAGCAAAAGAAGACAGTCATGAAAGAATATATGCCATGTTACTCCATTTATATAAAAAGTTCAAAAGCAGGCAGTATTAATTTTTGAGAACGAAAGTCAGGAAAGTTGTTACTTTGGAAAGAGGTGATTGGGAGGGGGCATGGAGAAGACTTTCGAGAGCTGTCCACACTCTATTTTTTTCTTTAATCTCCCCTACCCATCAGCCCCGTAGGGTTTCCAAGGAGCGCCTGGTGGATTTGAACTGCTGACCTTTTGGTTAGCAGCTGAGCTCTTAGCCGCTGTGCCACCAGGCTCCATTTTAATCTCAGGTGGTAGCTCTATGGGTATATTCACTTTATGGGAAATTAGGAAATTACACATTTATGTTTTGTGTACTTTTCATAAGAATGTTATACTTCCATAAAGCATTTTCTTAAGGGAGGAGATGAGTGAAATCCATTTAAAAGTTTCTGAATTTTTTTTACCCTTCCCTTATGAAAACGACAGTGACCCTGAAGGCAGAACTTTACCTACCTTGCTCTTCCGTGGGGGATATGCTTGGCATGTGAACATTACACCAGAGAAGTGTGCTCAAAATCTTTCCACTGAGTAGGGTTCTGTGCTCGATATCTCACTGTATAATATTTGGTGTATCAAAAAGTATATTGTAGTTTTTAGAAATTTTTTAGAAACAAGGATTTTTTTTTTTCATATAGAATGGACTAATGTTTATGTAAACTGGCAACACTAGCTAGCCTCAACACACGCACATACCCTCATTAGTCCAGGCATATAGAACAGATTTAGAGCCAGAAATTAAAACCAGATCTAGTGACTCCAAGGTAGAATTTTCTTTGGTGCACTGCTGCTCTGTGTGAACAAGAAGTAGATAGACTTTATGAGGTACAGGTTTCCAACAATTTGAAAATTATAATATAGTTTTTAGTAAGTAGAAAAGCCAGGTTTTTTTCTCCCTATAATTCTCTGTTTTTACCCCATCCAGTCCTTTATATTTTCCAATTCCTGAGTACTAATATGAAAGGTACTTGTAGGACTTGACTATTATGAAAGCAAATAAGCTGCCAGTTTAGTAAAAGAAAATGCAAATAAATAATTCACATAAAGGGAAATAAAGTTAGTAAACAAAATGGAAAAATGTTTTTTATGAAAAATTCAGATTTGACCCACTTTAGCATACCATTTTATTCCTATTATAAAAATTTTAAAAGGATAGCAGCACTTAGTTTTGATAATGCAAAATGGTGTGATGGTTTAACCCTTTTTTTGGGGGGAAAATGGTATGTCATTGCATCAAGCCTGTCATTTGCTCTAGTAATTTCACTCCTTGGAGTGTTTTCAAAAGAAATAGTTCAAGAAAGCAAAACCCATATGCACACAGATATTTCTTGTTATCTATAGCTGACAAAAAATTAGTTATAAAGTAAATGTCCAGTGGGGAGTAACTAGTAGATTATGTTATAGCAGCAAGGTACGGTAACTAGTATGTGCCCATTGGTATTATTATAAGACTGTATACTCACAGAGAAATATTAGCTATCATAACTGATTATAAAAATAATAGGTACAGTGATTGTAACTACCTAAAAATATAAAGTTATATAAAAGCCATTTATAGAGTTCTATTTTAAGATTGTGAGATTGTTTTTATTTTAAATAACTAATTTTTTTTGTAGTTTATCATCTGTTAGAAAAAATGATAATGAGCAGTGTTTGATGAGTTTTGCATTTTACCCGTAGCCATATCCTGCTTACTGTGATGCATTCATTCTTTTTCAAAGACTTTAGTTTAAAAGTAGATGGGAATGAGTGTTTGCCTAGTGCATCTGTCACGCCTGACTGGTTATGTAGATCAAAAGCCATTTCTCATCATTCATCAATTTTGTGTACATTTTGGGATTTCTTTGTTTTAAATTTGTTTTTCTTTTGTATGTATAGTGACATTTTCCATTATTATCGACCGTGAAGGGTACCGGGGTCCTTGGTAAAATGAGTTGTCCCCTCTTGTTCTGAGCAGGAGAGCCTAGCTCTTTGAACCCTGTGAGAGTGGGGAATGTGTCATTGAATCCACAAAACTTGCACTGAGTGTGCAATAAATACTGTTGAATGAGTCTGAAGATCAAGATTTGAACCAGTTACTGTGCCATTTAAACAGCTTCTCTTAGGTAACCTTTTTTTGTCTTTATTTTTTTACTACTTCATTGAGGTATAATTGACGTACAATAACCTACACATATTTAAAATACAGTTTGATCTTTTTTTTTTTTTTTTTAATCCTTTCTCCTTCTTCCCCAACCTGAGCAACTGATCTTTTTCTGTGTATGGTTTCTCTTTTTCCAGAATGTCTTACAGTGTAGCCTTTTCAGACTGGCTTCTTTCACTTACCAAAATGCATTTAAGGTTCCTCCACGTGTTTTTGTGGTTTGATAGCTCATTTCTTTCTGTTGCTGAATAACGTTCCATTGTATGGATAGACCAGAGTTTGCTTGTCCACTTTTCTACCGACAGACATCTTGGTCATCTCCAGTTTTTTGCTATTATGAATAAGATTGCTGTTAACATTCATATGTGTGTTTTTGTGTGGACATAAGTTTTCAACCCATTTTGGTAAATACCTAGGATTATGGATTCTATGGCAAGACTATGTAAGAAACTGCCAAATTGTCTTCCAAAGTGGCTGTTCAATTTTGCATTCCCATCAGCAATGAATTAGAGCTCCGGCTGCTTCATATTCTTAATAGCACTGGTATATTTTGGCTATGAGTTCTTTGCCAGGTCTGTGTGTTTTGCCAATGTTTTTTTTCCCAATCTGGCTTGTTTTTAAGGGTCTTTTGCAGAGCCAGAAGTATTTACCAATCAAGTCCAACTTATTAATATTTTCTCTCATGGATCGTGCTTTTGGTGGTGTATCTAAAAAGTCATTTCCAAACCCAAGGTCACCTAGATCTTCTCTGGTGTGATCATCCAGAAGTTTTATAGTTGTGCATTTTACATTTAGTTCTGTGATCGATTTTGAGTTAGTTTTTGTGAAAGGTGTAAGGTCTGTGACTAGATTCATTGTTTTGCATGTGGATGTCTAGTTGTTCTGGCACCACTTTTTAGAAAGATGATCCTTTCTCCATTTAGTTGCCTCTGGTCCGTTGTCAAAGATTAGTTGACTCTATTGGGGTGGGTGTATCTCTGGGCTCTCTGTTCTATTCCATTGGTCTTTTTGTTTTTCAGCACTACACTGTCTTGATCACTGTAGTTTTATAATAAGTTTTGAAGTTAGATAGTGTCATTGCTCTGACTTAGTTCTTCAGTATTGTGTTGGTTTTTCTGGGTCTTTTGCCTTTCCATATAAATTTAGAATTAGTTTGTTGATATCCATGAGATAACTTGCTGGGACTTTGATTGGAAGTGCGTTGACTCAAGGTTGAAATTGGGAAGAGCTGACGTTTTAACAATATTGAGTCCTCTTACCCATGAATATGGAATGTTTATTTACATCCCCTCTGATTTATTTCTTTAATCAGAGTTTTTATAGCTTTTCTCATATAGATCTTGTACCTCTTATCTTAGATTTGTACCTAAGTATGTGACTTTTTGGGGTGCTCATGTAAGTGGGAAGTCCTGGTGGCACAGTGGTTAAGAGCTCGGCAGTTGGAATCCACCAGTCACTCCCTGGAAACTCTCTGAGACAGTTTATGTTGTAGTTTTAATTTCAGATTTCAGTTGTTCATTACTGGCATGTAGGAAGCTAATCGACTTTGTATATTAACCTTATTTCCTGCTGACTTGCCTCAGAGAGAGCATCCATACTGGAAGCCACAGCCTTAACTTTGTATCAGAATTGACATTTCATCACTTTTGCTGTATTCTATTCATTAGGAGTGAGTTATCAACTCACTCTCACACTTAGGGGAGGGGATTAAACGAAGGCCTTGGGCTGGGATCCCTGGAGGCTGTGTAACCTGAGGAGAGCAGATGGGATTTTGCCTAGCAGATAATGCCCTCTCCTGCCTTTCATGATAGCATATCCTTTAATAGAACCTAACAATCATATGGACAGTCAGGATGTTGAATCTTGATACATGTAAAATGGAGAATACGAAGATAACCAGGAATTAAAATTTCCTCATTTTCAGCTGCCACTGGACAATTTTCTTTTTCTAAGAAGTGTGTGTGGCTTAATGAAAAAGATTGACGTTGTCACTGAGAGAATATATAACTTTTGTTAAACGTGGAGGACATTAGTGGGTTCAGTTGTGTACGTTGTAGATTTTCAGCATCTTTCATGTGAGATTTTGTATGGTCTGTTACGAATTATATATGCTAGCATGTGGGATGGTGACTCAGGAATTTCTTTACACAACTTAAAAAATTATCTTGTCTTTTGAAAGTACCAAATTAGTTTACTTGGTGTACCAGGCTGTCTGACCGGCTGTGTAACTCCTGAGCATGCATCAGGATAGATACAGCTCAGCTTTGAATTCTGTCCCTAAGCGATCTGTGGCACGCCTGTGATGTACTGGGCGCCAGAGGGAGTTTACAGTCTGTTTTGGGGTGAAAAAGAGGTTGAAATTTACCGATGACTTGTTTGGTAGAATCGCCAGTAGCGGTTGGTTAAATAAATTAAAATACATCAAATAATTAAATATTGTATAGCTATTTAAAAAAAAGAGGTGTGTGTTTGTGTGGAAGGAGTGCCGAGAAACAACTGTTAAGTGCAAGCAGCAAGGGCACAAAAGGGTACAAAACGTCCAACACGTGGAGGGTGGGGTCTGCGCCTGAGCGTAAGGGGTCTGCGGCTGCGGCTGCGTGCGTCAGTGAATCAGGGACGTGCTTTGGAGGGTTATGAGAAACTGCTGGTAGTGGCTACTTCTGAGGAGTAAGACTGGGGTGGTGTTTAGGAGAAAGACTTCACTTTTCATTGCACGCCTTTAAAAACAAAAGCAAACAATGCCCATAATTTTTGTTTTAAAAAAATTAGGGCTCTGTCTATGAACATTTAATTTTAAGAAACGTGCACCTGTGTCTGATAATGAATGCATGTGCATGTTCTCTACAGCTAGTTCAGTGGTGCTGAGCATTGCAGTGGGCGCCTTTGGAGGAAAGCTCAACCTGTGCTGTCAGGTCTCTTTGTCAGAATCTTTGCTGGCAGAGGCTCATTATTCCTTATCTTCTTTTCTTTACAGGGAGACCAAATTTTGAGGAAGGTGGACCAACATCAGTGGGGAGAAAGCATGAATTCATACGATCAGAAAGTGAAAATTGGCGTATCTTTAGAGAGGAACAAAATGGAGAAGATGAAGATGGAGGTTGGCGACTAGCTGGATCAAGAAGGGATGGAGAGAGGTGGCGGCCTCACAGTCCTGGTAAGAATTCAAAGGGACTTAACTAGGTGAGGGCTTGGTGGAAATTGCTAGGGATTGAGCAAGAAAGATAAATTGGTTTTTTAAAAAAAGAGTCATGTTAGTTATCACACTCAGTCTTATTATTACAAAAAATTTAAGTGTAAAAAAAAGTATCCCCACCACATCTGTTCAGTTGAATGAAATTATTATTCTTGGTTTTTCTGGGGCAAATAAACCAAAAACCAAACCCGTTGCCGTTGAGTTGCTTCTGACTCATAGATAGTGTGGTTTAATGGAAAGCACCTGGTCTCTATTGCAAAAATGATAGAGGGCTTTGCTCGATTTTTTTCTAGGATTTTATCTAACTCTAGATCTCTGAGTCTTTGTTCCAATATTCTTTAAAACTTACAAATGTATAATTATATGCTTACTTTTCTGGGTTAGGAATATGTACTCCCTCAGCCCTCTCCGATATCTTTCCTGAATAAGAAAGGATTTATTCTTTCATTTTTTTTCTCTCCTGAAAATACGATTTATTATTTGAAGAATAAACTTTAAACCCGGGTCAAAAACATAATCACAAGTTTATTTTTTTGTCCGTCTAACTTCAGGAAAGGGAGAGAGAATAGTAGTGATTAGTGGTTTTTAAAGTTCTTCTGTTTGACTCTTAAGAATGCTTCAGACTTCCTCGCGGACCTTGGATACGCTGGTAATTGAAGACACTGGTGCTTTGTGTTCAAGTTCATCCCCTACCAAAGTGCTGATTCTAGGCCTCATGATGATCATACGCAACTGTAGCACAGAGTCATGGGGTTGCGCAGAAATTCAGCACTCAGAAAGTGTGTCCTGACCCTACAAATTTAATGTCCCAGACAGTATTCTCTCAACCATGTCAAGGAAGCCTACCTTCAATAGAGAAAGTTATGATAATGTAATATAACAAAATAATGTAAAAATTGTTTTTAAAATTATCAGCAAAACCATTGGTCTAGGTCTAAGTGAATATTACAACGGGCATGCGGAGTATTTTATGGAGTTGTAGATGTAGAAACATAGTAAATTTAACCTTTGGGCAGAGTTAATGAGACTTTCACACCAGCTCCTGAAGGCTGCCTCTTGGGTGGGTTTTCTGTCGTCAACGGGCATTGTTTACATCATAGGGTCTAGGCAGTTCTCATCAGTCTGTGCCCTGGGCAACCAGATGTTATAATAGTTCTCTTCAAAGCATCCAGGCTCTTTGTCCTGAGCTTGCCTGTAAGCAGAAGGCTTTGTAGACTATGTTCCCAACAAGCATTCAGTGAAAAAATGGACAGGATCTGGGCTGAGAGAGAAGAAAAATTCCAGCTGATCAAAAACAAACAAGGTGAATGTTTGGGAAGATGAATAGTATTTCTGAGCCCAAATGTCTGATGTTGGTTCTATTAAAGGGAGTTAAACAAAGTGAAATTCAGTGTTATCCCCTACCACTGACTCCCTGCCCGGCAGCTTTGATTCTGGATAGATAGTGTCCTCCTCCTCCTCTTATCTTTCTCTCTCCCTAATATTTGACTTTTATGTCAGTCGTATTTGTCATCAGTTGAGCAGTCTTCCAAACATTTTTATTCATACTTTTTCCTTTTAAGACACTTTGCAGGATAAAGAGATAAGTGGGGCTGAAAACAATACTGTAAATGCCTTTTTGAGAAAGAATAGCATCTACTTTTTTTCACCTTAGCATGTTGGTCTGATGATAGCAGGTTTTATAAGTGAACTCTTAGCATTTGTTATACTATTAAAAAACTCACTGTCATCGAGTCAATTCCGACTCCTAGTGACCCTGTAGGACAGGGTAGAACTGCCCCATAGGGTTTCCAAGGCTGTAAATCTTTACGGAAGCAGACTGCCACAGCTTTCTCCCTCGGAGCAGCTGGTGGGTTCTAACTGCTAACCTTTTGGTTTGCAGCTGAGCGCTTTAACCACTGCACCACCAGGTTTCCTTTCTTATGCTATAGCTAATCTTTTGTTAGAATTGTGGGTCAAGTTTTAAATGTAAAATTGTTTTGACTGATTTTCTCTCATGAAATAGTGTCAAACTCTAGCTTAGCTGTGAAGTCTGTAAAGCAGTGGTGGTCCTAATCAGCTGTGCTGCAGGTTAGCCTTTGCTGCCACCTTTGCCTCGTAAAGAAAACGTTATTGACTATTGGTAAGACAATAACAAAATTAGGGACTATGGTTTTATTAAAGCAGGGCTCACAGCTGGATGTGTGTAGAGACTAGGGCATGACTAAGGACAGCTGAGCATCTACTCTGGGAGAGTTGAACTTAGGAAACTCAGTGGGCGTCACTTGCCAGATGCCTAGAAGGGTAGATTCATATCGTGGTGCATACTTACAGAAGGTTTGGAAGTGGCAATAGTAGAGGACAGAGTACTCAGGAATTAATTCAACATTTGATCAGAAATACTCCTTTTGAGTAATGGCTCTAGGTTTACATTTAAGCAATCTGGTTATAAAATTCCTGCTTCCACACTGTACTATACCCCTTGCCATTGAGCCAGTTCTACTCATAGCGACCCTGTAGGACAGAGGAGAACTGCCCAAGAGGGTTTCCAAGGCTGTAATCCTTAGCGGGGGCAGGCTGCCACAACTTTCTCCCATCCTGCTTCCATAGAAAGTAGTAAATAGTGGCTTTTTCATTGTAAGTTGGGGATGGGGGGCTGTGGGAATAATGTTTATTTAATCTTTTTGTAAGTGGCGTCTTAGATGCTGTGTGTATCGGGCATTTGCCTTTTGGTTTTCAGTTCGATTCTTAGATTGCTGGTTTTAGTGAATTGGGCCTTAATAGTGATGGCACTGGGTTTTTTTATTTTAGTGAGAACTTTAAACTTTGGCCTTATTTCTCTTGTGTATCTCCCACTGAGAAAACAGTCAAGGATAGAAAATTCTGATAGTTTAAAACCTGCCTCTGTCTTTTAGACTCAGGCTTGTCCGATTTTAACAACAGTTTCCTTCTATCACCCTCTTTTCCTTTCTTTTTAAAATACCTTAAGTAGGATCTTTTATTCTTAACCCACTGGCTTCAAGTCAGTCTTGACTCACAGCAACCCTATAGGATAGGGTAGAGCAGCTCCATAGGGTTTCTAAGGCTGTAAATCTTTACAGAAGCAGACTGCCACATCTTTCTCCCACAGAGTGGCTGGTGATTTCAAACCGCTGACCTTTCATTTAGCAGCTGAGCACTTTAACTACTGTACCACCAGGATTCCCTTTTATTCTGAGGCAGTCTTTTTTTTCTGTTGGAAAGTAGATGCAATAAATACTATGCTAGGATGGATTTAGGAATGTCCCCAGGGATATTATACAGAAATGAGAACTCCCCAGGAAGAGTAAGAGATGAGAGAAAGGGAAAAGAGAACCAGCATGTTACTGTGGAAAATGCAGCAGAAGATGGAGAATTGGATTCTAGTTCTGCCTTTCCAATAGTCATGTTACTTCAGCTGTCAGCCTTTAGTTTCTTCTTCAACTATAAAATTAGGATAATGCGGTATATATAATCTTTACGACACCTTCTAGCCCTATAATTCCGTGACTTAAGGTTTTGTTGGGGGTCAGGATCACAAACGGGAACTGGCACTAGCAAGTAGGCACCATGAGTTTGATGTTAAGCATTGACACAGGGAGCTGGTCTTAGCAATAAAGAATGATACATTCCTGGGAAGAAAGAAAATGCTTTAAGACTTACCAAAGGGAAGTCGTGGACTTTGGTCTGGGCAGAGCCAACACTGTAAGCCTGTGCTAGGTGTAGGTCAGCTGAGTAGCCAATCAGCATTTTAAACAGATGCCCAGAGCTTATTAAAGCACATACTTTGCATAAAGTTTCCTTTAAAAGTGCTTTGTTTTAAATTTATCTTTTAAAGTTATGGAGTATATCCAGTGACTTAGTCCTTAATGAAAACAAGTACTGTTGTCACTTAGTGATCGTATAAAAATACTCTGCACTTCATTGAATTTGCTTACTTTTCTTATAAGTTAGTAGGTTCATCATTTGAATTTGCTGTCAGTTGCAGTTTCCTCCTTTATTTTCTACCGTGGTTTTCTTTTTCAAGTGCTAGCATAAGGCTCTTCTAAGGTTTGTGTCCCCCGCCTCATCCCAGATGGCCTTTGTTCCGCAGGCTGGCGAGAACACATGGAACGGCGGCGAAGGTTTGAGTTTGACTTTAGAGATCGGGACGATGAGCGGGGTTATCGAAGAGTGCGCTCTGGCAGCGGGAGCATAGACGATGACAGGGACAGCTTGCCTGAGTGGTGCTTAGAAGATGCAGAAGAAGAAATGGGCACATTTGACTCATCTGGGGCATTCCTTTCTCTAAAGGTGAGATGTTTCTTTTCAATATCATGACACAGACATTGACCTTCTCCCAAAGCCAGGTGCGTGTTGATCTTTGGTTTTATTTTCTTGGAACAGAAAGTGCAGAAGGAGCCTATTCCGGAAGAGCAGGAGATGGACTTCCGACCTGTGGAAGAAGGGGAGGAGTGCTCTGACTCTGAGGGTAGCCATAATGAAGAAGCCAAAGAACCCGATAAGACAAATAAGAAAGAAGGAGAGAAAACAGATAGAGTAGGAGTTGGTAAGGCCCGTTTTTGTCTTTTACCTCTTTCTCATCAAGCTGAACTTACCTAAATTGTTAAGTCAAGATTACTTTGTGTTACAGAAGTTAGTGAAGAAGCCCCTCAAACCTCTTCATCATGTGCTAGGCCAGGTACTCCTTCAGACCATCAGCCTCAGGAAACACCACAGTTCGAGAGGAAAGAGGAACCCAAAACTGAGCAAACGGAAAAAGCTGAAGAGGAGAGTCGAACAGAAAATAGCTTATCAACCCAAGTGCCCAACAGAGGGGATGGTATGTATTTGTGAGATTAGACCAGCTAAAATAGGATTCTCCTCAGGCCAATGAGCACTGATATGCTAGACTTCTGTTTATGCCTTCTAGAAGTGCTTCTCGTGGGTGAGTTGTTGGAATTGTTTTAGCAGTAAACCTAGTTAGTTAATGCTTCTCATGTACGTACCCACCCCAGAATTCACCCAAACAGTGCTAGAATCTGCAGGGGTAGAGCTCAGGAACCTCACCTCCTGGGGTGTTATGACATAGCCAGCCTGGTCATCAGTCTACCAAACTGGGCTCAGGAACCTCTGCGTTAACTTCATTCCATATCAGACAGTTTCCTTCCTTTCATGTAATAGCTAGATGTGTGCCCAGCCTAAGTTACCAGATGAAACACCAAAATGCTGTTTCCCAAAAGAGGCCGAAAAGAGAGTGTGGTTGAATCCGTGTAAGTCCATCACCTCTGCTAGAGAATAAGCTTTAAGCATATCTCCTTTTTGCACTAAAAATAGCATTAACTATTTTTAGCTAATGTTACGGGGCTGATTTTTAAATTGCTCATACATTACCATGTTCCCTCTTGTACATAGTAAACAATAACATTGTAATAACTGATGATGATGGGTTAATTTTGTGATTTGTTCACCATAAAAATTCACATATTTAGCATGGCCTACAAGACCCTGTGGGGTCTGCCGTCTGCCCCCCTCTGCAGCTTCAGTGCTGGCCTCTGTCTCCCTCCTACTCCACTCGCCAGCCTTCTTCAAAGTCTTTCAGGTCCTGAAATGGGCCCTGCTCACTTGCCTCCATTCCTCAGCATAAACAGTCAGCATAGCATTACCGTATTATAGAGATCTATTTATTGCCTTTTTTGCACAGTAGACTAATATTTTGAAGGCTTGAGCTAGGAATTTCTTTACAGTTTTTTTTAAACGCCTAGAGCACAGCTGAATGAATGAATGAGTAAATGAGTTTAACAAGTACTTCAAACTCTACTATATATACCTGGTACTGTGGGATTGTAGCTTGGAACCCATTCTGTATGTAATAATGCTTTTTTAAGCTATGATGTGCCCCAGAATTACTTAGGATGCATTTTTTTGTATGTGCATTCCTGGGCTTTATTTTAGAAGATTTTAGGATAGTCCAGGCATATGTATTTTGAGAAAGCATCAGAGATGTGTATTAAAGGTTGGAGCTCTAGATTTCTAGTCTGTAGGGGACATCCTGCCCGCTGCCATTGAGTTGATTCAGACTCATAGTGACCCTATAGGACAGAGTAGAACTGCCTCATAGAGTTTCCAAGGAGTGCCTGGTGGATTCGAACTGCCAACCTTTTGGTTCGCAGCTGTAGCACTTACCCACTATGCCACCAGGGTTTCCATGTAGGGGACATAGAGCATGTATAGATAATCCAGGACAAAAAAAGTAATGATAGGAGTTCCCTGTTGGCAGACTCCTGGAATGCTTCAGGGAGCAGTGGTGTTTGAGCTCATCTTTGAATAAACATGTTTGAATAGTAAGTAAAATTTGGAGATAGGTGACAGGATGAATTGGGAGAGGGCTTCCTAGGATTAGAGAACAGTGAAGGCAAAGATGACGCGATGGGACTGCTCCAGGCATGGGCAGGAATTGGCACAGGTTTTTATCTCGATGGAGTGTGAGGTGCAAAAAGGAAGATGGGGGGAAAGATAGTTGAAACTTTGGCAGCTGTGTGTCAGGCAGCTTGTTTTGATGAGATGGTCTGCCATATGGCCTGTCAGGCTCATAAGCAGTCAGTACTGTAGAGGCACTGTACCTGTAAAGGGAGAGGATGGTGATGACACTTCAAGGTAGAAATTGTTGGACTTAGCCACTGCCTGCCAATCAGGGCAAAGAAGAGGGAGGAGTTGAAGGTGACGACGTGCCTGAGAGGATTATGGTACCATTAACAGGAAAACACATTTGGGAGGGGAAAGAATAAGCTCAGTCTGAACACTGGTTCTGAGAGATAGGTAGAGATGGCGAGAGAGCAGTTGTGAATGAGGGACTATAGCTAGATGAGAAGAGTTTAGGGCCAGAGAGAGAATGAAGATTTACAAGATTATGCACACTTGCTGAGGGCGAGAAGACAAGTGGGCTGAGAACAGAATCTTGAGTAATTCCTATTTCTAAGGTAAAGGGAGAGGACCAGAGATTCAGAGGCAAAAGTAGAGCCACAAGAGTTGAGTGCAAGGAAAGTAAGGAAGGAGAATGCTTGAACAGAGAATGGGGTTGCTAATGTTAGGTGTCACTAAGCGGTCGAACAGCGAGCACTAAGAAAAGCCATTGCTTATCTTGAGAGAAGCTTTACTGGAGAGGTGGGAGTGGAAACCAGGTTGTAGCAGGTGTGGATGGTGGTGAAGTCGAGACAGCATATATTGAGTGTCCTTTTAAGAAGTTTGACGAAGAAGGAAAAGAGTGAGGAGAAGGAATTCGGAGAAGCTCCCTCTAATTGAACAAACAAGGCTTCAGAGGGGAAACTGCAGTTGTACCTAATTACTTCCATCCCCTTTCCTTCTCAAAAGCCTGCATGCTGAGAGATTAGAAATAGGAACCAGTCTTTATTCTTACTGAGAAGAACATCCTGCATTGTACAGGTAGACTTGGCACTTTTTGTTCTCCAAAAAGACTGGAATACGGTGAATTATATTAATTATGACTTGGAATAGGTACTTACTCAAGTTAGAGATATTTTTATTAAAGGTTTTGGTGGTATGTCTTTGAGAAGATTTGGGGGTGCGTTATTGTCTTACTCTTTGGAGACCTGATGTACAGAAGAGATCAGACTGATTCTGGTTGATTTCAAGAGGCAGACTTACAACCCTCACGTAGATGCTGTAGTGACATAGGCAGGAACTGTAGAAGGACCTTCAAGAGGTAGACTTATAACCCTCACGTAGATGCTGTAGTGACATAGGCAGGAACTGTAGAAGGACCTTAGAGGTAACTTTTAACCCTTGTAATCTGACACTCTCTGGATGAAATTCTGTCATTCTAGGGAGAAATACTACCCTTCTTAATAAGTAGCCTCAGTGTTCATGACACAGTTCACATTTCTGCTGGGGCCGATTAGCAAGCTGCCCAACTTGAGACACAGGGAGAGGGTTATACCTCCTAAGAGTCTATTTGATATCCTTTATTTCAAAGGATTTTCATCTGTCTACATTTTTCTCCTCTAGAAATGGTTCCTGATGTCCAACAGCCCCTGTCACAGATTCCTTCAGATACAGCCTCTCCTCTTCTCATACTTCCGCCTCCTGTTCCCAATCCTAGCCCTACCCTCCGGCCAGTTGAAACGCCGGTCGTCGGTGCTCCTGGTATGGGCAGTGTTTCCACAGAGCCAGATGATGAAGAGGGCCTCAAACATTTGGAGCAGGTAAAAGTCATGCAGTTCTTTTTTCTCCTCAAACTGACATAAAAATGAGAAAATAGTAAATGAATATTCAGAAATAGAGCTTTTGTGCACAACTTTTTAAGTACTGGCAAAGTTGTTTGTATACCTAGTATTTATTTGGGTAATTGGCTTTCAAATCATTTCATGCTTATAAGTTTCTGCTATGTAGTAGTCATTATGTCAGGTTATTTTTTGCTCTTTTGAGGTTGCCCTTAGCTGTTTGCTTTTCTTTTTTCTTTTTGGAAATTAATGGAATGCCAAAAATGGCGAATACAAGCAGCTGTGGATGGGCACTGTGTCTTCGCCTCAAGTGTAACAGGAAAAATAGTTCATTAAACTCTCAGGATATAACATGTTAGTTCTCTAGAGTTCTCTGAGATTGTATATACCGTTGTTATATATAACGTAGATGATAGCTTGCTTTCTACAAAAGAGTCTTTCCTTCGGGGTAGGATGGTTAGTGGCAAGGAATGCTGAAGAAGGGGTAGGTAGTATCTTACGAAAACTTGTAAAAGATTTTATTTGTGATTATATTGATTGGGCCTTTCATTCTGTTAACATCTACATGCTTTTACAGATTTAGTGTGTACAGTTTAGAATTGATCAATGGCTTATTAGTTTAAAAAGTTTGCTTCTTAGTGTGTTGATTAGAAGCCTGGGTTTTGATTCTTACCAGTTTGTGTTTCAGTCTCAGTTCAGTTCACTTAATAATTTTGAGACCTTGAGTAAGACATCACCTCTCTGAACCTTAGTTTCCCCCTCTGTAAAATGGGAATAGCGTCTATTTCACGGCACTGTTGGGAGAATTAAATAGTTGCTTGTTCCGCTCTTTGCACAAAAGCTTTAACAGATCACGTAGTTCAAAAGAGCAGATATTATTATTACATGGACAAGTATTAGTTTAGGGTTGTTTCCTGAATCCTTTTCTTTTTTGTTATTAGCAAGCTGAGAAGATGGTGGCTTATCTCCAAGACAGTGCACTAGATGATGAGAAACTGGCATCAAAACTGCAAGAGCACAGAGCAAAAGGGGTCTCGGTCCCGCTGATCCACGAAGCGATGCAGAAGTGGTATTATAAAGACCCCCAAGGGGAAGTTCAGGGTAAGTCGTTTCTTTCACTTGAAGTACAGCGGCGCCTGCCATTGCCGCCAGATTCTGTAAGAGGATGATTTGTTTCATGTCAGTTTGCATAATAGTAGGAAAAGAAGTCAACGCTACAGGCGTTCTTAGTATATATTAGAAGACCGTTTTATAGACTTCCTCCATAATAATTTATGATTTTTAGTGAAGGGGAGAGGGGAAGCTTGATGAAAATAATTTGAACACAAGGCAGAATGCGATGATGACTGGTATGAGAGGGGTGTAAGCAAAATGCTGCAGACGCCCTCAGACCTGGGCTCCCAGCTGGATCTCGGGTCAGGCAAGTGTATGAGTGTTGAGTTGTTTGTAGTATCCCTTTCTCCTTTTCAGGTCCGTAGGCGCCGTAGTGATACCCAGTTTCACTCCTGATCTTGGTAATTTGTGTCTTTATTATTATTTTTTCTTTGTCAGTCTTGCTAGAGGTTTGTCAGTTTTATTGATCAGCTTTTTATTGATTTTCTCTATTTTTGTTTTCAGTTTCATTGGTTTCTGCTCTTTATTATTTTTTTTCCTTTTGCTTGCTTAGGGTATATTTTGCTCTTCTTTTTTTTAGGTTCTTGAGGGTGGGAGCTTAGATTATTGATTCAAGACTTTTCCTCTTTTTTAATGTAAGCATTTAATACTGTAAATATCCCTCTAGCACTGCTTTAGTTGTATCTCACAGTATTTGATATATTGTATTTTCATTTTCATCCACTTCAATGTGTGTGTGTGTGTGTGTGTGTGTGTGTATACATGTATTTTTTTTCTTTAATTTTTCTCTTTTAACCATGGATTATTTAGAGTGTGTGGTTTAGTTTCAAAGCATTTGGAGATGTACCTGTTATCTTTCTGTTACTGATTTCTGGTTCAAGTCCGTTATGACTGGAGAACACAGTCTTTATGATTTCAATTTTTAAAAATCTTTTGCGGTTTCTTTTATAGCCAGAATATGACCTATTTTGGCATATGTTCTGTGGACCCTTGAAAAGAATGTATATTTTGCTATTGTTGGAGTGTTCCATAAATGTTGACTAGATCCTGTGGGCTGATGGTGTTGTTGAGTTCACTACCCTTGGTGGTTTTCTGGGCGGTTGTTCTCTTTTATCGAGAGTGGGTTACAGGGGTGTTGAAGCCTCAGCTATATTTGTGGATTTATTCCTTTCTCAAGCCCTACCAGTTTTTCTTTACATATTTTGCAGCTCTGTTGTTTGGTGTATATACATATAGAGTTGTGGATTGACCCTTTTATCATTCATTGTACAATGACCTTTTATCTCCGGTAATTTTCTTTTGCTCTGAAGTCCGCTTTACCTGATAATAATATAACCACTTCTGCTTTCCTTTGGTTGATATTTACATGATATATCTTACTTCATCTTTTTACTGTCACCCTGTCTATATCATTGTGTATGAATTAAGTTTCTTGGAGATAGCAGATGGTTAAGTCGTGTTTTTCAATCTTCTCTGCCATTCAGTCTTTTAATTGGTGTATTTAGACCATTTGCATTTTATGTAATGATTGATAAGTCTGCCATTTTATTTTTTTGTCTTTTTTTTTTCATTTCTCTGTTTTCTTTTTCTTACCTTTCTGTGAGCACTTGAATATTTTTTAGAATTCCATTTTGTTTTTTTTGTAGTGTTTTTGAATGTATCTGTAGTTTTTTTTTTTTTTTTTCCAATTGTGCTTTAGGTCAAAGTTTACAGAGCAAATTAGTTTCTCATTAAACAGTTAATACAGAAATTGTTTTGCGACATTGGTTGGCAACCCTGTGATGTGTCAACACTTGCTCCTTCTCTGCCTGGGTTCCCTGTTTCCATGTGTTCAGTTTTCCCATCCCTTCCTGCCTTCTCATCTTTGCTCTTGAGCTGGTGTGCCCATTAGTTTTGTATATGTGATTGAATTACAAAACATGTTACTTCCGTGTGTTATTGTTGGCCCTATAGACCTGTCTAATCTTTGACTGAAGGGGGAACCTCAGGAGTGATTTCGGTACTGACTTAAAAGGGTATCTGGGGGGCCATACACGTGCGGTTTTTTCTGTCTCTGTCAGACCAATAAGCCTGTTTTTTTTTTGTGTGTGTGTGAATTTGAATTTTGTTCTATGTTTTTCTCTCACTCTGCCCAGGACTTTGTATTGTGGTCCCTGCCAGTACAGTTGGTAGTGGTAACGAGGTACTGTCTAGTGGGTTCAGCCTGATGGAGGTTATGGTAGTTGTGGTCTGTTAGTCCTTTGGACTAGTGTTTCCCTTGTGTCTTTGATCTTCTTCATTCTCCTTTCTTCCAGCTGGGATGGGACCAGTAGATGTATCTTAGATGGGTGCTCACAAGCTTTTAAGACACTGCTTACCATAGTCAGATACAGAACAGTTTCTTTGTAGACTACGTTATGCCAATTGAGCTAGATGTCCCCAGCCCTCAGCCCAGTAGCTTGGTCTCTCAGGGCATTTGGGTTTGTCTGTGGAGCTTCTATGACTTTGCCCTGGTCAAGTTGTGCTGACTTCCCCAGTATTGTGTACTGCCTTATCCTTCACCAAAGTTACCATTTATCTACTATCTAGTTAGTGTTTTTCCTTCATGACCCCTCCTCTCCCTCGTAACCATCAGAGATTGTTTCTTTCTGTGTGGAAACTTTTTCCTTTGTTTTTATAATAGTGGTGTTGTAAAGTGTTTGTCCTTTTGTAATTGACCTATTTCACCCAGTATAATAATGCCCTCCAGATTCATCCATGTTGTGAGATGTTTCGAAAATTCATCACTGTTCTTTATTGTTGTGTAGTGTTCCATTGTGTGTATGTACCATAGTTTGTTTATCCAGTCATCTGTTGATGGACACTTAAGGTTGTTTCCATCTTTTTGCTATTGTGAATAACGTTGCAGTCAACATGGGTATACATATGTCTAATCGTGTAATGGCTCTTATTTCTCTAGGATATATTCCTAGGAGTGGGATTGCTGGATCTTATGGTATTTCTATTTCTAACTTTTGAAGGAAGCACCATATCGTTTTCCAGAGTGACTTGAGTTCTTGTATCATTTTGCATTCCCACCAGCTGTGTACAAGAAGAATTCCAGTCTCCCCGCAACCTCTCCAACATTTGTTAGTTTCTGTTTTTTCGATTTGAGTCAGTAGTGTCGGGGTGAGATGATATCTCACTGTAGTTTTGATTTGCATTTCTCTAATGTCTAGTAGTCACAAGCATTTCCTCAAACATCTGTTAGCTCTTTTTGTAGCTATTTTAATAGTTGCTTTAAGTATTGCATTATATATACATAACTTATCACAGTCATAAATGGTATCATCATTCTACTAGTTTCAGTGAAGTATAGAAACCATACCTCCCTTTATGTCCTGTTACTGCTCCCATTTGTAATTGCCTTAGGTATTGCCTGTATATCCACAAAGAACCACAGCAATTTTTGCTTTAATCGTCAGACATAATCTAGAAAACTCAATAGGAGAAGGCGAGATTATAGATTTTTTTATCATGTTCTTCCTTCCTTCCTGATGTTCCAGGGTTCCTTCTTTTTTTTTTTTCTTTTCTTTTTATTTATTGTGCTTTAAGTACAAGTTTACAAATCAAGTCAGTCTCATACAAAAACTTACACACATCTTGCTGTTTTCTCCTAGCTGCTCTCCCCCTAATAAGATAGCATACTCCTCCTCTCCACCCTGTATTCCCCGTGTCCATTCAGCCAGCTCCTGTCCCTCTCTGCCTTCTCATCTTGCCTCCAAGACAGGAGCTGCCTACGTAGTCGCATGTGGCTACTTGAGCCAAGAAGCTCACTCCTCACCAGTATCATTATCTGCCTTGTAGTCCTGTCCAATCCCTGTCTGAAGAGTTGTCTTTGGGAATGATTCCAGTCTTGGGCTAACAGAGGGTCCAGGGACCATGACCTCTGGGGTCCCTTCAGTCTCATTCAGACCATTAAGTCTGGTCTTTTTACGAGAATGTGAGATCTACATCCCACTGTTCTTCTGCTCCATCAGGGATTCTCTGTTGTGTTCCCCGTCAAGGCAGTCATCGGCAGTAGTCGGGCACCATCTAGTTTTTCCGGTCTCAGTCTGATGTAGTCTCTGGTTTATGTGGCCCTTTTTGTCTCTTGGGGCCATCTTTACCTTATGTTTTTGGTGTTCTTCATTCTCCTTTGCTTCAGGTGAGTTGAGACCAATTGATGCATCTTAAATGGCCGCTTACTAGCGTTTAAGACCCCAGATGCCACTCACCGAAGTGGGATGCAGAACATTTTCTTAATACATTTTGTTATGCCAACTGAAACCATGATTCCCAGGTCCCCATCCCTGCTACTCTGGCCTTCGAAGCGTTCAGTTGTATTCAGGAAACTTCTTTGCTTTTGGTTTAGTCCAGTTGTGCTGACCTCTCCTGTTTCGTGTGCTGTCTTTCCCTTCACCTAAAATAGTTCTTGTGTACTATCTAATTAGTGAGTACCCCCTTCCTCCCTCCCCACCTTCGTAACCATCAAAGAATATTTTCTTCTGTGTTTAAACTTTTTCTTGAGTTCTTATAGCGGTCTCAAATACAATATTTGTCCTTTTGCAAATGACTAATTTCACTCAGCATAATGCCTTCCAGATTCTTCCATGTTATGAGATATTTCACAGATTCATCGATGTTCTTAAATGTGTGGTATTCCATTGTGTAAATATACCATAATTTACTTATCCATTCACCCGTCGATGGGCACCTTGGTCGTGTCCATCTTTTTGCTGTTGTAAACAGTGCTGCAATAAACATAGGTGTGCATATATCTGTTCATGTGGAGGCTCTTATTTCTCTAGGATATATTCCAAGGAGTGGGGTTGCTGGATCGTATGGTAGTTCTATTTCTAGCTTTTTAAGGAATCGCCAAATCGATGTCCAACGTGGTTGTACCATTTTACATTCCCACCAGCAGTACATAAGTGTTCCAGTCTCTCTACAACCTCTCCAACATTTATTATTCTGTGCTTTTTGGATTAATGCCAGCCTTGTTGGAGTGAGATGGTATCTCATTGTAGTTTTGATTTGCATTTCTCAAATGGCTAATGATCATGAGCATTTCCTCATGTACCTGTTAGCCGCCTGAATGTCTTCTTTGGAGAAGTGCCTGTTCATATCTTTTGCCCATTTTTTAATTGGGTTGTCTTTTTGTTGTTGAGCTTTTGCAATATCTTGTAGATTTTAGAGATTTGACACTGATCGGATTTGTCATAGCGAAAATTTTTTTCCCAGTCTGTAGATAATCCTTTTACTCTTTTGGTGAAGACTTTAGAGGAGCATGTTTGATGTTTAAGGAGCTCCCGGTTGTCTGGTTTCTCTTCTGCTATTTGTGCATTGTTAGTAATGTAAGGATTGAGTGGGACCAGGCAGTGTTTCGTTCTGTTGTGCATGGGGTCGTTATTAGTCGGAACCGACTCGACGGCACCTAACAACAACAAGTAATGTTTTGTGTACTATTTGTGCCATGTATAAGGGCTCGTAGTGTTGTCCCTATTTTTTCTTCCACGATCTTTATCGTTTTAGGTTTTATATTTAGGTCTTTTTTCCATTTTGAGTTAGTTTTTTTGCATGGTGTGAGGTATGGGTCTTGTTTCATTTTTTTGCAGATGGATGTCCAGTGATGCCAGTACTATTTGTTAAAGAGACTGTCTTTTCCCCATTTAACAGACTTTGGGCCTTTGTCAAATATCAGCTGCTCATATATGGATGGATTTATGTCTGGATTCTCAATTCTGTTCCATTGGTCTATGTGTTCTGTTGTTGTACCAATACCAGGCTGTTTTGACTACTGTGGCGGTATAATAGGTTCTAAAATCAGGTAGTGTGAGGCCTCCCACTTTGTTCTTTTTCAGTAATGCTTTACTTATCTAGGTCCTCCCAGGGTTCCTTCTCTTATCATTTCCTTTCTCTTTAGAGAATTTCCTCTGGTCATTCTTTTAGGGTGGGTCTGCTGGCAGCAGATTTTCTTCGTTCTTCCTTATGTGAGACTATCTTGATTTCCATTCATTCCATACAGATATTTTTGCTGAGTATAGGATTCTGGGTTGACACTTCTTTTCTTCTAGCACCTGAATACTTCTGCCACTTCCTTCCCTGGAGGTGAGGGCTTGTGACTGGCTGAATAAAAGCTCTGGCACCCTTCTTCACCTTCTCTGACACCGTCTAGACGCCCTACTTTGCCTTTCCTCATGTGGGTGAGGTAGGACCACAGTTTTTTTCTGTGGTCTTTGGCTGAAATAAAGTGGTTATTGTCTGAAAGTTTTCCGTTTTGCAAAGCTGCCCCTTTTCTGATCCCTTGGCTAGAGAGAGCGGGGTTTGTTTTTTCCACGCCCCTCCCCCACCCCCTCCCCGCATCTGTTGGCATTTCTGGTTGCTGGCTTCTTTAGCTCCAAGGCTGGGCTACAGAGGTATACAGCAAACCCAGGGGACACACTACTGTGTCTCGCCTCAGGCCTCAAGGCCCTGAGTCAGTCTGCTTTGTTCTCTCCACCTTTCAGAGGCTTCTTTGGTTTGCTGTATGTAATGCCCAGGGCTTTTAGTTCTACTTAGCAGGAGAAATAGGAAAACAGTGCGTCTACCCCATCTTCTCTGAAATGGAATTTCTAGGGCTTTGTTTTGTTTACTATTGTGTCCCCGGTGCCTAGATCACGTAGTAAGTGTTTAGTATTTGTTGAATGAATGAATGGTTTATTGATTGGAGTGCACTTGTTTGTTAGTTTTATATATAAAATTCCTGGCAATTTCTTTTTATAAAATATCTAGAGAATGTTATTCCCCCCATACCAAGAGCAGATTTAATCCCATTTGGGTAAATAAATTTTAGTTTGTCTTAATTTAAATGATTATTGCTTATCTTCTGCCCCGTATGCAATAATCTGTCTGAAAACGAAAATTGGAGAAAAGCCTTCCAGCCCTGCAGCTATATTTATATTCTCTGCACCCGCGTGATCCAGAGTCTAACAGAGTGCAGTCTTCTCTTCAGCTGTATGGAGCTTTTCTAACAGATGACTCGTGGCGCTGGAGTGAGACAGAGACCATCGTACTCCTTACAATAATTAAAGCACTGCTGAGAATTTGGGGTATATACACAGAAGGCTTATTTCAAAGTTGTCCCTGTTATGTTTTGTTAATGAGAAGCCTGTTCACCACCTTTGGAAGTGACTTAAGATACCATACAAAGTATTCAACAGGTGCCACCTGAAGAGGTGTTTCCTCTGGATGAGGGTCGGAAATATTTGTTTCCTCTTTGTGCCTAAAAGGGTTCTTATTGCTCTTCTGCTTACTCGGTGATATTACAGGTCCCTTCAATAACCAGGAGATGGCGGAGTGGTTTCAGGCGGGCTATTTTACCATGTCTCTATTGGTGAAGAGAGCATGTGATGAAAGCTTCCAGCCTCTTGGTGATATCATGAAAATGTGGGGAAGAGTTCCCTTCTCGCCCGGCCCAGCACCCCCTCCTCACTTGGTAAGTACCTGAAGCTCACCTGTAACACATATTGAACACAGAGCACCTACTTCTCCTTGAAAACATAGCCCAAATGTTACGTGTCATGAGGAAGCAAATTGAAATTGTAATGAGAAGCCTGAATCAGAGACTGCATATGTAGCTATAATGATTTTTCAAAACTCAGACGTTTGTGCCCATCTTCTTCAGCTTGTCTGTCTGTCTCTCTCAAACCCAGAGAAACAATCCATCAGTAGCTTTCTGCCAGGTGTAGAATGTGGGCCAACATCTTGTCACGGCCTGCAGACCCTGCGCTGTCTGACTTCTTACCTTTCTACGCCCATCTCAGAGCTCTGCCTTCACCGTCTGTGCTTCAGCTGGCTTCTTTGAGTTGCTTCTTGTCCCTAGTGAGAAGGCACACACTCCCTCTTCTCTGTTTGCCTCTTGCTTTCTGACTTAAAAAGTTCCTACATTTGAGGTTTACTCTAAATAAAATGTTACTCATCTGAAATTCCATTGCTTCACGCTATTTTGAGGATTTTCTTTGTTTTTTTGAATATTAGCTCCTGATATTTTGACCACAAATGGAACACAATGCCGGTGACCCCCCTAGTGTGCTGGCACTGCAGCCCCTATGGCAGGTGCAGTCTTTGCCCCTCCTGCGACTGCCCCGACTATCGCCCAGTAGAGCTCTTTTCAGGGGTCTCTGGAGCCACTTCTCATTTTCCTTCTCCTGGTGGCGTGTCTCATGGCCGGCCGTTGTCAACATGGCTGTAGTCAGAAATCTTCAGTGTGAACGCTGGGTTTCTACGGGAAATTTCACCACTGATTCAGTCATCACGCACATACTGAGTGCCAGGCCTTGTGCTAGGCTCTCCTGAGATGAGGATGAATAAGATACAACCTCTGTAGACAAGGGAGTCTGTAGGTGAGGACAGTGGCTTTCAAACTGTCGTGACGGTGGCCCATATTAAAGTAACGTTTTTACATCAGTAGGCTGTACACTTATGACTCTATGTATGTATAGCAAGTTTCACAAAACGTTATGTGCAGTGTACACTCTAGTGTTTTCTGTTCTCTTTCATCTTTTTGAAATGCTGTTCTTCACCCAGTTACTGCTTTCCCAATCCAATGACCAGTTGAGACCCATAGTTTGAAGAGTAGTGGTCTAGAAGAGATGGTGAGGGAAATTATTTCTGACATTGTCTTAATTGCTGTAAATCCATGTAAAAATCATGTTGTGTATTATTATATGCAAGTTCAACTTAAATACCCAGTTTGAGCCTTATTACCCGTCTCTGAAGTTGGGGTGGATTTTCATCCTGCATGTGTCAACAGCTGGAAGCACATCACTTGGAGCTTGGCGTGCTTGCCCTGGTCCGTTTCCTGACTTCAGCCGTAGGTGCTGAGCCTCAGTCATACCTGTTTCACCTGGAAGCTCATCACTTGGAGCTTGGCGTGCTTGCCCTGGTCCGTTTCCTGACTTCATCCATAGGTGCCGAGCCTCAGTCATACCTGTTTCACCTGGAAGCTCATCACTTGGAGCTTGGCGTGCTTGCCCTGGTCCGTTTCCTGACTTCAGCCGTAGGTGCTGAGCCTCAGTCATACCTGTTTCACCTGGAAGCTCATCACTTGGAGCTTGGCGTGCCTGCACTGGTCCGTTTCCTGACTTCATCCATAGGTGCCGAGCCTCAGTCATACATGTTTCACCTGGAAGCTCATCACTTGGAGCTTGGCATGCCTGCACTGGTCCTTTTCCTGACTTCCAGCCATAGGTGCTGAGCCTCAGTCATACCTGTTTCACCTGAAAGCTCATCACGTGGAGCTTGGCGTGCCTGCACTGGTCCGTTTCCTGACTTTATCCGTAGGTGCTGAGCCTCAGTTACACCTGTTTCATCTGGAAGCTCATCACTTGGAGCTTGGCGTGCTTGCCCTGGTCCTTTTCCTGACTTCCAGCCATAGGTGCTGAGCCTCAGTCATACCTGTTTCAGCAGAAAAGCAGCACTGGAAAGCTCTGCTTCCTGTCAGCTCCTTTGCTCTCAGTAGTACTGCTAAGGAGACAACTCACCTTCATATGAACGTACCTAAAGCCTAGTTGTTCATGTAGGAAACTGACATTAACCTAGGGTAGCTGTCCCCTCCAATATTTAACGAGAAAGAAAAATGTCCCTGAATTTCAGTTGATCTCTGCCCTGAGGAATTGCATACTCTAGACTATATTTGAATTGACTTGAACCGACTCATAGTCACCACACATACAACAGAATGAAACACTGCCCAGTCCTGTGCCATCTTCACAGTTGTCCCTGTGTTTGAGCCCATTGTTGCAGCCATTGTGTCGCTGACCTTCTGCTTTACCAAGCACGATGTCCTTTTCCAGGGATTGGTCTCTCTTGATAATAAATTCAAAGTGTGCAAGACGAAGTCTCGCCATCCTTGATTCTAAGGAGCATCCTGGCTGCATTTCTTCCAAGACAGATGTGTTACGGCTTAGTTCTCAAAGTGACGTCTTTGCTATTTGACACTTTAAGGAAGTCTTTTGCTGCCCACTTGCCCAATGCAATGCATCATTTGATTCCTTGACTGCTGCTTCCATGGACATGGATTGTGGAGCCAAGGAAATGAAAGCCTTGGGAATTCCAGTCTTTTTCCACATATCATGATGCTGCTCATTGGTCCAGTTGAGAGGATTTTTCCTTTCTTTATGTTGAGGTGGAATCCATACTAGAAGATGATAGTCTTTGAGCTTCATCACGAAGTACTTCAAGTTCCCTCACTTTCAGCAAGCGAGGTTGTGTCATCTGCATATTGCAGGTTGTTAATTTCAAACTATAATCAGTCTAAAATACTGACTAAATGATTCACTAATGGTTTGCATAAGTTTAGTCTGTGTCGTCTGTATATTTCTTTTATCTTCACTTCACATTTCATTCTTTTTACATTTTTAAAATTTAAATTCCAGCATTGGTTATTTGAAATATAGGCGAAAAAACAGGATTTTGCTACAATTTCTTTATCTTTTCTAACCCATATGTACTAATAGCAACAGAAACCACCTAGTTTTTGTGTAGAAAGTGTTCAAAATGCTTTCATATTCTGTTTAGTTTAAGATTGATCACCATCTTTCAGAAGACATCCTCGTAGACTGTCTCCCTGTGTTTGGCACATGCCATTGTCAAATTTGTACTGTAATATTTCCTTTATCTTTTAGATAATTTTACTCTTCTACTGTCCCATTTCTCTAATTTCTACATTACCTCCAAATTTGTGAATCACCTTTAAGATTGGGAGAATTGCATAGTTTTCCAGGTGCAGTAGTAACCCTGGAGCACAGTACAGCTTCAGGGGCAGGAGGAAAGACCAGCACCTGAAATGTGGACTCTTTTCCACCTTAAGGAATCTCTTATAATGTAGCTGCCACCATATTCCACTAGGTGGCGTGGCTTAGTTTTAAAGATGCCAGTTTTTTAGGATAAGGGTGAGGTGGGAGATTAAAGTTCTGAGATTCATTTTGCTTTCAGATATATCTACTGAGTGGCTTTTATTTTTATGTTTCTTGCAATTTACTTAATAGTATTTCTTCCTCACGCCTTCCCACCCAGGGAGAGTTGGACCAGGAACGACTGTCCCGCCAGCAGGAGCTCACAGCCTTGTACCAGATGCAGCACCTCCAGTACCAGCAGTTCTTAATACAGTGAGTACGGTAATGCGGCAGGGCGCGCTGCGGCCCCACAGGGGCGTCAGGTGGAATCTGTTGTCAGGCCTCACCCGTTACGGCACAGAGAACTGAAAGTCTCTGTAACACTTTGGTCAGACATCTAGTGGCGTGTTACTCTACAGTTCAAATTTAGTCTCTCATCTCACCTCTTAAGTGACAGAAATTAGCAGAAGTTGACATGCAAGTATAATTTTGCAAGCTATTTAGCTCCTAAAGCAGGAACCAACAAACCTTTTAAGAACTAAGTGCCTCCTGATTGGCTAAGCTGTCAATGCCACAGAGAAAAACCATAGGAGGGAGGGAGAGAAGCACCAAGTTTACCCTGTTAGGAGTGGTATGGAACAATGGCAGATCACTTATACTGTGCATCCCTTTCATAGAAGAAATAGGCTTCGCTGGCCATCTGATGGAGAGGTTGGCTAACTGTAGACTATGGGCCAAATCCTGCCTGCTACCTATTGTTACAAACAAAGTTTATCAGAGCACCAGGAGTTCCTGGGTGCCAGAAACGGTTACATGTTTGACTAGTAGATGAAAGGTTGGGGTTTGAGCACACCAAGTGACGCCTCAGGAGACAGGCCTGGCCATCTGCTTCCCAAAGGTTATATAGCCTTGAAAATCCTGTGAAACAGTTCTGCTCTGCATACATGGGGTCGCCATGAATCAGAATAGACCCACGTCAGCTAACAGCAACAACATCAGAGCACCAAACCAAACCAGTCGCTGTCTGAATCATGGAGTCCTCACGTGTGCAGAGTAGAGCTGTGCTATGTAGGGCTTCCGAGGCCTTTTTCCCGAGGCATCCCTGGCTTTGTAGACCAGCGCTTAACCAGTTGCACCACTCAGGAACTCACCTTTATGGAAGCACAGCCACACCCATTTGTTCCGTATTATCTCTGGCTGCTTTTGTGCTACAACGTGAAATTGAGTAGTTGTGGCAGAGACTCTATGGCCTGCAGTGCCGAAAATACTCACTATCTGGTCCTTTACAGAGAACATTTGTTCACTACTGATCTAGTGAAAAAACTTGAGACATAAATTTGGGATTTTTTTTTTTTTTTGCTCAAGAGGTGCTTCATATGGAAGTAGCTATTTGAATCTGCTTTAATTTCACTTGTTTTCTGATGAAGGGCTACTGTGTTCTTGAAGGGTTTGCCAGTTTTGGACATTTTGTGCTTTTTGCTGTCCTTTTTTTGAGCAAAAGCATGTCATCTATAAGTTCATTTCTTTCTGGAATGAATTATGGAACATTCTATTTGACTATTACCGAGAAGAATTGTAAAATATGCTTGGTAGTTATTTCTAACGGTGTGCTTTTGGGGAGGGTGGTGAATTGAACCTTGCCTTTCAGAGTCTTAGTAAAGTGACTTAATGTGGATAGATAGGTGACACTTGGTCTTGCTTTTTGAAGACAACAATATGCACAGGTTTTGGCTCAACAACAGAAAGCAGCCCTGTCTTCTCAGCAGCAGCAGCAGTTGGCGCTTCTCCTTCAGGCTCTGAAGATGAGGTTGGTGGTCATTCCATTATGTGTCTCATTGTGTGTGTGTGCTGGAAGAAAGACAACAAGGGAAATTGAGGAAGAGTACGTGAATTCTGGTGTCAGAATACCCACACATAAGTCCTACCCGCAGGTGGTAGGTGCATAAAAGCAGAGTAAAAATAATCGTGAAGCTAAAGGGAAAACATTTACTCAGTCTTTTTTACTCATGGAGGACCAATTTGGAATAGTAACCAAAGGACACACGAGAAGCAGTGTAGTCTTACGGGAACAGCAACAGAAAGTTGCTGTCCAGGATTTTAATCTCACTTTTACCTGTGGTAATCTCAAGGAAGATAATAACAATGCCACCAAACCAAACCTGCTGCCGTCGAGTTGATTCTGACTCATAGCAACCCTCTAGGACAGTGTAGAACTGCCCGATAGTTTCCAAGGAGTGCCTGGTGGATTCGAACTGCTGACCTCTTGGTTAGCAGCAGTAGCACTTAACCACTACGCTACCAGGGATTCCACAGTGCCACACAGGGCTATAATTTTCTGAAACCCAAAAGCCATTAAGGTATGTCTAAGGAAAAGGAAATTGGACTAGATGCCTTAAGTTTCTGCATTTTTCAGATGATTTAATTTAGTATGTGTTGTAAACCCTGCAAAGGTATTAGTCCCTGCCCTCCAAAACTTTACTGCCCGGTTTAATCAAACCGTTCACATTTCCCTTTGAGCTTTAATCCATCCTGTCAGGTAGACAGGTTAGGTGATAGAGTCTCTATTTTACAAACGGGCAGAGTGGGGCTCTGAGAGGCTGAAGGACTTGGTTGACGTAGCACATAGCAAACTTCAGAGACAACTAAAATGCAGACCTCTTGACTTCCTCTTTAAGGGTTTTTCATTATAATGTGATGGCCTTGTGGCTTTTAGTAAGATATTAAGGCTTTTTTAAGGTAGTAGGTATATCCATTATTTAAAAATCAGTATCTTGTAATACATGTGATTATTGTGCCTCTGACTTTGTTAGTGTTAGGCTTTAGTTGAAACAATGAAAGAATTTTCTGGCCAGATAACTTGGAAAAGCTAGAAATAACATAGAAATTCCTCTTCGTCTTCTTTTTGCAAATGACAAGAACAAGTTGGTTTTTTTTATTTCCCTTCTGCAGAATATCTGATCAGAACATCATTTCCTCAGTAACTAGGTCTGTGACAGTGCCAGATAATGGCTCTATCTGGGAGCTTCAGCCAACAGCCTCACAGCCTACAGGTAAAAACCTACACTAGGGCTTTACTATAGCTTCAAGGTTTTAGATTCTAATAATATGTTGATGTTCAGTTTTTTAAAAAATGTATCAGATTTTTGGATCCATTTTGGTATTGAATATTAACAAAAGGTACATTTTTTAATAGACTCCAGCAAAAGATTAAAGGTATTGTTGAAATAAACTATTAAGGATTTGCTAGAAATCATTTAGAAGATCAGATTTCTTGTGTTTGATTCAGTTTTTATGTTGGTTTAACCAGTGTGGAAAAGTCTTTTAAATCATTTTCTTTGATCTCTTCAGCCAGAATGAAAAACATAAATAAGAACAAAAGTAATGGTGCTCTATCTTTTTGAATCACTGCAAGGGCCCCACAGATTTTAGGAAGAGAAAAACCTCCTTTGAAAGGACACCTGGCGTTGTTCTCTGATCTTTTTGCATCAAATTAGAAAATTTTGGATTGAGATGATTTAAGTCTTGACATTGGTGAAGTACTTGTGTTGAGGTCTGATATTTGCAGAGGTGGATGGTTGGAATCCTGGAGAGCGTCCTTATAAGAGGCTATAGTTGTATTGAAAGCTCTCAGGACCCCTGAGCGTTGATGGATATTTCTAGACCCAATCAGCCTTCAGGCTGTAGTTCTCTTAGCAACACTGACCCGGGAGTGTGTCAGGAGAAGAATCGGTTATCCTTTCTTAGCAAGCTTCTCAGCTGAGTCTACCTTATTTTTTCTTGGTAGACATTTATAATTAAGTTACTAAGATAGTCTCCATTTTTTTTTTTTTTGAAACTATAAGTACTTTATTAAATATTTTTTTCTCTTTAGATTTGTGTGAAATCAAGGTTTTTTGTTTTTTACGAATATTCCACTGGTTTTGTACAGTTAGTAATTAATAGTCCATAAATAGATGGTAACAGGAACATAGGAAATAGAGAATGCTGAAAAGTGGTGTCAGCAAGCCTAGCTGACAGAGGGTAACAGACTCAGAGCCCTTATCTATTGGCTCCCACCTCTGACCGTGTACTGCCGTACATGTTGGTCAGGACCAAGTGTCATGCGTGAGACCCGCCCAGGCTGCTCTTGCACCTCTCTTGTCACTTGGTAAGAGGCTGTATGATTACAGGAAATACCATGGGCTTTGGAATCGAGTACACTTGGGTTTGAGTCCTGGCATGGCTACATGCTTGCTCCGTGCCCTTGGGAATGAATGTTATGAGACCACCTCAGCCCCTTTGTAAAAACGGGGTTATGAACAGATAACATTATAGGGCTTTGTGAGGATCAAATTATTTGCCCAAAAAATGCTTGATACTTTCTTTCCTCCCATGTTGAAGGCTCTTGACGTAAACTAGAGCCCAGTGACAGCTTGGTCGATTTAAAAGCAGAGCAGATGTGTGTGATGGAGCTCCTTTGGGGACAGGGAAGCAGCTTTAGTCATCAAGCTTACGGCTATGTGACCATGTGTGGAAACTCTGATGTGCTGCCCCCCCCCCCGCCCCCGCCCCACCAATTGTCTTACAGTTTGGGAAGGCGGCAGTGTGTGGGATCTTCCCCTGGACACCACAACTCCAGGACCTGCCCTGGAGCAGCTTCAGCAGATGGAGAAGGCCAAAGCTGCAAAGGTCAGACCCTCACTTCCTGTAGCAGCATGTGCCTTATGGCTGAGCATATAGACACTCTGTCTGCTGATCTCCAGTTCTCTCTAGCTGGGTGTACTTCTGCTTTTAGTCTACTGCTACTTAGCTGGTTTAAGTACACTTGTATTTGATTTTTATTGTACCCTCTTTTCCCAAAAACATCCCTCTGAAGCTCTGTGGTGATGTTTGTTTGCGTTTCTTAGTGTACCCAGACATATAGCTGAAAAGCTCAACATGGATGTTAGATCCTGTGCTCTGTTCACATCTTCTAGAGGAGCTAAGAATATGGGATTTTGGTTTTCATACTTGCCAGAAGAGGATGCCTGTTTCAACACCTAGCATCATTGTAATAATTTCTGGGTTCATGTGCCTCTAAGAGTGTCCTGTTCCTGTTTTATACTTCATGCATACTTCATACCTGTCCTTTGAGGTAGTGACTGTCTCCTTCGAGTGCCCAGAACATGGGAAGTGTTCACGGTCAGGATCTGTCTCCGTAAAGGAGTGAAAGGTCACAGTCCAAATAACTCTCAGGTGCCTTCTGGTGCCCAGTGCTTTGTGTGGCGAGCACAGAAATGATGGAAGATGGGTCCTTCAGGGAGCTTGCAGTCTGCAGCATGAAGGGACAGACATTACAATGACAGGGTAGTTGAGAACCACATGGACCCAGTTGTAGAGGTGGGGTTTAGGAGCCGGGTAGCACTTCTGATGAGCTGTGAACTGATGTTCCCTTGAAAGGGATGAGGATTTAGCTCATTTGAAGGGTTTGGACATGACAGAGCAGAAAGAGGTGAAAATTCAATTGCAGTTGAAGGAAATAACACTTACAGAGGTCCAGAAGTGCTCAGTAACTTGGCCTGGCTTGGGACCACAGCGGGTCTGAGGGATAAACAATGGGAAGAGCCAGGCACAGATCATGTTACAGAGTTAGGCTTTATTTGCAGGCTGCAGGGTGGTGTTGAAAGTAAGCCTGGAGTGTTTTTTTGGAGGGAAAATGTGGCATTTGAGCTGGGGAAAGTGGGGCAGACAGGATGCTAGGAAACTGGATAAGAGACTCTTTGGAATATGGGTGAGAAAAGTGGAGGTCTGAACTGAAGCTGTGGCGGTGGGACCAGAGACCAGGTGCTGGATCGATTAACATGTGGAACTGTGATAGGATTTATTTAGGGATTGGTCTTCAAACTTTAAAGAATTCTATAGTTTTTTATACTAGCAGCTTTACGACATTGGTATTGAAACCTTATAGCCACGTACTGTTATATCTTCAGCCAGCTGTCCTTTTGTGGGAAAAAGTAAAGAAATGCCACTCCAAAAAATATTCTTAGGTTACTTTCCCATAGGCTACTTTCCCAGCACGCCTAGGACCTGTGGCGTGGTTAGTGGCAGTGTGGAGTGAGGAGGTAGGCAGACAGGCGGGAGAAAGTGCGTTCAGTAAGAGAGCATGAAGCTGTCCTGATGTTGCTGTGACATATCAGAGCTCCTAAGAGTGCTGACTGGGAGGGATCCCTCCCAGGGGACTCAGTGAGTGGCCAGGTCTGCACAGCCCAGCCCCTCCCGCCAGTACCACTCGGTGGCGCAGTGTTCAGTGCTCGGCTTCAGGTCCCTGAGAACGCTCTCGTGTAACCGCAGCTGGAACAGGAGAGGAGAGAGGCAGAAATGCGGGCCAAACGGGAAGAGGAGGAGCGCAAGCGTCAAGAGGAACTCCGGAGACAACAGGAGGAACTTCTTCGGAGACAGCAGGAGGAGGAGAGGAAAAGGCGGGAGGAAGAGGAGCTTGCCCGAAGGAAACAGGTACACCTCCGAGAACTCTGACCGTGGAGAATCCTAGAAGACTCACTCACCTTTAGAGAGAGCGTCTGCTCTCCACGAACACCCATGGGTCCTAGCAAATCTTGCGGATTGAGTTCCTTTGCCTAGTGCCTGTGGTTTTATAGACCAGTTAGATTTTTAAAGTTCTACTCTCGCTGCTGAAAACAAGGAAGGAAGGAACTCTGTTGTAACAGCATTAAACGTCACATTTTTGAGAGCCAAATGTGCTTTTTAAAATTACACTGATCTTTGACTCAGACCTCTGCCCTTACTTTGCTCTTTTCCTTGATGAAGCTCTCCTACCTTCACCTCTATACTAGGGACTCGTGTTTCAGAAAGGAGGAAAAGCCATACATGTGGCGACATAAGCTTTTTTATTTTTAGGAGGTATTTATCACTTGTACTTAGAGTTCTCAGCAGTAGGTTTGGTTTGGGTTTTACTTAGAGTTCTGTAACCTACCTTTTGACATACATCATGTCATTTTCCCTTGTCCAGTATACTGCTACAAATCATATCATTATATTTGGTCGCCGTGTGAAATTTCACTTTATAGATAAAGTCTTAATTTAGCTAGGTCTCTTTAGTGGGCATGAGGGTTGTTCCCAATTTTTCACTATTATAACACAGTTTGAATGAAAATCCTTATAACTAAATCTTTCCTTAAGTATTTCTCACCAGTGAGGTTTAAACATTTTTCATGTATTTTGGCTGTTCGCATTTTTTTTTTTGGAATTCTCTGTTCGTATGCTTGTCCCACTTTTTTATTGGGGTGTTTCATTGACCCCAAGTGAAAGAATTCACTCTATAATAGCCCCAAAGTCTCGCCTTTACTTCACATTTCCTACTTGCTGTTGGCCCCAAAAGATACTCTGTGAAAATCAAAAGGGACCATCTAAGTATAAGTTTCCCAACTATTAATATTTCTTAAGAGTCATAGTGTACATTGGCATACAGAGGCTGTAAGTAGTTTTGCAGTAAAACCTGTTTGATTATGTTTTGCCTAGTGTTCCCTAAATTAATTTGACAATGGGATTGTTTTCTGTATAATACTTAGTCCTGTTAATGGAACTTTTGTTCTTCGGAACATCTCAGAACATAGCCTGGGAAACACTGCTTTACTCCAGTACTGACTGTGGAGAACGTCCCCCTGCCTCACCAGGCTTTGTTGGTGGCTGTGCTGGTTTCTCAGTGGATCAAAAAGGAGACACTGAAAGGACCAGTGGAGAAACCAAGGGCTGTGTCCTAGTGTGGCCTTTCCCAGGGCCAGTCAGTAAATGACAGAGCTAATAGAGAAACAGGATGGACTTCACAGTGTGTTGCTATTTAACTACTGATATTTTAAAGACAAAATTTTTTAAACTCTCATTGTGCCCACTCCCCAACTCACATACATGCTTTTTACCTTAGATCCTGGTTACATACTTTCTATGTTATTGTTAAGAGGGTTTTAGTAGCACATAACCTAGTCTATTTCAAATTATGATACATTAGCTGACAGCCACGGTTTCAACCCCTTTTTTTCTTTAGGAAGAGGCTCTGCGACGCCAGAGGGAGCAAGAAATTGCATTAAGGCGGCAGCGAGAAGAGGAAGAGCGGCAGCAACAAGAAGAAGCGCTGAGGAGACTGGAGGAGAGGCGGAGAGAAGAGGAGGAAAGGCGGAAGCAGGAAGAGTTGTTACGCAAGCAGGTGACCAGATGGCTTCATCTTCTCAGTGCGTCTTTGAAACTAGGAATTAGTGATCAAGAAAGTATTAGGATAGCCTATTAAAAAATTTCTTATGTTGGTTAAAACTACCAAAAGAGACCCAACTGACTCTTATTACTTCTAAATTCCTTTTTTCTTAAAATGAAAACCTCTTTTTTGACAGAAGACAAAAAAATTACCTTTCTGGCCTTTTCTCAGATATAAGTGGTGAGAAAGGTTATAAGATGTGTTCTTTTTAGCAAGTTTCAGACTTACACAAAATAAACAGAATAGTATAATAAATCCCCACACACCTATCACCCAGTTCAATAATTATTAACATCCTGCCATTTTTGTTTTATCTGTACTACCACTCACTCCTCACTCTTACTTTATGGTTATCTTTTTTAGGTGTAATTTTTGTGTGATTAGGTGCGGTCGAGTCACTTCCGACTGATAGCGACCCTGTGTACATCAGAAGGGAACCCTGCCCGGTCCTGCACCGCCCCGCAATGGTTGCCGTGTTTGAGCCCACTGTTGCGGCTGCTGTGTCAGTCCGTCCCCTGGAGGGTCTTCCTCTTTTTCCCTGATCCTCTGCCTCACCAAGCATTTTGTCCTTCTCCAGGGGCATCACATGCATATCAGGTCCCTCCTGATAAAATGTCCAGAGTACACAAGGTGAAGGCTCTCCACCCTTGCTCCGGAGGTGCGTTCCGCCTGTTCTTCTTCCAAGACAGACTTGTTCTGTTCTTCCGGCGGTCCGTGGTATATTCAGTGTTCTTCACCAACACTGTAATTCAGAGGCATCGATTCTTCTTTGGTCTTCCTTATTCATTGTCCAGCTTTTGCATGCCTATGAGGCGACTGAAAACACCATGGCTTGGGTCAGGTGCACCTCACTCCTCAAAGTGACATCTTTGCTTTTTAAGGTATAACTTACATATATTGAAATATAAATTTTGAGCAGCACAGTAATGACGAATAGGTACAGTATTATAACCCATGCCCCATCATGTTATAAAATACTCTCTCAGTCAGTCTACGCCTCACACTCACAGAAAAATCCCTCCTCTAATTATTTTTCACCTTTGTGGCTTCTAGAATTTCATGTATGTGGAGCCATACAGTATGCGCTTTTTTAAATCTGGCTTTTATTCAGCATAATGGTAGGAGATTTCTTTCATATTGTTACAGGCATCAGCACTTCATTTGTTGTTGTCGTTGCCGAGTAGTGTTCCAGTGTGTGAGTGTATTGCCGTTTGTTTCTTCATCCTCCCGTTGAGGGCATTTGGGATGTTCTCAGTTTTGCTCCAGGTGCATAAGCCATTTTATGAACACGTATTTCCATTTCCTCTGATAAACACCGAGGAGTGGAATTGCTGGGTCAAAGGGCAGGAGTATTTTAACTTTATAAGAAAACACCAAACTTTACCCACAGTGGTGTTGTACTGTTTTAAATTACCGTCGACAGTGTATGAAAAAGCCAGTTCTGTGTTCTTGTCAGCATTTGATGATGTCAGTCTTTTTAGCCATTCTAGTTGGTACGTGGAGGGTATCTCATTATGGTTCTAATGAAGACTAATGATGTTTCTTGGTTTTTGGTTTAAAGATGTTGAACATTTTTTCATGTGATTATTGTCCATTCATAGATCTGTGTAAAGTGTATGTTCAAACCTTGCCCAATTTGAAAATTGTTTTCCTTTTTTTACGATGGAAATTATCATTTATTGAGGTATCGTAGTAGATGCTTTAGATGCCTCGTTGTTATTGTTAGGTGCTGTCGAGTGGATTCCAACCCATAGCAACCCTGTAGGACAGAGCAGACTGCCCCGTAGGGTTTCCAACGGCTGGTGGATTTGAATGGCTGACCTTTTGGTTAGCAGCTGAGCTCTTAACCACAACTCTACCAGAGCTCTTTTAGATATGTAATTTCACTTAATTCTTGCAGCAATCCTGTAAGGTAGATATAGCGTTCCCATTTTTCAGATACACGTGTTTGTCTCTTTATTATTGTCTTATGTGCTCTTTTTTTAATTGAGGTATAATTCACATACCATAAAAATTCAGCCTTTTAAAGTATACAATTACATTGTCTTCTCGAGCTGCTCTTTGAAATCTTAATGTTCAGCTCCTTTACGTGATCATTTCTTCCCTTTGCTTTAGCTATTCTTAAGTTCAAGAGTAAGTTTCAGAGTTTCTTCTGACATCCATTTTGGTCTTTTCTTTCTTTCCTGTCTTTTAAATGACCTTTTGCTTTCTTCATGTGTGATGTCCTTGAGGTCGTCCCCCAACTTGTCTGGTCTTCAGTCATTAGTGTTTAGTGTGTCAAATCTATTCTTCAGATGCTATAAAGTCTCTAAATTCAGGTGGAATATCCTCAAGGCCGTACTTTGGCTCTCATGGACTTGTTTTAATTTTCTCCAGCTTCAGCTTGAACTTGAATACGAGCAATTGATGATCTGTTCTGCATTCGGCTTCTGGCCTTGTTCTGACAGATAATGAGCTTCTCTGTCGTCTCTGCATTGTAATTAACTTAAGTCCAGTACTTTATTCAGATTTCTTTAGTTTTTAACTGATGTCCTTTTTCTGTTCTAGAATATCATCTTGGGTACCTCATTGTATTTAGTTGTCAGGTTTCCTTGGGCTTCTCTTGGCTGTGACAGTTTCTCAGACTTTCCTTGTTTTTGATGACCTTGACAGTTTTGAGGAGTATAAGTATACTATAGGATACTCCCTGTCTTAGTCATCTGGCGTTGCTGTAACAGAAATACCACAAGTGGATGGCTTTAATAAAAGAGAAGTTTATTCTCTAACAGTCTAGGAGGCTTTAAGTCCGAATTCAGGGTGCTGGCTTCAGGGGAAGACTTTATCTCTCTGTCAGCTCTGGGGGAAGGTGCTTGTCATCAATCTTCCCTTTGGTCTAGGAGTTTCTCAGCTCAGGAACCCCAGGTTCAAAGGACGCGTTGTTCTCCTGGCTCTTCTTTCTTGGTGGTATGAGGTCACTTCCCTCTCTCTTGATTCTATTATATCTCAAAAGAGACTGACTCGAGATACAACCTAATCCTGTAGATTGAGTCCTACCTCATTGAGGTAACGGCCTCTAATCCCGCCTCATTTAATATCGTAGCGGTTGGGATTTACAACACATGGGATAATCACATCAGATCACAAAATGGCAGACAACCAGGTAATACTGGGAATCATGACCTAGGCACGTTGATGCACATTTTTTGGGGAAACAATTCAATCCGTAGCACCCTCTATTGGGATTTATTTGAGATTTTTCTCATGATTAGTCATCTGGGGTTATAGGTTTTGGGAAAAAACAATCACAGAGGTAATGTGCCATTTTCATTACGGCATATCGGGGGTAAGTCCTGTCAACATGATTTATGACTGTGGATGTGGACTTTGTTAACCTGGCTGAAGTAGTGTTTGTCAGGTTTCTGCTATAAAGTTACTCCCCGCCCCCCCCCCCCTTCCTGACTAGCCTCTTTGGCGGGAGATGACTTTGCACAGCCCACACCTAAGGAGTGGGGACGCACATAGGTTTTGTTGGTTAGATTGATACAAGGCTGGTGATTTCCTGCTTTTGTCTAGGTTCATGATTGAAACTCTTTTGGAACCTTTCTGTCATCATTCAGCTCTTGTCATTTAGCAAACTGTTAGAAAAGTAGATGCTTTGAAAGGTGGATAGCTTCTGTGTTAGGCTGTGTGGTGTGTTGTTCTGTTCTTTGGTGTATTTATTTAACAGTTAATGTAGTTAATTTGCTGTGTGCCTGTGACTGCTTCCTTCCTGCTGTAATACAGAACTTTTAAAGAAATTGTTTCTACCATCAGTAAGTCGCAGGCCATGGGTGTGATGGATATACAAAGAAGTAAATGCCACAGTCAGGAGGCTTTCGGCCGCACAATCAAAATACCTAAACATGTCTCAAGGACTAGTTGGCATCATTGCCCCACATTACACACTTGCTCCAGTCAGTCAGTGGTGTCATTAGGGATTCAGGCCCATTGTACAGTTCTGCGTTACCATTTCTCAGTGTGCTGACTTTTGAGTTAAAATTTTCACCTCATGGTTAGGAGATACCACATTGTTGTTCAAGGGAGCGGGTAGCCCTGTTCTCATAGCGGTTTTTCTTTTTTTCTGGGAAGACTATCTTTCCTAGAAAACCTCCCAGCAGACTTCCTTTTATCACTCTTTGGCCTGTGTTGGATCACATGCTGCCCCTAGTTGCATTGGAAGCTTGAAAAGCAACATCTGGCAACTTTGACCTGTGATATGGCAGGAGGCTGTGTCTGTCTACAAGGAAGAAGCCTGAGAGGAAAGTGGTTGTTGGGTAGGTTGCCAACAGTGACTACCACAGGTGGGCTAGGAGCAGATAAAGAAATAAGAATAAGGTGTAGTTCTTGATCATCAAAAGGTAGAGGTGAAGACTACCTCCAGACGGCTGGGAAACTCCTTGTAGAGGGGCTGACATTTGACCTTGGCATTGCAGGCACAGTGGACAACTCTGCAGAGGCGAGGAGAGTTCCTGAGGGCACAGTGGAACGGTTTTGAGGGAGGGAAGCAGAAGAAAAAGGAACCAGGTGAGGGAAAAGGTAGTAGAGAGGTGATGGAGGGAGAGGTGTTCTGAAGGACCTCTGGACCCTGGGTCCATAAGGGGTGAGATCGGGGATGGAATCCAGTGGCCTAGAAAAGTCACATTGGTTCCAGAACTGTGGGACGCCTTCCTGGTAATCAATATCCTCGTAAGGTCTTGGCAACTCTTAGTGCTCAGCATGGTAGCAGGCTAGCTCTGCCTCCTGTGTGGGATGGTGTCGCCAGCAGGCTTTCCTGCATGTGGTGCTCACCACAGGGGTTCAGAGTAACATTCCTTTTATGTAGAAACTGTCAAGTAAATTTAAATGCTATTTTAAGTAAGCCAGGCCTCTATGGTTACTGAATGTATATTTTAAAAGATTTACTTCTACCTAATGCCGTCAGAAAGTTTCTACTTTCTCTGTCACTTCTATAGCCATTTGACAAAAGCCTTCAAATGTGATTTAGGTTTTTGTTGTTGTTAGGTGCCATCGAGTTGGTTCTGTGACCTGTAGTGACCCTGTGTACAACAGAACAAAACACTGCCTGGTCCTGTGCCATCCTGTGTCATACAAAGTACATGAAACAGAAGTCCTTGCTTCCAAGGAGCATTCTGGCTGTACTTCCTCCAGGACAGATTTGTCTGTTCTTCTGGCAGTCCATGGTATACTCAGCATTCTGCACCAACACTATAATTCAAAGGCATCAGTTCTTCTTTGGTTGTCCAGCTTTCACATGCGTGTGAAGTGATTGAAAATACCATGGCTTGGGTCAGGCGCACCTTAGTCCTCAAATTGACATCTTTGCTTTTCAACACTTTAAAGAGGTCTTTGGCAGCAGATTTGCCCTATGCAGTATGTCGTTTTGATTTCTTGACTGTTGCTTACGTTGGTGTTAAGGATCCAAATAAAATGAATTCCTTAACTACTTTTGTCTTTCCTCTGTTTGTCGTGATGTTGCTTGTCGGTCCAGTTGTGAGGATTTTTGTTTTCTTTATGTTGACATGTAATCCATCCTGAAGGCTGTGGTCTTTGATCTTCATCAGTAAGTGCTTCTAGTCCTCTTCACTTTGCGCAGGCAAGGCTGTGTCGCCTGCATAAAGCAGGTGGTTAGTGAGTCTTCCTCCAACCCTGATGCTCCGTTCTTCTTCATGTAGTCCAGCTTCTTGGATTATTTGCTCAGCATACAGATGGAATGAGTGTGGAAAGGATACAGCCCTGATGCACCCCTTTGCTGATTTTAAGCCATGCAGTATCCCCTTGTTCTGTTCAAGCGTCTTGCTTTATGTACAGGTTCTACGTGAGCACGAATAAGCGTTCTGGGGTTCTGTTCTTCCCGGTGTCACCCACAGTGTGTTACAATCCACACAGTCGGATGCCTCTGCAGAGCGGTTTTTTTTTTTTTTTTTTTTACTGTAGTTAAAATCTTTTTTTTTCCTCCCCCTTCTTTAATTTTTCCTTCTGGGAAGGAAGAGGAGGCTGCAAAATGGGCCCGGGAAGAAGAAGAAGCTCAGCGCCGATTAGAGGAAAACCGTCTCCGGGTGGAAGAGGAGGCAGCCCGCCTGCGACACGAGGAGGAGGAGCGGAAGAGGAAGGAGCTGGAGCTGCAGCGCCAGAAGGAGCTGATGCGCCAGAGGCAGCAGCAGCAGCAGCAGGAGGCGCTCCGCAGGTTGCAGCAGCAGCAGCAGCAGCAGCAGCTGGCCCAGATGAAGGTAACGCGCTGGGCGGCGGCTGCGGGAGAACCGCACGCCGACTCTATGGCTGAGCAGTACTGCTTTGAGTTTTCCAGTCATCAATAGAGCGTGGCATGGGAATGCACTGTGTTAGACATTGCAACACGAGAGGGATAAACAGGAGGCTGGGAGGTGAGCGGCAATGCAGGCAAGCCAAGACAATTTCCCTAATCTGTCCTGGGAAGCTTAGAAAGGCTTCTTGAAAAAAAGTAACTTCCAAATGGAGTCTTGATGGGGGGGGCGGGGGGGGATTAAAAAAAGTAAACCTGCACCTTGGGAAATGGGGCAGGGATATGTATAAGAGAGGAGACAGCGTGGGGTGGCAGGAGGCAGGAAGGTAAGAAATGCTGTGGTATGTTTGGGGGATTTGAAAAGTAGGTTACTGGGGCTGCAGGAAGTGTGGGAAACGCCCAGATCTCCAGGGCTGCGCATACCCCGCTGAAGCATTATGAGTTCAGGATGTGCGGCAGGAGCCGGCCTCTGAATTGCTTTCAACTAGAGAACAGTACTGTCAGTTCTAGAGGAGCAGATACATCACTTGGAGACCTAAGTGGAAGATGGACTTGAAGATAACAAGCCTGGGGGTCGGCAGACCCGTTGAGGATAGGGGACACCAACCAGGGAGAGGAGGGCTTCATCTAGGCCTAATAGAGGGGCTGGAGATCCCACCAGTGCTGAGTACTAGCTTTGTGTCAGCACCATGCTGACATAGATATCTCATTTAGTCTTCACAACCTCCATTACAAAGCTTAGGTGTTATTACCAGTAATTGATTAGAGGAGAAATGTTAAGAATATAAGTCACTTGCCTTGGGTCCATCCGAGAATTGGTAGCAGAACCACGTATTAGAACCCATGTGTCCTTGTCTGCAGGGCCCTGAAAAGGTTGTTAAGAGACGTACTTCAGGTGTGAGGGAGGGGCAGAGGCATGGGTAGTTTCCAGATCTCTGTCTCGTCTGACCAAGTCTCTCACTCTGCCCAGTTTTGGCTTCCTGTCCTCTTGTAAAGACTGTAGTGATGTTTTATAAATAAACGTTCCGAGTGAAGATAATCCGAGATGGTTGGGAGGAATTGTAAAAAGCTTTTGCGAGAAGAAACAAGCAGTATTAGAAATAGGTTTATTGAGATATAACTCGTTTACTGTACAGTTCACCCAGTTAACATGTACATTCAAGTTGAACAGCCTGTTACTACGTTAACAAACAAGTGCAACTGTCGCTACAGTCGATGTTTTGAGCGTGTTCATCCTGCAGCTGTCCTTCCTCTTCCTCCCCCAGCGGCCCTCAGCCCTAAGCAGCTGCTAATCTGCCTTCTGTCTCTCTGCATTTCTGTGTTTTTATGTCCTATCTGGACATTTCGTATGAATGGATGATATAACACGTGGTCATTTATGACTGCCTTCTTTGACACAGCGTAATGTTTTCGAGTTCATCCGTGTTGTAGCACATGTCAGTACTTCATTCCTTTTTATGACCAAATAATACTCCACTTTTTGTTTATCCATTCATCGGTTGATGGACACATAGGTTGTTTGTCTGTTTTGACTATTATAAATAATGCCGCTATGGAACATTCATGGAAGGATTTTTGGGCGTATGCGCGCTTTCATCTCTTTAGGTGTGTGACTAGAAATCAGACGGCTAGGTCACGTGGTAACTGTGTTCAACCGTTTGAGGAACTGGTGTCAGTCCAACGTGGCTGAATCGTTTGACTTTCCCGCTAACTGTACAAGGGTTACGGGTTTTCTACATTCTCACCAACACTTACCGTAATCAACACTTACCGATTATGGCCGTACTAGCGGTGTGAAGTTGCAGCTCTTGGTTTTGAATTGCATCTCCCTGGTGAATGGTGATGTTGCGCATCTTTTTATGGGCTTATTGGCCGTTTGTAGGTCTTCTGTGGAGCAAGACCCAGATCTGTGGCCCGTTCTTTTTAATTGGATTATTTGTGTTTTTGAGTTGTAAGAGTTCTGTGTGTGTTTTAGATGCAAACCCCTTATCAGATATGATTTTCAAATATTTTCTCCCATTCTGTGGTTTGTGTTTTTCTTTTCTGATGGCGTCCTTTGATGGAGGAAGTTCTGAAGTCTGGGAAGTCCAACTTACCAGTTTTTCTGTTGTTGCTTCTGCTTCAGGTGTCATATCTAAGAATCCACTGCCAAGTCTGAAGTCATGAAGATTTACGTTTTCTTCCGAGAGTTTCATGGTTTCAGAGCTCTGTGACAATTTCACTGAAAATTTGTATGGTTTATGTCCTTTATCCCATCAGTTCCACTCTTAGAGATTTCTGCTGTAGTCCTGTTTTTTTTGGCATTGTTTAGTATTTTGTTGGTTTTAATCCATGCATGTATATTACTTTTATTAAGCAGGCTTTAAAAGGCTTTAGGTTTGTCTTTTGTTGTTGTTGTTTAAGAGCCATAAGACGTTTCAAAATTGGAGCATAGCTTGTTCTGACCAAGAAGAGTAAGGGTTCCCTTAGAATAACTACAAAAGCCAGACCAAACCCACTGCTATGAAGTTGATTCTGACTCATAGTGACCCTGTAGGACAGAGTAGAACTGCTCCACAGGGTTTCCAAGGCTATAAATCTTTTATAGAAGCGGACTGCCACATCTTTCTCCCACAGAGCGGCTGGTGGGTTCAAACCGCTGACCTTTGAGTTAGCAGCTGACTGCTTAACCGCTGTGTGCCCAAGGGTTGCTTTATAATAATCAGGCTTTTGAAAACATTAATGTATTCAGGACCCAAATAGTTAAACTCTAGTTAGTAATGTGAAGGGACAGGAAAAACAGCATTCTTGATTAAAAACAGCTTAGTGCTGATGACTAGAAGCTACAGCCTGGTTATTCGTAGAAGCGTGATTGAGAAACATGCCTGCATCTCCTGAAGCCACAGCCTCAGCTCTCCCTTCAGATAGCTCGTCCTTAACCCCATCACTGGGTGTAGCAGGTCATGGTCCTTGTGCCTTGTTGGATTACAAATCTTCAGGCTGCTTTATTGATTCTTTCGCTTATGCCTTTCACTTTATTGGATGTATATTGCTCTATATGTCAGTGCCAAGGTGACATATTTGCAATCCCAAAATGTTAGATCAAATATATGTGTGTGTGTTTTATCCTAAATTGTTTAAAATTGTCTTAGGTTTGGGGCAGTGGCAAAAAATTCAGGAAGCAAAAGAAGTAAATTTACTGAGAGAGTCACATGCAGAAGGAAATTTGAATTGTTGTAAATAGCGTTGAGGGAAATGGGAATGTTCCGGCTGTACATAATGCGTTAGTGCGTCTTTGTTTCCTGTCCGCCATCCCTCATGAACTCTTTCCCTTCCTTTGTTGTTAGCTTCCCTCCTCTTCAACGTGGGGCCAGCAGTCCAATACAGCAGCATGTCAGTCCCAGGCAACCCTGTCATTGGCTGAAATCCAAAAACTAGAAGAAGAAAGAGAACGGCAGCTTCGAGAAGAGGTAAATTTAAAGAGTTTTAAAAAGTGAAACAGTTCTCCAGACTAGCTAGTGTGCATTACTGGTTAGTGGTTACTGAAGAAAGCTATTATTGTCAGAATTGTCAGAGTTGGATGCTCGTTATTAAACTCTTTGAAGTCTACAATTTGGTCACCCTAACAAATGTTAGCTGCTGTCAAAGAGGCGTCGGACGTGTGACGACCCTGCGCACAGTGGAATAAAACGCTGCCCAATCCTGTGCCATCCTCACTATCAGCTGTGAATCGGAGCATTGTGACCCACAGGGTTGTCATTGGCTGATTTTTGCAAGTAGAACATCAGGCCTTTCTTCCTAGTCTGTCTTAGTCTAGAAGCTCTGCTGAAACTTGTTCAGCGTCGTAGCGATACGCACATCACCACTAACAGATGTGGTTGTGTGTACGAGGTACGTTGGTTGGAAACTGAACGTGGGCCTCCCACATAGAAAGAGACCTGGTGGCGTAGTGGTTACAGCGCTCGGCTGCCAACTGAAAGATTGGCGGTTCAAATCCATCAGCCACTCCGCGGGAGAAAGATGTAACAGTCTGCTTCTGTAAAGATTATAGCCTTGGAAACCCTATGGAGCAGTTCTACTCTGTCCTATAGGGTTGCTTTGAGTCGGAATCAACTCAGTGGCTGGGTTTGGTTTGGGTTCTCCCACATGGAAGGCGAGAATTCTACCACTGAGTCACTACTGTCCCCCTTTGACAGATACAGAGGATCTGATAGGAATAACATTGATTGTGTAGCATAAATGTTTAGTTACCTAAAATATATTACTGTAGCTCTTGAGAATCGCTCATAAATTTACATGGATTGTTCAGAATGGGGGATGAGTTTTATATAAGGAATCCTTTGTAAATTTGATGCTTAGAATGCAGAATACATTTTTCTCTAGAAGATAACTGGGTTTCCTGACTAACCTAGAAAAACATAACATGATAGAAATAAAGTGTCTCTGCTTTAGTCTGTGTTCTGTAGTTCATGTTAGGATAGGAAGGATACAAAAGAGTGAAAGATGGAAATAAAAAGCAAGAGCGCAGTTCTTAATAGAGGAGAATGTGAATAAGTGAAACAGTTTGGATGAGCATGCCATTAGGTGCTGCATTCATTCATTCATTCATTCAGTACATATTTGCCTGAGTACCTGCTCAGTTATAGTCTGCAGATATAGCTGAGACTCAAGCAGACCAAACCCTCCCACATCTGTCAGTCTGTCTTACTCTGGGGTCTTCTGGATTTATGTGATGCTGGAAGCAGCGCCGTCAGTTTTCAGATACCAGCAGGGTCACCTGTGACGGACAGGTTTCAGCCGAGCTTCCAGACTAAGACAGACTAGGAAGAAGGGCCCAGCGGTCTGCTTCTGAAAAGAATTAGCCAGTGAAAACCTTATGAACAGCAGTGGAACATTGTCTGATACAGCGCCAGAAGATGAGCCCCCCAGGTTGGAAGGCACTCAAAAGACGACTGGGGAAGAGCTGCCTCCTCAAAGCAGAGTCGACCATAATGATGTGGATGGAGTCGAGCTTTCAGGACCTTCATTTGCTGATGTGGCATGACTCAAAATTAGAAGAAACAGCTGCAAACATCCATTAATAGTCAGAACATGTGATGTACGAAGTATAACTCTAGGAAGATTGGAAATCATCAGAAATGAAATGGACCACATAAACATCAATATCCGAGGCATTAGTGAGCTGAGATGGACTGGTATAGGCCATTTTGAATTAGACAGTCATATGATCTACTATGCCAGGAATGACAAATTGAAGAGGAATGGCACTGCATTCATCATCAAAAAGAACATTTCAAGATCTGTCCTGAAGTACAACGTTGTCAGTGATAGAATAATATCTACAAGGAAGACGAGTTAATATGACTATTATTCAAATTTATGTACCTACTACTAAGACCAAAGATGAAGAAATTGAAGATTTTTACCAACTTCTGCAGTCTGAAATTGATCAAACATGCAATCAGGATGCATTGATAATTACTGGTGATTGGGATGTGAAAGTGGGAGACGAAGAAGGATTGGTAGTTGGAAAATACAGCCTTGGTGATAGAAACCATGCCGGTAATCACATGATAGAATTTTACAAGACCGACGACGTCTTAATTGCAGATACCTTTTATCGCCAACATAAATGGTGACTATACATGTGGATCTCGCCAGATAGAATACACAGGAATCAGATTGAGTACACCTGTGGAAAGAAATGATGGAAAAGCTCAATATCATTAGTCAGAACAAGGCCAGGGATCAGCTGTGGAACAGACCATCAGTTGCTCATATGCAAATTCAAGTTGAAACTGAAGAAAATTAAACCCACGAGAGCCAAAGTACGACCTTGAACATAATCTCACCTGAACTTAGTAAAAACTTAGAGACCATCTCAATAGATTTGATGTGTTGAACAGTAATGATCAAAGACCAGATCAGTTGTGGAATGACATCAAGGACATCATACTTGAAGAAAGCAAGAGGTCATTAAAAAGAACAGTAAAGATGGAAAAGACCAAAATGGATGTCAGAAGAGACTCTGAAACTTGCTCTTGAATGTCGAGTAGCTAAAGCGAAAGGAAGAAATAATGAAGTGAAAGAACTGAACAGAAGATTTCAAAGGGCAGCTCCAGAAGACAAAGTAAAGTAGTATAATGACATGCGCAAGGACCTGGAGTTAAAAAATCAAAAGAGAAGAACACGCCTGGCGTTTCTCAGGCTGAAAGAACTGAAGAAAAATTTCAAGCCTCAAGTTGCAATACTGAAGGATTCTATGGGGAAGTATTAAATGATGCAGGTAGCATTAAAAGAAGATGGAAGGAATACACAGAGTCACTGTACCAAAAAGAATCTGTCAACGTTCATCCGTTTCAAGCTCAAGCTCCATTTCAGGAGGTGGCATAAGACCAGGAACCGATTGGTGCTGAAGGGAGAGGTCGCTGCACTGAAAGCGTTGGCAAAAAATAAGCCTCCAGGAATTGACAGAATATCAATTGAGATGTTTCAGCAAACAGATGCAGCAGTGGAAGTGCTTACTTGTCTATGCCAAGAAATTTGGAAGAGAGCCTCCTGGCCAACCAACTGGAAGAGAGCTGTATTTATGCCTATTCCCAAGAAAGGTGATCCAACTGAATGTGGAAATCATAGAACAATATCATTAATGTCACACACAAGGAAAATTTTGCTGAAGGTCATTCAGAAGCAGCTGCAGCAGTATATCAATAAGGAACTGCCAGAAATTCAGGCTGGTTTCAGAAGAGGATGTGGAACCAGGGATATTATTGCTGATGTCAGATGGATCTTGGTTGAAAGCAGAGAATACCGGGAAGATGTTTAACTGTGTTTCGACAATGCAAAGGCATTCAACTTTGTGAATCATAACAAATTCTAGATAACATTGTGAAGAATGGGAATTCCAGAACACTTAATTGTGCTCATGAGGAACCTGTACGTAGATCAAGAGGCAGTCTTTCGAACAGAATGATGGGATACCGTGTGGTTTAGTTAGGAGAGATGCGCGTGAGGGTTTTATCCTTCCACCAACCACACTTCCTCAATCTGTGCTGAACAGTTAATCTGAGAAGCTGGACTATATGAAGAAGAGCGGCATCGGGATTGGAGGAAGACTCATTAACCACCTGTGTTATGCAGATGACACAACCTTGCTTGCTGAAAGTGAAGAAGACTTTAAGCACTTACTGATGAAGATCAAAGACCCCAGCCTTCAGTATGGATTACATGTCAGCATAAAGAAAACAAAAATTCTCACAACTGGACCAGTAGGCAACATCATGATAAACAGAGAAAAGAATGAAGTTGTCAAGGATTTCGTTTTACTCTGATCCACAGTCAATACCCATGGAAGCAGCAGTCAAGAAATCAAAAGATGCATTGCATTGGGCAAATCTGCTGCAAAGGACCTCTTTCAAGTGTTGAAAAGCAAAGATCTCATCTCTGGAAGACTAAGGTGTGCCTGACCCAAGCCATGGTGTTTTTGGTTATTTCATATGCATGCAAAAGCTGAATGATGAATAAGGATGACTGAAGAAGAATTGGCACCTTTCAATTTTGGTATTGGTGAAGAATATGGAATGTACCATAGTCTGTCAAAAGAATGAACAAATCTGCCTTGAAAGAGGCACAACCAGAATGCTCCTTAGAGGCAAGGATGACGAGACTACATCTCAAATACCTTGGACACATTGTCAAGAGGAATCAGCCCCGGGAGAAGGACATCATGCTTGGCAAAGTAGAGGGTCAGCAAAAAAGAGGAAGACCCTCAATGAGATAGATTGACACAGTGGCTGCAACAGTGGGCTCAAGCATAACGATTGTGAGGATGGTGCAGAACTGGGCAGTGTTTTGTTCTGTCGTACATAGGGTCGCTATGAGTCGGCACCAACTGAGTCGCACCTAACAACAAGAAAGCAGACAAAAATCTCTGCCTTCGTGAAGCTTACCTTCTAATTGAGAGGAGATGGTCAATGAGAAATAAGTAAAACGTATAGCACAGTAGGAGGTAGTGAGCCTCAACGAGACAGCGAGTGGGCATAGAAGAGAGAGTGTTGGGATTTGAGATGCTGTTGGTGATGGAAGTAACTGTCCATTTTTAAGCATTGTGATCTGGGAGGGCTTCTCTGAAAAGGTGACCTCATGTAGCAAAAACCTGAAGAAAGTGCTTATGGGATGTGATTGGAGGCAGAGCAGTCAGTTTGTCAGAGAAAGCATGTTGTCATTTTTGGACCAGGTGTCGTGGTTCACTGAAACAGAAGGGCTATGAGATACAGATGTGCTTGACCACAGAAAGAATGTGCATCACCATGTGATGTGCCTCACTAGTGACCTCAAAAGTTTCATCACCTTGAAAATCACCTTACTCCCCACCTTCTGGGGAAAAAAAAAAAAAAAGACTGAACTTTTCTAAAATTTTTACTCTCCGAAAGGTCATCATCAGCAGACAGACGCAGTGCAGCACATCTCTTCTCCTTGCAAGGCTAGAAATTGTTCCAATAATTTTGGTCTCTGCTAAAAAAAAAAAAAAAAAAATAGTGGGGACCAGAGTGGGAATTGTAGGTCTTGTTCATCTTTTTATTAGCATCTCTGGTGAGAAGTTAATAATTCCTTTTATTTTCCTTTGAACTTTCGGTCTTCCCATACTCTTCAAAATCTCTGTGAAGCGTCTCTCAGTACCTATTTCCCACGACGAGGAACCTAAGATAATTTCATTGCATTTGTTCCCTAGAGACATCCTTCCCAGAAACCTCTACCCTGTTCCCATCTGAATGTCCTCAGTTTGCTGCCCCCCCAGTGTTCTGTCTGCTTGGCGTGCCTGTCATTCGCAGGTTGTCCTCTGGACTGATCCTGATTTCCCGCCTTATTATGTTTCTTGATGGGACTTTGCCTTAGCTTTCTGTTTCTAGCCTTCTGTTGAACTTTTAATGCATGCTTTCTCATTTTAGACTCCCCTGAGGTCTTATTTTCTCTAAGTGTTTCTTTTTATTGACTGCCACCATCTTCTAAGGGTATTACTGACAGCTTTTTAAAAAGCTAGTTCCTCCTTTCCTTTGTCTTGTTTCTGATTGCACTGAACTTTGTTTGTTTTGGTCTTTGTCTTTCCTCTGAGAAGCTCACATTAAATGCTTGGTGATCCCGGGCTGGTTGTTCATGTTGGAGAGTAAGGCATTACAAAGCTCTTTAGAAGTTCCGGTATGTACAGCACTTTGGTGGGCTTCTCTTCCCCTCGCCTCTTAGTATTTTGCTTCTTCTCTAGCTGATCAGCTTCCCCGTAGAGTAATCCTCCAGTCTCTTGCCTGAGAAGTAAGCCCTTGGAGGAGAAAGGCTGCTGCCTCTCTGGTTCAGCCTCTCCAAAGAGGAACCAGTTCCCTGCTGTGGTAAGGGAGAGACATTCGCCCCAGTATGTAGAGTTGGGGAAGCAGTTTTTTTTTTTTTTTTTCAAAAGACTTCCAGCCTGTCTGCTGTTAGCCTTACCGGGACTCCTCATCTGAGATACCCAGCACCTCCAATTCCTGAGCTTTCTCTACGAGTCAGCCTGTTTCTGAGCTTCCTTTACTTAGCTGTCAATTTATTGGGTCTGTTACACTGGTTATCATTATTTATCTGACCACCAGTGGTTAAGAGCTTTGCTGCTAACCAACAGGCCAGCAGTTCAAATCCACCAGCCGCTCCTTGGAAACTCTGTGAGGCAGTTCAGTTCTGCGCTACAGGGTTTTTATGAGTTGGAATTGACTTGACAACAACAGGTTTGGTTTAGTTTCATTTTAGCAGTTTTTAAGTCTGTCTTGTTCCCTCTGTCCATAACTGTGGGCTTATGTTTTTTAAAAACGTATATTTTTTTGTCATTTTGGCGGGGCTTTACTTAATTTTTAAGAAGTAGATCTCTTCCTCTCCTCTCAGTACCTCTGACAGTTCACATCTGTATTCGCAGCAGAGGGAGTAACCCAGCCGAGTATTTTATTTAATTGTGTGTAGCGCACTGGACATCTGTAAGGGTCGCCTGAGAACGGGAATCCTGAGCTAGCTTCTGGTTTTGCTCAGCAGCAAAGGCGCCAGCAGAGGGAGCTGATGAAAGCGCTCCAGCAGCAGCAGCAGCAGCAGCAGCAGAAACTGTCAGGTTGGGGCAATGTCAGCAAGCCCGCGGGCACCACAAAATCCCTTCTGGAGATACAGCAGGAGGAGGTCCGGCAGATGCAGAAGCAGCAGCAGCAGCAGCAGCAGCAGCACCAGCAGCAGCAGCCCAGTAGGGCCCGGAATAGCGCGGTGGGTCCGTTTCCCTCGCCGTCAGCCCCTGGGCTGGTCCTGCCAGTTACCTTTTCTGACTGTTGTGGGCTGCTTGTTTTTAAATCTTTCAGTATTGTTACCTGATATTAAATATTGACATCTGTTTCTTTAACAGCATTCCAACCTGCACACCAGCATTGGGAATTCTGTTTGGGGCTCGATAAATACAGGTCCCCCGAACCAGTGGGCATCAGACCTGGTCAGTAGTATCTGGAGTAATGCGGACACGAAAAACTCCAACATGGGATTCTGGGATGATGCAGTGAAAGAAGTGGGACCTAGGAATTCAACAAATAAAAATAAAAACGCCAGTCTCAGGTAGGGCTCAAAACGATCGAGTTCTTGCTCCTTGGTGGGTGGTGTTTGTTTGTTTGGGGAGGGGTGCAGGGAAGGGAGTTGGTTAGTCCGTACGTGTTGTTTTCATCTGTGTCTAAGCATACGAAGTCACGATCACGATGGTTGCCTTCTTCCGCGTAGAAACACATCTGTATCATTTCCAGGGACCCCTTCTGAGACTGTTTCTGCTGCTGAGCGATTAGCCCATTGCCTCCCACGTGGTAACCACTTCCTGGATCTTAGCAACAGTGCCATACTTTTGTTGTTGAGCATTTCTCTAAGGTTCTCTAGATCTTAGGAGCAGTGTCATACTTCTGTTGTCAAGCATTTCTCTCAGGTGTTTTCCAGATCTTAGGAGCAGTGTCATACTTCTGTTGTTGAACATTTCTGTCAGGTGTTCTCCAGGTCTTAGGAGTAGTGTCATACTTCTGTTGTCGAGCATTTCTCTCAGGTGTTTTCCAGGTCTTAGGAGTAGTGTCATACTTCTGTTGTTGAGCATTTCTCTAAGGTTCTCTAGATCTTAGGAGTAGTGTCATACTTCTGTTGTTGAGCATTTCTCTCAGGTGTTTTCCAGGTCTTAGGAGTAGTGTCATACTTCTGTTGTTGAGCATTTCTCTAAGGTTCTCTAGATCTTAGGAGCAGTGTCATACTTCTGTTGTCAAGCATTTCTCTCAGGTGTTTTCCAGATCTTAGAAGCAGTGTCATACTTCTGTTGTTGAACATTTCTCTCAGGTGTTCTCTAGATCTTAGGAGTAGTGTAATACTTCTGTTGCTGAGCATTTCTCTCAGGTGTTCTCTAGATCTTAGGATTAGTGTCATACTTCTGTTGTTAAGCATTTCTTTCAGGTGTTCTCCAGGTCTTAGGAGTAGTGTCATACTTCTGTTGTTGAGCATTTCTCTCAGGTGTTCTCCAGGTCTTAGGAGTAGTCTCATACTTCTGTTGTTGAGCATTTCTCTCAGGTGTTCTCCAGATCTTAGGAGTAGTGTAATATTTCTGTTGCTGAGCATTTCCCTAAGGTGTTCTGTAGATCTTAGCATTGTTTCTAAATTTAAATTTTATGTTACTTATACTATAAGGGTCGCTGTGAGTCAGATTCAACTCGGCAATGGGTTTGGTGTTGGTTTTATGCTATATAGTGAGTATTATAAATACCTCTGTACAATAAAGTAGTGATTTCATCTTCATCTTTCTTTCCTTATCCTAAAATGTTGAAAGAGCATGGATTTTGGTATTAAATACATGAGTTCAGATCCCAGCCCTACCACTTATTAGCTTTGTTACCTTGGGCAAGATGGAACCTCTTTGAGCCTCAGTTCCCTCCTGTGTACAATGAAGATAATAATGATAACGGGTGTAATTGTGAAGATTACACGAATACTCGTGAAGTAGTTAGTGAAGTGCCTGGTACATAGTTACTACTTAATAAATGCTAGTGTTGTCAGATTGCTTCTTCTCATATGAGGGCCTGGTACGTTAGGAATTAGACAGCAAGCATCTGCCAGCTTATTGAGTGTTTTTCCAGGCACTCTTGCTCTTAGCCTTTGATCTGCTTAAGGAATGTTAGTGCCATTTTACTGACGAGGAAACAGACTTAGCCAAAGTTAAGCAACTTACCTAAGGGCACATAGGAAGAGTGAATAATTTCCTCTGAATAGAAGCTCTGTAATCACAAGCTGGAATGGAGCAGCTAAGGCTAGATTTTTTTTTTTTTTTGGCCCATTTTTTTAACAAATAATTTTTATTGTGTTTTAAGTGAAAGTTTACAAATCAAGTCAGTCTGTCACATACAGGCTTATATACACCTTAGTACATACTCCCATTTACTCTCCCCCTAGTGAGTCAGCCCACTCCCTCCTTCCAGTCTCTCCTTTCATGACCGTTTGGCCAGTTTCTCACCCTCTCTACCCTCCCATCTCCCCTCCAAACAGGAGATGCCAACACAGTCTCAAGTGTCCACCTGATACCAGTAGCTCACTCTTCATCAGCATCTCTCTCTAGCCCATTGTCCAGTCCCGTCCATGTCTGATGAGTAGTCTTCGGGAATGGTTCCTGTCCTGGGCCAACAGAAGGTTTGGGGACCATGACCGCCGGGATTCTTCTTGTCTCAATCAGACCATTATGTCTGGTCTTTTTATGAGAATTTGGGGTCTGCGTCCCACTGTTCTCCTGCTCCCTCAGGAGTTCTCCGTTGTGCTCCCTGTCAGGGCAGTCATCGGTTGTGGCTGGGCACCATCTAGTTCTTCTGGTATCAGGATGATGCAAGTCTCCAGTTCATTTGGCCCTTTCTGTCTCTTGGGCTCATAGTTATCATGTGACCTTGGTGTTCTTCATTCTCCCTTGATCCAGGTGGGTTGAGACCAATTGATGCATCTCAGATGGCCGCCTGTTAACATTTAAGACCCCAGACGCCATACTTCAAAGTGGGATGCAGAATGTTTTCGTAATAGCATTTATTTTGCCAATTGACTTAGAAGTCCCCTTAAGCCATAGTCCCCAAACCCCCACCCTTGCTCCCCTGACCTTCGAAGCATTCAGTTTATCCTGGAAACTTCTTTGCTTTTGGTCCAGTCCAGCTGAGCTGACCTTCACTGTATTGAGTATTGTCCTTTCCCTTCACCTAAACTAGTTCTTATCTACTAACTAATCAGTAAATAACCCTCTCCCACCCTCCCCCCATCCCCTCTCTCTTACCCACAAAAGAATGTGTTCTTCTCAGTTTTTATTATTTCTCAAGATCTTATAATAGTGGTCTTATACAATATTTATCCTTTTGCATCTGTCTGATTTCGCTCAGCATAATGTCTTCCAGGTTCCTCCATGTTACGAAATGTTTCACAGATTCGTCACTGTTCTTTATCGATGCGTAGTATTCCATTGTGTGAATTAAAAAAAAAAAAACCATAATTTATTTAACCATTCATCCGTTGATGGACACCTTGATTGCTTCCAGCTTTTTGCTATTGTAAACAGTGCTGCAATAAACATGGGTGTGCATATATCTGTTCGTGTAAAGGCTTTTATTTCTCTAGGGTATAGTCAGAGGAGTGGGATTTCTGGATTGTATGGTAGTTGTATTTCTAACTTTTTAAGAAAGCACCAGATAGATTTCCAAAGTGGTTGTACTATTTGACACTCCCACCAGCAGTGTATAAGAGTTCCAGTCTCTCCACAGCCTCTCCAACATTTATTATTTTGTGTTTTTTGGATTAATGCCAGCCTTGTGGGAGTGAGATGGAGTCTCATCGAAGTTTTAAGTTGCATTTCTCTAATGGCTAATGATGGAGAGCATTTTCTCATGTATCTGTTAGCTGCCTGAATATCTTCTTTAGTGAAGTGCGTGTTCATATCGTTTGCCCACTTTTTGATTGGGTTGTTTGTCTTTTTGTGGTTGAGTTTTAACAGAATCATAAGGTTTTAGAGATCAGGCGCTGGTCGGAGATGTCATAGCTGAAAATTTTTCCCCAATCTGTAGGTGGTCTTTTTACTCTTTTGGTGAAGTCTTTAGATAAACATAGGTGTTTGATTTTTAGGAGCTCCGAGTTACCTGGTTTCTCTTCGTCATTTTTAGTAATGTTTTATATTCTGTTTATGCCTTGTATTAGGGCCCCTAACGTTGTCCCTATTTTTTATTCCATGATCTTTATTGTTTTAGTCTTTATGTTTAGGTCTTTGATCCAATTGGAGTTAGTTTTTGTGCATGGTGTGAGGTATGGGTCCTGTTTCATTTTTTTTGTAAATGGATATTCAGTTATGCCAGCACCATTTGTTAAAAAGACTGTGTTTTCCCCAATGAACTGACACTGGGCCTTTGTCAAATATCAGCTGCTCATATGTGGATGGATTTATATCTGGGTTCTCAATTCTGTTCCATTGGTCTATATGCCTGTTGTTATACCAGTACCAGGCTGTTTTGACTACTGTGGCTGTATAATAGGTTCTAAAATCAGGTAGAGTGAGGCCTCCCACTTTCTTCTTCTTTTTCAGTAATGCTTTACTTATCCAGGGCTTCTTTCCCTTCCATATGAAGTTGGTGATTTGTTTCTCCATCACATTAAAAAATGTCATTGGAATTTGGATCGGAAGTGCATTGTATGTATAGATGGCTTTTGGTAGGATAGACGTTTTTACTATGTTAAGTCTTCCTATCCATGAGCAAGGTATGTTTTTCCACTTCAGTAGGTCCTTTTTAGTTTCTTGTAGTAGTACTTTGTAGTTTTCTTTATATCGGTCTTTCACATCTTTGATAAGATTTTTTCCTAAGTATTTTATCTTCTTGGGGGCTACTGTGAATGGTATTGATTTGGTGATTTCCTCTTCGATGTTCTTTTTGCTGATGTAGAGGAATCCAAGTGATTTTTGTATGTTTATCTTTTAACCTGAGACTCTGCCGAACTCTTCTATTAGTTTCAGTAGTTTTCTGGAGGATTCCTTAGGGTTTTCTGTGTATAAGATCATGTCATCTGCAAATAGAGATAATTTTACTTCTTCCTTGCAAGTCTGAATACCCTTTATTTCTTTGTCTAGCCTATTTGCTCTAGCTAGGACCTCTAGCACAATGTTGGATAAGAGCAGTGATAAAGGGCATCCTTGTCTGGTTCCCGATCTCAAGGGAAATGCTTTCAGGCTCTTTCCATTTAGAATGATGTTGGCTGTTGGCTTTGTATGGATGTCCTTTATTATGTTGAGGAGTTTTCCTTCTATTCCTATTTTGCTGAGAGTTTTTATCATGAATGGGTGTTGGACTTTGTCAAATGCCTTTTCTGTATCAGTTGATAAGATCACGTGGTTTTTGTCTTTTGTTTTTATTTATATGGTGGATTACATTAATGCTTTTTCTAATATTAAACCAACCTTGCGTACCTGGTATAAATCCCACTTGGTCGTGGTGAATTATCTTTTTGATGTGTTGTTGGATTCTATTGGCTAGAATTTTGTTGAGGATTTTTACATCTATGTTCATGAGGGATATAGGTCTGTAATTTTCTTTTTTTGTTGTGTCTTTACCTGGTTTTGGTATCAGGGATATGGTGGCTTCATAGAATGAGTTAGGTAGTATTCCATCATTATCTGTGCTTTGAAATACCTTTAGTAGTAGTGGTGTTAACTCTTCTCTGAAAGTTTGGTAGAACTCTGCATTGAAGCTGTCTGGGCCAGGGCTTTTTTTTGTTCGGAGTTTTTTGATTACATTTTCAATCACTTTTTTTGTTATGGGTCTGTTTAGTTGTTCTACTTCTGATTGTTGTAGTTTAGGTAGGTAGTGTTTTTCTAGAAATTCATCCATTTCTTCTATGTTTGCAAATTTGTTAGAGTACACTTTTTTGTAATAATCTGATATGATTCTTTTAATTTCAGTTGGGTCTGTTGTGATACGGCCCATCTTGTTTCTTGTTCAGGTTATTTGTTTCCTGTATTTCTTTAGTCAGTCTGGCCAATGGTTTATCAATTTTGTTAATTTTTTCAAAGAACCAGCTTTTGGCTTTGTTAATTCTTTCAATTGTTTTTCTGTTCTCTAATTTTTTTTTAATTCATATAGTTCAGCTCTAATTTTTATTATTTGTTTTGTTCTGGTGCCTGATGGATTCTTTTGTTGCTCACTTTCTATTTGTTCAAGTTGTAGGGACAGTTCTCTGATTTTGGCTCTTTCTTCTTCATGTATGTGTACATTTATCGATATAAATTGACTTCTGAGCACTGCTTTTGCTGTGTCCCAGAGGTTTTGATAGGAAGTATTTTCATTCTCATTGCATTCTATGAATTTCTTTATTCCCTCCTTAATGTCTTCTATAACCCAGTCTTTTTTGAGCAGGGTGTTGTTCAGTTTCCAAGTATTTGATTTCTTTTCCCTTATTTTTCTGTTATTGATTTCCACTTTTATGGCCTTGTGGTCTGAGAAGATGCTTTGTAATATTTCGATGTTTTGGACTCTGCAGAGGTTTGTTTTATGACCTAATATGCGATCTATTCTAGATAATGTTCCATGTGCACTAGAAAAAAAAGTATACTTTGCAGCTGTCGGGTGGAGTGTTCTGTATAAGTCTATGAGGTCAAGTTGGTTGATTGTAGCAATTAGGTCTTCCGTGTCTCTATTGAGCTTCTTACTGGAAGTCCTATCCTTCTCCAAAAGTGGTGTGTTGAAGTCTCCTACTATAATTGTGGAGGTGTCTATCTCACTTTTCAGTTCTGTTAAAGTTTGTTTTATGTATCTTGCAGCCCTGTCATTGGGTGCATAAATATTTAATATGGTTATATCTTCCTGGTCAATTGTCCCTTTAATCATTATGTAGTGTCCTTCTTTATCTTTTGTGATGGATTTAACTTTAAAGTCTATTTTGTCAGAAATTAATATTGCTACTCCTGCTCTTTTTTGATTGTTGTTTGCTTGATATATTTTTTTCCATCCTTTGAGTTTTAGTTTGTTTGTGCCTCTGAGTCCAAGGTGTGTCTCTTGTAGGCAGCATATGGACGGGTCGTGTTTCTTTATCCAGTCTGAGACTCTCTGTCTCTTTATTGGTGCATTTAGTCCATTTACATTCAGCGTAATTATAGATAAGTATGTGTTTTTTTTTTTTTTTTGTTTTGTTTAGCGCTGTCATTTTGATGCCTTTGTGTGTGTGTTGTTGACAATTTCATTTTTCCACTTACTTTTTTGTGCTGAGACGTTTTTCTTAGTAAATCGTGTGTTCCTCATTTTCATAGTAGTCGAATTTATGTTTGCTGAGTCATTATGTTTTTCCCGGTTTTTATTTTGAGTTATGGAATTGTTAGACCTCTTTGTGGTTACCTTAGTATTTACCCCTATTTTTCTAAGTAAAAACCTAACTTGTATCGTCCTATATCGCCTTGTATCCCTCTCCATATGGCAGTTCCATGCCACCTGTATTTAATCCCTCTTTTTGATTATTGTGATCTTTTACGTGATGACTTCAGTGATTCCCTGTTTTGAGCATTTTTTTGTTTTGTTTTTAAAATTAATCTTTATTTGTTTTTGTGATTTCCCTATTTGAGTTGATATCAGGATGTTCTGTTCTATGACCTTGTGTTGTGTTGGTATCTGATATTATTGATTTTCTGACCAAACAATTTCGTTTAGTATTTCGTGTAGCTTTGGTTTGGTTTTTGCAAATTCTCTAAGCTTGTGTTTACCTGTAAATGTTTTAATTTCACTTTCATATTTGAGAGAGAGTTTTGCTGGATATATGATCCTTGGCTGGCAGTTTTTCTCCTTCAGTGTTCTATATATGTCATCCCATTGCCTTCTTGACTGCATGGTTTCTGCTGAGTAGTCTGAACTTATTCTTATTGATTCTCATTTGTAGGAGACCTTTCTTTTATACCTGGCTGCTTTTCAAATTTTCTCTTTATCTTTGGTTTTGGCAATTTTGATGATAATATGTCTTGGTGATTTTCTTTTTGGATCTATCTTATATGGGGTTCGATGAGCATCTTGGATAGCTATCCTTTCGTCTTCCATGATGTCAGGGAAGTTTTCTGCCAACAGATCTTCAACTATTCTCTCTGTATTTTCTGTTATCCCTCCCTGTTCTGGAACTCCAATCACATGCAAGTTATTCTCCTTGATAGAGTCCCACATGATTCTTAGGGTTTCTTCATTTTTTTAAATTCTTTTATCTGATTTTTCTTCAGCTATATTGGTGTCAATTGCCTTATCCTCCAACTCCCCCACTCTGCATTCCGTTTGCTCGATTCTGCTCCTCTGACTTCCTATCGAGTTGTCTAATTCTGTAATTTTACTGTTAAACTTTTGGATTTCTGAATGCTGTCTCTATGGATTCTTGCAACTTATTAATTTTTCCACTGTGTTCTTGAATAATCTTTTTGATTTCTTCAGCTGCTTTATCAGTGTGTTCCTTGGCTTTTTCTGTAGATTACCTTATTTAATTTATGAGGTCATCCCTGATGTCTTGAAGCACTCTGTAAATTAGTTTTTTATATTCTGCATCTGGCAATTCCAGGATTGTATCTTCATTTGGGAAAGATTTTGATTCTTTAATTTGGGGAGTTGTAGAAGCAATCATGGTCTGCTTGTTTATGTGGTTTGATATCAACTGCTGTCTCCGAGTCATCTATAAGATATTGTAATGATTTATTTTATATTTGCTCACTGAGTCTTATCTTGTTTTGTATTCTTTCAATATACATAGACGGGCTACTAGATTGCACTGTCTTGATTGTTGTAGCCTTTGAATCACTTATGTCCTACTTCCAGGTGGTTTGGGCTTTTACCAGATATATAAGTCTAAGAGTCCATTCACTATTCTTGAGTAGAATCTGATTTTGGGTCACCAAGTGTGTGGTGTAGACTGTCACCTATTCACTTAGAGGAGTAGTGGTGATAGTTGTGTGCACCAGCATCTAGTAGCAGCAGGGGTCACACTCCCGGGGCGGGGCAGGATGCTGACAGGCTTCCCCCAAGTGCCAGTGAGGTAGGTGTGTCTCAAAGCACACCTAAAGCACTTTGGTGGGTGGGCTCTGCAGCTGTACCTTAGACACCCAATGCATGTACCTCTACGGATCAGTAGGTGTCACCATCCTCAGACTCCTAAAGCAGGAGGCTAGGTGGTCTGGGGGGAGCTTCAGCCCTCAGTTCCCTGTTGTGGGTCAGTGAGGGCTCTGTTGAATATGCAGAGATATCAGACGTGGGAAACTTGTCTTTCCAGTAATCTGCTAAAACAATTACAGTCAGATCACTATCAGAATTGCCTTTGCATTATAATAGCCACCTTGTTCCCTGTAGGGATGAAAGCCCAAGACTGTGGATCGTGTATGCTTGGGTGGAGCTGGTTCTGTATTTTTATTCCAATTTCGGGAAGTCAGGGAAGGATTTTTGGTCCCTGGGTTTTTTGTAGCTGCTTCTCTCAGGCCAGGAGAATGGGTTAGGGAAAAAAAAAACGCACAGCACTTCACTCTCTGGCCCAGGAGATTCCAAAGTTAATGAAGCCCACCTGGGAAGGGGACGGGAGGGATCAGATAGATAGGAGAGAGTAGCACCCCGGAATATAGACAAAGTTACTTATCTTGCTTGGCAATGACTGTTTTATCTGAGATTCCCAAGGGGTGTGTAGCCTGTTGGCTGGGTCGAGATTGCCCCCGAGGGTCAGGCCCGCGTCCTGTGCTTGTGCTGTCTCAGACGCCGTGGTCAGTTCCTCCACTCCCAGTCCAAAGCCCAGCGCCGAGTTTCCCCGGCTGGGATGCTGCACTCCTGGCTCCAGAACGAGTCGCTGCCTCCCAGTGACTTCTCCTCCTGTCAGCTGCATCGCTGCGCTGCCTGTGTGCACTGGCTGGGCTTCCCCCGAGGTCACTTCTGGGGGCTAGGGCTATGTCCGTGTTTGTGCTGTTTCTGGATGCTGTGCTCAGCTCCCCTGTGTCCAGTCCAAAGCCTGGCGCCAAGGTTTTAAAAGGTTTTCTGACTGGGATGCTGGCTCCAGGCTCTGAAAACAGTCACTGCTTCCCCGTGGTTGCTCGTTCTCTTTAGCTGTGTCAGTGTGCAGCCTGCTTGCGCTGGCTGAGTCTCTGTCACTCAGGTCAACTCTTTAGATCTGTGTTTGATGGTCAGAGTTTGTAGATTGTCATGTATGTGATCGATTGACTTGTTTTTCCGAGTCTTTGTTGCAAGAGGGATCCGAGGTAGCTTCTACCTAGTCAGCCATCTTGGCCCCGCCTCCTCTAAGGCTAGATTTTTAAGGCGATACTGAGTATTCCTCCCCTTCTCCCAAAATCCAAATATTTGAATTTTTTTTTTCTTTTTTGGAGTTGAACAGTCATTGGTTTACTGGACAGTCATCCAGTGTTGCCAAAACATTATCTATTTATGGTGTTGTAGTATAATTATAGGAGTAACAGTTTCTGGGAATATAATATCGCCCTGTTGTTTTGCTTCAGTAAATCTGTAGGTGTGTCTAACCGGCAGCATAAGAAAGTGGAAGAAGAAGAAAAGTTGCTGAAGCTCTTTCAGGGAGTAAATAAAGTCCAGGATGGATTCACCCAGTGGTGTGAACAGATGCTTCATGCCCTCAACACGGCAAATAACCTGGATGGTAAGAATCGGGAGGGAACCCGGCATGTGGAACAGCAGAGATAGAACCCACAGGGAGGCTGGCAGATGGGAACAATGAGCCAAAACTCAGAAGGTGAAATCTAGCGGAGGTCACGTCCTACACCTGCTGTAAGAACCTGACTCTTGTTTACTTGTGAGAAAAGCCGTGTAATGCTAAGCTCAGATAGCTTGATCAGTGGTTGTCAAAAGGAAGTGGCCATCTCAAGCTGCCTTAGTGATGCACGGGACAGAGGAGGTCCTCGTTTCATACTCCCCACTTTATGAGGGACAGTGTCAGTGCCAGCTGGATTAAGTCCTCAGTAAGTCAACCTTTATGGTGGAGGAAAAGGTCAACCTGAAGAGAAGAATGAGGTGATGTGACATTGTGTCCTTCCGGCCTTTGTTGGGGGTGGGTGGGTCATGTGACAGAGCATGTCACATGACTTTGTGTAGGATATAGCCAGGACCAATGTGTGGAAGTGAAAGGGCATCAGCACAACTTGAAGAAAAGCTTGCTGGTAGGTAGTTGTTCACAAAGAGAGTCCTCTGCCCCCCTCCAAGTGTCTGGACAGAGATCGGTCGGCATATTGTGGAAAGAATTCCCACAACTGATAAATCAGGTGGAACCAGCCTACCTCACGTTATCTTATCTGAAACCTAACCAGTTGCCATCGAGTTGGCTCCAACTCATGGAGACCCCCTGTGTGTCAGAGTAGAACTGTGTCCATAGGGCTTTCACAGACTGATTTTTCAGAAGTAGATTGCCAGGCCTTTCTTCTAAGGTACCTTTCTTCTAAGGTGGACTTGAACTAGCCTTTCGGTTAGCTGCTGATCATGTCGACTGTTTGCACCACCTAGGGACCTCTGTCTAAAATCAAGAATCTATTACAAACAGCACTAAAGGAATTGAAGGGTTCCGTTGTAGCATTGTAACAGAACATCTAATGGTCTGGAAGTTTACAGAGAAAACAGCAGTAAATAATAGCAGTGACTGCTGTCTGTTAAGCACCTACCAAGTGCAAGGCACTCTTTCTAGGGGTTAACGTCTATTACCCCATTTATTTTATTTTTACAGTCATTTTATAAGGTACCTTTACAGTATAGGTGATATCTCCATTTTATAAATTAGGAAACAGAGGCTCAGAATGATTAAGCAACTCATCAGGGTCCCACAGCCAGCAGAGTTCAGAGTCAGGATTTAAACCCAGGTCTGTCTAACTCTTATACTTGTGCTTTTCTGCTTTACCATGCTGCTCACGTGTTCCATTCGATTTCTCTCTAGAAATATGCTATCAGTGGATTAAAAGTTCCAGGAAGAGTTGGCTGTTATCTTTAGTCTCTGCTGTGGTGCCTGGCACACATCAGGGCACTGAATAAATATTAATTGAATTTAAGGAAAGAAAGCTTGAATCCCAGATCACTTCAGTCTTAGGCAAGCAGCTGTTTCAGTCAGCTAACCGTTAGTGAAGTCAGACGTGTGGCACACCCTCGTTTCCACCCTGTGGGGTTGCAGATAACTTTGGCATTGCAATGGTAGCATTTTTCCGTCTCTAGATTAAGGAGCACTGATAGTAGCTGCAAACCTTTCAAGTTTCAGTCATTAACTTCTGTGTTAGGCGTGACAGTCTGTTAAAAACAGACACTATTTTGTTCGTGGTATTTCATTATTGTTGCCGTTTATGTCTTCTCCCCTCCCATATTGCAGTTCCCACGTTTGTTTCTTTCCTGAAAGAAGTAGAATCTCCTTATGAAGTCCATGATTATATCAGGGCCTATTTAGGAGATACTTCTGAGGCCAAGGAGTTTGCCAAGCAGTTCCTCGAGCGCCGTGCCAAACAGAAGGCCAGCCAGCAGCGTCAGCAGCAGCAGCCGCAGCCGCCGCAGGTGCAGCCGCAGCCGCCGCCGCAGGTAGGAGGGTGAAATGAGGCCGGAGGCTCAGTGAGTGAGTGAGTCTCAATACCTGTAAGTGCTGAGCGACCAGGAAATGCATACTAAAGCAGAGGCCACTTCTGAATATAAAATAATCAAAACTTGCAAAAGTTGGTAGACTTAACATTTTCAAATTATATGTCTAGAGGCCTTTGTGAATTCCCCAAATAACAAATATAACCATTCATCGTGTACTAGGCATGCCAGCCTCGTTTTTCTTGATCCTATATCTGCCTTAATCAAACCACAAATTCCTCTACGCCCCAGCCTATACATTGGCTGTGAGTCGTGAACACATATGCGTGTTCACCCTCTGGTGCTCCGAGCTGCTGTCCCCGGGACCGTGTCCTACCCTTGGTGTCCTACACTTGGTGTGGTGTTGGTGGGGATGTGAAAAGGTACACACTTGCTGAAAGACAAGTTGGCAGGGCTCTTGGAGAGGTTTAAAAATATTTATATCCTGTAATCCTGTACTTTCTCCCTTACAAATAATCAATATTTGGTACATACTCTCTGAGGATGTGGAAGATACAATGAGGTTTAAAATCCACTTGAGCGGATGGGCTAACTGGGATAAATTAACGGAAAGTGAAAGATGTAAACACGGGCAGAGCACTAGGAAAAACATCTTAAGCATCAAAGGAGAAGACGTCATGTAGTAATCCAGAGGGCCTGTGTGTGTGAGAAGTGGCCACCCCGTGTGCTGGACTAGGAGGTGGAGGCTCAGTACACACACAGACAGGCTTGTTCTTCCCTGGTGCTTTCTCTACTACTTCGCCCCCTCCCCACTACCACCACCCCAGCCCTCAGCGGGCTCGTCGAAGCCAATTCCAATGTAGAGTGAAGCGCCCTAATAAGACCAAGTAAGTGTGAGTGGCTGGTGGACTATTTCATAGTTGAACTTTCTCTCTCCGATTGGTAGAAAGTGTAAGGACGATGTTTTGGGGCCAGGTCCCTTCAGTTATTGCCAGCAGGAATAAAGTACACAACATCAGTCTTGTTTGGTAACATGCTGCCAGGTGGTCTGCTGCCAGGTGGTCTGCAGCCTGTCCTCTGTGTCCTGGGGCCCAGAGAGCAAAGGAACCCTCGGCTTTGGGGTTGGCGAGGCACGCAAATTGCCAGAGTGCAGACGTCTGTTTACAACTTCTTGCCTTATGTTCAGTCTCCTAGTGAATGGCGCAGACTCCACATACCCTAGAGAAGTCTTGACAGATACCAGGACAGGGCTTGAGGGAGATGTCACACATGAAGGAAAGTAGTGGCTCGGCAGCCTGCTCTTGATTTCATTATTTCCAGAACCATGCTGAGCTTTTTCTTTTTAAACTCCCCTTTGGTAATGGGAGGGTAAAACAGCCCCCTCTAAGGGGGGGCAGAGCTGTACCCGCTGTAACCTCCGTTGTGCTGTCTTATCCCACAGGACCCTGTGTGGGGGGTGAACCACAGTACACTCCATTCAGTATTTCAAACCAATCAAAGCAACAACCAACAATCCAACTTTGAGGCTGTACAAAGTGGCAAGAAGAAGAAAAAGCAGAAGATGGTGCGAGCAGATCCCAGTTTATTAGGTGAGCACAGGCCGAAGTCTCACTGGGTGCTGGGTGTTGCAGGTGATAACAGTTACACGTGAGTCGTCATGCAGAATGTGCTTCTCAGCCAACTCCTAGTAAGCAGCTGGTGTTTACTGGGCATCTCAGGGCAAGGCTGCGCCTCTTGTGCTGTAGGGAGTGAGGAAAGTTAGCCCAACACATTGCATGGAGCTTTCAACTCTGAAGCATTGTTTCTTCTTTAATATGAATTTCCCTGGAGGATCTTTCAGTTGCATTGGAAAATAATACTAATGGAGAGCAGTAAAAGTAGTTTAAAAACACAAATGCTCATTTGCGTGGTAGCAGACTGTAAATCTTACCAGATGTTCCAAGAAGAGAACCAGTATTTGTGGATATCCACTCTGGGTGTCACAGGATTCTCAGAATGACTCTGCCCGAGAGGCGATGCCCCAGTTTTACGGACGAACAAACCAGGGCTCAGAGGTTTTAGCCCATTTCCCAGGGGCCCACGGCTGCTGAGCGGTGAAGCTGGGATTTCACAGCAGGCCTGTTTTCTTTCCACTGTTCTGTGTTACCTATAGCTGTTCTTGTCCCACACTGAGGACCACTGTCTTCATATAAAACATCTTCACGGAAAGATTGACACCTGAATCAGGGCTTTGAAAGACTGGCAGAGAGGATGGGAAATGGTGTTTTAGAAATAATAAACAGCACAGGCAAAGCTGATGGGCTGCCTGTGGCTCTTAAATTGGCCAAAACGGCCTCTCAGAGAAAGGTGAAATTAAAATTGTTCTCCATTTATGAACGTGGAAATCCACAGGCTGTAATAAAACCATAGTGTCTGGAATACAATGGGCTTGTTGGCCAGTCAGCTTATTGTCAAGCGGGAGTAGACTAGGTGACAGATTCTGGTGGCCTGGGGTAGGGTTTTGGTGCTGGGGGTGGAGAGGAATTAGATGAATTTCAGAAATTCAGGGGATAGAGTCAGCTGGTCAAGGAGAACGGAAAGGTCTCTGGCGTGAGCAGCAGGATGGAGGGTGTTACCGTTGCTGAAATGGCGAGCACCGGACAGTGGGGCAGGCATATGGAGAAAGGACGCTGTGTTTAAGTGCTGAGCTGGCTGAGTTTGAAATGCCCGTGAGACCTCAAATGGAGATACCGTGTGACAGAGTTTGAGAGCCCGCACAGCGAGTGGATTGTATTCTGCTCGGTGGTTGGCAGGATCTGTAAGTTCATTGAGCTGTTCCCTGTTCCGGAAAAAACAAAATGATAGGAACAGAGACCTAACTTGGAGGACTGCCCTTTGGGGTCGGTGCCCAGAAGCTGGGTTTGGATACATAGAGACCTGGTGAAATTCTGTTTTCTTCTTCTCCCTGCCTAAAGAGTTAGTGTTGATTGAGGGTGGATGGAACTGTTTAGAACTTTATGAAAGTTTGACAAAAATGTGTGTGCATGGATGGAGAAGCATTCCTTAAATTCTCCCCGTGGGTCCTAGCAGAGAAGCCCCTGCTGGTTACTTAGCTGTGGAGCTTGAGGGTGGGCTGTCAGGGGAAGGTTCCTCTGACAGTAAGGTGAAGCCGCTTGGACTTAAAAGTCTGTATCTGATGCCACCGCCTACCGTAGACCTAGGACAGGGATATGAAAACCCCTTCAAGCGTTGTTGTATGGACAGAGTTTAAGGAATCTGTGTATTTCCAAGTGAAATAAAATTAAACAGGCTAAATAACAAACACAAGTAAAAGTGTTCAACAAACCACTGAGGAAAGTCACTTGGATGGGCTCTTACATGGACCATCTTAACGAAAATTTCTGTTCAGTTAAACCCCTCTCTGGAAATTCCTCTGATAATGCCAATTTCTGTCCCTTAGCTCCTCATTTCCATTTATTATTTTTTGTTAATATATGCCTTATCTATCTACAGATGAGTGAATATCCCCCAGTCACAAGTTGCCCGTGGCAAGAATGGGAAAATAGTTTCTAATTTGATCTAAAAGTATCTATTGAAAAAGTCACTTTAGAGCTTTGCTTCTAAAACAAACCAGCAGAGGGAGCACCAGCCTCATCTTAATTATCATTGTACTCGGTTCTAGTGTCTTCCTCTAGTTTTATAGAGCAACCAGGTGGCTGTTGTGAGCTGCTGTGAACCAGCTTGTGAGAACAGTCTTTCAGACCTTAAATCGTGTGGATGAGCGAGTCCTGTTGCTCGGTCTTTAGAGCTGGGTGACCGCGCTTGACTTCTTGTTTGTATTGCTTTCGGTTTCCAATCTCCCAGAGCATTCCCTTCTGTCAAGTGGGGAGGGTAGGTGCCCACCTTATTGTTTTTCTAATTATGGTTAAAAGAGAAGGGCCACTAATAGCCTAGCCCAGTAATCAACATATTATAATGTTGAATAATTGTTAGCTTTTTGTTTTTCACCCCAGACTTTTCCTCCCTTCCTGTCTTTTCATGATCAAAATTAATTTAGTTTTTAAAAAGTTATATAACAACAATGTAGCTCATTATTGTTTCTGTCACATTCATCTCTTATTCTTTGAGGTAACATGTGAAGTCAGAGAAAAGCCTGTCTCAGAATGGAGTAATAGCTCACTTCATAGCCTCTTTGCTCTTTAGTGTCTTACACTTACCTAACTAAGACTTATTTAAGAAATATGAACACTAAGCCTTTCAGTATTTTCAAAGGAAACAAGTCTTGAGGATTATGGGAACACCGTTGAAGGGGTAGAATTCAGGATGGGGCTTGGGATCCTAGCCTCTCCCTGTATTAGGCCTTGCAGGCAGCTTGTACCACAGCTTCCCTGGGTCATAAATAAATAAATAGGCGTGGTTATTTTTTCAAATTATGATATTCTTGAGTCAAGGGTGCAATTTAAGCTCTGTTTATTATGTAAGGCATTTTTCATTATTGGTACATTTCAAATGAGTGTGTGTTTGAAAACTCAAACATGAAAGAACAAAAAGGAGGGGAGATAAAACCCAAATAAAATGAGCAGAACTGCATTTAGCCTGCACAGCATCGCCTGTTTACTTTCTGGTATTTAAATAGCAGCTAAAACAGTTTGAGATTTTATTTAGTGTAGATGAAACGAGTTGCTTTTTGGGGAGCCGCTCATTCAAAGGGACCTTTTTAGCAATGATTTGTATCAGTCTCTGATTAGGGAGTTTATTAAAGAATCGCATGCCCGTGGCTGATGGTGGTAGTGTTCCAAGGTCAGTCGTGTTTGTGGGCGCTGCGTGTTGCCCTCAATGGGCATGCTAGTACTGCTCTGCCAAACCCTGGGTTCCATTTTGCTTCATCAAATATTACCAGCTGAAATTCTTTCCTTTGCAGATCTATTTACAGTAGTTTGAGATGAGTAAAGCACTTTAGTCTTACTGTTCTCTCTCCTGTGGGATAGAAAGAATAGTGAGGGCACGGAGGACCTTGTAGTGTGTCTGTCCTGAAATCCCCCGGGTGGAAAGTGTTCCTGTTAAAGTCCGCCTGGGGCTGAGGTGGCATTTACTCCACTCAGATGCCGCAGCCGCTCAAGCCATGTGGTGAGACAGTTACAGAGTACTTAGTGGGTGCCCCCTCCCCACAGTGCACCTCCTGAACAGACTGTCCCCCAGGATCCCCAGGGCCAGTCCAGCCTGGCCTTGACACACACACAGGCTCTTCTCTAGACTCTCCTGGGCAGTGGTCTGCAATTCTTCTTAAGCAGCCATGCTGGGTTTTTGTTGTTGTTTTTTTTTCCTTCCCAATTATGCCAGAACCCCAAAAGATGAATAAAAGCAGAACCTCTCATTGGAAGGGCAACAAAACAAAAACAAACACTGCTCTGACCTTTTTCTTTCTTCTCTCTCTGTTTAGTGTCCCTGTGGTATGTTGTAAAGTAAGAGACTTACGTACCTGGAATTTGAGCCACTTGGTTATCTGGCTGTGGTCACTAATAGTCAGATTTTCCCTGCAGGTTTTTCAGTAAATGCATCATCGGAGCGGCTCAACATGGGCGAGATCGAGACTTTGGATGACTACTGAGCACCTCCAGTGGACTGGCCTTCCTCTCCTGTCTGCCGACCGTGGTTCCTCCACCTCTGGACACAACACTCACTCTCCATTCGCTCTATACCACTCTGCAGCAGATCACAGAACCCATCATCTCAGGCTTTTTCTTCTGGCCCTTTTTGTCCAAGATTCTTTAAACAGTTTTTGTTGGTGAGCATCTCAGACTGTAGCTAAGTGGACCAGACTATGTGTCTCGGGGGTGGCAGTTGGGAGGCCTCCCCAACAAGGCTGGTTTTGGGCAGCACGTGTTTCCTGTGCCGTGATTTCCTCGACTGTCTCTGAGAGAGTGTGGGGATCTGCCGGTAGCAGCTTGCCTTCTCTTGTCACTTTTCTTCTCCTCCTCTCTCCCTCCTTAAGGGCAAGGGGGCCTGACTGGTGCAATCATGAAGAGCGTTAATGGTCGGTAGACCTTGGTCAGTCCACAGCGCCCAAGGACTGTGGTGGGAGTGTCCCTGAGGTGGGCAGAACCCTCTCAGTCCTGCGGTTATGTTACCACAGCTGACTGTGGGGTTGTGTCCCGGGGGACCCCAGTGGGGTGGGGTTTAGATTGGATTGGTTTGCTGTCGCACCCCCCTTGCCTGTTCTTTCTGAGATGCTTTCTTCATTAGATAGTGACTTCCAAGCACGCTGACTTCTCCCCGGGGCAGACTCCTACCCGATTGGACAAAGGAAACCCTATAGCCTGGGGGAGAGACTTATTCTTAATTTTCCTTTCTTAAAAAACTGATTTTTTCCATAAATATTTTTACTTCAGAGGACTAGGACCAGTTTGTTTTGGGCCCTTCTGCTGAAAATTTGTCTCGTTTAAGAGGCAGCTAGGATCTTTACCATATGTATGAATTTGTATAATTTCATTTTGGATAGGGATAAACTTTTGCTTCTGATAAAAGCTCGGAATTTCATCTGGTTCCTCAGAGTATTGTATGTGTGTCTTGCTGTGGCCCCAAAAAGGTTTCGTTGAAAGTTTCTGGAATGGCAAGTTGTTTGCCTTTTCTGAAAAGAGAACATACAAAACCTGACCATCTTTAAGACCTTCATCTGTGGAAACCACGTCGCAGGAGAATGCGGTGGGACGGAGGGAAGGGAGACGCGGGCGGGGAAGCCCACTCTAGCTTCTGCTCGCGGCCTCCTCACAGCCCTTCGCTTCAGATAGAAATGTATTCAAGCCCTATTTATAACCAGATACTCGTCCTGCCTCCACCAACCCCCACAGAACACTACCGGGATTGCCAATCCCACTTGGGGCTGGAGCCATTGGACAGCTGTCCTGTGGGAGAAGCACCGTGGTCTGGGTGGCTCCCCTGTGCAGCACCTTTTCTTTCTGTCCTCAATGCCTGAAAGAGGCTGGAGTTGCTCTGAGAGCAGTTTGGTTTTGGATGATTTTATTTGGTTTCTATTTTTCTTATTTTGGATCACCATTCTCCCTACCCCTTCTTGCCTCCCTCCCTCCTAAATGTGTACAATAACTATACAGAGACTGCTACAAACGTGTATATAGTTTTTGGATCAAATAGCATGAGGAGACGGGGAACCATTAAAAATCGGAACTCTGGCTCTCCTTTGCTTTGTAAATTCAGAAGGTGGGGGGTGGGGAAGAGGGATAGTTAAAATGTTTACAAAACTTTAAGCTTCCTCGGAACTTTGCCAGCGTGGAGGAAAATAAAGAACTTAAATAAAACAGGGCTGTATTCTGTTGGAGCATATCTCTTGTACTTGCCTTCATGAAGGCTGAGCTTGGCGCTAAAGGCTGAGCTTGGTGCTAAACCGTCCCTCTTGGCACCATGGAAAAGCTCCGAGTGAGTGCCTGAGACATGGAGACGGCCGGGCTTTTTCCGCCAGGCCCTGGAACACTGGCTGGCTGTGTACTTGAGAACGCAGAGGTCAAGGTAAATACTGGTAAGTTTGCCAAACGTCTTTCCTCCTTTGACTGTGACAGAAGCTCACTTTCTCCCTTTCTGTGACTCGTGAGTCGGCTCCCCTCCTTGTGCCCACAGACATGTCCCCTCTGAGCATGCCCCTTCTGAGCCCACATGCAACTCCCAAACTAGACTGTTTGCTCAGGGAAAAAAAAAAAAAAACTGGAGAGTGGAATGGGCGGTTTAGGGGGATCTAGGTCATTTTAGTAATGGAATGTTCCATTTGCTTAACCAGGAGACGTCTACCTGAGGAATTTCCCACTTACTGCCCTGGGGGTGTTTGTTCCTGTCTCTCTTGATTCTACTTTCTCACATTCTCATTTGCTCAGTCTTCCATTTGTGGCCACTGCTCTCTCTATCTGTTTTGAGAAACTCATTTCCAGATTCTCTTAACTCTTCCTGAGTTTTGGAATATTTGTTTTGTGCACTATTTGTTGCCAGTTACTATAATGAAGAGACAAGATAGTTTGATTACCAGACAAGATAGTTGGAGACCTCCCCAGGAGAGTTCGTGTTTGTTACTGCTGCTGTATAACAAATTGACCCCAAACAGGCCCAAAACAACCACTTCATGTAATCTTCTGGGTCAGGAATTTGGGAAGGGCTCCTCAGCTGGGCAGTTCTTTCATGGGGTTTCATGTGGCTGTGATCACATACCACCTGGGGCTGCAGTCTTAGGAAGGCTCCATTGGGTTGGATGTTCAAGATGGCTCTCTCACGTACCTGGCCATTGATGCTGGCTGTTGGCTGGGAACTGAGCTGAGGTGCTGACTGGAGGAACCAGACATGGCCTCTCCAGTACTGCAGTCTCGGTGGTTGGACTTGTTATGTGGTGGTTGGCTTCCCCCGGAAAGCTGGGCAGAAGCTGCATCCCCTTATCTGACCTAAGCTCATAAGTCACAGTGCCACTTCTCTGACACTGTACTCTGTCAGAGTAGTCACAAATCCACTCACCCACTGTGGCTTCTCAGTGGGTGGACCGGCAGGTCACCTTTAGAAGAGCATGGGCGTGGGAGATACTATTGTGGCCATTTTTGGAAAATATAATTTGCGTAAAATGAGTTTATGCATATGCGTCAGGGAACTTTAACTCTTTCAGTGGCTCTAAGTTGAGGGAATTTTTTCTTAATTTCAGGATAGATAATGGTACTACTTCTGGCTTCGTTTTAACCAATTGTTTTCCGCTTAGGACAACCTGTGTTGTTTTATACACAGTATCTTAAAATGTATTTGACCTGGTGAAGAAACCAACTTATTTCATACAAAATACCCTTCTTGGTATTACTAATAAAAATAAAAAGTCACTGTGTGTGGACTCTTTAACTAGAAGTGACCTTTGAAGTGAACGTAGTTCTATACTGTGCTTTCAGTGTGGAAAGTAGAACTTAGAGCAGGAGGCATGCACGTTCTGAGTAGAGTAAGCTACTGTATTCCAACTGGAAGTTGGCCTCATACTTGATGGGTTTCTTGGAATGGAAAAAGCCTAGCTCTGAATGCTGGCTGTGGTCCTGCATGGGTTCCTTGAGTTCCTGACGGCAAGGCTGCAGCGCTTGTGGGGACCACGGGGAGCTGTTTGTTTTATTGACCTTGGGAGATGCCCTGGGAATGATGGACCTGTAAAGCATTTGGGAGTGCCACTTCTGGACTGGGAACCTGCAGCCTTAAAGAGGAGCATCTCCCTCTATAAAACGGTAGCATCCGAAGTCCTCTAACTTCACGAGGGGGAAGGATAATCACCATCAGCCCCAAGCTGATTTCCATGAGGTGCGAGTCAAACATAATTCCACTTTCCAACCTTTTTGCCAATTCTGACGCCAGCTGTCCCTCTCTATGTCTCGGCTGAGTTGGATAATCCGCTGCAGTGCCCACATACTGAACTTGCAGACCATGTTCACAATTATATGGTTTATTAGGAAAGTAACAGGCTGCCGCTTGGGCTCGGAATCAACTTGGAAGTAACAGGAACAGCTCAGGATAAGTTCTTCAATCTGGACAGCTTCTTTTCGGCAGTTCCCACACGTAGGCCTAGCTCTTGGCTTCTGCCACTGGGCCTCTGCCCTACCTGGGCAAGTGTTACTACCGTTTAGCTCCTCCGGTAAGTGCTTGGTGGCACCTCACTCCACCAGGAAGCCTGCTGCTCAAAGACGCTCAGCTCTCTCACTCCGTGGGTCCACAAGCCCACTGCGGTCATTTGCTAGTCCCGTGCTGCTGCCATCTCATGCTGCCTCCAGTGTTATAGCTCTCTCTATCTCCTGGGTCTAGAAGGTTCTCAGTTCAGGGACACCCTATGCTCCTAGCTCTTGATGGTTGTGAGGTCCCCCTCAACTTCTGTGAGATTGGTTCTTTTAAGCCTAGCAGGATGGCAAAACTGACCAATCCTTGTGGTGGGCCACAGGCACCTTGTTTGCATAAAAGAAAAAAAATTTTTTTTTTTTGTTTGCATAGCCACTGTCAATTCTCTGCAAGAGTTTTTCACACCTTATTTGCCTACTTCCAGATAATCATTTTGTGGGCATTAAGAGATCATGGCTAGAAAGGCCATATAAAAGCAGCTCACTGTGCTGCAACCTCCAGGAGCCATTCAGTTGGGAATGTTTTGCAGCTAAAGAAACCACCACAGCTGTGGTTTACCATGTGGGAGGAATAGTATGCAGACTCTAGGGAGGAAGAGATGCGAGCTCTCCTGGCTACTGCCCTGTGACCTAAGCTGAAGGCTGCCATTGCTTCCCTTTTCACTGCTGGCAAAGTGATGCTATGATGAGGGTGAGCCTCAGGGCCACCTCAGCACTGGGTTCAGCCCAGGTGGTTTGAGGACGAGAGATATCACATTTCAAGGATAGTTTACTTGTCCCCCCAAATGTAGCTGGAATGTTAGGTCAGTTTGCCTTGGCAGCAAATTTCTTTTTCCTTTGAATTCTTCATATAGCATGAGAAATGGTCCTGCAAATGGTTGGTCAGTCAGCATTAGGTATAGTTGCAAAGAACAAGACACAGAGAGACAATGGCTTAAATTAAGGTAGTTTCTTTCTCAGTGAAATCCAGGAGTTACCAGTCCAAGGCTGGCTCTTGCTATTTCACATCCTGATTGCGGCTTCCATCATCCAGGTTACCTCATGGTCCAATGTGATTGCCAGAGCACCAGCCATCGTGCCCTCATTTCAGGCAGAAGGACGAGGCAGGGTGGCATCTTAGGTCTTATCAGCCACAAGGTAGATACATAACTGCAGTTAGTTGGGAGAAAGTTTGGAAAACACGAGGTTTTAGTTGAGCACTTTTGCCGCCCCGAACACCACCGAGATTCTGCTAGTAGGAAATGTAGAGAATGGGCATTGTGTTCGTGGTCAGCAGTCTCTACCATGTCGTTCTCTTCAGTCTTCTGTTTTGAAATGGGAAACATTTGGAGTAGTTGAGGTTGTTCTCATTGACCATGGGAAGGGGATTCTAGGGGCCCACCCCAGTTTAGCCTGAGCTTGAGAACTTGTCTTTTCCAATGAAGGGACTCAGAACAGTCTCTGGTTTCCATTACTGTGCAGAGCAGGGACCAGGATCAGTTTCCAGTGGCTCACCCTTGATGTGTCTAGCATCTCCCACTTCTACACTGTATATAGGATGGGTTGTTTTTATAGCATGAACTCTTGAGTGGTTCTGTGAATGGGGGCCCTGGAGTCAACCTATCAGATTTGACTGTTGGTCCCATCACTTACTTTGGGCAAGTTTCTCTTTGTATTTCTGTTTTCCCATCTTTGAAATGGGAATAATCAGATAAAATAGTTGTACTTTAATATAATTAAAGCAAATAGCACATGCCCAGCACATAAGTACTCGATAAATACTATTTGTAGGCCATTTAACAAGTGAGAAGGGAGTTGGTGGGTTCATGTATAGACACAGTAGAGCATATCAAATAGGAGTAACCTCCCTCTTCTGAGGATCCTCTGGGTGGACTCAAACCTCCAACTTTTTTGTTAGCAACTGAACGCATTAACCATTTGCACCACTGAGAACTCCAGCCTCCCTCTTGTTATATGCTGTCGAGTTGATTCTGACTCATAGGGATCCTATATGACAGGATAGAACTGCCCCATAGGGTCTCCTAGGCCATAATCTTTGTTAAAAGAAGAATTGATGCCTTTGAATTATGACGTTGGCAAAGAATATTGAATGTACCTTGGCTTGTCAGAAGAAAGAACAAGTCTGTCTTGAGAGAGGTACAGCCAGAGTGCTCCTTAGAAGCGAGGATGGCAAGATTTCATCTCAGGTACTGTGGACATGTTATCAGGAGGGATGAGTCCCTGGAGAAGGGCATTGTGTTAGTCATTTAGTGCTGCTGTAACAGAAATACCCACATGGATGGCTCTAACAGATATTTATTCTCTCACAGTCCAGTAGGCTAGAAGTCCAAATTCAGGGCACCAGTTCCAGGGGAAGGCTTTATCTCTCTTTCGACTCTGGAGGAAGGTCCTTGTCATCAATCATCCCATGGTCTAGGAGCTTCTCTGCACAGGAATCTCAGGTCCAAAGGATGTGCTCTGCTCCAGGTGCTGCTTTCTTGGTGGTATGAGGTCCCCACGTCTCTCCGCTTGTTTCTTTTATATCTCAGAAAGATTGGTTGAAGACACTATCTAATGTTGTAGATCTCATCAGTATAACTGCCGCCAATCCATCCTAACATCATAGCGGTAGGATTTACAACACATAGGGAAGTCTCATCAGATAACGAAATGGTGGACAATCACACAATACTGGGAATCATGGCCTACCCAAGTGGACACATATTTTGGGAGGACAGGATTCAATCCATGACAGACATCATGCTTGGTAAAGGAGAGGGTCAGCGAAAGAAAGGAAGACCCTCAATGAGATGGATTGACACAGTGGCTGCAATGATGGGTTCAAACATAGCAATGATTGTGAGGATGGTGCAGGACTGGACACTATTTTGTTCTGTTGTACATAGGGTCGCAATGAGTCACAACCAACTTGACAACACCGAACATCAACAACAATCTTTGTTATGTTTGAATCCATTGTTGTGGCCCTGTATATTTTTAGTGCCTTCCAGAGGAAACCCTGGTGGTGTAATGCTTAAGTGCTATAGCTGCTAACCAAAAGGTCGGCGGTTCGAATCCAGCAGGTGCTCCTTTGGAAACTCTGTGGGGGCAGCTCTAATCTGTCCTATAGGGTCGCTATGAGTCAGAATTGACTCTACGGCAATGGGTTTTGGTCCAGCCTAGGGACTCATCTTCCAGCAGTATATTGGGCAGTATTCTGTACTGATTCATAGGGCTTTCAACATTTTAAAGAGGTCCTTAGCAGCATATTTGCCTAATGCAATGTGTCTTAATTTCTTGACTGCTGCTTCCATGGCTGTTGACTGTGGATCCAAGTAAAATGAAATCCTTGACAACTTCAGTCTTTTCTTTATGGGTGATGATGTTGCTCATTGGTCCTGTTGTGAGGATTTTTGTTTTCTTTATGTTGAGGTGCAATCCATACTGAAGGCTCTGGTCTTTGATCTTCATTAGTAAGTGTTTCAAGTCCTTTTCACTTTGAGTAAGCAAGGCTGTGTCATCTGCATAACGCAGGTTGTTAATGAGTCTTCCTCCAGTCCTGATGCCCCGTTCTTTATATGGTCCAGCTTTTCGACTTATTTGCTCAGCATACAGATTGAATAGTTACAATGAAAGGATACAACCCTGATGCACACCTTCCCTGACTTTAAACCACTCAGTATCCCCATGTTCTGTCCAAACAACTGCCTCTCGATCTATGTGAAGGTTCCTCATGAGCACAATTAAGTGTTCTGGAATTCCCATTCTTCGCAATGTTATCCATAATTTGTTATGATCCACACAGTCGAATGCCTTTGCATAGTCAATAAAACACAGGTAAACATCCTTCTGGTATTCTCCACTTTCAGCCAGGATCCATCTGACATCACCGATGATATCCCTGGTTCCACGTCCTCTTCTGAAACCAGCCTGAATTTCTGGTAGTTCCCTGTAGATATACTGCTGAAGCAGTTTTTGAATGATCTTCAGCAAAATTTTGCTTGTGTGTGATATTAATATTGTTCTGTAATTTCTGTATTCGGTTGGATCACCTTTCTTGGGAATAGGCATAAATATGGATCTCTTCCAGTCAGTTGGCCAGGAAGCTGTCTTCCATATTTCTTGGCACAGACGAGTGAGCACCTCCAGTGCTGCGTCTGTTTGTTGAAATATCTCAATTGATATTCCATCAGTTCCTGGAGCCTTGTTTTTCGCCAATGCCTTCAGAGCAGCTTGGACTTCTTCCTTCAGTACCATCGGTTCCTGATCATATGCCACTTCTTGAAATGGTTGACTATTGACTAATTCTTTTTGGTATAATGACTCTGTGTATTCCTTCTTTTGATGCTTCCTACGTCATTTAATATTTTCCCCATAGAATCCTTAACGATTGCAACTCGAGGCTTGAATTTTTTCTTCAGTTCTTTCAGCTTGAGAAAGGCTGAGCGTGTTCTTCCCTTTTGGTTTTCTATCTCCAGCTCTTTGCACATGTCATTATTATACTTTGTCTTCTCAAGCTGCCCTTTGAAATCTTCTGTTCAGTTCTTTTACTTCATCATTTCTTCCTTTTGCTTTAGCTGCTTGACGCTTGAGAGCAAGTTTCAGAGTCTCCTCTGACATCGATCTTGGTCTTTTCTTTCTTTCCTGTCTTTTTAATGACCTCTTGCTTTCTTCATGTATGATGTCCTTCCACAACTCGTCTGTTCTTCAGCCACTTGTGTTCAACGTGTCAGATGTATTCTTGAGATGGTCTCTGATATACTCAAGGTCATATTTTGTCTCTCCTGGACTTGCTCTGATTTTCTTCAGTTTCAGCTTGAACTTGCATATGAGCACTTGATGGTCCTTTTCCACAGTCGGCCCCTGGCCTTGTTCTGACTGATAATATTGAGCTTTTCCATTCTCTTTCCACAGATGTAGTCAGTTTGATTCCTGTGTGTTGCATCTAGCAAGGTCCATGTGTATAGTCGTCATTTATGTTGGTGAAAGAAGATATTTGCAGTGAAGAAGTCATCATTGTTGCAAAATTCTAATCATTCGATCTCTGGCATTGTTTCTATCACCAAGGCCATATTTTCCAACTACTGATCCTTCTTTGTTTCCAACTTTCACATTCTAATCACCAGTAATTATCAATGCATCCTGATTGCATGTTTGATCGATTTCAGACTGCAGCAGCTGTTAAAAATCTTCAATTTCTTCATCTTTGGCCTTAGTGGTTGGTACGTAAATTTGAATAATAGTCGTATTAACTGGTCTTCTTTGTAGGCATATGGATGTTATCCTATCACAGAGAGCATTGTACTTCAGGGTAGATCTTGAAATGTTCCTTTGGACGATGAATTTAACACCATTCCTCTTCAAGTTGTCATTGCTGGCATAGTAGATTATATGATTGTCCATTTCAGCTCACTAATGCCTGGGATATCGATGCTTATGCGTTCCGCTTCATTTTTTGATGATTTCCAATTTTCCTAAATTTATATTTCATACATTCCAGGTTCCAATTATTAATGGATGTTTGCAGCTGTTTCCTCTCATTTTGAGCCCTGCCACATCAGCAAATGAAGGTCCTGAAAGCTTTACTCCATCCACCTCATTAAGGTCAACTTTACTCTGAGGAGGCAGCTCTTCCCCCGTCATCTTTTGAGTGCCTTCCAACCTAGGGGCTCATCTTCTAGCACTTTATCAGACAATGTTTTGTTGCTATTCATAAGGTTTTCACTGTCTAATTCTTTTCAGAAGGAGACTCCCAGGCCCTTCTTCCTAGTCTGTCTTAGTCTGGAAGCTCAGCTGAAACCTGTCCTCCATGGGTGACCCTGCTGGTATCTGAATACTGGTAGCATAGCTTCCAGCATCACAGCAACACGCAAACCTCCACAGTACGACAAATTGACAGACAGTGGAGGACTCAAGTATATAGTCAAGTATATCCCACCTGAATTTAGAGACCATCTCAAGAATAGATTTGATGCATTGAACACTAATGACCAAAGACCAGACGAGTTGTGGAATGACATCAAGGATATCATACAAGAAGAAAGCAAGAGGTGATTAAAAAGACAGGAAAGAAAGAAAAGATGAAAATGGATGTCAGATGAGACTCTGAAACTTGCTTTTGAACATTGAGTAGCTAAAGGTAACAGAAGAAATGATGAAGTAAAAGAGCTGAACAGAAGATTTCAAAGGGTGGCTGGAGAAGACAAAGTAAAGTATTATAATAACATGTGCAAAGAGCTGGAGATAGGAAACCAACCGAGAAGAACATGCTCAGCATTTCTCAAGCTGAAAGAACTGAAGAACAAGTTCAAGCCTTGAGTTTCAATAGTGGAAGATTCTATAGGCAAAACCCTGAAAGTCACAGGAAGCATTAAAAGCAGATGGAAGGAATACACAGAGTCACTGTACCGAAAAGACTTGGCTGACTTTCAACCATTTCAGGAGGTAGCATATGATCAAGAACTGATGGTACTGAAGGAAGACATCCAAGCTGCACTGAAGGGAATGTAGAAAAACAAGCTTCCAGGAATTGACAGAACCAACTGAGATGTTTCAATAAAAGGATGCGGCATTGGAGGTGCTCATTTGTCTATGGCAAGAAATTTGGAAGAGAGCTAACTGGCCATCCGACTGGAAGAGATCCATATTTGTGCCCATTCCAAAGAAAAGTGATCCAACAGAATGTGGAAATTATTGAACAGACATTAATATCGCACGTAAGTAAAATTTTGCTGAAGGTAATTCAAAAATGGTTGCAGCAGTACAACGAGAGGGAACTGCCACCAAATTCAAGCCAGATTCAGAAGAGGATGTGGGATGAGGGATGTCATGCCGAAGTCGCCTGGATCCTGGCTGAAAGCAGAGAATACCAGAAAGGTGTTTACCTGTGTTTTATTGAGTAGGCAAAGGTATTTGACTGTGAAGATCATAACAAATTATGGATAATATTGTGAAGAATGGGAATTCCAGAACAGTTAATTGTGCTCATGAGGCATCTGTACATGGATCAAGAGGCAGTTGTTCAAACAAAACAAGAGGAAATTCCATGGTTTAAAGTAGGGAAAGGTGTGCATCTGGGTTGTATTCTTTCATCATGCTTATTCATTCTGTATGCTGAGCAAATAATCCAAGAAGTTGGACTGTATGAAGAAGAAAGTGGCATCAGGATTGGAGGAAGACTCATTAACAGCCTGTGTTATGCAGATAACACAACCTCGCTTGCTCAAAGTGGACAGGACTTGAAGCACTTATTAAAGATCCAAGACTACAGCCTTCATTGTGGATCCCACCTCAACATAAAACAAGAATCCTCATAACTAGACCAATAAGCAGCATCAAGATAAATGGAGAAAAGATTGAACTTGTTAAGGATTTCATTTCACTTGGATCCACAATCAACAGCCATGGAAGCAGCAGTCAAGAAATCAAAAGACGCATTGCATTGGGAAAATCTGCTGCAAAAGACCACTTTAAAGTTTTAAAAAGCAAAGATGTCTCTTTAAGGACTAAGGTGCGCCTGACCCAAACCACGATGTTTTCAGTCTCCTCAAATGAATGCGAAAGCTGGATAATGAATAAGGAAGACCAAAGAAGACTTGAAGGCTTTGAATTATGGTGTCGCTGAAGAACATCGTATATACCAGGGACTGCCAAAAGAATGAACAAATCTGTCTTGGAAGCAGTACAACCAGAATGCTCCTTAGAAGCTAGGATCATGAGACTTCGCCTTGCATACTTTGGACATGTTATCAGGAGGGCTCAGTCGATGGAGAAAGACATCATGCTGGGTAAAGTAGAGGGTCAGTGACAATGAGGAAGACCATCGATGAGATGAATTGACACAGTGGCTGTAACAATAGGCTCGAGCATAACAAGGATTGTTAGGATGGTGCAGGACTGGGCAGTGTTTCATTATGTTGTACGTAGGGCCGCTGTGTGTTGGAATCGGCTGGACAGCACCTAACAACAACGCTCAGTCCATGTCCCTTTGGCCCTCTGGCAACATGTCACCTTCATTCCTCAGAGGTCTGATCCTTAACAGTCATGAATTTATGAGTAGGATTCCAGGGTGGTGCAAAAGGTTAAGTGCTCAACTATTAGCGAAAGGTTGGTGGATTGACTCACTCAGAGGCACCTTGGAAGATAGGCCTGGTGACCTGCTTCTGAAAGGTCACAACTTTGAAAACCCTATTAAGCACAATTCTACTCTGCACACATGGGTTCTTCATGAGTTGGAATCAACTGGGTGGCAACTAATAACAACAATGGCCTTGAATTAGCTTTTTTCCAAGTTCAGTTTTTTAATGAAAATTTTCAAACATACAAGTCAAACAGTGTAACAAACCACCTGTTACCACCCAACTTCAACAATTACTGACATTTGCCACCTTTATTTACCTACCTTTTCCCCCTAGAATATTTTAAAACATCTCAGATACCATGTCACCCATAAATAGTCAATGTGCGTTGGTAACAGATAAGACCAAACTCGTTGCCATCAAGTTGATTCTGACTCTTGTTGACCCCACGTGTTAGTAGAGCTGCTCCCTAAGGGTTTTCATGGCCGAAATCTTTATGGAAGCCGGTTGCCAGACCTTTATACCGCAGTGCCTCTGGATGGGTTCCAACTGCCAACCTCTAGGTCAAGTGCAAACCGTTTATGCCACCCAAGGACTCCTTTAGTAACTTCAGCCCATTGCCATTGAGTCGACTCCGGCTCATAGCAAACCTAAAGGACAGGGTAGAACTGCCCTATAGTGTTTCTAAGGCCACAGTCTTTACAGGCAGACGGCCACATCTTTCTCCTGCAGCACAGCCGGTGGGTTCGAACTGCTGATCTTTTGGTTAGCAGCTGTGCTCTTAACCACTGCACCACCAGGGCTCCATTACTACCATAAAGGTTCTTTAAGCCTTGTCTTTAATAGGCGTTTATGTAAACAACTGCAAGCTTTAATATAGGGCCTATATTACCAGTGTCTCATTCTTCACTAACAATGAAGGCTTCCCCACATTCACGTTCAAACAGTGAAAAACCAAACCCAGATACACATCTTTGAGGAACTGTTTCCTCGGACCATTCCAGCACCAAGTATTGTATTGGTCAGGATCTGATGAGGAAATAGTGACCACTCTAAGTATTTCAAACAAGAGATTTAGTAGAGGAATTTGTTAGGAGGAGGTTGAAAGGACTACAGCAGCAGCAGAAGGATGATGAGATAACTCAAAAACCAGTAACTAACTAGGAAGCTGACTCCAGCCCTGGGCTGGAGGAGCAGAGAGACTACTCAGAAGCCACAGCACCGCCCTCTGAGGCTCCTGGTGTCGAGCTCGGCTGCCCGAGGCCTCAGGAGCCTGCACTTCAGGCTTCTGTGGCTGCCCCTGCAGTCAGGCACCTGACCCTTTGTCACTGATGCTATTGTAGCCAGCTGCTGCTGTCAAAAAATCCGAAGCAGTCACTTCTCTCCTCCCACCTTCATACTGCTGATGAGAGTATAAATTGGGAAGCTGCTCGGCAGTATCTGCTGAAGCTGAACGTAATAGCTGCCCTCTAACCTGCAGGAGCCCTGGTGACCCAGTGGTTAAGCTAGCTGGAAGGTCGGAGGTTCGAAGCCCCCAGTGGCTCTGGGAAGAAAGATCTGTCGATCTGCTCCTGTAAAGACTATACCCTAGAAGACCCTATGGGGCAGTTCTGCTCTGTCCTGTAGGTTCACTATGAGTGGGAATCGACTCGAGGGCACACCGTGACAGCAACAACCTTCTGCCCCAGCAGCTCTGTCTGCAGGTGTATCAGCAAGGAAAATGAGTGCGTACGTCTGCCAGAAGACCTGCAAGAATATTCACAGGAGCTGTGCTTGAAAGGGTCCAAATCTGGAAACCACCCAAGCATTTGTCAACAGGCGAATGGGTAAAGAGTCATACAACTCTTTATTCAGCAATGAAAAGAATGAACTGCTTCATGCAACATCAATCAATCTCGCCTTCATAATTTTGAACAAAAAAGTCATATGATTCCATATTATACGATTGAGTCCATTTATTTGAAGTTCAACAATAGGCAAACTATGTGACAGAAGTTAGAGTTGTGCTTTGGGGGTACTGACTGGGAGGAGGCACGAGGGGGCCTGCCTGTGGGCTGGAAATGTTCTGTATTGATTTGAGGTGATGCTTACCCCAAGTGTATACATCCAAAAAAGTCCATCCATCTGTAAACTTAAGATTTGTGCACTTTACAGTACATACGTTATTTCTCAGAAATTAACAACAAAAAAGAAACAGTATAATTTCTTGTAAACGTAAGTGCTGTTAAGAAACTGAAAGTCACGTGGTGGGTGCGTGGGGCGCTGGCTGATCAGATCAGAGCTGTGGCCGGGATGATGATGAGCAGGTAGCCACGTGATGAGCTGGGAGACCACTTTCTGGGCAGGGCAGGGAACAAGTGCAAAGGCCCTGAGGCAGGGTCAAGGTTGGTGTGTTGTCAGAACCGAGTCAAGGCCAGTGTGCCGGAATGTTGCAGGCCGGGCTGGGGAGCAGGATCCAAGTCATGGAGGCCTGCCTTAGTTTGCCGTTTTTCCTAAGAACGGGGAAATCATGAAGGTTTGAAGGGGGGGGGGTGTCGACAGATGTAGGGAGTGAGGGAAATTGTGTGGCTAGGACATCTGGGAGGTGGGGGCTGGGGGCAGTGGATCCGTTCTGTTTGGACATGCTGAGTTGGAGGTGCCCGTTAGCCACCCATGGAACTGTCAGGTGGGGGGCAGTGGGCGGCGGTGCTGCAGCTCGGGGCCAGGCCCGGCTGGGAATAGGTGTTGGGAGCGCACAGGTATCTGAAGCCTCAGGTCACAGGAGAACACCTGGGGGAGCAGAGAGCAACCAGAGGGACACAGGACTCTTAGTGACACGGGCTTCAGGGGAGAGACTGGAACTGCTGGGAAATCTGGATTAAAATTGCCTTGAAAGTGCATCTCTAACAGGCTCCACTGAGCACTTACTCTGGGTGTGGCATGGAGACCCGCCGGGCGAGCAGAGCCTGGGCCACAGGCAATGAACGCGGGTTCCTGGGCCCACCCAAGGCCCACCGAGACGATAGTGGAAAGGAGCTGCGTTTCCAAGTTCCCTTTCACACAGGAAAGTTGGAGACCCCTTCACTTCCTGCAGCCCAGGAGTGGGTGTGAGAGGTGTGTGTGCTCGGTCTAGTTGCGTTCTCTGTGTGTGTGTGAGTGTGTGTGTGTGTGCGAGTGAGAGAGAGGAGGAGCAATTTCCTCTCCCTCTTGAGGGTGGGGCTGCTGTGTAACGGTTTGCTCTGTGTGTGTATGTGTGTGCGTTTGCCCATGTGGGGCGGGCTCGGTGTCCCAGGAGGACAGAGTTGGTATTGATGGAAGCCCGTCCCAGCCCTTTGATGCCTCCTTCCCGCTGCCGCGGAGTTTAAACCAGCTCTGTCCTCTGTGCATCCCGCTCACCAGTGCGCTGGCTCTGGCCATGATGACGTCCTCTCTACCCCTGCGCGTGGTGCTGCTGCTGCTCTCGGGGGTCTTGGCCCCCGCGGTGCTCACAGGTAAGGGGCGTAGGCCCGGCTCTGCTGCCACCAGCCACCCAAGGCCAGCGGCCACCTTGGGGCCGGACCGTGGGCTTTACTCCCTCACAGGACATGGGTGGCCATCGGGGCGATTCTGCAAAGGGTCCTGTGAAGACAGGTCGGCAGCGGTTGCATCGGGGGTCTCAGGGAATTGTTAGTGACAGGGATGATAGCCTCTGAAGTAGGGGAGCAGAGCCCAGGACATTTAGCATCTGGGTGACATGGGGGTTATTCCAGCACCATAAAAATGGAAAGCTTCCAGGTCTGGGGGTCAGGAGTGGGCACCAGGCACAGGGCAAGAGGTGGAGACTACACCCTGGATGGAAGACTACAGAGCCTTTGTTGATGACTTTCCCCAAACCCTTCAGTCCTTCCCTGCTGATTCTCTGAAATGTTTTTAGCAAGCGAAGACCAGGTACTGTCCCCGCCTCATGGAAAAATCCAGAGAAAGCACAGGGCCCGAGACCTCTCAGCAAAACTGTGAGGACTATAGGCTAAGGCTAAAATGGCCGGCTCTGGGGTTCGGCGAGAGGGAGGACACCCACAGGCTCAGGTGGTGGGCTCCCAGGCCCTGAGGCCACCCGGCATGGCAACCAGTGGCTGTGCTGGAGCTGCAGAGAATCAGGCGCGGACAGCCCCAGGGTCCCTGCTCCTGGAAACAGCAGCACCTTCTGCTGGGAGGCAGTGGAGGGCAGCCTGACTGAGGAAGGGCACTTCAGGCCCTGCCACCTGCAGACCCAGCAGCACCGGTTATGGGGGGTGTCTGGGTGTCTGCGAGGATGGAAAATGATGGGGCCAGGAGCGCAGCTCTGGGGATAGTGGCTGGGGTGTGAGTCTGGGGACCTTGGCCTGGCCTCTCGGGCACATAGGGCTTAGAAGGAACAGGCCATGGTGCAGCTTTGGGCTGGCCGGCTTCTCTTACAAGCCCCAGGAAGCACCTCGAAAAGAAAGCAGCCAGCGGCCTGGGCTGGCTCCTGCTCTGCCCTCCTGGCCTCTCGGTGCCTTCTCTGTGCCGTGGCGATACCACGACGCTTCTGCCTCCCTCACGGGACTGAGGCCAAACAGGTGCCAACAGGTGTCGGTTTCAGGATGGGCCAGGCATACAGTGGGTGCTCAGTAAATGTTCGGGAATGGTATACAACATCTCCGCTCCTTCGCCGAGCTCGGTGGTCTCAGAGCAGAGCTCCCTCCTCACGCAGGCTGGGAGAAGGGCCAGCTGGGTGCCCCCCCCCAGGTATGGGGGCAGGGTGGCATCTTCATGGCTGGGCCTTGGGGCTGTGGCCCCCCAGTTGGTGAACCACTTCACCCACCTGGTGCTGAGCTGGTGGAAGCAGAGGCACTGCGGCTGCCTGCCCGGCTAAGTCTGGGTTGCCCCTGTGTGGGGGCCCCCGCTCTCCCCGCTCCCCCCGCTCCCTCCACTCCCTGGCGCTCAGCTCTGCCCCGCCCAGGCCGCCAGAGGCCCCCGGATCAGACTGGAGGCCCAGCATGGGTGGGTGGGCTGTGCTGCCACAGGAATGCTTTGGGGACGCCTCATATTTGGCCTCACCAGCACCTCACCTGGCCTCACCTCACGACTCCCTCCAAGTATCCTACCGAGAGCAGGCACACCCTGGGTGGGCAGGACGCCAGTCATGCCTCACCACCCCAAGGCTCCGGGACAAGCTGCTTGGCGGTGGCTGTTTGTCCTACTGTCCTGGCAGGGAGGGTGCTTGGTGCTTGGTCTTGGCCACCTCAGGCTTGGTGTATTCAAAGCCCCACAGACCCCTGTCCTCAGCTCAGTGGGCTGGGGCCTGTGACAGACAGGAGGGACGGGGCTGCCTGAGGACTAAGGTCCAGGCCCGGCCTGCGGGGTCCTCCCTGCCAGTTGCCTGTGGCCACAGCTCCTGCGCTGGGGGCCAACCAGGTTGACGGGCAGGAGTCCAGGGCAGGGATGAAAGGGCCCTTCACGCTGCACAAAGGCCATCTGTGAGCCGGGCTCCTGGCCTTGAGGCCTGTGGTCAGGTCGAGCGTTAAACACACTTATTTACGAAAGGCAGGGTGGCGGGGCTGGTGTGGTGGTGTCCCTGGTGGTCAGCGCACGGAGGTGACACTGCTGCCTCGGGCCACAGGGCCTGGTCTCAGCACAGCCGGGGGGTGGGACTGCCTCGTGTGCTCTGGTCGTAGTGTCTCCGTCCTCACTTCTGTCCACGTCACTGTGGCACACCCGCTGCTCCTCCTCACCCACGTCCTCGTCCCCCACGTCTTTGTTTGCTCAGGTCCCTCTGCCCAGTGTTCCTGTCCCGCCATCACCTTCCTCAGACGGACCTCCTGCTGGCAAATACACCGGTGATTGCTTCTGTCCACGGGTTTCCAGAAGGATAACTTTAGGGAGGGGCTGGTTACTGCCTCTAAGTTTTATTTCCCTTCTGAGTACAGAGAACTGTAGACGAGGCTCAAAACTCTCCATCTGGCTGGTGTCTGTGCTGGCCCACCCCAGGTTTGCAGGGAGTGGGGCCTGGGCCCTGGCTGCCTGGGCGCAGGTGAGTCCTGGACCAGCCTTGGAGGGTCTCCTGTAATGGCCACTGCAGCAGACACACAGAGCAGACATGTCACCCAGACCAGGGGGGCCCAAGGGCGGAGTGCTTTTTTGGTGGTATGAGGTCCCCCTGTCTCCCTGTTTGCTTCTCTCTTTAGTATCTCAAAAGAGATTGATTTAAGACACTAATCTCGTAGACCTCATCAGTATAACTGCCACTAATACATCATAGTGATAGGATTTATAACACAGGGAAATCACACTGGAAGATAAAATGGTAGACAGTCATGCAAGGGAATCATGACCTAGCCAAGTTGACAGATATTTTAGGGGACACAGTTCAACCCATGACACTATCTATTCTGTCCTAAAGGGTGGTTGAGTCGCGAAGGCAATGGGGGTTGATCTGTCTAACTACCTATCTACCTACCTATCCATGTATCATTTATCTTCTATCATCTAACATCTGTGTATCTTATCTCTCTATCATCTGTCAATAATTTGTGTATTTACGTAGCTATTTACTATCTATCATCTATTATTTACCATCTATCATCTATGTAAGGAGCCCTGGTGGCACAGTGCTTAAGTGCATGGCTGCTTACTGAAAGGTTGCCAGTTTGAACTCAAGAGCCACAAAGATGTGACAGTCTGCTCCTGTGAGGATTAGAGCCTAGGAAACCCTATGGGGCAGTTCTACTCTGTCCTATAGGGTAGCTGTGAGTCAAAATGGACTTGATGGGCTTGGTTTATTTATTTTAATCATCTATGTATCTATCCTCTATCGATGATCCATGTATCTGTGTATCAATGTATCTACCATCTATCTATCCATCACCTGTCATCTATTACCTACCATCTACTATCTATGTATGAAACAACCTGCATTATGCAGATGACACAACCTTGCTTGCTGAAAGTGAAGAACATTTGAAGATCTTACTGAAAATCAAAGACCACAGCCTTCAGTATGGATTACACCTCAACATAAAGAAAAAAAATTTCACAGCTGGACCAATGAGCAACATCATGATAAACGGAGAAAAGATTGAAGTTGTCAAGGATTTCATTTTACTTGGATCCACAATCAATGCCCATGGAAGCAGTGGTTAAGAAATCAAACAACCTATTGCATTGGGCAATTCTGGTGCAAAAGACCTCTTTAAAGTGTTAAAAAGCAAAGACGTCACTTTAAAGACTAAGGTGTGCCTGACCCCTGCCACAATATTTTCAATCACCTCATATGCATGTGAAAGCTGGACAATGAAGAAGGAAGACCGAAGAGGAAATCTGTCTTGGGAGAAGTACAGCCAGAATGCTTCTTAGAAGCAAGGATGGTGAGACTTCATCTCACGTACTTTGGACATATTATCAGTAGGGATCAGTCCCTGGAGAAGGACATCATTCTTGGTAAAGGGTCAGCGAAGCAGAGGAAGACCCTCAATGAGATGGATTGACACAGTGGCTGCAAAAATGGGCTCAAGCATAACAAGCATCATGAGGATGGTGCAGGACCGGGCAGTGTTTTGTTCTGTTGTACGTAGGGTTGCTATGAGTCAGAACCGACTCAATGGCACCTAACAACAACAAAAACAACCATCTGTTGCTGGAACCTGTCCACCATGGGTGACCCTACTGTTATTTGAAATACCAGTGGCATAGCTTCCAGCATCACAGCAACATGCAAGCCACCACAATAGGACAAACTGATGGATGCGTGGTGGACAACAACCATCTATGTATCTGCCTTCTCTCTGTATCTATTATCTGTCTAAATGCTGAGCTATTTGAGAGTAAGAGGCAGACATCACGCCCCTTTGCCCCTAAGTACTCTCAGAAAGACATTCTCTTCCATAACAGTTAACAAACTCAGGAAGTTAGTTCTGATGCAGCACTATCCATAACCTTATTCGAAGTTGGCCCATCCATCCGACAGTGCCTTTCATAGCAGTTTCTCCCCGCCGGGGAACACAGGTTGCACTTAGTTGTTGTATCTCCTTAGTCTCTAATCTAGATCATTCCTAGACCTTGCTTTGTCGTTCATGACCTTGACATTTTTGAAGAGTCCTGTGCTTTTATGACTGTCCCTGAATTTGGGTTTGGTTGGTGTTCCTGCAAGATTTGCCCGGGGTGGGCCCTGTTGGCAGGAAAGACCCAGAAGCCCCTGTCTCCTCTGGATGCCCTCTTCAGGAGGGGTGACCTCAGAGGAGGGCAGGGGTCTGGCTTGTCTCTGGGCCCCTGCTCTCAGGGAGGGAGACTGCAGGGAGGAAAGTGGCCCAGGCACCCACAGGCCTGCCAGATCCACACTGACCCTGCAAGTTCCCAGGGAAGCATGGCCCGTGACAGTGTTGTCAGGGGCTCCAGACCCCACCACCAGCACTCACCTTCACAGCCTTCCTTCTCTTGACCAGAACCATGGTTTTCTCTCCAAAACAGGGATAATGGCATTTCCTATAGCACAGAGTAGCTGGAGTCAGCGAGATGGTGTGTCCATGCTAGGGGCCTGCTTGGGGCTGAGGGTCCCTTGGTCACAAACAGGGGCTCTGACCCTGCTGAAGCTGTGGTGCCCATGGTTAGGGCTGAGATGGAGAGGCCTGGAGTCCACTTTCCATCCCACTTGAACTTCACTGGTTTCTACAGGCTCCATCTGATTCTCTGGGAAGGAGGATGGGCCCAGGGTTTGGGGTGGAGCTGTGGGGCTCCTCAGGCTAGGCTCTGTGATGGGGTGTAGGGGTGAGGGGCAGGGGATTGAATGGGATGGTCCTTGGGTCGAGGTGGGAGCTGGGGTTGTTATATAGGCCTCTCAGCCTGTGGTTCTTGCAGGACCTGACAATGTCTCCTTCCTACTCTCTGGGGTCCCAGGTACCCCCCAATCCCATGGGCAAAGAATGGCTGGGGGGCGGAGGCGAGCCCAGGGACTGAAGTGCTAACCGACCCACCCCAGTGGGCCTTCCCAGCCCTCACCTGGGGCCACCCTTCACCGAGCACAGACACCCTGCCCACCCCGGCTTGTCTGGGGGCAAAGGCCGTATTGTGAGCTCCCCAGTTTCTTAGGGTAGGAGCCCCTGGGGCTTTGATGCCTGTGACACGTGAGGGTGTGTGTGGTCCCTGGTTCCCTTGTCCTGTGGCTGACCATGGCTGGGGAGGATGGTCCCTGGGCCCCAGTGGACATCTCCTTCCAACCCTGCAGTGTAGCTGCCTTGTGGGGCTGGTGACCAGGGACTGTTTGCTGGAGGGGCCGCAACTTCCTGGCCTCTGAGAGGCTCTGGGTGGGTGGGTTCTCACAGGTGTCACCTCATGCAGGTGAACTACCCCAACTACCCACAGTTCAGACGCAGGTATGGAGCTCTGCTGCGAGAGGTGAAGTGCCCCAAGTCCTGGTGTGGGGCCCGGGATGTGGATGAGGCCACGCCCCTCTGCCTCTGCTGCCCTGCATCTCGGCTTCCAGCCTCGTTCTCTGGCTTTTATGGGACAGGGCCTGCTGGTCCCTTCGGTGTCTCCCCACCGCCCCCCCCCCGTCTGTCATCGCACAGGCTGGGGGCAGCCTCTTGGCCTCAGCTGTCTCATCTGTGAAATGGGGCCCTTCTGGGGAGCCCCAGGGCCCACCAGCCGAGCCGCCCCCGCCCCGCTGGTGACCTGCGGGGGCGGTGTCCTCGTTGCACCGCCTGTCCTTGCGCTTGCAGCCGAGGGCCCGCAGGAGCCAGCGCCAACGCTGTGGAACGAGCCCGCCGAGCTGCCCTCGGGAGAAGACCCCGCAGAGAGCACGAGCCCCGCCAGGGAGCCCGAGGCCACTGGAGCCCCGGCTGCCACTGCCTCATCAGGGCCAGAGGACAGCACAGCGCGGGAGAGGCTGGACCAGGGCAGCGGTATTCAGGGCCCGGGAGGGGGCGGGGGAGCCCGGGAGGGGGCGCGGGGCCCGGGAGGGGGCGCGGAGGGGCCGGGGAGGGGCAGCACGCGGTGGGGCGGAGCTGCTTGGGCGGGGCAGCTGTGACCAGTTCCTCGTCCTCCAGGTGCGCTGGGGCCCGGCGCCATCGCCGCCATCGTCGTCGCTGCCCTGCTGGCCACCTGCGTGGTGCTGGCGCTAGTGGTCGTCGCGCTGAGGAAGTTTACCGCCTCCTGAAGCCAATAAAGGGGCCGCGCCCTGCCTCGCGCTGCATCCTCCCTGCGCCTGTGTCTGCGCGTGTGCGCCCGCGTGTGCGAACGTGTGTGCAACGGGGTGTGAGTGCAGCTGCGATCTGAGAGCCTAACGGTGCGCGGGGATGCCGCAAGTGCTGGGGCTAGAGGCGGGCAGGAGAGTGCACGTATGTGTCCTGTGTGCAGGCCTGAGCGCCGGACGCCGCGGGTGTGCAGGAGCGCGTCCAGGCCGCGCTCTCGGACACGAGGGTCTCCGCGGCCTCTGCTATGGCCCTAGAGTGGGCCCTGCCGCAACCACCCCATCCCTGGCAGTCCAGGGCCACAGAGAGTGACCAACAGAGAGAAGCAGGACCTCCCTCGCAGGGGAGGTGGGATGGAGCCCTAGGCCGGGCTGAGAGATGGAGGGTGGAGCCGCGGGGGCTGCGAACCAGAAGCCGATTATTTTGCGGGCCAAGAGTCCCATCTGCGGGGAACCATTTACCCCAGGGAGGCCCAGGGTCCGGCCCTCGGGCCCCCACCCCTGGCCAACCTGGGCTGGAGCCACATTGGACAGGAGCTTTGCCTGAACAGGGAGGAGGGGGCAGCTCCACACAGAAAGGCTCATGGAGGGGGACAAAAACCAAAATGCCTTTTCAAGATCGACTCTCCTAACCTCACTTTAAGCATCCTGAGTTGAGGGAGAAACGAGGAACCACCTGCTCTGGCTGTTGGGCTGCCGCTCCCTAGCTGGCGCCTTGGCCCTGAATAGGCCCTGGCCTTTTGATCAGTTGTCATGCTATCTTCTGTGCTTCCCAGGAAGCACTACATTTATAATTAGGAAAAAAGAGTTTGAAAACAGTAGGCTGCCACTGGGCACAGCAGGGAAGGAGTCAGAATCCTGAGGCCGGAAGGGGACTGTGTAAACCCTGAACCAGATAGATGATGATTTCATATCTGGGGCCACTGGAAGACCCTGTCAGTGGGGGCGTGGGTGGAGGAGGGGGTGTCCTGCCTTCCTGCCTCCCCCCTGCCTAGTCCTTCTTTCTTTCCCGTCATCTCTAGTGACTCATTTGGCCTCTTTGGTTTCCATGAACTCCTGACTGCACCTTCTCCTACACCCATTTTCTCCACCCATACCCCTTCAATGAGCACATGTAGCCCCTGACACAGTCTCACACACATGGGGCACAGGCCCCATCAAGTCGGCGTTCCCAGCTCCCCAAAATACATCATGGGTTGAAGTTTTCTGCTTAGAGGGGACTGTTATAAACCCAAGGGCATTCATGAGAATGTTGGTGTTATTTCCTTTTACGTAACCTCCAGTAGCCAAAGCCCTCATTAGAGCACACGGCCTAACTCAATATGCCATTTCTCAGCTTCAGAATGAAAGGCTGGGGACAAGGGCCACCATCAACGACCACCCCCATCCCAACAGCCCCTGAGTAGCTCAGGCTCAGAAGTGTTCTCCCCACTTTTGGGGGACTCAGAGGTGCAGGTACTCTCAGTGGGGGTCCAGCACAAAGGCCCCAAAAGCATCAGCCTGTTTTTTGGGACTGGGGCTCTCACCCCCATTTTGAGCCAGTGTTGCTATGCATGTGTTCTTCCAGGGGTTCATCCCATTGTCAAAGGGTCTGAGGATCTAAGGGCCACTGCTATGGCTTGTGGGGAGATGTACAAAGTCCCATGGTCGAAATTGCAGCTTTTAATCCCAGGCCTGTCCTACATGGAGGAAGGCATAGCCAGGTAGAAAGAGCCTGGGTCCAGGTGGGGAAGGATGCAGCCAGACCCGTCCCTCAACCTTGGGGACAGAAACCCAGGGCACTGAGGGCCTTCTGTGCTGGGGGGAGCTTCCAGCATCTGGGTAACTTGGCCGCCACCAACAGGGGGAAGAATGGCCTGAGGACAATGGCTCCCGCCCCACCGCTTGTGGTACTACCACGTACCTGACACCTAGTCCCTCAGTGGTCTTCCAGCCTCCATGTTCTCACTTCCACTACAGAAGGATGCTGCCGACTCCTCCACAAGCCTCTTTGGTTTCTGGAGTCCTTTCACATCTCAAGGCCCAAATCTACTCCCACCCCACCCATCACCTATTCATCCATCCATCCACCCATTGTCCATTCATCCATCCATCCATCCACACAATATCCATCCATCTGTCCATCCATCTGTCCATCCACCCATCCATCCATCCATCCTTCATCCATCCGTCCACACATTATCCATCCATCTGTCCATCCATTGACCCATCCATCCATCCACCCATTGTCCATTCATCCATCCATCATCCATCCATCCATCCACACAATATCCATCCATCTGTCCATCCATCTGTCCATCCACCCATCCATCCATCCATCCTTCATCCATCCGTCCACACATTATCCATCTGTCCATCCATTGACCCATCCATCCATCCACCCATTGTCCATTCATCCATCCATCATCCATCCATCCATCCACACAATATCCATCCATCTGTCCATCCATCCGTCCATCCACCCATCCATCCATCCATCCATCCATCCTTCCACACATTATCCATCCGTCCATCCATTGACCCATCCATCCATCCATCCGTCCATCCATCCATCCATCTGTCATCTGTTCATCCTCTATCCATCCATTCACTCATCATCCATCCATCTGTCCATCCACCCATTCATCCATCTGGAGGCCCGGACCTGGCCAGTCCCCCTTCCACTAGAAGCCCTTCAAGCTGATCCTTCAGGACACGCCTCTTTTACTGGCCTTGAAAGGTGCTCCCCTCTCCCTGCCCAGAACCCAACGCCTCATTCCTGTGTGTGCCAGGACAATAAAGAGCAGACCTTCACCTCCTTTATTTTATACAGGATGCTTCTTTTAATGCAGCCAAAACTGAGATTTGCTTCTCTCATAACCGTAACCAATACAGGATGCAGTGACCAATTCATTTCTTAAAATGCCTGGGCTCCCAAAGGGGCCAGAAGACACACAGTACATCTGGCCGGTCAGGGAGCTGGAGGTGGCATGAGCCCTCAGCCAAGCTCTGGTCTGCCTGATGTGAGGGGCTGACTGAGTAGCCCAAGGCTGGCTGAGGCTTGGGGAGGGGCAGACAGAGGTGACTGGTCTCTCAGTCCTGTGCACTGTAGGCCAAGGGCTGCTCACCAAGGTCCACCAGGAAAAGGCAGTCCATCTGCATGCCAGGCTCCCAAGGCAGAGGGTGACACACGCAGGGGACCACAACATTCTTCACCTTCTGCCTGCCCTCGGCCAGTGCCACCTTCCTGGGAGGGCCCCCAGAGCATGCCAGTCCCTTTCCAGGCCCTCTAACGGACAGGAGAGAGGTGGTGTAATACTGTTTAAAATTTACGTTCTCCTTTACAGTGCATGGAGGAGAGACACAGTGCCCTGTCTCCAGTAGTGAGCGAGGGGCCAAGGTGTGAGCACTCACCGTACTCCCTCACAGGCACTGAAGTCACGGCCCGCTGCCTCTGGGGTGCGGCCCACCCTCCCCTGGAACCTCTCCACCATCTCGGGTGTGCCCACCAGCTCTGCTCCCACCTGCCCACCCCCCGCTGGGCCGGTCACCAGGCCAGGGTCACTGCCGATTCCGGCTGCCCAGCTTCCTGCGGTCCTTATTCTGGCTGCGCTGAGGGTCTTCCATCTTGTGGACACGGAAACATTCTTTGAGGTTCTGTGACCGGATCTTGGGGTTCAAGATCTCCTCGGTCATGGAGCTGGGGAACCAGCCTCTCTCCTGGTCATGTAGCCGCTCGCCGAAGATCCACCCTGCGGGGAGGGGTGGGGGGGTCAGGACCTCCTGCAGGTGGCACCAGGCCAGTGTTCCCATCCGTCCTGGGAACAGAGGCGGCCCAGACCACAGAGCCCAGCCAGCCTTTCCCAAAAGGCACCTGCTCCATGAACCCCTGCTGAGACCCTCGAGTTGGGTTTGTCCTGCAGAAAGTGGGGGACGCGCCACCCCCAATACTGTCCCAGGAGGCATGATGAGTGCACGGGAGAGCCAGCGAGGAGTCAGCCACATGGTGTTTCCCAAAGTTATTGACTTTGGAACCCACTCTGGAGCCTTCCAAAAAGCCTTGGCTGCCTACACATAGGGCCAGGAGGCCCCAAGTGCCACCCAAAAAAGCAAGAGGCACCCAAGGGGCCAGTGGGGGTGGGAGATGACCACTGGGCTATGTGGCCTGGAGTCCCACTGTCACCCTCCCATTGGCAGGTCCTCCCTGAGTCTCCCCTCTTTAGGGACAGGTGGTCAGCTCAGGGCTCTGGGCTTGGTGGCCACAAGCTCACGAGGAGCTTGTTGCAAATACAGGGTTTAGGTCAGGGTCACACTCAGGGTGCAAGGGCACTGTTCCTGGTCGTCTTCCCCCAGTTCTGCAGAAAGAAAGTGATACGGAGTTGCTGCTCAGATGAGCCCAGTGCTGAGGGGAACGAGGGACCTCACAGCTCCTATGAGGTCCAGCCCAGCCCTGGTTCTGAGAAAAGTCCTGAGGAAACCAGAATGAGGGTGTTCAGGCTGTGTGGCCCGAGGGACAGAGCTGAGAGAGAGCTGGCTCTCTTTGCCCACCAGCCAACCAGATTCAGGCAATCCCTGGAACCAGTCTGTGCTTCCACGTGGGGCTGAGCCTACTTCCCCCTCGTCCCTGTGGCTGGGGGGCCCAATGCAGAATCCCCTGGGGGTACGTGGACCATGCCCAGGCCTCACCGTCCTCAGTCTTGTCCAGGATGTTCAGGATGTCAGCGAGCTCCAGCGTCAGCTCATCCGGCTGCTGGGCCACATACGGGTGCACACACTGTACCTGGGGGCAGTCTGATGGGGCGCGGGGTGGGGGGATGCGGGAACACGGCCTCGTCATGCTGCCCTTACCCATGCCCTGCCCTTACCCACACACCCGGGACACCGCCCACCCGCAGCTAAGAGGGGCAGTGCTGCCAGGGGGTGGGTGGCTGTGACTGTCCAAAATAGCAGCGCAAACTCCCGCAGCAACCCAAAAAGTGTTCATTTGAGGGAGAAGAGGATTTGGTTCCAAGGAAAATGCTATGGAAATAGAGGCTCTGGGGAAACAATACACTGGCTGAGGGGTGGCGACGCCTCCTGGGGCGCTTTTCTGGACTTCCTGTACCTGGGATGTGGCTGGGAGGCAGCGTGGGATGATTAGGAAAAGGTGAGGGTGGTTAGGGTCAGCACTGTCCCCACTGGTGGGTCTGTGCCCTTTTATAATTCATGATTTTCAGACAAGGGGCAACCCTGGGAGGACACCAGGATTTGCTTTCTGGGCCCAAATCCCTTGGGCCGGTTATCTGGAGGTCTCTCAGTTCCACGTGGGGCCTGTCACATAAGAACCAGTGCCCTTTATCTCATTAACTATCCATGTGTTCCCAGGGCTCAGGCCACCATGCTCCCCACCAGGGTCAGAGCTGCCGGTGACTACACAGACGCAGGTCACCCAAAGTGGGCTTCCTGGAGGCATGTGTGGTGACAACTGGCCCCAGAAGCACTTCCTTGTTAGCAGAGCCCCAACAGGGAAAGCCCCCACCTGCCAGGTGAGTGCAGCGGCCCCTCCCCAGCGGGCGGCTTACCCAGCAGCCGGGAGGTGAAGGAGACAAACTTGGTCCTCCTGTTGGGGGCCAGGGAGGTCATCCAGCGCTTCATCTCACTCCTGCAAACAGAAGGAGGCTATGCTCCAGCTGCAGGGCCACGGCTCCCCACACGCACGGGCTGCCCAGCACCCGCCACAAGTCCCCTTCCGTGTATCCCAGCACTGCTCCATGCAACACTGAGGAAGCTCAGAGGGTGCCACAGAAACGGGGTGCCCGAGGGTTAACACGACACAGAAACAATCAGAGAGGCTGAGGGCCCCCGTATTCTCCCCCTGCAGTGCTCCCTCAGAGTCAGCAGGGAGGGCGACTCCCCCATGTGTCCCCACAGCTGACCCACAGAGAGGATGCCGTGGCCAGCTCACTGAGGCCATGGCTCCTCAGACGTGGCAGGGCCAAGACAGGCTCACATCACCCCATTCCCAGAAGGACTGGAGCCCAGGGTCCCAGCAGAGGCCCCTGGGTGGGAGGAGGCCCATGCACTGCACATATGTACACCTGTGTGCACACACGCACTGCACACATGCTCACAGGCACATGCAAAACACGCATCACGAAGCACACGCAGGTGCGCATCTGTAATGCACGCATGTGTACCCACACATCTGTAACGCACGCATGTGTACCCACACATCTGTAATGCACGCATGTGTACCCAGACATCTGTAATGCATGCACGTGTACCCACACATATGCTCGCGTATACACACACACCCACCCAGGGATGGGCAGCCACCCCTCAAGGTCCCGCCGCAAGAGCAGCCCTGACGGAACCCCATGGGGTCTGGGGCGGTGGGCAGGACAGGTGTGTGTGAAGCCTCATTCTGCCCGGAGCCCGTGGGCAGGCAAGCTCTCACGGAGAGGTGACGTGGGGCCTGGGCGTCCCCGGCACTCACTGGGAGGACGCCTTCAGCATGTAGGTTGCCTCCCGGTCGTCAGCATTCTCCAGCAGCCGCAGGATGAACACGTTGGCCAGCGTCTGGCCTTGGTCCTCCAGCTCCTCCACACGGAGCAGGCCCCGCGAGGCCGAGTCGAACACTTGGTACTTGTCTCTGGAATCAAGGTGGTGGAGCAGGTGCTCGGTCCCAAGGAGGTCCGGGAGGTCTCAGGAGACCCCCGGCCAGCCAACAAGACCAGCCTGCTGCTCATGTCTTTCTAGAAGCCCCTGACCTGAACACCTGTCTCCTTCACCTGCAGAACAGGCCCCATCCCGTGGAGCGGCCAACTAGCAGGGTCAGCCTTGATGGCGCCACGGTGCTCCGCCGAGCACTCACCGTGGGTCAGGCTTGGGGAGGGGCTCTCAATTTGAGAAGTGAAGCCCCCCAGTTTACAGAAGGGGAGACTGAGGCTCAGAACAGTTCAGTGAACTTGCCCAAAGCTAGGCAACAATACAGCAGACTTGAAGTCTGACCCAGAGCCTGAGCTCTCTGCCTCCTGGGCCGCATTAAGCTGACCTTCCTTGGAACTGCTAGTCGCCGAGTGCTGCCCGGGAGTGAGGCATGCGGGGGAAGGCGGTGGCACCATGAGCGGCTGTGCTTCTGCTGATCTGAGCGGCATCCCGGCCCCCAGGCCCCTGAGGCTCCGCTTGGCCACAGGACAGACTAGTGAGGCCGCCTGGCCGGACTCACCCAGGAATTTGGCGGCAGATGACCAGCAGGTCGTTGAAGAGGAAGAGGTAAATCTCCCGGAAGAGCTTCTTGGTCCGCAGGGTACGGGAGGTCTTGGGGCCGGACATCTGCTGCAGCTCGCCCTGCTTCAGCAGCCAGCGGGAGTGCGAGATAATGGGCACCGACTGGGGGGTGATTGGGTGTCAGCAAGAGCCGCAGGCCCCACCGAGCCACCCTCAGCGAGCCTGCCAGGCCCAGAACCCAAAGGTACTGGGGGGCAGTCCTGTGCAAACACAGGGCCCAGAACTCAGACAGTCATGGGGGTGGGGGGCGGTCCTGGGCAGATGCAGGGCCCAGAACCCATGGGTACTGTGGGGCAGTCCTGGGCGGATGCAGGGCCCAGAACCCAGGGGGCCATGGGGGGGCAGGGCTGCTGCTTTCTGGATTCCTGGCACCAGGTGGTCAGCTCGTGGGGGGTGGGGGAGGGTGGCTGGAAGGCCATGTCTGCACCCAGAGTGGGGCTCAGCTCCCAAACCAGCCAGGGCCTTGGGGAACTGCCATGGCCCTGTGACTGAAGTACCCAAGTCACTGGAGGCCAGCCATAGGGGACCTCGGGGCTCGCTGATGCCTCAAGATTCATGTAAAGTTTAGGGGAGAAGGGCAGTAACTTCCGTCAGGATTTCAGAGGGGCCTGTAATCCCCCAATTTAAGAGCCCCTGGATGAGTCACTGCTCCATACTTTATGCTCCATGCCAGCCAACAGCTCAGGCCACACAGCCATAAACGGCAGGGCAGGATGAGGGCCCAGGCAGGCATTGTGCACCCGGCTCAGAAAAGAAATCAAGGCTAGTGTGATGGAGTGCGGGGCTGGGCCACCTTGGCTGTGGAGGCCTGGGAAGGCCTGAAGGAGGGGGCCCTGCTTTGAGCTCGGCCGGTGACCCAGGCCCAGCCAACCGCAGGCTCAGGCCCACCTTGATCTTAAACTCCATCTTCCTCTGGATGCTGACCATCTGCTCCGTGCGGCTCATCTTCCTGACGCCCTCGTTGCAGGCCTTCACTACCTGGGATCGAGAAGGAGGGTACGTCAGGCCAGCATCCCAGGCGCGCTGAGCCAGGCAGCTGTGGCCGACCGGCTCTGCTGGCCTGGACCCTGACGCCCTCATTGCAGGCCTTCACTACCTGGGATTGAGAAGGAGGGTACGTCAGGCCAGCATCCCAGGCGCGCTGAGCCAGGCAGCTGTGGCCGACTGGCTCTGCTGGCCTGGACCCGTGTCCTCTGTGGCCGACTGGCTCTGCTGGCCTGGACCCGTGTCCTCTGTGGCCGACTGGCTCTACTGGCCTGGGCCTCTGTCCTCCAGCACCTTCTGGAGCAAAGGCAAGTGGGAAAGCCTGCAGACTGTTAGTTCCGGCTCTCAGGTTAGTGCCTGGCCCTTCATAGGAGGCAAACGCCAGAAAACCAGGGCTTCCAGCAGGCTCTCGTGAAGGAAGGTATACCTAAGAATCAGTTGTGAAGCTTGTTAAAAATGTACCAGCTTCTGATTTCTGAATCTGGGGGTGGAAATGCAAATTCTCAGCAGGGAGCTCGTTAGAAACGCAAATTCTCAGCAGGGGTTCAACCCCAAGAAGGCTTGGTTGGAAGCCCTGGGAAACACATGAAAAGATCCCCAACTCTTCCAGTAATCCAGGAAATGCAAGTTAAAGCAAGGTTCTCTTAGGTCAGACAGGCTGACCAGGCTCCAGGCTGGCCGGGGTGCGGGGAGCAGGCCCTTCTCACACTGTGGGCGGGAGTACAGGTTCTCCTAGCCTTCCTGGAGGCAACCCAGGTGCCAAGAGGTCTGATCACTTCCTCTGCACTGCGCACTGGGTCATGGGGGGAGGACAGAGCCTGGCACACAGCAGGCCCATAGTACATATTTAAAAAAAACAAAACCAAAAACCAAACCTGTTGCCGTGGAGTCTATTCCAACTCACAGAGAGCCTACAGGACAGAGTAGAACTGCCCCATGGGGTTTCCAAGGCTGTAATCTTTATGCAAGCAGACTACCATATCTTTCTCCCATGGAGTGGCTGGTGGGTTTGAACTGCTGACCTTTTGCTTAGCAGTTAAGTGATTGACCACTGGACCACCAGGATTCCTCCTTCAGTAAGTATTTGGGAGGAATAAAGTGCCCAAAGATGTATGTACGAGGATGTTCACTTCAGTGTTGTTTAGAAACGGGAAAAACTTTCATCAACCTAAAGGTGCATCAGCTGGGACTGGTTAAGTAATGATAACGTACCCATATAACTGAGCACTCTGCAACCACGAAAAAACGCAATAACTGTTACACGCACTAAAATGGAGAGAAACCGGCTTCTAAACCACAATCCCTTTCCTCCAAGAACACAGTTCTATGTGTCCTGTCTATTTAGAAAGTTCTGGAAGAGTGAGCATACCATGTCAGCAGTGGGCTTGTGTCTTTATTATCTTCTTTTAACTTATCAGCATTTTCTGGAATTTTTTGAGCACATTTATAAATTAGAAAAAAAAATAACACTTTTTTTTTTTTTTTAAATAGTAAGCTATGAGAAACAGAGTATACTTTTCACTAAAAGGGAAAAAAAGGGGGGATAAAAGCAGAAAAGAACTTAAAAATAGAAAACACACACTTGGCCCTGGGCTGACCACAAAGAAGGACCTTTGAGGCCCGGGGCCTCTCACAGCCACAGTGGTCTCTGGTCTTGCCTTCTGTGGCCCAGTATGGCTGGCTGCCCGGTAGGGCTGGGTGAGCTCACGTCCCACCAGATGACAGGGAAGCCCTGCATCTGGGGCAGGCGGAGGCCCTGAAAGCTGTGGCTGCCCACAGGCCACTGACTAGCCTGACCAGCCACTCAGGTGGCCCTCAAGGTCCAGCCTTTACCTGGCTGGACATAGGGGCATTCTCCCTGATGATCAAGGGGAGGAGAAGGATATCGGGGCCCGAGGGGTCTGGATCAGGGACATGAGGTGGCCTGAGGTGGAGAGACGACTGCATTGAGGTGAAGTCAAAGAGCCCTCGTGGCACCACTTGGCTCAGACCTTTTACTAAGCTGCTGCTGGGGATAAAGGAGCAGAAAGGACCTCACGACACCCATACCCTTTGCTATGTATCACCAGCAAGATGGGGCCACCCAGGCACAGCTTCCAGGCCTGGCTCTGAGGCCAGTAAACACAGGAGCCCAACGCACAAGACAGCACATAAAGACAAGAAGGAAGGGCCTGAGTTAACCGAGCACCGGGGGACAGAGTGTGTTCACGTTCCTCCCATACAACCCCACTCCGCTGCAGGCTCTGGGAAGACCAGGAGTCGGTGGTGATGGCTCCACTCTGGTCCCAAGCCGTGGTCGGTAGGTGGTCAGGAAGGGGCGGTGCCATGAGCCCCTCACACCTCTGGGTGGAGGGGTTGGGGGAGGGGAGGTGTGGCAGGAGAGGGGCACAGGGCAGAGAGAGTGTCCTTCTCAAGGAGCCAGAGCCAGCCTTACTCCATGCGCCTTGCCCGAGGAAGGCGTGACCACTTCTGACGCAGGGAAACAGGCAGGGACAAATGTGAGGCTTCCCTGGGCTCCAAGAGCATCAGCAGTCCTGGGGACTGTGGATGGCAGCAAAGAAGGAGTGCCACACGGTCACTGCCGTCCAGCGGGGGGCACTAACAGACAGGCTGGAGACGGAAGCCAGTGCTCTGTTCAAGCCATGTCTGGCATGTTTCTTTTTGCCCCAGTGACTTTTCTGGATTGCAAAAGCAATTATTAAAATGAATTTGCATTTCCTAAGGACACATCAGCACATGGGGAAGAGGACGGGGCGGGTGGGTCTAGAGGAGGACAGTTTACTGGGGACACAGAAAGAGGAAGCACGACTCACCATTTCCAGCTCCTTGTGGGCGTCCTGGGCGGTGCACTCACGCTCGGACCCCTCCTCCACCCTCTTCAGAATGTTCTGAGCACAGGGAAAGGCTGCATTGGTTTCTGTAGCTCCCCTTCCCCCTCCACAACGAGGCCCCACTGCTGCACCAGTCCAAACAGCTTCAAGTCGCTGTGATGGACACACACAGCCCTGTTTGCTGGTGACCGGAGGCAAGAGAACCCTCAAGCCGAGGGCCAAGCATCTGGACCCAAAGCCTCGCCAGGCTGTGAAATGATGACCGAGAGCTGGTGTCGTCCGTGAGGACTAACCACAAGGACCATCACTTTCTCTGCTATCTTGAGCCAGAGCCCGTGGCCTCCCAGCATCATGAAGTTGCAAGCAAAAGCGGCAACCGCCTGCTGGGGGGAGGGCGACATCCGGCAGAGAGGGACCGGCCACTCGCAACCAGGGCCAGCCCTTTCCCAAGGAATGTGGAAGGTTTCTGGCGGGCAGGGCCTTCTCTGCCCTCTACTCTGGGTGTCACCAAGTGAAGACCAGTCACAAAGAGCCCGAGGCTTTGTAACTTCAGTCTTATTGACGAAAATGTCTTTTATTCACTTCAAAAAAAAAAAAAAATTGCTCAAAATTGCTGTCACCTAAAAATTGCAGTTTTTGCAAGGCTTTTCCAAACTTTGTATGGTTTCCACACTTTATGTCAGATAGTGAGGTCTGGGTACACCCCTCTCCCCCCACCCCTGCTGATGTGGGCAGCCGCCGCACTGAAGGCTTCGCCCACTGAGCACCACCAAGGGCCATTCCCAGCCGGCTGGACGCCTGGATGACTCTCAGGCCCAGACCCTCCTGCCTGTTGTGTGTCCCTCGGCTGCACAACCCCAGGGGCTTCCAGACTGTAACCCTGTTGACACCTGTGTCACGTATGTGCCCACCTGTGCCCAGCAGCCAAGCCAGGTCCTGGGAGTCCTCTTGGACGCCTCCCCACCCCTCCTCACCACACGGCCGGTCACCTCTTGTCCACCTTCCTATCAGCCAACCCTCAGCCACCTGGCAGTGGTCAGCCCGCCAGCCCCTATTATTCCATTGTCATCACAGCTGTGTGTGGCCAGAATGTGGCTCTGAGTCCCCACTGCCCAGAACATGTTTGACACACAGTCAGAATTTATTACTTGTTGGATAAATAGACTTCCTAGAAGGCTCATTAAAAAACCAAACCAAACCGGATGCCATCAAGTCAATTCTGACTCATGGTGACCCCATGCGTGTCAGAGTAGAACTGTACTCCACAGGGTTTTCCGTGGCTGATTTTTTGGAAGTAGATCATCACCAGGCGTTTCTTCTGAGGTGTCTCTCAGTGGACTTGGACCTCTAACCTTTTGGTTAGCAGCCAAGTGCTTAATCGTCTGCCCCACCCAGGACTCCAGAGGCTAACAGAGACCTGGAATGACCACAGGAAAGAATCTAGAGCAGAAAAGTGCATTCCAGCCAGGTTGGCATGACGGCGGCAGAGGCAGTACCTGCACCAGCAGCTTGAGGCGGGTGATCCTCTGGAAGGGCAGGATGAGGAAGGAGGAGAAGGGCAGCCCCTTGCACTTGGGGTCAAGCTCCAGCTGTGCTATCAGCTCCCGAAAAGCTGCCTTCTCCTGGCTGGGGACAGACATACCAGAGTAGGTCTCCCAGCTCACGGGAGGCATGAATTGCAGGCACCTCCTTCCCCGACGCACCTCCCCACCGTGGACAGCCTCCCAACCATCCTTGTAGGGACCAGACAACCTACAGGCCCGGAAAATGCGTCGGTTTCTTTCTTTTATTTTTTTTCATGGAAAATAAACTGTTGGTATAGAAGTCAAATCACTATAGGGGCTTTGCATGCCTGGCACAAGAAGACTTAGCAAAATAGGTTGTGCATGGGAGGGCAAGAATTCGTCTGTGTCCAAGTCTATGAATCAGATGCACAATGATACGATTTTACACAGCAGGAAACTGTGGCAAGGTAGACCCTCGGGTGGCAGGAACAATTGCCAGGAAAACCTAGGCGACTTTGAGAGGCATGGACAGTTCACCCAGTGAGGGGCTCGCAATGGGTCCACAGCACTGACATACATGCGAGAAGGACTATGGCTGGAGCTGAGCCTCGGGCCCTGAGATCAGGGGACATGTCCCTCTGCCTTTTACTGAAGTCCAGACAATCTGCACACACCTGGCAGGAGACCCAACGCGTGAGAGCATTGCTGAATGCTGCAATGGTCCCTGTTTTCCTGTACGCTTGTCTTTTTAATGCCTCTTCTTGTGGACTTTACAGTCACCTTGACCCAAAGAATTTGCTCTTTGCCCAGGAGAAGTAATCTCCAAACCAGAAAAACCCGAAGGGTTGCTGCTGAATCGATTCCAACTCATGGCGACCCCTGTGTTACAGAGTAGACCTGTGCTCCACAGGGTTTTTGTGGCTGTACTCTTTACAGAAGCAGATCACCAGGCCTTTATTCTATGGTACTGATGGGTGAGTTTGAACCACCAACCTTTAGATCAGCAGCTGATCACAAACTGCTCGTGCCGCCAGGGCTCCCTAGGTAATCTCAAAAACCAAAATCAAACCGAACTCGTTGCTGTCAAATTGATTCTGACTCATAGCAACCCTATAGGACAGAGCAGAACTGCCCCACAGGGTTTCCAAGACTGGAATCTTTAAGGAAGCGGATTGCCACATCTTTCTCTCAAGGAGCGTCTGGTGGGTTTGAACTGCTGACCTTTTGGTTATCAGCTAAAGGCTTAACCACTACACCACCAAGACTCCTTTAGGCAATCTCTAGACCTTTGAAATTTTTCCAGGAATTGGAGTCTTTGTTATTTATGAAGAGGCTCCAGATCATACCTATCTTATAGGTTATGCTAATGAGGTGACTCTTGGATGGGGGCTGGCCAGGCTAGCTGGACCTCAGGGGAGGGGGCCTGGAGGTTGAGTTCAACCATGGGAGCCATGAGTCAATCAACTGTGCCTATGTAATGAGACCCCGGTATAAAGCTCTGGACACTGAGTCTCCAGGAGCTTCCTGGTTGGTGAAAGACACTGAGGTATGGGTGAGGGTAATGCATCCTCTGGGACATGGAAACTCCACATGGGGAACCTCCCATGCCTGGCTCTGTGCATATCTTCATTTATAGCCTTTTCTTATACTTAGTATAGTGCTTCCCTGAGCTCTGTGAGTGGAACCCAATAGGTTAGAAGTGAGGGGCCCGAGGATGCCCATGCTATGGCTGGTATCTCAAGAGGATAGTAGGAAACCCCAAATTTGTAGCCAGCTGGTCAGAGGTGAGGTTGTCATGGTAACTCCCAAGCTTGCAGCTGGTGTCTGAGGTCTTGGGCAGACGCAGCAGTCTGGAGGACTGTGCCCTTTAACCTGTGAGCTCTGACTTCCCTTGGGGTGGTTGGGGTCAGAGTAGGGAACCAAATTAGACTGGATGGAATTCTCTCAGTCTCAAAAACAGCATTCTGATTCCCTCAAACTCCTATTTCCATAAAACAAAAGTAGATCACCAGAACCCCCAAATACGCAAGCTTAAAACTTCCACAATTAGCTACAGAGCTTGGTTAAAGCTCAGTGAAGTACGATGTTTAGGCTGTTACTACTCAGGAAGTCATTTGACACTTTTGAGTGAAGCCAAGAACATATTACTAGTTAAAATCCTGTTGTTTAAGCACGTCATACAAAAGCGAAGAATTCAGAAAAGACAACTTGACCAAAAACCATCTCATCAGCTGGGACCCCAGAGAACATTCAGCAAGCGGGAAGATTAGGGATCAAGGCGAAGGAGTTGCTGGATAACCACTCAAAGACTCCTCCCCACCATTCCTGCCCTTGCTTTTAGTTCAAACCCACTCTTTTGGTTTCCTGGGCCTTTGATTGTCCCCTTGATCTCCAACTCTCTTTTCTAAACCTTGAAGAACTCTGCACAGCAGCTCTGACTGCAGTCGAGCTGGGGCGACAGGCTGGCTTTCTCAGGCTCAAGTTGGGTTCACCTTTCTCCATGACCCCCGACCTCCCTGCAAGCGGTACCTATCAGGACCGGTGGCAAAGTACAAGAGACGCTTGGGCTGGTACTACTGCCCACACTGTCTGCTTCTAAACCCTGGGCAGTGGCCCCACTGCCCCCCAGGACGCACTCACAGCAGCTGCTTGTACGTCCTCTCCTGGTAGGTCTGGTTGCTGACGTAGGTGATGTAGACTGAGAAGTGGTTGGCCGCGTAGCGGTACACGATGTCACACACGTCCGAGATAACGATGTTCTCCTCCATCCGATGCTCCAGCTCCAAGAGGAACCTGTGGGGGTGGGGGGCAGTTTGAGTTGAGGGTCCCTGGGGGGCAGGACCTACACGTGGAGAGACCAGGAACATCAGCTAGTGCAGCACAGGGGCCTGGCTCTGACGCGATGTGAAACCATCAGGGACTGAGCACCGAAGGGGTGTTTGGCCACATGCAGGAACTATTGTTCATTGTTTTCGGTGGATAATAGCATTTCTCGTTGCTGTTAACTGCCGTCGAGTTGATTCTGACTCGTGGAGACCCCATGTGTGCGGAGTAGAACTGCTCCATAGGGCTTTCAAGGCTGCGACCTTTTGGAAGCAGACAGATCACCAGGCCTCACTTCTGAGGTTTCTCTGGGTGGATTTGAACTGCCAACCTTTCTGGTAGTTGTCCAGCACTTAAGCATTTGTGCCACCCAGAGAATCCCTGGATAATAGCATTAAGACAAAAATAAGACCCACTGCCATCTAGTCGATTCCCACCCATAGTGACCCAACAGGGCAGAGTAGGGCTGCCCTGTAGGGTTCCAAGGCTGTAATCTTTATGGAAGCAGACTTCCATATCTTCCTCTCACAGAGCAGCTGGTAGGTTTGAACTGCTGACCTTTCAGTTAGCAGCTGAGAGCTTAACCACTGCGCCACAAGGCTCTTTTGATAACATTAAACCAAAAAAACCCATTGCCATCGAGTTGATTCCAACTCATAGCGACCCTATAGGACAGAGTAGAACTGCCCCACTGAGTTTCCAAGGACTGGCTGGTGGATTCGAACCGCTGACCTTTTGGTTAACAGCCATAGCACTTAGCCACTGTGCCACCAGCATTAAACCCCAGTGCCATTGAGTCGATTTAGGAGCATTAAAAAAGAGAGGCCTTATCTTTTAGATACATACTGACGTGTTCATAGAGGAAATGAAACGACGACTCAGATTGGAAGCTGGGGATGAAGGGAGGGGATGAGCTGAAGCAGGTTGCTGCTGGTCCCTGCTGAAGCCTGTGGCGATGCCGAGCTTGCCTGTCACATCGGTTTCTCTTCTTTGGTGTGTTTGCAGTTTTCCATAATGAGATGTAAATAAATAACTGCATAGATAAAAGGAGGCCCAGCCCCTGCAGGGGTCTGTCTTTAGCGTTGCCACTATGGAGGGTGAAGGAGAAGAGGCTGAGGGGCCTCAGGACCCACTCTGGTGCTATGGGGTGTGAGCAGCTCCCAGGGCACGATATGTGTGGTGTTGAGCGCTCCCCTGCCATACAGGGAGGGGCTGTCCCTATGCCATAGCCAGGTCTCATATGTGAAAACTCGGGGTGGAACAACGTTTTAGCTCCAATAGACGTGGTAGCTGGGTCTTCTATCCTGGTGTTGTTGGCGTATGTTTCTTCTTTGCAAGCTGTCACGGATTGAATTTTGTCCCCCCAAAGTATCTGTCATCTTGGCTAGGTCGTGACTCCCTTATACGATTGTATGATCGTCTACCATTTTATCTTCTGATGTGATTTCCATATGTGTTGTAAGTCCTGTCATTTTGATGTAATAAAATGGATTAGCAGCAGTTATATTAATGAGCTCTACAAGATTAGGTAGTGTCTTAAGCCAATCTCTTTTGGATATAAAAGAGAGAAGCGAGCATAGAGACATGGGGACCTCATACCACCAAGAAAGCAGCGCCAGGAGCAGAGTGTGCCCTTTGGACCCGAGGTTCCTCTGCTGAGAGGCACCCAGACTAAGGGAAGACTGATGACAAGGGCCTTCCTCCAGAGCCGATAGAGAGAAAAAGTCTTCCCCTGGAGCCAGCACCCTGAATTTGGACTTCTAACCTACCGGACTGTGACAGAATAAATTTCTCTTTGTTAAAGCCATCCCCTTGTGGTATTTCTGTTACAGCAGCACTAGAAGATCAAGCAAGGTTGTGTCATCTGCATAACGCAGGTTTTTAATGAGTCTTCCTCCAATCCTGATGCCCCGTTCTTCATATAGTCCAGCTTCTCGGATTATTTGCTCAGCATACAGATTGAATAGGTATGGTAAAAGGATACAACCCTGACGCACACTTTTCCTGACTTTAAACCAATGAGTATCCCCTTGTTCTGTCCAAACAACTGCCTCTTGATCTACACAAAGATTCCTCATGAGCACAATTAAGCGTTCTGGAATTCCCATTCTTCGCAATGTTATCCATAATTTGTTATGATCCACACAGTCGAATGTCTTTGCATAGTCAAGAAAACACACGTAAACATCCTTCTGGTATTCTCTGCTTTCAGCCAGGATCCATCTGACATCAGCAACGATATCCCTGGTTCCACATCCTCTTCTGAAACCCGCCTGAATTTCTGGCAGTTCCCTGTTGATATACTGCTGCAGCCGTTTTTGAATGATCTTCAGCAGAATTTTGCTTGCGTGTGATATTAATGATATTGTTCTATAATTTCCACATTCGGTTGGATCACCTTTCTTGGGAATAGGCAAAAATATGGATCTCTTCCAGTCAGTTGGCCAGGAAGCTGTCTTCCATATTTCTTGGCATAGATGAGTGAGCACCTCCAGTGCTGCATCTGTTTGTTGAAACATCTCAATTGATATTCCATCAATTCCTGGAGCCTTGTTTTTCGCCAGTGCCTTCAGAGCAGCTTGGACTTCTTCCTTCAGTACCATCGGTTCCTGATCATATGCCATCTCTTGAAATGGTTGACTATCGACTAATTCTTTTTGGTATAATGACTCTGTGTATTCCTTCCACCTTCTTTTGATGCTTCCTGCGTCGCTTAATATTTTCCCCATAGAATCCTTCACTATTGCAACTCGAGGCTTGAATTTTTTCTTCAGTTCTTTCAGCTTGAGAAATGCCCAGCGTGTTCTTCCCTTTTGGTTTTCCATCTCCAGCTCTTTGTACATGTCATTATAATACTTTGTCTTCTCGAGACACCCTTCGAAATCTTGTGTTCAGTTCTTTTACTTCATCAATTCTTCCTTTTGCTTTAGCTGCTTGACGTTCAAAAGCAAGTTTCAGAGTCTCCTCTGACATCCATCTTGGTCTTTTCTTTCTTTCCGGTCTTTTCTTCTTTTCCTGTCTTTTCAATGACCTCTTGCTTTCTTCATGTATGATGTCCTTGATGTCATTCCACAACTCATCTGGTCTTCGGTCACTAGTGTTCATTGCATCAAATCTATTCTTCAGATGGTGTCTAAATTCTTGCTGAAAGTGAAGAGGACATGAAGCACTTACTAATGAAGATCAAAGACCAGAGCCTTCAGTATGGATTGCACCTCAACATAAAGAAAACAAAAATCCTCACAACTGGGCCAATGAGCAATGTCATGATAAATGGAGAAAAGATTGAAGTTGTCAGGGATTTCATTTTCCTTGGATCCACAGTCAACACCCATGGAAGCAGCAGTCAAGAAATCAAAAGATGCATTGCATTGGGCAAATCTGCTGCAAAGAACCTCTTTAAAATGTTGAAGAGCAAAGATGTCACCTTGAAGACTAAAGGTGTGCCTGACCCAAGACATGGTATTTTCAGTCGCATCGTATGCATGTGAAAGCTGGACAGTAAATAAGGAAGACTGAAGAAGAACTGACACCTTTGAATTGTGGTGTTGGCGAAGAATATTGAATATACCATGGACTGCCAAAAGAACGAACAAATCTTAGAGGAGGTACAACCGGAGTGCTCCTTGGAGGCAAGGATGGTGAGACTGCGTCTTACATGCTTTGGACATGTTGTCAGGAGGGATCAGTCCCTGGAGAAGGACATCATGCTTGGTGGAGTACACAGTCGGTGGAAAACAGGGAGACCCTCAACGAGATGGATTGACACAGTGGCTGCAACAATGAGCTCAAGCATAACAACGATTGTGGGGATGGCTCAGGACCAGGCAGTGTTTCGTTCTGTTGTGCATAGGGTTGCTATGAGTCGGAACCGACTCAACGGCTCCTAACAACAACAACAACAGATGACCAAGACATAAGCATAGATTAAAAGGTGTCTGTTCTTTCTCCAAGGAGCCCTGGTGGCACAGTGGTTAAGTGTTCAGCTGTAAACCAAATGCTCGGCGGTTCAAACCCACCAGCTGCTCTGCAGAGGAAAGATATCGAAGTCTGCTTCTGTAAAGATTTCAGCCTTGAAAACTCTGTGGGGCAGTTCTACTCTGTTGTATATGGTCTCTATGAGTTGGAATCGACTTGAAGGCAGTGGGTTTGGTTTAGTTTGGTTCTTCCTCCACATGACTTCACATAGGCTGAACTATAAGCATGGCTCCAACAGCCCCCTCCCCAATCTATGGCAAACGGAATCTGGGAGGGGAGGGAAGTGCAAGACGGCTTGTACTCTGCCTGCAGGGGTCCTGGGCTTTACTATGGCAGGATCGTGGCAGCTTAAAGGGACACCCCTGAGACCCTGTTATGAGGCCTAAGTCAGGTATCAGAGCAGAACTGCCATCTGACTCAACTTAGGTCACGATACCTGACTCAACACTGCTCCAGCCCCAGCTGGGAAGGGTGACCCAGCTCACAGCTCCACGTGGACACGACAGAGCACATGGGTGCCAACTAACAGGAAACCTCCACCTTGTCCAGGGGACACGATGGACCGCCCTCCTGGGGGAGGGGGACAGTCTTCTGATTTATGAATTCCTTTGTGTGGAGTCCCTGGGTGGAGGCCACAGTTAAAGCGCTCGGCTGCTAACTGAAAGGTTGGAGGTTCAAGTTCACCCACAGGTGCCTCTGAAGATCTACTTCTGAAAAACCAGCCTTTGAAAACCCTACAGATGGCAGTTCTGCTCTGACATGCATGGGGTACCGTGAGCTGGAGTCGATTTAATGACAACTGGTATATGGTCATTTTTTTATATCGTATCGTGGAAAATTCCAAATCTACAATGTAAAGACACTGTGCACCCCTCGCTGGCTGCAGCAGGACAGGGGAGGGAGAGGGGGCCCCACCAGGCCGGGCGCAGACCTGGGGGTGGGCGCCGGCGCCCCTACCGCTCGCTGACAGCTGTGACGTCCAGGACATTGGAGAAGAGGAGGTGGGCCTCCGCCGGGTGCAGGACCTTCTTCAGCCGCTCGTTCTCCACGAAGTGCGACACCAGCAGGTTCAGGCTCTTATAGTAGGAGGCTTCAGAGGTGACCAGCTCGAACATGGCCTGTGTGGGAAGCGGCACAAGGGGGGAGGTGAGACCCAGCAGGACCACGCAGAATATCCTCACTCGACAGAGCCACGCGGAGAGGCGCCTGGCAAGGAGGCTCAAGGTAAAATAAGACTGTGCTGGCCAGGCTGTGTGGAATTCGGAAACTCTACCCTGGTGCCACAACAGTTAAGTGCTTGGCTACTAACCAGAAAGTTGGCGGTTTGAATCCACCCAGTGGCTCAAGGGGAGAAAAGACCTGGCGATCTGCTCCCATAAAGATTACAGCCTAGAAAGCCCTATGGGGCAGTTCTACCCTGTCACATGGGGTCACTGTGAGTCAGAATGTACTTGACGGCACACAACAACAACAACAACAACAACACCAGCTAGGAGCGGGACTGGTGGATGCCTCCCAGAGAGCAAAGGACCCCAGAGATGAAAAGGAGCAGTGGACACCCTTTGTGAAAGGCCACATTCATTTCTGAGGAACAGGGAAAGTAAAGCCATTGCAGTGTGTTTACTACAATGAAAACTGAAAGCGTCCTAAGGGCCCAAAAAAAGGGGGTGAGGTTAAATGCATGATGGTCACTGAACAACAGAGCCAGAGTGCCCTACAGAGTGAGGTCGCCCAGTTCCTGGTGCGGAAATGGGTGTGCAAACCAGCAGGGAGCAGGACTCCCATTCTCTCACGCCCTGTAAAGTGTCTGGAGGAAAACAGTCTTCAAGTTCAACACCGAAGTCACCAAGGGGTGGGACCAGGGCGTGACTTTTCCTCTGTTCTTTTTACCCCATTTGCATTGTCTGAAAACTTTAAAAAAGAGCATGTTATTTCTTTTATTGTCTGAATGTTATAATATGATCAATACAGTCTAGGCAACCCTATAGGGCAGTTCTACACCGTCACTGGAGGTCCTATGAGTTGGAATCGACTCGACAGCACCCGCCGACAACAAACAACAATGAACAAAGGCATCTTCATTTTGAGAAAGAAAGAAATCCATACTCTAATAAGCTTTTGGGGACAGCTTTATTCTTAGTCGTAACTTGGGTTTGATCACTGGACCTGTGTAGCCAACAGAAGGACGCAGAGTTCTGCTCTCAAGGATCATTCTGCAAAGCACCACGGCAGATGTGGACTCACCTGCCTGCCTTGCTGACAAGACCCAACCACCTCCCTGCGGTGCCCTGGGACACCCCCACATCTTTGCCCCCCTTGCCTGCCCTGCGTTGTCCCATGATCTAGGGCTGGTTCAGGTCCCCAGGAGGTGGCTGCCCAGAGGGGACAGGGGATGTGCACAGGGCCTCTGGCGCCTTCTCCTTGCTCTGCCCAACCCCACGCCTCACTCCCTGGACCCCCCTCCACAGGTCAGAACTCCTGGACCAGGGCACCAGGTTCCTGGCAATGAGAACAAGGGCTCTGGGGCCAGGAAGGGCGGGAGGAGCTGGCATTTTTTCCTATAACTCATAGGACCCTAGGATTCCAACATTGTCTCATTTAATGTTCACAACAGGCCCTATAGGACAGAGTAGAAATGCCCTATAAGGTTTCTAAGGAGCAGCTGGTGGATTTGAACTACTGACCTTTTGGTTAGCAGCCGCTACAGCTCTTAACCACTGCGCCACCAGGGCTCTGGAAGTTCTTATTTTATCAAAAGAAAACAGGCTCAGAGAGGTTAGGTAATGTCCCCCACAATCACACAGCTGGACCGTAGAAGAGCAAGACGAGACCCTAGGTTTCTCCCACTCCAAGTCTGGGCTCTGCCCCTTCCCCATCTGGCCCGCAGGTTAGACCCCGGGAAAGGCAGGGGTTCACTGGGCCTGGCTTGGCCTGCTGGGGGACAGCCGCACTCTGAGCTTCCAAGCACAGCTCTGCCCTGAGGGCCAAACTCACTTGTAAACACCAACTCGTCAAAACACTTTAAGACAGGCAATACACTCCTAACCTGGGGACTCCCTATAGAACCAACTCGCTCAGCAACAACCAGGAAATTCACAGGGACATCACTCTAGGGGCAAACCGCCAATCACAGGCCCTCAGACACAGTCAGAGTGAGAGCCCACCCGCGCAAACGTCTCGCCCAACTTAAACCAGGGAGAGTCAGAGAGGAGGCGGCAATGCCTGTCGGGGCTTCTCTATAGCCGCCCCTTCAGTGGGAAATGCTTGGTCTACTTAGAAGTAAGAAGCCTCAGAGACAACATCCCAACAGACCTCACTACTTCAGGAGGCAGCCCTCAGCACTGACCGGCTAACGTTTCCCTCAGCCCTGTGGGGCAAAATGGAGAACACGATAGGCAAGAAGCTTCCAGAAGCTTCCGTTCAGACACTATTATAAAATCACTTTACTGCTGCTGCATTTAAATTTCTTAAGAAAACGTGGCACCATTACATCTTCAGGCTAATGTAACTGAAAAGGTCACACGAATGAATGTCTCAGATACTGAGGGGGAAAAGCCATCCCATCAAATACGCCTCACAGAGAAAAAGCGTGTTTGTCTGTTAGCTGCACAGCCCTGAGTGCCAGCTGTCACCTACACCTCAGATTATCTACATACATAAGTGTCTCGGCTCTGCTGCACCGCCAGACCCGTCAGCCGACGGCACCTCTGTCCTGCTCTCCCAGAGGACGAGGGGCCAGAGGCAGCGGGCCAGAGGCAGGGCAGCCTGCTGGCTGCTGGCAAGTGCAGGCGCCACCTGAATCACAGCTAATGGACACAGCTGAGCCCATTTACCACCACACTCGCCCCTCCTGATCCATTTATAGGGGATTAGTCATCTCTGGGTTCAGTTCTCCCGCTGGGTGTCTGTCAAGTGATTTGCCACGCCAACATGGCTGCTGTCCTTTCCTGATCAACATTATTTTCACCCTAAGTCATTCAGGCCTCTGCGTGGCAGCAGGGTTGACGCAGAGGTCCAGGCCCATTTGTTCCTTCGTTCCACAAAGGTTTCCTGAGTACCTGCTAAGTGGCAGGCACTGGGCGTTCAGGGTGAACACGGTCACAGAGCACACATTCTCCGGAAGGGGAGACAGACCAGAGACAAGCAAACTCCCAAGTCAGAGGGTGAGAAACAGACCACAGACAACTAAAACCCCTAAATCGGGGGGTGAGAAGTAGACCAGAGACAAGTGAACCCCCAAATCAGGGGGTGAGAAACAGACAAGAGACAAGCAAAACCCCTAAATCAGGGGGTGAGAAACAGACCAGAGACAAGCGAACCCCCAAATCAGGGGGTGAGAAACAGACAAGAGACAAGCAAAACCCCTAAATCAGGGGGTGAGAAACAGACCAGAGACAAGTGAACCCCCAAATCAGGGGGTGAGAAACAGACCAGAGACAAGTAAAATCCCCAAATCAGGGGGTGAGAAACAGACCAGAGACAAGTGAACCCCCAAATCAGGGGGTGAGAAACAGACCAGAGACAAGTAAAATCCCCAAATCAGGGGGTGAGAAACAGACCAGAGACAAGTGAACCCCCAAATCAGGGGGTGAGAAACAGACCAGAGACAAGTGAACCCCTAAATCAGGGGGTGAGAAACAGACCAGAGACAAACAAAATCCCCAAGTCAGAGGGTGAGAAATGCTAGAAGGTAGACACGGGGGGGCAGGAGTGTGAGAGTGTGTGTGTGAGCATGTGTGTGAGTGTGAGCACATGTGTGAATATGTGTGACCATGTGTGTGAGCATGTAAGCATGTGTGAGTGTACGTGTCAGTGCGTTACATGGGTGTGTGAGCATGTGTGTATGTGTGTCATGTAAATAAGCATGGGTGTTTGTGAGCAAGGAAGTATGTGAGCATGTGTATGAGCACATGATGCATGTATGCGTGTAAGCATGTGTGTCATGTGAATGAGTATTCATGGGCATGTTGAGCATGTGTGTGTACATGAGTGTCTGTGAGCAGAAACGTGAGTGTGAATGACTGTGAGCATGTGTGTGAGTGTGTATGGGTATATGAGCATGTGTTTTAGTGTTAGCACGTGTGTGAGCATGTGTGTGTGCATGGGTGTGTGTGAGTCTGCGAATGTGTGTCGTGAATAAGCATGTCTGGGTGTGCACATGAGTGTGTAAGCAGAAAGGTGTGAGTGTGAGCACTTGTGTGTTAGCATGTGTGTGTGAACAAGTGAGCATGAGCACGAATGAGTACGTGTGTGTAGCATTCGAGTGTTAGCACGTGTGAGCATGTGTGAGTACGACCATGTGTGAGGACATGCGTGAGCATGCGTGTGTGTGAGCATGTGTGTGGGGTACTTACTACAGAGCTCCCCCTTTCTAATGCTCAGCAGGGACAGCCGTTGGCTGTGGCTGCCAGCTGGCCACCTGGTGCCAGGACACCCCCCTCCTCCCCATGCGGGCGGAGCCGGCACTCACACCCAGGACTGCTGTCCTCAGGGAACACTCGTTTACACTGACCCGGGTTTTATGAATCACAGCTCGGTCTCCGAACGGCACTCTTAGCTCCTGACTGTTCCGTTTGATAGCTGCCCGTAACCATGTCACCCTTCTGGTTTTTTCCACCACTAATGAACCTGTTTCCGCTCAGGATTCCGTGCGAAGGGAAAACCCAGCCAAGGCCGGACGTTTCTCTGGAGCAGCTGGTCCAGGTGGTTTCGCAATTGGCCAGGTCTGTGACACCCTGGTGTCCACGATGGACAGGACTCCCAGCCTGGGGAGCTGGCCAGACCTCTGCAGGGAATGAATCCCACTGAACCTTAGTTTCCTCCTGGGAACACATGACCAGCCCTGTCTCATCAGCCACCAGGAAGTGTGGTGTGGAACGCAATGTTCTGCTGTCATTGTGGAGCTGACACCTGGGCTGCCTTCCCTAACAAAGGCTCAGGAGGGCCTTTCCCAGGAGGTGACATTGGGCCTGGGTCCCAAAGGATGAAAGGGAGCCCCGTCATTTTTGCAAGAACTGTTCACCACACCCTGCTGGCCCCCTGGACACATCGGGGCAGCTCTCTCTGAATCCAGGAAACACTCAGCTACAGTTCTCTCTCCGTCGTCATGTTCCTGCTCCAGACACCACTGGCAGGCGCAGCACCGGGTCGCTGGTAAACGGCGATCCTAAATGTCCATGCTCTTGCCACCTTGTCTGTGGAGGCACGGGGGTGGGGGGAGGAGTGAGAACAGCTGGCCTCTCTTGGACACGGACCACATGTGCGGCCCACGCTGGACACTGACCCTCATGACAGCCCCACGGAGTGGTCAGGCGCCCCTTCCGCTGCAGACGAGGGGGCCAAGACTTGAACCCCTGCCCTCTAGACTCCAGGGCTCCACGCAGGGACCACTGTGCTAAGAGACAGCTTCCCCTGGACACCAGAGGCTCCTACCCAGTGGCCTCCGCGGCAGGCCAGCCTATTATTCAGGCAGAAGCCGAGTGGCTCCACTATTGCTCATTCCAGATTCTTCATTATCTTTGTAGCTTCGCCTGGTGCTTCCACGGCGGGGCTTAGTAAGCTTGTCACAGGAAAAGCCTCCAGCCCATCAATCAAACGGGTGGCGGTTTGGCACTAGGGGATCTGTCGAGCCAGTGAGTGGTGCCAAGCAACTTGGAACGTCCACCCAGGCCCCTTCCGACTCGGGGCAGGTGACGTCTCCAAGGGTACTGCCGAGCGTGTTTGGCCTCACCTTTCCTTCCTGGCTCCACTGGGCTGGGCTCTGCAATGTCCCATCTCCTTTCCCGGGGAATTGCCCAAACAGCCCTGGGATGTTCCAGTCTCCAGATGTTTACTGAGTGCTGGGGATTCCAAGACTACCCTTGCCCAAGGGGTCACCAGCTCAGAGCCTGGGGGATTGGAGCCCAGGGGGTCAGATCCTGGGTGCTCCGTGCTGCAGGCCCAGCCCTCCCTGACTCCCTGGCTCCACACCACACACCAAGAGCCTGTTGCTGGGGACACAGAGGGACACAGACTTGCAGCTGCTGAGAACATAGCCGATTCCAGCTTAGAGGTGACAGTGAGGGAAGAGGAGGAAGGGGCAGGTGGTGGGGGAGGGCACTTTGGGAGGGGCTGAGACAAAGAATGAGTCTGAGTTTGCCAGGCAAAAAGGAAAAACAAGATCAGCATTTCTCTGAGTGGTCTCCCATCACCTGCACCAGAGGGGTGGGAGTGTTAAAATGCAGATTCCCAGGCCCCCCGGTCCCCGACACCCTGTCTTCTCATAAGACCCTGTCTGAGTTTGAGGACCCCTGCTGCCCAGGCCTGGGTCCCCCACGCCTAGCCCTCTTCAGTACTTGTCACCCTGTGTCCCAAGCATTACAGCGTGTGTCCAGAACATCAGTAATTTTTCTCAAGATGACCTGATTAATGCGCTAATTTACAAAAAAATGTGCATCCTAAAATTAGGTATAAATTTAACAAGACACATGCTTGAAAAGATGTGTGGCCTCATTCACAGTAAGACAAATGCAGACTAAATCCACAAGAACTAGGCTTCTCACCGAGCGTGCATAAGGAGAGAATCGTTTGATAACACACCATGCTGGTGAGAGAGAACAGGCAGCCTCAAGGTTGGGTGAAGTGTAAAGACAATTTGGCTATATCTTCTCAAAAAAAAAAGTAACTTTGACCCAACAACTCCATTTAGCAATTCCCGCAGTGTTCCACTGTCCAGATTTTCGATCTTTCATTAGTATCAACAATGCTGCAGTGAGCATCCCTGATACATAACGTTCCTAACTTCAAAAGTTCATCAACAGAGGGCTGGTCAAATGAACTATAGGATATCTGTTCAATGGAGCACCATAAAGCTGCAAACCACAGAATAGGGGTGTCACAGATTGAATCACGTCCCCCCAAAATATGTGTCAACTTGGCTAGGCCATGATTCCCAGTACTGTGTAGTTGTTCTCCATTTTGTGATCTGATGTAATTACCCTCCATTTTGTGATGAGTTGCAAATCCCAACCTCTATACGTTAATGAGGCAGGATCAGTGTGGGGTGTATCTTGAGTCACAGCCTTAGAAGAGGATGTGATTCAAGTCACACCCTTGCTTGAGTCACACCTTTTATCTTATAAGAGATGAAAGGAGAGAGAAGCAAGCAGACAGGAGAGAGACCTCACTACTACCAAGAAAGAAGAGCTGGGAGCCAAGTGCATTCTTTAGACCCAGGGTCCCTGCGCTGAGAACCTCCTAGGCCCAGGGGAAGTTTGATGCCAAGACACATGGAGATCTCCAAGGAACGCTGGGCCCACAGATGTTGAAAGAAAACAAGGACCTTCCTCCAGAGCGGACAGAGGGCAAAAGCCTTCCCCTCAAGCTGTTGTGAGAGAACAATTTGTTTGTTAAAGGCATCTACTTGTGGTATTTCTGTTATAGCAGCACTAGATAACTAAGACAAAGGGTATTCTATTTGTACTGATAGGGAAAGGTTTTCAAAATAAGTGAAAAAAAAAACCAAACAAGGTGCAGAATGAGGTACATAGTAGTTTATCATTTGTGTCTCCCTTCTGACCCCAGAAATGTATCAAAAGAGGGAACTGGGTGGCCGAAGGAGGGACAAGGGTGGGAGGGAGACTTCCTTTCACTTTAAACCTTTTTGTCCTTCTTGAACATTATATCAGGTGCATAAATTCTTTATTCTGAAGGTTCATTTTTACAAGGAAAAGTGCTGACTTTGTTAAAATAGTTGCAGGAGCTTGTCTTCCAAATCAAGTAGGACAGGGGCTGGCTGAGGTTTTAGGTGATGGTGACTTTCCACCTTACATCAACAGGCAAAATCTCCACCCCCTCCTATTTTAGCACTAATTTCCTGAATTGGTAAGATTTCTCTTAAAAGAGACACAATGAAGTTGGTGAATAAAATACCAATGACAATTTAATCTTTTTACAGGGGTATACATATTAAGGAGTCCCTGCGTGGTGCAAACAGTTAACAAGCTGGGCTGCTAACTCGAAGGCTGTCAGTTTGAAGCTACCCAGAGGCACCTCGGAAGAAAGGCCTGGCAATCTACTTCTAAAAAAGCAGCCATTGAAAGTCCTATGGAGCCCAGTTCTGCTCTGGGACACAGGGAGGGGGGGTCACCATGAGTTGAAGTTGGCTCAGTGGCAACTGGTATGTGTATACGGGCTAGAGAGGGTCCTGGCATATGAGAGAAACACGCCCACGTTAGCCAAAGGAGTGACCAGTTCAAGGACTGTGCTGGGCGATGTCCCATCCACAGTCTCTTTTTCTTCTCACGACTTCTGGTCAGACATTTGTCTGATGTTTTTTTGGCCGGTGGGGACTGCCCACTACCCCTCCACATCATACACCCTCCTCCTTGCTTTCTATTCTCCTTCCAGGACAATCCTGTGTTCCACCATTTTCAACCCTTCCCCCTCATTTGAACACCCAATCCTTCACACACTTGCTTCCTTCCTAATTTTTAATTTGAATCTTTGTCTAATTATTTTCTCATACTGCCGTGTTCTCAGACAATAACTCTAAAATCACTCCCAAGAGGAGGGCGAGGAACCAAGAGTTTCAGAATGAGTAAAAAAAAAAAAACAAGGAAATCCTGTACATCTAAGACATGGCTTTCCAGTTTCAGCTACCTATTTTTTTTTTTATTGCGACAAAACTTTTACCATTTGAGCGTTTTTTACGTGTACAATTCCGTGACATTGATGACGTTCATCATGTCAGGCAGCCATCCCCACTCTCTGTTTCCAAATTATTCCACCACCATTAGCAGAAACTCAGAGCCCCTAAGCAACGACTTCCTCTTTCCTCTTCCTCCCACCCCTGGTAACCACGAATAAACTTTCGTCTCTCTACCTTTGCCTAGTTTAGATACTTTATATAAGTGGGATTACACAATATTTGTCCTTTTGGACTTATTTCGCTCAGTATAAAATCTGGTCTTCAAGGTTTAGCCATGTGGTAGCCAAGGGAGGCAGTAAAGATATTATTTTGTTCTTAAGTCTTGTGTCTTCAATGATGGATTAAAACTTGAGCCTACCAAAAGACCATCCCTTTGGGGTGTTTTCCTCATATGAACACTAGGCTCACGGCAATCTGCTGCTGGTGTGGCTAAAAAAAAAGAGACATTCAGACAACAGATTGGGCTGGGAGTACAAGTCTCCTGTCTGGCTTTCACAAATATACTGAAAAAAATGTCTGATGCAGAAGTTACTGGTGAGGAACAAAAAACCTGAAGATAGCAGTTTTGTGTCCATTACCAAATACTGGCAAAACGAAAGCTCAGACTAAGCTCTTTACAATAAGTATGAAGAGTCAGACTATAAAGACTCCGAGTGAGACAAGCTGCAATGCAACTAAAAAGCTCGGATGACAAGCCTGGGGCAGTGAGTTTGTGTTAACAGTGGTGGAACAATTCGGAAAAGGAGGGTGAGAATGGTCGCATAATTTGAAGGACATGAGCAATGTCGCTGAATTGTATATGTAGAAATTGTTCACTTGGTGTATGTTCTACTCTGTCTGTTCTCAACAACAGAAATAAAATAATTATTAAAAAAAAGATGCTGCAGTCCGTGTGTTCACGTGCTGCATTAACGAACGTCATTGTATCATGTATTAGTAAAGCTACCATGAGTGCTTTTTAAATATCTTTATCTGATCCATTAGAAAGTCCAAAAAGTGTATAAAGAAAACAAGAGCCTTTATTTTCTATGGCCACTCTGCTATAAATGGAATGTTCCACTTTGTTAAAAAGCAAAACAACTGAAAGCGTTAGTTTCCTAGATAACAAAGTACCACAAACTGGGTGGCTTATCAAAAAACACTTGTTGCCATCTAGTTGATTCCAACTCATGGTGACCCCATGTGCTGCAGAGTAGAACTTCCCCCAGGGTTTTCTTGGCTGCAATCTTCACAGACCACCACTTGCCTGTCAGTCGTTGTACTGTGGTGGCTTGTGTGTTGCTGTGATGCTGGAAGCTATGTCACTGGTATTTCAAACACCAGCAGGGTCACCAACGGTGGACAGGTTTCAGCAGAACTTCCAGACAAGGCAGACTAGAAAGAAGGACCTGGTGATCTACTTCTAAAAAAAATTGGCCAGTGAAAACCTTATGAATAGCAGTGGAACAGTGTCTGATGTAGTGCCGGAAGATGAGCCCTCAGGTTGGAAGGGACTCAAAAGATGACTGGGGAAGAGCTGCCTCCTCAAAGTAGAGTTGACCTTAATGATGTGGATGGACCAAGCTTTTGGGACCTTCATCTGCTGATGTGGCATGACTCAAAATGAGAAGAAACAGCAGCAAATATCCATTAATATTAGGAATGTGGCATGTAAGAAATATGAATCTAGGAAAACTGAAAATTATCCAAAATGAAGTGAAATGTTTGAAGAAAGATATCCTAAGCATTAGTGGGCTGAAATGGACTGGCATTGGCCGTTATGAATCGAACAATCATATGGTCTACCACGCTGGAAATGACAAATTGAAGAGGAACGGTGTCACATTCATTATTGAAAAGAACATTTGAAGATCTAACCTAAAGTACAGCACTGTCAGTGATAGAATACCCATATGCCTACAAGGCAGACCAGTTAATACGACTATTATTCAAATTTACACACCAACCACTAATGCCAAATATGAAGAATTTGAAGATTTTTTACCAACTTCTGCAATCTGAAATTGATCAAACATGCAATCAAGATACATTGATAATTATTGGTGATTGGAATGAGTGTTGGAAACAAAGAAGAAGGATCAGTAGTTGGAAAATATGGCCTTGATGATAAAAATGACACCAGAGATCACATGATAGAACTTTACAAGACCAATGACCTATTCATTGGAAATACCTTTTTTCAAAACCATAAGCAGTGACTATATACATGGACCTCTCCAGATGGAGTACACAGGAATCAGATCGATTACGTCTGTGGAAAGAGACTATGAAGGAGCTCAGTGAAGGCGCCGACTGCAGGACAGACCATCAATTGCTCATGTGCAAGTTCAAGTCAAAGCTGAAGAAAATTAGAACAAGTCCACGAGAGCCAAGGTAAGGCCTTGAGTATATCCCACCTGGATTTACAGACCATCTCAAGAATACACTAATGACCAAATACCAGACAAGTTGTGGGAAGACATCAAGGACATCGTACATGAAGAAAGCAAGAGGTGATGAAAAAGACAGTAAAAAAAGAAAAGACCAAAACAGATGTCAGAAGAGACTCTGAAACTTGCTCCTGAACAGAGTAGCTAAAGTGAACATAGGAAACGATGAAGCAAAAGAACTGAACAGAAGATTTCAAAGGGCAGCTTGAGAAGACAAAGTAAAGTGTTATAATGACAGTGCAAAGACCTGGAGTAGAGAGCCAAAAGGGCAGAACACGCCCAGCATTTCTCAAACTAAAAGAACTGAAGAAAAAACTCAAGCCTAAGTTGCAATTTTGAATATTCTATGGGCAAAAAGAGTTGGAATCGACTCGATGGCATAGGGCTTGGTGGTTTTTTTTTTTTCTTTTGGTTATGGGCAAAATACTGAACGATTCAGGAAGCGTGAAAGAAGGTGGAAGGAATCCACACAGTCACTGTACCAAAAAGAACTGGTTGATGTTCAACCATTTCAGGAGGTGGCATATGATCAAGAATGGACTGTAGTGAAGGAAGAGGTTCAAGCTGAAGCCTTTGGTGAAAAACAAGGCTGCGGGAATTGGCAGAATACCAAACGAGATGTTTAAACAAATGGAGGTAACGCTGGAAGCGCTCACTTGTCTATGCCAAGAAATTTGGAAGACAGCTACCTGGCTGACGGACCGGAAGAGATCCATATTTGTGCCCATTCCAAAGACAGGTGATCCAACAGGATGTGGAAATTATCAAACAATATCATTAATATCACATGCAGGTAAAATTTTGCTGAAGATCACTCAAAAGTGGCTGCAGCAGTACATCAACAGGAAACTGCCAGAAATTCAAACTGGCCTCCGGAGAGGATGTGAGAGAAGAGATATCATTGCTGATACCAGGTGGATCTTGGTTGAAAGCAGAGAAAACCAGAAGGATGTTTACCTGTGTTTCATTGACTAGGCAAAGGCATTCGACTGTGTGAATCATAACAAATTATGGATAACATTGCAAAGAATGGCAATTCCAGAACACTTCATTGTGCTCATGAGGAACCTATACATGGATCAAGAGGCAATCATTTCAACAGAACAAGGGGATACTGCATGGTTTAAAGTCAAGAAAGGTGTGGGTCAGGGTTGTATCCTTTCACCATACTTATTCAATCTGTATGCTGAGCAAATAATCTGAGAAGCTGGACTATATGAAAAATGAGGCATCAAATTCATTGACAACCTACGTTACGCAGATGACACAACCTTGCTTGCTGAAAGTGAAGAGGACTTGAAGCACTTACTGATGAAGATCAAAGACCACAGCCTTCAGTATGGATTACACTTCAACATAAAGAAAACAAAAAATCCTCACAACCAGACCGATAAACACCACCATGATAAACAGAGAAAGATTGAAGTTGTCAAGGATTTCATTTTACTTGGATCCACAATTAACACCCATGGAAGCAGCGTTCAAGTAATGAAACAACACATTGCATTGGACAAATCTGCTGCAAAAGACCTCTTTAAAGTGCTAAAACGCAAAAATTTCACCTTGAGGACTAAAGTGTGCCTGACCCAAGCCATGGTACGTATTTTCAATCACCTCACGTGCATGCAAAAGCTGGATAAGGAATAAGGAAGACTGAAGAACTGATGCCTTTCAATTATGGTGCTGGCAAAGAATACGGAATATAACATGAACATACATGTCTGTCTTGGAGGAAGTACAGCCAGAGTGTTCCTTGGAAGCATGGAAGGCGGGACTTGGTCTCACATACTTTGGACATGTTATCAGGAGGGACCAGTCCCTGGAGAAGGACATCATGCTTGGTAAAGCAGAGGGCCAGCAAAAAACAGGAAGACCCTGAATGAGATGGACTGACACAGTGGCTGCAAAAATGGGCTCAAGCATAACAAGGATTGTGAGGATGGTGCAGGACCTGGCAGTGTCGTTCTGTTGTACACGGGGTTGCTGTGCGTCAGGACTGACTTGATGGCGCCTCACAACAACAATCTTCACGGAAGCAGATTGCCAAGCCTTTCTTCCACAGCCGTGCTGGGTGGTTTGAACCACCAACCTTTAGGCTACTGTTGTTGTTGTCGAGTCAATTCTGACTCATGGTGAGCCCATGTGTTACAGCGTAGAACTGCTCCATAGGGTTTTCTCCTCTGTAATCTTACTGGAAGTGGATCACCAGGTCTTTTGTTCTGTGGCACTGTTGGATGGGTTCCAACTGTCGACCTTGAGGTTAGCAGTCAAGCACAAACCGTTTGCTCCTCACAGGGACCCCTGGTGGCTTCCAAGAACCAACAATTTATTGTCTCACAGTTCTGGAGCTAGACGTCTGAATTCAGGGAACGGCAGGGCCACGCTCTCTTTGCAGGCTCTAGCGGAAGATCCTGTCTTGTCTCGCCTAGAGTCTGGTGGCCCCAGGAGTTCCTTGGCTTACGGCTGCAGCGTAACTCCTAGGGAATAAACGGGAGTCCCTGGTGGTGCAAACAGCTAACAAGCTTGGTTGCTAACTGAAAATGGGAGATTTGAGTCTATCTAGTGGCACTCAGAAGAAAGGCCTGGTGATCTACTTCCAAAAAAAATCAGTCAAAGAAAATGCTGTGGAGCACAGCTCTATTCTGACGCACATTCGGTCGCATGAATTGGAATCAATTCCACGGCAACTTTTTTTTTTTTAATTCTATTCTACAGGAATCAAGTCAAACCCAAACACGTTGCCGTCGAGCTGATGCAACTCACAGCGACTGCACAAGACAGAGTAGAACTGCCCCATGGGGCTGCCAAGGAGCAGCTGGTGGATTCGAACTGCGACCTCTTGGTTAGCAGCTGAGCTCTTAACTATTGTGGCACCAGGGCTCCTGTATTATGGGAAAACACATCTGAAACACACGTTTTTTTAAAAAAAGTATTAATATTCAGATGTATAAAGGGATGCTACAAAAACCCAGTAGAAACGAAGGCAAAGGATAAGAAAAAGCAATTCATTGACAAAGAAATGGAAAGAGTCAATAATCACACGAAAAGATGCTCAACTTCATGAATCATCAAGGACAGGCAAGTTAAAAGCAAGGTACCATTTTTCATTGGACAGATCGGAGCAAAAATTAAGTCTTCCAGTAGAGCTAAGAAGGGCGCCTAAGAGCAGCCTCTCTACGCTGCTGGCAGTAGCGTAAAACTTGCATTGCCTTTTCAAATGGTCAATTGGCAATCCCCTTCACCATTTAACACCCACTTCACTTATGAGCCCTGGTGGCATAGTGGTTAAAAGCTTCACCCACTAACCAAAAGGTTGGCAGTTCGAATCTACCAGCTGCTCTTTGGAAACCCTATGGGGCAGTTCTACTCTGCCCTGTAGTGTCGCTATGAGTCAGAATAGACTCGACCGCAATGGGTTTGCTATGTGGAAAACAAGGAGCCCTGGTGACACAAAGATCTGATCCCCTATAAATTACAGCCTAGAAAATCCTATGGGGCAGTTCCACTCTGTCCGATAGGGTCACCATGAGTCGGAATTGACTTGATGGCAGCGTGTGTGGTTTTTGGTTTTTCACTTGTGACCAGCAGCTCCACCTGTAGACATCTATCCGATAGCTGGGTTCTCACCTGAGCACAAAGATGATGCACACAGATGCTCTCCTAGCCAGCCTCCGCGTAACCGACTTGCAGAATTCCACAGAGCTTTCTGCTTCCCTGTAACACCTGTGCGGGTGCACTGGGCACTCCGGGCAGATGGCTTCCCTGCACACTCCTGTTCCTACCTGTTGAGCTGTATGCCTGCGTTCGTGTTTGTCCCTAAACGTATTCATGGCAGTTGTACTTGTTAGGTAATTCTATAATTTAATTATAAAAACCAACTAATTCTCAGTGCACAGGGCGTTGTTTTTATGAAAACAAACCTGAATGCTCTGAAGAGTCTCGTAAAGACAAGTTGCTAAAAACCAAAACCAAAACGCTGTTGGATAAAGTGAAGCTGAAAGAAGTGTCAAATACTGGGAGGAAGATCCTAAAAATCTATAAGGATTCCGCACTTACGGTTTTCATAAGTGTCTGAACTCTCAGTCAGTTGGTGCATCAATTGCTGTGCTTTGACCAAGCGAGATCAAGGAGTGTACAGACTGGAGGATGCAGGCTCCGAGAAAAGGGCTGGACACATTTGCGGCATTTGCTTTTTTCCACAATGAGAATGTATTCGTGAGTTACCTGTTTCATAACGTTTAAAACTAAAGTGATACCTTTAGCAACATAAAGGATACTTGTAACAGTACAAAATAACTTTTTGTTTCCTGTGATAATTTTTCTTGCTCTGAATTCTAGTCTGCCTGATATATATAGTGGGTTTGGTTTTCTAATCAATTGGAGAGTTTCTGTCTTTTAATAGAGAAATTTAAGCAATTTACACTTAATGTTATAACAGAAATGTTTGCTATTAACTCTGCCATCTTACTTTATGCTATTTGCTTTTTGTGCTTTCTTACTGCTTGCTTTTCTACCTTTTAGGACATGGGCCCTTCTTTCTCTGTTTTTAGCTTTGTTCATATTTTAGAGAGTTTATAGCATGTTTTAAGTTCTACCAGGGTTTATCTCTAAGTTTTCCAAAGTATTTAAAGCCTTTACTTCTCTAATTATCAATGCAAAAACCAGTATCTACCCCTTCTTTCCTTCCTCACTTACTGGTCTTTGCTTGAATTAATCTGGTATTTTGGATGGTTTCTGTTTTGCCAGCCCTTTCAATATGTACACAAAAGCTTTTCTTCAGCCCAGGGTTGTTTTCCTCTTCTGTCTCTGTTGCTTTACTTCAAGTCTATTCTTAAAAGCAGCACCAATTATTTGTAAGTTGGATCTGTTCCGTCATCCTCCTTCTATACTCTTTCTCTTCTCTGCAACACTACCATGTCTCCTATACCCCCATTTACCCTCTATTCGATTTTCTTTTCATCTCATGCTGTTGTGTCCTTACAGCTTTTTTGCTCCTGTTCATAGTTGGTTGTTATTATGTGCCTTTGAGTTGATTTCTGACTCACAGAGACTCCCTGTGACACAGTAGAAATGTCCCATAGGGTTTTCTTGGCTGTAATCTTTATGGGAGCAGATTGTCAGGTCTTTCTCCCATGGAGCCTCTGGGTGGGTTCAAACTGCCAACCTTCCAATTAGCAACTAAGTGCTCAACTGTTGTGCTGCCAGGGCTCCTTGCTGATAGTTTATTCTCAGAAATGAAATGACAAACAGCTTTCTGAAACTTTTCTCTGGATCCTACAGCATACTGTCCTCCCTGGTACACTTTTCTTCTGTGTCTTCCAAGATACTGGCTTCTTTTCCTTATTTCTAGGACTTAAAAAAAACAGGTCCCATGTTGGTGATTCTGACTTTATATGAAAGTCAAAGGTAGGAAATGATGGTCCTGTCTGTGACTGGTGGCACCCCTAGGTAAGTGGGGTGGCCAATTGCAGAGGGATTTCCCCATGGCTTCTGACACCTTCCACATAGTTGCTTTCAGTGGGCAAAGCCTGGTGAGCTTTTCTCAGTCCAGCTCCATCTGCCTCAGTGGAGATACCCTGGACTGTGCATCTTCACTTCTGGTGGGAATGTGAGTGGCTTTTTTACATCTTCTCATGAGTATCGTAGTGTGAAGCTGGGAGAAGGTACTGAAGGCTAGACATTATTTACATCAGAAGTTTCATTAAAAAACTCTTGATGTTACATGGAACTCAAATATGCCAACCATCATGGGACGTGCAGGACTGGGCAACATTTCGTTCTGTTGTACATGGGGTTACTATGAGTCGGAGCCAATTCGACCACAACTAACAACAACAAAAGCAGCAGCAAATTCATGATAAAACTCGTGTCTGAATTAAATGACCCTGATCAGGAACCACTCTGTTTTGGTCATTAACTGTGCGCAGCGTTGACTGTTTTGCCACTTAAATAAATAAGAGCAAATGTTTCTACAGAATCTAGTACAGAAGTACCAAAACCAAAACCAAACCAAGCCCCCTGCTGTCGAGTTGATTCCAACTCATAGTGGCCCTACAGAACAGAGTAGAATTGCCCCACAGAGTTTCCAAGGCTGTAATCTTTACGGAAACAGATTGCCACGTATTTCTCCTGCAGAGCGGCTGGTGGGTTCGAACTAGTGACCTTTCGGTTAGCAAGCGAGCATTTAACCACTGTGCCACAAGGGCTCCTTAGTGCAGGGGTAAGGGGGGGGTCAGGGCAGGCAGGACTTTTGGAGTCACAACTGTAAGTAGGAACAAGGAGAGGCATGCATTTGAAGGAGAGTGTGTGTGTGTTGGGAGGGGGGACTGCTGCTGCCAATAGGGGTGAGGGTGAGACGGTGAGGTGACAGTGGACAGTGATGATGATATTTGGACTGAATGAGTGCTTAAAAAAACACATCTCTTCATTTTTTTCTCTGCACCCGCTTTTAAAATTTCACAATCAACACACTCTTGCATATCACGTATTCTCTTGAACGTTCTCTCTCCTTACCACTGACGTTCCTGTTTCTCTGTGTACCACAAAATCTCTCTACACCGAAATTATCTTCGTTCAACTAAAAGAAACGCTTACATTGTTTCTCACATTGTTACTTGACTTTCTTCTGTTACTGTTATTTTTTAAGTTGATTATCATCCCCTGCCAGCAAATAACAACCCATCAGACAACTCCATGACCTGGCACCATCTTAGCTGAAGGTCTGTCAATGTCTCCCTGGGCTGTCAAATGAAGGGGCAAGAGAGAGGACAAGCCCTAGATTTCCCCACCATTTCCAGAAGGGGGAGAGGCAGGCAGGGGGATTTCTTTCAGAGACTCCATGCATTCAAAGCTCAAGGGTGGGATAAGACCAGGAGCGAAAGAGGTATGGCAGACTTTTGTAAACCACAGATGATGGGAATGAGTTCACAGTGACAGGGAGCTCAGCATCACCTGGGCCATCAAAGTTTATGTCAGCAACGGAAATATCCAACAGTAATTACAAAGGGTTTAAAAATCCAGTCTAATGAAACAGCAATGTGGCCAACACTCAATACTGGGGTTCAGCTACCCTAGCAGGTAACTGGGTGCTCCTCGTTACCTATGGAATAATGTAAGGAGCCCTGGTGGCAGAGTGGTTAAGTGCTTGACTGCTAACTGAAGGGTCATAGTTTGAGCCCACCAGCTGGTCTGCAAGAGGAAGATGTGGCAGTCTGCTTCTGTAAAGATTACATCCTTGGAAACCCTATGGGACATTTCTACTCTGTCCTAGAGGGTCGCTATGAGTTGGAATCGACCCAACAGCAGTGCATTTGGGGTTTTTATGGAATAAAGTAAAATCTCCAGGATGTTCTGCATGCAAAAGACACCCCTGTGCTAGAGCTGGTGAGCACCCCATAACTCAGCAAACCTCACCCTACAGAGGAAGCCTCACCTCAGGTTCAGTGAGGCAACAGCCCACCACTCTGACAGATGCCCCACCCCTCACAGACCATACCTCCTGCAGCTTGACCTCCTCCGGCTGCAGGATCTCCAGCACCCCGCTGCTCCGGATTTCTGGGAGGTCCTGCCAGAGGTTAAACCTTGAGTGCGGGTTACTGAGCAGGCAGATCTGAGGCAGAGCCTTCCTCTCAGGTGGGCTGGCCGGCTCCTCCTCCTCTTCCTCCTCCTCTTCCTCTTCTTCCCCAGGAGCCTCCACACTGGCCGGGGACCTGTCATGTATTTCTGCATCCTGCTGCCTCCTGGTTTCGATTTCTTGCAAAGTTGATTTATCTCGGTATTCCTGATACAGGAGCCCTGAAATCACATGGAGTTGTAATAAAGAGAAGAAAATGATTTTAGATGAAGATCATTCTGAATCACTAAGTCAAGATTTTCGTATTCTCATTAAGGGCAAATGCTCTACCTCGGAATATACAAAGAAAGCTGGGCCCACAGCTGTCCTAGCAAAGCTCTCCTGCCCAGAAGCCAGACCACCACGGTCTTCACCTCTTGGCTAAGAGCAGCACAGGTAGGCTTTTGCCCACAAAGAATAAAGAAATCCCCCAAAGCATTCAAAATCAAGTCACACAAATGTATACAATCCCGCCACATGCTTACTTGGCAAGCAACACAATCTAGAACTTGATGTGTTAATAACTGAGGCGTACAAGTTGACAGAAAAGTCCCAGTTATGTCTCAAAATCCCAACAGGATGTTTTGCACGGCCTTAAATGCTTTCATACTAAAACTCAAGCCTATTCAGTCACAGAATGGGAATACTTGTAAAATCCCATTTTGAAGGAAAAGCCAATTTTTTCATACCAAGTTCATCAACCTTATGATTCAAAGGGGAAAAATTCCTTAGTTTACTTTCACAGTTCCCAGCGTCCTTGCCCTACCAGTTTTACTTGGGATAAACAGACCCCAAGTCTCTAAGGCGGTTGGGGTACAGGCGAACCAGCACACATCTAGCGCCTCCCCAAGGAAAAGCTCATTTTGGACTCATGGCTGTGGGGAAAGCGATGGTGTCTTCCCACACGAGGGCTGGGCTGTTAATGTGGAGCACACCGAGACACTTCAGTGCAAAGAGCAAGGGGCTCCAGGCCCAGGGAGAGGGGAGCGCTCTGGGCAAGATGCGGGGATGGGGGTCAGTTGGTGCCAAGCCTAGGGGGAAGAGGAAAGACCCCAAAGAGTCTCCTCTGCTGAGCCATGGAGGCGGGAGTTGATCCCAGCAGGAGGGGGGCTCCAGGACCCCTCAAGTAAGCTGCTTGGGTTTACATTGAGGAGAACCACGGACTGCAAAGTGGGGACAGGTATGGTGAGGTGAGGGGCAGACGCACACCCCGGAAAGTGGCTACAGCAGTTCCCAGGAGAGTGATAGTGGATGAGATGGAGTGAAGTGCCCCCAGTTCATGGGACAGTCCTGAGGCAGAAGAGGGATCCTGGAGAAAGGCAGGAGCTAAGTCATGGTGTCTTAGTTAGCTAGTGCTGCTGTAACAGAAATACCACAGCTAGATGGCTTTAACAGAAATTTGTTTTTGTACAGTTTAACAAACCAACCAACCTGTTGCCGTCAAGTCAATTTTGACACATAATGACCCTATAGCACGGAGTAGGACTGTTCCATAGGGTTTCTGAGGAGCAGCTGGTGGATTTGAACAGCTGATCTTCTGATTAGCAGCCCAGCTCTTAACCACTGCACCACTAGGGCTCCCTCATACAGTTTAGGAGGTTAGAAATCTGAATTCAGAGCAATGGCTCTAGGGGAAAGCATTGTCCCTGTATTAGGAAGGTCCTTGTCTCTTCAAATTCTGCTTACTGGCTCCTTGGAGATCTCCATGTGTCTTGGCATCTATCTTACTTGATCTCTCTTGCTAGATTGCATTTTTTCTCTTTTATATATCAAAAGAGATTGACTCAAGATACACTCTACACTAATCCTGCCTCATTAACATAACAAAGAAGCCCCATTCCCAAATGGGATTATAACCACAGGCATAGAGGTTAGGTTTCACAACACATATTTTTGGGGAATGTAATTCAATCCATAACACTCCACCCTTTCCCCCAACACCAATTTGTTTCCTTGCCACACGCAAAACACATTCACGCCATCATATCACTCTAAAAGTCTTAAAGCAACTTCAAGTTCAAAATCTCATCTTCTGAGTCATCTAAATCAAATATGGGTGAGACTTTAGGTGTATTCCATCCAGGGGCAAAATTCCTCTTCGTCTGTGAATCTCTGAAATCTAGACTACAAGTTATCTGTTTCCACAGTACAATGTAGAACAGGCACAAGGTAGACATTTCCATTACTGAATGGGAGAAATTGGAGGGAAAGAAGGGATAATGGGCACCAAGGAAGTCCCAAACCCAGCAGAACAAATTACATTAGCTCTCAAGGCTTGAAAATAATCCTCTCTTCTCTGAGACCATCCCAGCAATGTCCTGCCCTCCAGACTGGGTGTTGGCCATGCCTTCTGGATTCTGGGTGGAGGTTCCTCGGTCCTGGGCTTCAGCTCCACCTTCCAGTCCCTCTGGGATGACAACTCTGCTCCTTTGGCTTTAGGTGCACCATTTTCCTAGTCCACCTCAGTGACTTCCCTATCCCCTTGGCCCTGGCAGGACCCATTCTTCTGCCCCTTGGGCATGGCAGCCCACCCTCAGCTTTGGGTGGTGGCCCCATTCCCCCGGTATACCTTAAAGATAGCCCCACACTCTGGAACTGTGTTGAAATGGAGTTTGAAACCTAGGAGGCTGTGGCCCCACCCTTTGAGATCCAGAAGACTCTGGTCCCACCCTTTGAAACCAAGAAGAGCCAGCTTCCCATGCTCCTTTCAACAGTTCTGCTGATCTCTGAGCTGATCCAGGGATGGTTCTTTTCTTTTCTTTGAAGAGAAGATATGTAGCTCCTTTGGCCTGTTTCCAGCCTACAGAATTCCAAGAGGCAGACAGCAGTCTTTCCTTTCGTTCTTTCTCTGCCCCCTTTAGTCTAAGCTGATAGATTTTCTGCTGTGGTAGCTGGATAGATCCATGAGTCACAGGCTTAATCTCTTCAACAAGATTGTGTAGCCACATCCTTGGTGAGCATTTTAGGGCATGTGTCCTTAGTTTGTACAACAGAATTTCCCAAATCTTTAAGTTCTGTTTTCATTTTTCACAGTTCATTTTTAAGTCCATCTCTTTCCTCTCCCATTTTACTATATGCAGCAAGGAGAAACCACACGGCCCCTTTAAGATCTTGCTTAGAAATCTCATCAGCCTGATATCCAAGTTCATCACTTACAAGTTCTACTTTCCGCCAAACATTCTAACATAATTCAGACAAGTTCTTTGCCCCTGCATAAAAAGCACTACCCTTCCTCCACTGTCCAATTATGTGTTCATCATTTCCTTTTAAACTCTCACCAGAAGCACGCTTAACATCCACAATTCTAGGAACATTGTGTTGCTGGGGCCATATGTATTCTTTAAGATGATACGGACTTTCTCTGTAGCTGTCCTCACTTCCTTCTAAGCCCTCAACAGAATTGCCTTTGATATCCATAATTCTACCAACAGACTCTTCAAGGCAATCTAAGCTTTTACTATTAACCAAACCAAACCCATTGTCGTCTAGTTGATTCTGACTCATAGCGACCCTATAGGACAGAGTAGAACTGCCTCACAGGGTTTCCAAGCAGCAGCTGGTGGATTTGAACTGCTGACCTTTTGGTTAGCAGCTGTAGCACTTAACCACTGTGCCACCAGGGCTCCTTTACTATTGCTGCTGTTGTTGTTAGGTGCCGTCAAGTCAGTTCCGACTCATAGTGATCCTGTGTACAACAGAACGACACACTGCCTGGTCCTGTGCCATCCTCACAATCATTGTTATGCTTGAGCCCGTTGTTGCAGCCACTGTGTCAATCCACCTCACCCAGGGTCTTCTTTTTTGCTGACCCTCTACTTTACCAAGGGTCTTGAATTGAATTATGTCCCCCAAAATAGTGTGCTGGTCTGGATCAATTTGGCTGGGCCATAATTCTCAGTATTGTATGATTTTCCTGTATGTTGTAAATCCTGCCTCTATGATGTTAATGAGGGAGGATGGGTGGCAGTTATGTTAGTGAGACAGGACTCAATCTACAAGATTGGATTGTGTCTTGAGGCAATATTTTGAGATATGAAGAGAGAGGTGAGCAGAGAGACAGGGACTTCCTATCACCTAGAAAGCAGTGCTGGGAGCAGAGTGTGCCCTTTGGACCGAGGTTCTCTGTGCGGAGAAGCTCCTAGTCTGGGGGAAGATTGATGAACAGGTTGTCAGAGAGAGAAAGCCTTCCCCTGGAGCTGATGCCCTGATTTTGGACTTTTAGCCTACTTTACTGTGAGGAAATAAATTGCTCTTTGTTAAAGCCATCCACTTGTGGTATTTCTGTTACAGCAGCACTAGATAACTAAGACACTGAGCGTGATGTCCTCCTCCCGGGACTAATCCCTCCTGATAACATGTCCAAAGTATGTGAGACGTAGTCTCACCATCCTTGCTTCTGGGGAGCATTCTGGTTGTACTTCTTCCTTCTTCCTTCCTTTACTATTAGGCACCTTAAAACTCTTCCAGCCTCCACCCATTACCCAATTCCAAAATCAATTTCACATTTTAGGTGTCTGTTTGAACAGCACCCTGCTCTTTTGGTACCAAATTCTGTCTTAGTCATTTAGTATTTTTTTATAACGGAAGTACCACGAGTGGTTGGCTTTAACAAACAGAAATTTATTCTCTCACAGCTTGGGAGACTAGAAGTCTGAATTCGGGGCATTGGCAAAGGGAAGGCTTTCTCTCTGTTGGCTCTGGAGGAAGGGCCTTGTCTCTTCAGCTTCTGCTTCCTGGTTCCTTGAAGATCTCCATGTGTCTTGGCACCTATCTTACTCTATCTCTCTTGCTGGCTTTCGTTTTTTCTTTTATGTCTCAGAAGAGATTGACTCAAGATACACACTATACTAGTCCTTTAGGGTTAACATAACATAACATTAACACAACAAAGACGAACCATTCCCAAATGGGATCATCACCACAAGCATAGAGGTTAGGTTTTACAACACATATTTTGGGGGGATATAATTCAATCCATAACACATAGAGGGCAGTGGTGGTTCAGGGGTAAGAATCCTGGCCTTCCATGCGGGAGACCCGAGTTCAATCCCAGCCAATGCACCTCATGTGTTGCTGCCACCTGTCCGTCAGTGGAAGCCTGTGTGTTGCTATGATACCGAACAGGCTTCAGCAGAGCTTCCAGACTAAGACGGACTAGGAAGAAAGGTCTGGAGATCTACTTCTGAAAATCAGCCAGTGAAAACCCTATGGATCACAACAGTCTGATTCGCAAACAACCATGGGGACAGCACAGGATCAGGCAGCACTTTGTTCCATTGTGCACGGGGCCACCATGAGCCGGGGGCCACCTCGAAGGCAGCTAACGACAAGTCATAAATAATGCCCAGTGACTGGTCTGTTAACAGGGTCTGGTGGCGCCACTCAAGGACGCGGGAACACAAGAGGAGGGCCCGGCAAGGGGGTGGGGTGGAGCGGAGGGACAGGCTCAGTTTTGAACATGTTGAAATTGAGGTGTTCTGAGGGACACCAGAGGCAAGTCCAGCGGGCAGTGGGACTCACTGACCTGGAGCCCGAGAGGGGCTCAGGGTCCTTTGATATGTTTACTTATAAAAGGAAGACGCTGACTCCCCTAGGACATTTCTAATCACTTAAACATACTACGTGTACAGCTCTTGGTCTTAGAATGCAGTAAAAACCGTCACCTATTTTTCCTTCTTTACCTAATTGTTAAAATATCTAAAAAGTAGAAAGAAAGAAAAAGACTTGGAAATTCTGCATGGGGCTGGATAAATTATAGTCATAAGCAGAAGCCTAATAAATCAACTCTGGATTAAATTACTTGGCTTCCGGCACTTCATAACTCTAAATTATAAAGCCTTTATGCTAAGGTAAATATATCATTTACTTCCAGAAATTAAGGCGCTATATTTTTACGATGTTACTACCCAGCAGAATACAAGGAGTTAATTTGACAAAGGAATTAAAAAGAAAATCGAAGTCTCTGCTGAATGCATCCCAGGAAAAAGATCTACGAAGGCAGAGGTCTAATGTTACCACATAACCTGCTATAATTTTGGATGCTAACTGCCTACACATAACGATGTAACTATAAACGCTAATTGTTCTGCTCTGTGGCTGATGCTGTGTTTACGGAGGTTTAAAGAAACCAGATTTCCACGAATTGACTTGGATTTACTTTCGATGCTTAGCAGAGTGCCTCCCACATAGTAGGTACTCAAATATTTGCTGAATTGAAGACCTCTTAGAAAAGCAATTTCCAAGGTTCACAAAAGTGTCTAGTTTGGTGTATTTTTTGAAGATTGAAAAAGATGTCTTAAGACATATGCTACAGTCAGCAAACCATAGGTCGACACTGTGTGGAACGTCTCACTGTGGTGCATGTGCTGCAAAGAGATACAGGTATCAGCACTGTGAGAGTCACCGGGTTAAAAATTTCTGAAATCATATCGCGGCAGACACCGTTGGCTGCCTACCTCCTGTCTCCTCAAACTCCTTCTTCCCAGTTGGCAGGAGAGGGGTTTGTTTGGGTGTTGACCCATCCTGTGCTCAGGGAAGTGAGTAAACGCTGACTGATCAAAACCTTCCACAGGTCCTGTCCCCCTGCCGGTAGTAGGTGTGTAGACATGGCATGTGACACAACCTGGCCAAGGAGAGTAAGGGGACATCTTCCAAGGGCTTCTCAACAAGAGTCCCTCCCCAGTAGACACATGAAGATAAACGGCCCTTTCAGCTTTAACTCATGGATGCTTGAAGACGTGGTGCCTGGAGTTGTGGCAGCCATCTTGGGACATGAAGCCCAAATGCTGAGAACGGGGGAGGGAAAACAGCTGGGTCATTGTTCCCCTGAATAAACCAACTTTGGAACCCCCTACCCCTGGACTCATTAACTGAAATACAATGTTTCTACTATTTAGAGTCACTTTTTGTTGAATGTTCTGTTACTTGCAGCCAAAAACTCCCAATACAAGTAATTTTAGAATTTTCTTAAAACTTCATACTTTCTTCTGAGGTATTTAGAATATGAATTTAAGCATCTATTTTTCTTGTAGTTACTGTGATGACAAAGAGTTATATGACACACCGAGTACCATTTTTCATAGTCAGTATATTTTTATTTGTATTAAAATTCAGAAATAAAAAACAGGGTAGCTCTATCTGAGGAGCTGTATGCTATCTGATTAAATTTCTGTACTCGGTGTACCGTTATCTCGTATTTTGTACACTCAGTAAGCATGACTTTATATGGAAATCAAGTTTACCTGGTACAGGGGCCAGCGTGAGCCTTGCACCCGGTGGAATTGCATCCATGTGGAATTGGAAGACTTAACTCCCGTCTCTCCTAATTAAAATGATCTATACCAGGTTAGCCGAACTGCCCTGCAGAAGAAGGATAAGCCCCTAGCTCTTCTTGCCAAACCCTCTGGAGTCATTCCAAATCTCACTTTCCAAAGAGACTAATTCCTTGGATCTTTCAAATAGAAACTTCCTAAAGGACAGAGAATTCATTCATTAGGTATTTAGTGAGCACCTTCTAGGTCCCAAGCATTGTGTTAGGTGCTAGAGACAATGACAACAACAACACACAGACAAAACCAGTAAGACAGATCTCTGTTCTCAGGGTGGTACAGTGAAGTGCTTGGCTGCTAACCAAAAGGTCGGTGGTTTGAGCCCACCAGCTGCTCAGTGGGAGAAAGGTGTGGCAGTCTGCTTCTGTAGAGATTTATAGCCTTGGAAACCCTACAGAGAAGTTCTATTCTGTCTTATAGGGTTGCTCTGAGTCAGGATCGACTATCAGGGCAATAGGTATGGTCTCCTGAGGAGTCATGGGGCGAGGGGTGCAAATCCACCTAAAGGAGCCATGGAAGAAAGATCTGGTGATCTGTTCCAAAAAGTCAGCCATTGGAAACCCCATGGAGTACAGTCCTACTCTGACACGCATGGGGTCGCCACGAGTTGCAATTGACTCGACGGCACTGGTGGTGGCCATGGTCTCCCGAGGGCCCTATCCAGTTACGATAATTGCATACCGTACCTGCAAAATCCAAAAAAGTGGTCTACAAAATGCCTGCCTGCTCATTGCATTTTCCTCCGCCCTTAATAACACCGTATCTGTAGGAACCTGCAGTCCTTTCCTCACACCTGGCAAAGCGCTCGCCTCACTTGCAGAGCTGAAAGCGGCTACCAGGTTCTAGGTGTCTGCTTAGCATAGACCTCACATTAAGTATCAAGTCATGGACATGGCATGGTAACAGGTGCTGTCGTTCAGTCCTGCCCCTGAGAAATTCACCATTATCCCCGGAGACACTGGCAGGGGGAGCAGGGGAAAGACTCAGCATGCCAGAGCCCCTACTGTTTGACAGATGAGGAAACTGGAGCCCAAGAAGAGCAGGCCCTCGGGCCCCGACTCCCAGTTTCGAGCTCACACCATCAAAGCACCTAGCTCAACAGGTCCAATGATTTCCAGGCACAAAGTCCCAACATGCCCCTGACAGAGAGCGAGAGGAAAGCAGGCTCCATGAAAGGGGGTGTGGGCCTCTTCTGTCCCCCACCCCAAATGTCCTTCTAAGTCATGACACTGAGCTCAGCCAAACGAGGATGTTTCAGGAGAGGCGACTGGGGCTTCTGGAGTCTGCCAAGGTGGAGGTTGCCTTCCCACTACGAAGGACAGTGAGGTCTACTAAGGCAGAGGTTGCCTTCCCGCTACGAAGGACAGTGAGGTCTACCAAGGCAGAGGTTGCCTTCCCGCTACGAAGGACAGTGAGGTCTACCAAGGCAGAGGTTGCCTTCCCGCTACGAGGGACATTGAGGTCTACCAAGGCAGAGGTTGCCTTCCCGCTACGAAGGACAGTGAGGTCTACCAAGGCAGAGGTTGCCTTCCCGCTACGAGGGACATTGAGGTCTACCAAGGGAGAGGTTGCCTTCCCGCTATGAGGGACACTGAGGTCTACCAAGGCAGAGGTTGCCTTCCCGCTACGAAGGACAGTGAGGTCTACCAAGGCAGAGGTTGCCTTCCCGCTACGAGGGACAGTGAGGTCTACCAAGGGAGAGGTTGCCTTCCCGCTACGAGGGACACTGAGGTCTACCAAGGCAGAGGTTGCCTTCCCGCTACGAGGGACACTGAGGTCTACCAAGGCAGAGGTTGCCTTCCCGCTACGAGGGACACTGAGGTCTACCAAGGCAGAGGTTGCCTTCCCGCTACGAGGGACACTGAGGTCTACCAAGGCAGAGGTTGCCTTCCCGCTACGAAGGACAGTGAGGTCTACCAAGGGAGAGGTTGCCTTCCCACTACAAAGGACAATGAGGTAGAGAGTTGAGAGGAAGGAGTTTCAGGAGTCTTTGTTGCACATGGCAATTTCTTAATGGTTGGCATCAGTTTCAGATCAGCCCCTCTCTGTCTCCCCAGCAATCAAAGCGAAGACCCACCAGCACCAGCACCAGCGCCAGCGCCAGCGCCAGCGCCAGCACCTCCAGCCTGACGCAGTGGTCTGCCAGCCGGAACGCAATTCCTGGAGGCAGCCCCCTAGCAGGGCTCAGCGCTCACTCCACCCCCTCAGCTTTGCAGGAGTCTGGGATCCTCTCTGTGTTCATTTTAAGGAAAAAAAAAAAAAAACCCCGCTGCTAGGGAAGAGTGGGCAGGCCCTGAAGACTCCCAAGGCGTGGGGTCTCCTGTGGCAACGGAAGCTGCAGTCCACCCCTGGAGACACTTCACATCCTTCCCAGGGTCTGGGACTGGAGGACAAGAATTATATTATTTGGTTATCTGTTTGCTTTGTTTGGTTTAAGGGGGAAATTTCCAGACCTAGAATTGTTACTTAATGAAGAGACTGCGGCTCTGAGAGCATGGAAGAATGAAAAGGTTTTCTAAGCAGTTGGGACCATTTTCAGGAAAATGGAATCCACATTATTCACGCCCCGGTGCCGCTGGTGACGAAGATGAGAGCTAGTTTGATGTCACTAGTGCTGGGGTTCTCTGGGTGCTGCCTCACGCCACTCTCTGCAGTGGCAGCTGAGGCTGTGGCTTTGTGGGTGCTGGATACACTGGTTGTGCCTTCTGGGTCCTTTGTGCCCACATCTCTGGCCACTTTTCTGGAGGGGCAGGTGACACCAGGCTAAACTTCCAAACCCAGGGACGTCTGGGGCTCCGGCTTCTCTCGGTTTTACCTTCCCTCTCCTGTACAAAGTCCCCCGCGGCCACCTCTCCCCAGAATCACACCATCACCCGAGAACCCCTCACCTCCACACTCCACTCTCAGCTCCAACTCTGCAACCGCTAGCCCACCAGGCTCCTCCCCGCCTCGGGCATGGCCCAGGATGGCAGAAGGGGCAGGGGGAAAAGGTGTCCTCCCCCAGAGCAGACCTGGGCAACAGACCCCTCTGGAGAGAGCAGGATGGATATCCACTTGCTAAAGCCCAATTGTTCAGCAACATTAATTAACGTGGCAGTTTTGCCTCTGGAACCATTTCGAACCAAATATGTCAAAAACCTTCCTACCTGCGTCAGACACATTCACGCACACGCAGTGCAGCAGCATCCCATGAGCAGGGGACCCCGAGTCCACCAGGCCCCCGCTGGCGTTCCCGAACGCAGCCCCGCCGCCGGGGACACCCACCTATTTGCTCGATGAGGTTCCTCCAGGAGTCGGCCGGGATGGGGTGGATCCTCTGCAGGGCCTCGGTGAGCGTGGTGGGGCTGTCGGCCAGCGCCGGGCACTCCTCGGGCGTGGTCCCATTGCCCGGGGTGGAGGACGACTCGCTGGGGGGGCGGGGGGCAGGGAGGGCCCGGTTATTTGGAAGCAACGACACACGTCGGCCTGCTGCGGGCGGTGCTGGCATCGCGGCCAGCGGGCCCCAGGGCCGGGCGGGCCCACAGGTCCTACTTGTCACCCACCAGGGCGCGCCGGTGATTCATGCCGCGGCGGCCCGCCCGGACCTTCATGTTTTCCGAGCCCGCGGGCAGCGGCGGAAAGTTGGCGCGCCCCGACTCCGACGGCCCGCACCCAGGACCACCCCGCGCTCCCCGCCCCCTCGCCGGCAGCACGCGGGGGGCTGCGCGCCGAGCCTCCGTTCCGCGTCCCGGGGCCACGCGGCCAGAGCGGAGCCACCCGGGGAGACGGGCCGAGGGTGCGCGGGGGCCGGGGCTGGCCGTCGGGGGACCCCCGGATGGGCGCGGGGCGACCGGACGGGGGTAGCCGAGGGGACGGCAGCCCGGGGGGTGGCCCGCGATGGGCGCCCGGGGCCGGGGTGGCGCGCGGGGTCCGGGGCTCCTTGTCCTCACCTGCCGGGCAGGTGTCCCGCCGCCGAGTCGCGCGCATCGCTCTCCGAGGTGGAGCTGTCGTGGTCCACCGCGCAGGCGGCGCTGAAGGCGGCGGCCAGCAGCTCCATGGGGCCGGCCGGGGCCGGCGGCGCCGGGCGACGAGCGGGCACGGAGCGGGGTCGCAGCGCGCGGCTGGAGCCGGAGCTGCTGCCGCCGCCGCCGCCGCTGAGCGCTCCCGCGGGCGGGCTGGCGGGCGGGCGCGCGCTGGAGGCTCCGGGGTTGCCAAGGCAACGGGGAGGCGGGCGGGCGCGCGCGGGGGCGAGGCCGGCGGGCGGGGGCGCAGAGGGCCGGCGCGACCCGGGGCCGCGGGCGCAGACTCGGCCGGACCTCGGCAGCGCGCGCCCGCCGGCCTGGCCCGCCTGGCTAAGGAGGTGGGGGCCGCTGGCCCAGCCTCGCCTTCCCAGCTCCTCGCCGCGGTCCAGCCGGGCCGCCCCAGCTCCGCAAGGTCACGCCGTGATCCCTAAGAGCAACTTGGACCGTGCGGGCGGCGCGACCTTCTCCTCGGTGCGCCCTCAAACCTCCGCCTTGCCCACGCCTGGCCTTTGCCGCCCCGGGTCCGGCCTCGGCGGAACGCATCCCCGCCGGAGCTGCCCCTGTCTGAGGAAGTCCGTGGCAGAGACTGGGACCTTAGAGGCCCTCTGCCCGCACACGCGTGACCCGCTCGGTGGGGAGGGGGCCGGCGCGGAAGCCTCTCTCATGCAGGTCTGGCTGCAGGACAAGCAGGGGAGTCAGAGGCCCGAGGCTCCGACCGGCCCGGGATGGATTTGGGGGTGGAGGAGGAGAAAGTGGCCCCCAAACCTCCCCCAGTTTCCCTGCCCGGTCATATCGACTTCCAGAATCTGCACCTTCGTGTTATCTAGTTCAATCACCTCCGGATACAGAACCAATCCCACCGCCATGGACTCAGTCCGACTGCCCCACAGGGTTTCCAAGGCTGAAATCTTCACAGAAGCAAACTGCCACCTCTTTCTCCTGCCCAGCAGCTGGTGGGTTGGGACCACTGACCTTTTGGTTAGCAGCCCAGCACTCAAACCGCAGCAGCACCAGGGCGCCTTCCAGATACAGAAAGCAAGCAAAAATGGAGACTGGACTGCAGTGCAGTGGTGAGGGGGTCAAGGAGGGCACCTGCTGCGCAGCGAGGTCCTGCCTCAGTGACAGTGAACCCTGTCTAGCCGTGACCTGCAGGTCTTGAGGGATTTCCAACAGACAACCAGCAGGTCAGGGTCCTTTCCCAGAGGCCACTGAGGTCCCGTGACAAGGACCTGTGTCTCAAGCCAGGGCTAATTCCTTAGGTTTACCATCCTGAAGATACCAGGGGTGGGGGTGGGGGTGGAGTACAGAGCCAAGTGGAAACATCTTCCCCTGCACCTTCCACCTGTGGGGCATTTGTTTAAATGGACACTTGCCCTGTGCTTTAGTGCAAATGCTCCTGGCGGGAACGCTTCAGTTACTCTTAGTGGCTTGTCTTTAATCGATCTAATAGGAGTCCCTGGGTGGGCACCAATGGGTGGGAGTTGGAACCCACCCAGAGGCACCCCTGAAGACAGGCCTGGAGATCTGCTTCACAGTCACAGCCTTAAAAACCCTATGGAGGTCTTAAATGCTAACAAGCGGCCATCTAAGATGCATCAATTGGTCTCAACCCATCTGGATCAAAGGAGAATGAAGAACACCAAGGTCACACGATAACTATGAGCCCAAGACAGAAAGGGCCACATGAACTAGAGACTTACATCATCCTGAGACCAGAAGAACTAGATGGTGCCCGGCCACAACTGAAGACTGCCCTGACAGGGAACACAACAGAGAACTCCTGAGGGAGCAGGAGAACAGTGGGATGCAGACCCCAAATTCTCACAAAAAGACCAGACTTAATGGTCTGACTGAGACAAGAAGAATCCTGGCGGTCATGGTCCCCAAACCTTCTGTTGGCCCAGGACAGGAACCATTCCCGAAGACTACTCATCAGACATGGAAGGGACTGGACAATGGGCTGGAGAGATGCTGATGAAGAGTGAGCTACTTGTATTGGGTGGACACTTGAGACTGTATTGGCATCTCCTGTCTGGAGGGAAGATGGGAGGGTAGAGAGGGTTAGAAACTGGCAAAAGGGTCACGAAAGGAGAGACTGGAAGAAGGGAGCGGGCCGACTCTTTAGGGGGAGAGTAAATGGGAGTATGTAGTAAGGAGTGTATAAGCTTACATGGGACAGACTGACTTGATTTGTAAACTTTCACTTAAAGCACAATAAAAATTATTTAAAAAAAAAACCCTATGGAGCACAGTTCTGCTGTGCACACATGGGGTCACCATGAGCCGGAGTCCACTCCAGGCATATGACAACAACAATCGATTCAATAGCCGGTCATCCGGAGCAAGGCTGTTGTGATAAGGGAAGGGGAGAGGAGGAAAGAAGGAAGCAGCAATAGGAAAATCTGTTGCCGTGGGGTCTATTCCAACTCATAGTGACCCTATAGGACAGAGTAGAGCTGCCTCATAGGATTTCCTAGGCTGAAATCTTCACAGGAGCAGATCGCCAGGTCTTTTCTCCCATGAAGCACTTTAACCACGGAGCCACCAGGGCTCCCCGCAGCATAGGAAGAAAGGGCTTTTTGTCATAGATTACCATCAGGAGCTACACGCCCCCCGCCCCCCGTGGCCACACCCACTACATCTTCCTCCAGCACTGACTCTTGGAAAGGGTGAGCTGAAATCTAGTTCTCAAAGCTGCCTCTTAGCCTTAGGTCCCCCATTGTGGTCAGAATGGACGTGTCTAACTTCTCTTGCCTTTAAGGCTTCAGAATGTTTGAGTGACAACCATCTGGTCTTCTCCAGCCAAACACTTCCTCTTCCATGATTTATTCCACCTGGAACTATGTATCTCTGGATAGCCTTCTCTTGAGTGCTACCTTTTCACCTGCTCGCTGCCCATCTCCACCTGAATGTTCCCTAAACACCTGAAACAAGGTGTGCCCAACAGTGAACTCGCCATCCTCCCACCACCACCATCCTGGTACCAGATTCAACAAAGAGGCCAGGTAGAACTTGAGGGCCATCCTCCACTTTTCTTGTACCTTGGTCAGCCCCTGAGTCACTGGCCCACCAAGCCCCCTGGATTTCACAAGCCCCTCATAGCAGTCCTTCCTCCTTGGTGGTCTGGCATCTAAACTGTGACAAGTTGCTTCCCTCTGCACCCTATCCTTCTCTCTGCTCAGAAAACCTTCTAACCTGTGAGTCTGATTATGTCTCTCCTCTGTTTAACAACCTCAGCCGACGTTTCATCACCTGTCCCATCAAACCCCTGGCTCTTGAGTCAATTCTGACTCTTAGTAACCCATAGGACAGAGTAGAGCTGCCCCATAGGATTTCCAAGGCTGTATTCTTTATGGAGAAATGATGCTGGAGACAACAAGATACAATTTTGCAAGACCAGTAATGACTTCTTCATTGCAAATACCTTTCTTCAACAACATAAACAGCGACTATACACGTGGACCTTGCCAGATGGAAAAACACAGGATTCAAATTGATAACATCTGTGGAAAGAGACGATGGGGAAGCTCAGTATCATCAGTCAGAACAAAGTCAGGAGCCGACTGTGGAACAGACCATCAATTGCTCATATGCAAGTTCAAGTTGAAGCTGAAGAAAATTAGAGCAAGTCCATGAGAGTCAAAATACGACCTTGAGTATATCCCACCTGAATTCAAAGACCGTCTCAAGAATAGATTTGATGCATTAAACACTAATAACTGAAGACCAGGTTAGTTGTGGAATGACATCAAGGACATTATACAGGAAGAAAGCAAAAGGTCATAAAAAACACAGGAAAGAAAGAAAAGACCAAAATGAATGCCAGAAGAGACTCTGAAACTTGCTCTTGAATGTAAAGCTGCTAAAGCAAAAGGAAGAAATGAAGTAAAAGGGCTGAACAGACGATTTCAAAGGGAGGCTGGAGAACACAAAGTAAAGTATTGTAATGAAATGTTCAAAGACCTGGAGTTAGAAAACCAAAAGGGGAAAACACACCATTTCTTAAGCTGAAAGAACTGAAGAAAAAATTGAAGCCTCAAGTTGCAATATTGAAGGACTCTATGAGGAAAATATTGAAAGACACCGAAAGCATCAAAAGAAGATGGAAAGAATACACAGAGTCACTATACCAAAAAGAATTGGTGGACATTCATCCATTTCAGGAGGTAGCATTTGATCAAGAACCTATGGTGCTTAAGGAAGACATCCAAGCTGCATTGAAGGGAATGCAGAAAAACAAGCTTCCAGGAATTGACAGAACTAACTGTTTCAACGAATGGATGCAGCACTGGAGGTGCTCAGTTGCCTATGTCAAGAAATTTGGCCAACCGACTGGAAGAGATACATATTTGTGCCCATTCCAAAGAAAGGTGATCCAACAGAATGCAGAAATTACTGAACAATGTCATTAATATCACACACAAGTAAAATTTTGTTGAGGGCTATCGTTGTGATGTCAGATGGATCTTGGCTGAAAGCAGAGAATACCAGATAGATGTTTACCTGTGTTTTATTGACTATGCAAAGACATTAGACTGTGTGGATCATATCAAATTATGGATAACTTTGCAAAGAAAGAGAATTCTGGAACACTTAATTGTGCTCATGAGGAGCCTATACACAGATCATGAGGCAGTCTTTGGAACAGAACAAGGGGATACTGCATGGTTTAAAATCAGGAAAGGGCACCTTCCAAGGGTAAAACTCAGACTTCTCATAACAGACTCTTCATGAGCCACCTTCCTCAGAGTGCTGCCCTTCCCACACGCTTTTTCTGGCTCCTAGCTTTTGTAAGTGCTGTTCCTTCCGCTTAGGCTCTGTTCCCCCTCGTGAAATCCTCTCCCCTTCCAGCCTCCCTGGGTCCATCCCCAGCAGGCTCTTTCCCCTTTATAACCATCCAGCCCTGAAATTCTCTGCTAATAGGGGTGTGCTTCACTAAGCCATGGGCTCCTCAAGGGTGAGGCCCTGGGTGTCTCACTCATATTAGCATCAGGATCCAGGAAGACTCCTTAACGGGCAGTCGGTAGGGGCTACAGTTTTGCATTGTTTAGTTGTTGTTAGTTGCTGACTCATGGTGAGCCTATGTACAACAGAACAAAATGTTGCTGGTCCTGCGCCATCTTCATGATGGTTGGTGTTCGAGCCCATTGTTGAGACCACTGTGTCGTGCCTTCCAGTCTAGGAGGCTCATCTTCCAGCATATATTGGACAATATTCTCCTGTGATCCATACGGTTTTCATTAGCAAATTTGCCAAAGTAGGTCACCAGGCCTTTCTGTCCTAGTCTGGAAGCTCCACCGAAACCTGTCCACCATGGGTGACCCTGCTGGTGTTTGAAACACTGGCGGCATAACGTCCAGCGTCACAGCAACACGCAAGCCATCAAGGATGACAAGCCATCCCTTGAACCTGAGGGCACACTGAACTGCGGCTGCTACTTTCATACTTTGCTGCAATCTTGACGAGAAAAATTCATTTTTTTAACCAGAAAAATTCAAAGTGAAATTACATATATTAAGAGGAGTGCAAAAAATCTTCCGATTGAAAAACAGGCTAAAAATAGCCCCCTAATTATAAAGCCAATTCAGAAAGTTACTGAGTTCTAAAGGCATATAACCTTAAACTGACTTCTCCAGGTTCTATTTTATATCATATTGAGTGCTTATTAGACAGGCTATTATTAAAATCTCAGCCTAGCTGGCATTTTGCTCAAGATCATTCACAAAATAAAGTACTGATAAATCTTTCAAATGTTTTACCTGACTGGCACATAGTAGATGCTTTTCTAAATAGCTGTGGATGCAGTCATGGTATGTTTGAAAAAGGAAATGTGTGTTATTTTAGGTATTTTATCTAGAGATTTTTTTTTTCTTCATTTGGGTTATAAAAGGTAAATACTGGAAGCCAAGTAGGTTCTTATTTCTGTAGCAACCTCAGCCTTCAGCGGTCCTTGTTTCTGGTTATAAAACCTGTCTCTACCCGCAGTGGAGAACTGTTGGATGCGGAAGGAAGCTTAAAAGTGGTCTCATCCAACACTCTTATTTTACAGAAGAAGCAGGACCAGAGGGATAAATGACACCTCCACACGGCTGGCTACTGGCAGATTTGGGAATATAGAATAGTAAACCAAGGCTGCACCATGTGGCAAAACAACAAACAACAACAAAACTCATCGCCGTAGAGTCGATTCTGACTCAGAGCAACCCTGTAAAAAGAACTGCAAATTGCCATTCGATTCCTCTAAACATTTGGGGAGCTGCATCATATTTCACCAGACTACCCAATGTGAAAACACATTTGTTTTCTTAAATCTAGTAGGAAAATCGACTTGGATCTTTTTTTTTTTTTTTGTAGCGAGAAGACATTCCTCAAATATATATTGGGAACTTGGGAACTTCTAGGGAAGGTGCTTGGCAGCTTTTAATTAACTGTATCTTTTTAAATTCATAAATAGTATTTTATTTTTGTTGCTCTCAAATGACTTTTTCACTTGCTTTGGAACTCGGCTAATTTAATTCACGTACGAAGCACCGGCAGACAACCCACGAAAGGCAACAGCCTCAAAGATTAAGTGGACCCCAAAATCCAGGGAGCAAGTCAGGACGAGGACAAGACTCCACTCAGGAAGACTACCTTTCTCTCTCACTGCAGCTCCCAGGAACCCATAAACCCATTCTCGGATGAAAATATGTCTCCTCGAGGAGACTTTCCAAAAATAAATCGCTCTGTTGCGTGGTTGGAAGTAGTTTACTGGGGAGGTAAACCCACCCAAACCCAGCGCTGTCGAGTCGATTCCGACTCATAGCGACCCTAGGTGGGGTTTTGCCCTTACTTTTGATCGGGAGGGTCATTTGTAAATGTGGGATTGGGACATGTTATGGAAATAAATCGAAGGCAAAAATCAGTTTAGCCCTAACCTGATTCTGAGTACAGTGATCCCTGGCCTCCAACAGCCTGGCTTTCCCTGATCTTTTATGCTTTCCTCCAGTCCTCCCTAAAAATAGCTGCCATGCTAATTTCCCCCAAACATATCTGAGCCCACACATTGCTATCTTCAGTGACTCCTCAGTATCTTGTTGGTAATTCACTGCCCAAGACCCTGGGTGGTACAAAAGGTTAATGTGCTTGGCTGCTAACCCAAAGGTTGGAGGTTCAAGTCCACCCAGAGGTACCTTGGAAGGAAGGCTTGGTGATCCACTTCTGAAAAAGCAGCCTTTAAAAACCCAGTGGAGCAGACTTCTACTCGGACACACATGGGGTCACCATGAGTCAGAGTCGACTTGATGGCAACTGGTGGTCTAAGTCATTGCCCACTGTGGTTAACATGCTGTCCATGGGGTCATCAGGAGCTGGAGTCAATGGCAACTGCTAGTATCTCCTACAGCCTTTGAGTGTAGCGTTAGCATGCGCCATGTTACATCTTGCGTTTCTTTGGTCAGTGAAGCTGTCTCTTCCACTAAGCTCCTTAGGAACATGGCAGGTCATGGCTTCTGAGGTTGTCGTTTCAAGCTGGGGGTATTGGGGGGGAAGGGAAGTGGCAGTCACCTGCTTGTAGCGGTGTCACTAGTGGGGCACTGGAGGTGCAGACTGCACCCCCTGATGCTGTCAGGGGGGTGACACCAAAATGACCTGAGGGTCTGCGGTGGCGGTGGTGAGTGGGCCAGTGCCACTGGGGGAGGCAGCCACCAAGGCAGTGGCATCACCAGATTTGATGTCATTGGTCAGCCAGTGGAAATCCTGGTGGCGTAGTGGTTAAGTGCTATGGCTGCTAACCAAGAGGTTGGCAGTTCAAATCCGCCAGGTGCTCCTTGGAACCTCTACGGGACAGTTCTACTCTGTCCTATAGGGTAGCTATGAGTCAGAATCGACTCTATGGCAGTGGGTTTGGTTTTGGTTGGTTTGGTCACCCAGTGGAGTAACTCGACACCCCCTCCCCCTTACCAGTCAGGGTGTGGGTGGCTGGGCAGTGGTGCCTGCCATTGGGCAGAGATGAAGCTCTCGGCCTTGGCCAATGGGAGAGGGGAGGAGCTTTGGGGGACAGGCCAGGTCACTTGTCCACAGGGGGAGGGGGAGGGGGAGGGTGTGACACCATGAGTTACCTCACTGGGCGACACCAACCCTAGTGATGCCAATGCCTATTCTAGTGAGTCAAAGCAACCACTAACACTGCATTCAGTGTTTTGGTGACTGAGAAGTATTTTGTTTTTGTTTTCTTTTGACGTGGTTGCTATGGTGGGCAGCTCTTGTACTTTGGGTTAAGTAGGAGGAAGGCCAGAGAGACGAGGAGATGCATATCAGCCTTTGTGTGGTTTCGGGAGATGTCCTAGAGTTGGACAGGTTTCAGTGATTATGGAAACCAGGTGTTGAGGTCTTAATTGCCGAAGATTTGATATTGCTATGTGGATACATTTTCTGAATCAGAAATCAGTGGCCAAGAATTTTGTTCCATTTCCAGGTGTGAGAGGCAGCCTGGATGACGTTCCTTGGCTAGGGAGAGGTTGGAGTTTCCAAAGCATTCCGATGGCTCATGTGTCCTTGGTGGTGTTGTTAGGTGCCATCAAGCCAGCTCTGGCTCATAGTGACCCTGTGTACAACAGAACGAAACATTGACTGGTCTGCACCATCCTCACAATTGTTGCTATGTCTGAGCTCACTGTTGTAGCCGCTGTGTCAAGCCATCTTGTTGAGGGGCTTCATCTTTTTTGCTGACCTTCTCTCTCTATCTTATCAAGCATGATGTCCTTCTCCAGGCTGCTCCTGATGATGTGCCCAAAGTAAGTGAGGCGAAGTCTCACTGTCCTCACGTCTAAGGAGCATTCTGGTTGTACTTCCTTCAAGACAGATTGGTTCATTCTTCTGGCAGTCCATGGCGTACTCAATATGCTTTGCCAACACCATCACTCAAACCCGTTGATTTTTCTTTGGTCTTCCTTTTTCATTGTCTGGCTTTTGCATGCATATGAGACCACTGAAAGGACCATGGCTTGGGTCAGGGTGCAGCTTAGTGATGTCTTTGTTTTTTAAGATTTTAAAAAGGTCTTTTGCAGCAGACTTTCTCGATGCAGTACTTTATTTGGTTTCTTGACTGCTGCTTCCTGGTGAGCTACTTCTGAAAAGTAAAGTGTCCTTGGTAGCGTCTTTGAAAGCCTGAGACAAATCATGGCCATTATTTCAATTATGAGAAGCAGACAATTGTATGGCCTTGATGGGAATGTATTTCCCAAAACAGGCTCTCAAAATAACTCATGGCTAAGAAACCATGGTACTTGTGTGATTATCTGAAACTGTGAAAATGAGGGAGGGCCTGGGATGTGGGTTCCTCTGGAATGTTCCTAACCAAGGAGCCTGCGGACACCTAGGGTCTGGGGATTTTGGCTGTGGTTGTTGTCACAGGCCCTTGACCAATAGGAGCATGCTGAAACAAGGGGAACCTAGAAATAAATAGGAGTCCCTGGGTGGCGCAAACTGTCAACATGCTTGGCTGCTAACTGAAAGTTTAGAGGTTCAAGTCTGGTGATCTACTTCCAAAAAAGTCAGCCACTGAAAACCCTACGGAACACAGTTCTGCTTTGACACACATGGGGTTGCCATCAGACAGAATCGACTCGACGGCAACTGGTTAAGGAATAAATACTGTCATTTCCGAGATATGTTGATGATGAAAATTGGAGTAAATAAGATTAGGAGCTGCCTAGGTGCGTGGAAGATAATTATAAATGACAGTTTTAGGTTGTGGTCATGGGGGTTTATATACTTTTTGAACTCAAACTGTAAAGGAATAGCTGCCTACTTCCTTTCTAGATTTATTCATTTAACCCACCTTACAAACTATATAGTTAGATCTAATTAAGTCCTATTAGAGCACTTTGTAAACTATAGCACATTGTACATACAGAAAGGGATACTGTTATTACATTATTATTATTATTATAATTTAAGGAGCCCTGGCAGTGCAATCCACTGCTAACCTAAAAGTCAGCAGTTTGAAACCACCAGCAGCTCCGAGGGAGGAAGATGTGGCACTCTGCTTCCACAGAGATTTACAGCCTTGGAAACTCAATGGGGTCGGTATGAGTCAGAATTGACTTGACTGTAGTGGGTTTCCTTTGGTTTATTATTATTATTTAGGAAGTGTTATGGGTTGAATGCTGTCCCCCCAAAATGTGTGTCAACTTAGCTATACCATGATTCCCAGTGTTATGTGGTTGTCCACCATTTTGTGATCTGATGTGATCTTCCTTTGTGTTGTAAATCCTACCTCTATGATATTAATGAGGTGGGATTAACAGCAGTTATGTTAATAAGGCAGGACTCAATCTACAAGATTGAGTTTCATCTTAAGTCAATCTCTTTTGAGAGAAGAGAGCAGAGAGACGCGGGACCTCATATCACCAAGATACAAGAGCCAGGAGAATAGCATGTCCTTTGGACCCGGGGTCCCCATGCTGAGAAGCTGTTATACCAGGGGAAGATTGATGATAAAGATCTTCCCCCAGACTTCACAGAGAGAGAAAGCCTTCCCCTGGAGCTGGTACTTCTAGCCTCCCAAGCTGTGAGAGAATAAATTTCTCTTTGTTAAAGCCATCCACTTGTGGTATTTCTGTTATAGCAGCACTAGATAAGTAAGACAGGAAGTCTACGCTTATCGCTAAAATACATTCACTTGTATTACCTTAACCATTAACTGAATGTAGCAAAACTGCTTAAGATGTAAAATGAGGAAGAGAAAGGTGTCCTTTCATAAAAAAAAGCAGGACTCGAAGGAATAGCATGTAGTTAACAAAACTGATTATTAGAAATAACTCATGCATTGTTCCTTGAAAACTGCAAATAACGAGATGTTAGAGAAAGCTTTTCCATAACAAGAAGTTAGGTAATATGACAACTTCTTATTTCTGATCCAAACACACCACCTCGTCCTTAACATCCAGTAGGAAGAATGTTTTTGGTTCAGTCACCAGGACTCATCATTGGAGGATTTAGAGTCTCATAAAAAGGCCAATATGTGTTTTGGTAGAGGCAGACCACTTTATGAGAGCTGTTAGAGACACGAACGAGGTGTACAGAACAAAGAGCTTCGTCCTGGGACTTCGTCTGCCCTTTTGTGAGGTTGACAAAATGCCTTTCTCCCCGGGAATTCAAAGCTCTTGACTACCACCGACCTTTCTATTTCCAAGAGTCTTATAACTGATGACAGCAGCATATAAATTCACACACACACAAAATGAATCCTATCATAAACAGACAGGATTCCTGGTGGCACAGCGGTTAAGTGCTTGGTGGTTTGAACCCCCCCAGTGGCTCCGTGGGAGAAAGACCTGGCAATCTGCTCCTGTAAAGATCGCAGCCTAGAAAACCCGATGGGGCAGTTGTATTCTGTTACGTGGGGTCACTGTGAGTTGGATTCTACTCGACACATACCCAACAATAACATCAGCAACATGATAAAGAGAAAGCAAGATATTTCAAAGACATTGGAAACACAGCAAGACAGGAGTTTTCAAAATGAGCAGTGGGCATCAGCCAAGGCTCCAGAAGCCATCGTTTGACACTGGAGGTGGGAGTGTGAACTGACACAACCTTTCCAGGGGGCAACCTGGCAACTCATGTCACGAGTCTGCAAATGCTCTTACTCTCTGGTGAAGAGCTCTGCTTCTAGGAATATATCCTAACTAGATATGAAAACCGTATGCAAAAATTAGCCACAAGGATATTTATTATAGTGCTATTTACAATAGTAAAACATTTGCCCAATAGTAGAAGACTGACTATTTAAATTACAACACATGGATGGAATCTATACATAAATGGAACACTAAACCAAAGAAAACCAAACCCATTGCTGTCGAGTTGATTCTGACTCAGAGCGACCCTATAGGACAGAGTAGAACTGCCCCATAGGATTTGCAAGGAGCGGCTGGTGGATTGGAACTGCTGGCCTTTTGGTTAGCAGCAGAGCTCTTAACTACTGCACCGCCAGGGCCCCAAATGGAATATTAAGTACTATTAAGCATGATTGATAAGAATCTTTAATAATCTGGAAAGACGTCTGTAATACATCAAGTAAAAAGGCAGATACCCAAGCTGGATGGCAGCATGATCTTACTTTGTTTATAAGTAGATTGCTCTGTGGAATTTTAAGCACACGTTAATGCTTTGAAAAAGACTGGAAGAGTGATCACTAAAAACGTCTTGCAGTACTTATATCTGGCTGGTTGGATTCCAAGGGGATTTTCCCATTTTTACTCATGTGTTTAAAATTTTTTTCTACATTAAATGTGTCACTTACGTAATAAAGAAAAAAGTTACTTTAAGAAACAACGTCAATTCCTTTCTCCTGCATAGATTTAGAGCAAGAGTTTAAAGTGCTCATGTAACCGTAGGGGAGGCTGATGCAACTTGAAAAAGGGGGGGGGCTGTTTTGCAGTCTCCAGATTTACTGGCGGTGGGGGGGAACCTCAACTTATGATTTAAATCTAGCTTTGAAAAAGCTCTTCAGTTTCTGAAGTATCGCACATTCAGAGTTGACAGTAAATTAATTCCTGACCTCACTAAAATGAAAGCACTTACCTGATAGTCTAATCTGCCTGGTTATAAAAATAGCCTCCTTTCCAGAAATTCCTCTTCTTCTACCACAAATCCAACGCACGACTTCCAACCAAGATGCTTCCTCCGCTCTGCTGAAGCCATGGCACCACCCAAGGAGTCGTCAAAGGCAGGTCTCCTTGACCTGCACTCACTCAGATGCCGCCCCCTCCACGCAGCCCCCCATGCTGCTGCTGGCTACCTTCACTCACTACAAGGTTCTCCTGTAGCGCCTCACCTGGACTTCTCTGAAGGCTCCAATCCCTTTTTTGAGACTCAAAGATCTCTCTTGCTGGACTGGAGAGATCACTGAGTCTGATTGATTTCATCCCCTTCCATGTGCTTGGTGGAATGCTCTGTATATCTTTGAGGCTCAGGACATATTTGCTGAATGGAGGCAGAGTTGGAAAATTGACATTCTTTTGGTATCGTTCGTCTTGCTTGTTATTATTGTGTGCTGTCAAGTTGATTCTGACTCATAGCAACACTACTGTCTCTCTGAAAATTGTTGCTGTTAGCTGCCGGGAGTTGGTCCTGCACCGTCCTCATGATTGGTTGCAGGTCTCACCTTTGTGACATATAACCATAAACCAAATCAAGCTATAGAACTGCCTCATAGAGTTTCCAAGGAGTGGCTGATGGATTTGAACTCCTTCTGATTAGCATCTGAGCTTTTTAACCACTGTGCCACCAGGGCTCCTTCTGACGCACAGGCTGTTCCCCCGCCGCCCCCCCTCCCCCCCCCCCCAGTGATTGATTTTTGGAAGCAGATCATCAGGGCTTTCTTCCCAGGCCACCTTAGTGTGCAAGCTCTATTGAAACCTGTTCAGCATCCTACCCCCCACTGTCCTCCAGTGGATTCCGACTCATAGCAACCCCATAAGGTTTCCAAGGCTGTAAATCTCAACTGAAGCAGACTGCCACATCTTTCTCCTACAGAACTGCTGGTGGTTTCGAAGTGCTGACCTTTTGGTTAGCTGTCGATTGCTTTAACCACTGCGCCAAGTCTCCACTGCCAGGTGAGTGGTTGGCTGTGCATGAGGTACGGTGGCCAGGAATCGAACCCCGGCCTCCTGCATGGAAGGCGAGAGTTTTACCACTGAACCACCCTCACATTACAGCCATAGGAACATCTTATAAGCTCTTTTCTTTTCACCCACTAAATGCAACTCCCTGAAAAATGAGTGCACTGTAAAGCTCAAGTGCCATCATTTCCTGGAAAAACCTGTTTACCGGAAAGGAGGGGACATTTCCCTTCTGTTTCTCCCCCTCCCCCGAGCCGACCAGTTGATGGTTGATGCTTCATTTCCTAATTTTAAACCCACGGCTCTTTTTTTTTTTTTTTCCCCCATGCAGTGAAGATTGCACGTTAAGTTATTGCTCTTTCTAACATGTCGCTAAGCCCTCAGAGTGGCTTTTTATCTGTCACAGAGTCAGCGGGATCTCTGGGCCCTGTTTCTCTGTCTAGGCTCAGGGTAGAAAGATGGTCCTCTTTAGGTCTCCCCTCCCTTCCTAACAGTCAGGGGTCTTTTGCGGGGGTCTTAGAGGGGGGTCTTTAGCTCACCAGAAATGCACACTTCCATTTGAAATTTGCACTGTGCTCTTAAAAAAGAAAGAGACTCTAATCTGTCATCAGCTGAGTGTTTTCACTAAGAAGTGATGGATTCTTACCAGGAGAGAGGCAAGCCTTCTCAGCAGGCGTGAGTCAGAGAAATCACAGGACAGAATGGAAAAACGCCTTCCCGTTGAGCACACCTTGGAATATGTTATGTCCCCTCCTTAAGCCACTGGCCTTCAGCTTTAGGGCCCCACCTGCTGTGGCTCCAGATTGCCCTTTTGTCTTAAAGACAGAGTGCTCTACAAGTTTCTGGATCCAAATGCATTGTTATCACAGAACTTAAAACCTTCAGGGGGAAGAGACACTCTCAGACAGTGCTGATGGGAGAGCCGAATCCTCCGACCTCATGTGGAAGGGAGTTGACAATAAAATAATGGAGCTACGTATGCATTTATCGTTTGACCTGGCAATCTGCTTCTAGGAATTCACCCTGAAGGCAAACCCTCCAATATGGAAAGAGATATGCACAGGTTACTCTATCTTTAAAAGAAAATTATTGGAAATGACCTAAATGCCCATCCAAAGGAGACTGCTTGAAAAAACTATGGTATAACCATACAGGAGCCCTGGTGGCACAGTGGTTAAAGTGCTCAGCTGCTAACGGAAATGGTGGTGGTTCGAACCCGCTGGCCACTTTGCGGGAGAAAGATGGGGCAATCTGCTTTGTAAGGATTTACAACCTTGGAAACCCTACGAGGGCAGTTCTTCTCTGTCCTATTGAGTTGAGATGAGTTGGAATTTGACTCTAGGGCAACGGGTTTGGTTTTCTTTTTTAACATAGCCAGACAATGCATAGTGGAGTATTGTGCGGCTGTAGAAATGAGAATGAGGTTTCTCTGAACTGATATGATTTCCAATGTGCAGTGAAAACAAAGCAAGGTATGAAAGTATGTTACCTTCGTGATACGTCATACAGTTATACGAACACTTTTTTTTCCCCAAAAAAGAAATGCAGAGAGGAAAAAAGAGAAGTTAATGAAGATGGTTACTTCCAGAGTTAGGTGAAGGGTGAGATTTTTCTGAGTGTACCTTTCTATCTAGTTTTGACTTATAAACCGTGTAGGTGTGTTATATATATCCAAATAACAAAAGAAAATCTAAAAGTATGGAAAATATTTTTTAGAATTGAAAATAAACAGAAACAAAAGAACCTAAGTGGTTATCAAGTTGATAGCATAGCCACATAGAAAAGTAGGTTAAGTCAAGTAACTTTTGAACATAGTACCCTGTCTTTATACCCTTACTGAGATTTATTCTAGAACTAAAAAAAAAAAAAGGCAAAAAACTCTTAAACTACTTGATAGATTTGTTGTGATTATGGTACAGGTATAGTGATTTTAAAATTCTTTTGTTTGTATTTGTAGAATGGAGCAATAGCCTACAATATACTGATGTTGAGAATCAGGGTCCTCACTGTTGGAAAAGGGAGATCAAAATATGGAATGGGGAAAATGAGGAAGAACGTGCCTGGTGGTGCAGCGGTTAAGAGCTTGACTGCTAATCAAAAGGTTGGTAGTTCGGATCCACCAGATGCTTCTTAAAAACCCTATGGGGCAGTTCTACTCGGTCCTATATGGTCACTACGAATCGAAATTGACTCGATGGCAACGGATTTTTTTGGTTTATGTAGACACACACGTACACAAACATCAACATATTGTCTAGCTCATTCACTGAAAAGTCCTAAAAGAAATGACCTGCCAGTAGTAATGAGCACACAGAGCACCTACATCTTGGTTTCTAAGTACCATTCTCCACTAAAACGAACGAGGGTTCCTTGGAGAAATAGCTGATTCCAGACCTGGTATATAGAAAGCATCAGTCGAGCCTGGAAACATCTTGCTGTGTCAGAAAGCAAGGAAGTAATCAAAGACTGAAGGGGATATATCAAAGGGACATAGCCAGCGGGAAAGGGCTCCCACTTGCTGAATTTGGAACAATTTGAGTATCAAAAAGAGTAGTAGTGATAGTAATGGATTAAAACACATACAACTAAAAGAAAAGAAACCAAAGCAAGAGCCCATAAACCAACTGCTGTCGAGTCAGTTCCAACTCCTGGTGACTCAAGTGTTTCGGAGCCAAACTGTGCTCCATAGGATTTTCAAGGTTGTAACTTTTCAGAAGTGGATACCCAGACCTTCTTCTGAGGTGCCACTGTGGGGGTTTGAACAGCCAGCCTTTCTGTTAGTAGTTGAGTGCTTAACTGTTTGCTCCATCCAGAGACTCCTAATGAGTCCAGTGATACTCAAAGCAAAATATGTCCAATCAAAAACAAAGGATGGAGGTCTTCACAAAAGAAAATCAACTAATATAAATAGAAGGAATAGTAGAATATCTCCCATTTTAAAAATTCCCCACTTAATATTAGATTCAATCAAGGATCGTTACTGGATGTCAAAAGCTGTTGGGTGAAAGGCTTATAGGAAAGAAGATATTAAAATGGTCTCAAACTATCACTCTACAGATAGCTTAGTTAACAAAAGGAAAAAATTTGTTTTTACTTCGGCGGCATCTGCCAACCTTCAAATTAACCAAGTGATCAAGTTTGGCATTGGGAATAGTGAGCCAAGCTGGCAAGAGATGTCTCCTGATGAGATGCAATTTGAAGCACACACAACATCACCTGGATGCACTCTTGCTAAAAATGTTTCACCGGAACCTACTCAAGCATCTAGATCTAACTTCTAGTTTAAAGAAAATACAGGGAGTGAAGGAATAAGTTAAAACTCTATAGGAAGAAGCCGTCAGATAGTCAGTCTACAATGGGGGACATTCTATAAGATAAGAAGCCAGGATTTTCAGTCAGCCATGAAAGAAAAAATGGGTAGGCTGTTTTAGATTACAGGCATCTCCATGGTGGCACAGTGGTTAAGTGCTCAGCTGCTAACTAAGAGGTCAGAGGTTCTAACCTACCAGCCTCTCCACGGGAAAAAGATGTGGCAGTCTGCTTCCCTAAAGATTACAGCTTTGGAAACCCTATCGGGCAATTCTACTCCATCTTGTAGGGTTGTTATGAGTCAGAATGAACTTGATGGTAATGGATGAAAGACAGCAAACAAATAAATGTAGTACTGGAAAATTGATTAGATCTTGATTCACAAACTCCAGCTATGCAAGGCATTTTGAGAACAGTTGGGGAAATTTGAATGTAGCCTGAATATTAGATATATTATGGAATGATTGTTAATCTTCTTAGGTGTGATAATGGTGTTGTGATTATGTCAACCCCCCCCCCCCCAAAAAAAAACAACCCAAATCCGTTGCTGTTGAGTCAATTCTGACTCATTGTGACCCTAAGGACAGAGGAGAGCTGCCTCACAGGGTTTCCAAGGAATGGCTGGTGGATTCAAACTGCTGACCTTTTGGCTGGAAGCTGAGCTCTTCACTACCTTGTCACCAGAGCTCCTGATTATGTAGAGAGAGAGAAATAACTTTTGTTGAATCAACTCTGATTCATGGTGACCTTATGTACAACAGAAATAAACATTGCCTAGTCCTGTATCATCCTCAAAATCTCTGGCATTTTTCGAGCCCATCGTTGCAGCTATAGTGTCACTCCATCTCACCAAGGGTCTCCCTCCCATTCTGTATTAGTTACCTCTTGCTGTATAACAAATGACCCCAAGACTTGGCAGTTTACAGTAGCATTTATTCTTGTACATACTTCCAGAGGTCAGGCGGCTGATGGTTCTGGCCCAGGGAATCTCATGAGCCAGAAGCTCAAGCTACTGGCCAGGGATGGAAGTTCTACTTCTAAGCTCATTTACATGGTTGTGGGCAGGAGGCCTCAGTTCCTTGCCACGTGGGCCTCTCTTTGGGTTGCTTGAGTGTCCTCACAACAAGGCGGCCGGCTCCCCAGAGAAAGTAATCCAAGAGAGGGAGAGAACTATGCCTTTGATTCACCCACCATTACATCCACTATGTGGTCACTAGGCCCAGCCCATGCTCAACAGGAGAGGGTTATACGTGGGAGTGATACCAAGTGGTGGGGTCATTGGGGGCCGTCTGGGAGGATTCTTACCACACACTCCTTCCGCTTTTTGGCAGAAAACTTATGAAGACAATCAATGCCACTGCTCCATTTGCTGAATGTAGTGCCTGCCCAAGCATACTCCAAAGTGACCAAAGACATTGGAACCTTTTCACCAAAGCTGCTGTCCCTTTAGCCCTCCCTGGTGGAGCCACGAGCTGTCCTCCGACCAACTGCACAAGGCCTTCCATGTTTGCATTGTCCCAGGCACTTCCTGTGGCCATTTTAGATAAAACAGACTGTTTCTGTAGAATGACAGTACCAATTGCCATCAAGTCAGCTTCAACTCATGGTGTCCCCATGCCTGTCACAGTAGAGCTATGCCCAGTAGTGTTTTCGATGGCTGAGTTTTTGAAAGCAGACCTCTAGGCCTTCCTTCTGAGATACCTCTGAGTGGACCTGAACCTCCAAACGTTCAGTTAGCAGCCAAGCACATTCACCGTTCGTACTACCCAGGGACTTCTTTGTAGAATGAACCACCTGTCACCTGTCATTTGACTTTGAGCCCAACTCCAGCCATCACGTTCCTCTTGCTCACACACGGGTTCTTATCTCTCCCCAGTGTGAGGCGTGACAGCTTTCTCTCTGCAGACACGTGTTGTTGCAACCTGGGAAGACCTGGATCCCGGCCCAGTAATTAAACCTGGCCAAAATAAACCATATAAACCATGATATTATCCAACACTGCAGAGTCAAGGTCGTAATTTGGAGGTTTTACAGTTGTCTGACTGGCAATGTCAGGATTCAGGAGGCCAACAGCTGCGATTACCCATGTCGGGCGGAAGAGGAAGCTGGGAGTTTGACACTTCCTCTCATGCCCAGCTGCAGTTGGGGACCCCGGGAGCTGAGAGCCACGTCGCTCCCTCCTTTCTCCCCCTCCTCACATGCAATGGAATTGCAGTTCCTTGCTCATGAGAGAAACAAGTCTTTTCTCCCAAGCATTCTCAGTCTGTGTGAAGGATAACATGCTCAATAGCATTGTTGGTGACGAGGTAACAGGGAATTTTGAGTTTTTTTTTTTTTTGTAGCGTCTCTTCATGTAAGCCAGGGGCCGACATCAAAGGCAGCTTGTCAGGGGCTTTGCTGCTGGAGTGGGGTGGGGAAGGGAAGGTATGTGGTGGCGACATGGTGCGAGCACACAGTCTGGGGAGGGTGCAACCCAGGGATGAACCGCGGATTATGGAAAATGGATGGACTGCCAGGCCTTCAAAGCACCCTCGCCCAGGCCTGTGTGAGAGTCAGGGTGGGGCTCACAGCCCAGGCAAGGAAGGGGAGGTAGGCGCTCTGCCTGGTGATAAAATAAACAAATAATAAATACATAAAATTTTTAAGAAAATAATAAAGCAGTCCCTGAGTGGTACAAATGGGTAACCCACTCGGCTGCTAACCAAAAGGGTGGTGGTTCAAGTCCACCCAGAGGCTCCTTGGATCTACTTCTGACAAAGCAGCCATTGCAAACCCTGTGGAACACAGTTCTTGGTCTGACACACGTAGGGCCGCCATGAGTCGGAGTTGGAGATGGCTGTTGGTACGGGGTAAAAATAAAGCCAGCGAACATCCGATATGTGTCCTTCAAGGAAAAATTCTCAGCACCCTCCTTTCGCCCCATGTGGTGGGTGTTTAGTGGGTTCCAGAAGTCATCTACCTAGATCCAGGACCTTCCTTAGAAAAGTAGGTATGGGTTTGCTCCAGGACATGCCGGCAAGGCCCCGGATTCCCTCCTTGGAGCCTGGCTGAGGATATTGGGGCCTGAAAACATTTCCAAGCAAGAATCCATCAGGGGTCACAACTAATTCTCATCACTGGGCTCGGGGAACATTGGTTCTGGGCACTGGGGCTTCCCAGGGAGGTGCCAGGGGAAGTGGTGGCTAAGTGTCCCCTTAAATCCCCAAATAAGACGTTTTCTGATAGAAGCCAGAACTTGCAATCATGGTGGTATTCAATAAATATTTGCTAAATGTATGATTGCACACATGAATCGATTTTTCAAGTTTGCAGGCAACAAAAAAAAGAAAGCATCTGCCAAAAGTAATGATTTGTGTTTTAGAACAGATAACCACAAAAACTATGCATTCTTCCTGTCGCTATGTAGATAACAGAACGGATGTCTATGGAGGCAAGTGTTCATTCGCGGTCAGGGCTGCTCTGTCCAGCAGTTCAGGCTGTGCACTGTCCAACTCCAGGGGACTTTTACATAGACTACAGTGTGAATGGCGCCATCTTAGAGTTGAGCCCTGGAATCAAACTCTTAAAGATGGGTACTTGCTGTTCTATCCTATATGGCAGAGGGGGCATGCATACAGGTCATTCATTCATGCATTCATTCATTCATCAGCTTTATTAGGCTCGACACTAGTCTAATCCTCAAGTCGGTTATTGTCTAATAGAAGAGACAGGTAAGTCACCTGGGTATTATAAATCAGTCTATATCATGGGGATATAACGGGGTGCCATGGGAGCTCAAGAGAGGTTTCTAATGAATCCTGGGGCTTCCTGAGAGACATAAGGGAGGGGTGGTGGGTTAGGGAAGATTACCTGGAAGAAGCTAAGTGAGATCTGAAGTATGAATAGAAACCAGGACTTCCAACCAGTTCTCTCAGGTTCGAACTTCTGCTGAGAATTTGCATTTCTAAGTCCCCTGCTCAGAATTTGCATTTCCACCCCGGATATACTGAATCAGAATCTACATTTTAACAGGATCCCCAGGTGACTCTTACGTATAACTTCCTGGGAACTTGTTAGAAATGCAAACTCTCAGCAGGGGTTCGAACAGGGGCAGACTGGTTTGAAGCCCTGATAGAAGCTATCCAAGCAACAGCAGTGGGATCAGGAGAAGCCAGTGCAGAGGCCCTGGGGTGGGAATGCTTTCAGCACATCAAGATATAGTAACAGTGTTGCTGCTGTTGTTGGGTCTGGCTGGGTCGATCCCGACTCAGCGACCTATAGGACAGGCTAGAACTGGCCCATAGGGTTTCCAAGGAGCAGCTGGTGGATTTGAATTGCCGACCTTTTAGTTAGCAGCCAGAGCTCTTAACCACTGTACCACCGGGGCTCCACAGTCACAGTACCGGTCCTTAGTCTCAGTGCTCACAGATATTAACTTATTTTTTCCATCCTAATGCTTCTACGAGTTGGGTAGTGTTATTGTCCCCAATTGAAGATGAGTAAACTGAGGAGCAGGAACTTTAAGTGACTTGCCTAAGGCCACGGCTAGTAGATAGTGGAGGAAGGGTCAAGCGAGGGAGTCTGGACCCAGCCCCCACAGTCTATTCCCCTGCAAGACACTTTTTAAAGAAAGTTTTTTTTTTTCACATTTTGAAAGAAATCTCAGAAGTTATAAGTACAGTAAAAATAACTCCCCCCCTCCGCCCCCGCCCTTGGATAGTAAGTTGCTGACTCACTGGTTCCCCGGCTCAGCACTGAGGACACGGCCACTCCCCTGAGCACAGCTGCACCTACAGAGCTTGCGTGGTGGGACCTGCCCGCGCTTGCGTGTGTTCTCTGCTGGCCTACTCACAGCTTTCCTCCTTTGAGTCTGATGTAACTGAGTCCCGGGGAGAATAAGGGATTCATTCACCCGAAACTGCATGACTTCTGGCATCTCTGAACCTCTCTGCTCTCTTGCCTGTTGGTGGACCTGGGCCTCCTGAGGTCAGGGCAGGTTTTGAAGCTTGGAAATTTAAATAGTAAGATAAAAACCGGAGTCCCTAGATGAACCGAAAGATTGGAGGTTCAAGTTCACCCAGAGGTGTCTCAGAAGAAAGGCCTCGTGACCTACTTCCAAAAAAATCAGCCATTGAAAACCATACGGAGCACAGTTCTACCTTGACACACATGGGGTGGCTATGAGTTGGAACGGACTCAACAACTTTTTAAGATAAAAGCAAAATAAAGACAAATAAAAGATTTAACATTTCAACAAAGCCAGAAGCTCTGGTTTTTAACAGAGGTAATAATTACAAAGCTAAAACAGTAGGAAAACCTTTAAAAGGTGATTAAAATACAAGGAAAATAGGAAATAAAAGGGCAAAGCATGAAAGCTTAAAATAGAAAAGGAAAAAAGATAAAATTGGCTAGAATAACCAAAACAAGGCAAAATAAACTTAAATGAACAATTTGGCAGGGGACAAGATGTCAACAGTTTAGAACACTAAAGACATAATTGTTGAGTAGGTAAAGGTAAGAGCCATGTTTCCCAGTCAGCCCACTAAAGCCTTTTATCTTTATTATTATCTTAAAGGTCATAGGCGTCAAAAGGTACAAGAGGCCCTCTGTCCATAAGATCTGAATTCCTCGCGGTGCCCTGGGCCTCTGAGGTCTGACCAGCGGGTCTGACTTGGGCCAGGAGAGGCAGAGCTGAAGGCTACAGCCGTTTCAGGTACCACACCTGAAATGGCCACCTGCCCCCGGCCCGTGCCAACAAGGTGTTGTGGGAAGGCAGGGGAATATGCCCTTTCAATTCCCAAAGGAGAAGAAAAGCTTCTAACTGCTGAAAATATGGTATCACTGTCAAAAGTCTATGAAATTAGCTGCAGAAGGTGTGAAGCAGAAGTCAGTTATATTTGTTCTGAGACAGTGTAAAAATAGAAAAATTTCAGAAATAGAAATTCAAACCTTTCTTCAGTCTCCATGTCCAAGTGGCCCGAGAGCCTTCGACTGTCCTTCGGTGACGGCTCACAGGACTGGGTGGGCAGTGCCAGGCCTCAGCTAGGGTCCAAGTGGAGGGACCCCAAAGAGGACATTACTTTCTGATGCTTCGTTTGCATTTTTATTGCTGAGGGTGCTTGGTCTCCTGTCTTACTGGGGGAGGTGGAACATGGGTTCTCTCCACAAGGCAGCAGGAGGCAACCCCTCAGAGACCCTCCTTCCTGCCCTGGCTACAGGGAGACTTCATCCAGGGTCTGAGTCTCCTAGGGAAGCCATAACCAAACACCACAAACTGGGTGCTTTGAAGAACAGGAATTTATTTCTCAGTCTTGGAGGCTGAAAGTCCAATCAAGGCCTCAGCAGTATCGGTTCCTTCTGAGGGCTTTGAGAGGCTTCAGAAGGGGTTAGAACTAGAACCCACCCTAATTGATATGACTTAACAGATAATATCTTCAAAGATATTAAAAAGTTAAAAAGCAAAGGTGTCACTTTAAAGACTGAGGTGCACCTGACCCAAGCATGGTGTTTTCAACAGCCTCACGTTCATGTGAAAGGTGGACAATGAATAAGGAAGACAGAAGAAGAATTGATGCCTTTGAATTATGGTGTTGGAGAAGAATACTGGATATACCACGGACTGCCAAAGGAATGAACAAATCTGTCTTGGAGGAAGCACAACCAGAATGCTCCTTAGAAGCAAAGATGATGAGACCATATCTCACATACTTTGGACATGTTATCAGGAGGGATCAATCTTTGAAGAAGGATGTCATGCTTGGTAGAGAAAAGGGTCAGGAAAAAAGAGGAAGACCCTCAATGAGATGGATTGACCCAGTGACTGCAACAATGGGCTCAAGCATAACAGCAATCACGAGGATGGCGCAGGACCGGGCAGTGTTCTGTTCTGTTGTCCACCGGGTCGCTATGAGACGGAGCCGACTGGACAGCACCTAACAACAACACCTTCAAAGAGGAGGCCCTGAGTGATGCAAACAGTGAATGCACTTGAGTGCTAACTGAAAAGCTGGAGGCTGGAGTCCACCCAGAGGCTCCTTGGAAGAAAGGCCTGTCGATTTACACAAAAGGAAGTCACCATTAGTTATGGAGAGTCAAGGTGGAAGGTCATGGAGGCTGTGGATACCATTTTGGGTCATGAGAAGTTGTCCGAGGAGAAAGTCAGGACAACAGAGCAGTCCGCAGACAGAAACAAAGAGAAGTGGGCCCACAACTGTGAGAAAGGAGAGGGGGGCTTTCCGTTCCTGTGAAGCTGGGCTTCGTCTCTCATACCTGGATCCTTTAGGATTCCAGCAGCTGTACAATACCTCTCTCCCCACCTGCCTTTTACTTGGACAAATTTGAATAGGCTTCTGATCTTTGCAACCAAAGCAGCCTTGACCAGGGAATAAGACAAGGAAACCCACTCTTATCACTTCTACTCGACATCGTAATGGAAGTCCTAGCCAATGCAATAAGACCAGAAAAGAAAACAGAAGGCGTGAAGATTAGAAAGGAAGAAATAAAACTGCTTTTGTTCCCAGATAGTGTGCCTAGAAATTCTGAAGGGATCTATAAACAATCTATGATAATTAATAAGTGAAGTTACCAAGGTCACAGGACACCAGGTCAACATGCAGAAATGAATGGTTTCTATATACTGTACTACGAGCCAGGAACAATCGGAACTTGAAATTATAAAGCTCCACCATACAAAATAGCAGCGCCCTTATGAAATACTTGGGAATACACTTAATGAACATCTGTGTGAGATCGCTCTGCTAAAAACTACAAAACCTTGCTGAACATATTTAAAGATTTCCCAAATAAATGGAGAGCTTTTTTTTTTTATAACATACTCATAGATTGAGTATGTTTATTTTAAGATGTCAGTGACCCCCGAGCTTACCTATAGTGACACTGCAAACTCAGTTGAAATCCTAGCAGACCCTTCCTTGTAGAAATTGACAAGCAGATTCTAAAATGCGTGTGGAAATGCAAAGCGCTTAAAATAGCCAAGACAATCTGAAAAAAGAACAAGGTGGGAGGGCTTACACTACCAGATTTTGAGACTCACCATAAAGCTACGTTTCAGATGATATGGTATCGACACAGGAGAGATTAAACAGACCAATGAAACAGAAGAGAAAGTCCAGAAATAGACCCACATAGCTGTAGTCAGTGGCTTTCAGCAAAAACACCCGTGTAATTCAGTGGGGGAACAGAGGCCCTTTAAAAAAATTTTATTTTTTATTTTGGTGAAAGTATACCCAGCCAAAGATACACCATTTCAACAATTTCTGCATGTATAATTCAGCGACATTGGTTACATTCTCCACATTGTACTACCATTCTCACTATCTTTTTCCACATTATTCCACCACCCTTCTCTTAAACTCACTGCCCTCTAAGCTTCCCACTCAACCTTGTGAGTTGCCGCTGTCCGTTCCATCTCATGTCACATAGATAATTCTTTAAAAGAGCACGATGCCGAAAGCAGGTGTACCTTATTATTAAGATCAGGGGATAGTTGGTTTAAGGTTTAACTTTTAAGATCAGCTGAGGGCAATAGTTTCAGGGCTTCAGCAGCCTCAGTGGCTCCAGGAAGTCTGGGTTCCACGGAGGATTGGCAGCCCTGGAACAGAAGCCTTTTAGTGTAACGGTATTTGAACAACTGGCCATCCACAGAAGTTGTAGGCCTAAACGCAAAAGCTGAGACTATAAAGCTCTTGGAAGGAAATAGGGAGTGTTTTCCTGGCCTTGAAGTAGGCAAACATTTCTTAGATAGGATGAAAAAGCACAAAAAATAAAAGAAAAAAATTGATAAATTTTGGAGCCCTGGTGGTACAGTGGTTAAGAGCTATGGCTACTAACCAAAAGATTGGCAGTTCGAATCCACCAGCCACTCCTTGAAAATCCTGTGTGGCAGTTCTACTCTACAGGTGCTCGTGAAATACTACTAAGCAACTAAGGAGCCCTGGTGGTGCAGTGGTTAAGGGCTTGGCTGCTAACTGAAAGGTCAGCAGTTCCAACCGTGGGAGAAAAAATCTGGTGCTCGGATCCCGTAAAGATTACAGCCTAGGAAACCCTCTCGGGCAGTTCTGCTCTGAACACATGGGGTCACCATGAGTCGGAATCAACTCGATGGCACTTTACAACAACAACAACAACGTTAAGTAGGTTCAAGACAGGACATACAGTAAGATCCCATTTTATGAAAAGAAAACATGCATAAAACATATAGAAAAAGTAGATTTGAAACCCGCTGATGACGACAATATATTATTTCATCTCCAGGTGTGGCGTCACAGGGATTTCTTCTTTTTCTCACTTACATGTAAAGTCTAAAATTTCCATTTTTTTCTAGCAGAAAAGTAAGAAGCGGTTATTTGCTTATATTTAAAGTTTAAACAGACTTTATTTTTTTAGAACACATGTTACGTTTTTAAAAAGAAATCGTGGAGTTTTTTTGCTTGTTTTTTAATACGAACAACTAAAAGTTAAGTTTGTTTTTTTTTTTTTATAAAACTCAAAACAGCCTTGTGGGCCCGTCAGGACTTGCAGCACAGGCCCCTGTTAGTCTCTTCAGGAGCTGGCCCTCCCTCCTGATTTGCTGTCTCTTACCTCGTTTTCTGGGCTGCCGGGTCTGTCTGCGTTGGTATCCTCCAGGGCGGCGTTCTGCTCTGGGGGACTTTCAAGGCCAGGGGCTCGTTTGCAGATTTTCCATTTTCTAGTGAACCTGTGACATTGAAGAAATGCAGTGAGTTAGAAAATTTGTATCTCCCCCTTTGCAGGCAAGTGTCTATAACTGGGACAGTAATAGATGTGGCCCTGGGAAGGAAAGGGGGGAACTGAGGAGGATGTCCCTTATCTCATGTCCCCGAAGGAGAATTTGCCACACCTTGTGCTCTATTTGGAAACCCTGGTGGCGTAGTGGAAACCCTGGTGGCATAGTGGTTAAGTGCTACGGCTGCTAACCAAAAAGGTTGGCAGTTCGAATCTGCCAGGTGCTGCTTGGAAGCTCTATGGGGCAGTTGTACTCTATCCTATAGGGTCACTATGAGTCGGAATCGACTTGACAGCACTGGGTTTGGTTTTGGGTGGCGTAGTGGTTAAGAGCTCGGCTGCTAACCAAAAAGGCCAGCAGCTCAAATCCACCAGGCGCTCCTTGGAAATCCTATGGGGCAGTTCAGCTCTGTCCTATAGGGTCGCTATGAGTTGGAAACGACTCAAGGGCAATGGGTTTGTTTTTGTTTTGTTTTGTTTTGTTTTGTGCTATATTTAGGAGCCCTGGTGGTGCACTAGTTAAGAGCCTGACTGCTAACCAAAAAGGTCGGCAGTTAAAATTCACCAGGCACTTCTTGGAAACCCCATGGGGCAGCTCTACTCTGTCGGATGAGTCTGAATTAACTTGATGGCAACGTTTTTTTTGTGCTATATTTGGAGTCTGTGGGTGGTGCCAATGGTTAACGAGCTTGGCTGCTAATTTAAAGGTTGGTGGGTCAAGTCCACCCAGAGGCACCTCAGAAGAAAAACCTGATGACCTACTTCGGAAAAAGCAGCCACTGAAAACCCTATGGCGCACAGTTCTACTCTGACGCACGTGAGGTCACCATGAGTCCGAGTCAACTAGACAGTAACTAGTTTTTTTTTTTTGTGGGGGGGGGTTGTGCTGTATTTGGTGACTTGGGGTGGTATTTTCTATGGAAATCATAATTGTGATAGGAGAAATTTCACATACTTGTACACGTTGGTGTACATACACATGCATACACACATGAAAACAAAACAAAACAAAAAACCAAACCCATTGCTATCAAGTCAATTCGGACTCATAGTGACCCTACAGGACGGAGTAGAACCGCCCCGTAAGACTTCCAAGGTGCGGCTGGTGGGTTTGAACTGTCAACCTTTTGGTTAGCAGCCAAACGCTTAACCACTGTGCCACCAGGGCTCCCATCCATGCACCACTGAGGGAAACAGAGCATGTTGGAAATAAGATGACAAATTTAGAAACAAACCTGGGTAATGTCCTAGAGGGCAGGAAAACCCTACCCATCGACGCTATCTTTTCTGCTGGACAAATTGTTTGCAACTTATCTGTCCTTTAACATCTAACTTTACGATGTCCAGGTCCTATTAATAGTGAATAAGTCAAGGTTCCCCTCCCCTAGAACCTCAGGTCCGGTAGGTGGGGATGGTGGTCAATCTCCAGTGTAACTTTGAGAGGGCACCCCATAATTTTTTGCCTTATTTCCAGATCCCTATTAGATGACATGGGAATGCCTTCCACCTTCTCCCAGACCCCAAACACAAATCCAGAGGCCAGGGCATGAGCTTTCTTTGTTCCTAGGTGCTGAGCCAGGAAACCTGCTGACCAGGCGGCCCGTGTTGTCTGCGTCTCCCGTCCTCTCTTGCACACAGCAAGGCAGAGCTGAGCCGAGCGTTTTCTCCTTGGACTTTGAATGAATACCCGTTGGGCAGTCTTGGGGCGTTCACTCCAGGGAGGCAAAACAAGGGAGTCACTTTTAAAACAGCATTGTAAGCGGTTGACAGGGGCAAGCGGAAGGGAGGAAGGATGAACAGGTGGACCACAGGGCATTTTTAGGGCTGTGAAGCTGTTCTGCGTGATACTGTAATGGTGGGCACGTGACATTATGTGTTGTCAAAGCCCATAGTCCTGGAAGGCACAAAGAATGATCTTTAATGTAAACTATGGACTTTAATTGATAATAAAAACAGGTTGCCGTCAAGTCGCCTCTGACTCCTGGCAAACCCATGTGAGTCAGAGTAGAGCTGTGTGCTCCATGGGATTTTCAATGGCTGATTTTTCAGATGTAGATGGCCAGGCCTTTCTTCCGAGGCACCTCAGTTGTCTTTTTTTTTTTTTTTTAATCTGTAAAATGAGTATGGGTGCATTTGTACCTCCAACATTTTGGTTAGCAGCTGAGTGTGTTAACTGTTTGCACCACCCAGGGAGTCCTTGTTAGTGATTGTAACATTGTAACAAATTACCACCCGAATGTAAGATGTGAACCATGGGAGGAGCCATGTGCAGGCGAGTATGGGAACTTCTACTTTCTGCACAATTTTCTGTAAACCTGAAACTGCTCTAGAAAATGAAGTCTGTTAAAAAATTAAAGTTGTAAGTCTGATGAAATATTTATGGTCTGGACATAAATGGCATTGTTGGGGTCGGCAGGAAATGAGGTGACCCCCCTTCTAGTCTACCCTGATATCAGCATTCTCGGCTCCGCTGGGAGGCCATAAGCTCTTTCCTATCAGCTGATTCCCTCCACAGCCTCATCCCTGACACAGCCCCACGCCCACCTTTTCATTGCCCAGAAAGCACAAACCCTCACTCCACCCCAGGCAGCTGCACCTGCTTTTCCCTCAGTTTACAACGCTCTAACCCTGAGCTAAGGAGACCTGGGGACACAGTAGTTAAGCCTTGGCTGAAAGGTCGGCGGTTCGAACCTACCAGCTGCTCCACAGGAGAAGCACGTGGTAGTCTGCTTTCAGAAAGATATTAGCATAGGAGACCCTATGGGGGCAGTTCTACGCTGTCCTGCGGGATTGCTGTGAGTCGGAACCAACTGGACGGCCGTGAGTTTGGTTTTTGGGGAATATTGTGCTGTTCGTTATGGAAGCCTCCTGCAGCTGTTGAGCACTTGAAACGTGGCTGGTGGGGCCGGGGAACGGAATTTTTCATTTTATTTAACTTCGGTTAATTTAAATTTAAAAAGTGACACTCAATCCAGTTATTGGAAAGCTTTTAAGTCTCTTTGGAGCGATTTGGGTACGTAAATCTACTTTTCTGATCGTATATTTTATGCAATCTAAAAAAAAAAAAAATTTTTTTTTTTTTTTTAAATATAGACCGAGGGTTGCCGATGGAAGCTTAGAGTTCAGACTGAGATGGGCTGTAAGTACAAAATAGTCAACAGATCTCAAAGACAGTACAAAAAAAAAGAGAATGTAGAATATCTCATTAATAATTTTATGTTATTAATTGTGTGATGAAATGATTATATTTTGGATGTATTGGGCTAAATAAAATCCATTATGAAAATCCATTTTACCCATCTCTTTTTACGTTTTTAACGTGTCCCCTGGGAAATTTTAGGTGACGTATGTGGCCTGCGTTGTGTTTCTTTCAGACAGTGCTGGCCTAATCTCTTCTCCATCTGCACAGGCGTTGGGACTAAATGGTTCTGAACTCCAGTCTAAGTTGCATCACTCCCCAGCTGTGTGAACTGGGGTAAGGGATGCAATATATGTGGGCCTCAGCTTTTAAAAAAAAAATCTGTAAAATGGGTATGGTATGGACACCCATATTGAATATATCATGGAGTACCAGAAGAACGAGCAAATCTGTCTTGGAGGAAGTACAGCCAGCGTGTTCCTTAGAAGTGAGGATGGCGAGACTTCGTCTCATGTACTTTGGATGTGTTATTAGAAGGGACCAGTCCCTGGAGAAGGACATCATGCTTGGTAGAGGGTCAGTAATAAAGAGAAAGGCCCTCAGTGAAATGGATTGACACAGTGGCTACAACAATGGGCTCAAACATAGTGACAACTGTGAGGATGATGCAGGACTGGGCGACATCTTGTTCTGTTGTACCTAGGGTTGCTATGAGTCCGAATAGACTCGACGGCACCTAACAACAACAACGACGACAAAGGACACCCATGAAATGTCACTGAGTACCTAGAAATGATCGGCCAAGTTAGCTCCTGTTCTCTCTCTGGCCATGTCTTTACCTTCCTTTAAGACTCAACTAAAACATCACCTTTGGGGGAGGTTTTCCCTAACCCCACCAGAAGGATCTAGCTCTTTGTCTTTGTTGCTGTTGTGAACCTCGACACGTGGCTTGCAGCAATAGTGTTGTTGATGTTAGGTGCTGTGGAGTCGATTCTGACTCACAGTGACCCCATGTGACAGAGTAGAACTGCTCCATAGAATTTTCTAGGCTGTAGTCTTTACAGGAGCATATCGCCAGGTCTTTCTTTCACGGTGCAATTGGGTGCATTTGAACCACCAACCTTTTGGTTAGCAGCTGAGCGCTCAACCATTGTGTCACTAGGGCTCTTTAAATGCAGTAGTAGTACATGACTGCAATATTGTGAATTCCTCAAGGTCAAGTACTACAACTTTTTGTGTGTGTAAGTGTGTGTGTTCAACTTTTAATTTATGAAAAATTTCAAATATACACAAAGGTTAAGTGAGTAATAGAATGTACCAATCACCCAGCTTCCATGACTACAGTATTTCATTGTGTTTCTCTTGCTTAGCACCGTAAAAAAAAATACTTGAAAAAAAAATTATTAGCATTTGTGATTGACAATGAACAACCACAAATTCTTTGCAGCCACTTGCATCAAGTAGTGGAGTCAATGTCCCCATCCCCGTTCATCTGTACTGGCCCTGTGAGCTGCTTTGACCAATAAAATGTGGTAGAAGTGACATTGTGCAAGTTCTGAGAGGAGCCCTCAAGAGGCCTGGCAGCTTCGGCTCGTGCTGCCTTAGAAGGCTGCTGCCATGTGAGTAAGCCTGAGCTATCCTGCTGGAGGAGGAGAGACCACATGGAGCTTTCTCCTGAAGCATCCACGTCATCGTTTTGGGGGAATTTGAATTCCTTAGAAAAAGGCTTCAAAAATTTCTACCTTTTTAGATCTGCCCTTGGTAATTTTCAGGAGCCCTGGTGGCGCAGTGGTTAAGAGCTCAGCTGCCAACCAAAAGGTCAGCAGTTTGAATCCACCAGCTGCTCTTTGGAAACCCTATGGGGCAGTTCTACTCAGTCCTGTAGGGTCACTATGAGTCGGAATCAACTCGATGGCAACGGGTTTTGGTTTTTCGTAATCTTCAACACCTATTATTCTCCTTTCATTTAATTAGGACCCTTTAGCCCTGACGGAGTCCCTGAGTGGTGTAAAAGGTTAACACGCTTGGCTGCTAACCCAAAGGTTGGTGGTTCGAGTCCACTTAGAGGTGCCTTGGAAGAAAGGCTTGGCAATCTACTTCCAAAAAGGCAGCCATTGAAAACCCTATGGTGCACAGTTTTACTCTGACACACATGAGCTGGAGTCCACTCAACTGTAGCTGGTGTGATATATTCAGCCCTGATGGCTCCAAAGGACCTAAAGGCACAGCCGTGACTGCTGTCCCTGGTACTGACCTGCCTGGTGGTGGCCAGTGTTCTTTTCGGAGTTATCTCGGGTCTTGGTTTTGCTTCTGTGTCTGATGGCGCGGTTGAAGATGGAGTTTCTCTGAATTGGGATTTGGCGGTGGGGTTCTGGGGTCTCCTGGTCAGCATGGTGTGTCTCCTCTTTCCAGGGTAGCTCAGGTCTCTCCTTGACTGGCTCATCATTTTCCCATGAATGGCGCACTGATTTCTTCCAGGGCTTTTCTGGATCTTCAGATGCCTTGGTCTCCATGGCAATCAGTCCAACTGTTTCTCAACAGAATGACTGGAGGTCGGTAACCTCCCCAAGCTTCGCTGGGCTTTGAGGGCCTTAGAAGAGAAGGAATAGAATTTTCGGTTAGAGCCATTGGACTAAGTACTCCCTTCACGATAACTCCCATTGTGACTTGATGAAATCTGGAAGAATCTACAGGTTCTGGCAATCACGTCTTTGTCAATGAAAATTACTGTTTAACCACTGCAATTTGAACACATTCATGTGTCATTTTTATAATTGAGGTTTGTTTATTATATTTGTAGGAGGCGTTTTGGGGGGAGAATGCTTAATGTGGCTCAGAGAAGTAGCTTTCAAGTAAACATTTTGTGAATAATTCAAGAGAAAAAGAGCAGCAAAAATAGTGAGGGGTACTCCAGGAAACCAGTACAAGGGAAGTGTAGATGTACGAACACTTGGAGGAAGAGCCGTGGGAAGAGTGGAAAGGGGCTGCCAGCAAACGAAAGGTCCCACAACAGAAATTTAGAAATGGGAAAACTTGAACTTGGCAAGGACAAACTTCTTGCCGTCAACTGATGGCCAAGCCTGGCTGCTGGATTAGTGGTCTCTCCAATGGGATGTTGTATGGCAGCAGTAGAGGTAACGACGCCCCCATTATGGGTTGACTTGTGTCCCCCTATTGTTGTGTGCTGTTGAGCCAATTTCGAGTCATAGCGACCCTCTATGACAGAGTAGAACTGCCCGCATAGGGTTTCCTGGGCTATAATCTTTACAGGAGCAGATTGCTAGGCTTTTCTCCCATGGGTTCACTGGTAGGTTTGAACCACCGACCTTTTGGTTAGCAGCCAAGTGCTTAACAATTGTGCTCCCCGGGCTCCTTTGTGTACCCCCACACCCCTCAAAAAGGATATCTTGAAATCCTAACCTCCAGTAGCTGTGAATGTGACCTTGTTTGGAAATACGGTCTTCAAGATGTTACCAGTTAGGGTAACATGAGGTCATACTGGAGTAAAAACAAGAAACCCACTGCCGTCAACAATTCCTACTCACAGCGACCCTACAGAACAGAGTAGAAGTACCCCAGGAGAGTTTCCAAGTGGATTCAAACTGCCGACCTTTTGGTTAGCAGCCATAGCTCTTAACCACTACACCATCAGGGTTTCCTACTGGAGTAAGGTGGGTCCTAATCCCATCTGAAGGGTGTCTTATAAAAGAGGAGAACAGATACAGATAGACAAAGAAAGAACAACTGGCAGTCAATGGCCAATAGGGACAGACATGGAGACAAGGCAAGGAATGCCAAGGACTGCTGGGAGCCATCAAAGCTAGGAGAAAGCTGCATGGATAGGCTCTCCCTTAGGGCTTCCAGAAGGAATCAACATGGCCGATGCCCTGATCTGGACTTCTGCTCTCCAGAACCGTGAGATGAAAAACTTCTGTCCTTTAAAGCCGCTCACTATGTGTAGCCCGCAACACAGGAAACTAAGACAGCCCCTGGCCCCATAGCTACCCCAGTGGGTGGGGGAATGGAACGGTTACCTCTCTCTAGGGTGACGAGATAACATATCATTTGAACCAGAAAACTTTCCATAGGGAAAGGAGGTACAATAGGAATAAGCTAGGATTGCTCAGGGAAACCCCAATTCCCTCCCAACATGGATCTCTTTCATGGTGGGGGCTCTCAGGGGGGTGAGGGACTGCACAGATCCTTGGTGGGTGTCATCAGCTGGGAGGATGGCATGCTAGACAGAGCAGACAAACTAGGAGCTCCTGGTGGTTCCCACCTATCTGAGGGTTCAAGATGGGAGGTCTTTGGATTCTGGGGAGGCCGCAGGGGTACATAAACTGTACACAAAAGCAGTGTGTATATGTGCATACATACTTTTCCGGGTGACAGCCTTGAAGCTTCTGACATGTTCTTAAAGGGGTCAGAGACTCAGGAAAGCTTACAAACCACCTCATTTGTCTGCGTCCTTTTATAAAATAGGGAGAATGGGCGGCTAAGCTGGAGGACAGCCCCTTCCCACTGCACCCCTCTTCTTACAGCCAGACATGCTGCCCAATACCCCAAGCCCCTATTTTTGGAGTTCCCTATGGGTGAGGTCCCCAACCCCTTCTTCTGTCCCCACCCCAGTCCAGCCCCACACCATCGACCTCAGGGCAGTTGGTCAATTAGAACAGTCAAGAGGATAACAGGCAGAGAATGTCCTTGCTCATCCAAAGGAAGAATTAAGGCTTTCTGGGTAGGGGGGCATTTGGGGACTAGACCCGTCTGATTCCTAGACCCAGCTTTCTATGACATGGATTCAGAAGGTTTGCCTTGGAATATCACTTCCTTTCTACCCGCCTGCATGCTTGGGTATATTCTATTAACAATCTTGTCCATACATGATCAGCCAAGAAGAAACGAAGCATTAGGTATTTAGGGGCAAGGCGTGCTCAGGAAAGGGGCTGCCTTGGGGCAGCTGGTGGGGGCCTAGAGAGCTCCTTCATGGCCACGGTCAGCTGCGTGATCCTGGCACACCCTGCCTCGTCCTGACTTCCGTCTCCTGATCCATAAAAGCTGGAGTGTTCACTCTGGGATCAGTGTGGTCCCATCAGCTTGATAATACTCCTTGGTGAGTAATGGTACCATTTCAGATGGCCAGAGCAGAAAGCATGGTACCCAAGGGTCACATGAAGGTGCTGGATAATGAATGTGACACCTCTCTAGGGGTTCCTGTGAGGGCGATGCTCCTATAAATGTGGCAAGGGACCCATGGCCTGAGTGCAGGACAGGGTGGCTCTCACTCACAGTAACTTCAACCTGAGCCATCAAGGAGATGTGGTTACAGCATGAGTAGAATTGTTCTTAGACCATGCAATCGAAGGAGAGAGAGCGAGCGAGGTTCCTATCCTGGCCAAATGAGCAAACCATCCCCCGTCCTGGGGACTCTGGTGGGAACCCAGTTCCTTGGGGAAGTAAAGGAAGGCTGGAAGAGGAGAGTCAGCAGGGCAAGACATCTGTTCTCTTGAGACAAGGGTAGGAGTGGGTGGAAGACCACAGGTAGATGGATTGAGCTCAGTATAAGGCAGAGGTTTAGGATTTAAGAGCATCCAAAGACAGGGTAGGGAATTCCCTGTCACTCAGGCATTTAGACAGAGGCTGGAGAGGCCACTGAGAGTTTAGTATTCGGTGGCTCCCACCTACCCTGATATCTTCTCCCTTCTTTCTCTTGTACTGAGGCTGTTCTCAGCTTGGAGTGGGATTTGGGAACAGCCAGTGGGCAAGGGTCCCTGGGAGGGGGAGGGATGATGTAGGAATTAGCAGTGTGTTGGAGCCAGTCTTTCTCCGTGTCCTGTTGGTGGCAGGACACCCTTGAAGACTGTGAGCATGGAGGTGGCAGGTTCTGAGTGGTGCTCTGGGCAGGTTGGCCAGGGGGTGCCGGGGCCAGAAGGCCAGAGACCATTCTGAGTGCAGGTGTTTCACAGGGGTGACGGGCCAGCACCTAGACCAGGGTGGTGGCTAGGGCAAGGAGAGCGGCAGATGCAAGAGGAAGGCAGGAGGAGCCAGTGACTCATGGTGGGCGGAGGGGATGAGGGAGCCAGCTGTCCCACTGGCTGGTTGTAAGCCAGAAGGACTGGGCAGATCAATGCCACTGCCAGTCAGTGACATCGTACCGAAGCCAGGTTGGGGGTGACAACACACTGGCTTTGGGGACATTGAACCACCAGGAGGAAAGTTTGCATTCGGAAATCCTTGCTTGCAGCCAGATTGACCGTTACCGGTAGGGCATGCTTGCTACCCTGACGATGGTGGATCTCAAAGGCCTCCACACCATGGTCCTGAACACGGACTTTTTTTTTTTTTTTTTGCATTCAAGGTTATTATTATTATCATTATCATCGTTATTTAAAGCTACATTAAAAATTGAGATTTAATTTATGTACAATAAGATTTACCCTTTGAAGTGTACTGTTTTATGAGTGTTGACAATAGAGCCCATGTAATCACCACCACGGTCAAGACACAAAACAGTTTCATCGCCCCAAAAAGCTCCCTTGTGCCCTGCCGGAGTCAGCGCCTCCCTTGCCCCAGCCCCTGTATTCACTCCCTCTGCTTTGCCTTTCCCTGGCTGGCCTGTGAATGTAGCCGTGTAGTGGACAGCCTTTGCAGTCTAGTTCCTCTCACTTTGTTGGTGCTAGCTGCCAACTCACGGTGAGCCCATGCACAACAGAACAAAATGCTGCCCGGTCCCATGCCATCCCCATGACCAGCTGTGGACTGGATCCTTTGATCCGTAGAGTTTTCACTGGTGGAATTTTCAGAAGTAGATTGCCAGGCCTTTCTTCCTAGTCTGTCTTTGTGTAGAAGCACCACTGAAACCTGTTCGGCATCATAGCACCACACAAGCCTCCTCTGACGGATGGGTGGTGGCCGCACATGAGGTGCGTTGGCCGGGCGTTGAACCCTGTGCTCCCGCACGGAAGGTGGAAGTTCTGCCACTGGGCTATCCCTGCCCTCTTTCCCTTTCACTTAGCACGATGCAGCTGGGGTTTAGCCGCGTTGTTGGATGTATCAGCGCTGACCACCGGCTTTTACTGTGCATGCTGTAACCCGTGGGGGCCTGTACGATGTATCGCAAAGGGCGCTGGGCTGGGAGTCAGGGGGCCTGGGTCCGAATCTCCATGTCCTGATGCCTTTCATCACCAGCTTAACATTGGTCAGGTCAGGACCTCAGCTTCCTGCCCATGAAGCCCGAGGGGGTGTTCTTACAATTCCTTCTAGCTCTCAAAATCTGTGGTCCAAGGGAGGCTCAGGGAGCCCTCAGTGGGGTGTGCGTGGTCGTGATCCATGGGACTGCCCTCCAGCTACTCCTAGTGTTTTTTTTTAAATGAGGAAGGTCTGGGACCCTGAGAAAATGTGTTTCAAAATCTTACCATCTTTAAGACCATGCACAAAAGGAGCCCTGGTGATGCCACAGTTAAGCACTTGATTAAGGCCGGTGGTTTGAACCCACCCAGCAGCTCTGCGGGAGAAAGACCCCTTCCCTCTGCTCCCATAAAGGTTACAGCCAAGAAAACCCTATGGGGCAGTTCTGCTCTGCCCCATGGGGTCCCTGTGAATTGGAATCAACTTGAAGTCACTTAACAAGAACAAGACCACACACACACGCACACACACACACACACACGAAGATTTGTGGAACTATCTGAAAAACAACTCTGATTCTGCCTCAATAATTGCCTAAGTCAGAGATATTTTTATAACAACTTCAGTTCTTCTCTACTCATTACCTGCTGGAAAGCCCAGCAGCTCCCTCTCCAGCCCCAGTCTTCTACTGGTTCCTCAGATCCCTGGGAACGTCCAGCCCGTGTCTTTCTGTTCTAGGTGTGGCTTCAGAATTTCTACCTGGGAGTGCACAGAGGAGGCAATGTGACTTATGGTGGAGGCATATTTGTACAGTGTTCATTCATTCATCCACTCAGCAAATATTCACCGAGCACTTCCTGGCATTGTCTGTACTTCCTACTTCCATGTCTGTCCACATTCCCTCCTTAGTAAGGTCCCTGAGGGCAGCCCTGCTCTGTTTTGTTAGCTGCTGCCAAGAAAGTGCCAGGCGCCCACAGGTACTCCGTAAGCACATGTTGTTCACAGCAGTGGGCGGATAGATGGATGCCCTTAGCCTCACGACCTCTTGGTGGGTTAGACACGATAACCGTCCCCGTTTTATCCTCGAGGAAGCTTTGGCTACGAAAGCTCCAGTAACTTGCCTGAAGTCACACAGCCCGTGACTGGTGTGGTGACGATTCACTCATTTGGAGGGGGGCCTGAGACCTGCATGACGTGGCCAAAAGCTGCTGTTGTAAATATTTGCAGACGGCAGGCTAGCTGAGTCAGAGTCAGGAGCAAGGGCCTAGTCCTGCTCCTTCGGCATGGCTATGTGGCTTCGGTACATGAGCCAGGAGTGGCTGGTAGACCTCCGGGCACTGGGCTGAGGACCAGGGAGCTTCTCCGCATGAGTCATTGGCTGAGGGGGAGGTCAGGACATGTGGGGAGAAGACGGCAAGGAGGGCAGGGTGGGAGCTGGCTGCAGGCCCAAGCTGTGTCAACCCAAGCCAGCTGCTGGGTGGGGGGAACAGGGTGAGGGAGCTGTCTCCCATGCCAGCGCTTCTCGGACTTCAGTGTGCTAGAATCACTTGGGTTCTTGTTAAATGCAGATTCTGGCTCAGGAGGTCTGGAGTGGGGCCCGAGAGTCTGCATTTCTAAGAGGCTTCCATGGGATGTCGGCTGTCTGCAGAGCAGCCTCCAGGGAGTACTGGAGGAACAGGACCACAGCATCCTTAGCAGGTGTGTGATGGGGAGTCACCTGTGCGAGCTCTGCCCAGCACTGCCTCGTGCTTTGGCCAGGTCTGGGGAGTGTCTTCTCTGGGTCTGAGGCCAATGGAAGCCATGATGGGGGAAGGGCAGGGCAGGTGAAGGGAGGGAGGACAGGAAAGGTACAGGCAGGTGTATGTGTGCCCCTCCTTGAGGACATGTCTGCCTTTTACAAGGACACGAGGTGGGGTGGGTGGAAAACGTGGAGAAGACAGAGGGAAAATCCTTCTTCTTTGAACCCAGGCTCCGGACTTGGGAGCCGCCCTTGTTCTACCATGCGTTGTTGCTGTGAGTTATATGACCCTCCCCGCCAACTCATAGCAACCCTATGGGACAGAGTAGAACTGTCCCATAGGGTTTCCAAGGAGCAACTGGTGGATTCAAACCAGCAACCTTTTAGTTAGCAGCTGAGCTCTTATCCACTGCGCCACCAGGGCTCCTATTCAAAAGTTAAATAGATAAATCTTTTGAGAGAAAACGAATAGGACAAAAAGACGAAGTGCAACGGTTCTAAAAGCCAAAGGAGACAGGGCGGTAATGGAATCTGGCCAAGAAGCCCCTGGGGGCCCTGCTAGCCAGTGGAAGGGGAATCTGGACAGAGGAAAACTAGGAGAATCTGTGGGGGGAGAAAAAGCTGTTTTATGTTTATACCTCCCCAAATGGAGACTTTTCAATAAGCGGTAGACAGAAACAAGAACATGCTGTCAAATAGGTGTTTTAATTACCTCATTAAAATGTTCTCTGAGTGATTTAAATAAAACTGAGGCAATTTCACAATCACTAGGAAGCCTTAATACCATATAGCACATTACTAGGTCGTTGACAAAATCAAATACCAATCCCCAGTAAAAACTTCAAACAGGAAGGCTGGAAGGAAAACGCATCATGATCAAGAGTACAGCGAGGCCGCAAACAGACAGGAAACCTGAGGCCTTCGCCTCAGCACCGGGAGTCCTCCTCTCAGGGTTACTAACCTGTTTGTTGAGGTTTGGGCCTTGTTTCATCTCTCAAGTTTTTCTTTTTTGTGTGTCATATCTATTTATTGATAAGGTTGTCCTATACGTTCTGATTTTGTTACTGCTATGACCGCAATCTCTCTACTTTCCGACATGTCATGGTTGATGTGTAGTGAACATACCCTATTCTGGCCCTGAGCTGAATTCTGTAAGCTCGATAGTTTCAATCGGTTCTTTTGGGCTTACTAGGCATACAAAGCATATCGCCTATAAATCGTGATGGTTTCATCTTTCCTCCTGATACCGTATTTGTTTTATGTCTCATTACATTCACCCAAAGGAGCCCTGGTGGTGTATTGGTTAAGTGTTCAGCTGTTAACCAAAAGGTCAGTGGTTCAAACCCACCAGTGGCCCCACAGGAGGAAAGACCTGGTGATTTGCTCCCATGAAGATCACAGCCTAGGAAGCCCTATGGGGCAGTTCTACTCTGTCATACAGGGTTGCTGTGAGTCGGAATCAGCTCGACGGCACACCATGTCCCAGGGCTGCACACTTCATTTAACACCTCAAAATCAATGAATGGAATGCCCCAGATCAATAGGATAAAGGACACCAACCACACAACTATCTCAACAGACACTGAAAAAGCACCTGAGAAGATTCAACACCCTTTCATGATAAAAACACTCAGCAGGCTAGGAATAGAAGAGGACTTCCTCAACCTGATAAAGGGCATCTACTAAAAATCCACAGCTGACATCACACTCAATGGGAAAGGCTGAGCGCTCACCCCCTGGGATAAATTGCCACGCTGGTCCTAAGCCAGGATGGATTCCCACGAAAGGGCTGCAGTGCAGTGATCCTCAAAGTTCTAAGAGCTTGTTGAATATATGAATTTCTGGGCCCCATGCCCAGATATGTGGACTCAGTAAGGCTGAAGTGGGTCTCAGCAGAGTACATTTTAGAGAGTGTCTTCATCTCCTACTGCTGCTGTAACAAAAATACCACAAGTGGGTGCTTTGAAGAACAGGGATTTACTGTCTCACAGTTTTGGAGGCTAGAAGTCCAAATCAGGGCATTGGCTCTGGGGGGAGGGTCCTTCCTTGCCAGTAGCCCCAGGAGTTCCTTGGCTTGTAGGTAGCTTCTCACTTGGTCTCTTCCCAGTGCGTGTGTGTGTGTGTGTGTGTGTATCCTGCTCTTTTTATAAGACATCACTCAGAAGGGGTTAGGTTTAGGATTCACCCCACGCTGGTATGGCCTCATTAACATAACAAAACAAACCCCCTATTTCTAAACAGAGTCATATTTACAGGTAGAGGGGTTAAGACTTCAGCATAACTTTTGAGGGGGACACAATACTATCCATAACAGAGAGTGTCCCAGGATGGTGAAGCAGGTACCCAGGGACCCCAGTTCTCTCCTTTTGGTAGAGAGATCTTTCTCCGGGAACTACAAGATTTGCACACACTTAGAAACAGTTTTCTTCAGACCCTTTCTCTGTGGTTCCCTCAACAAAGGCTGATGGCATTCTACAAAAGCACAACCAAGCAAAAGAGTGACACAGCCCATGTCTTCTGCCTGCTCCAGGGGAGGTTTTTGGAAGGAAGGGTGGATGCCCCTCTTCCCCTCAGTGGAGAGTTAGATTAATGCTTGGTGGGGGTTATTTGGAGGCTGAGTTTTTCGAGGTGGTACATCTGGATTGCCGGTTAACTGCTGACTCTGAGTAACAACGGGGTTGAGAAGGGCTGGCATTTTTAAGAAAAATGAGAGGGGATAGTACCTGTCTTCATTATCTAGTACTGCGATAACAGAAATACCACAAGTGGACGGCTTTGACAAACAGAGAGTTCTTCCTTCACAGTCTAGGAGGCTAGAATTCTGAATTCAGGGTGCTGGCTCCTGGAAAAGGTTTTCTCTCTCTGTCACATCTGGGGGAAGGTCCTTGTCATCAATCTTCCCTGGTCTAGGAGCTGCTCAGCTCAGGGACCCCAGGTCCAAAGGACTCGCTCCTCTCCTGGCGCTTCTTTTTGGGCTGTATGAGGTCCCCATCTCTCTGCTCCCTTCACTCTCCTTTCATCTCTTGTAAGATAAATGGTGATGCAGGCCACACCCCAGGGACACTCCCCTTAGGTAGGATCAAGGCTGTGACCTGAGTAAGGGTGTTGCATCCCACCCTAATCCTCTCTAACATAATCTAATCTTACCTCGTTAACCACAGACAGAGATTAGGATTTACAACACACAGGAAAATGACATCAATCACAAAATGGAGGACAATCACACAATACTGGGAATCATGGCCTGCCCAAGTTCACACATATTTTTTGGGACACAATTCAACCCACGACAGTATCCCTCCATAGGGCCAAGTTGATCCCTCATAAAGAAAAGACAACTGTGTTGAGTCCACTCTAGCCCATGGGTAGATTACAGGTGATGGAACCACAAAGTTCCATTCTGTGTGACAAGGCCCTGAACTCTGTAGTCTGGAAAATTCCTTGTAGGTGAGACTAGATTCTTTTGGCTTCCAACCCACCCCGCAGCTCCACAGTAAAACATCCATAGAATGTCTTGCTTTAGGAAACATTACTCACTTCCCGGTGTCCCCTCCAAGATAAACTTCTTGTGAACTGCCCACCAAGGTAGTTGAATTGGGCAGGCCATTCTCTGGAAATGGCATCTATAACCCCGGAAACAGGGTTGTCAAAAATGGCAACCTTAGTTTTAGACCTGTTGATCAACAGCTCTTCTCTCTGGTTTTCATTAGGCAGTTGATTGGCTTCAATCAACACTTTGTGTCTGTTGAGGCCACGTTTAGATTGTGTTCATAAAACCTTTTGGCCAAGAACAAAAGAATGCCCAACTTTTGACTCTCTGTAGCAGGGGCGCAGACACTCAGGTCATCACCAAGTAACATCCCCCTTGAATCTCAGCTTTCCATCTGAAGAATAATGATACACACCTCACTCATGGAATGAGGTCGGCATGAGGTTGAACTGGTCAGTTGTGACCTCGGTGGGCTCCATCTACTGGGGCATGGAGCCAGCTCTGTGTCCAACACTGCGCTAGGCCACGGCTCATGGGACAGACATGGCCCCTCGCTCCAGACCTTGGGAAAGCATCCCTCTCATCCCAAATACAAACATACCTCTCCTCTGGCCTCTCTTACCTTTCTGGAACCTTCTTTCAACCGTGCAGCAATGGTTGAAGGGCTAAACAAGATTATGGTTTAATGTTACTCCCTGGCTGCTCTTTGACTCTTTACCACTAATTCACTTGTTTAAATTGTCCTTACGTTTGGCGTATAAAGAATCAAAGATTGTAACAGTATATAATGCTCTGGGCATAAAGAATCAAAGATTATAAAAGTATATAGTACCAAACCAAACCCAATGCCGCCGAGACGATTCCGACTCATAGCGACCCTGTAGGACACAGTAGAACTGCCCCATAGAGTTTCCAAAGAGCACCTGGTGGATTTGAACTGCCGACCTTTTGGCTAGCAGCTGTAGCACTTAACCACTACACCACCAGGGTTTCCATAAAACTATATAATGCTCCATGGAAAAATCAGGTATAGAGTTTGAAAGAATGATTTCCAGGGTCTGTCAGAGCCTCTGCCTCAGCTCTGTCCCAGTGAGCGAAATCTATGCCTTGTCTCCAGGGACTGGCTGGTGGTGGGTGCCGAGAGTCACGCCCCCTCTGGGCACATCAGTCACAGCTTCATGGGGGCGGAGAGGGCTCAACCTATTTTCTTAGAGTGAAGTGGAAGCTTGCTGCTGCCGCGTCTCCCTCGTTACTAAGAGAACTTTTACCTAATTACAGGGAGCCTGACCCTCTTTCAGGTCTCCCTGCTGTGGTATAGGGTGGCAGCTGAGGCCCCGGCCTCAGCAGCCTCCGCCTTTGGCAAGCTCCCCCCGCCCACCCACGGGCCAAAGTCTGCTGGTCCCAGCCAGAGGGAGACGGGCCAGGATTTCAGAACTCCCAGCCAGTGTGAAACAGACACTACACAGAACTGGGGAGTGTCATTTCCATAAACTAACGGATTTTTATATGCAGGAAGCTGCATGCCCAACACTGGGTCTTTGTTGAGTTTTAGCAGTGGGGCCATTTGCGTGTAGGAATTGCATCAACCTGTATTCAAGAGGAAGGAGTTCCTGGGGTAAGCGCTTAGCTACTAGACAAAAGGTTGTCGGTTCAAACCCACCCAGAAGCCCCTCAGAAGCAAGGCCTGGAGATCTGCCTCTGAAAGGTCACAGCCTTGAAAACCCGATTGGGCAGTTCCACTCTGCACACGCGGGATTGCTGCGAGTCGAAACTGACTTGATGGCAATTGGTTCGGCTTTTCGTTTGTTTGTCTTATTCAAGGGACTGTAGAAAAGACTGCTGAAAATGAAAAGACCCGTACTGGTGAAGGAACGAAGGGGGTCCTTGCATCCCTGGTGGGAAGTCTTGGTCCCAACCAGATGTTGAAAAATGGCGCTAGGGAACTAGGATTTGGACCACGGGGTAGCCATCCTCCTCCTGTTCCTGAACCCCTCCTTAGAAAGTTCTCTCTACACTTACTCCTGGAGGGCGGGGGACCCTGAGTGTCACAGCTGCCAGCCTGCTGGCCACAGCTGACCAGAGCAGAGTGGACCTTTGACCCAGGAGGGACCAACCAGAGGCTGGGCTGAGCCAATCAGATTCTCTCTCCCACAGACGAGAGATTGGATGGGGATGGGCTGGGAAGTGAGGGGCTCTGGGCCGGGGGGCCATGGGGGCTGGAGAGGCAGCAGTAGGGACAGCTGGTGTGGGCAGAGAGGACAAAGCAGAAGAATGAGAGGACAGGGAGGAGGCGAGACAGAAGAGACAAAGATGTGGCCCCCAGTCCTCCAGGTCGGCTTTATGTCCTGCCCTTCAGTTCTGTGTATTTTTCTAATAGTCTCTTAAAGACGCTTTTTCCTTAGCCTAGCTTGCAGGGGTTCTCTGTGCATCACTTCCCAACGACCCCTAAGCTGGGCTTCCATGACCGTGGTGTTTCTGAGTTTCCATAAGCTGAGTTAGGACATGAGGTTGAACTGGTCGGCTGTGCCACTTGCACACTGACCACAGCTCTGTGTCCAGCGCTGTCATGAGACAGACATGGCCCCTCACACGGGGGTCTCGGGGGAGCAGAAGAGAATTTCCTAACATCCCTCATCATTCCAAACATGAACGTGCTCCTCGTCTGGTCTCTCTTTCCCTTCTGGAACCTTCTCTCCTCTGTGCAATGCTAGGCAACATTCAGCTGGCCGTTGCAGGCCTCCTGACATTATCCTGTGAGTCTCCTCACAGGCCGTTAGGTAGGAGGGAGGCAAGCCTGGTGCCTGAAGTTTTGTTGAGGAGATGGGGCATGGGTGCAGCAGGATCGAGCCCCAGCTGAATGTGTCTGGGCCTCGATGGGGAGCAGAAAGGCGAGCTGTTCTCGTCAGTTGTGTTTGAGTCGGCCCTGACTCACAGCAGAACGATCTATGAGAACGTTGCCTGGTCCTGCGCCATCTTCATGACTGTTGGTGTGTTTGAGTCCATTGTTGAGCCTATCGTGTCAATCTACGTCATCCAGGGTTTCCCTCATTTTCTCTGACCCTCTAGCATGATATCCTTTTCTAGCCATTGGCCTTTCCTGGTGACGTGTCCAAAGTAAGCGTGCCAAAGTCTTGCCATCCTCTCTTCTAAGGAGCATTCTGTTTGCATTTCTTTTAAGACTGATTTGTTCATTCCTCTGGCAGTCCATGGTGTATTCAATACCGCAGTTTGAACGCATCAATTCCTCTTCTTTCTTTTTCATTATCCAGACTTCGCATACATATGAGGTGATTGAAAAGACCGTGGCTTGGGTAAGGTGCACCTTAGTCATCAAAGCGATAACTTTGTTTTTTAGAACTTTAAGAGGCACTCCCATGGGGAACTGCCAAGGAGAATGGAATGCCGGAGGGAGCTGGAAGGCAATAGGGCCATGGAGGTAACGGGAGCAGAAGGACCAGGATGTCTATTTTAGCTTGGGTGAGTGAGTTATTCAAGAGGAAGGTATTTTAAAAAAGCAAACAGTAATGGTGGGGAAGCTGAGGAGCTGTGTTTTTTTGAAACTCTCTCAGAGGATAGTCAGCGCCCTGTTCGCCTTCAAGCTCCATGGGACTGGAGCTGGTGGTGATGAGCTGATTCTTAGAAGGACCTTAGTCAAAATTTAAAAAAAGATAGTTACGTATTTTATGTGCTTTAGAAAAAGGAATTAGTTCATGAAACCGGTGATTTCACAGGTATTAATGCTCAGGATGAAAGTAGATAAAGTAGAGAATTTAAGGCCAATCTGTAGAAAAGATTAACTGTGCAGGTGGTATGTGGAGAGGTTAAAAGTCGTAAATGTGCAAAGTGAATGACTGACATCTGGGAAGCACAGAATTGAATTCCCCTGGATGGCCCAGAGCCCACACAGCTAATTTCTGACCTGAACTAAGGGTTTCCTCCCTTTTTGTGGGTCCACGTTTCTCAGAGGGTGGTCTGCAAACCAGCAGCATCTAGGAGCTTCTATGGAATTCAGATTCTCAGGCCCCAGCCCCAGATCTACCCAAGCAGAGCCTTGGAGGGGGGGAGGCCAGCTGTTTTCCCAGCCCTCTAGGGGACCCTGATGCTCCCTAGAAGGCAAGAGCCGCTTCTCCCATCAGCCCTTCTTAAACGGAACCTCAGGAAGTCTAAACATCTCCTGGACTTGTGCGCCAGAGTGTGTGTTTGCATGTGTCTGTGGGAGGGTGGAAGAAAGGCCTGGCGAACTGTTTCCCTAAAGATTAAAAAAAAAAAAGATTACCACCAAGAAAACCCTATGGAACAGTTCTACTCTGTAACACAGGGGGTTGCCATGAGTCAGAATTGAGGGCAATAGTTTGGTTTTAGTTTGGAGGGGGAGGGTCCACAGCGTCCGCCCAACCCCCAAAGGATTACGAATGCCTGTTCTCTAAGGTTCCTGCTATCCTGTTATGTGACATTTAATGACCTGTGTTCACAAATCCAAGTGCTTTGATTATAAAGAACTGAAACTTTTCCAGCCTTTGGCAGGGCATAGCTGACGAGTACAAACTGCTCTGGTGGGCGTGCATGGGCCTCCCATGTCCAGCAGACCCTCCAGGACCCCCCTGGTGGCTGCCCAGGTAGGGAAGCTCCACCTCCAGGCTCACGGCCTTTGCTCTCAGGCCAACACAGCCCTAGGTCTCCCCGACAGCCCCTCTCCTGCTAGGCTCTGAGCCTTGCCAGAATCCAGGCTCTCTCCCTCCTGGCTTCTCTTTTCCCAAGCCTCCTGCCTTGGTTAGTGAAGGCTTTCAGCTTGGTGACAGCCCCACCACCAGCCCCTGCTCCGCCCCGCTTGTAGCTCCCATCACCTGCGGTTCCTCACCAGAGGACTCCTGAACACCCCAGCCCTGCATAGATCACATGCCCTGCCCAGCCCCATGAAGTCCTGGGGGCCCTCTACCTGCCAATCGACTCTTTTTATCCAGCCAATCCTTCCTGAGCACCACCTACCTGCACCTCACCAGGCCCTGGGGCACAGAGATGAAGAGGCCCGGCCTAGCGGGGAAGGACCAGTGCACCAGGCGGTCACACTACCACCTCGTGAGCACCACCCTCGTGAGTGCCTTGGTAGACCACACAGGAGACCCCACCCCCAAGCCCAAACGGGGAATCAGCAGCCGTTTCACCCATTTCTGATGCCACAGTATGTGGTGCACATGGTAGACACTCAAATCACGCTCACTGAATGTCTGAGGTCGTGCCCCCAGCCCAGGTTTGCTGTTCCAAATTGGTGACTGCCGTGTGCCCTCCCCGCCCCCCAGCTTCCTTTTCTGTCAACTGGGGGCGGGATTGAAGGAATGTTGGCGACCGTTCTCTGTCTCCTTGCCTGAGTGAGGACAGAGGTGCCACAGCCCATTCTCGGCCCCTGTTGCAGTCAGTCCAGTGCGCCAGCTCTGTGTCTCCAGCCAGTGTCCCCTCGCTTTCTGCGGTGGCCATTTCATGCCTTTTCTGGGGTCGCTGACTGCCCTCCCCCCATCCATGGCTGACCTCAATGTGGGCGGCCTCAGGAAGCCGAAAGAGGCAAGGACCCAGATTCTCCCTCAGGGCCTCCAGAAGGAACGCAGCCCTGCCCACACCAGGGGAAACTGAGTTTTGGACTTCTGTCCTCCAGAAGGAGCCCTAGGTGCACAGTGGTTAAGTGCTTGGCTGCTAACCAAAAGGTTGGCAGTTTGAACACACCAGCCACTCCTTGGAAATCCTATGGGGCAGTTCTGCTCCATCCTAAAGGGTGGCTGTGGGTCGGAATTGACTCGCTGCCAAGGGATTCGTTTTGGTTTTGGTCCTCCAGAACTGTGAGACGATACATTCGTGTTGCTTTAAGCCACTAAATTGGTGGCGATTTGTTACAGTAGCAACGGGAGACTAATTCACTCTCCTGACTGACGGGGTCCGCACTCTGTGTCTCACCCACCATCAATTCCCCGCGACACTGAAAGTTCTTCCCAAGCCAGCATTTACCAGACTAGTTTCTTTAAAAAAATTGGAGCATCAGGGTTACGCCAGAAAAATGTGTCAACTTACCCAGGAACGTTACCCGCTGGAGGGAAGTAATCAAATGCGCTGACGCCTAAGAAGACTTTGCGGGTGGAGAGACTTCTGGGCTGACAACAGCCAGGTGGCAGTGGTTTCATCGAAAGACGAGGGCTCTCAAAGTGAGGCGAGCTCGGAGCAGCTGGGGCAGGCTAGGTGAGCTCCTCAAAGGGAGCCATTTCTCTCTGTAGCTGAGGGCTGTCGTGTACACATTCAAAGAATCCCTGGTGGTGCAGTGGTTAAGCGCTCCTTGAGAGAAAGACGTGGCAGTCTGCTTCCGTAAAGATTACAGGACTGGAAACTCCATGGGACAGTTCTACTCTGTTCTATAGGGCCGCTATGAGTTGGTGTCGACTCAGTGGCAATAGGTTTGATTTTGGTTTTTGGTGTACACATTCAGGGCTGAGTGCTCCGTTTTCTAAATATATGAACCGATAAATTCTCTTTGTATGAAAGCTAACATACTTGGGAAAAATGGGTCCATTTTCTTTCACAAAGCATTTTAGGATAATAAGAACAAAAACACCATGTCAAGTACTTTATCAGCATCATCTCACAGAACCCTCGGGCGGCCTGATGTGATCATTACTGTCCTTGTCCTCTTTCCCCCCATTTTTACGGAGGAGGAAGTGGAGGCTCAGAGAGGCTAATGGACTCCAATGGCTAAGGTGTCACAGCCAGCAAGTAAGAGGTGGAGCTGGGATTTGAACTAGCCTGGCTCTGGCAGTGCGGTTAAGAGTATGATTTCTAAACTGTTTCTCACCAAGGTTAGTTAAAAAAAAAATTCTGATTTCAGACAAACATCCTTTTCTGAGACAACAGCCTTAAAAGGATATAGAGAACCCAGAGAGGGATCAAGGTAGACAAACACCCAGCTAGGGGCAATGGGATTACAGGAGGGCCGCCTTGGTCTGCACGACTGTGCCTGCCAGGACAGCCCAGCGTCTGGGCCCTGCTTGGGGTGTCATGAGACTCCATGAGTCGTGGAGGGAAAAAAACATTTGCCATCAAGTCCCTTCCAACTCCTAGTGCCCCCCACGTGTGTCAGAGTAGAACTGTGCTTCTGTAGGGGTCTCAATGGCAGATTTTATGTATTTAGTCTACTGTCCTTTAGATGGAGGTTTACAGCACCAACTAGTTTCTCATTAAACAGTACACATATTGTTTCATGACACTGATTAACAACCCCACAACATGTCAACATGCTCCCTTCTCGACCTTAGGTTCCCTATTACCGGCTTTCCTGTCCCCTCCTTTTAGTCCTTGCCCCAGGGCTGGTGTGCCCCTTTAGTCTCGTTTTGTTTTATGGGCCTGTCCAATCTTCTGCTGAAGGGGGAAACTCAATGACTGATTTTTCTGGAAGCAGATTGCCAGGCCTTTCTTTTGAGGCACATCTGGGTAGACTTGAACCTCCAACCTTTGGGTTATCAGTTGAGCATCTTAACCATTTGTGCCACTGAGTGACTCTGGGTCATGGAGAAAAGCTTCACAAACACGTCCCCTGTAAAGGCCGCTAATGTAAGGGGACAGGCAAGTGGGACTCCTAACCTGGGGGGACCCTACACTGCTCCCGTCAAAAGATGTTGGACATCCATCCATGCTGCTTTGTTTTGGATATTTCTGTGATATTTCTCCAAAAATCACACAAATCAGCTATACTAATGTTTTTCCAAACATTGCCTAAGTGGGTCTATTTATCTTAGATTGAAAGTCGAGATGGCTTCTTTTTGACCCCCAAACTATAAACTCTCGATTTCTCACCCTTGACTTGGAAGACAAGTGTCTTAGTTGTCTAGTGCTGCTGTAACAGAGATGCCACAAGTGGGTGGCTTTAACAAACTGAAATTTATTTTCTCACAGTTTAGGAGGCTAGAAGTCCAAATTCAGGGCGCTGGCTCTAGGGGAAGGCTTTCTGTCTGTTGGCTCTGGAGGAAGGTCCTTGTCTCTTGCAATCTTCACATGACATGGCATCTTTCTTCCCCCGTCTCTGCTTGCTAGCTTCCATTTAATCTCTTTTATATCTCAGAAGGAGCGCTGGTGGCAAAGTGGTTAAGAACGTGGCTACTAACCAAAAGGTTGGCAGTTCGAATCCACCAGCTGCTCCTTGGAAACCCTATGGGGTGTTTCTAGTCTGTCCTATAGGGTTGCTTTGAGTAGGAATCAACTGGAGGGCAACAGGTTTTGGGGTTTGAGTATATCTCAAAAAAGAATGACTCAAGATACACTTTGTACTAATCCTGCCTCATTAACGTAACATAACAAACGCTACTCCTTCCCAAATGGGATTATAACCACAGGTATAGAGGTTAGGATTCACAGCACATATTTTGAGGGGACACAGTTCAGTCCATATCACCAAGTAAACTGATCGCAAGTGACTTTGACCTTGACTCAGAACCGGGTCCAAGGAGGGACAGAGCGCTGTAGAAAGCAAGTTCCAGGCTGCTGTGCTGCTGTCTCAGGAGGCAAAAGAAACTGTCCGTGGGCAGCTGCCTTCCTTACTCCAGAAACAAAGAGCTTTACAATCATTTTAAAGTTTAAAGCTAACTTCCTAAAAAGCTGTTGGACACAGAAAAGAAGACTTTCTGCCAGCATGCAAGAATCCACAGAGGAATTCCCTTATTGCTCAGATGAGTGCAAAACATGCCTTTATGGATGGAAGCACTTTCATGAGTGGATTTACGTCTACATCCTGAAAAAGCCAGCCTGTGTGTCAGGGTTTTATGAAATTAAAACATTGGGAAGATTTTTATTCCATTGGTGAGATTTAATAGGAATTCGTTTGGCTCAGAAACCCCGACATTAGCTGTGGGTAGAAAATTGGGTTTTCTTCATCTACTTACCTGGACAGCAGTAAAGGGTTTGGGGAAGCCTCTGGGTGGTGCAATAATTAACATGCTCACTTGCTAGTCAAAAGACTGGAGTCCATCCGGAGGTGCCTCAGAAGAAAGGCCTGGCAATCTACTTCTGAAAAATCAGCCACTGATCACCCCTTGGAGCGCAGTTCTACTCTGACACACATGGGATCGCCATGAGTCAGAATTGACTTGATGCCAACAGTTTTTGTTTTTTTTTTAAAAATAGCCTAGCCAAGTTGACACATAAGACCAACCATGAGTCAGAATTGACCCCACGGCAACTAGTTAGGTTTGGTTAAAGGGTGTGGGGGCTGTTGAGGGGCCTGAAATGAAGGTGGGTTGCTTGGGAGAGGGACGGGGTTTTTGCCCATTTTGTCACCACGTTCAGTAAATACTTGGGGGCTGACTGAATAAAGTGTTCCCCAAGAATTCAGCCTTCAAGGATTTCCCTGACACACACACTGAACAAGCCCTGATCCATGCAGGTTGTATTACTGAGCATGTAGGGTTGAGCGATGCTCCCCGGGTCAGCCCCTGACCCTTGCCACTCCAGGACAGGAGCTGGGTGAGGATCAAGGTCCTGACCCAGCTGGTTTCCTTCCTCATTCCCTCTGGTCCCAGCACCAGGGGTTCCCATGCTTCTCCCAGCCCTTGTAAGGACACTACCCATGCTGCTTGGGCTGAAGGGTTTGTCTCTGGTAGGAAACATGTCATTGTTTTAGCTGCCATTGAGTCACCCCTGACTCATGGTGACCCGGTGCACAACAGAGTGAAACACTTCCCAGGCCTGCACCATCCCTGTGATTTGTTTCGGATTGAACCGTTGAGATCCACAGGGTTTTCACAGGCAGATTTTTGGAAGTGGATCTCCAGGTCTTTCCTCCTAGTCTTAGTCTAGAAGCTCCACTGAAACCTGTTCAGCACCATAGCAACGTGCAAGCCCGCACTGACAGATGGGTGGTGACTGCACGTGACCCGCATGGGCCAGGAATCAAACCCGGATCTCTTGCGTGGAAGGTGAGAACTCTACCATTAAACCACCACTGACCCCATGGTAGGAGACATACTTGCTGAATAAAAACAAATTAGCGCTCCCAGTTTTAAGTTCATCAAAGACTGAGATAATTGACGGTCAGAGCTCCTAGCTCTGGGGACAGCCGCGCTAGGCAGTAACCTTCAGCCAAAAGAGAAGGAGACTGAGGCAGAGTCAGCTGGAGCTGGGCGTGGAGGTAAGGGGTGAGTTTCCCATGAGACCAGTTGGCCATACATACCCCACCCTAATCTCTGTGAGCTTTTGGGGTTCAGCCATCATGGGTGGGGGCTACACCCCTCCACCCTCCCCCTGGCTCAGCAAACTAGTCCTATCTGCATCCCTTGAGCTGCCTCCCGCTTCCCTGGGTGCATGCCTCTGCTTCCCCGGGTGCGTGCCTCTGCTTCCCCGGGTGCGTGCCTCTGCTTCCCCAGTCCCTCCCCCATGCCACCAGGGTTCTAAAGCCCTGCAGGCCCTTCACAGGAATGTGCTGACTGTGAAACCGTGCTGTGGAAGGAACTTGTAACACGAGGGCGCTAGGAAGTCCCTACGTGATTTTCCAATTGACAGAGCCTGATTTTTATAACACGTAAAACCATACACATCAGCTCGTCTTCTCTTGTAAGATAATTAGGTAATGGTGTGAGATTTTTAACGTACTTGCAGCTCAAGGGCCACCTCCTCCATGAAGGCCTCCCTGACCACCACCCCCCCGACTGGAACATGTGACTTTCCTTCTTCACTCCAAAGGGAAGGCAAGTTGAGGTAGAAAGACTGAGACCCAGGATCCCAGACACCCAACTCCTGCATCAGCTGCCTGAACTATTTCCCCAAAAGAAGCTGGCAGAGGGAGGCTCCAAGCAAAGACTCCCTCCTTAGTGCTCAGTCTAAACAGCAGCGTGGCCTCTCAGCAGCCAGGCCTCTAGGACTGCTGTCAACCCAAGAGACCCAAGTGGAGCTCACAGGCCCCTTTGGGGGTTCCCTCAGCCCAGAGGCAAATCCCCACCCTTGGTTTCACTGCCCAACAGTGAGGAAAGAGGAACCCAAGGTGAAGAGAAAGAAAGAATTCCTCTGAGGCCCAGGCCACTCTGCCCTGCAGCCTCCGGAGGACGCCCAGGGAGGCTGTGAGCCAAGCCGGCCCAGGCTCGGAGGTGTCACCCATGCCTGGCTCAGCTGAAGTGCCCTTCAGCACCACGGCCCAAACACGGCCTCGTATTGGAGTGAGGGGAGGTGTCCTGGGCTCCTGCTCACAGGGAGAGGGCCCTGGCATAGCCTCAGGGGCCCAGGGCACAACACTCTTATCTCCTTCACCAACCTGAGGGCCCCCTGGCTCATCTGTTCCTCTGCGCTGCCCTAACCCTGCTTCAAGGCAGTAAGTAAGGGAATGCTTGTCTTTCTGAGGTGGCACTGGCAGTGGGGTGACCTCAGGGCATCAGAAATGACCCCTTCCTTGGGGAGGCAGCCTCCTCCGGGAGCTTAGAAAGGACATCCATTGGGCAGATGGAATGTCTGATTTTGAGCTGGGAGGCTCCGGGCTTTTTGAGGTAAACAGGGGCCCTGTGTCCTTCTGTGGAGCCAGCAGGCCTGGGCGGTTAGATTTGGCCTCCTCCGAGCCTCTGGCAGGCCCTGCCTGGTCTGGGCTGGTTTATCCATTGGTGGAGGGTCCAGGCCACCCTTCCTGAGGCAAGAGCTGTCTCCCACGGGCAAAATGAATGTCTTGAAAGCAACTGTCTCCTTCCATCCCTGGCCATGGGGCAGAAAGCTGGGGCCAGTTGGAGTTACCTACTGGCTTTCAAGAGGTTCAAGGCTCCCCCCAGGGGTTTTCAAGGCAATTTGGGCTGGTGCAGGGAGGGGGGAGCATATCCAAGGAGGTGGGCTATTGCTTGCTTTTGTGGAACAGAAAGTTTAAGACCCCCGATGAGACACTGGCTTTCTTCACAAGGTTAAGAATGTATAAAGGAGTGCTAGTGGCTCAATGTTTAAGAGCTCGGCAGCTAACCAAAAAGTTGGTAGTTCGAACCCACCCAGCCACTCTGCAGGGGGAAAGGACCTGGCAATCTGCTCCCATAATGATTTCGGCCTAGAAAACCCTATGGGACACTTCTACTCTGTCAGGTGGGGTTGCTATGAGTTGGAATTGACTCCATGGCACCCAGCAACAACAAAGCAAAGCCTGGAGTTCCCAGCTGGCTATGAGTCATAATTGACTCGACGTCAATGGGTTTCAGTTTTTGGAGTTCCCGGGTAGGGCAAACAGTTAACGGTCTCAGCTGCTAACTGAAAAATTGGAGGTCTGAGTCCATCCAGAGGTTCCTTGGAAGAAAGGCCTGGCAATCTACTTCTGGAAAGTGAGCCACTGAATACCCTACAGAGCTCAGCTCTACTCTGACACACGTAGGGTAACTACGAGTCAGGGTTAATGGTAACTGTTCTTTTTTTTTTTTTTTTTGGCTTAATCAATGCCTGAGGTCAGCCTGAGGTGTGAGCAGGAGGGAAAGAGAGAGAGAGAGACTCCTAGTGGGAAATAGAGAGGGAGGCGGAAAGGAAGGACAAAGAAACGTGACAAGGGAAGGTAGAACATTGCCCCAGTGGTTTCTCTGCACTGCATCAAACATTCTTCCAAAAGGGCGAAAAAGCATGTTGGTGATATAAATTGAATTCCGTGTCCCAAATAAGATATGCTGAAACCCTAACCCCTAGGGCCTGTGAATGTGACTGTGTTTGGAAACTGAGTCTTTGAAGATATTCTCAGTTACCAAGAGGTCACACTGGAATAGGGTGGGCCCTCATCTGATGTGAGTGGTGTCCTTATCAAAAGAGAAGAGACACACAGGGGGAAGAGGGCCAGTGGTTAAGCGCTCGACTGGTAACTGAAAGGCTGGCGGTTCAAACCCACCAGCTGCTCCGCGGGAGAAAGATGTGGCAGTCTGCTTCTGTAAAGACTTACAGCCTTGGAAGCCCTATGGGGCGGTTCTACTCGGGTTTGGTGATGACAGAAGAAGAAACTGGAGTGACCTACAAGGCAGGGAACAGCAAGGATCTCCGGCAGTCACCAGAGTGAGGACAGAGGCATGAAACAGATTCTCCCTCAGAGCCCTCAGAAGGTGACTCAACGCACAACCAGCCCTGATCTGGGCTCTGAGCCTCCAGACCTGTGCGACAATACATTTCAGTTCTTGTAAACCATGTGGTTTGTGCTCCTTGGTTACCGCAGCCCTAGGACCCTAACATAGTTGGTGATCTTCAGAAAACGTCAGAGCTGTCATGTGTACAGAACTCCAAGTCCTGTTCTCCTTAGCCGGCAACTGTGTGAACATCCTAACGTTTAAATCAAGATAGAAAATAAAAGCTCACCACCACTACATCCAAGAAATCTATGTCCCAAAATATTTGAGGCACAAAATTCTTCTGTTCTTTTGAAATGGGCCCTGAACAGGGAGGGGGCAAGGGGACTGGGGCTGGTCACATTCACAGGTGACTTCTGTTCCCCAGTTGTTCTTTGAGCCATGGGCACATAGCAATCACAGTTTGTTTAGCACTTCACAGTTTACACACATACTTATTATCAGGGCCCACCGCATGGGTGTGGGACCCATGCAGACATTCAGGTCTCCGTGCTCAGCAGAGCCCTGCACTTGGTTTTAAAGCACTGTGGTCACCTTCTTGAAAGTCTGAATAATTTTTTAACAAGGAGCCCTGCGTTTTCAATTTTGCACTATACCCCACAAATTATGCAGCCAGTCCTGTTTGTTATCTTACCTGATCCCATAGCCTTCCTGGGAGAGGGACCTGGGAGGAACTTTGACCCCTATATCACAGAGAGAAGTCCCTGCGTGGCACAAACCCACCCAGAGGCGCTTCAGAAGACAGGCTTGGCAATTTGCTTCCCAGAGGTCAGAATCCACTAGACAGCAGCTAACAAGAACAACACTTCACAGAGCGTGAGATGAGCCCTGAGGGGTGTGGCGCAGGCAAGATGAGACGCGATCCCGAGAGAAAGCTCAGGCTGTGTTCCCTCTCAGGGCTGTTTCTCAATCAGTAGATGCCTGGGTCCCCTTTCCCTCATACAACTGCAACTGGGCGCCTATGCCTATGGTCTTTCCTACTTCCATTGATTATCCCACTTCATTTTCGAAACAAACAAACAACTCAATTTGCTCACCTGCCAGCGAGGAGCTCGTAGGGGTTGGGCAGGGGACGGCTTGTCCCCTCCAGAGCACGGTCTGTCCAGGGGCCTCAGAGTGGCTAAATGCACTTACCTCCTTTCCTTCCCAGAAGGCTCACAGCTGGACTCCTCGTCCTCTGCCAGAAAAGGCTCCTGGGAAGCTTTCTGACCTTCAGACCCGTCTGGGCCTGAGCTGGCACCATGCCTGCCGGGGACAATCACTGCCTGGCTGGGTGTTTACCAGCCTGGGCAGTGGCCACACACCTGAGCCAGCCGCCACCCAGGAGGCAAGGTGCCACCTGGGGTGAAGGCCAGGAGCGGCAGGGGCTGGACCCTGGGCCAAGGTAACCCTGGCTGTCCCAATAACAGGGGCCTCTTCATGCCACCTAGCCCCACCCACTGCAGAGGCTGGGCCAGACCAGCCCCACCCTACCCTACAGCACTGAAACCTGAGATTTGAGCAGGGCCTTGAGGGCCGCTAAGTTCCCAGTAGCACAGTGGTTAAGACTCGGTTTCAGAACACGGTCACATTCACAGGTACTAGGGGTTAGGGCTTCAACATACCTTATTTAGGAGACACAATTCAATTCATAACCCACCAACATTTTTCCCCTTTTTGGAAAAACGTTTATCGTAGTGCAGAGAAACCACTGGGGCAATGTTCTACCCTCCGTTGTCACATTTTTCTGTCCTCCCTTCCCACCTCCCTCTCTGTTTTCCTCTAAGAGTCTCTCTCTTTCCCTCCTGCTCACACCTCAGGCTGACCTGCTCACACCTCAGGCTGACCTTAGGCATAAAAAAACAGTTACCATTAATACCGAATCATGGAGACCCCATGTGTGCCAGAGTAAAGCTGTGCTCTGTAAGGTATTCACTTTCTGGAAGTAGGTTGCCAGGCCTTTCTTCCAAGGAACCTCTGGGTGGACTCACACCTCCAGTCTTTCAGTTAGCAGCCAAGCAGTTTGAATTCGCCCAGTGGCACTGCAGGAGAAAGGCCTGGTGATCTGCTTGCAGCTAAGAAAACCTCATGGCGCAGCTCCATGAGTCGGAATCGACTCTATGGTAGGCAGTTTTTTAGAATTTTTTTGTTGAGTGTTTATTACGTGTTGCCAGGCTAATTATTTTGTATACTCACCTTATGTAATCCTTGGATTATCGCTATAAGGAGAGAATTATCACACCCACTTTAAAGGTTTAGAAATGGAGGCACTGATCATCTTGCCCCAAACCTCACAGCTAGTAAGTTGGGGGTCCAAAGTTCAAACCAGTCCAATTAGTACCAAAACCCAGGCTCTTAGCCACTGCCATTATGTGCCAAGTTTAGTAGCCAGAATTTCCTTCTTTTTTAAAATCAGCCATTGTATTAATTATCTACTGAAGGGGAACCCAAAAAAAAAAAAAAAAATTTTATGGGGTAACCCATAAACCCGAAATTTAGCAGTTTAAAACACCACACACTTGTTATGTCATGGTTTCTTAGGATCAGGAATCTGGGCACAGCTTAGCTGGTCCTCTGCTTCAGGTCTCACCCAGACTGCAACCAAGATGGTGGCAGGGTCATGTCAAGGCTCTACTGGGGAAAGATCCACTTCCAAGCCCAAGTGGTTGTTGGCAGGATCCAGTTCCTTCTGTAGAATTGGACTAAAGTCTTCAGTTTCTCCCTGGCTTTTGGCCAGAGGCCACCCTCAGTTCTTTGCTGTATGGGCCTCTCCAACTTGGCACCTTGCTTCATTAAAGCGTGCAATAGAGGGAGCCTAGGAAGATGGGAGTCAGAGTCTTTTGTAATTGAATCACAGAAGTAACATCTCATCACTTTTCCTGGATTCTACTTGTTAGATGGAAGTCACTAGACTCCTCCCACACGAAAAGGGAGGGATTCCACAAGGGCAGGAACAGCAGGAGGTGGAATTACCGAGGACCCTAAAAATGGTGTGGGAGTGGTGTCTGACCTCCTCTAACTCCACAAGGGGGAAGGAGAATCAAGATCAACAACCCAAGGCTGATTCCCGTGAGGCAGGTGTCAGACGTGCCTCCTCTTTCAGCCATCTTTACTAATTCTGATGCCACCCGTCCCTCCCACGGCACTCTACTTCTCCACTGGGTTCCATAATTCATTGCGATGGCCACCCAGAACTCAGACGACACTAACACCTATGGGGTTTACCAGGGAAGTAACGATTACAATTGAGCTCAGGAACACTCAAATTATAATTCTTCCATCGGGACAGCCTCTTTTCAGCTGTGACCCTGGCGCACCTCTCACTGGCTGTAGGTCTCCGTCCTGCTCAGGCAAGTGTTACTAAGCTCTTTTAGCCCCTGCCAATAAATGCCCTTTTGGTTTTCTGACTCCAGGTCTTTGCACATGTCATTATAATACTTTACTTTATCTTCTTGAGCTGCCCTTTGAACTCTTCTGTTCAGCTCTCTTATTTCATTATTTCTTCTGTTTACTTAGCTACTCAATGTTCAAGAGCAAGTTTCAGAGTCTCTTCTGACATCCAGTTTGGTTTTTTCTTTATTTTTTTTCTGTGTCTTTTTAATGACCAAAAGGGAAGAACACACTCAGCATTTCTCAAGCTGAAAGAACCGAAGAAAAAATTCAAGCTTCAAATTGTAATATTGAAGGATTCTATGAGGAAAGTATTGAACAACGCAGGAAGCATCAAAACAAGATGGAAGAATACACGGTCACTGTACCAAAAAGAATTGGTCAACATTCAACCATTTCAGGAGGTAGCACATGATCAGGAACTGATGGTACTGAAGGAAGAGGTCCAAGCTGCACTGAAGGCATTGGCGAAAAACAAGGCTCCAGGAATTGACGGAATACCAGTTGAGATGTTTCAACAAACTGAAGCAGCCCTGGAAGTGCTCTCTCATCTATGCCAAGAAATTTGGAAGACAGTTACCTGGCTAACTGACTGGAAGAGATCCATATTTATGCCTATTACAAAGAATGGTGATCCAACTGAATGCCAGAAATTCAAGCCAGATTCAGAAGAGGATGTGGAACCAGGGATATCTTTGCTGATGTCAGATGGATCCTGGCTGAAAGCAGAAAATACCAGAAGGATGTTTACCTGTGTTTTATTGATTATGCAAAGGCATTTGACTGTGTGGATCATAACAAACTACGGATAACACTGTGAAGAATGGGAATTTCAGAACACTTAATTGTGCTCATGAGGAACCTTTACATAGATCAAGAGGAGGTTGTTCGGACAGAACAAGGGGATACTGATTGGTTTAAAGTCAGGAAAGGTGTGCGTCAGGGTTGTATCCTTTTACTGTACTAATTCAATCTGTATGCTGAGCAATTAACCCGAGAAGCTGGACTATATGAAGAAGAATAGGGCATCAGGTTTGGAGGAAGACTCATTAACAACCTGCGTTATGCAGATGATACAATCTTGCTTGCTGAAAGTGAAGAGAGCTTGAAGCACTTACTGATGAAGATCAAAGACTATGGCCTCCAGTATGAATTACACCTCAACATAAAGAAAACAAAAATCTTCACAACTGGACCAATAAGCAGCATCATGATAAACAGAGACAAGACTGAAGTTGTCAAGGGTTTCACTTACTTACATGTGCAATCGACATCCATGGAAGCAGCAGTCAAGAAATCCAGTGAACAGCCTCCACCAGACTGAGCCCAGTACAACTAGAAGGTGCCCGGCTACCATCACTGACTGCTGAGTCAGGGATCACAACAGAGCGCCCTGGACAAAGCTGGAGAAAAATGTAGAACAAAATTCTAACTCACAAAAAAAGGCGAGGCTTACTGGCCTGACAGGGACTGGAGAAACTCCGAAAGGATGGCTGCCGGACACCGTTTTAACTCAGTAATGAAGTCACTCCTAAGATTCACCCTTTAGCCAAAGATTAGACAGGCCCATAAAACAAAACAAGACTAAAGGGCCACCCCAGTCCAGGGGCAAGGATTAGAAGGCAGGAAGGGATAGGAAAGCTGGTAATAGGGAACCCAAGGTCAAAAAGGGAGAGTGTTGGTGTGTCATGGGGTTGGTAACCAATGTCACAAAACAATACGTGTACTAATTGTTTAATGAGAAGCTAGTCTGTTCTGCAAACCTTCACCTAAAGTACAATAATAAAAAGAAATGTATCTACAGTATAAACAGAAAAAAATAAAATGTCGAAAAGCAAAAAAAAAAAAAAACAAGGAAATCAAACGACTCATTGCATTAGGCAAATCTGCTGCAAAAGACCTCTTTAAAGTGTCAAAAAGCAAAGATGTCACCCTGAAGACTAACGTGCACCTAAGTCAAGCCATGGTGTTTTCAATTGCCTCATATGCATGCGAAAGCTGGACAATGAATAAGGAAGCAAAGAAGAATTAATGCCTTCAAATTACAGTGTTGGCAAAGAATATCGAATATACTATGGACTGCCAAAAGAATGAACAAATCTGTCTTGGGGAAATTACAGCCAGAGTGCTCCTTGGAAGAAGGATGGCAAGATTATGTCTCACATATTTTGGATATGCTTTTTATCAGCAGGGATTAGTACCAAGAGAACGACAGTATGCTTGGTAAAGTGGAGGGTTAGAGAAAAATAGGAAGACCCTGAACAAGATGGATTGACACAGTGGCTGCAACAATGGGCTCAAGCATAACAATGATTGTGAGGATGGTGCAGGACCAGGCAGTGCTTCATTCTAGGGTCACTATGAGTCAGAACCGACTTGGCGTCAACTAACAACAACAACAACAAGTGCCCAGAGGCACTCCACCCTACCAGTAAGCCTTGGCCCAAAGGTACTCAGCTTTCACAATTCGCGGGCCTGGAAGTCCACTGGGCTGTCTCCTGGCAGTCTTTCCTGCCAGTCTCTCCTGCCACCATTTCTCTGTTACCACTTCTTACCATCTTCAGTGTTACAGCTCACTCTCTGTCTTCTGGTTCCAGGAGTTCCTCAGCGCAGGGATCCTGGGTCCAAAATACTCACTATTCTTCCTGGTAGTAGTAGGATCCTCTCTTTATCATCTCTGGGATGGCTCATTTCAAGCCCCATGGGATAGCAAAACTGACCAATCCCCTTGGTAGGCCACAATTACCTTATTTGCCCAGTTCCTCCCAATTACTTGTGTGGGAGTTATAAGACCATGGCCCAGAAATCCCACACAAGAACAATCCATCACACCACAGAGACCGTCTTTGAAAACTGTCCACCTCAGCTATCTGATTGCCATAAAACATTGGTTTCAGTTTTGCTTCTGAAAGCCAGACAGAAGCAGTCTCTCATCTGTCCATCTCTTCCTCCCTCTCTCCCTCTTTTCCTCCCTTTCTCTTCATCCATTCGTCCATCCCTTTATGTGTTCAGTATTTGAGCAGGATATAAGAGGGACTATTTTTTATATGAAGAAGAATAGAGCATCAGATTGGAGGAAGACTCGTCAATAACCTTCATTATATAGATGACACAACTTTGCTTCCTGAAAGGGAAGAGGACGTGAAGCACTTACTGATGAAGATCAAAGACCACAGCCTTCTGTAGGGATGACACCTCCACATGAAGAAAACAAAAATCCTCATGAGTGGACCAATAAACAACATCATGATAAATGGAGAAAAGACTGAAGTTGTCAAGGATTCCATTCTACTTGGATCCACAACCAATGCCCATGAGAAGTAGCAGTCAGGAAATCAAATGATGTGTTGTTGCATTGGGCAAATCTGCTGCAAAAGTCCTCTTTAAAGTGTTAAGCAAAGGTGTCACTTTAAGAACTAAGATGTGCCTGACCGAATCCATGGTGTTTTCAATTGCCTCATATGCATGAGAAAGCTGGACAATGAATAAAGAAGACCGAAGAATTGGTGGCTTTGAATTATGGTGTTGCCAAAGAATATTGAATATACCGGGACTGCCGAAAGAATGAACAAATCTGTCTTGAAGGAAGTACAGCCAGAATGTTCCTTAGAAGCAAGGATGGTGAGACTTCCCCTCATATACTTTGGACGTGTTATCAGGAGAGACCATTACCAAGGATATCATGCTTGGTAAAGTAGAGGGTCGGTGAAAAAGAGGAAGACCCTCAATGAGATGGATTGACACAGTGGCTGCAACAATGGGCTCGAGCATAACAACGATTATGAGGATGGCACAGGACTGGGCAGTGTTTCATTCTGTTGTGCATAGGGTCGCTATGAGTTGGAATCGACTTGATGGCACCTAACAACAACAAACATTAAGGCTCGGAGGATACCAGCATAAATATAGTTATGTTCCTTTTAATGAGTCCTCTGCCCCTCACTGTCTCCCACCCCCAAAGGCTCCAGTACAGCCTCCACGTACCTTGTAGTGGGGTGGGGGGTGGCGCGGAACGGGGTGCTGAAGATCTGTTCTCAAGAGCGTCAGCTTTTCCCTTCAGCTGATACTCATAGACCACCTTTCTGAGCCTCCTTATCCTCCTGTTCACTCCCCATCCACGGTCTCACTTATTTAAAAAACCTATTTTAAGCACTCCCTGCAAACTCTGTGTGCGAGTGTGTAGAGTTATATCTGAATTCTTGGCTCCCTTCTCCCTTTTATCATTTGTAATTTTCCTGTCTCTTCTTAGCTCCCAGGGAAGCAGGACCAAGAGGTTCGTGGAGACACCTGCCCCCCCCGCCCCCCGCCTGCCGTGCACACACACAGACAGCGGCCACCTCTGAGCTCTGCAGGCAATGACACAGGCTGATAGTGGATGACTGGTGGCCTGAGGCAGTAAGGCAGAACAGGAACAGGCTCTGATAGCCCATGAAGCCAGGAGATGCTTACCAAAAAAAAAAAAAAAAAAACCCCAAACCTCTTGCCACTGAATTGATTCTGACTCATAATGACCCTCTAAGACAGAGTAGAACTGCCCCACAGGGTTTCCAAGGAGCACCTGGTGGATTGATTCGAACTGCCGACCTTTTGCTTAGCAGCTGAACTCTTAACCACTACACCACCAGAGTTTTTCTCCTGGCTTCAGTCTCTCCCAATTGCTCCCACTTTCCCCATCCCAGCCCACTCAATCTGCCATGTGAATCTGCTGACACAGACCTGAACTTGTCACTTTTTTGCTCAAAACATTTTACATAACCCGTTAGCAGTTTCATGTGTACCCTTCCAGAAGTGTTCTATCCATGCGTAATCAACTTCTCTCTTTCTTTGTTTCTCACAGCCCTGTACAGTCAGGATCACAGTGTGTACATACTGTTCTGCATCTATTGTCTCAGTGATTTCCAAGTTCAGCACACCTTGAGTCCTTCACTCTTTTTTAATAACTGTCTGCTGTTCTGCTAGAGGAATGTTCTGGAACAATACTGAAAAATTCCTTTCAAAACCTGGGGCGTCCTTGACCAGGAGCTTCTGTGATACTCTTGAGGCAGGTGGGCTCAGAGCCCCGCTCTTCTAAGAGACATTTGCTCTGGTTTATTCTCCTACAATGAGCAGAATAGGCTGCATATTCTTTGGAAACTGTCCTTGACAAGATAACCATAGAACAGCCATAGTGGGCCTCAACCGGTTTTAGCAGGTTTTCTATGCTGTTGTAACACTTCAAGTGACCTGTCAGCTCATTAAGTGAAAAATACATATAAGCATCCCACCTCTGGCTGGAGCCTTTACATGCTCATGAAGGAAAATCCACCTCTTCCTTTATACCCAAGAATCAAACCCTTGTATAGAGAAAATGCCTAGTCATCCCCAAGCTCTGAGCCCCTGCATGAAGGTCAATCCTGAATACTCACGATGAGTTTGCATTTCCTTGTCTGCCGTCTGTAATAGCCCACCTCCCCAAACTGCCAGTGGGCAGTCTTGGAGGCAGCAGCCCTGATTGTTCCTTACCTTGCACAAAGAAATGAAGGTGCCATTTTTCTCTCCTACTTCAACCTCTTGTTTATTGGCTGTATCAGGTCATGCTGAGCAGAGCCTGAGGTTTCCACTTGGCAACACTATTCTTGAAGATAACTGTTGACAGATCAGTAGTGGACTTAGTAATCACAAAGCAGTTATTTTAAAGTGATTATTATAAGTGTGCATTGGCAGGAATTGACTATTCAAGTGTAATGAGTTTAATTCATTACAAGACGATTTCTTTTAAGATTATCTAATAACTTCCCATATTGAGTTTGCTGCTAAAAGTGGAGAGAGGAGAAGAATTTAAATGTTTGAAGTTTTTTAAATTGTTGTGATTATTAGAAAGTACATGTGCTATATATAACGGTGATGGACCAGGCCTGTTCAAGGAGAACTGAGCAGAAGGAGGAATAATTACCATGATATCTGTCGACCACCTCTGGACCAGGCCCTATTCCAAGGACTTTCATAGAATTAACTTGTTTAATCACTTCAGTCTTACAAGGATGAAGTAACTTGCCCAAGGTCACCAAACGTTGACCCATGAATTTTCCTGAACAGAGATGCTGGATATATATCTTTTTTTTGTAATGTAAATATATAGTTGATCTTAAAAGCAAGAAGGGTAACTTTTCAGGTGTCGGGAAATGGATAGGTAATTCTATATCTACCCTGGTGAGCTGAGTACCTTAAGGACTGTTACGTATATGCCTTAGGATGTTTGTTTGTTTTAAATTAACAACAAGAATAAATCCTCTGGTTCTGAGCACAGGAGGAAACTTGAAGAGGGCATATGGCTCAAAACGGAAAAAATATTCCAGACCTTGGATAGAAAAAGTCACTTACAAGAAAATAGAAATCAAGCTGAATCCACACGTGGGATCCAACATTTCACTACTCATGTGGTGTAGAAATCCCAAGATGGACACTGATAAAGAAACTTAAACATGAATTGAGAATCCGCAAAACTTTAAGATTTAGGTAAAGGCAGCTATGAGGGAGTCTTCAAAATCTGGGGCACCAGTGGGAACATCCCCCTCCTCACCACACCAAAGGATTAATTCTCACTGAAGATGAGTTTACACACAAAAATTATAGAACATTGAAGAAAGTCCAATATGAAGAAATGCAACCCACAGGTTGACACATGATGGAAATAACAGAATTACACAAAAGAGGCTTTCAAAAATAATTGTGTTTAAGATGTATAAAGAGTTAAAGGAGTAAAATCTATAAAACGAGAATAGGAAATTAATTTTTTTTAAAGCAGATTCCAAGAAGAACTAAGTAGAAATCCTAGAAATAATATATATATATATATATACCATTGCCGTCGAGTCAATTCCGACTCATAGCGACCCTATAAAAAAAAAAAATAGGACAGAGTAAAACTGCCCCATAGAGTTTCCAAGGAGCACCTGGCAGATTTGAACTGCTGACCTTTATACAGTCATTTAAAAAGTATTAACTAAACACAACTTTAGATTTAGTGATTTGGAAGATATACCTGAAGAAATCTCTCAAAATGAAGCACCAGGAAGTTAAGAGATGGAAAATATGAAAGAGAAGTTAAACAACATCTGGAGAATGAATTTAAAAAAACCTCCAGGTACATTTACTAAGCTGTTCTGAAGAAGATAATAGAAAATGCAGAAGAGGGAGAGATGACATGGTATTCAAAGAAATAACGACTGTGAATTTTTCAGAATTGAAGAAAGACATGAGTTCTAAGTTTGAAAAAGCATGCTGAAGCCTAGACAAGGTACATAAAAATGAATTCACACTTAGACAACCCATAGTGAACTGCAGAACATCACAGAAAAATCATAAAAGCCAGCAGAGAGAAAAGAGATCACATTTAAAGCAATGATGATCTCAGCAAGCCAGGCACTGTCCAGTTACCGTGGAGGTTCATCTCCATGCTTCTTCCTTCACTTCCCCAGACTCTGACTAAGCCCCCAGAGGCACCAGGTTCTGTGCTCTGCCGAAATGTTCTACCTCTGCTCTGTACATTTTACTTTCTTCCTGGTCCACACATGTCCTACGCTTTCCTCCAGGAAGTTTTCCTGACTACACCTGTTCTCAGCGCTTCCCCTTGTTCTTCACCACTGTCACCATTACAGTCCGCCCCATACAACTTGGCCTCTCTCTTCACTGGCCTCTGTTCCTTGTGTGCTCTGTTCCGCTGCTCCTAGTCTTTTTTCCTACGTAAATAATAAGCACTTGGAGCTCTGGGACTTGATCCGTGATCTTTCTTCTCCTCCCCAAGTTAGCATGTGTTGACCACACAGAATGTGTTCAATGAATGTGAACAATTGCTCAGTTGATTCTTTGGTGTCAAGTATAAGTTAAATTTGCCTGCTGAATCCAGCCCATTTATATGAGCTCTTTAGGCCCTTTCTTTCTTTCTCTTCCTTTTTAAAAAATTTATTGTTGTAAAATGTGTATAACAGAACATTTTTACCACATGAGCCATTTTGAAGTGTACAGTTAAGTGAAATTAATTACTTTCACTGTGTTGTGCCACCGTCACCACTATCCATTTCCAAGAGGTTTTCACCACTGCAGACAGAAGCTCAGTGCCCCTAAGCAAGAACTCCCATAAGCCCTGTCGAACTCCCCATAGGCTCATATTTCCACAATTGGTGATCCAGCTAGGATAGAGTTAAAAGGCACCCTTACTCCACTTTTTAATCTTTTGTTATATGACTTACCACTTTGCATTGGAGCCCTGGTGGCACAGTGGTTAAGAGCTACAGCTGCTAACCAAAAAGTGGGCAGTGTGAATCCACCAGCCACCCCTTGGAAACTCTATGGGGCAGTTCTATGCTGTCCTACAGGGTCTCTATGAGTCAGAATCCACTTGATGGCAACAGGTTTTTGTTTACCATTATTCTAAAAATAATGCCTTTCTAGTAATAATAAAATTAATATATGATCGGAAGAGTATGAGGAGGTAAATGAACATTATTTGTAATCAAACTACTTAAAATTAATTATAGATAATATTTATGTATTCATTCTACATTCAGTAAATATTTACTAAATGTTTATTTTAGGCAAGGCACTATGCTAAGTTTTGCAAGGGTAGCAACCCATATTTTGGTGTATTTTTATTTTTTAATATAGTGTTCTGAGTATATAATACACAGATTTACAGAAGTGGGATCCTACCTTGGTAAAGTAGAGGGTCAGAATGAAGGGATACTGTGTGGTTTACAGTCAGGAAATGTGCACATCGGCATTGTATCCTTTCACCATACTTATTCAATCTGTATGCCAAACAGATAATCAGAGAAGCTGCACTCTGTGAAGAAAAATGGGGCATCAGAATCGGAGGAAGACTCATTAACAACCTGTGTTATGCAGATGACACAACCTTACTTGCGGAAAGTAAAGAGGATTTGAAGCACTTACTGATGAAAATCAAAGGCTACAGTCTTCATTATGGCTTACACCTCAACATAAAGAAAACAAAAATCCTCACAACTGGACCAATAAGCAATATTATGATAAATGGAGAAAAGACTGAAGTTGTCAAGGATTTCATTTTACTTGGATCCACAATCAACAACCGTGGAAGCAGCAGTCAAGAAATCAAAAGATGCGTTGCACTGGGTAAATCTGCTACAAAAAAACCTCTTTAAAGTGTTAAAAAGCAAAGCTATCACCTTGAAAACTAAGGTGTGCCTGACCCAAGCATGGTGTTTTTAATCTCCTCATGCACATGCAAAAGCTGGACAATGAATAAGGAAGACTGAAGAAGAATTGATGCCTTTGAATTGTAGTGTTGGAGAAGAATATTCAACATACTATGGACTGCCAAAAGAATGAACAAATTTGTCTTGGAGGAAGTACAGCCAGAGTGCTCCTTGAAAACAGGATTGGCGAGACTATGTCTCACATACTTTAGACATATTATCAGGAGGGACTGGTCTCTGGAGAAGGATGTCATGTCTGGTAAAGTAGAGGGTCAGAGAAAAAGAGGAACACCCTCAACCAGATGGATTGATGCAGTGGCTGCAACAATGGGCTCAAGCATAACAACGATTGTGAGGATGGTGCAGGACCGGACAGTGTTTTGTTTTGTTGTACATGGGCCTCTATGAGTCAGAACTGACTCGACAGTACCTAACAACAACAGCATGCTATCTTGTAGCCTACTTTTTATACTTCACACCATCCCAGCAATTTGACATGCCACTATCTGGTCTTTAAAACATGATTTGAATTAATTAGCTTCCCAATATTCCATTTTACGTACATGTCGCAATTTCTTTAACTGGTCCCCTACACTTAATACACATTTAAAATGCTTCCTCTGTGGCTTTATCAACTAAGTGACAGAAAAACCATGATGTAAAGACACTGTAGTGGAATGAATAGTGTCATCCAAAAATTCATACCCACTTGGAACTTCAGAACATGACCTTACTTGGAAAAAAGGTCTTTGCAGATATAATTAGTTAAGATGAAGTCATCGGAGGAAGGTGGGCCCTTATCCAATACGACTGGTGTCTTTATAAGGAAAGCAGAGTACATAGGGAGACACACAGAGGGAAGACGGCCATGTGAAGATGGAGGCAAAGACTGGGGTGGTGCAGTTATAAGCCAAGGAACACCAAGGAGCCACCAGAAGCTAGGAGAGGCAAGGAAGGATTCCCTAGAGCCTTCAGAAGGAGCATGGCCCTACTGACAGACTGATTTCAGTCATCTAGCCTCTAGAACCTCTTGCTTTCTTCATGTATGATGTCCTTGATGACATTCTACAACTCGTCTGGTCTTTGGTCACTAGTGTTCAATGCGTCAAATCTATTCTTCAGATGGTCTCTAAATTTGGGTGGGATATATTCAAGGTCATATTTTGGCTCTCGTGTACTTGCTCTGATTTTCTTCAGTTTCAGCTTGAACTTGCATATGAGCAATTGATGGTCTGTTCCACAGCCGGCCCCTGGCCTTGCTCTGACAGATGTCAGATGGATGTCAGGGGAGGTTCTGAAACTTGCTCTCGAAAGTCGAGCAGCTAAAGCAAAAGGAAGAATTGATGAAGTAAAAGAACTGAACAGAAGATTTCAAAGGGTGTCTCCAGAATACAAAGTAAAGTATTATAATGACACGTGAAAAGAGCTGGAAATGGAAAACCAAAAGGGAAGAACACGCTCAGCCTTCCTCAAGCTGAAAGAACTGAAGAAAAAAAATCAAGCCTCGAGTTGCAATAGGGAAGGATTCTATGGGGAAAATATTAAGCTACGCAGGAAGCATCAAATAAGATGGAAGGAATACACAGAGACATTATACCAAAAAGAATTAGTCAATGTTCAACCATTTCAAGAGGTGACATATGATTAGGGACCGATGGTAGTGAAGGAAGAAGTCCAAGCTGCTCTGAAGGCATTGGTGAGAAACAAGGCTCCAGGAATTGATGGAATATCAATTGAGATGTTTCAACAAACAGATGCAGTGCTGGAGGTGCTCACTTGTCTATGCCAAGAAATATGGGAGACAGCTTCCTGGCCAACTGACTGGAACAGATCCATATTTATGCCTATTCCCAAGAAAGGTGATCCAACCGAATGTGGAAATTATAGAACAATATCATTAATATCACACGCAAGCAAAATTTTGCTGATGATTATTCAAAAACGACTGCAGCAGTGTATCAACAGGGAACTGCCACAAATTGAGGCCGGTTTCAGAAGAGGGCATGGAACCAGGGATATCATTGCTGATGTGAGATGGATCCTGGCTGAAAGCAGAGAATACCAGAGGGATGTTTACCTGTGTTTTATTGACTATGCAAAGGCATTCGACTGTGTGGATCATAACAAATTATGGATAACACTGTAAAGAATGAGAATTCCAGAACACTTAATTGCGCTCATAAGGAACCTGTATATAAATCAAGAGGCAGCTGTTCAGACAGAACAAGGGGATACTGACTGGTTTAAAGTCAGGAAAGGTGTGTGTCAGGGTTGTATTCTTTTACCATACCTATTCAATCTGTATGCTGAGCAAATAACCCGAGAAGCTGGACTGTATAAAGAACGAACAGGGCATCAGGATTGGAGGAAGACTCATTAACAACCTGCGTTATGCAGATGACACAACCTTGCTTGCTGAAAGTGAAGAGGACTTGAAGCACTTACCGATGAAGATCAAAGACCACAGCCTTCAGTATGGATTGTACCTCAACATAAAGAAAACAAAAATCCTCACAACTGGACCAACGAGCAACATCATGATAAACGGAGAAATAATTGAAGTTGTCAAGGATTTCATTTTACTTGGATCCACAATCAACAGCCATGGAAGCATCAGTCAAGAAATCAAAAGACGCATTGCATTGGGTAAATCTGCTGCAAAGGACCTTTTTAAAGTGTTGAAGAACAAAGATGTCACCTTGAAGACTAAGGTGCGCCTGACCCAAGCCATGGTATTTTCAATCACATCATATGCATGGGAAAGCTGGTCAGTGAATAAGGAAGACTGAAGAATTGACGCCTTTGAATTGTGGTGTTGGTGAAGAATATTGAATATACCATGGACTGCCGAAAGAACGAACAAATCTGTCTTAGAAAAGTACAACCAGAATGCTCCTTAGAAGCAAGGATGGTGAGACTGCATGTTACGTACTTTGGGCATGTTGTCAGGAGGGATCGGTCCCTGGAGAAGGACATCATGCTTGGCAGAGTACAGGGTCAGCGGAGAAGAAGAAGGCCCTCAACGAGGTGGATTGACACAGTGGCTGCAACAATGAGCTCAAGCATAATAACGATTTTAATGATGGCACAGGACCGGGCAGTGTTTAGTTCTGTTGTGCAGAGGGTCGCTGTGAGTCAGAAAAACTCGACGGCACCTCACAACAATGAAAGCCTCCAGAACTGCGAGAGAAGAAATTTCAGTTGTGATAAGCCATGAAGTTTGTGGTACTTTGTTATGGTCCGTTGCTGTGGAGTAGATTCCAACCCATAGCAGCCCTAGAGGACAGAGTAGAACTGCACCACAGGGTTTCCAAAGAGCATATGGTAGATTTGAACTGCTGACCTTTCTGTTGGCAGGCGTAGCTCTTAACCTCTATGCCACCAGGGTTTCCATTTTTATAGTAGTCCTAGGCAAATAATCAGGAGTCTACTTCAAAGGTGACCTGACTTCCTGTGGAGGGTGAGTCAGCACTGGCTTTCCTGGGGCCCTCCTTGGGTGGAGATTTCAAAGACAAACCTCAAGGTCAGGCTGGCCTCATGGTCTCTCTCAGAACTGGGCTTGCTCAGTGGAGGGCAGGCTGACCAGGAGTGAGACGATTCCAAAAAGGCAATGCAGGGGTCCTGTACCTGCAGGGCTCCAGGGAAAGCTGGCCTCCCCCAGGGTGTATGCAGCTGGCTCTGAGCGCAGGAACATCCAGAGCCGAGCAGCTGATCAAAGACAGCATGAAAGGACTTTGTCCAGCGGAGGGAAAGAAGCAAAGGAGGAGGGCCTCCCACACCCTAGTTCTAGACTAAGACAGGAAGCGTACTTTGAACTGAAATTGACTGCCTTTTGATTTTTCCAGCTCCCGCAGCCTTGCCTACACTATCTGGCAGTGGCCTGGGGTGAGACAGTTTATATTCTGTGGCTGGTTGCCAGCAAATGACTTGTCCTCTTAGAACAAGCTCATGGCCTGGAACGTTAGACCTTGTTATGACGGATACAGATGAAAAGTTCTCTTTGCTAGGTGCTAACATCTAATGGGAGTCCTGGAGTGGTGCAAACGTTAATGTACTCGACAACTAACAGAAAGATTGGAGGTTTGAGTCCACCCAGAGGCACCTTGGAAGAAAGGCCTGGCCATCAATTACTGAAAAATCATCCACCAAAAATCCTAAACAGCACACTTCTACTCTAACACACATTGGGTCCCCATGAGTTGGAATCAATTTGGTGGCAACTGCTTTTTAACATCTAATGAGTCCCTACCATGTGCCAGGTGCTGGGCTAAGAGATTTAGATGGGTTGTCTCATTTTATTGTCACACTAACCCTGCGAGGAAAAGTAGCATTCTTTTGTTCACTCAATGAGTATTGGCACAATGCCAATTATGTGTCTAAAACTATCTAGACAGTGGGCTATAAGAACAGACCAGACATACAAGGTCTCTGCTTTCATGCAGCTTCAAGTCATTGTGATATTTTTACCTACATTTTTTAGAGGAGGAAACTGAGGTCCTAAGAAGTCAATAAAATTGTCTTGCTCATCCAGATAGCACATGGCAGAGCTCCTGACTCTTCCCTACCCTGTACTTTTCAGGCTCCTACAGGCCCTGGAAAGTCAGTTCCCTGTGGTGCTCACATTTTTGCTCACTGCATTCATTCCTAAGAGGCAGACTTGACTCAGGCTGCCCCTTGGCTCATCCCTTGATTCATACATGACTGTAGGGAGCTGGACCGGCTTCTTCCCGACTAATGAGGAACAGCACCCTAATTGCACCAGGGTTGGGCCCAAGCACTGACACTCTTCCCAGAGTGTGGTTGGTCAGATGAGTGGGAGGCAGATGTCGAGGACTCCCTTAGGCATATATAGGCATGGACCCAAGAGAGGAGGCACTCAAACTTGAGGCAAAGCCAGGAAATGCAGGTGCCATGCAGTTCTAGAACCTGCCGCCTCTGCTAACACACCCTACTTCACATCCAGCCTCCAGGATCCAACTTGGAACACTCTCCTCAAGGTACAGCTTATCTCTAATTTGACCCACATGTTTCTTTGTTGACATAAACAAGAGTCCTTCTGTATGAGGTAACTTTGAAGTGGTGGTGTGATATTTGGGAATGCCTCAGACAATGGCAATTTTAAAGAGCATGCCAGCTCCTGGCACTTCAACTCCTATAGGTTCTTGGGATGCTGAGAGGACATGCTGGATGGGGAAGGTGTGGAGAAGGTTCAGATCAGCCAGCTCGGGAAGAAAGCATAACTCTGTCCCCAAGTTACTGCTGGCTTGAACTTCCAACAGGAAGTCTTGAATCAGTGTGGGATTTGAGAGAGCTTCTCCCAGTCTGGGATGGGCATCCCAACAAAGCACTGGGCCCAAGCTGAGTTATTGAACCCATTGGAAATGAGTTTTTCTTGGGGAAAGAGGCTGACCATGTTTTGAGCTTGTTGCCCCCCAGGGTTCCTTTGTTGGTGCTGCTGGTTCTTTGGAGACAGGGCATTAATCCAACATGGTAGTCAACAGGCAAAGGTCCCACCCAAAACTGAGCCCCAGAACAAAGGCTAGTCCTCTGGGGAAAGCTGCAAAGTGAGTCTCTTTCTCAATCCCCAGAATTATTGGCAAATTTTTAAAACCGCTGTTCTCGCTTTTATTATTACGGGTTCCTGGAAGGCAGAGACCAGGACATCTCTGTTTGTCTGCATCCTGGCACATAGAAGGAGCTCGCTACAGATGTGCAAACTGCCAAAGCATCTCCTCAAAGTCACAAGTGGGTGCTGGCGCCGAGATCTGTGGGTTTGTGAGGTGTTCACAAGGTCGTGTTCCTTTCAGGAGAGGGAGAGAGACAGGCAAGGACCTCCGCCTCGTGCCTGTCGGGAGGAAGCCGTTCAGACTAAGTCCCAGCTCGAGGTCTCGTGGCAAGGCATCCCACTGGTTAGGAGTGTGGGTTCTGGAATCCTGCAGATCAGGTTCAAGGCATACCACATCCACCTCCTGTCTTCTGTGTGCTCCTGAGGAACTCATCGGGCCCCTTCCTGACCCACTTCTCAGCTTCCCCACGTGCCAGAGAGGCTTTCTAAAGCCTGCCTCGTGGGCTTGTGTGGGCAGAAGTGAGCTTCTGTGTCTAGGATGCTTAGCTCTGTGCTTGGTGCCCGCGAAGCCACGAGCTGTGGCAGCTGCTGTTAGCCTTGGGGGAATCCTACGAAATTGATGATGTTCGACAATTTTTCCCCTACCAAATTTTTTTTTTAGTGTGGTCAAATGTAACCTTTATAACTTCTGGGTTTTTTGTTTGTTTCTTTGTTTGTTTAAGCAGTAACACTCCATTCTCTCCCCCCACCGCCCCCCAGCTCCTGGTAATCACTAATGTACACTCTGTCTCTGCATTTGCCTATTCTAGATACTTCCTGTAAGTGGAATCGTATAGTAGTTGTCCTTTTGTGTCTGTCTTATTTCACTCAGCATGTTTCCAAGGTTCATGCATGTCATAGCATGTATCAGGATTTCATTTTTTGTTTTACGGCTGAATAATACTGTACCAAGTGGTTCTATGTCACATCTGGTTTATCCATTCATCTGTTGATAGATACTTGGGTTGTTTCCACTTTTTGGCTATTGTGAATAAGACTGTGATGAACACTGGTGTGCAAGTATCCATTTCAGTCTCTGCTTTCAATTCTCTTGGGCATATTCGACCATTTTTGACCTACAAAAATAGTCATTTCCCATAATTCTACCTGATATTGTCATCTCTCTGCTTGTCTGGGGACTGGAATATGCGACTGGGTATGCCAAGGTCTCTGCTCACCCCACCCCCAAAGAGTCAGGTCCCAGCTCATCCAGAAAGGCAGTGAGCCCCCTACCACCTGCCTCCCAGATCCTTGTCACAGCTTATCACCTCCTAGAGCTAGAAGGAGCCTGAGTGGCCACCTCACACAGCTCCCTTCTTACCAAATGAGGCACTGGAATCCAGGAAATGGTAGGTTCCTGCCCAAAGGCACACAACCTGTTAGCAATGGAGCTAGGACCAAAATCTGATTACTTCTCTGTTGCAATTCAGTTCTTCTGACCCTCACTACCGGGAGTTAGGTCAGACTTCACAGATCGAGGGCCTGGTCCTCCAGAAAACTGCCCTCACTTCAGATACTGGCCCCAATTTCAGGGATTCCCAGGCCACCAGCACTTCTGGCCAACTGGCTCCAAATTCAGGGGTTCCCACCACCCCCTCGGGTTTGCTAGTTTGCTAGAACCACTCTCGGAACCGAGGAAAGCATCATATTTACTCTTACAGTATTATGGTAGCAAAAAGGATACAAAAGAAGAGACACACCAGGAGGGGTCTGGGAGAGTCCCAAATGCAGAGCTTCTGTGTCTTCTCCCTATGGAGCCAGAATGTGTCACCTCCCGCCACATCAAAGTATTCTCAACCAGGGAAGCTCACCTGAGCTTCAGTGTCAGTCATAGGCACGATTGATTGAATCATTAGCGATATAATTGGATTCAGTCTCTAGCCCCCTCATCTCCCTGGAGGTTGGGCTGACATTACCCGGTGAGTCCTTCCGGCACAACCAGCCCCCGTTATGACTCAGCTTGCTAACATAAGCTATCAGGTGTTGTTCGAAGCCCGCCATGAAAGCAAAGACTCACTTATGCAATTATTTAGGAAATTCCAAGGCTTGAGAGCTTACCTCCCAGAAACCAGGGACAAAGACCAAATTCTTTGGGTAAAGTCATTCTTAACCCCACAACCCCTGATTCAGTTGTCTTCCAATACGTCAGTCTGAAGCTCTGGCCAATGTTGGAGCCAGAGCTGGGTTCAAGGTAGACCAGCTATCTACAAGAGCTGCTAAAACATCTCTGCAAATGGAAGGAAAACTCCTCTCTGAGAGACTCCTGGTTTGGGTCAGGAGTATTCCTTAGTCCCAGCTCTGCCAGTTACACGTTTTTTGAGCTGTTTCCCCATCTGTACAACGGAATAATAATTGTATTTACCTCATGGATGTGTTGTGAGCGTTAAAAGGATAAATATCGTAAAGCTCTTAGAGTGCCTAGTACTTGGTAAGTGCCATATAAGTGTTTGTTATTATTATTATGAAGACATAAGGAGGATGGGCCTGGGACATTCAGGGCTTTGGTGGTGTTGGTGAGTGTGGAAGGGTGGGCTGGAGCTGAATTGCTGAGGAGAGTGGAGAAAAGCCCTCGAGCTGACACCGAGGTCCACCAAAGACCCAGCTTTGTCTTAAATACCTGTGAAACAAATGCTTCAAGGGTGGAACAGCCCGTAGGGCCTGGGGTTAGCGCATGTCCACAGCTTCTTGCCTCTGCGCCAACATCTCTCCCTAAGGGGCATCGCTGTAAGCATCACAGGTTTTATAGAGTCAGGGCATTGTGAGGTCAAATGAGGCAAGATCTGAGGGTGCTCAGACCAGTCCTGCTCCTCAGCGATCGCTATCTAGGTATTTGGCAATACAGGTAACTCTCCCTCCCCCACTGAAATACAAACTCCACAGCTCAGGGATCTTTGTCACTGATTCATGGGTACATCCCAAGGTCTTAGAACATGCTGGGCTCATAGCAAGACAATACATTTTTGTTAGTGAATGAAGGAGACTGGAGGCTGTTACAGATTGAATTCAGTCCCCTAATAATGTGTTGTAAATCCGAACCCCAGGAGCTCTGGTGGTGCAGTGGTTAAGCACCCGGCTGCTAACCGAAAGGTTGGTGGTTCCAAGCCACCAGCCGCTCTGAGGAAGAATGATGTGACAGTCTGCTTTTGTAAAGATTATAGCCTTGGAAACCCTTTGGGTCAGTTCTACTCTGCCCTATAGGCTCGCTATGAGTTGGAATCGACTAGATGGCAACAGGTATACCTGTGGTTATAATCCCATTTGGGGATGAGTTTTCTTTGTTATATTAATGAGGCAGTATTACCGTAGGGTGTGTCTAAAGTCAATCCCTTTTGAGATATAAAAGAGCAGGTTGAGCAAACAACCAGGCAAGCAAGCAGAGATGAGGGAAGATAGACACCAAGCCACATGACAGCTCCGAGGAACCAAGAAACAGAAGCTGGAAAGCGGCAAGGACCTTCCCCCAGAGCCAACACAGAGAGACAGCCTTCCCCTAGAGCCGGTGCCCTGAATTCAGAACCTCTGGCTCCTAAACAGCGAGAAAGGAAATTTCCGTTTGTTAAAGCCACCCACGTGTGGTATTTCTGTTAGAGCCACTCTAGATAACTCAGACAGGGGCTAAGGGAGGAATTCAGAGAACAGTCACAGACACCATGGAACTCAATCAAACAGGCGTTCTCAGCTCCTTGGTAACCACCCTCCAGATCATAGTGATCCTGCTGCACTCATCTCGCAGAGCCTGGATGTCCTCACGGTTGTCACTCTCTCTGCTTCATCCCGGCTTTCGTCTCAGCTCACCTGAAAAATTGCCCCTGAAATTGAAAGAGGGACTTCCTAAAAAATGATTGGGTTTGATCACTCCTTTGCCTCAACATGTTTGAAGTCCTCCTATTGCCTCCAGGATAAAATCCAACTCCCTATGGCCAATAAGTGCACACAGAGATGCTTAACGTCGTTAGTCGTTAGGGAAAGGCAAGTCAAAGCGCAGTGAGATGCCGCTTCACGCCGCTACCAGCCGCGGTCGAGTCGATTTTAACTCATGGTGACCCCATGTGTGTCGGAGTAGAGCGGTGCTCCAGGGGGTTTTCAATGGCTGATTTTTTTTTTTGGAAGTAAATTTCTGCAAGGGGACTAGCATTAACAAGATGTGAGAATTGTGGATCTGCCAACACGAAACTTTCCACAAAGACAGAACCAGTGACCAGTTGCCCTCAAGTCGACTCTAGCTCACGGTGACCTTACGTGTGTCAGAGTGGAGCTGCGCCCCATGGGGTTTGCAATGGCTGATATTTGGAAGTAGATTGCCAAGACTTTCTTCCGAGGCACCTCTGGGTGAACGTGAACTTCCAACCTTTTGGTTAGCAGCCAAGTGTGTTCATCGTTCGTGCCACCCAGGGGCTCCTCACACCCACTGGGTTGGCCATAATGAAAAAAGATGGATGTGGAGAGATAGGAACCCCCATACATTGTGGTGGGAATGTAAAATGGTGCAGCTGCTGTAGAAAACAGCTTGGTAGTTCCTCAAAAAGTTAAATACAGGATTACCCTATGACCCAGTGGAGCCTTGGTGGCACAGTGGTTCAGAGTTCAGCTGCTAACCAAAAGATGGCAGTTTGAATCCATCAGCTGCTCCTCAGAAACCCTATGGGGCAGTTCTGCTCTGTCCTATAGGGTTACTAGTAGCTGGAACTGACTCAGTGGCAATGGGTTTGGGGTTTTTTTTTTTTTGGTATATGACCAAGCAATTCTGCATCTACAGATATATCCAGAGAGAAGAGAAAACGGGTTAGGGGAGAGGGTAGGGACTCCAGTCAGTCTACAAAAAAACTTACACATGAATATTCGTAGCAGCATTACTTATGATAACAAAAAATGGAAACAACCCAAATATTCATCAATTGGTGAAATGATTAAAAAATGTGGTATATCCATACATGGTCCTCGATAGCACGAATGGTTTGCACTCTGCTATGAACTTAGAGGTTGGCAGTTTGAACCCAGCCCGCCGGGCTGCAAAAGTAAGGCCTAAAAACCTGCTTCTGTAAAGATTACAGCCAAGAAAACCATATGGATGAATGACTAACTCCTTTGCCCAGAGACCAGAAGAAATGGATGGTGCCCAGCTGCCATTACCAAACGTTTCGATCAAGGATTCAATAGATGGATCCTGATTAAAAGGAGGAAAAAATACAGAACGTAACTTCAAATTCGTATTGGAAACCAGACTTACTGGATCCATTGAGACTGGAGGGATCCCTGAATCTATTGCCTGGAAACAAATTTTAAGGCTTGAATCAAAGTTATCCCATAAAGTCATCTTTAAACTAGACAACAATTTGGCTCATTTAATAACGTTTGCCTTGAGCATATTGCTCCTTTAAAGAACTATCTATATGAGATTAAATGGACAACAGTAGAGGGTTGTGAAAAAGGGGAAGACTCAACAAGATGGATTGACCCAGTGGCTGCAACAATGGGCTCAAACGTAGCAACTATTGCAAGGATGGTGCAGGACCAGGTGGTGTTTCGTTCTGTTGTACCTAGGGTGGCTATAAGTTGGAACCGACTCGACGGCACCTAACAACTGTAAAACACAGATAAGAACTTTAAGGGCCAGAGAGGCTAAGTTAATGGTGGTGAAACAATATGGACAGAGACACGGAGAATGGTGATACAATGTGACGTACGCAACCATTGTCAGTGAACGGTACATGTAAAAACTGTTGAATGGGTGTATGGCTTTTTTTTGTTTTTTTTTTTTTTGTATATTTTCACCAAAAAAGAAAGAAAGGAAGAAAGCCCTATGGACCAATTCTATTCTAACACATGGGGTCTCCACGAGTTGGAATCAACTCGATCACAACAGAGTTTTATATCCATGCCAAAAAAAAAAAAAACAAACTCATTGCCATTGAGTCGATTCCACTCATAGTGATCCTATTAAAAAAAATCAAACCCAGTACTGTCGAGTCTATTCCGACTCATAGCGACCTTATAGGACAGAGTAGAACTGCCCCACAGAGTTTCCAAGGAGCGCCTGGCAGATTTGAACAGCCGACCCTTTGGTTAGCAGCCGTAGCACTTAACCACTATGCCACCAGGTTTTCCAGTGACCCTACAGGGAATATTATTTGGCCATAAAGAGAAATAAAGTACTGATACATGCTACGACATGGATGAACCTTGGAAACACTATGCTGAGTGAAAGAAGCCAGTCGAAAAGGACCACATATTACATGATTCCATTTATATGAAATCTCCAGAATAGAAGAGGCAAATCCATAGAGACAAAAAGTAGATTAGTGGTTGCCAAGGCCTGGAGGAAGGGGAAAAACGAGGAGTGACTGCTACTAGGTACGGGGTTTCTTTTTGGGGTGATGAAAATGTTTTGGACTTAGATAATAGCGATTTGCACAGCCCGTGAATATATTTAAAACCATTGCACTGTACACTTTTAAAGGGTGAGTTTTAGAGTATGCGAGTTTTATCTCAGTTAGGAAAAAAAACCCACTCCTTGAAGGTATTTCAGACAGGGGTTCCAATTGTTAGTCCTGGCCAGGGTCCCCACCCTTTCTCCCCTGCCCCATTTTCTCTTCTCTCTAAGCCAAGCCATCAGTTCTCCTCACACGTGGCTCATGGAACTACCAATCCCTCTCCCAGACCTCCTCTGGGGCCCTCGATCTTTCCTCTGAGGTCCCCTGTCCCCTTTCTCCACCTCAAGGCCCTGCTCATGTCTTCACTTCCGTTTCCTCCAGAAGACTTCCCGTCTTGTTTCTCTTCTGGAATTTCTATGCTGATGTCCTCAGCTAACCTCCCTCCTACATTATGTAGGAAAGGCCAGCTTATTGTAATGGTACAGAAAGTTTGGGCCTTGAGGACATTTACAGTATAAACACTCATTTTAATCTGAATTATACCAACACTGTTGAATTTTCATCAAGGACAGACTTTCCAAAGCTAACACCACTGAGCTTAAATAAACCCTTGGTCAATTTTCTACAGAACTATTAAAGGGCATCTTCCTCCCTCCCATTTTTATTTTTAATCAGGTTTCATCATGTCCCATTTACATTTTACAGCAAAATGTCCACTTCATTGCCGTTGTGTCTGCCAAGCCCCTTTTCCTGGGATCACAGGCTGCAGACCTAGATTCCGTCGTGAAGATTTGGCCCTGCCGCCCATGGTCGGGCCATAACCCTTTTTCCCTTGCACAGCATTTGTCCTTACTAGTTTTATTTTGTTACGTTTTCGACGATAGTGTTCTATTCATTATGGACTGATTAAAAACGAAAACCCAAGCCAGTTGCTGCTGAGTCGATTCTGATCCATGGCGACCCCATGTGTCTAGAGTGGGGTTGTGCCCCATGGGGTTTCCATGGCTGGGGCTTCCAGAAGCAGGTCACCAGGACCTTCTTCCGAGGCACCCCCGGGGGGAGGGTTTGAACCACCAACCTTCTGGTCAGCGGCCGAGCGCATAGCCGTTTGTGCCACCCAGGGACTCCTTAAAAGACTGATAGATTACATTTACGTCTCAAAAAATTTAAATTAAGTTTTAAATAGATAACATAAGTACATGGTAGAAACACACATACACACAAGCAATACAAGAAAAGCATACGGAGGAAAGCATATGACACCTCACTGCTGGCCCCACGTTCCCACTCCCCCCCACAAAGGCTATGTCACAGGCGGGGTTTCCCAGGGCCTTTATCAGGGAGTTTATCAGGGAGCACTCCTGAGGAGAGCGTGGTGGAAGGGACAGGAATGCTGCAGGACTGCACAGAGGGAGAAGCTGGGCTGTGATTCAGGGAAGGCCTCAGCTGACCCACGGGAGCCCTGAGCGAGGCCGGCCATTCAGAATTGCCTCAAGCGGACAAGTGGACGGACCGACTGGTCGTTAGACTCTGGTGTAGGCCAGTCATGGGAAATGGCCTCGGCAGGAGGTTCTTCTCAGCTAAAGTTCTTCTCAGCCTTGCCTCCCAATGGCAACAGCGGAGGGCTCTCTGGTCAGTGGCCAGCACGCCTCACAGCTGGGGGCAAGTCCTTTAGTCCTGAAGGGAACCTGGGTCACCCAGCCGTCACCAAGTGTCTCTGGCCCCTCCTTGCCCTTTTTGTTTTTACTTTCTTGTGGCTCTGGAGGACCCTGTCAGTCCCCTCAGCAGCCTACCTCTTTACTTCCCATCAGCCCCCTCTTCCAGCCCTTGAGGCAGAGCCTACACAGTGGGGGCAGCTGGGCCTTTGCCTCAAGCAGCCTGAGGAGGAAGAATTAAGGCTTTTTTCCCTGTTTTTTTTTTTTTTCAAATACAACTTTCTAGGGCTCTAGAGTTATAAAAAGCTCCCATGTGTCATTTTCTGGCAGTTGGACAGCTGCAGAACGCCACACGGCAAGCGTTCTTGTCCTATCTGTTGTTCAGCATTTGATTGATGGGTTGAGTTTGGCAAGAGCGGTTGAAGGCTATCACAGATTTGCTGTCTCTGGTGTTTGATAACTTACAGATAAAAATGTAATACAGGATACACTTTTCCAAGCGCAGCTTCCCCAATTTCTCGTGGACTGAGCACTGCCACTCTCGCGGGTGGCACAGGGACCCCACGCGGGGAGGAGGACAAGCCACCCTGGACACCCAGTGGATGTGCACACCTGCCTTTGTGGAAGACTTGCTCCCCTCGAGTGTGGCTTCAGGATGTGACTGAAGGTGACTCAACTCCCTTTCGGCCCACAGCCCTATGGCTTCCTGTCCCGTGCTGCAGAGGGAAAGTGTGTTCCAGACAGGTGACTACGTCTACAGAATCCCGGCTCTGCTCTACCTGCCACAGCAGAAGACCCTGCTGGCCTTTGCAGAGAGGCGGGTGAGCAAGGTGGATGAGCAAGCCGAACTGATCGTCCTGCGCAGAGGGGGCTACAACTTGACCACCCACCAGGTCCAGGTAAGGCCCATGTGGCAACAGTCGCTCCTCCAGGGTTTCTCTGTACACTCCTTTTTGCTACTGTGTGCTCGGGAGCCAGGCCTCAGTTTAATGGAATGCAGGACAATTAGATGGCCGAGGTCTGGGGAGGGGAAAGGAAAAGACACATGAAGAGCCCGGGAGGGCCCTGGGAACCATTCCAGGACGAGCAGATCCAGTGACCACCTGGACCTCACGTGGGTTCACCCTGAACAAGTCCAGTTGGCTTGGACACATCTGCTTACTGCATGACTGGACAAGTTGGTCCATCTTTGTATCCCAGAGGTCTAGCACATCATAGGTGCTCTGTAAATGTATGTCAACGAGAATGGCCATACCTAGAGCAGTTCAAATGAAGAGTGGGCTGCTGAGGAGGAAGCAGAGTTGGAGCTCTGGCTCCCACCACTCTGGGGAGAGATGTAGTAGGAGGACACAAGTGTTAGATGAAGAGTTCTGCTAGATGACCTACGTAGGGAAACCAACATCCAAAAAGGTTTGCCTACATCCCTGAGAACCTGACGGGAGATTATTCAGTATTACCAACCTGGGGGAGAGGGTGGTTATATTCTTTGCGTAAAATTAACCTGGGAGGGGGGTTGAGGTGATTGTGTCCCGAAGTTCCAGCAGGTATATCAAGTAATTCCTTTGCTGAGGATACCTAAGGGTGGTTTATCATATTTGAAGGGCTTAATATTATTACTATTATTATATTGCAGTTATTTCTTAGTAGCTGTTTAGAGCATGTGAATTTGAAGTAGGTGAACCTGGGTTCAGGTCCTGGCCCCACCACTTCCCAGCAGTGGGACCCTGGGCAACTCATTTACCCTTTCTAAGCCTCTCATTCTCCAGATGGAGGTAATAACACCTGTCGCTGAGAGGCTGGGGGTTAGATAGGGCAGGGACACTAGAATCCTGGCACAGCGTCTAAGCTTAGGATTGCTCATGGTGGGGGGTAGCTGTTAAAGAATGGGACAGATGGATGAGCTGCACATGTATGCATAGGCTCAGGGGTTACAGAAGCTCAACATGAGTCCTTGGTGATGCAGGACTTTCCCCTTTTGTTGTCGTTTTTTTTTATTTGCCACCGAGTCAGCTCCGACTTAAGGGGACTTATGTATAACAGAACAAAATGTTGCCCAGTTCTGCGCCATCTTCATGATCATTGGTGTGTTTGAGTCCATTGTTACAGCTATTGCCACCTTCTACCTGCATTAGTAGAGTACGGTGTGGGAGATGGGAGGTGATAGTTGTATTTTTCTCACATTGGTCAGGCTGTTGTGGTAACTACTAGGGCTTCGCTTTTCAAGATGGCAGGAGGGACTTTGGCTGTAGGTTGAAGGAACCAGGATGAAGCTGAGAATGGCCCATGATTAAGATCTTTGTATGAGGGGAGGGTCTAATAGGTGCTCTGCAAACGTATGTTGATGGGAATGGGCATACCTAGAGCAGTTCAAATGAAGAGCAGGCTGTCACAGCAGGAGTGGAGTCAGAGCCCTGGCTCCCACTGCTCTGGGGAGATATCATCGGAGGATATAGTTGTAGGTTGAAAAGTTTTCCTACATGACCTTTAGTTCTAAGCCCCCCTGAGTGACACACACCCCAAGATTATAGCTCCTGTCACTATCACTGGCTGTATCAAGGTTGAGCTTGTCTTTCTTTCTCTCTCCTCACATTCAGTGGCAAGACCAGGAGGTGGTCACCCAAGCCCAGCTGGTGGATCACCGGTCCATGAACCCGTGCCCCTTGTACGATGAGAAGACTGAAACCCTTTTCCTCTTCTTCATCGCCATTTTGGGGCAGGTTTCTGAGCAACACCAGCTCCAAACAAGGGTCAATGTGACGCGGCTGTGCCAAGTCACCAGCACCGACCACGGGAGGACCTGGAGCCCAGTCAGAGACCTCACCAACACCGCCATCGGCTCGGCCCACAGGGAATGGGCCACCTTTGCGTTGGGCCCGGGCCACTGTCTGCAGCTGCAAAACAAGACCAGTAGTCTGGTGCTGCCTGCCTACGCTTACCGGAACCTTTGTTCCCTCCGGGTACCTTCCCCCTTCGCTTTCTGCTTCCTCAGTCATGACCATGGAGACATGTGGGAACGAGGGCACTTTGTGGCCCAGGAGTCCGTGGAGTGCCAAGTGGCTGAAGTTGGGGTTGGGGAGCAGAGTGTGGTGTACCTCAATGCCAGAAGCTTCCGGAGAGCCAGGGTCCAGGCCAAGAGCACCAACGATGGGCTCGACTTTAAGGACCCCCAACCAGTGAAGAAGCTCTTGGAGCCTCCCAATGGCTGCCATGGGAGCATCATCAGCTTCCCCAGCCCCCACGCAGGGTCAGCCTCCTCGGACACGTGGTTGCTCTACATCCATCCAGCTGACCCAAACCAGAGGTCCAACCTGGGCGTGTACCTCAACAAGAGGCCCCTGGACCCTGAGGCCTGGTCAGAGCCTTTTCTGCTGGCCACTGGCAGCTGTGCCTATTCCGACCTCCAGAGTATGGGAGTTGGGCCTGATGGGTCCCCCCAATTTGGGTGTCTGTATGAATCCAATAATTGTGACAAGATCATCTTCCTCTTATTCACCCTGAAGCAAGCCTTCCCAGCTGAGTTTTGACTCCATTGTGAGCCAGCTGCAGGCCAGCCAAGGACGGCTTCCCGCTGGCCCAGAGCCCCTGTCTTCTTTACGCACTAATTGAAAGGCTAATTATTTTCCTTTTCTTTGGGGGCCCTCCGGACTCTGGATGCCAGCTTTTGGTTCGCCTCATTAAAAGTATGTGGAGAGATCTGCCTCTTGGCTGTTTTTCTCCTTCGTTGCTTCAATTTTCCCAGAAGATTCTATTTTCAGCCCAGAAATGAAGGAACCTGGCTTTTCGTAGCCCCTTGAAAGGGAAGGTGCTGAGAGTTCTCCACAGCGACTGCTCTGTGCACCTCAACCTGCCTCCCCCCCGCTCCCCCAGCTTCTGTGTGGGTCTTAATACATCACCTATTATGTTCCTGGGGAAAGGCCAGAGACAAAGAGATGTAAACGAGCAGAGGTGTGTGTGAGTGTGTGTGTGTGTGTGTGTACACATGTGTGCGTGCACGTGTGTGTGTATGTATGGATGTGTTCTTGCTCAGGCTTCAGAGCTGGCCTGCGTTGGGACTAGCTTCTCAAGCAGGCAAAATAATGTCTAGGAAAATGAGATTCGCTTAAACCATTGCATTCGTTTTTTTAGGGCTGCTGTAAACAAATTACAACAACCTTGGTGGCTTAGGGCAACAGGAATTTGTCCTTTCAGGGTTCTGGAGGTTGGAAGTCTGAAATTAAGGTGTTGGTAGGGCCATGCTTTCTTCAAAGGCTGTGTGGGAGAACCTGTTCTTTGCCTTTTCCAGCTTCTGGTGGCTCTAGGAGCGCCTTGGCTTGTGGCTGCCTCACTCCAATCTCTGCCCCTGTCTTCACCCTGCCTCCCCTCCTTCGTCTTCTCCTCTTGGGTCTTAGACAGACACTTACCATTGGATTTAGGGCCCACCCGGATAATCTGGAATAGTCTCTTTCAAGATCTTGAACTTCATTACATTTGCAAAGACCATTTTTCCAAATAAAGCCCATTCACAGATTCTGGGGGTTAGGACATAGACAGAAATTTTGGGGACCACCACTGAGCCCATGACAGTCTTCATCAGTTATTTCTGTATGGGTGAGGTGGCTAAAGGTGGGAATTAATGCAGACAAATCAGATAGCTCAGAGGAACCAAGGGGATGGGAGGGGGCTGAGCTCTTGGGTGTGGATCTGTGTGGGGCTGCTCTGGGGCACCTGGTCTTTGTGGTGATGGATAGGGCTACGTGTAGGTTGAGAGCATGGGAGAGAATGCTAGACTCATGTAGTTCTTGCCACCTGAAAACAGTTGGAGAAGGTTGACTAAAGGGGTCACAGCCTGAGAGGTTAGCCCAGCTGGCTGGAGGGAGCTCTCTGACCTCTAGGGACCTTCAGGGGTCTTTGTCACACATGTTCTGTGGAAGGGTGGACTTGCCACTTCCCCACCCTCAGATCCCCTCTAATTGGCTCTCCCATCTCTGGGTGATAAATGATAACATCTAGAATATATAAACAGAGTCTACAAATCAATGAGAAAGACACAAACAATCCAATAAAAATGGGCAAAAGACTTGAACAGGTACTTCAAAAAGAGGATATTTTAAACACCACTAAACACATGAAAAGATGCTCAAAATCACCATTCATCAGGAAAGCACGAATTAAAGCCATGAGATACTTACCCACTAGAATGACTAAAATAAAAAAGACTGACAATGCCAAGTATCAGCAAGGATGTGGAACAACTGGAATTCATATATTTCTGGAGGAAGTGTAACGGGTACACCACTTTGGAAAGCTATTTGGCAGCACCTACTAAAACCAAAATACCCTGTGATCCAGCGATTCTACTCCTAAGTACATGTTAAAGGGAAATGAGTGCATATACCCACAAAAGAGTATAAACAACAATGTTTATGGCAGCTTCATTCATCATAGTCCCAAACTGGCAACTGCCCAAATGTCCTTCAAAAATAGAATGGGTAACTAAATTAGGGAATGTCCATACAATGGACAAGAGTAAAAGAACAAACCACTGCTACACAGAATAGCATGGATGGTTTTCGCAGACATTATGATGAATGAAAGCAGTCAGACCCAAGAGAGTACCTACTATGTGATTCCATTTACATGAAGTTCAAGACCAGGCAAAACCAAAGCATGGTGTTTAAGTGTGGAGAGTGGTTCCTTCTGGCGAAGGAGAGCTGTTGACTTGGATCGAGCAAGCGGGAGACTTCTGGAAGCTGGAATATCCTATGACCTGGTGCTGGTTACATGGGCAATGCCGTATGCAGAAATTCAGTGAGCTCTACGTGTAAGATCTGTGTACATTACTGTATTCTGTTACATCTCAATAAAAAATACAAGTTGAACTGAATAGTGGATTTACTATTTTAACTTCCAAAGCGATGCATTGTATTGGGTTTTAAAACTTTGGAACAGAGCTTTTAAATAAGTTTATATATATATTTATATAGGAATAACTTTAGATCAACAGCAAAGTCACAAAGATAGTAGCGAGAGTTCCCGTGGACCCCACACTCGCTTACCCCTCATGCTAACATCTGTCATATCTGTGGCACATTCGTCAAAATTGAGAGATTAACATCGCTACCTTGCTATTAACTAAACTCTGGGCTCTATTCGGATTTCACCAGTTTTTCTGCTAACGTCCTTTTTGCCGTTCTAGGATCCAATCCAGGATACATTTAGTACATTTAGCGAGAGTGAATTTTTACTGTAACAAGTTTGTATCCTTAGAAACACACACATGCACACAAATTATACACCCGCAGGCAAGTCCTCCACCCGCCTTCTCCTAAAGTCTACTCCCCAAACCAATAAACAAACAAGCAAACTCAAAGAATGTGCTCTTCAGGCCCCAAGTGTTGGCGTGAAAATGTGGGAAGAAGGGGTTCAGCCCCTGCAGGCTCAGGAAGGCAACCCCCCCCAAAATCAATTGCACCAGAGCTCCGGGTCCAGGCTCTGCCGCAATTGCCAGGTGAGACCTTGGCCATTTCTGAGCACAAAGCCACTGGGGGCTGTGGGGAGGGTGTGTGTGTATGTGCGTGAGAATGTGTGAATGTGTGAGTGTGTGTGCATGTGTGTGTGCACCGTCAGTGTACTTCCACTGCCACATCTAAGCTGGAGTCGAGTGGACCAGCCCTTGTTCAATACTCCTCCTGGTTACCAGGCAACCAGGGTATGGGCACAAGCAGGGTCAGGGAAGCCTGGGCCTCACCAGCCACGCACACCTCAGCACAGAGCCCAGGGAGATTGGAGCTCTGGGTGGGGGAGCCCCCTGATCCTGGTTCTTGTAGTTATGGGACTCAGGGCTGCTGCCACCCACCTCACCTCTGAGCAGCTACCCCCAGCTACCCCCTCTGAGCAGCTGCGCCACCTAGCCCCTCTGTCATGGACTAAATTATGTCCCCCCCAAAATGTATGTATCAGTTTGGCAGGGCCCTGATTCCCCGTATTGTGTGGTTGTCCTCCATTTTGTGATTGTAATTTTATGTTAAAGAGGTGGAATTGTAACACCACCCTTACCCAGGTCATATCCCCTATCCAATGTAAAAGGTGTTTCCCTAGGGTGTGGCCTTTTATCTCTCAAGAGGTGAAAGGGAAGCAAACAGAGAGTTGGGGACCTCATGCCACCAAGAAAGCAGCACCAGGAGCAGAGCGTGTCCTTTGGACCTGGGGTCCCTGTGCCTGAGAAGCTCCTCGACCAGAGGAAGACTGATAACAAGGACTCTTTCTCCAGAGCCGACAGAGAGAGAAAGCCTTCCCCTGGAGATGACACCCTGAATTTGAACTTGCAACTTACTAGACTGTGACAGAATACATTTCTCTTTGGTAAAGCCATCCACTTGTGTTATTTCTGTTATAGCAGCACTGGATGACTAAGATACCCTCTGAGCATCTATCCCAGCTAGCCCCTCTGGGCAGCTCCCCAGCTAATCCCTCTGAGCAGCTACCCCAGCTAATCCCTCTGGGCAGCTACCCCAGCTAATCCCTCTGAGCAGCCACCCCAGCTAATCCCTCTGAGCAGCCACCCCAGCTAATCCCTCTGAGCAGCTACCCCAGCTAATCCCTCTGAGCAGCTACCCCAGCTAGCCCCTCTGGGCAGCTCCTCAGCTAATCCCTCTGAGCAGCTACCCCAGCTAGCCCCTCTGAGCAGCTACCCCAGCTAATCCCTCTGAGCAGCTACCCCAGCTAATCCCTCTGGGCAGCTCCCCCAGCTAGTCCCTCTGGGCAGCTCCCCCAGCTAGTCCCTCTGGGCAGCTCCCCAGCTAATCCCTCTGAGCAGCTACCCCAGCTAGCCCCTCTGGGCAGCTCCCCAGCTAATCCCTCTGAGCAGCTACCCCAGCTAGCCCCTCTGGGCAGCTCCCTCAGCTAGTCCCTCTGAGCCCCTCTTTTGGACACCGCCTTTCACCATACCCTCTGGTGTGGACTTCTGGGCTGTGGTGGTCACAGAGGCCTCTCCAAGTCTATTTCTTGGCCTGGCAGGGACAGCGGTAGTGACTTGGACTCCTGGAGCCTGGGAACAAGCTCTGAGGACCATGAGGAAGAAGCCCTGAGGCTGGGGAGGGGACATGGCAGCTGACATATTCAATACTAGGAGAGGGAGACAGGTCTGAGAAGGTCTGTGTGGTCAGCTGAATGTCCATGTCCAAATCCCTGGAAGCTATGAAGTGCCGCCTTACGTGGTGACAGGGACTTTGCAGATGTGACCAAGTTAAGGGTCTTGAGCTGGGAAGATTATCCTGGGTGATCTGTCACTGCTGTGTGCTATCGAGTCGGTTCTGACTCACAGCAATGCTATAGGACAGCGCAGAACCGCCCCGTAGGGCTTCCAAGGCTGTAATCTTCATGAGAGCAGATCCCCAGGCCTTTCTCTCACTGAGCTGCTGGTTGGCTTGACCCACTGATCTTGTGGTTAACAGCTGAGCACTTAACCGTTGCACCACCAAGGCTCCTTTGAATTATCTGGGTGGGCCCTAAATGTAATCACAATGGTCCTTAGAAGAGGGAGGCAGAGGGAGAGTCGAGTACAGGAGACGTGAGGACAGAAGCAATGGCTGGAATGGTGCAAGGAGGGGTCAGGAGCCAAGGACGCAGCTCCAGAAGCTGGAAAAGGCAAGGTGGGATTCTCCCCTAGAGTCTGGAGGGGGCGCAGCCCTGCCGACACTTGATTCTAACCCAGCGAAGTTGACCTTGGATTTCTGGCCTCCAGAACTGTGAGAGAATAAATGTGGGTTGTTTTAAGCCCTCAGGTTCATGGTGATTTGTTACAGCAGCAATGGAAGACTAATACAGATCATCTCACTGGGAGCTTGAAACCCCACCTTTCTCAGGGACTTCATGTTTTCTACACCCAGCGCGCTTGACCCCTAGTAACCTCACAGGGAGGCAGTGGACCCCTAGTGATCCCACGGGGAGGCAGCAGACACCTAGTGACCCCACACGGAGGAAGTGGGACCCAGTGAACTCTCGGGGACTCCATCTCTTCAGCAGAACACAGCAAAGATGGCGGCTCAGGCTGTCATGTGAACCAGCTAGGAGGCCGCGTGGGGTAACCGGGAGGTGCTGCCCACAGCCTCTGTCTGTGGCCCTTGCTACCTGGGGCGGCCTGGGCTGAAAGGGGACTAAGAGCTGATACACAAGCTTCCTTCTCCCTTGTTGACCATCTAGAAGGTGCACTTCGCGCATAGCCAGGGACAGCGGGGAGCTCAGTGGTCAGAGGCACCTATTCTCCACCAAGAATTCAGTGCAGGAACCATGCTACCAACCACATCTCATCCCCAACGTGTGGAGAAAGAAGGGAGGAAGGAATCCGGTATTTAAATGCAAGACTTGAATCACACTGCTTGAAGAAGAGAGGTGAGAAAGCTGACTGTACTGTTGGCAAGGTATAACTTTTTCAAATTCCATTTTTGTACTGTTTTTAGGGGAGGGTGCAAACCAATGGATGCCAAAAATTTGTAAGGATATAAGCTCACAAACCAGAGGCACATTTTCTTCTGGTCTTTTATCTGTGAACTTTCCCCACCCCTGAAACTGAGATCATGCTGTAAAATCGATTTAGGGCCAGGCCTCCTTTCCCTCTTGACATTACAATGTAAGCATTTCCTCCAGGTTACTCTCTGGCAAAGACAATATGTCAAAGACACCCTGAATTACTTCGAAGTTACTTCCGTTTGTATCTGCTGTAAATAACACTGAGATGAACATCTTTGTGAACAAGGCTTGCCCCCCACATGTGATGATTTCAGTCAACTGAGCCCACTAAAAGGAATTATTGAGTCAAAAAGGAACATTCGACGTCTCTTGGAATGAGTTGCTTGGAGGCGTAAAGCACAACTCTCCTGTGTGAGTTAAAATATCCTGAAATGACTTTCTTCTTGTATGCTTTAAACCCTGAACTCCCAGAATACCTGATGAATTTAGGCATTTGTTCTTCAATTCCTAAGTCATGGTTCTTGTTTCTTCCCTGATGTGGTTTGCAATCTAGGTAAAAGGCCAGAGGTGCACAGACATGCAGAGTCCTAGAATCGCAGATGTCAGAAGGGCCTGGATATCGCCCGGCCTAACTGTGTTCATCTGACAAGGGTCAAAACGGAGACCTGGGGAGGCTTGGTGGCTTGCCCAACATCACAAGGGCCTGGCCTGGATTGTAGCAGGTACCTTCAGGCCCACTCTTGCACTCTGCCTGTGGACCAGAAGTCAGGGGTCCCAGCGAAAGAAAGTGGAACCCCCTCCTTAGCTGCCTCCTTTCCTGTTCCTTCACACCTAAAGGATCCTGGGTGGAGCAGTCAGGTTCCCCTTTTTGCCCCAGGGAGGTCTTAGGTCAAAGGTCCCCAGCCATCTATTGTTATCAGAACCACTTTATTGCTGCCATATGTGGAGTGTTTCCTTTCTTTCCAGCGACATTCTGAGTGTTATCAAGGCCTCTTGGTTTTCAGTGAGTACTTCCAATGCGCAAACTAATTACACTTTTCCTCCATCGCTGCAACCGGAAAAAATTTATTGAAGACCCGTTGTGAGTTATGCACTATGCCGAGGGTATATAACAAAACTCATTGTCTAGAGAAGGCAAGAGAGGACAGGAAAGCTGGTAATGGGGAATCCAAAGTTGAGAAGGGCAGAGTGTTGAAATGCGTGGGGTTGGCAACCAACGTCACAAAACAATATGTGTATGAAGTGTTTGATGAGAAAATAATTTGCTCTGTAAACCTTCACCTAAAGTATTATTAAAATATATATATATATAAAATAAATTTAGGAACCAAAAAAAGTCATCATCTAAAGGCTGACTATGCTCCAGGCATTATTCTAAGCCCTTCGCGGGTGTTCGAGCATTTAAACGTCACAGCCATCCAATGAGGCTAATTACTGTTATCATTCCCATTTTACAGAGGAAGAGACTGAGGCAGGGAAAGATCAAACCACTTGCCCTTGATGATACAAGATGGAAGTGGCCGAGCCAGAGCCTGCCCTCCTCCTACTTGGTCAAAGGGGAAGGAGATCAGCTCTCTGGCTGGGGAAGGACTTGAGCGTGGGGACAAGTAATCATGGCGGAGGGCCAGCAGTCTCTACATAGAAAGTAGGATCCAGGAGGGCGAGGATTTTGGTTGCTGCTACACCCTCAGTGTCTAAGACAGTGTGTGGACATATATCTGTTGAATAAATGAATGAACGAACGAAGAGTAGAAATATGCAAGTTGCTAATTTGGTTGCAAGGGGCAGTGGTGGTTCAGTGGTAGAATTCTTGCCCTCGATGCGGGAGACCCGAGTTTGATTCCCAGCCAGTGCACCTCATGCTTGGCCACCACCATCTGTCAGTGGAGGCTTGTGTGTTGCTGTGATGCTGAGCAGGTTTCAACAGAGCCTCCAGACTAAGACAGACTAGGAGGAAAGGCCTGGTGATCTACCTCCAAAAAATCAGCCAACGAGAACCTTAAGGATCACAGTGGGTGATGGCGGAGGACAGGGCAGCGTCTTGTTCTGCTGTGCATGGGGTCACCATGAGTCAGGGGCCAACGTGGGGGCAGCGAACAACAGCAACAACAACAATAATTTGGTCATACTGGAGCACAGAGCAGGGGAGGGAGGAGAGGATCAGGAATGGCAGGCAAGGCGTTGGTCTTGAAGAGCCTGGTTGACCAGCCAGGGCCCCTGGATCTCATCCTGTGATAGAGGGAAGCCACCAGGGGTTCACCAGGAGTGGCAGCTTCAGATTCGCGTTTTGGAGAGACAGCCTTGGTAGCAATGGGAAGGGCAGAGTCAGGGATGTGGGTGGAGTGGAAAGGAGCCCGAAGGAGGAAGAGCTAGTGAAGGCCCTCTTGTAAGTAGTCCAGGGCACGAATGATGCAAGGCCCGATGAAGTCAGGGCCAGTGGATGAACCAAGCAGTAGCCATTAATGGGAGTGGATTTCAGAGTTCCACAGCGCAGTGACCATCTAGTGTGGATGGTGATAGAGTGGGGGGTGGTGGGGAGGATGAAGGTGTCATCTGGTTTCTGGCTTGGGAGACCGAGTGGTTGGGTGTCAGTGATCTAGATAGATGACGCATCTGGAAGAAGAGGCCTTTGGTGTCAAGATGGAAAATTCAGATGAGGTAGGGTTTCAGAGCCCCAAAACAAAAAACCAAACCAAACCCATTGCCATCGAGTAGATTCTGACTCATAGCGGCCCTATAGGACAGAGTAGAACTGCCCCACAGGGTTTACAAGGAGTAGCTGATGGATTCAAACTGCCAACCTTTTGGTTAGCAGCTGAACACTTAACAACTTCAACACCAGGGCTCCATATAGAATATCCATATTGGCAAGGGCAAGTGTAGGTCGGAGCTCAGAAATGAGATTTTGGCTAGAAATAGCATTTTGGAAGGCAAACGTGGGATGATGTCCAGGGTGAACGTGCAAGAGGCAAAAGAGAAGGCCAGTGTCTTAGTTGCCTAGTGATGCTATAACAGGAATACCACAAATGGATGGCTTTAACAAACAAAAATTTATTTTCTCACAGTTTAGAAGGTTTAGAAGTCTGAATTTAGAGTGCTGGCTCTTGGGGAAGGCTTTCTCTTTCTGTTGGCTCTAGAGGAAGGTCTTTGTCTCTTCAGCTTCTGCTTCCTGGTTCCTTGGAGATCTCCATGTATCTTGGCATCTGTCTTACCCTATCTCTCCTCTGCTTGCTTATTTAATCTTCTTTATAGCTCAAAATAGATTGATTCAAAATATACCTTACACTAACCCTGCTTTATTAACATAACAAAGAAAACCTATTCCTGAATGGGTTTATAACCCCAGGCGTAGAGGTTAGGATTTACAACACATATTTTGGGGGGACATAATTTAATCCATAATGGCCAGGAACAAAACCTTTGGACGCACCAGCGTATCGGAGAGTGAGGATAAGACAGATGGTCAGACAGGAAGATGGAGAAGTGGGGAAGCAATAAACAGGACTTCAGGAAGGAGGCCCGGAGACGAGGACCACAGTGGCACTGGGTGGGAGAAGGAAGTTGTTGGAGACCTTGATGAGAAGCTTCCAGTGGCTGGGGATGAGGGAGCAGGGTGGAGCCAGGCTGCAGCAGGAGGTGGTGACATGCGACACTGACAGAAGACAATTTACTCAAAAAGGTGGTTGGTTAAAGGGAAGAGATGGGAAATGCCCAGGGAAGAAAAAAGGAGCTGGAAAGGTGGTTCTCAATCTTGGCTGCCCATCGGAAGCCCTGGGCAGGTCTGGGCCCCAGCCCAGAGATTCCAGTTAAATTCCCTGGTGTGTACCGTTGGCTGGAAGGGTCTCTGTTTAAGATGAGCACATCGGAAGGTGGTTTACAGGACAAGGAAGGAGCGAGTGGGGAACAGAGGGGGCAAATGCAGGAGGGCCAGAGGTGGCTTTTGGAGCAGGTCTCAGCCCGGAGATGAGGGAACCTTAAGAAGGATGAGGTAGGAAGGGTGAAGGCATGTATGGATGCATTTGTAGGTGGCCTTGGAGACCCATCTATTGTTTGTGGACAGAAAAGGGAGGAATTTTAGTTTTTCATGGTTCTAGAAATAAGTTAATTTGAGGAAAGTGGGGAAGTGGGAGAAGGGAAGTCAGGTGACCTAGAAAAACATAGGCTTTGGTACGGCGGTCACTGGAGGCAGGCGGAGGAAATGTCTGGAAGACATTTATGAGCATGGTGGCTGGATACCACGGGCTTGTGCTGGTTTAAGCTGCCTGGTTCTGGGGTTTTCTCTGGCAAACAGACCCATGGGGGAGGAGGTGTCTGGCTGAATGGGAGCTCTTCAGAAGGGGTGTGGCAGGAGAAGGAGGGACAGTGAGGGAGCCAAGGGGCCTAGAGAGCACAGCTGACGTTGTGGATGCTGTGTGTGATGGAGGCTGACTGTGTGGGAGTGAGGTGGGGAAGAGAGTCTTTGGGGCAGGAATTGGGGCTTGTGAGAGATGGAAGGGAAGGAGCTCTTGGTCTGAGGTTTGGAGCAAGACTCAGAGGTCAAGGTTGGGTCAAAAAGGTTCCAAGGGGTGCACGTGATAATGGGTGGAGTTGGGAGGAGATGCAGGCTGGGAGGTGGGGCACGCCTGTAGAGGGGGTGTGGCTGCACTAAGGCTGAGGCTGTGGCCAGCAAGGTGGAAAGGAGAGCTGGACTGGACAGGCATCTTAGAGGTAACGTTCTGTAAGTTTTTGAGCAGAATCCCACAGGGATGGAGTCAGGAGACACATGGCTGTCTGAGCCCAGGGGCGACCAGGAGATTGAGGAAACTGCAGCACCAAGTCCTCAGCAAGGTCAGCATGACCCTGAAATACTGGCATGGGGATGGGGGGTGGGGGGTCTGTGAACTGGGACAGAGGAAGGGGCCTTCTGGGGAAGGATGGGGACAGGAGGAAGGAGGTCCCAAGACAGTGCTGGGGAGAAGGTTTGATGGGAATGAAGCTGGAACCCAAAGATTCTTCTCCTCTTTTCCTTTTTGGCACCTCAGTGAAGTGACTGCTGGCTGTTGAGCAAAGAGGAAGAGGGGCAGAATGGGAAGCTGGGAAGGAGTTTGCAAGAATCACCCCAGAGAGAGTGGCTGTTGGCAGAAACTGCATTTAGGAAGCACAGTAGCTGCCTGCCAAGGGGAGGTGTGGTGATCCTTGCTGGGAGGGGCTAGGGGCCTGGAGGAGGTGTGTGCTGGGCTCTGAGCGTCTTCTCTTTACAGGTGGCAAATCTGATCCTGAGGGCGGGGTGCTAGGGAGGGCGGGGTGCTAGAGCAACACGGTCACAAAGTGGGGAGATCACTGGCAAGTCCTGCTGTACAAGCCGGGTGTGGGCTTCTCGCTTTGATGATGCAAAACTGCCAGGTCCATGGCCACTGGGCCAGCCCCTTCATACTTCAGGGCAGAAAACAGACCCAGGCAGCTTTCTTGAAAGGCAATGTTGAATTAAAACAAAACAAGAAAACCATGTTTGGGGAATGCTAGGGAACTGTTTGATAGCTCATTCTTTAATGAATGCTGTGTCGAATGCCAAGAATTTGTTGCCCATTTAAAATAACCTGTTCCCTAAGAATTTTCATCTATGTTCCTTTCTTAAAATGGGACCCTCCTGAATAGGCCCCCTGGGCTTAAGGAAACATTAAGTCTGACCCTAAAACACAGTGGATATGTAAATTGGTGCAACCACTTTAGAAAACAATCTGGCATAATCAGTCAAAACTAAAAATGCACACAGCTTTCAAATCCTCCGTGCTCTTCTGGGGGCTGGTCTTTTACTAGACTGACTGTGCAGTGCCCCAGGTATAGGGCCGAGTGTGCGCATCTAGGTGTGGTTCGTGATAGCAAAAACTGGCAGCAATCTAAGTGTCCATCAATAGAAGATTGTTGCAACAGATTGTGTTAAGGCATAACGGTTAAGTGCTCAAGCTAGTAACCAAAAGGTTGGTGGTTTGAGCCCATCCAGGAGTTCCTCGGGAGAAAGACCTAGTGCTCTGCTTCCACAAAGATTAAATTAAAAAAAAAAACCCTATGGGACAGTTTTACTCTGTCACATGGGTTCACCGCTGTGAGTCAAAACGGACTCGACAGCACTTGGCGGCAACCTGGTATAGAGCTGTATGCTGTCTTTATAAAGAATGTGGCAGATACTAAAAAGCTCCATGAAACTCTGAGAGGTTTTATTAAGTGAAAAAGGCCAGGTGCACAACAGGGTGAGAAAATAAACGAGAATGTGCAAAAAAACTGTATATGCCCAGGAAGTTTTTCAAGAATACCTAAGATACTACTTTGGTGAGGAGCGTCTGGGTCTTAAAAGCCTGTGAGTGGCAATCTAGGATATTCCACTGGTCTCACCCCTTTGGGAACAAGGAATAATGAAGAAAACTAAAGACACAAGGAAAAGATTAGTCCAAAGGACTGATGGACCACAGCTACTACGGCCCCCACCAGACTGAATCCAGTACAACTAGATGGTGCCCAGCTACCACCACGGACTGCTCTGACAGGGATCACAATAGAGGGTCCCAGACAGAGCTGTAGAAAAATGCAGAACAAAATTCTAACTCAAAAAGAAAGACCAGACTTGCTGGCCTGACAGAGACTGGAGAAACCCCTAGAGTACAGCCCCAGGACACACTTTCAGCTCAGTAATGAAGTCACTTCTGAGGTTCACCCTTAAGTCAAAGACTGGACAGGCCTATAAAACAAAACGAGACTAAAGGGGCACACCAGCCCAGGGGCAAGGACTAGAAGGCAGGAGGGGACAGGAAAGCTGGTAATAGGGAACCCAAGGCTGAGAAGGGAGAATGTTGACATGTCGTGAGGTTGTTAACCAACGTCATAAAACAATATGCGTAATAACTGTTTAATGAGAAGCTAGTTTGTTCTGTAAACCTTCATCTAAAATACAGTAAAAAAAAAAAAAAAAAGAATACCTAAGATACTGTCCCTGGGAAAATTAAACCAGGGGCCTGGGCTGGGAGGAAAGCTTACTTTTCATTGGAAACCCTTTTGTGCTGGTTGAATTTTTACTATGTGCATGTATGACTTGTCAATTAAAAAAAAAAAGTAAAAACAAATAAATAGATTAATGAACAAGTCACTCCCTTCCCTCAGGATCCTGAGGTCTGCATGTTGGTAGGGAAGCCTCCCGGGATCCAATCAGCCATGCTTGTAAATTCAGGCTGTTCTGGCAGGATTTTGCACAAACCAACCAGAACCAGAGTTGTCTTTTTATTTCTTTAATTTTTATTATTATAAAAGTAGTATGTCATCGCCAAAGAAAATCTGGGAAAGTAGAAGGAAAAAATAAACCTGCTCACAGGTTTAACCCCACACTCCTCATATTTGGTGTTTTCTCGAGATAGAGAAATGATCTTCAATCATTTCCAGACTTTTGTTTTTTCATGTACCATTCTAGTATGAATATGTTTCCATGTCTTTAACAATGTGGACAAAAGACACAAATTATTTTTGTGGGTGTGGTTCTCCTTTCCCCAATTCTTTCCAAAGTCGACGGTCTCCCTCCCCATGCAAGTTCAAGTCCATTTGATTTTCCAGCATTTTCAGTGAAAGCCGAGAGCTGCTCACTGCCGTGCCTCCCAGATTCATGAAAGGCTCTTGAGCGCAATTATGGCCGGCAAGGGGTCCTTAAGAAGTCCCCTCCACTGCTGTGGGTGGTGTTACTATGAGAATAAGAATGTGGGGCTCTTGGAAGCGGCCAGCCGCGGTGGAGAGTGACACCCGGGCTCTGAGTTCACGGATGCAGCTGGGTGTTCGCGGCTCCCCCTGCTGGCAGGGAATCGAAATGCTCAAAACCTGACTCAGGTTACTTTTAGTCGCAGGTGGAGAGTGCCTTTATACACTCCTGGAGCCCTGGTGGCCCAGTGGTTAAGAGTTACAGCTCCTAACCAAAAGATCTCTTCAACCAAAAGATCGGCGATTCAAATCCGCCAGCCACCCCTTGGAAGCCCTATGGGGCAGTTCTACTCTGTCCTATAGGGTCGCAATAGACTCCACCACAACGGTTTTTTTTGGTCCTCTCGCAGGAGCCCCGGTGGCCGCAGTGCTTACTTAAGAGCTCGGCTGCTCACCAAAAAATTGGCAGTTCGAATCTACGAGCTGCTCCTCGGAAACCGTATGGGGCAGGTGCAGTCTACACTACAGGGACACTATCAGTGGGAATCAACCCGATGGCAATGAGTTTAGTTTTTTGGTCCTCTTTCAATCAGATTTGTGAAACCAGTGATGAAGTCGTTCCCCAAGCCCAGCTCTCCAGAGATGGCACTGTCTCGATTTTCTGGACCTCACACCTTTTCTGCCTTTGACGGTGTGCAGTCTTACCCCTTTTCTATTGATCTTTTCAGCGGAAAGTATTTGAGTTTTCCTTCTTAGATGGATTTCCGGCTTTCTCAGGTTTTACTGTGTTATCTCCCTTTATTGTTGTTGTTGTTGTCAGGTGCCGTCGAGTCGGTTCCGACTCATAGCAACCCTGTGTACAACAGAACGAAACACTGCCCAGTCCTGCACCATCCTTACATCGTTGTTATGCTTGAGCTCATTGTTGAAGCCACTGTGTCAATCCACCTCGTTGAGGGTCTTCCCCTTTTCCGCTGACCCTGTGTTCTGCCAAGCACGATGTGCTTCTCCAGGGACTGATCCCTCCTGACAACATGTCCAAAGTGTGTAAGACGCAGTCTCGCCATCCTTGCTTCTAAGCAGCACTCTGGTTGTACTTCTTCCCAGACAGATCTGTTCATTCTTCTGGCAGTCCATGGTATATTCAATATTCTTCGCTAACACCACAATTCAAAGGCGTCAACTCTTCTTCAGTCTTCCTTATTCATTGTCCAGCTTTCACATGCATATTATGAGATTGAAAATACCATGGCTTGGGTCAGGTGCACCTTAGTCTTCAGGGTGACATCTTTGCTCTTCGACGCTTTGTAGAGGTCCTTTGCAGCAGATTTTCCCAATGCAATGAGTCTTTTGATTTCTTGACTGCTGCTTCCATGGCTGTTGATTGTGGATCCAAGTAAAATGAAATCCTTGACAACTTCAATCTTTTCTCCATTTAGCATGATGTTGCTCATTGGTCCTGTTGTGAGGATTTTTGTTTTCTTTATGTTGAGGTACAATCCATACTGAAGGCTGTGGTCTTTGATCTTCATCAGTAAGTGCTTGAAGTCCTCTTCGCTTTCAGCAAGCAAGGTTGTGTCATCTGCATAACGCAGGTTGTTAATGCGTCTTCCTCCAATCTTGATGCCCTGTTCTTCATATAGTCCAGCTTCTCGTATTATTTGTTCAGCATACAGATTAAATAGGTATGGTGAAAGAATACAACCCTGACGCACACCTTTCCTAACTTTAAACCAGTCAGTATCCCCTTGTTCTGTCTGAATAACTGCCTCTTGATCTATGTAAAGGTTTCTCATGAGCACAATTAAGTGTTCTGCAATTCCCATTCTTTGCAGTGTTATCCATAGTTTGTTATGATCCACACAGTCGAATGCCTTTGCATAATCAATAAAACACAGGTAAACATCCTTCTGGTATTCTCTGCTTTCAGCCAGGATCCATCTGACATCAGCAATGATATCCCTGGTTCCACGTCCTCTTCTGAAACCGGCCTGAATTTCTGGCAGTTCCCTGTCAATATACTGCTGTACCTGTTTTTGAATGATCTTCAACAAAATTTTGCTTGCGTGTGATATTAATGATATTGTTGTATAATTTCCACATTCAGTTAGATCACCTTTCTTGGGAATAGGCATAAATATGGATCTCTTCCAGTCAGTTGGCCAGGAAGCTGTCTTCCATATTTCTTGGCATAGACAAGTGAGCACCTCCAGCACTGCATCTGTTTGTTGAAACATTTCAATTGATATTCCATCAATTCTTGGAGCCTTGTTTTTCGCCAATGCCTTCAGAGCAGCTTGGACTTCTTCCTTCAGTAGCATTGGTTCCTGATCATATGCCACCTCTTGAAATGGTTGATTATCAACTAATTCTTTTTGGTATAATGACTCTGTGTATTCCTTCCATCTTCTTTTGGTGCTCCCTGTGTCGTTTAATATTTTCCCTGTGGAATCCTTCACTATTGCAACTCGAGGCTTGAATTTTTTCTTCAGTTCTTTCAGCTTGAGAAACGCCTAGCGTGTTCTTCCCTTTTGCTTTTCCATCTCCAGCTCTTTGCACATGTCACTATAATACTTTACTTTGTCTTCTCGAGACGCCCTTTGAAATCTTCTGTTCAGTTCTTTTACTTCATCAATTCTTCCTTTTGCTTTAGCTGCTCGACGCTCAAGAGCAAGTTTCAGAGTCTCCTCTGACATCCATCTTGGTCTTTTCTTTCTTTCCTGTCTTTTCAGTGACCTCTTGCTTTCTTCATGGATGATGTCCTTGATGTCATTCCACTACTCGTTTGGTCTTTGGTCACTAGTGTTCAATGTGTCAAATCTATTCTTCAGATGGTCTCTAAATTCAGGTGGGATATACTCAAGGTCATATTTTGTCTCTCGTGGACTTGCTCTGATTTTCTTCTGTTTCTGCTTGAACTTGCATATGAGCAATTGCTGGTCTGTTCCACAGTCGGCCCCGGCCTTGTTCTGACTGATAATATTGAGCTTTTCCAACATCTCTTTCCACAGATGTAGTCAATTTGATTTCTGTGTGTTCCATCTGGCGAGGTCCATGTATAGTCACCGTTTATGTTGGTAAAAGAAGGTATTTGCAATGAAGAAGTCGTTGGTCTTGCAAAATTCTATCATTTGATCTCGGGCATTGTTTCTATCACCAAGGCCTTATTTTCCAAGTACTGGTCCTTCTTCTTTGTTTCCAGCTTTTGCATTCCAATCACCAGTAATTATCAATGCATCTGGATTGCCTGTTCGATCAATTTCAGACTGCAGCAGCTGATAAAAATCTATTTCTTCATCTTTGGCCCTAGTGGTTGGTGTGTAAATTTGAATAATAGTCGTATTAACCGGTCTTCCTTGTAGGCATATGGATATTATCCTAACACTGACAGCGTTGTACTTCAGGATAGATCTTGAAACGTTCTTTTTGATGATGAATGCAACACCATTCCTCTTCGAGTTGTCATTCCCAGCGTAGAAGACTGTGAGATTGTCCAATTCAAAATGGCCAATACCAGTCCATTTCAGCTCACTAATGCCTAGGATATCGACGTTTATGTGTTCCATTTCATTTTTGACGATTTCCAGTTTTCCTAGATCCATACTTCATACATTCCAGGTTCCAATTACTAATGGATGTTTACAGCTGTTTCTTCTCATTTTCAGTCGTGCCACATCAGCAAATGAAGGTCCCGAAAGCTTTACTCCATCCACGTCATTAAGATCAACTCTACTTTGAGGAGGCAGCTCTTCCCCAGTCATCTTTTGAGTGCCTTCCAATCTGGGGGGCTCGTCTTCCAGCACTATATCAGACAATGTTCCGCTGCTATTCATAAGGTTTTCACTGGCTAATGCTTTTCAGAAGTAGACTGCCGGGTCCTTCTTCCTCGTCTGTCCTAGTCTGGAAGCTCAGCTGAAACCTGTCCTCCATGGGTGACCCTGCTGGTATCTGAATACCGGTGGCATAGCTTCCAGCATCACAGCAACACACAAGCCCCCACAGAACAACAAACTGACAGACACGTGGGGGTATCTCCCTTTACAGAGATGCAAACTAAGATTCAGAGATACTGAAGGTTAGTGGCAGCCTGGCTTCACTCCTTGGGTGTGCAACTCAGGGTCTGATTGACAGATCAGAAGTGGAGCGATCAGAGAGGTGGGGGTGCTGTGAATTCAGACTCACCTCTCTGTCTGAGGTGGGGGGCAGAGAGAGGGAAAGTTGGAGAAAATGAAAAGGGAGAGAAATACCGCTGGGGCAACAGGGAGTTGAAGGAGCCTGCATCAAATGGCTTCAGTCTCCTCAGTAAAGTCCAAGTTTGGGTCATTTTCAAGAGGACAGAAGTGCCACTTGTCCGAGAGAAGCAGACAATTTTTACAATAGGTCCTGCAGGCAAAGTGGCTGAGAGCCAACTGAAAATTAAGAAAGAACTCAGTGGGCAGAAAAGAGTTTCCAACTGGGTAAATCACTGGAGGTGACATTGAATGTAACTAGCTGGTTCGCTCGGCCTTCCTTCAGTCAGCAAACGTTTATTGAGATTTTCCCTAATGGATGCAAGTTAGACAAAGAGGAGAGCGAATGTGTTCTGGACACAGGGAAAGCATGAAATAGACAGGAGGCAATGAGTGAGAGGTGGACCAGCGGGTGGCTGAAATATAGAGTGCCGGGGGGCTGTGGTAAGGAGTCCTGGTGACACAATGGTTAAGCACTCAGCTGCTAGCCAAAAGGTCAGCGGTTCAAACCCACAGCTGCCCCGAGGGAGAAAGAGGTAGCAGTCTGCTCCTGTAAAGATTATAGCCTTGGAAACCCTATGGGGCATTTCTACTCTGTCCTACAGGGTCACTATGAGTCAGAATCCACTCAATGGCAATGAGTTGGAGGCTGTGGAGAGACGAGGATTCTGAGGCGGGCAGGAAGCAGATAAGGAAACTTTTGGCTGTTATTAACAGAATATCTCAGAGTAACTTAAATTCTAAGGAGATTTTATTGTTAACTGAAGTCTGGGACTCTGTCACCAAAAGACTGAGGCTCCATCTGTCCTTCCATTCTTCCATCCTTGCTGTGTTATTCCCTCATGGGCACAAGTCGGCTGCCATAGCTCCAGGCATCATAACTGAGTTCCAGGCAGGAAGAAGGGGAAGAAGGCTAGCAGGGACCTTTCCTTTTGCTTCCTTTATCCGGAAAACAAATTCCAGCCCAGAGCTCCACCCCAGCAAATGCCTTACATTTAATTGATCAGAATGACTTCATGTCATCCCCACTGTAACTTCAAAGGCATCCTAGTTCAGGTGTGTTGGGCGTGAGCCACCTGCAGGACATCGAAGTGGAGATGCTCACCAGACATGTGAGTGTCTGGATCTGGAGTTCTTCAAAGGATTGGGTGGGGAGGGGGATAAAACCGTGGAAGCGTTCACATGCCCACCTCACAGGTATGGCTGAGATTACCTGGGAGAGGGGGGATATGGGAAGTGAAGAGGATGCCAGACCAAACAGGGGACACTCGCCTGTCAAAGAGGAGGAGGAGGAAGGGGCTGTACCAGAGAGTGAGAGACGTGTGGCAGGAGCTTAAGAAGAACACTGGTGAAAATGTTGAAAGTCGTTCACTGCAGTGCTGTTCACAACAGCCAAAAGGTGGAAGCAACTGGAATGTCCATCAACAGAAGAATGGATAAATCCAACATGGTCTATATTTACAAGGGAATATTACACGGCCATAAAGAGAGATGAAGTCCTGATGTATGCCACCACATGGATGAACCTTGGAAATACTGCGCTGAGTGACAGAAGCCAGACACAAAACGACAAATGCCATAGGATCTGACGTATATGAAATAAGCAAATACGTAGAAGCCAAAGATTACTAATGATCGCCAGGGGTAGGAGGAAGGGGGAAGGGGGGAAGTTTTTGTCTGGGGAGGGGGCACGTGTTTATGTTAATGTTGGTGGAATGTTTTGGGAAATCAGTTGGCAGTCGTGGCACAACATGAAAAGTGTAATCAATGTCACTGAGTTGTCAATGTGGAAGTTGTGTTGGTTAATGTTTTCACGTGTATATTTTCACCACACACACAAAAAAATGGGGAAAGCCTCAGAAAGATCAGGTGCAGTAAGTCCTGAGAAATACCTTTTGCCTTTAACACTGTGGAGAGCAGAATCCAGTGGGAGGTGACGTTGGAAGCAGGAGGGCCTTGAGATCAAGGAGGGAGCGGGATGACGATGAGGAGACAATGCCTGCAGAAGGCTGTTTCAAGAAGACAGACTTGGCCAGCAAGGAGAGCTAGGATTTGGGAGGTGGCAGGGGGGAGGGAGGGTGCTTTTTTCAGATGGAGAGATGGCAGCTTGCTTGTGTGCTATGGGAAATGGCAGTAGAAAAAATGCAGAGTAGAGAGGGTGGCTGAAAGCAGAGACGTGGCTGGAGGGGTCAGCGATCAGGGGCAGGGAGGTGGGCCTCGGCTGTGTCAGAGGTGCTGGACAAGGACGGGTGCAGGCACGGAGATGCTGCCAGGTGGGGATGGAGGCATCCCTGCCTGATAGCTGCTTCTTCCTTGAGGGAAAGAAGGCAGGGACTTGCTTGCTAGTAGTGAGACTGGGGGAGCCCTGGGAACAGGTGAGGGGTCCCGAGGGCGGGGGGTGGGAGAACTGCAAGTGGGCAGGTGGGCACTGGGGACTTTGCTCAGCCCCAGACAGGAGAGAAGAAAGGTGATTTCGGATGGCTGTAGATCAGCATTGCCCTCAGAGCAGGGCAAGCGAGGCCTCTACCTGGGCCCCACGCTTCAGGGGTCCTCAAATTTTTCCAAGTCCCCCACAAGCACCTGGAACTGGCCCTGGCTGGTGGTGCCCCTGGGACCTTGTGAGCCTCATTCTCATTTCTCCCCCAGGGTGCTTTCCCACCCTCTGCCCACACATGGGGTTGACCAGATGGCCCAAGGAGCCCTGGGACTCATACCTACGGGCTCATTCTGGAGTCCCATGGCTGGGTGGGTGTGGCTCCCAAGGGCTGCCTGGTGAGCAGGTCACTCCATCTGACTGGTGGGATATTTCTTTTGTGGGATGGTACAAGATCAGGCTGCTAGTATAGTGCTGACACCCTGATTTTGGGGGACTCTCATTCATGTTGGACACAAAACGAGTTCAGGAGTCTGGTCCATGCCGATCCTTGACCTTGAGCCATGTGTGGACCCATGGGTCGGCTCTCACCTGCCATGTTCTTGCCACAGCGCTGCCTCTGAACAACCACACTGAGGACAGCAAGGGGCGGTAGGTGGTCTTTACTCTGCGCCTCCATCAACAAGATCCCAGCAAGCATAACACCCCCTCCAGAGGCTCCGAGCCAGGTGCCAGGCAGCCATGTCCACTGACATCTTTCGAGACCATCACTCTACACCCACAGGCCCTTCTGACCAATGTCCTCTCCCATCTCCCATTGACGTGGTGACCTCCCGATCTCCAGGTTGATCCTTAGTTGTGCCAGATGCCAGACAGACATTCTTTGAGAATGAGCCTCCTGTTCCGGCTTCCTCCACAGGCTCCTCACCTATGCTCCCCACCACTGGCTCCATGTGGAAGGCAGGGCTGAGGCCTTAACCGAAAGAGACCACAATGTAGAGATGCAGTGATCATGGTCTTGAAAGCTCAAGGGATGATGTTTGGAGGATGGGTTGTTCTCTGTTTACCCTATCAAATACTGTACAGTAAATTTAATATGACCAGAAAACTAATTATTATTAACATGCCCTTACATGTTCTGGGTAAGACATGCATTTGTAGTCATCCAAGAAGCAAAGGAGCCACCATGGAGAGACTCATTGGAAGTCAGCATTCACGGGGGCTTCACGGGCAATGACATAACCAGCAGTGTTGTTATTAGTCGCCATTGAGCCAGTTCCGACTCATGGTGACCACATGTGTGCACAGCAGACATGCTCCATGGGGTTTTCAGTGCTATGACTTTTCAGAAGCAGATCACCAGGCCTTTCATCCAGGATATCTCCAGTTATGGGTTGAGCGCTTAACCATTTGCACCACCTAAAGACTCTAGCTGGAGCCCTAATGGTATAATGGTTAAGAACTCAGCTGCTAACCAAAAGGTTGGCAGTTCAAATCTACCACCCGCTCCTTGAAAATACCATGGGGGCAATTCTACTATGTCCCGTAGGGTCACTATGAGTTGAAATTGACTCAGCAGCAGTGGGTTTGGTTTTTGGGGTTAGGGACTCCAGCCGGCAGTAAATGCATGGTATTAGGGAACTGCAGAGTCAAGCAGACCTATGTTGCCTCAGTATGAACGCGTTCAGGAGAGCCATGGCATGTGAATGATAACAGCACTGCTACTTTCATCTCACTATGTGAGATACAAAATTAGCCAGGAACGGCACATCTGACAATGAAGAACACGAAGAGGGGGTTCCCGCACCTGCACAGGAAGAGACAATCAGGGCATCATGAAGAGCCATAACGAAGAAACACCGGTGTACTGATTAGACGTCCGACATAAATGTAATTGCTCTCTCTCTCTCCATTGTTCTAAATCTTCGTCGATAAATCGCTAAGCCTCACATGGGCCCATGGATTTTGTGACCTGTGGCCTTCGAGTCGATTCTGACTCATAGTGACCCTAAGACACACAGCAGAACTGCCCCGTAGAGTTTCCAAAGAGTGCCCGGTGGACCTTTCGGTTAGCAGCCACAGCTCTTAAACACTATGGCACCAGGGTTTCCGAATTTTGTAATAGGTGTTTTAATTAAACTGTTTATATAAACAGGAGCCCTGCAAAAAATTACCAGGGCCCACACATCATAGGGGCTGCCCTGATCTAGACGACGGGGTTTCCTCAACACAGAAAGGCAGGGGGACAAGGAAGCTGACCATGCCGGATGGATCAGGCAACTGAAGTAAAGATGGGATGGGCCTTAAAAATTGGGAAAGCATGTAGGTGTCTGTACTGGATTGGAGAGTAAAAACAAAAAACAAACAAAAAAAATCCATTGCTATTGAATGGATCCTGACTCATGGCAACCCTACGGGACAGGATAGAATTGCCCCATGTGGTTTCCAAGGCTGTAAATCTTCATGGAAGCAGACTGCCATGTTTTTCTCCCAAGGAGCAGCTGGTGAGTTAGGACTGCTGACCTTTTAGTTAGCAACTGAAGGTAACCACTGTGCCACCGGGGATCCTGGGTTGAATAGTGATCCCCTCCACCACCAAATTCATGTCCACCTGCAACCTATGAATGTGAACTTATTTGAAAATAGAGTCTTTGTGGTATAACCTTAAAATGAAGTCATAGGGGATTAGGGTGGGCTCTAGTCCAATACGACTGATGTCCTCACCTGAAGAGTAAAATTTGGACGCAGACAGGCAGACACAGGGAAGACGCCACGTGACCATGGAGCAGAGACTGGAGCGATGCCTCTACAAACCAAGGAAGACAAGAATTGCTGGCAGCCACCAGAAGCTAGAAGAAGCAAGGGAAGATTCTCTCCAAGAGCCTTTGGAGGGAGCATAGCCCTGCCGACACCTTAGTCTTAGACTTCAGGCCTCTGGAACTGGGAGTGAATACGTGTCTGTTGTTTTGTGGTTCTTTGCCAAGGCAGCCCTAGGGCAGAGGTCACATGGCAGGGACAGTAGAACTTGAGGTGAGAGAGAGAAGGGAGGGAGAACTAGGGCATGGGTGGGGGTATTCATAATGGAACAGCCTTGGGGGTGGTCTCTACAGACGGGCTGATTAAGGAACCAAGGGGCCAGGATTGAAAATGCAGCAAAGTGGAGGTCAGCAGGGAAGAGGGGGAAGGGTCAAGGTGTTGATAGGAGAGGATTTCTTTAGGAGGGGGTTGACATGGCCTTCTGGGAGGTGGGGGTAAGGCAATGAAAGGCCTCTCTCGCTGGGGCTGCAGGGATGGGGTTGTCTGGCAGAGGTGGCTTTAGGAAGGCCAGAACCTGGAGGCTAGCTCTTATCACCACCGTGTCCCCTTGGCTAGCACAGAGCCTAGCCAGAGGGCCCTCAAGATGTGCTAGCTGAAGGCTTTCGTTTTATTTTTTATTTCTTAAAGTTTTTTTTTTTTTTTAAATTTTAGTGCAGGTTGTATTTTTTTAATAATTAATATAGTTTTCTTTTAGAGCACTTTTAGGTTTACGGAAAAATCGCACAGAAAGTACAGACTTCTCATGTACCTCTTCTTCCCCTCTACCCCCCACACAATTTCCCATATTGTTAATATCTTGCATTCATGTGCAACATTTGTTACAGCTAATGGACCAATTTGATACATTGTTATTAACTGCAATCTGCAGTCCACATTTTCTATGGAAACTACACTGACAGGGATCACTCTTTGTGCAGTATAGACCTATGGGTTTTGACACTGTCACGTCAGGTGTCCACCACTACAGTGTCATGCAGAACAGCTTCACTGCCCTAAAATGCCCTGTGTTCCACCTGTTCATCCCTCCCGCATGAGCCCCTGGCAATCACTGATTTTTTTACTGTCTCTAGCTTTGCCTTTTCCAGAATGCCATATGGTTAGAATTATACAGGATATAGCTTTTTCAAACAGGCTTCTTCCACTTAGCAATTTGCTAATGGTTTTAGGCATCTATCTAGTCCTTGGGGTCAGTGGGAAGAGGGAGGATGCTCGTAGCAGCCTGGCTTCAGGGAGGTAGGTGTGAGGATGGGGGGATAACCTTTCTTCTGCAGCCCAGGGAGGTTTGTAGCATGGTGATGTCAAGCTCCCCTGTGGAGCTGGAACTGGGGAGCAGTTGCTTCGGCCATGACAGCCACGTGCTGGAGGGGAAGCCCGGAACTTTGGCCTGCCTTGACCCCTGGGCCTCCCTTAAGGAAGGGGGCTTCTATCTGGGCATGATTTCTGAGCCTTGGGTCTGAGTTAAGCACCTCCCTTCATCTCACCCACCCACCCACCCACCCCTACACACACACATACGCCCCACTCTGTCACTCCTCCCTGAGAAGAGGCAAGGCCAGTCCAAAGTTGCCTCCCCCAAATGACACAGCCTTGCTCCCTCTTCACTTTCTTTAGCTCATATCTCTGAGCCCCTAGCACTAAACTCACCTGCATGGTACTGCTGAAGGTGAGGAGGGCCAGCGGGGGGGGGGGGGGGTCCCATCCTAGAACACCACCAGCCCAGCTCATACCCTCCACACGCATGAACTCCTTCAGCGTGACTTCCCCATGTTACAGAAGAGGAAACTGAGGCTGGCAGAGAGAAGAAACTCTGCCCTGTCCTACAGCTCGAATGTGGGGAGCTGGATTTGAGAAGGTCCTCCCCTGCCGGCGTGGGCCTAGGGGAGTTCTGATGTCATGTCCTGGAGAGCAAGGCCCAGGTGTGGGATTGGGGGAGCCATCATTCATGCCATAGGTCAGCATTTGCCCCTTCACCCTTGGTGGGTCCAACTCGAGGACCGAGGATGCTCAGTCTGGGGTCTAAGGACCACTGTTGATTTTAGAGCCCTCGGAAATCTGCTGATGCAGGTGGTGCCCCTACAAGGCAGCCCCCCTGGAGCCATGCCCAGTGGAGGTCTGGTCCAACTGGTCAACCCCAGATTCATGCCCAGCAGAGGAGGCCTGGTCCAACTGGTCAAACCCAGAGTCACACCCAGCAGAGGAGGCCTGGTCCAACTGGTCAACCCTAGAGCCATGCCCAATGAAGGAGGCCTAGTCTGACCAGTCAGCCCCAGAACCATGCCCAATGGAGAAGGCCCAGTCTGACCGTCCAGCCTCAGATTCATGCCCAGCAGAGGAGGCCTGGTCCAACTGGTCAACCCTGGAGCCATGCCCAATGAAGGAGGCCTAGTATGACCAGTCAGCCCCAGAACCATGCCCAGCAGAAGAGGCCTGATCCAACTGGCCAAGCCCAACTTCTCTGAACTATGGAACTCAAGAGTGAACACAAGCCTTCCGCCAGCTGGCCAGCTTGCCCTGTAGGGGTGTGTGGGTGTCCTCTTAGAGCTTGTTCCCCAAGTGTCCTGGAGAGGTCCAGCAGTGAAAGCCGAGCCTGCATCTGTACCATGAGCAACCCACTTCCCACGGCCACCAGGGCTCCCCTTGTTTGTTTATAAGTTGGGACATGATGCCTTGGGGTACAAGGAACAGGATGGTGCTGCACATGGAAAACAGGTCACCCCTCTGTTTCCTTTGCACCTCCTAGCACCTTAGAATGAGTGAACCAGTGTCTTGGAGCCATCACCTGGGCCATCTGAGGCCTCAGGTGATGGTGGCCAAGGTTCTCCAGGTACTAGGACAATGTATGGGGGTGCATGGTCAGCTATACCCCCTCAATGTTGCTCTGTCCTGGGGCAGGCCTCAGGCTCATTGAGAACTTTGCCCTGTGAGCCCCGTTCCTTGGGTATGTTGGGTTTTGACAAGCATTTGCTGACAAGGGTGTGACCATCCATGGGGCACTACCCAAGCCTTGGAGGCCCCTACTTTGGCCCATCCAAGCCTGCTGGGCCACACATCTTCAGAAGCTAGTTCTGAACCCTGGACTCCAAAGAAACAGGTAATTCCACCAGGCAGGACTTTCACAGGAGGCTGAGACCCATTGAATGGAAAGAGAAATAACTGGAGAACAAGAGGGAGGGAAGGAAGAGGGTGGTGGGCGGGAGGAAAGGTGGCAGACAAGACCTCTCTCTCTCTCTCCCTCTCGGTTTCTGTAATGAGGAAGTTCTCTGCAGCTTGGTTTCCTTTCCCTCACTGAGCGCTGAAACAGGAAGTCAGTCAGTAAGCTGGTGGCAGCCGCCGAGGCAACACAGAGGGGGCAGACACTAGGTCGCAGAGCAGGGGCCCTCAGCTGCCCCTCAGTGGCGTGTAGGTCCTGAGGGTGGCCACTGGCCCACAGAGCAAACCCCCGCCCACCATGGTGCCCTGCTGGAACCATGGCAACATCACGCGCTCCAAGGCTGAGGAGCTGCTCTCCAGGACGGGCAAGGATGGGAGCTTCCTCGTGCGTGCCAGTGAGTCCATCTCCCGGGCGTACGCCCTCTGTGTGCTGTAAGTACGCCCCCCACTCTGGGCCTGCTGCTCTGGCTGGCCTTCGCTCTGCGCGTCCTCGTCTCCCTGGCAGATGCAGCCAAGGTGGAGGTGGGACTCACCTCAGCCCACTAGGAGAGGGGAGGCCCAGCTTCTGGCTTGGCAAGGGGCCTGGAGCTGGGCGAGTTGTTTTTATGTCACTGGATGGAGTGGCCTGATCACACAGGTCCCAGGTTTGTGGTGGGTCCAGCTGGGGCCCACCTTTGACCTGCTGGGCCATGGTGGGGTTGAGGGAGCCTGGCTGTGGCAGGTTTTTTCTGGAGCCACTCAGGGCCTGGTCCCACAACCCAGCTGACCTTGAGCTGTGGTACTGGGGGCTTTCCTGGGGCCTCTAGGGGCCAGGCTTAGGGGCAGAAGCTCAGGACACCATGAAGTGGGTGTGTTCAAAAGCAGCTTGCTCAGCCCAGGTGCTGGTCAAAGATGCCAGTTCTGAAATCCTACCGGAGAGTAAATGTGGTCCGAGGGGACCCTTCCTGGGCCCAGGTTTCTGGGCCCTGGTAAAAGCTATTGTTGGTGAGCCGCAGATATGGGGTGGTTCCATCAAGGAAGGGCTCTCATTCACCCAGAAGCTGGGCCCGAGAGCAGAGGAAGTCACCATCTCGAGTTCGAGCCAGTCTTCTCATGTCATCTATCCCCTCTTCCCTCCACCTTCAGCTGCTTCCCTGCCTCCCCTGATCTCTCTCCCACCATCAGGTCACCCCCCACTTGGCTTCTCCGAAATGTTCCCGAATGTGCCACTTGTGCTAACCACAGAGACACTAGCCCCTTTCTGAAGGTTCCTTTCTAAAACACCCTTCTTGGCTGGTTTTGGAGGAGGGCCCTGCAGCCCCTCGGCCTAAGCATTTCCCTACTCGGCCCTCGGGCAGTGCAGAGCACTGTGGGGGGAGGGGGGGAAGTGCGTCCACCTGAGCCTCTCAGGTGTGTCACTGGGCTAGCCTTGCCCTCCAGGCCAGAGGGAAGCAGCTCAGAATACAAGCCCTGACCTGCTCTGCTAAGTGTTTGTCCACAGGTTATCTCATTAAATCCTTATGCCGACCTGTGGTGCAGGGCCTGGGATACCCGCCACCCCCCCGCCCCCCGCAGCTGCAGATGAGGCTTAGACAATTTAGTGACTCGAGACAGTCAAGCTCAAGGCCGCCTACCCCCAGAGACTGCAGTAGAAGCCACCAGGCTGTCTCACCACCCCACTCCTGCCCCTGGTCAAGTTGGGTGTGCATGTAGATTTAGGGTGGGCACAAGGGAAGCCGGAGTATTTACAAGGGTCACCTGGGAGTATTTAGAAAATGATCCAGGCTTGAAGCTGTCAGACGCGTCCTGTGCCCTGACTCATTCAGGGGCGCCACCTCCAAAGGCTGGCTTCCTGTGCCCCCTTCTCACGTTCAGGGAAGGTCTGCAGGCTGCCCGGACTTCCCCAGTGGGCACTGCCTCCCTGGGGCCCCCGTGGGCCTTAGAAAGGGCGGAGAGGCCCTCTTCAGCCTCTCACAAGCTGGCTAAACTCTCCAGGCCCGAGGGGATTTCTCTCCTGCCTGGTGGAACCTTGGCCAAGGTCCGGTTCCACCTCGCTGATCTTCACAGTGGCCTACCGACAGGGGTGCTACTGTTGTGCTCAGTCTACACACTCGGAACTGGGGTCTCTCTGACTCCAAACTTCACGCATCTTAACATCTAGGATCACTGAGAGCCAGAGCCAGAGCTGGGAGAGGCCTTAACCAAAACCGGCTGACTCTGACTCATGGCGACCCCGTGTGTGTCAGAGCAGAACTGTGCTCCATACAGTTTTCAAGAGCTGATTTTTCAGAAGTAGTTTGCCAGGACTTTCTTCTGAGGTGCCCCTAGGTAGACTTGAACCTCCAACCTTTCAGTTAGTAGGCAAGCTCATTAAAGGTCTGTAATACCCAGGGACTCCTGGGAGAGGCCTTGGAGAACTTTTAATCCACATCTTCTCACTGCCAATAAGCAGACAGAGCTCAGAGAGGTTGAGGCATTTGTCCACGGCCGCCATGCTGGCTGGGTACAAAACTCCTCCACTTCATCTTCTCTCCCCTCCTCCACACAGAGTCATGCTCAGAGCCAAGAACAGTGCAGTGTCTGCACCTGAGGGAGGGTGTCCTTGGGACCCACACATGTGCACCATCATCTTCGCCCAAGCCTTCACTTCTCAACCTTCTAACCCCAAGAGCCTTTCAGTTCCAAACCCCAGGGCTTGCAGTCCCTCACCAGGGAGCCCCGGCCCCTCTGCTAGACCCTCACCCCCCTTTGCAGGGGGAAGCCTCTCTTCCTGCTGGGCCAGGCTCCACCATGTTCTTGTTAGTTGCCATTGAGTCAGCTCCGACTCATGGTGACCTTACATTCAATAGAACAAAACATTACCCAGTCCTGTGCTTCTTCATGATTGTTGGATGTTTGAGTCTACCATAGGCTATAGGAATATTCTGGACCATACATTCCAAAATCCTGCAAGCCCTATAAGGCCGCCACCCCTCTATTCTGCCAATTAACAAGATGTGAAAACTCAGAGCTAGCTAAATGGGTGACTACCAACCGCCATCCCCTAGCACTTCATTTCATGAAAGAGAGTACCCTTCAACTACAAAAGGGTAGGAAAGACGTACTCAAGAAAAAAAAAACATTAAAACCAGTCTGTCTTGGTCATCCAGTGCTGCTATAACAGAAATACCACAAGTGAATGGCTTTAACAAAGAGAAGGTTATTCTCTCCTAGTCTAGTAGGCTAGAAGTCCCAATTCAGGGCGTCAGCTCCAGGGGGAGGCTTTCTCCGTCTGTTGGCTCTGAAGGAAGGTCCTTATCATCAATCTTCCCCTGGACTAGGAGCTTCTCCTTATAGGAACCCTGGGTCCAAATGACTCGCTCTGCTCCTGGTGCTTCTTTCTTGGTGGTAGGAGGTCCCCACTCTCTGCTTGCTTCCCTCTCCTTTTATCTCTTCTAAGATAAAAGGTGGAAACCCTGGTGGGGTAGTGGTTAAGTGCTACAGCTGCTAACCAAAAGGTCAGCAGTTCGAATCTGCCAGGCGCTCCTTGGGAACTCTACGGGGCAGTTCTACTCTGTCCTTATAGGGTCGCTATGAGTCGGAATCAACTCAACAGCAGTGGGTTTGGTTTTTTTTTTTTTTGGTTTAAGATAAAAAGTGGTACAGGCCACACCCCAGGGAAACAAACTACCCCATCCTTGGTTTTCTCTCTTCCCCATGGGCTGGTGGAAACCGCACCCAAACCATCCTGGTCCACAGGCTGGTGTTGTGGCTCCAGAAGGTAGAAGCGGTGTTTCTGCAACTTCCTGGTGATACAGCCGTGGGGCAGAGGTGGGTAAAGAGAGTTGGGCTCTTGTCCCTTTCAGAAGGGACAGATTTTGCCCCCCAGTCTCTCTGGGAGTCAGCTGAGAGTATACGGGAACCAGAGGTGGTGCTGTGGTCCTCCTGGGTGGGGAAGCTGTGGGCGTGGAACCTCTGAAAACGCCGCTTTAACAGAGCCCCAGGGTTGCAGAAGGAAATTGCAAAGACTTACTCTCCTGCTCTAAAAATGTCCCTGTGGAGCAGGGCCACACGGCCTCTGGGTGCCCAGACCTCACCCTGCCTGGGCCGAGAGGCCTGGAGCTGCCTCCCAGGCCCCCTCTGGTGAACAGTAGACAGTAACCCAAGTCGCCGTGGAATCGACTCTGAGTCCTGGTGACCCCATGTGTGTCAGAGTAGGACTGTGCTCCATAGGGTTTTCAGTGGCTGATTTTTTGGAAGTAGGTTGCCAGGCCTTTCTTCTGAGGCATCTCTGGGTAGACTTGACCCTCCAATGCTTTGGTTAGCAGCCAAGTGTGTTCACCGTTTGCACCAGGCAGATGCATTCTGAGCTCCGGGAGCTGAGAACAGCTGTGTGAGGGCAGGCCCTCGTGGCCATGCAGGAGGATGGATTTGACTAGCTAATGGCACTAGGAGGGGGTGAGGGACACCAAAAGACAAGGCTGCAATTCAGGGCTCACCCACGTGACCCAGTGAACCCTCCATTTCCTCAATCTCTCTTCAGTGGAAAAAGAAAAGCCCTGCACCAGGGAGAGCCTGGAGCTCCTTCTTGGGCCCAGAGAGCAGAAGTGGGAGCCCGAGGTTGATGACCACAGGGGTTTGGGCCCAGCTCTGCCATCTTGGGCAAGGGGCTTGTGAACACAAGGACAGGAGGCTTTTCCTGGGCACAGCCTATGTTGTCCTCACCTGGTCCCCAAACCACACAGAGTCTGCCCTGCTCTGAGAGCCTGTGGGGTCGTTGTGAGGGAGACCCCGGCTCCTCTCAGATGGGAGGATATTAACAGGCCTGTGTTGTCCTGTCCTGCCAAGACTGCACTTCCACTCAGGGGCCAGCACACCTGTCAGGTGGGAGAAGGGCAATGCAATGACCGATGGGTCAGCAGGGGCCAGTCTCCCCTCCCCAGGCTGTGCAGGTGGAGCTGGACCAGTAGCCCAGCATCATTGGGGGTGCAGCCTGTCCTGTCTGTAAGGGTAGCCCAGGCCTATGAGAGCCTGTAGTTGCGTCTGTTTGCTGCCATCTCACCAAACCACTGCAGAGAGGGCCAGCGTCCCTCCCCCAGGCAGGAGTGTAGCTGCCTTTGGCCCAGAAACCAACCCTCCTGCAGCCAGCAGTGGCGAGAAAGCAGCTTTGGTTTCCCTCAGGGACGTGGCCTTCCAAAAGCGGCCCTAGCCACACCTAACATTTTGGGGCAGGTTCCTCTCAAGAGGACTGTATGCTGGGTGGCTGTGGGCTCGGTGGCCTCACCACACAGCCAGAAAGATGAAAAAGCACAGGAAGAAGGAAGCCATTTATTCACCAAATTCTCCTCAGAGAAGGCATCCTGTTTGTTTGGGAGCAGTACTGTGACAGGCAGAGGGGACAGACCCTAAAACTTGCTCAGCAAACAGAGGGTGACTGCTCAGTCCTTCTGCCTAATAAAAAAAGCCCACTGCTGTCGAGTCAGTTCCAACTCATAGTGACCCTATAGCTCAGAGTAGAACTGCCCCATAGGATTTCCAAGGAGTGCCTGGTAGATTTGAACTGCCGACCTTTTGGTTAGCAGCTGTAGCACTTAACTACTACCAGGTAGCAAACCTAATAAGACAAGATTTACCAAGAGCTTACTGCATTGCCAGGTACCGTCATAGGCACTTTATATGTGTCCGCTCACTCAGTGTTTACAATGACCTTTGGAGGGAGTGTGATTATCCCCATGTTGCAGATGGTGAAACCGAGGCACAGAGCTGTTCTCTCATTTGCCAAGTTACAGGACCCACAAAGGCAGAGCCAGAGCAGGTACTCACTCTCTTCCTGGGAGGAAAAGGGAAGAGGTGCGGCAAGAACCGAGGGGCAAAGAGAGGAGAGCCAGCCAGGCTGCCTGCAGGTGGCGGGGGGGAGGGGGGAGGGCGGGTAGGGGCTGGCCAGGGGAGCCCTGGTAGGGGAGCCACAGAGGGGAACTGGGGAGGGCAGGAATGTTCAGGAACGGTGTGAAGCTCTTGACTGGGGTGTGAGTGGGTATGATCCAGTCCCCCTGCCTCTAGTCCCTTACAGAGCTTCCCTGAGGTTCATTATTTCCTTGCAATGCAAAGAGGTGCTGCTTTTCATATGTGGGATTAACAGTAGTGGGGGGGGGGGGGTTGGTGCAGACAATAGCCAGAACCGGGGGACCAAGGGCACCTGGGATCTGGTTCACATGAGAAGACAGCTGATGGGCTTCGGGCAATGTAAAGCGTAAGGAGACTTGGTGGCTCAGTGGTTAAGGGCTCAGCTGCTAACTGAAAGGTTCATCAGTTCAAACCCACCGCCGCTCTGTGGAAGAAAGATGTGGCAATCTGCTTCCATAAAGATTACAGCTTTGGAAGCCCTATGTGGCAGTTCTACTCTGTCCTATAGGGTCACTATGAGTCAGAATTGCCTCAACAGCACCCAACAATAAAACAACACGTGAAGTATGTATAAATACGTAAGAGGGGTCCCTGAGTGACCCAAACCATTAAGCTCTCAACTACTAGCCAAAATGTTGGCGGTTTGAACCCACCCAGACGCACCTTGTAAGACAGGCCTGGTGATCAGCTTCTGAGAGGTCACAGCCTTGAAAACCTGAGGGAACAGTTCTACTCTGCACACATGGAGTCGCCATGAATTGGAATCAACTTGAAGGCAACTAACAACAGCCACATGTCAGGTGACTCAGAACAACTGTGTTAACGTCGAGTCTCTCCGGTCTTCTGTGCCCATGGCCTAGAGTAATCCTGTAGGGTCTGGCTTTGGCGTGTTTCTCCTCCCTGACTGGCTAAATCCAACTGTGCACAAGACATCAGTCCTTGGCTGAATGGCCCCATCCCCTGGAGTGGGCATCCATGGCCTTGCTCCCTGCTCCAGACATGGCGTGTGTGGCAGTCTGCTCATCCCGTCCTAATCCATGCCAGGCCATGCAGACCTCAGGAGCAGGACCTCTGTAGAAGGCTAGGTCTGATGGGAGTGTAGCATTTGCAAGGTGCTGCCTCCCTGTGCCCACCCAGTGTCCTCACTGGAGAAATGACGAAGACGCCCACTCTTTGAGCTGTTATTTTGTGCTGAGATACAATTCACAGGCTGTAACTTCACCCTTTCCAAGTGTGTGATTCAGTGTTTGTAGTATGTTCACGGAATTGTGCAACCACACCACAGTCAATTTAGAAGGTTTTCATCATCCCCAAAAGAAACCTGGTACACAGTCACTCTCCATTTTCCTCCTTTGGCCCCTGTTGTTCTTGTTGCTAGGTGCCGTTGAGTCAGTTCCAACTCCTAGCAACCCTAGGTACCACAGAATGAAACTCCGTCCGGTCCTGCGCCATCCTCACAACCATTGTTATGCTTGAGCGCATTGTTGTAGCTGGTGTGTCAATCCACCTCGTTGAAGGTCTCCCTCTTTCTGCCCCTGGCAACCACCACGAATCTCCTTTCCGTCTCTATGGTTTTACCTACTCTGGACATTTCACAGAAGTGAGATCAGATAATATGTGGTCTTTTGTGACTGGCTTCTTTCACTCAGAAGAATGTTTTCGAGGTTCCTCCAGGCTGTTACAGGAATCAGAGCCTCATTCCTTTTTATGGCTGAATAACGTTCTGTTGCGTGGAGAGACCAAATTTTCTTTATTTCTAGTCATCAGTCAGTGGGCATTTGGGGTGTTTCCACTCTTGGCTGTTATGAATAATGCTGGTCCAAGCATTCGAGTACAAGTTTTTGTGTAGACACGTGTTTTCAGTTCTCTGGAATGTGTGTGTATACATACACACCCGCCCGCGGACTTGCTGGATCACGTGGTAGATCCATGTTTAGCTTTTTGAGGAGCTGCTAGACTGTCTTCCAAGATGGCCACACCCTTTACCTGCCCAGCAGCAGTGTCCGAGGCTTCCAATTTCCCCACATCTTCGCCAGCACTTATTATTGTTTTTTGTTATTACAACCATCTTAATGAGTGTGAAGTGGCATCTCATTGTGGTTTCAAATTACATTTCCCTGATGACTAATGATGTTGAGCATCTTTTCATGTACTGATCGACCTTTCGTGGATCTTCTCTGGAGAAATGTCTATTCAGAACGTTTGCCTCCTGCTCAGTTGGGAGACTTGTCTTTGGTATTGTTGTCTTTGGCTTATTGAGAGGGTGCAATGGGAGAATGTGGACAACAGGGTTACCCAAGGCTAGTGCGTGGCAAGCACCCACTGAGTGACGGAGACTCTTTTTTATGAGGTAAAATGTGAGTAGTGACATCACAGCAGCAGAGGAGTAGAGGGCCAATCTGGGGGAGAAAATTCCAAAACGGAGAACAGATGCAGAGGGAGTCACTTCTGGAACTTCCCGGAGGCTGTGGGAGACCCTGGGCTGTCACGTGGCACCTCCTCAGAGGAAGCACTCAAAGAGATTGAGGCAGGAAGAAGACTTGAGTGACGCACGAGTGGCCGGTAGCTGTGGGGCCAGGCCGAGTGCCTGGAAGTCTGAGGGAGAGAAAGATCTGTGACACAGAGGAAAGAGAGAGCCACTCAGTTAAACCAGAGAGAAAGATGATATAGTCAAGAGAAAATGGAGGCCTTGTTAAGATAGATTGTCAAGTTGAAGTTAAGGAGGAGACACTGAGAGGACTAAAGTCCTACAGCTGAGATAGCTGACAACGGCCACAGGACAGACCCCCAGGAGAAGACGAGGCTGAGAAGGTAGGGAACAAGCCCATGGCATGGGTGGAACCAGGTCCTTTGTCCCCAGTAATTAGAAAACATGATATTAATAGGTACCAGAACCCAAACATTTTTGGGTTCAGTTACTTATTGCTGACAGACCATGGAGCATTAGCTCTGAAGCCAGCGGAGAGTCAGGGGTCCAGGCCCCTCACATGCAACCACCCACCCTCGTCTGAAGAGGATGGGGGGCCAGGCCCAGCTGAGTGCAGGAATAGTTCTGCTGACAAAGAGTGCAGCTTTCTTTCCAGAAACTTCAAAAAGCAGTGTGAAGTATCCAGTACAAAGAGCGCCAACTGTAAAGAAGAAAATTAATCATCATATCGTGAGGGACTAAGACGAGCCCTGTTAATTTTCGGTAACTTCTCATTCTCTCTCTCTTTCCCTGTATACAGACATATACATATATAAACCAAAACCAAACCAAACCCAGTGCCGTCGAGTCGATTCCGACTCACAGTGACCCTATAGGACAGTGTAGAACTGCCCCATAGAGTTTCCAAGGAGCGCCTGGCAGATTTGAACTGCTGACCCTTTGGTTAGCAGCCGTAGTACTTAACCACTACGCCGCCAGGGCTTCCATATACATATATATAGACATATACAGACATATATATATGGAGTCCCTTGGTAGTGCAAACAATGCAGTGCTCAGCCACTAACCAAACAGTTGGTGGTTTGAATCCACACAGAGGCACCTCAGACGAAAGACCTGGCGATCTGCTTCCAAAAAATCACAGCCATTGAAAACTCTAAGGAGCAACAGTTCTACTGTGAAACACATGGGGTCACCATGAGTCAGAATCAACTAGATGGCAACCGGTTTGGTATATATATGTATATATGTGTGTGTGTGCATATATATGTACATATATATGTATATTGTTGTTGTTAATTCCCTTCTAGTCGGTTCCAACTCACAGCGACCCTATGTACAACAGAAGGAACACTGCCTGGTCCTGAGTCATCCTCACTGACCATTGCTGTTTGAACTCATTGTTGCAGTCACTGTGTCGATCCTTCTCATTGAGGGTCTTCCTCTTTTTCACTGACCCTCTACCTTGCCAAACATGATGTCCTTCTCACTTCTAAGGAGCATTCTGGCTGTACTTCTTTCAGAAGAGAGTTGTTTGTTTTTTTGGCAGTCCATGGTATAGTCAATGTTCTTCGTCAAAACCATAATTCACTGGCATCAATTCTTCTTTGGTCTTCCTTTTTCATTGTCCAGCTTTGGCATGCATATGAGGCGATTGAAAATACCATGGTGCAGGTCAGGCACACCTCAGTCCTCAAAGTGGCATCTTTGCTTTTCAAAACTTTAAAGAGGTCTTTTGCAGCAGATTTGCCCAATGCAGTATATATACATACATACACACACACACACACACATATATGCAAACCCTGGTAGCATAGGGGTTAAGAACTACAGCTGCTAACCAAAAGGTTGGCAGTTCGAATCCACCAGGAGCTCCTTGGAAACCCCTCCTTCAGTTGATAAGACACTTGGGTTGCTCCCGCCTTTGGACTATTGTGAATAAACTGCAATGAACATTGATGTACAAGTATCTGTAGAGTCCCTGCTTTCAATTCTTTTTGAATATATACCTAGAAGTGGAATTACTGAGTCATATGGTAACTCTATTTTACTTCTTGAGGAATCGCCAAGCTATTTTCCAGAATATGACTATATAATTTTAGTCTGTGGGTTTTTTTTTTTAGCAGTGTTAGCACTTCCCCATTTAATTAAAATGTTCTCCCAAGTATCACATTCGATGGACGTGCACAGCTCCATAACCTGACGTGCCGCCATTTGTGAAATGAGTCTTCTATCATCAGACATTTATCTTCTTGCCTGTGTTTTGTTCTTTTAATATGACGACAGTGAAGACCTTTGTGCAGAAATGTGTATTTACGTTTCTGGTTATAGATCCCTAGGAGTGGAATTACTGGATCAAAGGGTAGGAATATTTTTAAGGCCCTGATCCAGAATGACAAACTGCTTTCCAGAAATTTTGTTTCAATTTCCACTCCTGTGAGCAGTAAAACAGAGTGCCCACCTTATTCCAATCTCCCCGTTATAATATTTTCATTAAAAAATTCAGTTGCAAGGTGAGTTGTGATTCATGTTTGCTTTGCTTTGCATTTTTAACCCTGGTGGTGTAGTGCTGAAGAGTTTGGCTGCTAACCAGAAAGTCGGCAGTTCGAATCCACTAGCCACTCCTTGGAAATCTTATGGGGCAGCTCTACTCTATCCTAGAGGGCTGCTATGAGTCGGGGTCAACTCGACGGCAACAGGTTGGTTTGTTTGTTTCTTTTCTAGCTTGTTTGGTAGGATTTATTGACCTTCATAATTGCTCTTGGTGAATGGTCTGTTCGATCAATTCTCTTTACCCGTATTTCTATTGACGTTGTAGTATTTCTCTGTTTTTTTTTTTTTTTTTGCATTAGTTCTTTATATCATACTATCACACTTGTTGCAAATATGTTCACTATCTGTGGTTTAGATGTTATTTTTTTGAGGTTCCAAAAAGAAAAACCAAACCTGTTGCCGTTGAGTTGATGTGATTTGATTTACAGCGTCCAGAGTCACTCCACAGGTAGAAATTCACTTCTGTCTCTTCCTGTGGGAGGCAGGATGGTTAGAACAGGGCCTTTGGAGCTAACGGGCAGAGGCTAAAGGAACAACTCAATCGGGTTATGTAACTCTACTAAATACCTCATCTGAAAACCAGGCATGAGAACACCTATTTGATATTGTCATTGAATAGATTGAATGAAAAGTGTCTACCAAGTATCTGATGCCATTGAGTTGATTCCAACTCATAACAACCCTATAGTACAGAGTAGACCCGTCCCATAGGGTTTCCAAGGAACAGCTGGTGGGTTTGAGCCGCGCAGCTTTTAGTTAGCAGCTGAGCTCTTAATCGCTGTGCCACCAGGGCCTTAGTACTGAGCATAGTACCTGGCAAAAACAAATAAAACTATTATGGTTTGATTTTTTTTTAACACTGGACACTTTAATCTCTCTGGAATTAATTGAATGGGTGGTATAAGATAAAGATGCATGTGTGTTTTCCTCAACTAATCTTCTTTTCCAAAACCCTTTGTTGGATCATTTATTCCTTCTCTCCATGATACCTCTTTTGCCTTATGCTAAGTCTTAGATACCTCTTTCTTGCCCTCTTACCCTGATCCATGCTTTTCTCAGACCAAAATCATACCATACCAATTACTATAGTTCTATACAAAACATTTTATTTTAGGATTTCCATGTCTATTCTTCTTCTCAAGTATTCCTCCAGGTGGACCAGATAATAATTTTGTTAAGTTAGAAAAAAAAAAAAAAACTACTATTGGGATTTTGATCAAAATTGCATTAAATCCATAATATAAGTTGTGAAAAATTGACATTTTAATAATAATCAGTCTTCTCAACAATAAATACTGGTTGTCTCTACTGTTTTAAATTTTATAGTTTTCTTGATATACCTAAAATCAAACCCACTACTATCCAGTCGATTCCAACTCACAGCGGCAGTATAGGACAGGGTTGAGCTGCCCCATGGGGTTTCCAAGGAGTGGCGGGTGAATTCGAACTGCTGCACTTTGGGTTGGCAGCCGTAGCTCTTAACCACTGTTAAGTTCAAATTCAATTCTCTGACCTGCCTCACCTCGGCTTCCTACCTCCGGATTTCTCTCTTCTGGAGGGAGTTAGCTCGTAGTGGTCTCTTTTATTGAGTGCTCATGATATACTCTGTCCTATAGGGTTGCTGTGAGTTGGAATCGACTCGACGGCAATGGGTTTGGTTTTTGGTTTATGATACACCAAGCTCTGTACTAGGTTCTGCGGATTGTTGTTGTTGTTAGTTGCTGCTGAATCAATTCAGACTCATGGTGACCCCATGTGTGTAGCGCAGAACTGTGCTCCATAGGGTTGTCAAGGCTGTTCCCATCTGTCCTCTAACGCACCTCTGGGTGGGCTTGAACTGCCGACCTTTCAGCTAGCAGATGAGTGCTTAACCATTCACGCCACCCAGAGACTCCTTAGTGGCTTCCTTTATCAACTGTAGTGGTCTCTTGGAACCATGGTGGCGCGGTGGTTAAAGAGCTCGGCTGCTAACCAAAAGGTCGGCTGTTTGAATCCACCAACCGGTTCTTGGAAACCCTATGGGACAGTTCTCCTCTGTCCTATAGGGCGTCTAAGAGTCGGAATCGACTCAGAGTCAATGGGTTTTGGGGGTTTAGTGCTCTCTTTGCTTGGAATTCTTCAAGGTTTTGGGTGGTGGAGGATGAACAGTCTTGGCTCCTAATGCTGACCTGTGTTCTCTGTTATTTCTACATTGACCCAAATGGCTCCAGCCCCTGTGCTCCCACCCCACCTTGTCCAGAAGTCTGAAACACTTAACCAAGGAAAACACGTGCAAACAACGTTAGACATTAGAGAGGATTTTGAACAAGAGTTACAAAAAAAGGAAACCCTTTGCCGTCGAGTCGATTCCAACTCATAGTCAGACCCTATAGGACAGAGTAGAACTGCCCCATAGAGTTTCCAAGGAGCACCTGGTGGATTCAAACCTCTGACCTTTTGGTAAGCAGCCAGAGCACTTAACTACTACACCACCAGGGTTTTCAGAGTTACAAAGGGGTTTTAAAAAAACTGTAGGAGGCTTCTAAGCTGACCAGCAGAGCAAAGCAGAAACGCTAACGAGGGTCTTACTTTGAGAGCCTCACTCTCCCTGATGCTCACCTGGTAAAGGATATTTCTCAGCAAGTCAGGAACGTTTACCTAGGGAGCAATATTCACGCAGAAATAGGAATATTTATCGAAAGGATAGATAAAACACCATGATGTTTCTTCCTATTTCTAACCGTTTGTCCTTTTACACTGGAGTAAAAGGTCCTATTCCATGTTAGGGCTGAGCTGGAAAGGCCCTGCCCAGGGGAAGCACCCCCTTCTTCTTTCCTCCTTGCTTCGCACAGGCTGGGCAGGCACCCTGTCAGCAGCAGCAGCAGCAGCTGGCCTGAGTCCCCTGGGAAATCCCTTCTAAGCCCCACTTCATTTGATAATGGGACAGTTCTCCCTGGGTGGCAGAGTTAAGTACTGTCCAGCCCAGTGCGATCCCAACCTGGGCCTCCAGTGGGAATATTCTTAATGTAATTACCCTGAAGTGGCACCCGGTCAACAGAATGAGTAGCAGCAGACAGCCAGCGTTGGCACCCTAATTGTTGTAAATCATCGTAAGAGGGGAAGGCTGGCCGTGACCCTCTGCCCACAAGGAGCAATGAGCACACTGTTGCGGTTGTGTTCTAGCCTAGTGGTTTTCAAGCACTATTTAGCTTTGGAATCTTTTCTTCAACAACATTTTACAAGTAAGATTGTGTTTATACCTATGTATATGCATATACTGTGTATATATGCATACTCACACGTATGTATGTGTATATGTATAGCTCGTGTATATATATATATGCATGTGTGTACATACACAGGAAACCCTGGTGGTGTAGTGGTTAAGTGCTACGGCTGCTAACCAAGAGGTCGGCAGTTCGAATCCACCAGGCACTCCTTGGAAACTATAGGGCACTTCTACTCTGTCCTATAGGGTCACTATGAGTCGAAATCGACTTGATGGCAGTGGGTTTGGGTTTTTTTGGGTACGCATGTGTCTATGTATAGCTCATGTATATATGTGCATGTGTTTGTCCATATATATGCATGTGTCATGTATATTTGCATATACATGTGTATGCACACACGTGTGTGTTCTGCGTGTATATAGGCACTGTGTGTGTTGTGTGTATGCATGTGTATAGACAGTAAGACCTTTGAAAGCCAGAATCTGTGTAAGGCAGAAACCTGTCCGAGAAGGAAAACTCAAATATTTTCCACTAAAAACAGCAATAGAAAAGTGGTAAGACGGCGCCCTGTCAAAGGCAGAAAACTTTCAAGACCTAGAAAAAATAAGGCAGTCCTGTCAAATTCCGGTTCTCACAGGCTTCTCTGCAGATGTGTGAGTATATTATGTGTATATGTACATGCACATGGATATGGATGTATGTGAGCCCTTGTGGCATAGTGGTTAAGAGCTGGGCTGCTAACCAAGAGGTCGGCAGTACGAATCTCCCAGCTGCTCCTCAGAATCCCTTACAGGGCAGTTAGTTCTACTCTGTCCTATAGGGTCGCTGTGAGTCAGACTCAACTCGACGGCAATGGGTTTGGTTTTTGGTTTTAGTGTGGATGTATGTGTGTATTTATATAGGACCAGAGTGAACTGCAGCTGCCGGTGGGTGGGCAGGCCGAGGGGTGCCCTCCTCCACCTCCCCGCAGAGCCCACACACCCCACAAAGGGCAGTTTGGGACTCTGGGTGTATGTGGCAGGGGCAGGGGTGGCGATGCTGTACATTTTCCCTGGAATTTCTGAATGAATTCTGCCCCAGGGCACTGGCGATGGGGAGTCCTTGCCATCTGCAGAGAGCCTCTCATGGAAACACAGGACTTTGGAGAAAGACTGTCTAAGCCTGTCTTCCTGTTGTACTAGCCTCCTAATTCCCATCTGTGTTAGTAACATGGAGGGTTTTTTTCCTAAATATTTCTTGGACCTCTTTGAAAAAGCCAGGCAGGCTTCTCCGCCGCTCTTGATTAACGAGAGGGCCTTCCTGTGCTGATGGTTGTCTCTCTCTCTCCTTGTGACTCAGTTCTTTCCTTCTGTCGACAAACTGACGTTCTGGGCCGGCTGCTTGGGGCCTCCCATAAATTCGCTGTCCTCAGCCAAATAAGAGCCTGTTCTCACCCTCACTGCATTTGCATATCTACAAGAGGAAGTGTCACAAGAGCCCTGCGTTGAAAGATAAAAGGACAGCAAGGTTCAGGACGGGCTCTGGCATTCGTCTACAGGGGCTCTGCAAAGGGGGGGGGGCACGGCTGAGGCTGGTGGTGGCTGCTTCTCTGAGTTGTCTCTGGGAGGGGAGGGGCCGCTGGTTGTCCTTGTTGTTAGGTGTCATTAAGTGTTTTCAACTCATACCCACTGCTATGGAGTCGGTTTCGACTTGTAGCAACCCCACAGGGTTTCCAAAGCTGTAAGTCTTCATGGAAGCAGGCTGCCATATCTTTTTTCCTGCAGAGCCACTGGTGGGTATTGAACTGCAGACCTTTCGGTTAGCAGCTGCTTGCTTTAGCCACTGTGCCACCACAGCTTATCAAAACCAAACCAAACCCATTGCTATGGAGTTGATTCAGACTCATGGTGACCCATAGGACACAGTGGAATTGCCCCATAGGGTTTCCAAGGAGTGGCTGATGGATTTGAACTGATGAACGTTTCGTTAACAGCCGAGGTTTTAATCACTGTGCCACCACGCTCCAAGGCTCCTTATAGCGGCCCATATGACAGAACACAGCTGCCCCATAGGGTTTCCTAGGCCTGTGATCTTTACAGAAGCAGGTCACCAGGCCTTTCTCCCACAGAGTGACTGGGTGGGTTCAAACTGCCAACCTTTCAGTTAGCAGCCAAGTACAACTGGACTAGTGACTAATCCTTGCCTTCTCATATACAAGCCAATTATGGTGTCAATTCCGGATCTGGGGACAGGTCAGGGAGCAGAAAGACAGGGAACAAAAGGAGTGGGAGAAAGAGAAGAAAAGAAACTTTTCTGTGAGCAATGAAGATGCATGTGGAAATGAAATTACCTAAAAAATTATCCGAAATTGTATTTAAATATGGATTGAGTCGAAGGCATAAAATGAAAGATGGATATGTTTGACCATATAAAATTGTAAAACAACTTCTACATAGATTTTTTAAAAAAATCAATAAAAATCGAATAGCTGCAAAAATGTTTCAGTCCATACTGAAGATGTTTACAAATAAGTAAGAAAAAGGTGAATGATAATAATAATAATAATGAGTGAAAGGAACTCACAGAAAAAGAAATACAAATTGCTAAAAAATACATATGAGAAAATGCTCAACCTTTCTCATAAAGGCAAATTGAAGCCAGCTATCATTTTTCTTTTACCTAGAAGATCTGCAAAGATTATGAAGTCTGATAACACCCAGTTGGCAGGGTGTGGGGAAACAGACGACATTGTAATATCCGGTTAGCAGGAGAAAAAAAAATGGCATGATGGGTTTGGAAGGCAATTGGTAGTCTCTACTAAAATACAAAATGTCCCAGCTGTTCTCCTAGTGATTTACCGACAGCCCCTAATAGATGTCACCATGTGAATGTTGAGTGTGTGCCAGGCACTGCTGTAAATGCTTTTCATATATTAACTCATCTAACTCACACTATGACAGGTAGGTGTTATGTTATTATGACCTCCGTTTTACTAGTGTTGTTAAGTGCCATCAACCCTACAGGACAGAGTAGAACTGCCCCACAGAGCTTCCAAGGAATGGCTGGTGGATTTGAACTGCTGAGCTTTTGGTTGGCAGCTGAGCTCTTAACCACTAGGCCACCAGGGCTCCTTTTTACTAATGAGGAAACTAAAACTATGAATTCACCCATGGACACAAAGATGTTCATTGCAGCGTTATTTATAATAGCCAAGAGCTAAAAATCGCCGCTTGCCCATCATCAGGGGTCTGGTCAAATAAACGACTGTGCATCTGCATGGTGGAACATAAACTGAATGGCAATAAACTATCTCTACTGGTTGATTAAGAAGCCCTGGTGGTAAGGTGGTTAAGAGCTTGGCTGCTAACGCCCAAATCAGCAGTTTTTAAAAATGGATTTTTTTAAAGGAGGAACTCTGGTGGTGCAGTGAGTAAGAGCTTGGCTGCTAACCCACCAGTGGCTCCACGGGAGGATGTGGCAATCTGCTTCCACAGAGATTACAGCCTTGGAAACCCTATGGGGTAGTTCTACTCTGTCCTGTAGGACCCCTATAGGGTCTCACACAACTATGAGTCATAGTCAACTGGACAGTAACTGGCTTGGTTTTTTGGTGATTTGGGAGGATGTCTAAGATTTTTGGGGGGGGGATGAAAAAAGCAAATTTCAGAACAATGTATATAAACCAGAGACTCCCCATTGCCACTGAGTCGATTCCGACTGACAACGACCCTACTGGACAGAGTAGAACTGCCCCATACGATTTCCAAGGAGCGCCTGATGGATTCGAACTGCCGACTTTTTGGTTAGCAGCTGTAGCTCTTAACCGCTATGCCACCAGGGAACGTAGTGTGATATCATTTGGATTTTTAAAAACACACATATATAAGTGTATGTGTATGTTTAAGAGCTCTGGAACAATTTACAAAAAAGACTATTAAAGCTAAGAAGTGGAACTTACGGAGAAGGAAAGAAGGAGACATCTACTTTTCATTTTATATCATTTTGTACAGTTTAAATTTTTTTAAACTAGTGTATAATTTTTTAAATCTAGTTAATAAACCCGTTGCCATCCAGTTGATTCCAACTCATAGCGACCCTGTAGGACAGAGCAAAACTGCCCCAGAGGGTTTCCAAGGCTGTAATCTTTTACGGAGGCAGATGACTGCCACATCTTTCTCCTGCCGAGTGGCTGGCGGGTTTGAACCACCAACTTTTTGGTTAGCAGCTGAGCGCTTTAACTACTGCACCACTAGGGCTTCTGCAAACTAGTTAGTAGCGTATGTAAATGCTTAGTGAAGTGCCTGGCACATGGGAGGGGCTAAATAGATAAAACTTTTATAATAAAGCATTGTCTTAATCTCAGAGACAAAACAAGTATCTGTTGAGCTAGAGTGTGGCCCATCTGTGCCCTAAGGGGTTCAGCTGGGTGGCTAGGCTTTCCAGGTTCTTGAGAACCCCAAGCAGAGGGAATAAAGGGAGATTATGGCAGTTCAGGGGGCAGTGGCGACTCAGTGGTAGAATTCTCACCTTCATTATTCCCGGCCAGTGTACGTCACACCCAGTCACCACTCGTCTGTCAGTGGAGGCTTGCGAGTTGCTGCAATGCTGATCGGGTGTCAGTGGAGCTTCCAGACTAAGACAGACCAGGGAGAAGTACCTGGTGATCTGCTTCCAAAACGCAGCCAGTGAAAACCCTGGGGATCACAGCAGCCCGCTCCTTTGTGGTCACCATGAGTTGGGAGCTGTCTCAACAGCAGCTGACGATAACGATGTCGTGGTTAAGAATAAACTTGCAGCTTCGAGTAAGACTATAAGACCCCAAACAAGCATCTCTCCAGGCTCCTGCTAGCCTCCTGGGCTTGGCAGCCAAGCAGATGGACTTCAGGACTGTAGCTGCTCCTGCCAGGATCCCGGTGGACTGGCTGACTACCCACCAATGTGTCCCTCTTCCGAGGTGCTCAGAACGACAACTGCCCTCCCTCTCGGAGGTTTTAGGAAATAGTCGCTCTTCACCTTAAATGCATCCTGCTAAGTCTGAAAAAGCTACATCCTGTATAACTCCAACTATAACACAGTCTGGAAAACGCACAACTATAGGGACAATGAAAAAATCCGTGGGTGCCAAGGGGCCAGAGGGAGAGGGGAGGGATGAACAGGTGGAGTGCAGGGCATATTTAGGGCAGTGAACCTATTCTGTCTGCTGCTGTAATGGTGGGCACATGACAATAGGAATTTATCAAAACCCACAGGACTACACAACAGGAACGGTGAACCCTAATGTAAATTATGGACTTTAATTATGTATCAAGATGTCACCTTGAAGACTAAGATGAGCCTGACCCAAGCCATGGTGTTTTAGATCATCTCATATGCATGCCAAAGCTGGACAGTGAGTAAGGAAGACAGAAGAAGACTTGATGCCTTTGCATTGTGATGTTGATGAAGAATACTGACTACACCATGGACTACAAAAGGAACGAACAAATCTGTCCTGAAAGAAATACAGCCAGAATGCTCCTTAGTAGAAGCAAGGATGATGAGACTCCGTCTCTCATACCTTGGACATGTTATCAGGAGGAATCAGTCCCCGGAGAAGGACATCATGCTTGGTAAAGTAGAGGGTCAATGAAAAAGAGGAAGACCCTCAATGAGATGGATTGACGCAGTGGCTGCAACAATGGGCTCAAACATAACAAAGATTGTGAGGATGGCACAGGACCGGGCAGTGTTTCATTCTGTTGTACATGGGGTTGCTGTGAGCCAGAACCGACTTGAAGGCACCTAACAACAACAACATTGTATCTAATTGGTTCATCAGTTGTAACAAATGTATCGCAGGAATGCAAGGTGTTAATAACAGGAGAAACTGTGGGGCAGGGGGAAAGGGAGACACATGGGAACTCTCCGAGCTGCCTGCACAATTTTTCTATAAACCTAAAACTGCTCTTAAAAAATAAAATCTACTTTTAAAAAAGAGCTCCTCCTTCTCATACTGGGGACACCTAACCCAGAACAAGGTAGAGCTTCTAAAAGGAGTAGAGAAGCTGTGATTCCTAGCACTTTCTTGTTAGAAGCCAGTCTAGGACACACTTACTAGCCGCTGGGCGAATCCGGGTCTCTGACGGGGTGGCCAACCTTTGGGAGAATGAACCCATATGGTAAAGTCTCCAAGGAAGCAAGGCACTGGGGCAGGTGGAGCTCGTAGGGAGGGATATGCCCAAGCAAAGCGGAGCGCCCCTCTCTGTGGCTGTGGCTAATATCCGTTCAGCATTACCACTCTGCTCAGACCCATCGGAGTCTTATCTCCTCCTGAAACACTCCTGCTCCTGTTCTTTTGGCCAGTGGGACAGCTGAGAGATTGAGGAAGCCCTCCCAGATGATGGACTCCTTTAGAACAGATGGAATAGCTGCCAAGGCCAGGTGTAGACCACATGTCCACTTTCAAATGGCCCCACTGACCTTTTCCTGAAGCTCCTTGAATAGGGAGGTGGGGGTCAGGAGGCAAGCAGTACCTTGGTTCAGGATTGGTTGACATCAGGGCTGATCTCCAGCTCAGAGAAGAGTCAGCTCCAAACTTTAGATATTTCCTGCCCAGCTTCCTCTAGCTATGTCAGCAATTCTTGTCTCTCTTTTTTTTTTTTTGGTAATGAGAAAAATGGACTTTTCTGCACAGGTGCTAATGAAGCCTTTGATCTATTTCAGGTATCGGAATTGTGTTTACACTTACAGAATTCTGCCCAACGAAGACGATAAGTTCACTGTTCAGGTAGGTCCTTTAGACACAAACATCTGAGCCTGACTTGGACCTATTGGCAGAGAAAGTGAAAAAAAAGAAGAGAAAACATAACCGAAGTCTGTGGGGTGAGGAGTGGCTTAGCGAGTCAACTGTGACCCTCCAGAGTGACCTTCCTCTGTGACATGACAGGGCAGGAATGGCAAGAATATTTGTGTCCATGGGTGTGGGGTGTGAGAGGGGAATGGTGGTGAAGAAGGATGGGCTTGGTTGATGATTTTCTTAGTGCTGTCAAATGGATGGGAGTAAGCAATCAAGGAGGGAAGGAAGGGGAGGTGAGCTTGCGGAAGCCCAGACAGTATATTTTGTGATCTAGAATACCGCCAAATGGATTACAAACGAGACCAAAAGAAACAAAAACAAAACCTGTTGCCGTTGAGCTGATTCCGACTACTCATGGCGACTCCATATGTTACGGAGCAGAACTGCCTTTCTTCCACAGTGTTGTCGGGTAGGTTCAAACTGCCAACCTTTAGGTTAGTGGCTTAGCGCAAACCATTTGTACCACCCAGGGCCCTTTAGAATGAGACAGGGTCTTTCAGTTTGCAGGGTTCTGTTCAGTCAAAGACTGCTGCTCAAGGAGTCTGATTTCATCAGGCACAGTCTATATGTGCAAACTTTCAGTTGAGTTTTAAAGAGAAAACCAAGCTGGGGAAGATCACCCAAAGTAAGCACTGTCCGTGTGACAAGTACCCGGGGCTTCGTTTGACCACAATGTGTGACAACTTGGTGACGTGGAGGCCAAGGAAGCTATTTTTATCTGTCTGCATGATGAGAACATGGGGGTGGGGAACACAAAAGACGTGTGTACATGGTAAGGGTGGTGGGTCATGCCCGGTCCTCAGGGGACAGTGCAAGGCACAGCAACAAGCAGGACGATTGGGGTGGACAAGCGTGTGGAAGTGTGTCTTGCAGAAGCAAAGACAGGCTCTATGGGGCTTAGTTGAAAAAAAAGTGAAAGTATAGGGGGAAGTAGAGGCATGATCCTAAAAAAAAAAAAAAAACCACTGCCTGCGAGTCAGCTCCTACTCATGGCAATCCTATATGTCACACAGAGTTGATCTGCCCCATAGGGTGGTCTTTTTTTTTTTTTTTTAATTGTAATTTAAGTGAAAGTTTACGAATCAAGTCAGTCTCTCATACAAAAACTTATACACACCTTGCTATGTACTCCTAGCTGCTTTCCCCCCGATGAGACAGCACATTCCTCCTCTCCACCCTGTATTCCCCCCGTGTCTATTCAGCCAGCTTCTGTTCCCCTCTGCCTTCTCATCTCCCCGTCAGACAGGAGCTGCCTACATAGTCTCATGGGTCCACTTGAGCCAAGAAGCTTACTCATTACCAGTAACATTTTCTGTCCTATTGTCCGGTGCAATCCCTGTCTGAAGAGTTGGCTTTGGGAATGGTTCCAGTGTTGGGCCAACAAAAGGTCCGGGGACCATAACCTCCAGGTTCGTTCTAGTCTCGGTCAGACCAACAAGTCTGCTCTTTTTACGAGAATTTGAGGTCTGCATCCCCCTCTTCTCCCATTCCATCAGGGGTTCTCTGTTGTGCTCCCTGTCAGGGCAGTCATCGGTTGTAGCTGGGCACACACAGGGTGCTCTTGGCAGTAATCTTAATGGAATCAGATGGCCAAGCTTTTCTCCTGCGACACAGCTGGTTGGGTTCGAACCGCCAGACTTTAGGTTAGTAGCCAATTGGCAACCTCTTATGCCACCAGGGACCTTCAGGGCATGGCCTCTGGCTTCTCATACTTGAAGGGAATGATCCATTCTGTCTGGGTTCAGACAGCAGACCAAGCATACAGTGATAGAAGCAGAGGTGGACCCAAGGGTAGGACCACAGGCAGGTCCCTGGGGCACAAATCACCAGAAATGCATCAAGAGGGAGAAGCTAGGTTTAGCAGAACGCCTTTCAGTAAGGCTATTTATGGGGATCAAATGAATCATTTCAAGAAGCCACTTGGGATGGGAGTGAGACCCCCAGGGGGCATGCTTAAGCCAACCCAGGTGGTCACAAACCTGCCTTTTCAGCAGGCTGGGTCTGTTTGCTGCAGGGCTCCAGTGGGGGAGGCAAGTTTGGCCTCCAGTGGAATGTCTCTGCCTGATAGAGGTCAGGCTGAGCATTGCTCTGGCTTCTCCAACTTCCCACATGCGCACCCAGCACCAATACGCAAAGGACATCTATGTGAAGGTTTGTGGCTAGTCTGGGATGCCCATATGTCTCAGCCTCAGTAGCCATCACCAGGAGCTGATGTTGGCACACCTACAGTAAGACCACCCTTTCAGGTAACTGACAGCTCTGGATCATTGGAATGGCTGGCTTAAATGCTGGCTCTCACCTGTTGGGGACGCAGTGGCCAAGGGGAGAACTATTTTGGGCAGGCAATTGGCCTTGAAGGCTTTGACAAACATTTCCAAATCTAGAACTTCGTGAACTTTACCAGCTGGGTTGGCATCTTTGATAGATGGTTTGCTCAGAGGAGTCTAAGCTCTCTCAAGTTCAAGCTTGATCAAAGCTTTTGATCTTTTTTTCCCTTGTGGTTTCTTCTGCTCCTTCAAAGGCAAGAAAACTTTAAGTATGACTCTGCCCTAAGCGGGGAAGACTTCTTGTATATCGTTTGTACCCAGGACTTAGAAGCATATAGACTGTGTCTCGAGTGTGTTCCCCTCAAATCTTGACACTGCGGCCGCCATTGTGTCCCAAGTCCCTGTGAACTGCAGCCCGTCCTCTGGCAGCTTCCATATCTGGCGTCTCATCCAGCTTTAGGGTTTGCCAGGACTCACTTTGGCTAACTCATGTAAGTGGTGGGCGGCCTTTGTGGGGATGCCCGCAGCCAGGAGGGAGAGCACAGCTCGAGGACTCTCTGAGCTCCTCTGTCCCTCAGTTCTTCTCTGTAGGTCTGCCTTCTCTTCCCACCTGCTCATGTCTGCATCCCCAGCCCCAAGAGAGAATCTGATTGACTCAGCCAATGACAGCTTTCTCCACATGGCCACTAAGAGGTCATGGCCTGGGTGGGAATGAGCTGTCCTTGGAGCAGGTGCCTGCCCCTGTCCACTCAGCCATGGGGACCGACTCACAGGGGCAGAGCATGGTCACCAAAGGCCACACTCAGCAAGGCGACAGGTAGGCAGTGTTCTGAAGAAGAGGTGTGGCCCTGACAGGTGTCTGCTGGAGATGTCTGCTGTGTCTTGGCCCTGTGACCACCTCGGTAGCCAACACTAGGTAACCAGGTTGTCGTGGGGCCCTGGCAGTCTGTGGAAGTTTCCACCTTTGCGGATATGCCTTCTATAAAAATATACAAAAAAAAAAGAAAAAAAAGAAAAAAATCCAAACCAGTTGCTATCGAGCCAATTCCAACTCATGGTGACCCCGTGTGTGTCAGAGTATAACTGTGCTCCACAGGGTTTTCAATGGCTGGTTTTTCAAAAGTAGATTGCCAGGGCTTTCTTCCAAGGCATGTCTGGGTAGACTCGAACTGCCAACCTTTCAGTTAGTAGTGAGCATGTTAACCGTTTGCATCACCCAGGGACTCCTATAAAAATAAACCTTACTAAAATGCATGTAGATGTCTCCTGAGGCACAAACTGGAGCACATGCCCAGTCAGAAGAGGCCAGAGACCCTGATCGTTACTTATTCTAATTCAAGTTCCTCTTTTCATGATGGGGCCAAACCTCACCCTCTTTTCTGAGCTCAGCCACAGTTTCTGAATAACTCACTCCTAGCACCTGAGTGTGAGGCCCCAAACAGTAAGACTTTGGCCTGAAACATTGCCAAGTGAAGCATCAAAGCCTTTAATTGCTTTCTTATTTGAATTACCTCAGCTTGCCTTGGCTGGAACTCTCCTCACTGGGGCTTCTCTTTTTCTGTCAAAACAAAAGGGACACTGGGTTCTTCCTTCTCTGCAGAGCCACCTCCAGAAGTCGGTTCATGCATCCCAGCCTGGGTCAGCCTCATTGCGGTCAGGGGGAGGGATGGCCCTGGTGCTCGATGATGTTTCGTTTTCTCTCCATCTTACAAATCAGAGGCGGGAGGACAGGGTGCTGACTGTAACTTTGCTCGGCCATGTTTTAAGCCATGAGCACTGCTGATGCTTGCAGAAGGTAGAGCTCCCATCCAGGTCTCAGACTCCCCCAGCTAAGCCTGCTTTCTTCTACTCCAGAAAGGTTTTCCAAACCTGGTCTGGTGGGCATTGGGCTGCCCTAGGGAAGCCCAAGCCTAGAACTCGGTGACCCCAGGCAGGAAATGTCACTGACAGGCACCTTGGCCTCTTCTCGGTGGAAGATTATAGCTAATGTCTGATCACAAAGGACTTTTGGTCCCACTGGCAAATCAGTCATACCTGGAACTAAAACAGTTGCCTAATCCGTGGTCGGCCAGGAGCTGGGAACAAGCCCAGTCCAGCCAGCTGTGCGGCCTCAGGCAAGTCCTCACCTCCTCTGGCCCTCCTTTCCTCACCTCCCAGGGCTGTGGACGGATTCCAGTAGATTAGTAGGTAAAAGCCTCACTCAGTGTGTGTGGTCAGCCCAAAGAAGGGCTGCCATTACTGTCTTTATTCATAGTGAGAAACAACCAAAACCAAACCCAGTGCCGTCGAGTAGATTCCAACTCATAGCGACCCTATAGGACAGAGTAGAACTGCCCCATAGAGTTTCCAAGGAGCACCTGGTAGATTTGAACTGCCAACCCTTTGGTTAGTAGCCATAGCACTTAACCACTATGCCACCAGGGTTTCCACATTCATAGTGAGAGGGAACACAAATCCGATCAAAAAATTACATCTGCCAAAGAACATAATTGTCCCACCTCACACTCAGGGGAGAGAGAAAAGGAAAAATAGAAGAAAACGAGATGGAAGGAGCAGAAGAAAGACAAAGGAGAACGGAGAAAGAATGAGAGGAGAGGGAGGGAAGAAAGAAAAGAACAAATGAATAAGGTGAGAGACACAGTTGTGTAGGCGGAGAGAAAGATAGAAGGGGGAGGAAGAAAAGCCAAAAAGGTGAGAGAAGAGAAGGCTGCAGGCTTGGAGGTCGTTTTGACATAAGAAAGAGGGAGCCAGCAGTGGGGCAGAGAAAGCGGCTGATAGGGAAGGAGAGGTGGAGAGAAGGGGGCTGGAGGAGACCCTACGTGGGTAGGGGCCGGGGTTCGTGGAGAACCATGTCTCTCGCACTCTGCTCTTTGGGCCGTGGGCTTCCCTGTCTTCAGAATTGCTCTTCAAAAAGACAAAACAAAAAGCAGTTGCTGCCAAATGGATTCTGACTTATGGCGACCCCGTGTGTCTCAGAGCAGAACTGGGCTCCACAGGGTTTCCAACGGCTGGTTTTCCAGAGGTACAGGGTGGGTTAGAATCATCAGGCCTTTCTTTTCACGTGCCTGTGAGTGGACTCCAACCTCCAACCTTTCGGTTAGCAACCTAGCACATTTGCACCACCCAGGGACGCATCAAAATTGTTAAGTAGTTGTCAAGTGGTGATTGTGACTTTCGAACTCAGAGAACCTTCTAGAATGGAGCCTGGACATGGGTCCTGAGTGGGAGGCAGGAACTCAGGTTGCTTGTAAAGCCCAAACTCCTTTCCTGACTGGGAAAGGGAAGCGACCCTCTCCTCCGAGGGAAGCAGCCCTCTGTGAGCAGCTGAGTCCAGAGTAAGATGTTAGGCTCCTGCTGCGCTGTGAAGCCACCCTGCTCCCCGGGAGACTGAGGAAGCGCTGTGGTAGTACAAACCATCCTGGTGGGCCAGCAGGAGACTGACTGAGGGCAGGGAGCCCATGGGGCTCTTGAGTGGCTTTCATACTTGTCACATAAATGGCTGCCTGATCCCAAATGCCATAATCAAAGCAAGTGGGGCTCTTCGGCTTCATTCCTGCAACCCTGCGACCCTACTCCTTTCTGACATCCTTTCTACCAAGAATTACAAAGAAGATTCCCGGGGGTCATGGTCCCCAAACCTTCTGTTGGCCCAGGACAGGAACCATTCCCTAAGACAACTCATCAGACATGGAAGGGACTGGACAGTGGGTAGGAGAGAGATGCTGGTGAAGAGTGAGCTATTTGTATCAGGTGGACACTTGAGACTGTGTTGGCATCTCCTGTCTGGAGGGGGGATGGGAGGGTAGAGAGGGTTAGAAACTGGCAAAAGGGTCACAAAAGGAGAGACTGGAAGGGCTGACTCACTGGGGGAGAGCAAGTGGGAGTATGGAGTTAGGTGCATATAAACTTATATGTGACAGACTGACTTGTTTGTAAACGTTCACTTGAAGCTCAATAAAAATTAAAAAAAAAAAAAAGAATTACAAAGAAGAATATAAAACCCACTCACAATCACCCTCAGAATTCATTGATAACTTCCTGTGGTATCCCATCTTTTCTCTTCATTGAGATTATGAGTCGGGATATGGATCGTTTTAGTGCAGACAGGAACACACGCTGGTTTTAACACAAGTTTATATGAAGAAGAACTTAGATTAGGGGACACTGAGTTTACGTTTGGAAACCCCAGTGGCATAGTGGTTAAGTCTTACAGCTGCTAACCAAAAGATCGGCAGTTCGAATCTACCAGGCGCTCCTTGGAAACCCTATGGGGCAGTTCTATTCTGTCCTCCAGGGTCACCGAGTCGGAATCGACTTGACAGCAACAGGCTTGGTTTTTTGGGTTTGGGAGTTTATGTTAGGGAACTCTGGTGCCGCAGTGGTTAAAGAACTCAGCTGCCAACTGGCTGCTAACCGAAAGGTCAGTAGTTCGAACCCACCAGCTACTCGCTGGGAAAAAGATGTGGAAGTCTGCTTCCATAAAGATTAAACCAAAAATCCAAGCCCATTGCTGTCAAGTTGACTCATAGCGACCCTATAGGACAGAGTAGAACCGCTCCATAGGGTTTCCAAGGAGCGGCTGGTGGATTCCTACTGCTGACCTTTTGGTTAGTAGCTGAGATCTTAACCACTGCGTCAAACCCTATACTTTATCCCATAGGGTCACCATGAGTTGGAATCAACTTGACGGCAACAGGTTTGGTTGTTTGGAGTTTATGTTAAGGGTGGTGGAATCGTTTATAAAAGGATAGTATGATGTTTGCACAGCTTGAAGAATGTAATCAATGTCACGGAATCATACAAGTAGAAATTGTTGAATTGGGAAAAAAAAAAAAAAAAGGGAATTAGGAAATATCCCCCACATAGAATCTTCTGTGATCCTTCCCTGGTTCGGAAGAAAAACCCAGGGGCTCCAGCCTCTGCAGTGAGTAAAGAGGAGAGACTCACGACGACGTCCCTGGCGGTGGCTGTCTCGTTGCTCTGGGCACTGCAGATTTTGGAGAGAGGAAACAAAAACAACTTTCTCAAAGCCTTCCGTCACAAGTGTCCACGGAGGTGAGTGGTTGAGCCCTTGTTATTCAGTTCAGGAAGCGGGTGGCAGCTGCTATTGTTCTGAGTGACCACCGAGCAAGGGAAAGATGCCGTCTGAGCCGTGGGGCAAAGGATGTGGCTCAAAACACACTTCCTGACGTTGCACAACAAAAAGGAGCAAAAGAGGCGCCAGCACAGGATGGAGCAGGCCTGCTCAGACCCCACCGACCATGCCTCGTGTCCAATCCAGACAGGATTAAGCTGACGGAGGGGCTCAAATCCATCCTGATTCTGTCTCTCCACGTTTCAGTTCTCCTTACACCGAAGAAGCCTACACTTTTGTATCATTTTTAATTTCTAGTCTTCTTTAGTACGGAACGAGTCAGTTGCTGTCGAGTTGACTCCGGCTCATGGTGACTCCATGTGTCAGAGAAGAACTGTGCTCTGTAGGATTTTCAGTGGCTGATGTTTTGGAAGTAGATTGCCAGACCTTTCTTCCAAAGTGCCTCTGGGTGGATTTGAACCGCCAATCTTTCAGGTAGCAGCCAAGTACTTAATCGTTTGCACCACCCAGGGTAGTGCATGGACAAGTCTATTTTGCAAGTCTCTGAATATCTCAAAATATCTTTCAGTTGCTTTCACATTTTTGTCTTAGTTATCTAGTGCTGCTATAACAGAAATACTGCAAGTGGATGGATTTAACAAACAGAAATTTATTCTTTCACAGTTTAGAAGGCTGGAAGTCTGAATTCAGGGCAACAGCTCCGGGGAAGGGTTTGTCTCTCTTTCGGCTCTGGGGGAAGGTCCTTGTCATCAATCTTCCCCTGATCTAGGAGCTTCTCAGTGCAGGGACCCCAGGTCCAAAGAACGTGCTTTGCTCGCAGAGCTTCTTCTTTGGTAGCACGAGGTTACCCTCCTCTCTGCTCGATTCTTTTATATCTCAAAAGAGATTGACTCAAGATACAGTCTAATGCTGGAGATTGAGTCCTGCTCCATTAACATATCCATTGTCACTGAGTTGATTCCAACTCATAGTAACTCTACGGGAGAGAATAAAACTGCCCCATAACATTTCCAAGGATTCGAACTGCTGACCTTTTGGTTAGCAGCCAAATGTTTAACCACTGCACCACCAGGGCCCCTCCACCCTTAACATAACTGTTTCTAAGCCCGCCTGGTTAACATCACAGAGGTTAGCATGTACAACGCATCAGATGACAAAATGGCGGACAGCCACACAACACTGGGACTCATGGCCTAGCCAAGTTGATACAAATTTTGAGGGGACACAATTCAATCCATAACGTCATTCAAGAGGGAACTTGATGGATATAAATTCTTGAGGGACCACATTCTCCCTCAAAATTCCATAGGGCTTCAGGAATTTAGAATTACAAACGTGAAACCCAAGGCCAAACCGTTACCAGTTCCAATGTAGGCAGCCGGTTTTTTTCTCCTTCTGCTTTGAGGCTGGCTGGAATTCTTTTCAGTCCTTGTCATTTTCCTTTCATTATGGCGCCTGGAATGCATCCAGACCATTCCCTTTGCAAACTCGGATCTTTCTTAGCTTCAAGAGCTTTCTCTTCTGCTTGGAGCTGGAGTAAGTTTTTCTCCCAGCTCTTCTAGTTTCTTCTTCAGAGCCCCCTGAAAAAGCCAAACCTCCCTCACCTTCTAGCCTCTGAGGCCCACTAGGAGCCCTGGTGGCAAAGTGGTTAAAGCGCTCAGCTGCTAACCGAAAGGTGGCGGTTCAAACCTACTAGTGGCTCCTCCAGAGAAAGATGTGGCAGTTCTACTCTGTTGTATAGGGTCTCTAGGAATCGGAATCGACTTGATGGCAGCAGGTTTTTTGTTTGAGGGCCACATGCCTTCATGACCAAAAAAAGGCCCAGTTCTTCTCCTATGAGGCTGCAGGATATTCAATCCTTTCCCAAGGATTTTGGAAATTCTAGAAAGAGCACTCATGCCATTGGTCATCCTTCCTCCAAATGGCTCTATTTTCTCACCATCCCCCCTGGACATTTTGCCCCCGTTTCTCTGTATTCCAGAGTCTTCTGGTCCACCATGCCCCAGGATCTGGGCCTATTTTTTCTCTTTGTTGCCCAAAGTATTGCTCACACAGAGTCCACACCAGCTTGTACCATGTGGTTGATGTGTATAGACACAGGAAGAGGTTGCAAGTTTAACCAATGAGATGTGAAGAGAAGTCTTCTACAGGGCTTCTAGTAAGTTTCTTTGCCTTGAAAAAACACACAAGAATGAAATGCCCCCTTTTCTACCTTTGGAAGCTGTGAGAGGATGTGATATCCAGAGCTGCTGCAACCATTTTGCAGCCATAAGGGGAAATAGCTGGAGAGTCAGGCCAACATGCAGATAGCAGAGCAGAAAGATGAAATGAACCTGGGCCCTTCATGATGGTGTTGAATTAACTAAACGGAATTAACCAGCCTGGGAGCCACCTTGCTTATAGACTTCCTGTTTTGTGAGATAAGTCGTTCCTTTGTGTTCAAGTAGCTGAGTTAGGGTTTTCTGTAACCTGCAGCCAAAAGCATCCTAACATACAAAGGTTTGGGCTATCCTAGGGGCAGAGAATGAAAATTTTAAATTGAATATCAAGTTTCACTGCACCGAAAGCCCACAGGCCTTAGTAGTCTGACATAGTGGTCCCTCACTCTGCCCTCTCCTACTTGCGGGCTGCACCATGTTGGCAGAACACACTTTCCTCCCGTCCTGCGCATTGCTAATGGCCTGTCCTTATGCCAAACTGCTGTGGGGTCTGTATTAGTTTCCTGTGGCCGTCATAACAAATTATCACAAACTGGGTGTCTTCAAACAACAGGAATTTATTCTCTCACAGTTCTGGAAGCTAGAAGTCTGAAATCAAGGTGCCGGCAGGGCCACGTTCCCTCTGAAGGCTGTAGTGGAAGATCCTTCCTTGCCTATTCCTAGCTTCTGTTGTTGTTGTTGTCAGGTGCCATCGAGTTGGTTCCGATTCATAGCAACCACAGAAAGAAACACTTCCCAGTCCTGAGCCATCCTTACAATCGTTGTTATGCTTGAGCTCATTTTTGCAGCCACTGTGTCAATACACCTCACTGAGAGTCTTCCTTTTTTCCGCTGACCCTGTACTTTGCCAAGCATGATGTCCTTCTCCAGGGACTGATCCCTCCTGACAACATGTCCAAAGTATGTAAGACACAGTCTCGCCATCCTTGCTTCTAAGCAGCATTCTGGTTGTACTTCTTCTAAGACAGATTTGTTCGTTCTTTTGGCAGTCTGTGGTATACTCAACATTCTTCACCAATGCCACAATTCAAAGGCGTCAATTCTTCTTCGGTCTTCCTTATTCACTGTCCAGCTTTCACATGCATATGATGCGATTGAAAATACCATGGCTTGGGTCAGGTGCACCTTAGTCTTCAAGGTGACATCTTTGCTTTTCAACACTTTGAAGAGGTCCTCTGTAGCCGATCTGCCTAATGCAGTGCATCTTTTGATTTCTTGACGGCTGCTTTCATTGGTGTTGATCGTGGATCCAAGTAAAATGAAATCCATGACAACTTCAATCTTTTCCTGTTTATTGTCATGTGGCTTATTGGTCCAGTTGTGAGGGTTTTTGTTTTCTTTATGTTGAGGTGTAATCCTAGCTTCTGGTTGCTGGCAATCCTTCGTGTTCCTTGACTTGTAGCTACATCCCTTTAATTGCCGCCTCTGTCTTTGCATGGCTTTCTCCCCTGTGTCTCTGCATCCAAGTCTCTGTTTATAAAGATACCACTTATTGGACTTAGGGCCCACCCTAATCCAGTAGGAGTCCCTGGGTGGTACAAATGGTTAATGTGCTTGGCTGCTAACCAAAAGGTTGGAGGTTCCAGTCCATCCACAGGTGCCTCAGGAGAAAGGCCTGGCAATCTCCTTGCAAAAACTCAGCCATTGAAAACCCTATGGAGCCCAGCTCTACTCTGACACACAGGGGTTGCCATGAATTGAGGCTGACTTGATGACAACTGGGGGGAAAAAAAAGAGGAAATTGGACTAGAAGGCCTTCAAAAAGACTTTCTGCTCTAAAAATCTATGACATGTTCTCTAACAATGACATAACAAAGGTTCAGGTGGTGGGAGGATTTAGGAAAGGTGTTTCATAATCTGTTTCTGCAGTAATGGGGCTCAGGAGGGTGCAGCAGGAGCCAGGCCTGGGGTGGAGCCAGGGCAGCCAAAGAGTTCGGGGATCCAGCTGCAGACTCACTTAGGGAGTAGCCCCAGGCTTCGGATCTCTGGAGACATGTCCTTTTGCTGCTGACTTCCAGCCTGTTTGCCAGCTGTCATTTCTGCCTCATTCTGAGCATCTAAGAGTTTGACAGAAGGAAAAAAAGCAGGCTAGAATGAAGAGTGTCTCAGGGATGTGTAATTAAGTATAAAAATATCCCTCCTAGGCTCCCAGTACTGGGAGATAGAGATAGCACATGTTCCTGGGACCGATAAGCAATGAAGGTGTCTGAAACATAATGATGAGTACAGGCTTTTCATATTGATGAGCCTGTGTGATTACATACCTGTAGCAGGTGGTGCGGGCAGTTTGCTAACTGAAAGTTGGCAGTTCCAACCCACCCACCACAGAAGAAAGGCCTGGCGATCTCCTTCCATTAAGATTACAGCCAAGAAAACCCCATGGAGCAGTTCTACTCTATAATACCTGGGGTCACCATGAGTCAGAATTGACTCATTGGCAACAGGTTATAAATAAATGCCATTTATAGCCAAGCAGAGACAGGCTGTGTGGTTCAGTTCTTGAAGGGGAGGAGCTTACACCAAGCAGCTCTCTACTGACCTTTACTTGGGGTAAGAGGAAAAAGGGGAAATGGAAGTAGTGTGTGAGAAGATGAGCTTCCGGAATTGCAAGTCGCCGAGGGAACCAGCTATTTTAAAGGTGAATATTGAATATTGGAGGTGGGAAGGGACTCGGAGACTCCAGTCCCTTCCCTGTCACCTTTCCTGGCTCTTCGCTCTTGAGACAGACTGAGTGAGGTCAGACCCCCACATCCTCCCAGTGCCCAGGCCATCTTCCACTGTACCCAGCCTCTCCGCCCCTCTCCTACCCCATGCTTTGTGCCTACCAGAACCTCAGTATGTTCCTGCTGGATAAGTGAAGGGAAAAAAAAAAAAAAATCATTACCACAGAGTTGGTTCTGACTCATGGCAACACCATGTGTCACAGAGTAGAACTGAGCTCCATAGGGTTTTCTTGGGTGTAGTCCTCATGAAGCAGATTGCCAGGCCTTTCTTTTGTGGTGCAGCTGGGCAGGTTTGACCCACCAATCTTTAAGTTAACAGTGGTTGCAAACCACTTGCTCCACCCAGGGACTTAAGTGAAGTGTGGGTGACATAATTCCAACTTCAAGGTGACACTGACACTGGAGGAACCAGAAAGATAAATAACGTGTCCTACGAGAAGCAGAGAAATAAGTATAAGAGACTTGGACTTCTGATCTGAGTGTCGCTTCAGAGTCTGGTTCTCCTCTACGAGCCCGACTTGGACCACTAACTTACTCTCTTGCCTAACTTTCCTTTTTTTGTGTGCTGAGAAGGCCAACTACAGATCAATATTTGCTGTCTCTGCTTTTTCTCTTAAGAAGTAAATGTGAGGAAGTTCAACTCGAAAATAGAAAAAAGAAATAAAATCCCTGATGAGGAAGCATGCCTTAGTTCTTAAGAAGATATCACCGTAAATATGTTTCTATAAAGTTCAACTCCACAATCTGTAATATATTTGGCATCTTAAAAATAGTCTTCAAGACTTAATGTTAAACATAAAGTGCACTTGGAGGCATTTTTTTAAAATGTTGACACTCTTCTATATTTGGGGAAGAAAAGAATTGCACAAGTTTGGTAATGATACTATCAGGCCTGGTCAGCTAGAGGGAACTCCCCACAGTACTAAGTGCACTGGGATTCCCTTCAAACGTTATTAGGAATGTTGCCTAGCAACAGACAGTAGTAATAATAATAACAGCAGCCATTACTTGAAGTCCTTATGATGTCCAGAGCTGGGTCCTGGCTTGTGTTGTCCTCTATTGTTTGGCCAGTGGTAGCTTCTGGCCACACTTGTGTTTTCTTGAGAAACATGCTCTTCCTAGTGCCTTCTCGGCACCCTCTTCTGTCTCCCACCCTATTAAGCCTTTCCCTTCATGGCATGGCTCCCTGATGTCTAAGGAACAGATACTGCCTGGCCCCCACCCCAGTAAGCCATAACAGGTTCTCTAGCTCTATACTGTTCAGTGTTGCAGCCATCAGCCCTGTGTAATCATTGAGCCCTTGAAATGTGACTAGTCCCAACTGGGCTGTATGAAGTGAAAAATACACTTTGATTTCAAAGATTTAACCCGAAAACAGAAAAGAAGGTAAAATAATGCGTAGTAACTTTTCATGGCTTGGTAAAGTAGAGGTCAGCGAAAAAGAGGAAAACCCTCAATGAGATGGATTGACACAGTGGCTGCAACAATGGGCTCAAGCATAACAACCAAGCAGTGTTTCATTCTGTGGTGCATAGGGTCACTATGAATTGGAACCAAAACCATGGCACTCTAACAACAACAACTTCTCATGTAATTACATAGCGAACTACTAATATTCTGGATTCGTTGGGTTGAACAAAATATATTACTCAAATTCATTTCACCTGTCTCTTTTTGTTTTTTAATGTGGCTACTAAAAACAAAACAAAAAAAAAACAACCCATTGCCATCTAGTGGATTCCAACTCATAGTGACCCTATAGAACAGAGTAGAACTGTCCCATACAGTTCCCAAGGAACACCTGGTGTATTCAAACAGCTAACCTTTTGGTTAGCAGCCATAGCTGTGGCTACTAGAAAATTTAAAATTACGTATGAGGTGCACATTATACCTCTGTTGGACAGCATTGCTCTGGAACCTTGCTACTCCAAGTGTGGGCCACAGACCACAGTATCAGCATCACCTGGGAGCTTGCTATGAAAGCAGAGAAGAAGGCTCCACCCCAGACTACTGAGTCAGAATCAGGGAGAATGGCAGATCTACTTACCAATAGTTGCTCTTGTTTTCTTTCTTTCTTGTTTTCCTGTTAGTGTGGGTTTTTGGTTGTGTGTGTGTGTGCATGTTTTGCTTTCTTTCTCAACCCAAGTGAAATGTGGATATATCTTTTGAAAACATTCAAACAAAACAGAAGCACAGAGAGTAAAAAGTGAAAGCTGCCCCCAAACCCCTCTCTCCTCCACAGGGGAAACCACTGGCATTGTCTGTGCATTTACAAAGAAAGACGAGCCTATACGGATGTGTAGGTTTGGTTTGGTTTTATCAATGGGATTCTACTGTACGTATTATTCTGCAGTGTGCTTTCTTCTCTTAGCAAGCTGTCTTTAAGACTGATCCAAGTCAGTCCACATACCTTGTGTGCTTTCTAACTGCTGTACAGTGCAGTTCCCCATCCTCCTTCAGATGGGCATTTAGAATAGACCCTTGCTGTTGTTGTTATTGCAAAAAAAAAAAAAAAATGCTTCCCATTTATTCTCGTGTATCTACCTGAACTAAGAAGCCCACTCTTCACGAGCATTATTTCATGTTTTATAGTACAGTCTAATCTTTGTTTGAAGAGTTAGCTTAGGGAATGGTTTTAGTTTTAGTTTAGTTAACAGAGAGTCTGGGGGCATGTCTCCTGGGGATCCGCTAGTCTCAGTCACACCATGAAGTCTGGTCTTTTTATGTGAATTTGAGTTCTGTTCACACTGAACAAGGCTCGTACTTGCCTCTGGACACACGTGCAAGTTTTCTTCCTAGGCTGATGGAATGTATATTTTTATTGATACCAGTTGCTGTTGAGCCAACTCTGACCCAAGGCGATCCCAAGTCAGAGTAGAACTGTGCTCCATGGGGTTTGTAATGGCTGGGTTTTCAGAAGTAGATCACGAGAGCTTTCTTCTAAGGTGCCTCTAGGTGGACTCAAACTGCCAGCCCTTCAGTTAGCAGTGGAGCACGTTAACAATTTGTGTGGAGAAAGAAATTCGTAGACACAGTCAAATTATCTTCCTAAAGGCTCTTCCAATAACCCTGCCCCCTGATACCACATGAACCCACCCATGTGCCCAAATCTTCTCAATACTGGGAATCATCAGTCCGTAATTTTCGCCAATGAGCGAAATATGCAAACTCAATTTTTATTTTGCATTTCCCTCATTAGAAATGAGGAGAGGATATTTTCATATGTGCAATGGCCATTTGTATTTCTTTTCCTGTGAACTGCCTGTTTATATTCTGTTAATTTTTTCCTTTTAAAAAATCTTTCTGATTAAAAAAAGCTCTTCATATGTTTTGTATATATATATATATATATATATTTGGTTAGTTAGGCTGTAAATATTTTCTCCCAGTCTGTCATTCTAGTTTTTAAAAAACTTTGTTTATGGTACATTTTGTCATGTGGAAGTTTAAAACTTTCATGTAGTCATATGTTTTCGTTTATGGATTCTGTGTTTCGTGAATCCCTCATCTCAATATTATTTATTCAGGGAAAAGGTTATTTTCTTCTAACACTTGATTTATTTTTACATAGGACATAAAATAGAGGATATAATCCCATGCTCCAAACAGAGCACCAACACCATATATTAAATAAACAGTCCACGATTTTCTCACTGATTCAAAATGCTACCCTACCATACGCTAAATTCCCATATAGACCTAGATTTTATTTTGGGGGTCTTTCGTTCCATTCTATGGATTAATTAATCTATTCCTTTTTTTTAAATTGTGCTTTAGGTGAATGTTTATAATTCAAGCTAATTTCTCAAAAAAATTATACATATATTGTTATGTGACCCTAGTTGCAATCCCTATAATATAACAGCACACTCCCCCTTTCTACCCTGGGTTTCCCGTGTCCAATCAATGAGCTCCTAACCCTTTCTGCTTTCTTATCACGCCTCCGGACAAGAGCTGCCCATTTAGTCTCATGTATCTACTTGAACTAAGAAGCACACTCTTCATGAGTATTATTTTATGTTTTATAGTACAGTCTAATCTTTGTCTGAAGAGTTAGCTTCGGGGATGGTTTTAGTTCTGGGCTAACAGAGACTGGGGGCCAAGTCATCTGGGGTTCCTCTAGTCTCAGTCACACCATTAAGTCTGGTCTTTTTACATGAATTTGAGTTCTGCTCCATACTTTTCTCCTGCTCCGTCAGGGACTCTATTGTGTTCCCTGTCAGGATGGTCATTTGTAGTAGCCTGGCATCATCTAGCTCTTCTGGTCTCGGGCTGATGGAGTCTCTAGTTATGTGGCCCTTTTAACTCTTGAGCTAATATTTTCCTTGTGTCTTTGGTGTTTTTCATTCTTCTTTGCTCCAGGTTGGTTGGGACCCATTGATGCATCTTAGACGGCTGCTCACTAGCTTTTAAGACCCAAGTGCCACTCACCAAAGTGGGATGCAGAACATTTTCCTAATAAACTTTGTTGTGCCAATTGACCTAGCTGTCCCCCAAAACCATGGTCCCCAGACCCCCGCCCCTGCTACTTAGTCCCTTGAAGTATTTGGTTGTGTTCAGGAAACTTCTTAGCTTTTGGTTTAGTCCAGTTGTGCTGACTTCCCCTGTATTGCGTGTTGTCATTCCCGTCACCTAAGATAATTCTTGTCTACTATCTAGTTGGAAAGCCTCGTGGCATAGTGGTTAAATGCTATAGTTGCTAACCAAAAGGTCAGCAGTTCAAATCTACCAGGCACTCCTTTGAAATGCTACGGGGCAGTGAATTCCCCTCTCTCGCCCTCCCCACCCTAGTAACCATCAAAGATTGTTTTCATCTGTATTTAAACTTTTCTTGAGTTCTTATGATACCGTTCTCACACAATATTTGTTCCTTTGTGACTAATTTCACCCAGCATAATGCCTTCCAGATTCATCCATGTTATGAGATGTTTTGTGGATTCATCATTGTTCTTTATCGTTGCATAGTATTCCATTGTGTGACTATCCCATAATCTGTTTATCCACTCATCTGTCCATGGGCACCTTGGTTGTTTCCATCTTTTTGCTATTGTGAACATTGCTGCAATGAACAGGAGTGTGGATATATCTATTCGTGTGACAGCTCTTATTTCTCTAGGATATATTCCAAGGAGTGGTACTTCTATTTCTAGCTTTTTAAGGAAGCGCCAAATCAATTTCCAAAGTGGTTGTACTATTTTACATTCCCACCAGCAGTGTATAAGTGTTCCAGTCTCTCCACAACCTCTCCAGCATTTATTATTCTGTTTTGTCGATTAATGCTAGCCTTGTTGGGGTGAGATGGTATCTCATTGTAGATTTGATTTGCATTTCTGTAACGGCTAATGGCCGTAAGCATTTCCTCATGTATCTGTTAGCCACCTGAATGCCTCTTTGAATTAGTCTATTCTTGACCACAGTACTATATAGTTTTAATTACTGTGGCTTTATTGTATGTTTTCTATCTGGTAGACTACCTTCCCATTTGTTGCTCTTCTCTTTATTCCTTGGTGTTTTCCATGCATTTTCTTTTCCAAGTGAATTTTATAACCAGCTTGTTTAAGCACCCTAAAAAATCAGGCTGGGGTTTTTATGAAATTATGTTGAATTTGTAGATGAATTCAAAGATAACTTGTATCCTTGAGTTATTGAGTTCTATTTGAGAACATGACATCTCTTTCCATTTATTCAGGTTTTTTAAATATCTCTTTTATATTTTCTCTATACAGTTCTTACATCTGCCTGCTACTGGATGTTTGTATTTTAGTAACTTTTGCAAACAGGATCATTCTTTTCCATGATACTCCCTGATTGGGTTTTACTGGTATCCAGGAAAATTACAGTTTTTGTAGGGTGCAGTTATTCATCTTTCTAAATTATATCAATAATTTTATAGTTTTTGAATTAATTTCTTGGCTTCTCTGGGTAGAGGATCTTGTTGTCTGCAAATAACGACAGATGTCTCTCTTTCTTTCAATACAACTTACTTGGGGGTGAGAGTTGTTTTGATCTGCTTTGCGTTGGCTGGGACCTGACGTGCAATGATGCAGATCAAAGGCAATAGCACTTGTTGTCTTGCTTCTGATTTCTGAGGATGCTTCTGCTCTGGAAGGAGGACGCAAAGCAAAGACAAGGAGTCAAACAGGAGTGCTGGAGAAGGGCACCAAGTAAATGGGGCCTAAACTGGAACAGCGAAGTGGGCGGGAGGCTGATAAGTAGAGCCAGGTGGTCATCACCAGGCCTCCTGAGCCAGCTGAGTCCATTGTGGCTCTTTGTTAGGTTTGATGCTAGGTGAGTGATCACAGCCAGACTCCAGGAAGCTCCCAGACCACAGCCCATCCATCTCTAGACAGTTCTGATCATCTCTGACTTGTTCCATAAACAGGGCAGGTTGTCTCCTGGTAACGCTCACCCACTGATCTCAGTTCAGCAATTTGGGAGGCACGCTGAATCCCACCTATTTAAAGATTCAATCATGTCTCTCCTGAGGTGTCTTCAGGCCAAACCCTGAGTTACTTCGATCACTCCTCATAAGCCATGCCCTCTCCCTGACCCTGCACCTCCGGATCCCCCTCCCATGGATGTACTCTGCCTGGTGTCTGTCCTCCCTAAAGGGATCCTTGGAACACATAAAGCTCACTAAGGATAAGCTGCCTTGCCAGTTGTGAAAAGCGTAACTTCCCTGGCTGCTCCGGGCATCTGGACCCTTCCTCTTAACTCTTTCCTCCTGATACCTCAGCACCTATACTTGAGCAATCTTCACTCAGAGTTTTCTTCCTTCCCTGGGGCGAGGCTTGGATTTTGTAGAAGCAGAAATAATTGCAGCCCTTTTCTGCCTCGGGCTTTGGTCCCGTGATGTAGGGGCACCTTTATCAGTTCCTCAGTCCAGTAGGAGCCTTCAAACGGCTACTTTCAGTTCCTCCACCGGGCGCCATATTTACCCTGAGCTGCCTGCTTGCTCCCCTTACTTAAACTGAACCTCCTTCCCCCAGCAACGTAGGGTATGCACCACTGGGCAACTGGAGGACTCACACGTGTCAGGCCTGCCAACCAGAACACTCTGTCATAGTCCCCTCCACCTTCTCTTAGTTTCAGACAATCCCACGTACCCAGCAAAGGAGGCCTGAAGCTTCCTGTTTTGATATGGGCCTTTGCCATCTTTAGGTGAAAAAGTGTTTTTCCTCACTGAACACTAATTCTCCTCCACATCCTACTTTGTCAACCATACCATTTCCTGATCAAGTGTGGCTTTCTAGAGATTGGGGGCTTGCTGAGGGAAAGGGAAGTACGTATATACATGAGGCTGGGCCCTTAGGAATGAAGGGACAATTTTTGCCAAAGCGGTAGATATCACTGGGCCACAAGCAGTAGAAAATGTTTATCCGTCAGTTCTCCAGAGAAGAAAGCAAGGCCGTGACTTGTAGTGCTTGCCAGCTTCCCTGGTGTAAACACTCCCATCGTGGCTGCTCCCATGGTAGTTGCGTTTAACAACTGGCTCTCAGGGGTCCTGAAAAATTGGCCCTCCTCTGGTATGATCTGTTTCCAGCACACCACTGGCCACGTGTGTTACACACTGACACGTGCTAATACCCTGGTGCAGTCTGCCTGCCTCTGAGACTGTAAAAGCCTTTATGAGATTCGTGTAGCTCCTTAGGGGTCAGGTGTATTAATAATCACTTCTGCTTTATTTAGCCCATTGCCATCGAGTTGATTTTGACTCGTAGTGACCCTATAAGACAGAGTAGAACTACCCCGCAGGGTTTCCAAGGAGAGGCTGGTGGGTTTGAACTGCCAACCTTTTGGTTAGCAGCTAAGCTCTTAACCACTGTGCCACCAGGGCTCCTCTGCTTTACTTAAAAAAAGAGCCCTTTTAATCCCCAAACCCTTACTTATAAATTGTTTTAGCTCAGTTTTACCATTCCTTTTTATCACGTTTGAGGATAAGTCATTTGACCCTTCTGGCTTCTGTTTCTTTACTTGTAAAATAGGAAAACAAACAGAAACTTACTCAAAAAAGATTGGTCCTTTCATCCATTCATTCTCCACTAAACACATGATTTGTTTTTGTCACCTAAACACTAGAATTTCTAGAGTGGGGGATACATTCAGGGTGCCCTGTGTCACCTCTACTGGCTCGAGGACTCACTGGCCCAGACGCCCAGCTAGGGAGCAGGAATTTAGACTGCTGAGTGCAAACAGATGGCAAGGGAAGGTGTGTGCTGGGGGTGTGCCCAGCCCGCAGAGGGAGCGGAGCGGCACAGACAGGAGGGACCAGGAGGGATGGTCGTAGTCCCCTTGGTAGGCACATTTTGGGAGGAGGAAGAGGAAGGGGAAGTTTCATGCCTGATCAACTTCAATTTGCTCCATAAAGTGGGAGGAGCTTGGGTTGAGGACTTGAGGGTGAAGCTTGGATCAGCTATTGAGAGGACCTAGAAAAAAGTTGAGAGGATGGCTCAAATAAAAGGACTGATTTGGGGAACTGACTGTCACAGTTCAATTTCTCCCAGAAGCAGACTCTGAGCTTAAAAAATTCACTAAGGAAGCCCTCCCAGGAGAAACTAGTGAGGGGGCGGGGGATGCAGGATAGGGAAGGGAAGACACCAAGCAAGGCTGGAATTTCAGGGGAAGCCTCAGACCCGGCCTGATCCCACCAAGCGCTCTGGAGTATAAATGACACCTTGGAGTTTATCCTTCATGGAGGCAAAGAGCTGGGCTTTTGCATGCACAGTCCAGTTGCTCATCGGCTACTTTTGGTGGAGACAGGGATCACAAGAATCCCAGATACCCCTGGCTCGCCATATGGGTGAGGCAGCTCAGGTGCCCACAGGCCACTGTCTCAGGTTGCAAGTTCAAGCCTTTAGCAGCAAAGCACCAGAGCTAGTAAAGGGATCCCAGGGTCTGGGCAGGGCAGCAACAGTGTCCCAGATTAGGTCCTAACTATGATTGTTGTGGTTGCTAGTTCCTGTCGAGTTGGCTCCAGCTTACAGTGACCCTATGTATAACAGAACAAAACATCGCTGGGTCCTGCACCTTCTTCAGGATTATTGGCATGTTTGAGTCCACTGTCATGGTTATTGTGTCAATCCATCTCATTGAAGGGTTCCCTCATTTTCACTGACCCTCTGCTTTACCAAACATGATGTCCTTTTCTAGCAATTGGTCTTTCCTGACGAGGTGTCCAAAGCAAGTGAGCTGAAGTCTCGCCATCGTTGCTTCTAAAGCACAAGCTGGTTGTAAATTCAAATCAATGCCAATACTTTGCATATGTTATTCCTTCTTCCTACTATGATGTTTCTGTCCCTCTTTGCCTGGCCAACTTCCTTTTTTTTTTTTTTTTTAATTGTGCTTTAGGTGAAAGTTTACTGCTCAAGTTAATGTCTCATATAGTAACTTATACACACATTGCTATGCGACACTAGCCACAATCCCTATAATGCGACAGCACATTCCCCCTCTCCACCATGGGTTTCTTGTGTCCAACCAACCAGCTCCTGTCCCTTCCTGCCTTCTCATCCTGCCTCAGGACAGGAGCTGCCCACTTGGTCTTGTGTATCTACTTGAACTAAGAAGCACACTCTTCGCGAGTATTATCTTATGTTTTATAGTCCAGTCTAATCTTTGTCTGAAGAGTGGGCTTCAAGAATGGTTTTAGTTCTGGGTTAACAGAGCATCTGGGGGCCATGGCTTTGGGGGTTACTCCAGTCTCAGTCAGACCATTAAGTCTGGTCTTTTTATGTGACTTTGAGCTCTGCTTCACATTTTTCTTCTGCTCTGTCAGGGACTCTCTGTTGTGTTCCCTGTCAGGGTGATCATTGATGGTAGCTGGGCACCATTTAGTTCTTCTGGTCTCAGGCTGAGGGAGTCTCTGGTTTATGCGGCCCTTTTGTCTCTTGGGCTAAGATTTTCCTTGTGTCTTTGGTGTTCTTCATTCTCCTTTGCTCCAAGTGGGCTGGGACCAACTGATGCATCTTAGATGATGCCTGGCCAGCTCTTATCCATCCTTCCCATTTTAGCTTCACTAGGCTAGGCTAAGTCCCCCTGAAATATCCTCCCGAGGCTCTGCCTTCTTCCTCACAGGCCTCTGCACTTTGTGACTGTTTACTTAATTGTAATGCCTCACTTCTTCGTTAGACTGTGGGGCAAGGCCTGGGATTGTGTTGGTCCCTGCTGAATAACCAGCGTCAAGCCCTGGGCGGGGTGCATGGTAAGAACTTAGTAAATGCGTGTGGGCTGCCTGCTGGCTTATCGATCCACTAAGCTCTGGGCTATTCAGTCTTGCTCAGGTGCAGAAGGTGGATTGTGGTCCTGCTTCTGGCTAGTGGCTTTGACGGACACCGACTGTCAGGGAGTGGGAGGGGCCATGGAGAGAGCAGCTCCGAGGCCACAGTGGGGTTCAGGCTCATTGGGAAGACGGTGGGTTCAAAGGGACCCGGAGGGTTTCCCAACAGATGAGATTGAAAGATGAAGCCTCTGGGGGGCTGGAGAGCAGCCTTGGAATTCTAAGATTGTCCTTTGTGGCAAGTCCTGGTGATAAAACAAGTTGTGTGATATTAGAGAAGTCACCTGATCTCACAGCGTTTCACTTCCTCGGGGGTAAAATGGAAATAATTATGTCATCCAGGTTCAAATAAGAGGCGGACCCTCAGGGAAGGCTCATTCTTCTCCTCACGCTTGCATTTGTCAGTTTCACTGGGTATCAAACAACCTCAGAACTCTCAGAAGCTTACAGAATTTACTTTCTCCTCCTGGGTGTGCAGATGGGCTGAGGTCCAGCTGATCTAGGCTGGGCTCTCCTGCACATGCTGGATCAGGCTGGGCCAGGAGTCTGGATGGGTCCAAATCTGCCTTCTTAGGTCTTCATTCACAGTCCAGACTGAAAGCCCACGGCTCCCTGGGTCATCTCTTCTCATGGTGGATCACAGGGCCCAAGAGGAGCAAGGAGAGAGTCGCCATGTTCTTTAGGCCTTCAGATCAGAACTGGCACCTTTGTCCACATTGTATTGGCCAAAGCAAGTGATATATCAAGCCCAGCATCAAGGGGGCAAAGAAGTGGAGCCTTTCTATTCTGGTGCAGTGTGTTGCAGAGCCCCGTGACGAAGACATGGGTGTAAAATCCAACAGCAGGACAGGAATAGAGACCTGAAGACCACGGCCCAGTCTTCCCCAGCCCCCTTCCTCATCATCACACTTCTCCTGTCTACAGGGGCTCAGGAAATTGAGGGACCTTTTCCACCTTTACCTAACCACCTCACTGTGATGCTGGGTGTGAGACAGGGTGTCTAGCTGTTAACTGTAACTATGGGCACAGGGGCATCCTCTTCCAGGGTCTTTACTGTGGTCTAAGGTCCCCAGATGAGGGGCCTGCCCTTCAAACACCTAGACCAGGTGCAGACAGAGAGAATTAAGTATCCCCTCCCCCTTCCTGGAGAGCCAGATCCGACTGTGGTGACGCCGACAGAGACCACAGACAACACATCTCAGCACTGTCATTTCAGTACCAGCCAGATACATCGATGCCCCAGCCCTTCAACCTGCACCTCCTTTGATGTGAGAGGTTCAAAGCCCTTCATTCACCCTCAAGTCTGCGATGAGCGCTCAGGGCTCACTCCACCCCGCACAGATCTTGGGGAGTCAAAGGCAGAGATTTGGAAGCTCATGGCCTCTTCATCCCAGCAAGGATCCCAGCTTCCAGGTGATAAAGCCAACTAAGCCAAAGCCAAGCCCAGTTTGAGAGCTGGCCTTGCTTTAGGGGCTTTCCCAGCAGGGTAGGGCAGGAGGCAGGGCTGCAGCTGCTGGCTCTGCTGGGCAGGTGAGTAGGTGGAGGAGTCCAGCCTGGGAGGAGAGGTGACGGGCAGCAGGTTGAGGAGTGGAGAGAGAGAGACGAGCAAAGGTCACGCCAGTTCCGGGCATGGGCTGAGAACCAGGGAGGGTGTGGGTTTCAAAGTGAGTGTGCAGAGACTGGTGGGGAGCAGAATCATACCAAGTCGTTCCGGGAAGCCTGCCCAGAGCCAGGCAAGAGAAACGCCAAGGAACTGAGCTCAGGAAGTAGGGCTGGCTGGAACAAGGTAACGAGGGACCCCTGCCAGCTGGGTTGGTGCAAGACAGGGCCCTCCCCGCCCCAGCACCGGGGCCTACCAGACCTGGGGAGATGATCTGGTGGTAGCCTGGAGCACTCCCGGCTGCTGGGGAGGAGCATGATGTCTGGTCTGGGAGCAGTGATGTCCACAGCCACAGTGAGGGTGGGACTGTGGCAGGCCGCCGCTCGGTCTCCACTTTCCATCCTTTAAGCTTCACACCTCCTCCCCAGAGTTGCCACATCTCACCCTCTGCACATGTAAGAGACTCTGATGGAGCCTCGTGGTGGCTTTCACCATAGACAAGGCCCCAGACACGTGGTTTTGGAAGACTACCATGGGGCAGGTCAGTGGAGACAGGGTGAGCCCCCAAAATAGCAAATGCTAGACTATCACAACTGCCACCATCCACCGCAGCATGGAGGACAGGCCTGCCCACACCCACCGCCATCGACTAAATGTCAGCCTTCATGCCACTCAGCTCTCCCACAAACGTGGTGAGAGTCTGAGCCTCTGGAGGCTTGAACTTGCAAAGAACCTCTGAGCACTTTGTTCCTCTGACGCTGGTGCCTCTCTGCACCTGGTATCCACCCTCCTCCAAGACCTCACTCCTGCCTAGCTAGAAGAGTAGGTGGATCCCCCAGCCACCACCACCCATCCGGTTTCTTATCTTGAAATGTCCCCTGGGGAGGGCTGCTCTTCCGGCATCGTCTCTGACCACCCAGGCAAGTTGCTCCACCTCTCTGAGACTCAGTTTCTTCATCTGTAAGACAGGTGTTGTACCCTCCAAGGCATAGATTACATTAGATAACTCACAAACACACCTGTCTACCAAACCATAAACCTGTCGCCATGGTGTCGATTCTGACTTACGGTGACCCCACGCGTTTCAGAGTAGAACTGTGCTCCACAGAGTTTTCTATTCTGTAATCTTTTTTTTTTTTTTATTAACTTTTATTAAGCTTCAGGTGAACGTTTACTAATCCAGTCAGTCACATATAAGTTTACATACATCTTACTCCGTACTCCCACTTGCTCTCCCCCTAATGAGTCAGCCCTTTCAGTCTCTCCTTTCGTGACAATTTTGCCAGCTTCCCTCTCTCTCTATCCTCCCATCCCCCCTCAGACAGGAGATGCCATATTCTGTAATCTTAATGGGGGAGATGACCAGGACTTTCTTCCACAGCTCTGCTGGGTGGGTTTGAACCACCAACCTTTAGGTTAGCAGTTGAGTGCAAACCCTTCGTGCCACCCGGGGGCTGTTCACCCAAAAAAAAAAAAAAACCCCGCTGCTGTCCAGTTGATTCCAACTCGTGGCGACCCTATGGAACAGAGTAGAACTGCCCCACAGGGTTTCCGAGGAACGGCTGGTGGATTCCAACTGCTGACCTTTTGGTTAGCAGCCGAACTACCAAAAAAAAAAGCCAAGCCGTTGCCGTCAAGTCTATTCTGACTCGTAGCAGCCCTATAGGACAGAGTAGTATTGCCCTGTAGGGTTTCCGAGGAGCAGCTGGTGGATTCGAACTGCCAACCTTTTGGTTAGCAGCTGAATGCTTAACCGCTGCACCACCAGGGTTCCAACCACTGTCCAGCAGGTGGTTATTCAATGTCAATTTCTTCCTCCCTCCCTCCCTCGTCTGTTTTGCTTACTGGACATTCGACCTCTTGCACTTTATCTTCCACTTGGGGTGGGGTCTCCACCTGGGAAGAGGAAAGGGCTTCCAGCAGGGAACTGTGTCCTCGCCACCACGAGCCTGTTTTCTGCCCTGGGTGGTTGATGGATGGGGCCGTACACTGTACCAAACTAAGCAGTAAGGAAAGGCAGTGCACACCCTGCTCACCGGGACCCAGGGAGTCCACCTTCTCCACCTGCTCCTCCCTCCTTCCCCCCACCCCCACGTGCCATTCAGAGTTCAGGGTGCTCCAGTATGGGAGCTTGAGCTCCCTGCAGACTCTGGCCAGAGAAGGTCCTGTGAATGGGGCCTGAGCATCATCATCCCGAGGGGCCTTCACTGTGCCCGCTGTCCAGAGTGGACAGAGAGCATCACCGTTGCTCCTCCCTCAAATCCTGCCCATGCTGGTCTCTGGCAGGCAAGGCCACTCCAGGAAGTGTCCCACTGGCCCATGCATAACAAGCACAACGATGGCCCTGCCCCCCTGCACAGGTGTCAAAAGCCACTCCTCTAGGTCCTGCCAAAAGGGGGAGAAACCTTCCCCCAAAAGTGTATGCCATTAATGCTCGTTCCTCCCAGAAGCTTAAATCAAGTCAATGGGGTCCTGGAGAGAACAGAAGCTGTGTCGATAGCTCCTCCCACTTCTCTGCCCTTCCTCTCCCAAGCCGACCCCCCTCTCCTGGTACCCCCAGAAAAACTTGCCTCATGCAAGGAGCCCAGCCCTGCCATGCCCACTTGCCCATTGCACCTTGACTTTCCATCCTCAGCCCACAAAACCTGCCTTGCATGTTACCCGTCCCCCCTGGTCAGTCCTTGGAGTGCACACATGACCAGAGAAGGCTGCAGTCACCATGTTGCTTGTTGGGAGCTGTTGCACCCACCTCACCTCCATCCACTCAAGCTGTCCACTCCCTGTGACTGCCTGTCTTATTCTTGGTGCACTATTCATTATAGCTATCTGTGCATCACGGATGTTTCCAAGTTGTCTGTAGTTTTTGTACAGAAACTCCTAGAAGTATATAGACCAGGAATGTTTTTGCAAAATCTGAACTTTTAGATAAGATGCCTTTTCAGCCCCTTTCCCCTTGATGTGTGTGTCTGTTTTTAAAACTTTTTATTTTGCAAATAATTTCAAACTTATAGAAAAGTTTCACACCTACATTTCCTGGCTCTGTCTACAGGGAAGGCCTAGAAGCGATGACACCCCAGTAGCCATGAGCGCACCTAGAACCCAGATTGTGGTTGCTAAGTACCATTTTCCACTGAAAGGAACCAGGCTGATGCTAGGGCTGGGACAGAGAACCTTTAAGGTGGGCCTGGAGTATCTGTTGACCTGAAAGTAAGAAAATGCTCAAAAAAGGTTGGGGCTTGTCAAAAGGATGCAGGAACCAGGAGCCAATCTAGGACAATTTGAGCATCAAAATGAAGAATAAAAATAATTACGATTTATTGAATAAAATAGGAATTAATGAGTCTATATTGATATAAATAAATGAGAAAGGAAGACTCTTCCTCACAGGTGAGTGCCAATTAATAACTGATGGAGAAATGATGAAATCAGAAAGTCACCACTTGGCAGCCTTCACAGCGGTAACTGGCTCAGGCAAGAATTAGCAACAGATGCTAAAACTAGTTTGAGCCCTGAGTGGGGCTGCCTGGGACACAGCTTCCACTCCGTCCCCCAGGATGGTCCACGTGATCTTTTAAAAACGCAAGTCTGATCATATCAGCCCGTGTTACCCTCTGCATCTGTGGATATGGGCCAGATCTGGGGACCCAGGGCTGACAGCGTCAACTGAATCCCGCTCAGCCCCTGCTGCCCCGGAGCCCCCAGACAACCTGCCCACCTCCATGGGCCTCGGGTTTCCTCACTGGGAAAAAAGAAATAATAATAAAATAGTCATCCCACAACCCTCTAAGCCATTCTCTCCACAGCAGCCAAATGGTATTGTCACTTGTTTTGCTTAAGGCCTTTCTAAAAAAAAAAATCACCAAATACATTGCAGTTGAGTCGATGCCATCCCCAAATGTTACAGAACAGAAGTGTTCCACAGGGTTTCCTAAACTGAAATCTTTATGGAACCAGATAGCCAGGCCTTTTTTCTGAGGCACCACTGGGTGGGTTTGAACTGTCAACCCACAGGTTAGCAGTCGAGAATAAACCATCTGCACCACCTAGGGACCTTAAGACCTTCTTAGTGGCTTCCTAATTGAACCTAAAGAAATGCTTTGGTGAGCTAATGAGCAGGGTTGTTGTTTTTACCACTTCTTAATGCTTCCCCATCAACTGGAAAATTTCCACAGTGATTGCACGTGCTTTTTAATGAAAAATGAAGGGCCAGCAGACCCCTACAGAGAATACACAGTAGCTGTGTCTCCCCGGGCCACACAGCCAGCCCCTACCTGGGGCCAGCTTCCTCATGGGCAGCCTGGGTTTATTTCAGTTCCCCATTTTGAAGACGGCAGACAATGCTGAAGTTAAAATTACCCCCTTGGAAACTTCAGCCTGCCCAGTGTGCCCCAGCCTCCCTGCCTCCCCACTGAGGGTGTTTGAAAGTCATAACCCAAGAGCTGTTTCAGGAAACAATTTCTCAGAATGCTTATCCCTGATCGTCCAGCAGCCTGGACACCAGCAGTCCTCTGTTTTAATGACCCTGGAGCTGGCTCCCTGGAACCCTGGGCAGTGGGTAGCCCTCTCCCCTTGCTCTGTGCCTTCCTGAAGCATGTGGCTGCCTGGACAAACTCAGGAGCCAAGCAATAGGGAGAACGGGCCTCTCCTGCAGGACCAGGCTTTGGTACCCACATCTCTTTTTTATTCCACAACTTTTCCACTGAGAGGGCTGTTTTATGCAATGTGGGCTTCCCCCAGAGCAATGGCAGGCCTGTCTCCCTGCAAGATGCTTGGGAGAACAACAAAAAAAGTTGCTTTCAAGTTGACGCCGACTCATGGAGGCCTTATGAGTGTCAGAGTGGAACTGCTCCATATGGTTTTCAATGGCTGTTCCTCCTGCCCACAGAAGTAGATTGCCAGGCCTTTCTTCCCAGGCACCTTTGGGTGGACTCAAATCTTTAACCTTTCAGTTAGCAGCCAAGCACAATAATCATTTGCAACATCCAGGGACTCTGGGAGCTGGCAAGGCTGAGGAGAGAGTCCTTTCCTCCAAGGATTCACAGTCTTGTGGTGGAGGAGGCAGAGAAACTGTGACACGAGGCAGAAGAAGCTGTAGGTGCTGAGCTGAGAGCTGTCATGTCAGCAGGGGCTTCCTGGAAATGATCTCACTGGAAATCGCCTGGAACTGTTCCCTCTTGTCGCTGCTTACTGCGAAGTCAATTCCCACTCACGGCAACCCCGTGTACGCAGAGTAGAACTGCTCCATAGGATTCCCAAAGTTGTGACTTTTAAGAAGCAGATCGACTGGCCTGTCTTCTGAGACGCCTCTGGGTGGGTTCAAACTGCCAACCTTTTGGCTGGTAGTCGGTCACTTAACCGTTTGTACCACACAGAGGCTCCTTGGAACTAGCCATAGGCCTGGGGATTTTAATGGGAGGCAAGAAAAAGAGATAGGTGTTTTGTTTTAGTCTGAACTAACCCCGGCCACGTTTTCTCCTGCGTGACTTTTGCCTAAGAATGTAAATTCACATACATTCTGCTGACGCAACAAACCCCAAAGGGATGTCTGATCTGTGCCCAGCATGCCACGTGTTAACAGGCTGCTAACGTATGAAATGTGGCTCTGGGCTTTTCAGAATCAGGTGGTCTGTTCTATACTGTTATCTGCTACAGAGAGAAGGAATCTGCCCCTGTTAGGTGGTGGCATTGCCATCAGACAGAAACATAGCCAGGATGGCAGCAAGGGTGAGGGGGTGGTGTTAGGGGCACACACCAGGCTTCAGGGCTTCCTTCTCTGTTTCAACAGTACTTGATAAATCTTTTTAGGAAGGCAGTGGGGCAAAATGAGGAACCAAGTTTCGGGCCTTGACTGTTAAGAACCAAGGGCAGGCCCTTCCTCGGTCGGAAGCCGAGCCTGGTTCAGCCCCCAAATCCGTCTGCCGGAAACTGCACGTGGAGCGTGCTGGCACTACTTCCGTGCCGTTTCCTGAGACCCCTTTGCGCCATAGACTTGATGTGCTGAGTGTCTTCTATTAACCCCCCACACCTTCCATTCCTGGCCCTCTCCTCCCGGCTCTCTGCCTGGGGGTAGCAGGCCTCTGGCCCCCAGCTTCTGGTAGGATTTGGGGGAGATGAGGGGGTGAGAGGAGAGTGGGGCAGAGGGTTCACTGCCCCGCCTCCTCCCTGCGAGGTTGCGGTGGGGGCTGTGCCCCTCTGTGGAAGGCCAAGGCCCCGTCAGGCAGCCGTCTCTAACCCCAGCCCCTGCCCCACCCCCGTGGCTGGTCCTAGGGATGGTAACTGCTCCCCGCTACTGGAAGCCCTGAGTGGTACAAACATTTGATGCACTCGGCTGCTCACCAAAAGGCTGGAGGTTCGAAACCATCCAGAGGCTCCTGGCAGGAAAGGCCTGGTGATCCATTTCCTAAAAATCAGCCATTGAAAGCCCGATGGAGCACAGCTGTACTCTGACACACACGGGGTCACCAGGAGCTGGGGTCAACTCAATGCCAGTGGCTGTACACACTGTCCACTACGTTCTCCTTCAGTTACCCAGCGTAACATGTCATCTGCTCCCTGCCAGGGCCCTGGCTGAGCCACGTGACAAACTTCTTGTTGGCATTTTGCACTTTAAAATTGTTGAAAGGGCACTAGTGGCCTTTGATGGGTGCACTTGGAGGTGTGAGGAGGGGCTGCCCCCTGCCACCCCTCTCCCCTTTATTCCTTTGAATCCCAGCTCCCAGACTCACGTAATACTCTCCCTGAGCCCTGCTCTCCTGCTGCCCCCAAGCTCTTGGCTGTCATCCTGGCCTCCATGCAGCCAGTCTACCCAACCACTAAGTGCCGGGCCCCTCCAACAGCCACACACGAGCTGGGGATCCAACGGCAACAATGTGGGTTTGGCTCCTGACTATGGGGTGCTCAGCCGGGTGGACACTGGCTTCATGTGCTGCGGGCAGAAGACCCCAGGCCCATTCCCGTGAGACCCAAATGGCCAATACGTGGCCCACCTGGAAGCCCCTTCCAGCTCTTGGCTTTGCCTTGGTAGGGTTTGTTAGGTCATGCCCATCCTCTTGTCCTCTTGTTGACTCAATGCCCTGCCCTCCTGGCCACTCTGCCTTCACACAGGGCCTTCCTCGGCCCGGCTTGAGTGTGCAAATGCCGTGGCCGGGCTAGTTCCTTTCTGTGCTGTAAATGTTGGGACTTCCACCCACGCTGTCTAGACTGTACTCCTCAGCCCACCCCCATCTGGGCCAGCTCTCCTACTTCTGAGGAGAAGCTACTTCTCCTGGCTTCTCAAATTCCTCCTTGGCACTCTGATGGTTTATCATCCTGTTCCTATTCTAGAATGTGCTTTGAACCTAAGTTCTCATAGAAGTATCCATTCACACCTTCAGATCTTAGCGCCAAGAGAAAAGGCTTATGAGGACACCTCTTTGGAACACCAAGGAGAACCTAACTTTTTCAAAACATTTACCATTTCACTCATTCTTCTACTTACAATTCAGTGACATTACATTCATCACGTTGTGGAACCATCACATCTGAGCATTTCTAATTTTTGCCTCACCCTTAACAGAAACTCAGCAATGAGTCCCCATCTCCCCCTCCCACCGGCCCCTGGTACCCACTAATAAGCTCTGGGCTCCATGCATTTGCCTGTTCGAGATATTTTATAAGTCAGATCACACACTATTTGTCCTTTTGTGTCTGAATTATTTCACTCAGCACAATGTTTTTGAGGTTTATCCGTGTCATAACATGTATTAGAACTTCATTTCTCTTTAAGGCGGAGCAATATTCCACTAGGAGCCCTGGTGGCACAGTGGTTAAGCGCTCAGCTGCCAACCAAAAGGTTGGGGGTTTGAACCCATCAGCTGTTCCACGGGAGAAAGGTGTGGCAGTCTGCTCTCTATGGGGCAGTTCTACTCTGTCCTATAGGGTTGCCATGAGTCTGAATCAACTTGAAGGCACACAACAACAACAACAATATTCCATTGTATAATATATACCACAATTTGTTTATCTAGCCATCCGTCCATGGACACTTGGGCTGTTTCCACCTTTTGGCTATTGTGAGTAATGCTGTAATGAACACTGGGGTACAAGTGTCTGTTTGAGTCCCTGCTTTCAAGTCTCTTGCGTAGATAGCCAGGAGTGGAATTGCTGGACCACATGGTAATTCTCTGTTGTAGTTTTTGAGGCGAGACCCTGACCCTTGATTCACTGGCGCCCTCGCCCCTCCCCCCCACTTCCGCAGTGTCTGTGTGCTGCCTGATACACGTGTGCACATGTCAGGCGGGATCTGCTGCCGACCATCTGCTTCCTGTATGACGGCCGGTGCGTTTCCTGGGTGCTTTCCTCTGACAAGCCTTGCGGAGGTGGAGGAAGGTGCTCCTCCCCAACCACGGCTTTCAGAGGCCACCCATCAGCTTGTACACCCATCCTCCAGACAGGCTGCTCTGCCCTCCTTTGGGCTTCGACTCAACCCTGCATTTTCTAGCTTCCTGGCGGATCTGGGGGCCACCTGGTCAGCCAACAACCTTGACTTGCCAGTCCCTGACTCCTGACTTTGGTGACCTGTCCAAGTACCAGCTGTGTCCCGCAAGCTGGCCTCTCCAACAACCGTGCAGATAACATGGGTTTACAGCTCCCTCCCACCCCTCTCCCTGTCTCTGCGTCCCTGAGGATTCCTTCTAGATTGTTCTGTTCTGCATGCTTGGTACACCATATTCCATCAATCCTAAGATGCTGATATTTCTTACTTTAACATCTGAAGTTGAATGTGCCCCCAGTCAATGGCGCATTATAATTTATGTTTTAGGGTTTAGTGGTACGTAAAGTACCAGGGTCGTATAATCGGTGCATCTGAAATTCCCATGCCTCAGGGGCTCTCTCAAGCACGCTTTCCCCAGATGTCCTGCAGCTGAGAAGCCTTCCCCAGATTCACACTGGAGTTGCTGCACCCTGACTTCCTTTGATATTTCCATACCCTCTTCCACACGTTTCATGGCTTGTCATCCATTCGCTGTGAGTTCTTTGACAGGATGACAGTTACCACGGCTGTGTTAACCGAGTTAAGTTCATAGATCTTGGCATCGTGTCAAATGATTTTTGTTATTCTGCTTGCTTTTAGGTTTGAAGCCTATTCAAGTTACTTTTTAGCAGACCTGACTGCCTCTGCTCAGATATTTCTGGCTCAACAACGCTTGAACAAGGTTGCTTAACTTGGGGCTTTGTGAAAACAAGGGAATTTACTGAAAAGAGTCAAATAGTTGTCTTAGATATCTAGTGCTGCTATAACAGAAATACCACAAGCAGATGGCTTTAACAAAGAGAAATTTATTCTCTCACAGTCTAGGAGGCTAGGAGTCTGAATTCAGGGTGCCAGCTCCTGGGGAAGCCTTTTTTCTCCTTGTTGGTTCTGCGGCAAGGTCCTTGTCATCAAATTCCCCAGGTCTAGAAGCTTCTCAGAGAAGGGACCACAGGTTCAAAGGACAAACTCTGCTCCCGGCGCTTCTTGTTTGGTGGTCTGAGGTCCCTATCTCTCTGCTCGATTCTCTGACCTTTTATCTCTTGTAAGATAAAAAGTGATGCAGGCCATACCCCGGAGAGATTCCCTTTAGATCAGACCAGGGCTGTGACCTGAGTAAGGGTGTTGCATCCCACCCTAATCCTCTTTAATATAACCTAATCTTGCCTCATTAACCACAGACAGAGACTAGGATTAACAACATATGGGAAAACTACATCAAATCACAAAATAGAGGACAACCACACAATACTGGGAATCATGGCCTAGCCAAGTTGACACATACTTTTGGGGGACACTATTCAGTCCATGACAACACTCTTTTGTTAAACTCTACAAAGGATTTCTTAAAGAGCTGAAGGCACACACACAAGTACAGATATAGATGGCATGGGTGGTTTGTGCTCGACTGCTAAAGGTTGAAGGTTTGAACCCACCCAGCAGCACCACGGAAGAAAGGCCTGGCAATCTACTTCCATAAAGATTAGAGCCAAAAAAAAACCCTATGGAGCAGTTCTACTCTGTAACTCATGGAGTTGCCGTGAGTTGGAACTGACTCACCAGCAACTAATAGCAACAACGAGCAGTGCATACGCACACACACACACACACAGAGAGAAGGACACAGAGAAGAGGCCTGAGTCACTGGTGAATGACAGAGCTGTATTCTCACTGAAGGCAAACGCGTTCTCACTACAGCTTGGAGTTAACCACCCAGGAACAAGGGCTCCGGGCCAGGTCCGAATCCTAGTCCTGTTCCTGAATGTCTGGGTCTGTTTTCTCTGGGTCATCCAGGCTTGTCTGCTCTCTTGTGGCCCTAGAGACCTTCGGCCGGGGCACTGTCCCTGGCCTCCCAAGTCAATCCCAACCAAGCTGGCGGCAATCAGTGTTGATTTGGAGGTGTGTGGATCCAGATGTTGTCCAGCCAGCTCAGCCTAGATCCTGCCCGCTCACCAACCGGGGTGACTTCCCTCTGCCCCCACCCTATCGGTCTATTAGCCTCTCTGTCCAGGTGCAATGAGGGCAGCTGGAAGCCCCCAGGGGAGGAGTGGGATCCCTGACCTCAAACTCCAGAGATGACATCTTCTCAAGAAATTTTTAATTACACAGAGGTCATTGACATGATGGTTGTTGTGACCACTGGGGTGAATCTCAGGCACTTAGTGGTTGGAACCAGGGGAGCTACGTTCCTGTGAGGCCAGGCAAGTCCTCCTCAAATGGAGCACCCGACCACCAGCCTTCGCCTCTCCCCATTCCGGCTGACTCCAGGCTCGCTACCCCTGCCTGGAGCCCGCTACATCATCATCCTCCATCCAGAGCTCAGGATCTTGGCTGGATCAGGAAACCCTACCTCCTGCTGTCCACCCCTCAGTCCGAGATGCCCCTGGGTACCTGGCTGGGCCAGGGGGGAGATGGCGCCATTCCTTTACACAGGTGACCCTAAGGAGGGTGCAGGTGGGGAACTAGACGAGGAGGAGGGACAGCAAGTTTAGACGCGATGTTAGGAGCTGAAGGGTACAGCATTGATGAGAACGCAAATGTCCTACCTGGCTGCCTCAGACACAAACTCCTCCACGGAGGACCAGGCGTGAAACCCCAGGGCCTTGGTCGGAAAGGGGCCCCTGAAAGGGCGGGGCCTCGATGGGGCGGGGCCTCGATGGGGTGGAGCCTTGATGGAGGCGGGGCTTCAGTGGGTGGGGCCTTGGTGGGACGGGCCTCAGCAGGGTCGGGGCCTTGGCAGATAGCGGCTCCGTGGGGGCGAGGCTGGCTGCTTGGAGACCACCCAGTACTTCTTGCGGGGCCACAGTTGGAGTAAAAAGAGAGCTTCCCTCAGGGCTTTCATCCGTTGGATAGAATCACCCCAGCCTCCTGTGTCGTGAGGACCAGAGATACAAACCTGGGAAGGTTTCTGTGCTACCTCGACCATTTTCTGAGTTTTGAAAAAACAAGATTATAGCAAAAGAAAAGCAATAAAACTAAAAACAATTGCTAGGATAGATTTTTTTCTGTGTTTAAGACATAGGGCTTGGAACAGGTTCAAACCCCTGCTGAGAATTTGCATTTCCACCCAGATCTGCTGAATCAGAGGCTACATTTTAACGAGACCTCAGGTGATGCTTCCGCACAATCGCACAATCGTTTTCTGAGCCGCTGCGCTAGCGTTAGCATGGTCTGGGAACTTGGCAGCAATGCAAATTCTCAGCAGGGGTTCCAGACCGAACTGGTCGGAAGCCCTGGTTTTAAAATAATCTTTGTGGGGAAAAAAAAAATTAAAAAATAACTCTCCCCCAAACACATACACATAAAGTCTAGAAAAATATATTCTAAACTATTGCAAATAGATCTCTCAGGGTTATGGGATTACAGGTGATTTCTTATTGAAAGAAGTCTCTATTTTCTAATTTTGCAATAATGAAAGTGTATTACTTATAAAACAAAATACCTTTATAAAATAAAAGTTTTAAAAAAAAACTGAAAAACAAGATCTTTAAAAGGGTTCTTTTGTGACTTCTACAGGCTAGCTCTCTGAAGCTGCTGGTTGCAGGCTGTGCTGTGTGGGTGTGGTGGGCCAGAGGTGGGCAGACACCAGAGCTTTTTCTGGAAACTCGTCCACTTCCTCGGCCTCCTTAGTCTCTGCTGCAGATGGCCATTGTGGTTGGGTGACGCTCCAGCTGCTTAAAATGTCCTTCTGTTTGGGTTCTGTCCTCAGGCATCCGAGGGCGTCCCCATGAGGTTCTTCACCAAGCTGGACCAGCTCATTGAGTTCTACAAGAAGGAAAACATGGGCCTGGTGACCCACCTGCAGTACCCTGTACCCCTGGAGGAGGAGGACACCGGTGACGAGCCCGAGGAGGAGACGGGTAGGCAGGGAAGTCAGGAGGCCGGGCAACTGGCTCGGCAGGGAGGTGCCTTAGGGACCACGTCCTCCAAGGAACATGGTGGAGAAGTCCTGGATGTTTCTCTCACCTCAAATGCTTGCGGAGAAGGTGAGTTTGTATATCAGAGAAAGAGAGTATAACATGGTGGTTAAGGACAGGTAAAGAACACAGCCTTCAGGGTCAGATAGACCTGGGTCAGAATTCCTGGTCCCCAGCTTATTAGCTGGAAACCCTGGTGGCGTAGTGGGTAAGTGCTACGGCTGCTAACCAAAAGGTCAGCAGTTCAAATCCGCCAGGCGCTCCTTGGAAACTCTACAGGGCGGTTCTACTCTGTCCTATAGGGTCGCTATGAGTCGGAATCAACTCAACGGCAGTGGGTTTTTTGTTTTTGTTTTTTTTAGCTTATTATCTGTGTGAGCTTGGGTAAGTTACTTAACCTCTCTGAACTGCAGCCAACTGCCTCTCAGGTTGTCAAGAGGATCAAATGAGTCAATGAATGTGAAGCCAGAGCTTGGTACAGCGCTCAATAAATGTAGCTATTGCCACCATCATTATAGCTAACTGAGTCAGCAGAATGAAGGAAGCAATCCTTACAGCTAACTGGAAGGATGATAAAGGTGTCTCTTTATATCATCTTTAGCCCCTAAAAAGTATGTTAGAATCAGGCTTGCCCTTTAAACTCTGTAGGACAGAGACCAGCAAAGCTGGCGTCAGAGAGAGAATGGGTATGCAGAAGGATCTCCTGGGCAAGCCCTTCTTTGCCCTGCAAAGGCTCATGTCCTAAAAGAAAGCCCCTAGAGCCCTAATAGAGGGGGCAGTGGTGGTTCAGTGGTAGAATCCTTGCCTTCCATGCAGGAGACCCAGGTTCGATTCCAGCCAGTGTGTCTCATGTGCAACCACTGCCTGCCTGTCAGTGGAGGCTTGCGTGTTGATGTGTTGCTGAACACGTTTCAGCAGAGCTTCCAGATTAGGATAGACTCGGAAGAAAGGCCTGGCAACCTACTTCCAAAAATCAGCCAGTGAAAATCCTATGGTTCGCAACGGCCCAATCCCATTGTGCATGGGGTTACCATGAGTTGAGGGCCAACTTGGTGGCAGCTAACAACAACAAGATACCTAAAAGCCACAGATCTTGCTTAATCACTGCACCTGGGGACAACCAGGCCCTGCAGCGTCTCACCACAGAGAGGAAGGATGAGACCGGCGATGTGAGGCCCCTGGGCTGGCTCCGCCCCAGGTCTGGTGTGCTGCTACCTGTCACATGCTGGCACCCCTTTATCACACTCTGACGGGGCTGGCTTGTGGGCTATCAGCACCCTTTGCTTCCTTCCATCCTCTTGGAGAACCCCTCTTAGGGGTCGCACCGTCCCCGGCTTCCCTGTCAGGGAGGTGACTCTGATGGCAGCCTCGCCAGCTCTAGGGGAGACGATGAGCACCAGACAAAGAGTGTTTCAGAAAGGACTATGGCTCCAAAGAAGCTGAGAGGGATGCAGGCAGGGTCACGTCTCTTCTGCCTCCCTCGTCCAAGTACGAGGTATCCTTGGGAACCCAGAAGGTCAGCTGTGGAATCGCCAGTGCTGAGAGTCTGAGATCACTCCCCAGTCCTGTATCCTTGCTGCACATACCGCACGCTCCCATGTGCCCAGGGCCGCACCAGGCGGCACCCCCTGGGCTGCACCCCTGGGAGAACTGCTAAGAAGTTGTCCTGCAGAAATGCCGTCCGTACGCTGACCACCCTCACTTCCGTACACTGACCACTCTCACTTCCCTGTGCCCCCTGCCTGGCTTGATCTGACCCCCTAGGCTGGGCTGTCTGGCCAAAGACCCTGAGACACTCTCTAGAAGAACTGGAAAGAGAAACCAAGTCTCTTGGCTTCACTTCCCAATATGAGGCCCAGTGGTCAGGTTGAACCAGCATGGGGGCCCCCACCCCAAGGGGGTCTAACTGAACTCGGGTCTTGACAGTCCCTGGGGCTCAGGACAGGAGAGGAAGCAGAGAAAAAGTGCAGTGGGGTATCTGGGGCTGGCCTGAGGTGTGAGAGGGGCTCAGACCAGATATTAGAGACCCAAGGGACTCACCATCCAGTGGCCTTCACACTGACATTGTGGTCCTCAAAGGATGAAAATTCTCCTAAAGCAGCCATGGGCTGGGATCTCATCTCCCAGGGCAGGGTTCAAGTCATTTGTCTCAGATTCCAGTTCTCCAGGTAAAGGCAACCCCTCACTACCTCATTTTGTCTCGTAGGATCTAGTAGGGGAGAGAAGAAAGTGCAGAGGCAGGAGAGAGAGTGCAGAGATAGGGTCTGTGGGAGGCGAAGAGCCATGTGGGCCTGGTTGCCTCCGGCCCCTCTCCCTGGCCCGATCTGTAACTGGGCTCTGCCCCTCCAGGGCTCTGTCTTACATGAGCCCCTGCCTCAGTTCCTGAAAGCCCGGCCTGTCCTGCTGACCTGCCCGTGGCCCCAGGTCCTCCTCAGAGAGGCCCTGTCCTGGCAGCCCTTTCCTGGATGAAACCTGAGGGCATCAGCCTGAGCCACACTGCTCAGAGGCCTGAGGCTACAGGTGGTCTTGTCCAAAGTCACCAGCCCTGAGGCCACCCAGCTCTCTCTCCCTGGACTCCAGCTGGCCTCAGCAGCCTGAAGTATCTAACATAGATATAGGCACCGTGCTGGGCCCTGGGGTCCAAAGATCACTAGGACCAGATACCTACCCTCAGGAGGCCTCCCGTCTAGACAGGGAGAGACGTGGAAGCAGGCAGTGGCGGGAACCATAGAAACCACAGGCTTGGAAGGGACCCCAGCCTTTCAGATGGGGATCTATACAGTGGGCACAGTCCCTTCGACCTTGTCAGTTAAAAAACCAGGTGCCCTCAAGTTGATTCTGACTCACATGTGTCAGAGTAAAACTGCTGCGTTGGGGTGTTCAGTGGCTGGTTTTTCGGGATAGGTCACCAGGCCTTTCTTCTGAGTGCCTCTGCGTGCCCTCAAACCTCCAGCCTTGCAATTAGCAGTTTGCACCACCCAGGGACCCCTCACAGGACTGTGTTAAAGTGTGTCAGAAGGGTGCAGACAGAAGGCGCCCTTCCCACCTGGATCGCCCCCAGACCCTCTCTGTAGCCAGGATCCCAGAAGAAGCTGGTGATTAACCGAAATTACATTCCTGCTGTTCTCTTGGGTAGACTGTGTCGAGTCTCCGCCTGAGCTGCCCCCAAGGAACATCCCTTTGTCTGCCGGGCCCCTTGAAGCCAAGGAAGTTCCTACTGCATGTGACAGCTCCCGGGTGCCTGAGGTCAGCAAGCCAACCCTCTCTGAAACGTTACTTCAGCGGCTGCAGAGCATAGACACCAGCGGGTAAGCCTCCCACAGGCTGGCATCCCCCGGGCCCCCACAGCTCCCTACACCAAGCTCCAGGGAACACGTGGGCCTTCACCCTGAAGGGAATGACATATCTTTAGTCCTTCAGCCAACATCTCTGCTAATTCTTATTTATTTCATTATTATTGTTGCTAGGTGCTGTCTAATGGGTTCTGACTCATAGCAACCCTATGTACGGAAGAACTAAATACTGCCCAATCTTGTGCCACCCTCACAATCATTGTTATGCTTGAGCCCATTGTTGCAGCCACTGTGTCAATCCATCTCGTTGAGGGTCTTCCTCTCTTTCACGGACCCTCAACTTTACCAAGCATGGTGTCCTTCTCCAGGGACTGGTCCCTTCTGATAACATGTGCAAAGTATGTGAGATGAAATCGTGCCATCCTTGCTCCTAATGAGCATTCTGGCTGTGTTTCTTCCAAGACAGATTTGTTCATTCTTTTGGCAGTACATGGTATATTCAATATTCTTCATCAACACCATCATTCAAAGGCATCAATTCTTTGGTCTTCCTTATTCGTGCCGTCTAGTTGATTCTGACTCATGGTGACCCCACGTGTGTCAGAGTAGAACTGTGCTCCATAGGGTTTTCAGTGGCAATTTTTTCAGAAGTAGATTGCCAGGCATTTCTTCCAAGGCACCTCTGGATGTATTCACACCTCCAGCGTTTCAGTTAGCAGCTGAGCACCTAACCATTTGCACCACCGGGGGCTTCTATTTTATTGTTAGTGAAGTTGAATACTTTTTGTATATTTTCTTGGCCCAGATTCTATTATCTCCTCCTCAGATTGTTTGCTCTTGTTCTTTGTCCATTTTTTCAACTGGATCTGGAAGTTTTTGTAAGTTTTCTTTTATGATCTCTTTTTCTTATTAACCCCCGGTCCATCATCTTTGTAAAAACTCTGTCTCCTAGCTCATTGCTGACTTTGTAAGCTGTAGGATGCCTTTAGGTTAATAAGTTTTAGATCTTTGTGTAGGAGTATCAGCCTTTCCCTTGTGGTGGCAAAATGGTGTTTATACTTAGAAGCCGTTCTCCAGGCAGCAGTCACGTCACCACCCATGATGAACGCCAACGTCCGTACACACCACGCTGAGGACTGTGTGGCATTCTTCCAGTTACCTCTCATTTTACACACGAGACACTGGGCCTCAGAAACATTAGTTCAAGGTGCCAGGTCAGGCCCAGGAAGTCACCGTGATTGTCTGGGCTCCTGACCACTACGTTACACCCCAGTGCCTGTCAGGCCCCAGGACCACAAAGTTACTGTCTCATAGTGGAGAACACGGGGCTAGATATAATACACGTAGGGAAGCCCCACAAAGCGCCAAGTGAGGGGCTGGCCCCCGAGAGCTGGGAGATCTGAGCTATCTGGTGGCAGAAGGGGAGGCAGGGCTGTCTTAGTTATCTATTGCTGCTATAACAGAAATACCACAAGTTGGGGGCTTTAACAAACAGAATTTTATTTTCTCACTGTTTAGGAGGCTAGAAGTCTGAATTCGGGGCACCAGTGCTTGGGGAAGGCTGTCTCTCTCTGTCTACTCTGGGGGAAGGTCTTGTCTCTTTTCAGCTTCCGTTCCTTGGATCCTTGGTGATCTTCATGTGGCATGGTATCTCTCTTCCCCCATCTCTGTTTGCTTAATCTGCTCCTTTTATATCTCAAAGAGATGGACTCAAGACACACCCTACACTAATACTGTCTCATTAACATAACACGGAAAACCTATTCCCAAATGGTATTATAACTACCAGTATGTTGTTGTTGTTAGGTGTCATTGAGTCTCTTCTGACTCAGAGTGATCCTACGTACAACAGAATGAAACAGTGCCCGGTCCTGCCCCATCCTCATGGTTATTGTTATGCTTGAGCCCGTTGTTGAAGCCATTATGTCAGTCCATCTGGTTGAGGATCTTCCTCTTTTTCACTGACCCACTACTTTACCAAGCATGATGTCCTTCTCTAGGGAATGGTCCCTCCTGACAACATGTTCAAAGTATGTGCGACGTAGTCTGGCCATCCTTGCTTCTAAGGAGAATTCTGGCTGTACTTCTTCCAAGATGGATTTGTTCGTTCTTTTAGGGGTCAGTGGTATAGTCAATATTCTTCGCCAACACCATAATTCAAAGGCATCAATTTTTCTTCAATCTTCCATATTCGTTGTCCAGCTTTCCCATGCATATGAGGTGATTGAAAACATCCTGCCTTGGGATAGGCACAACTTAGCTCTTAAGGTGACATCTTTGCTTTTTAACACTTTAAGGAGGTCTTTTGCAGCAGATTTGCCCAATGCATCTTTTGATTTTGACTGCTGCTTCCGTGGGCGTTGATTGTGGATCCAAGTAAAACGAAATCCTTGACAACTCAATCTTTTCTTCATTTATCATGATGTTGTTTATTGGTCAAGTTGTGAGGATTTTTGTTTTCTTTATGTTTACAAAGATGATGGACTGGTATGGGGTTAGGATTTATGATACATATTTTGGGGAGACACGATTTAATCCATAACAAGGAGTATGTCCTGGGAGGGGTGCTTGTGGTTTTGCAAATCAGAGATCTCTGCGTCGTCTTCCAGACAGGGCAGGTGGATCAGCTTTAACAAGTCAGGAGCTCCAGAGGGTTTATGTATCCCCAGTGCCTAGCAAGGTGTCCAGCATAGAGCAGGCACTCTCTAGATATGCGTTGTCTGAATTAATAAGTTAGTACACAATCACTTTCATGATAAAGAATTAAAAAAAAATTTTTTTTTGTTCATGCTGTTGCTTTGTGAGAAAAGGTCCCCCATAGGAATTGTTAATGGCAGGGCTAAAGCAACATCTCCAACTCGAAAGATCAGTTTGAGGATGCCAAGGCTGTCTCCTATTCTCTGATCTGACAAAATACAAGTGGGAATTCCTGAAGGTGCACATGAAGCCACCCCGATTGCTAAGATACCTGATGTTTTTCTGTATCCATCTTGACATATCCTCCAGGCTCACCAGATTATTTTCTTCACACATTCCTTAGAATTATTTGTGCTATTTATCAAATAGCTAAATACCCAGAGTTTGGAATATGTTCATAGATTGTCATGGCTATTCCCATACATGTGTCTAAATAACAAACGCTTGTTGAAATACTTGACATGGAGCCATTGTTTAGTTTTCTTGGTGTCTTAGTCTCATAGGGCTGCCATAACAAAATACCACAAAGTGAGTGGTTTTGAAGAAAGAAATTTATTTTCTTACAGTTCTGGAGGCTGGGAATCTAAATTTAGGGTGTCAGCCATGTTAATTCCTTCTAAGGACTTTGAGAGAGGAGCTGTCCTTGGCTTCTCTCCTCACTTCTGGTGGCTGCCAGCAATCCTGGGCATTCTTTGCTTCTTACAAATGCATCTGCCTCTGTTGTGGAAACCCTGGTGTAGTGGTTAAGGGCTATGTCTGCTAACCAAACGATCGGCAGTTCAAATCCACCAGGCGCTTCTTGGAAACTACTCTGTCTTATAGGGTTGCTATGAGTCGGAATCGACTCAGTGGCAACAGGTTTTTTTTTTTAAGGGCCTCTGTTGTCACATGGTGGCTGTCTTCCCCCTCTGTGTGACTCCGTTTGCGTGTCTGTCCTTCTTTTTTATAAAACACCACTCAGGAGAGATTAGGATCGTGACTCATCCTACTCTAGTATGACTTTGTTAACTGACGGAAACCGTAGTGGTGCAGTGGTTAAGAGCTATGGCTGCTAACCAAAGCTCAGCAGTTTGAATCCACCAGGTGCTCCTTGGAAACTCTAGGGGACAGTTCTACTCTTTCCTATAGGATCACTATGAGTCAGACTATGAGTTGGAATCCACTCAAACTGATAACATCTTCGAAGAAAACCCCTATTTCCAAACAAGGTCACGTTCACAGATGCAGGGGGTAGATATCAACGTACCTTTTGGGAGAACAGAATTCAACCCATACACTTGAGTTTCCATTTCTCCCCGGGTTCAAATGCTAAACGCAAAGAAGTCCTTGGGGAAGCAGTCAAGGGGGACCCTCCATCTGCCCGCTCCTCCCAACTCTCCACATCTCATCACTCCTTGTTATGAAGTGAATTGTGTCCTCCCAAAATATGTGTTATAAATCCTAACCCCTATACCTATGGATAAGGAACCCTTGTGGTGCAGTGGTTAAGTGCTCAGCTGTTAACCCCCATAAGGTTTCCAAGGAGCAGCTGGTGGATTTGAACTCCTGACCTTTTGGTTAGCAGCCCAGCTCTTGACCATTGAGCCTCTAAACCCTATGGGCAGTTCTACTCTGTCCTATAGGGTTGCTATGAGTAGGAATTTGACTAGATGGTGGTGGGTTTAGGGTTTGATTATACCTGTAGATGTAATCCCATTTGGGAAGGGGTTTTCTTTGTTATGCTAATGAGGCAGTTTTCATGTAGGGTGTTTCTTAAATCAGTTTCTTTTGAGGTATAAAAAGAGTGGTTTAAGCAAGCAGGCAAGCCGAGATGGGGAGGATAGATGCTAAACCAGTTACCATAGAGTTGATTCTGATTCATGGTGACCCCAAGTGTGTCAGAGTAGAACTGTGCTCCATAGAGTTTTCGATGGCTGATTTTTCAGCAGCAGATCACCAGGCCTTTTTTCTGAGGTGCCTCAGTGGACTTGTACCTCCAACGTTTTAGTTAGGAGTGCAGTAATTGTTTGCACTACCTAGGAACTCCCAGTAGACATTGCAAACAACTATTAAAATAAATACTTTAATATTATAGGAGAGATCTTTGTCCTTTTTAGTAAACAGAAACAGGAAGAAACTGGATTTTTTTAATGACGTCAGGTCCTGGAATAAGTATAGATTACACTCAAATGTATGCTATTTGTAAAGTAAATAGTTGATAACTTCCCTTCTCAATCTAAACAAGTAAAAATGGCGGACCAGGTGCTTTCCAATCTAAAGAGCAACAGCTTTTTATGCTTTCAAGGATCTAATGGAAGAAATAAAACTTGAACACTTAATGGTGATGGTTGAACAACATGATGAATGTAATTAATCTCACTGAACTGTACATGGGAAGATTGTAGAAATGGCTAATGTTCTATTACCTACATACTTACCGCAATAAAAAAGAAAGAGGACAGAGGAAGGGAGCAAGGAAGGAAGGAAGAAAACTTGTGGCCTCCAGTTTCTCCTTGAGTATAAGTTAAGCCTGGAGCGAAGGTATTTAATTGTGGTAATTTTTCCCAGAAGCAATTAACATCCTTGAGCCTTAGTTTTCTTGTTTGTAAAGTAGGAATGGTAAGAATATCTGCCTCATAGAATTGGTTTGGGGATCAAATGAGAAAAAGCACATAAAATGTTTAGCATAGCGTCTGGTAGGTAGTTTTGCTCAGTAAATACATGCTGTTACTATGATTTTCGTTGTTATAGGAACAAAGCCTCCAGAGTTATCCAGAACAAACAAGTGCCAGGGGATAGGGTGTAGAGGCATGATTAGACTTAGGTGACAGGCCCAGGTGGGCTCCACTGGGCCAGTGTGAGCACCAAGCAAACCCTTGCGCTTTCAGATCCCCCATGTGTCACTGTAAATTAAAGGGGTTGGACCAGATCAAAGATGGCACCTGGGGGCTGCTAGAACGACCTCATCCCACATTCGCAGCCCCCATCACTAATCCTGCGACCCCCCACAGGGCCGAGGATGACTCAGAGCCCCTCTCAACACAGCGCTCCAAGTCGCCTACCGAAAAACCAAACCCATTGCCATTGAGTCAGTTCCAACTCATGGCTACTCCCTGTGTTCCGGAGTAGATCTGCTCCATAGGGTTTTCTTGGCTGTAATCTTTACAGAAGTAGATCGCCAGGCCTTTCTTTCATGGTGGGTTTGAACTGCCAGCCTTTAGATTAGTAGTCAATCATAATCATTTGTGCCACCTTTGGCCTTTCCAGGTAGCCATTGGTTGTGAACTTGGAGTTCGCATGTGAGCTAAAGCCATTTGCCATCTCCAAACTAGATCATCCATCCGGCCCTCAGATCTTGTCTGTGAGTGGATAATGTAGGAAACAGGTCCTGGGTGGCGCAAAAGGTTAAGTGCTCAAGTACTAGCTGAAAGGTTGACCATTTGACCCTGCTGAGAGGCACCCCAGAAGACAGTCTTGGTGATCTGCTTCTGAAAGGTAATTGTCATGGATTGAATTATGTCCCCCCAAAAATGTGTATCAATTTGCCTGGCCAGGATTCCCGGTATTGTGTGATTTTCCTGTATGTTGTAAACCCTGCTTCTATGATGTTAATGAGGGAGGATGGGCAACAGTTGTGTTAGTGAGGCAGGACTCAACCTACAGGATTGGATTGTGTCATGAGGCAATCTCTTGAGATATAAAAGAAAGAAGCAAGCAGAGAGAGTGACCTCATACCACCAAGAAAGCAGTGCTGGGAGCAGAGCGCGTCCTTTGGACCTGGGGTCCCTGAGCGAAGAAGTTCCTAGTCTGGGGGAGTATTGATGAGAAGGCTGACAGAGAGAGAAAGACTTCCCCTGGAGCTGACACCTTGAATTTGGATTTTATCCTGCTTTATTATGAAGAAATAAATTTCTCTTTGTTAAAACCAACCACTCGTGGTATTTCTGTTATAGCAGCAGTGGATAACTAAGACAGCAACTTTCTTGAAAACCCTATGGGGCAGTTCTACTGTGTAACATATGGACTTGCCATGAGTCAGAATCTACTGGACTGCAACCTGTGTTGCCAGTTCCCGGGCAGCATCACTTCCTTCCAGCAGCATCCAGCAGGGCAGGCAGGTGGGGCTGGCTTTGTGGGTCAGTCCAGTGGCCCCTCCCTGGCTAGACCCCTTCACCTTGCTCTCACCTGTACTACCCCTTCAGTCAGACCTATAGAACCTACAGATGTCCCCCAGGATGGTGTCTCAGTCGGACCTCTGAGAAGGAGGGTTTGCTGCTGCTACTGCTGCTGTTGTTAATGTTGGTGTTGGTGGCTAAAAGGAACAGGCTATACTTTTCTGTTGTTGCTGCTGTTGTTTTTGTATTTCAATTTGGTCTCTTTCAAAACACATTTAATGAGTCTTCACTATAGTTTTTACTGAAATGATGTCTGTTTATTCCGTTATCTTATTCCAGATGATGTTTAAGCAAATATCAGTGAGAACTTAATATTGTGGGCTGATTTGGCAATATTGTATGTCTGAATGTTTGACACCCTCCCACCCTTTCCACGGGTATCCCTCTCTCTCTTTTTTAAAGTGTGCTTTGTTGTTTTTTTCAGGCTTCCAGACGAGTATCTTAAAGCCATCCAAGATTATTTAAGCACGCAGTTTGTCCTGGATGCTGAGTTTATGAAGACAGGCTCCAGCAGTCTCCCTCACCTGAAGAAACTGACCATGCTCCTATGCAAGGAGCTTTATGGGTAAGGGCTGCCTGTAGGGGCGGAGGGGTCAGGGAGCTGGCTCACAGTGTGACCTCGGGGTTGGCCTGGTCATCCAATGCCTCTGCTGCATTCAGAAAGATCGGGCAGTTGGCGGAGCTCAGAAGTCCTTGTGGCTGTTTGCAGGTTTTGTTTTTGTGATACTTGAACCTAGCTTGCTTTTTTTAAAAAAACTAAAGTTGATTTGAGGCCATTTGCTCTGGGGCATGGAGTAGGGGTTGAGGACTTTCACAATGGCTCAGGGTGGAAGAAGTACAGCCAGAAGGCCCCTTAGAAGCAAGGATGGCAAGATTTCGTGTCCCGTAAGTTGGACATGTTATCAGGAGGCATCAGTCCCCGTAGAAGGACATCATGCTTGGTAAAGTAGAGGGTCAGCGAAAATGAGGAAGGCCCTCCATGATATGGATTGGCACAGTGGCTGCAACAATGAACTCCAACACAGCAACCATGAGGTTGGCACAGGACCAGGCAGGGTTTCATTCTGTTGTATGTGGGGTCGATATGAGTTGGAACCGACTCGAGGATACCTAAAAACAACAAACACTAGGTTTTTTTCCTAACTATATGGTTCTGTGTTTTATTATTCATGTAGCAGTTTCAAGATTCTCTTGTCAGTTCCTCTGATGCCATATCAACTTTAGCCTAGTTGCCATGCAGAAGAGAATCCTTCCACATCGGTGATCAAATTGGGCTTTCCTTCTAAAAGGCTTTTAAAACCATAGTCAAGACATTTGGTGAATTTAGCAAATGATTTCTTTGATAAATTGATCATTCATCAAACTGGCCAGTCAGGTTTAATTTCAGTGAACTGACTTTCAACTAATGGTGTTTCTACCAATCAGGCCAGATGCCCTCATTTTTATAGGTTTCCATGGAGGGATTTGTTCCATTTGTTGCTGTGGTTATAAATCACTTACTACCAGAAGAAAACACAGAAATGCCATCTTTGTAAGAAACACAGATTCCTGATGATTGATGATGGGCTTGTATTTCAGCTTCATTTGTGAACTTATTCTTCGTTGCTTTCTGGCCAAGAAGGAAATATATTTTTAAGTCCTTCTATAAGACTTCCTGAATCACTTTTGCCCCCTAGCAGGCTTTCCCAACACTACTCTGTGACTTGGATTTTCCCTGGGATCTGGTCAAATTTTTACGATGATGGTAGCTTCCCCAACGTGTGTACCTCTCTGGTTCATTGCACCCAGCGAAGAAAGCTTCCCTCCTGCAAGCAGGGTCAGGATTTTAAAATCACAAACAAACCCAAAAATACATCACCACAATTATAACTGTTTGATTGGAGGCTGTGAAAATAAACCAATAGTTACCATATCAAATCTGAAAATCAAATCACAAAACAGCAGAGACTTAGGAAAGCCTGTATAGAAAACATGAGAGGACGGTAAGCAAATGCAAAGAATCTGTGATAAAAAGTTGATAGCCTTTGAGAGAAGGCACAGAGATTTAATTTATAGCTGGTAGGATGGACCCTCAAAGAAGCAGGGAAAAAATATGATGCATAATTGATGATTAAGTATATAAAAGAAAACAATTTCCAGGCTTACGAAAGAGCTGAAACCAGGTATTCAAAAGTTTCATAAAGATCCAATTATTATAACAGCAGCACCTAAACCTCTTTTTATAATGTTTCTAAACCATAAGGAAAGATGAATTTGCTAAGTAGATAAATCAAAACTGCTGCATAACTTTAAAAATTATAAATATTTAATATCATTCACAGTCCTTGACAATACAATTAAAATTGTGGAACAATGTCCCCAAGGAAAAGACTACTGACCTAGGATGAACTCAACCTAGATGTCATTCAAGAGCACAGGGAGTCTTTACAGGTTTTTTAAATTTTCAAAAATGTTCTAACCACATGCTCCACTTTAAAAGGGACCCAATACTTTTTTCCTAGAAATTTTCGTGTTAGTGATCTTAAAAATAAGAAACCAGCAACTTTCTGAGCAGCTAGGTATGAATAAACTCAAAGCAGAAAGTGTTCATTCTACACTTCCAGAAGATGAGATGATAGAAACAGAAATAAATAACAAAACAAGCCACAAACATCCAACTACTTAGATGTATCTAAAAAGTCTCCTAAATCACAGCTGAATTAAGGAAAGCATTGACACAATAATAGCCTACATGGGATAAATGTGAGGTGTGGGAGGCAGGGGACATGCATGAAAGTAATGAAACCAAGTAACCAAACCACTGTATATCAGAGCTCTGTATGATGCAGCCAAAGCACTACTTGGAGGACAAGGCATAGCTTTAAATGCTCTATTATTAAAAGGGTTGTAGAATAAGAAGCCAAACATACAAACTGAAAGGGAACTCAGACTGTAAGTTTCTCAAGGGGATTAAGGGTCACATCCTAGTCACCATGATATTTCTAAGATCCAGCAAAGTACCTGAAACATTTATTTATCCAACATTCATGAATACTTATTGAAATATTAAAACATTGCTAAGCAATGTTCCAGGGGCTGGAGATACAGTAGTGAACAAAACAGAGTGTCATGGATTGAATTACATCTTCCAAAATATCTGTCAACTTAGCTGGGCCATGATTCTCAGTATTGTGTGATTGTCCACCATTTTATGTGATTTTCCTATATGTTGTAAATCTTATCACTATAATGTAATAAGATGGATTATCGGCAGTCATATTGATGAGATCTACAAGATTAGGTAGAGTATTAAGCCAATCTCTTTCGAGATATAAAAGAGGAAAGCGAACAGAGAGACATGGGAACCTCATACCACCAAGAAAGCAGCGCTGGGAGCAAAGCGTGTCTTTTGGAGCTGAGGTTCCCAGACCAATGGAAGATTGATGACGAGGACCTTCCTCCAGAGCTGACAGAGAGCCTTCCTCTGGAGCTGGCACTCTGAATTTGTACTTCTAGCCTACTGGACTGTGAGAGAATAAACTTCTCTTTTTAAAGCCATCCACTTGTGGTATTTCTGTTATAGCAGCACTAGATGACTAAGACACAGAGTCTTCAAGAATTCCCTGTTGAGCAAAGGAACAATAACAACAACCAGACAGGAAAAAAGTAGGAGGAAAATATTAAAAAAAAAAAAATAGAGAAATAAATTAGGAAAAAGAGTAACAAAGTCATTTAAGAAAATTTAAAAAATTAGAAATGTAGAAGACACAAGAGTCTGCATTAAAGATTTACAAATCAATAAAAAAAAATGCAATGTACAATAGCATGGTTACAAACCTTCCAATTATAATAAAATGCAAAGTACGTTTTACATAAAATATGAAACACAAAAATTACCATGAGTACCCTCCTTTGAATGTTCAAGGAACAAATAGTGACCACAGTCAAAATTTCTTCCTGTATGACAAAAATTACCTAATTCAGTCTTCAAGGAAAATATCATTCAAATACAAATGTCTTAGCAAGAAAATAGCCCGAAGTAAAACTGGAGCCAGTTTCATTTATTAATATAAGTGTTAAAAAAAAGTTCAGCAACATTCTACAAATATAATCCAGTGATAGGAAAAACTTACGCTGTGTCTAAGAAATCACTCCAAACACGAGTCAACAAAAAGAAAACACTAATTTAGCAGTAGATTTAAAAAATAAAAGGATTGTTTGTATGGATATCGTAATAGAAGTGTGATAAAATCTTAAACTCATTTCTGGTTTTTTAAAAATAATTAAAAAAGAAATACGGGGATATTTTCTTAATAACGCAATATGTGTCCATTTAAAACCAATTATAGGTCCCTAGGTGGTTCAAACAGTCTTCGTTCAACTGCTAACTCAGCGGGTGGTTCAAAACCCAGCAGTGCCACAGAAGAACTGTCTAGCCGTCTGCTTCTGTAAAGATTGTTGTTGTTGTTGGGTGCCATCAAGTCGATTGCCAGGTCTTTCTTCCTCAGAGCTGCTGGATCGGCTTGAACCTCTAACTTTTCGGTTAGCAGCCAAGTGCTTAACCATTGCCCCACCAAGGCTCCTTTCCGAAAAGAAGACAGCCAAGAAAGCCCTACGGAGCAGTTCTACTCTGCAACGTATGGGGTCGCCGTGAGTCAGAATCAACTTCGACGGCAATAGGTTTTTTTCTTTTTTCTTTTGGTTATATATGGCAGGGAAACAAATCATGCCATTAAGCATTTAAATAAAAGAAAAGAAGATGCTCTTTATCATCTTATTATTTACTACTGTGTGAGAAAGAAGCAAGGACTCAAGGAAGCAAACATAAAGAGAACCACAAAGCATCCAAACATCTTTTCTGAGTCTGAAGTTGGCAGTTTGGAATAGGGGATGTGCTAGGCAGAGGCTGAGTGGCAGTCATGAACTCCAGGGGACCAGGGTGGGCGGCTCCCTCTGGGAGGGCTCTGGATAGGCCAGGCAGGGGGCCCAAGCCCCTTCCAGCTGTGTCTGGGGCCTGACCTGCCTGGGGCCACAGCCCTCTTTGTCTTTGCTCCCCCAGAACCCAGATCCGTCTGCCTTTCAGAAGGTTCCTGAAAGCTGGTGACAAGCTTTCCTGGGACCTGGATGACAAATCCTTTTAGAACCATAAGGCCGGCTCTTCTTAAGTCTCCCAGCTGAAACCCCAGTGTGTCCTTGGGCATTGTAACCCTGACTGACACCTCCAATAGACGTGTCTAGGGGAGCCAGTCAAATGTCTCAAGATTATAAAATGGTTAGAAATAGAGAAAAATAGCATCATTTCCGGATTAAACATTTTATACTTAGAAAAGTCAAGATTCAGTGTGTGTGGTGTATGTTTTAGGATAACATTTTGAAAAAGAACAATGAGGGACACCTGTTTGATGTTAAAACGTGCCCTGAATTGTTGTTGCTGTTAGGTGCCATTGAGCTGGTTCTGACTCATAGTGACCCGATGTACAATTGAACGAAACGCCGCCCGGTCCTGTGCCATCCTCACAATTGTTGTTATGCTTGAGCCCATTGTTGCAGCCACTGTGTAAATCCATCTTGTCGAGGGCCTTCCTTTCTCTCACTGACCCTCTGCTTTATCAAGCAGAATGTCCTCCAGGGTCTGGTCCATCCTGATAACATGTCCAAAGTAGGAGAGATGAAGTCTTGCCATCCTCTCTTCTAAGAAGCATTCTGGCTGTACTTCTTTCAAGGCAGATTTGTTTGTTCTTCTGGCAGTCCATGGTATATTCAACGTTCTTCGTCAACACCATAATTCAAAGGCATCAATTCTTCTTCGGTTTTCTTTATTCATTGTCCAGCTTTCACATGTATATGAGGCCATTGAAGGTACCATGGTTTGAGTCAGGTGCACCTTAGCCTTCAGAGTGATATCTTTGCTTTTTAACCCTTTAAAGAGAGCCCTGGTGGCTCAGTGGTTAAGAGCTCAGCTGTGAACCAAAAGGTCAGCAGTTCGAATCCACCAGCTGCTCCTTGGAAACCCTATGGGGGTAGTTCTGCTTTGTTCTATAGGGACACTATGAGTTGGAATTGACTCAATGGCAATGGGTTTGATTTTGGCCCAATGCAATATGTACCGCTTTGAAAACTTTTTCTTTTCACCTGGAATTCTTTTATCATATGACAGTTTAAAGAGAATATCGCTATGTCAGCAGCTGAACAGAGAAGAGCTAGCATTTGGGAGTGGACACCAGTGAACCACGCCTGCCCTATGCTTCCCTCCCACACCCTGGCCAGGCTCCTCCACCCTCACCCTTGGCCTGTGAGAGAGTCCCAAGGAAGACTGTTTCAAAACCTTGTAATCTACAACAGGAGCCCTGGTGGTGCACTGAAGCAGCCTTGGCGGTGGCGCAGTGGTTAAACACCCGGCTGCTAACTGAAAGGTCGGAGGTTTGAACCCACTAGCTGCTTCATGAGTCTGTTCCATACAGACTACAGCCTTGGAAACTCTATGGGGCAGTTCTACCCTGTCCTACGGGGTCACTATGAGTTGGAATCGACTTGACAGCAGTGAGTTTAAATTTAAGACACCATCCCAGAAACTATGAGATGTCACAGATTCACAAAGTGGCATTGCCTAGTCCGGAAGCTGTGGGATTTTTAGTTGAAGGTATGAAATGGAGCCTGGAAACAAACCCCAGAAGAGCTTGCAGGGATTAACTCAAGAGAACCACGGAAGGACGACTGACTGCTGTTAAGTGAAACTGAACAGCAACTCGGAGGGAAAACACCTGAGTTTCCCACTTATTCAGAACATAATAATTTCCGATGAGACAAGGAATTAAACATAGATACAAACAAAAACAAACAAACAAACCTGTTGCCGTAGAGTCAATTTGGATTCCTAGCGACCCTATAGGACAGAGCAGAACTGCCCCATGCAGTTTCCAAGGAGTGCTTGGTGGATTTGAACTGCCAACTTTTTGATTAGCAGTCATAGCTCTTAACCACTACGCCACCAGGGTTTCCTAAACATAAAAAAAAAAAAAAAAAAAAATAGATAACATTGAAAAAAGAGAGGGCAGTCGTGGCTCAGTGGTAGAATTCTCACCTTCCATGTGGGAGACCAGGGTTTGATTCCTGGCCCGTCTACCTCAGGCACAACCACCACCCGTCAGTGGAGGTTTGCATGTTGCTGAACAGGGTTCAGCAGAGCTTCTAGACAGAGTAGGAAGAAAGGCCTGGCAATCTACTTTCAAAAATCAATGAAAGCCCTACGGTTCACAACAACCTGATCCGAAACCAATCAGAGGGATGGCACAGGGCTGGGCAGCATTTGTTTCATTGTGCATGGGGTTGCCATGAGCTGGGGGCCAACTCAATGGCAGCTAACAACAACAACATTAAAAAAAATTTTTTTTAAATATATACATGTTGGAAACCCTGGTAGCATAGTGGCTAAGAGCTACGGCTGCTGACCAAAAGGTTGGCAGTTCGAATACACCAGGTGCTCCTTGGAAACTGTATGGGGCAGTTCTACTCTGTCCTATAAGGTCACTGTGAGTCGGGATCGACCTGACACCAACGGGTTTGGTTTTTTGGGGGTATATATATGTTATAATTTAAAAAGAGCAAACAAGAAACCAATTCAAAATGAGCAAATAATTGCTCACATTTATTAACTGAGGTAAGTAAAGAATTTACCAGGATGAAAAATAGAACAACAAAAAACTATAAATCACTTTTTAATGAAATCCAGCCCATGTAGGATGAAAATAAAAGACTGGAAAAAATACTTACAACACCTAGATTAAGTCAAAATCAAAGCAATATGTAAAGATTTATACCAATATATGAAAATACTAACAAAACGCCCAACAGAAAATTGACAAAGGTCGTGAACAGTTTAGACAAAGAGAAATCCAGGAGAAATCAACCATGTAGAAAAATGCTTAATAACGTTATTGTTAAACAAAAAAGCCAAACCGTTGCCACTGAGTAGGTTTCAACTCATAGTGACTCAGGACAGAGTAGAACTATCCCATAGGGTTTCGAAGGAAGGCTGGTAGATTTGAACTACCGACAAAACTCTTCACCACTGTGCCACCAGGGTTCTGTTGTTATTGTTACATGATGTCAAGTCTCTTCGGACTCACAGCCACCCATGTAACAGAGTAGAACAGCCCCATAAGTTTTTCTAGGCTGTAATCATTTTTTTTTTTTTTTTTTTAATCATTACAGGAACAGATTGTCAGGTCTTTCTCCCTCAGAACCGCTGGGCGCGTTTGAACCACCAACTTTTTAGTTAGCAGCCAAGCACTTCACAGTTGCTACCATGGCTCTTTGTAATAACATTTGAAATTTAAAATATGCTGATCCATTCACGAATATTGGAATGCAATATTATACCCACTAAAAGAGTCAGAGAAAAAGCAAATAGCAGAAAGAATTCAGACATACGCTAGATGAGCTGGTTCAAACGCTTCCCGTGGTCCTGTGATTGGTAATATTTACCAGGGTTTGGCAATATTTGTCAAGAGCCATAATCTCTTATTATCTTAAGACTATAATTCAAAACAAGAAGCGAAAAGCTGTATGAACAAAGCAGCCTTAATTTATAATAGTAGAGCTGTCCCAATAACCCAAATATCTAGCAATTGATTTTGGCACATTTACTCGATAGAATATTTTGAAACCATTAGAATGCTAAATAAGTAAAAACATGAACAGTTTTTGATGAGGTAACAAGTGAACATTAGAACTCAAAGTTGTCTGCCCATCGTGCTTAAAATAATGTGGAAAAAAAACAATAGAAGAAGATGGGAGGGAAGAGAGTCAATATGGCCTGTGATTGGGGAGGTCGGTAGATTTGAAATCCCAGTCCTCTGGGCCTCCATCTCAGAGATTGTTGTTGGGTGCCTCAAGACAATTCCCACCCACTGTGAGCCCATGTGACAGCATAGAACTGCCTCATAGCTTTTCTAGGCTGTAATCTTTAGGGGAGCATATCGCCAGGTCTTTTTCCCCCGCTGAGGCGCTGCGTGGGTTTGAACAGCCAACCTTTTGATTCGCAGCCGAGTGCTTAGTCACTGCACCACCAGGGCTCCATCTCAGTGGCTATGGGAGTGTGAACCAACATTGACAGACCACCATCATCGGGAAACCCTGGGGCATGTATTTAACAATGCAAATTCCCCGGGACAGAGCCAGAGCAAAGTGGAGCACAAAGGTCTAACTCACAAAAAAAGACGAGACTTACTGGTCTAACAGAGACTGGAGAAGCCCTGAGAGTATGCCCCACATCCCACACCCTTTTAGCTCAGTAATGGAGTCACACCTGAGGTTCACCCTTCGGCCAAAGATTAGACAGACCCATAAAATAAAACGAGAATAAAGGGGCTCACCAGCCCAAGGCCAAGGACTGGAGGGCAGGAGGGGACAGAAAAGCTGGTAATGGGGAACCTAAGGTCCAGAAGGGGAGAACATTGACATGTTATGGGGTTGGCGACCAATGTCACAGAACAATATGTGTACTAACTGTTTGATGAGAAACGGATTTCCTCTGTAAACCTTCATCTAAAGTACAATTAAAAAAAAAAAGATTTCAGGCCCCCCAAAATAAATAAAAATGTAGGTTCCAGACCAATTCAATCAGGTTGGGGCCCAGGAATTTGCATTTTTAATTTGGGGGGGGTTATTCTTTGATGCACTAAAGGTTGGGAACTGTGGATTACTAGGTGACTTCCAAGAACCATTTTGTGACTTTAGATTTGAATTTTCTACAGGCTATGTAATCTTGGATCTCTAAGCTGAGACCCAGGTGAAATCAGTTCTGTACGGGATGCTGGAGACAGGGAGGTGGTGGGAGGTGCTGGGAGGTCTGGGTCTTTGCCTGGGCTTGTTCTCGTGGGAAGGATACCTGCTTGAACCAGACCCAGCCTGACCAGCCGGAGCCTGCACCACCTTGGAAACCTCTGAGAGGTCCCACTAACCCTTGTCTTTCATCTTGCCCCCCACCCCCAGCGAGGTCGTTCGGACCCTTCCCTCTCTGGAGTCTCTGCAGAGGCTGTTCGACCAGCAGCTCTCCCCTGGCCTCCGCCCACGTCCTCAGGTAAAGGGCCATGGGGTTGGAAAAATGACGCTAAGAGTCCAGGCAAGGGGATGTGAGGACAAGTGTGAGGAGTTAGCCAGTGTCCTGCTAGGCAGGGAGAGTGTATGTGTGGGGGGCAAGGGGTGAGCGCCACTGTAACCTGTACTCCCAGGGAAGGCATTTCCCCTGCCTGACTTCTATTGAGGGGCCCTGGTGGCTGTTAACCAAAAGGTTGGCAGTTCAAACCCACCGGCTGCTCTGCAGGAGAAAGATGTGGCAGTCTGCTTCCGTAAAGATTAGAGCCTTGGAAACCCTATGGGGCAGTTCTACTCTGTGCTGCAGGGTCTCTATGAGTCTGAATCAACTCGACGATTTGATTTGGTTTGGATTTGGACTTCTATTGAAGAATAAAGATTTCAAATTGTGGGCGCACCAGCTAAACTACATGTTGAGTGCCAACCAAGCAGGCAGAACAGGGCCTTTCCCCATGATTTCTCATCAGAAACGGAAAGGAAAGAAAAACATAGGTGTCTAAATTCTTCTTGATCTTACCTCCTGCCCCAGGAAGAGCAAGGTGAAGGGGGCCCCCCACACCTCCTCAGGGCCACGTAGGGTGCAGGGGGCTGACTCCAAGTTGTCATTACAGAGGATCTATGTAACGAAAGGCATCACAGCAGAGTAAAGGGCAAGCCAGAAGCAATATCCCAAGAGAAAATTCTTGCAACAGATATAAGGGACAAAGGATAAATTAAAAAAAAAAAAAAAACTCCTAAAAGTTATTGAGTAAAAACAACTCGGTTTTTAAAAGGGGAAAGGCCATAAATTGATGGTTCACAGAAGCGGGACTAGGAGTGATACACATGTGAAAAGATGCTCAACCTTACCTCCTTAAAAAACCCATTGCCTTCAACTCAGTTCTGACTCATAGCAACGCTATAGGACAGAGGAGAACTCTTAGTAACGGGAAAATGACATTCCAAAAAAAAAAAAAAAAGATTTCTTCTTGCCTATCAGATTTTTTTTTTATCAGATGATTGGCCTAAAGACTGCTAAAGTCACAGTTTGGCAAGGGTGTAGGGAAGCAGGGGTCCTTACAAGAGTGCACCCTCGTGCTATCAGGAGTGGAAATGAGTTTTCTGAGAGGCAGTTTAGCCATTTGTATGGAAATGTCAAATGTACAAATCCTCGCAAGAGCAGCGCTATGCTAGGCAGCTGTCTCAGGGACTACACATGCAGAGAGGTGTTTCTGAAGGTGTTCCTGGTAGCTATGTCTCTAGAAGCAGAAACATTGGAAACCACTGGGGAAAGACGGTTAAAATATGCTGCAGAGTTCTACTACTGTAAGGTCTATGAACAGATGATGAAAGACCCCGCCCACACACACCAAGACATACTATTGGGTGAAAAAAGCAAATGGCAGAACAGTATCTAAAATATGATACAAGTATACTCATAGAAATTACACTGCAAGGATTTATACCCAATGGCCACTCTGGTCCCTAGGAAGGAGGGGGTGAATCTTGGGAGAAGGGGGCTGGGTGAAGGGGGACTACTTGTTTGCTCATATTCTTTGAGGCTTTTTTTTTACTGAGAAAATGTATTTGTGTTCTATTTACACAGTTTAAAACATTAAGACATGCCCCCCCCACCCCCGCCCCGCCACATGCCTGTCGGTTTATTGTACTGTGGAGGCTTTTGGGTTGCTGTGATGCTGGAAGCTATGCCACTTGTATTCAAATACCAGCAGGGTCACCCATGGAGGACAGGTTTTAGCTGAGCTTCCAGACTAAGACAGACTAGGAAGAAGGACCCAGCAGTCTAATTCTGGAAAGAATGTAGCCAGTGAAAACCTTATGAATAGCAGCAGAACATTGTCTGATATAGTGCCAGAAGATGAGCCCCCCCAGGTAGGAAGGCACGCAAAAGATGACAGAGGAAGAGCTGCCTCCTTAAAGTAGAGTCGACCTTATTGATGTGGATGAAGTCGAGCTTTCGGGACCTTCATTTGCTGATGTGGCACAACTCAAAATGAGAAGAAATAGCTGCAAACATCCATTAATAATCGGAACCTGGAACGTACGAAGTATGAATCTAGGAAAATTGAAAATCGTCAAAAATGAAATGGAACCCATTAACATCGATATCCTAGGCATTAGTGAGCTGAAATGGACTGGTATTGGTCACTTTCAACTGGACAATCATATAGTGTACTATGCTGGGAATGACAACTTGAAGAGGAACGGTGTTGCATTCATTGTCAAAAAGAACATTTCAAGATCTATCCTGAAGCACAACGCTGTCAGCGATAGGATAATATCCATACGCCTACAAGAAAGACCAGTTAATATGACTATTATTCAAATTTACACACCAACCACTAAGGCCAAAGATGAAGAAACTGAAGATTTTTACCAACTTCTGCAGTCTGAAATTGATTGAACATGCAATCAGGATGCACTGATAATTACTGGTGATTGGAGCGCGAAAGTTGGAAACAAAGAAGGACCAGTAGTAGGAAAATACGGTCTTGGTGATAGAAACGATGCCAGAGATTGCATGATGGAATTTTGCAAGACCAATGACTTCTTCACTGCAAATAACCTTTTTCACCAACATAAACAGTGACTATACACATGGACCTTGCCAGATGGAATACACAGGAATCAGATCGACTACATCTGTGGAAAGAGACAATGGAAAAGCTCAATATCATCACTCAGAACAAGGCCAGGGGCTGACTGCGGGTCAGACCATCAATTACTCATGTGCACATTCAAGGTGAAATTGAAGAAAATTAGAACAAGTCCACGAGAGCCAAAGTATGACCTTAAGTATATCCCACCTGAATTTAGAGACCATCTCAAGAATAGATTTGATGCATTGAACACTAACGACCAAAGACCAGACGATTTGTGGAATGACATCAAGGACATCATACTTGAAGAAAACAGGAGATCATTAAGAAGACAGGAGAGGAAGAAAAGGCCTACATGGATGTCGGAAGAGACCTGATACTTGCTCTTGAATGTTTAGTAATTAAAGCAAAAGGAAAAAAATGATGAAGTAAAAGAGATGAACAGAAGATTTCAAAGGGCAGCTCAAGAAGACAAAGTATGTTATGATGACATGAGCAAAGACCTGTAGTTAGAAAACCAAAAGGGAAGAACATGCTTGGCATTTCTCAAGGTGAAAGAACTGAAGAAAAAATTCAAGGCTTGAGTTGCAATACTGAAGGATTCTGTGGGGAAGATATTAAACGATGCAGGAAGCATCAAAAGAAGATGGAAGGAATACACAGAAGATGGTCACTATGCCAAAAAGAATTGGTCGACGTTCAACCATTTCAGGAGGTAACATATGATCAGGAACCGGTGGTACTGAAGGAAGAAGTCCAAGCTGCACTGAAGGCATTGGTGAAAAACAAGTCCCCAGGAATCGATGGAATACCAATTGAGATTCCTGGATGCAGCCCTGAAAATGCTCACTAGTCTATGCCAAAAAATTTGGAAGACAGCTACCTGACCAACTGACTGGAAGAGATCAGTATTTATGCCTATTCCCAAGAAAGGTGATCCAACTGAATGTGGAAATTATTAAACATCATTAGTATCACCTGCAAGCAAAATTTTGCTGAGGATCATTCAAAAGTGCCTGCAGCAGTATATGGACAGGGAACTGCCAAAAATTCAAGCTGGATTTAGAAGAGGATGTGGAACAAGGTGTATCATTGCTGATGTCAGATGGATCCTGGTGAAAGCAGAGAATATCAGAAAGATGTTTACCTGTGCTTTATTGACTATGCAAAGGCATTCGACTGTGTGGATTATAACAAATTGTGGATAACATTGCGAAGGATGGGAACTCTGAACACTTAATTGTGCTCATGAGAAATCTGTACATGAATCAAGAGACAGTTGTTCAAACAGAACAAAGGGATACTGCATGGATTAAAATCAGGACAGGTATGCGTCAGGGTTGTATCCTTTCACCATACCTATTCAATCTGTATGCTGAGTAAATAATTGGAGAAGCTGAACTCTATGAAGAAGAACCTGGTATCAGGATTGGAGGAAGACTCATTAACAACCTGTTACGCAGATGACAGAGCCTTGCTTGCTGGAAGTGAGGAGGCTTGAAGCACTTACTGATGAAAATCAAAGACCATAGCCTTCAGTATGGATTACACCTCAACATAAAGAAAACAAAAATCCTCACAACTGGACCAAGAAGCAACATCATGATAAATGGAGGAAAGATTGAAGTTGTCAAGGATTTCATCTTACTTGGATTCAAAGTCAGCACCCATGGAAGCAGCGGTCAAGAAATCAAAAGATGCATTGCGTTGTGCAAATCCACTGCAAGAAAAACCTCTTTAAAGTGTTGTAAAGCAAAGATGTCACCTTGAGGACTAAGGTGCACGTGACCCAAGCCATGGTGTAGAAGTACAACCAGAATGCTCCTTAGAAGGAAGGGTAGCAAGACTACATCTCAAATACTTAGAACATGTTATCAGGAAGGATCAGTCCCTGGAGAAGGACATCCTGCTTGGTAAAGGAAAGGGTCAGTGAAAGAGAGAAAGACCTTTAATCAGATTGATTGACACAGTGGCTGCAACAATGGGCTCAAGCATAGCAACAACTGTGAGGATGGCGCAGGACTGGGCACTGTTTCGTTCTGTTGTCTATAGGGTCTCCGTGAGTCGGAACTGACTCGAAGGCACCTCACGACAACAACAACAACAAAAAAAAAGTAATCAGAAAACGAGAAGTAATTTGCTTTCCTAGAAGTGTATGATGCCACAAGCTATCGAAAGGAAAGCTAATTTGCTCTGTAAACGTTCACCTAACGCACAATAAACATTTTTTTTAAAAAAGCAAGTGAATGATGGACAAATTTCCAGGAAAGTAGAAGCAAACCTAGGCAAAACAGGGACCTCTTGCAGGCACTAGAATTTAAGTAGTTTTTTTGAAGAATGCATGGATTAGAGGAGAGAGAAGCACCTAAGGAGATAAGGCAACCATTGGTGCCCAGCAGAGGCAAATGTTAACTGGTTATGATAATGGTGGACAGTGGTTAAGAGCTTGGCTGCTAACCAAAAGGTCAGCAGTTTGAATCCACCAGCCACTCCTTGGAAACCCTATGGAGCAGTTCTACTCTGTCCTATAGGGTCTGTATGAGTCGGAACCGACTCAACAGCAGTGGTTTTTCGGGTATGAAGACGGTGATAGTGGTGGTGGGGAGATGATTTGGTGGTGGGTGGTGATGGAGGTGATCGTGGAGGTGCTGTGGATGGTGGTGATGACGTTGATGGTGATGGCAGTGGGGATGGTGGATGTGATGATGAAGGTAGTGCACTACTGGATGGAGAACTGAAGTAAAAAACGAGTATAGCCTGGCTGATACATTGAGCAAGGTGTGTGAGGTAAAGATACATCACCTGGTTGGTGATCACCTTCATCCCATTTTCCCTGGCATCGAGTTAGACATACATGTGTCTGATCTTCTTGCCCTATTTCTGGAGGGCGGGAATGGTGTCTTAGTAACTCTACTTCTCCAGCACCTTGGAGCATGTCTGGCGCAGAATAGGTGCTTAGTAAGGGTTTGTTTTGGGAAGGAATGATTGAGACAGTGGACTTGGTCCCAGACAGATATGGGTTCAAGTCCAGCTCTGCCATTTACTAGCTGTGTGGCTTCAGACAAGTAACTTCAGCTCCTGGGCCTCACATATCTATTGAGCAAATACATTGAGAACCTTTGTTGGCCAGGCGCTAATCTAGGCACCAAGGCTGCAGCACCAAACACGATAGACTGGCCCAGCTCTCATGAACCTTCTGTTTTAGCGGGAGAAACATACAAAGAACAAAGAAACAGAGGAGACCACTTTAGCTGAGAGTCCTTGAGTGGCACAAATGGACCACTCGTGTTCCTAACCCACCCAGAGGCACCTTGGGACACAGGCCTGACCATCTGGATTCAAAAAAGCTCACAGCCTTGAAAACCATAAGGAACAGTTCTACCCTGCACTCGTGGAGGCACCATGAGTGGGAACTGACTCGATGGCAGCTAACAAGGATAACTTTCACTTGAAATGACTGACATGGAATAAAACAGGGTGATGGCGATAGGGGTGGCTCAGTGGTATTTTAGCTAGAGTGGCCAGGGAAGACTTCCTTGTGGATCTGAGACCAGATGCCCTTCCTGGGTGAAATCCAAGCTCGAGGCCATGTGCAGATCAGGAGTGAGGGATGAGTGGGAGATCCCCTGGGGGGTGAGGGACTGGATCACACAGAGCCGAAGAGGACAGGGAAAGGAGTTTGGATAACTTCCTCCCTGCAGTGGGAAGCCACGAGGCTTTGCAGCAGTGGGGATGGCCGTATTCTGGACGTAGTGCTGGAATACCTACGCGGTAAAGAGACAAAAGGTCATAATCCAGGACGATCCTAGAGTTTGGCTTATGCAACTGAATGGTGAGGCGAGATGAGGCGCACAGGGGAAGCAGTTTTCAAGGGAAGGAAAAATGAATATGGTTTTTTGGCCATGATAATTTTGAGATGGTTGTAGATATCCTTGGTTTCCTTGTCTGCAAAAAGGGGGATAATGATCGTGCTCATAAGGCCGATCGGAGGATGAAATGACACAAGGCTGCCCTCACTTCCTGTTCTCTTCCGTCTCCCAGGTGTCTGGTGAGGCCAGTCCCATCAACATGGTGGCCAAGCTCAGCCAACTGACAAGTCTGCTGTCCTCTATTGAAGATAAGGTACTTGTGGGGCTCTGGCAGCTTCTCTTGGCTTCTCTTTGGGTCCCTCTTGGCTCAGAGAATGCACAGGTGTGCAGGCTCTGAGCTGCCCTTTGACCCTCAGTCCCAACACTGCTGCCTTCCCCACACCTCTCAGCCTGAAGGGCCTTGTGTGCTTGTGCTCACAGGTCAAGGCCCTGCTGCATGAGGGTCATGAGTGTCCCCACCGGCGCACCCTCATCCCTCCGGTCACCTTCGAGGTAAGTGGAGCCTGGGCTTGTGCCCCACAGCTGGGAGATGGGGAGCGTTCTGGTCCCGGTGGAAGGAGAGTTTTGGGCTTGGGCTGTAGAAGGGCAATGGGCTGGATGGCCGAGAATGGCGGCTGGAAGAGCTGCGTCATTGTGAAGATGATTAAACGTTAGGATGGGGGTCCAGACGAATCTCTCAGGGAAGGAGCTTCTCATTGGTCCAAGGTGCCATAAACGTTGTCCTTCTCAAGATGGAGGTGATGAGAGACATTAAACAGGGGTCCCCGGATCTGGCTGCAGAGTAGTCCCCAAGAGGAAACTTAGAAGAAAAAAAAAATACAATTCTTGTCCTTTCCCTGAGAGTAACTGAATTAAAGAAAAATTTTTTCTTAAAATTCCTCAGAGATTCTGATGCAGCCAGCCCAGTGCTGGTCCCACGTTCAGAAATCCACCCCCACTCCCCAGAGTCCTCTCTAGCCCTGGTGATAATTCTGTCTTAAGACACGTTTCCATTTTCTGAGCACGCCTAAGCAATTTCTTTTTTTCTAATTATTGCAAGTCAGTGTGCAATCATGGGTTGTAACGGGGCTGAGAGTTTAAGTCTGTTCCTAAAATCCATTCTGGAAGCAGGTACACATCGGAGGAATGAGTGTTGTCAAATTAATCAGTAAGTGAACCATTCTCCAATCATTTCAGCTGTTTCCTCCTCCACCAAACCCACTGGCAGAATAGCTCCATCTATACAGCTGGTCTCCTTCCCGCTTGAGCGATTCTTGGAGATACTCTGGAAATGTGGACGTGTGGCCCTCAGCGAGGGGTGGCTAAGAAATAAAATCCTGGTGGTCCCCACACAGACAGCAAGGGCGTGACTGACCAGGGGCTGTACCCAGAACAGACAAGGGGCTCAGAGGCTGGTACAGCAAACCCCCAGACAGAAACAGGACAAACAGCCCCCTCCTCTCCGCAGGTAAAATCAGAGTCCTTGGGGATTCCTCAGAAAGTGCAGCTCAAGGTTGACGTTGAGTCTGGGAAACTGATCATTAAGAAGTCCAAGGATGGCCCTGAGGACAAGTTCTACAACCACAAGAAAAGTAAGGCCCCCGCCTGCCCGTCGCGACCCTGCTCTGTGCGTGCCTTTGCTGGGGAGCGGTCAAGAGCAGAAGCTACATGTCTTAGTCACCTAGTATTGCTGCAACAGAAATACCACACGTGGGTGGGTGGCTTTAAAGACCAGACATGTATTTTCTCACAGTTCCAGAGGCTAGATGCCCGAATTCAAGGCGTCAGCTCTAGGGGAATGCTCTCTCTCTCTCTGCCTGCTCTGGGGAAAGGTCCCTGTCCCTTTCAGCTTCTTGTAGCCCTGGAGTTCCTGGTTCCTTGGTGATCCTAGCCCCGTCTGTTTGTGCTTGTCTCCGTGTCTAATCTGTTCTTTCTATAACTCAAGCGTGATTAGGTGTAGGGCACACTCTATGCTGATTTGACCTCATAAACATAACAATAACACGTGGTTCCCAAACAGGATCGCATCCACAGGTATAGGGGTCAGGATTCTGACACATATTTTAGGGGAGACAGTTCAATCCACAACACAAGTCCTGCCAGGCACATTCATTCCACTCCTGTGTGAAGCTGGCCCCTCTCCTGGGGTACCCCCGCCCCTCGCCGCTGCCTGTGGGACTCCTGTTCATCCCTAGGCTCCCCTCTCACACCTCCTCCTTGGGACCTGTGGGGAAATGGGTTCACACCACTTCTGTTACACTTGGCACACCCTGCGGTGATGACAGCTCTGTGTGCGTGTGCGTGCGTGTGTGTGTGTGTGTGTGTGTGTTTCCTCCCCGCTAACAGCCAACCTGACCCATCCTGTCACCACACACTGCCTGGTACAGGCCCTGCCCCTGCACAGATAAGGTGCTAAAAGATGTTTGATTGACTGCTCCAGGCAGTGTTTTTACAAAAGGTGAACATACTCAGCTGCTAACCAAAAGGTTGGAGGTTCGAGTCTACCCAGAGGCATCTTAGAAGAAAGGCTTGGTGATCTACTTTCAAACAAACAGCCACTGAAAACCCTGTGGAGCACAGTTCTACTCTGACATGCCATGAGTCGAAATTGACTGAACTTAGCGTGGTGTTGAAGTACATGGACTCTTCAACTAAATTGTCTAAATTCACGCCCCAGCTCTGGCACTTAGCAGCTGTATGACCTTGGACAAGGCACCTAACCTCTCTGGGCCTCAGTTTCCTCATCTGTAAAATGGGGGCTATAAGGATTAAGTGAATAATATATGTGATGAGGCTACAATAACAACTTAAGGTCGTGCCAGCACATAGTAGCACTCTGAGGGTCAGCTGTCATTATCAGTGTGTCCTGAGCAACGAGACTTCGCATTTTTGTTGTTGTTAGGTGTCATCAAGTCGGGTCTGACTTATAGCGACCTTACATACAACAGAACAAAACCCTGCCCAGCCCTGCACCATCCTCGCAATCACTGCTACATTTGAGCCCATCGTTACAGCCACTGTGTCAATCCACCTCATTGAGAGTCTTCTTTTTCACTGACCCTCTACTTTACCAAGCATGATGTCCTTCTCCAGGGACTGATCCCTCCTGATACCATTTCCAAAGTGTGTAAGACATAGTCTTACCATCCTTGCTTCCAAGGAGCATTCTGGCTGTACTTCTTCTAAGACAGGTTTGTTCATTCTTCTGGTAGTCCATGGCATATTCAGTATTCTTTGCCAACGCCATAATTCAAAGGCGTCAATTCTTCTCCAGTCTTCCTTATTCATTGTCCACCTTTTGCATGCATATAAGGCGATTGAAGATACCGTGGCTCGTGTCTGGCGAACCTCAAAGTGACATCTTTGCTTTTTAACACTTTAAAGAGGTCAAGTTTTGTACCACTGAATACATTCATCAATAAAACAGAAAATATTGATACAGTAAATGTTTATGAAGAAGCTGTTGTGGGCAGGATACTGGAGTCCAGGGCAAGCAGGGCGGAGAAGCTCCTGCCCCCATAGAAATTACAATTTCGTGCACTGGGTGCCAGTAAACACTCAAATAATGAACCTGGTGGCACAGTGGTTAAGTACTCAGCTACTAACCTAAAGGATGATGGTTTGAATCTGCCGTCTGGTCCATGGGAGAAAGATGTGGCCGTCTGCGTCTGTAAGGACTACAGCCTTAGAAACCCTATGGGGCAGTTCTGTTCTGTCCTATAGGGCCGCCATGAATTGGAATTGACTAGATGGCAGTGAGTTTGGTTTGTTTGAGTAATAGGGCAGAAAATAACGGGGGAAGAGGGGGTACTTTCCATGGGGAAGGCAAAGAAGGCCTGAGGAAGGGGTATGTAGCCAAGACCCCAAGATTGAGAAGTGGCCAGTCCAATGAGGGTCTGAGGGAACAGCACGTGCAGACCCCTGAGATAGGTGCAAGTGGGGCATGTCTGAGGAAGAGCAGAAAGGGGCCTGGGGGGATGAAGATTACGTGGCATTCGAGTCCAGGGGATGGTCAAATCGCTTACCCATTACCCGCTGCTGTCAAGTTAGTTCAGACTCACAGCAACCCCCTAAGACAGAGTAGAACTGTCCCACAGGGTTTCCAAGGGTGTAATCTTTACGGAAGTAGACTGCCACATCTTTCTCCCATGGAGTGGCTAGTGAGTTCAAACACTCACCTTTTGGTTAGCAGCCAAGTGCTTAACCACTGCGCCACCAGGGCTCCTTGGTCAGATCTCTTAGGGCCTGAGAAACCTGATATATTCTGTGGGCCCTTCCCCCCAAATAAATTCCCATCTCCACTCAGTGTTTTGTGTTCCATCTCAGGAGGTCTTCAGACGCCCTGAAGCCAAAGGCCACCTGGTCCTCTAAAGTGTTTTCAGTCTTCAGGGTCTCAAAACCCACTTAGTGAGACCTGCTTAGGTTGCTACATTCATTGTTGTTGTTAGGCTGGTTCTGACTCATAGTGACCCAAGGTACAACAGAACGAAACACTGCCCGATCCTGCGCCATCCTCACAGTCATTGTTGTATTTGAGCCCATTGTTGCAGCCGCTGTGTCAATTCATCTCAATGAGGGTCTTCCTCTCTTTTGCTGACCCTCTAACTTACCAAGCATAATGTCCTTCTTCGGGGACTGATTCCTCCTGGTAATATGTCCAAAGTATGTGAGATGAAGCCTCATCCTCCTTGTTTCTAAGGACCGTTCTGGTTGTACTTCTTCGAAGACAGATTTTTTTCGTTCTTTTGGCGGTCCATGGTATATTCAATATTCTTCGCCAACACCACAATTCAAAGGCATCGATTCTTCTTCGGTCTTCCTAATTCATCGTCCTGCTTTCATATGCATATGAGGCGAATTTTCATTTAGCAAATGAAAATACAGGTGACCTGGTTAAATTTGAATTTCAGATAAACAATGAATACATTTTTAGTATAAGTATGTCCCGTGCAATATTTGGGACATCCCTATACTGAAAAAAAAAATGTTTTTCCTGAAGTTCACATATAACTGGGCCTCTGTAGTGCCTAACCCTAGGCACAGTCAACATTTTTTCCTCTTAATTAAGTAGTATGAGAATAGAAAAGAACAAAATAGAATAAAGTAGTGAATATCAAAACGGTTTTGTAGGGAGTAAAGATGAATTTTTTTTCATCAAACTTGTGTTGTATTTACACACACAAATGTGTGTGCATGAGGTCACCATGTAAAACATATTTCTTCCTGAGGGTCACAGGCACAGGAATAGAAGGGTGCAAGCCCTGGGTTGGAGGCTTTCCCTGATGTTTGGAAACAGAGGACTCTTATCATGGTGGAAGGCTGACTTGTGCGAATGGAATGTTCTGGGGTGGATTCTGAACCTTATATGAGTAAACTTCAAAGTGCAAAGTGCCATATACACCTTGTTGTTAGGTGCCTTCCAGTCGGTTCCAACTCATAATGACTGTATGAACAACAGAATGAAGCACTGCCTGGTCCTGCCTATTGTTGTTGTTGTTAGGTGCCATCGAGTTGGTTCCAACTCATAGCAACCCTATGAACAACAGGACAAAACACTGCCTGGTCCTGCGCTATTCTTACAATCGTTATGCTTGAGCTCAGTGTTGCAGCCACTGTGTCAATCCACCTCATTTACGGTCTTCCTCCTTTCCGCTGACCCTGTACTTTGCCAAGCATTATGTCCTTCTCCAGGGACTGATCCCTCCTGACAGCTTGTCCAAAGTATGTAAGATGCAGTCTCGTCATCCTTACTTCTAAGGAGCCTTCTGGTTGTACTTCTCCCAAGACAGATTTGTTCATTTTTTTGGCAGTCCATGGTATATTCAATATTCTTCGCCAACACCACAATTCAAAGGCATCAGTTCTTCTTCGGTCTTCCATATTCATTGTTCAGCTTTCACATGCATATGATGCGACTGAAAATACCATGGCTTGGGTCAGGTGCACCTTAGTCTAGTAGATGCATAATAAAGTTGGCTCCCACCACCACCATCATCATTATAGTTTTCCTTGCAGAGTGGCTGGGAGGAAGCTGAGATTTGAAGCTGAAAGAGGCTGTGAGGAAGGCAGAAAGCAGTGAGGGGCAGATCAGGAAATAAAGCCCCCCGCGCCCCTGACACTGGCGTGTGACAGGCCCCTCTGTAGGAGCCAAGTGGGCTGGAGAAATGAGGAGGTAGTGATGGTCTGAGCAGGAGAGCTCTATACTGAAACCGAGCAGCTTAGAACTCTGCTTTCCTTCTCATCTATCAAGGGAAGGAGTGCACCCAACTTTGATGGGAGGAAGTAGACACCTGAGACTGAGACATTGTCAAGAGGAGCCTCTAAAAAACTCATAGTCTCTGGCCTGGGTTCTGAGAAGCACCGTGAATAGGCCGATGGGCTCTTGTCAGTTTAATTCTTTAAGCATCTTCTTTGTGCCAGCACCAAGTCATGAGCCCTTCCTCCAGGAGTTTGCAACTGACAGTTGGGCAGGGGTTAGTCTACATGCCCAGTGCCCACTTAGCCCAAGGGAGCATTGATTAGTCTGCTGTGGGGGTACAGGGAGGTATCACACCACAGAGACAGCACTGACCTGGGCTTTGAAGGGTGAATAGGAGTTCATCAAGCACACAAGGCCAGAGGGCAGGGCACTTGGGCTGAGAGGCCTGCATGTGCAGACAATAGAGCAGGAGGCCAGGAATCACACTGCCCAGTGTGGCCCTGAGGGACGGGCAGAAAGGCATGGGGTCTCAGATATGGGCAGAGCCCTGAGTGTCAAAGTTAGGGCTGGAGACTTTCTGGGGCTGAAGAGCACCAACAGGTCTGAACCTGTACCTTTGTGGAATTGTGGATGGTGGAAAGTTGCCCTCAGTTCAGTGCTGGGCAAAAGAACCGAGCTGCAGATCCGTGGCCCAGAGGACCGAACACAACTCAATGGACCTTTATGGGGCTGGTCTGTGAGCCCTCGGAAGGGAAGCTTGATGCCCAGAGCCTGCCAGTCCAGACCTTCTGGGACCACACCCACCTGGATTCTGTCCTCCCTGTTGGTACAGTGGAGTCGTGTTCACAATCCCCTCTCTTCCAACAGGGCAGGATCTTTATCTCATACACCCAAGAGTAGCAGGGCCTACCACAGGACCTGGTACTCAGTAGGTGCATACTAAGAGATTGCTAATGAACAATTAATATGGGTTTCATGAAGGCAAGGATTAGGGTCCTTTTCATTCACTGCTAAATGCCCAGAGCTTAGAACAATGCTTGTTGTTAGGTGCCATCGAATCGATTCCGACTCATAGCCATGTGACAGAGTAGAACTGCCCCCATAGGGTTTTCTTGGGTGTGATCTTTACAAAGCAGATTGCCAGGCCTTTTGTTGCCCAACCCTAGAAGGTGGGTTCTGTCTGGTGTGCTCAGACCTGCCAATAATCTAGAGACCGGCCTTTGAGAAAGAGAGAGTAACTTTACTGCAATGTGCAGAGCAAGGAGCCGAGAGAAGGTTCCTCAGATCTGACTCCCTGAGTGGTGGGGAAACAGGGCAAATTGGGCAACAAGATGGCAGCCGAGCTGGCGTACTGGGGAGGGAAAATTCTAGAAGGAATACATAGGGAAGATGTTGCAGGAATTATGGCAGCCAGGAAACAGGAGGTGATGTTCTTGTTGGACCTCTCGCTTCGGAAAGGGGTCCAGGTGAAGATTTTCCTTCTGATTTTTTCCACTATTGCTGCGTCCTCCGTTGTGGTCAACTAATGATCACAGCTGCCCCTTCTACACATGCAGGGCCAGGCCAAATCTGACTACGGTTGGTTTAAGGCCGTCTTTTCTAATGGAAATTTACTGGTTACACTTTGTCCCATGGAGTTGCTGGGTGGGTTCAAAATGCCAGCCTTTCAGTTAACAGCCAAACGCCTAACCATTGTTCCACCAGGTGTCCTTGAACAGTGCTTGGCACAAAGTGATCAGTAAATGTGTGCTGAGTTAATGCAGCATGCATGAATGAATGAATCTGAACACATGACCATGTGTCCAGGTAGTTTTCAACCGGCATTGAAAGGCAGGCAGTGTGGCTCAGGGGGCAGGGCTCTGGATTAACTTGACAATACTGTGACCTTGTTACTTAACCACTCGGAGCCTCCTTGTGCTCATCCATAAAATGGGGATTCATAGAGGCCCCTCTTGGGGCTGTTGTGAGGTTGGTGAGATAAGGCATGTCCTTAGCACAGTGCCTGGCTCATGGTTATTGTTAAGTGTCCAAACATGGTTATTATTATTATTAAGTGTCACTGGCCTGGAAGATGTCTTGGGTTGCAGCCATCAGCGCTCCTTGTCCTGTCCCAGTCACCATGTGCATTCAAGGCTTTGGTGTAGTGCGCACAGGAAAAGAGGATCACTGTGTGACGACACCATAGTGTGTTCATGCACTGTGCACCTACTATGTGCTGGGCACTGGCAACGCCATGGGTAGCGAGCCAGGTGCTGCACTAGCTCTCAGGGAGGTTCCAAGTAGTGAGGGCCAAGGAGGAAATAAACATGTGCACAAATACACAAACCAGAAAAGCATGAATGAAAGAGAGCTAAACCCTCACTGTCCACGGTGTGACGTCAATATGTAATAAGCCCAAAATCAAACCTGTTGCCGTCCAGTCAATTCCAACTCATAGCAACCCTATAGGACAGAGTAGAACTGCACCACAGGGCTTCCAAGGAGTGGCTGGTGGATTCAAACTGCCAACCTTTTGGTTAGCAGCCGAGCTCTTAACCACTGCACCACCAGGGCTCCTGATGAGTCGGAATCGACTCTACGGCAATGGGGTTCAACATGTAATAGGAGGGCTCTGAAACAGGAACGTCAGGAAGCAGCCATGTAAGCCTGTTACCTAGAGGCATGGAGTCAAACTCCCCAAGACGCCATTAAGAGAGTTGAAGGTGGTTGCCTCTAGGGCGCGGGACATAGGAGGGACTGGGGGTCATGTTGTTTGTAAAAGTCTCGTAGAACTACTTGACTTTTGTGTGTATGTGTGTAATTCCCATTTATGTAGCCCCTCATCTCCTTCTCTCCCTCTTGAGAAATGTTTTTTTAAAAAATGAGGAAATGGGGACAAGATTATTTAGCCTGAGGGGTGAAACGCTCCAGAACTATTTGACTTTAAATTGTTGATAAAAAGTTAAATTTTTTCAATTAAATTTACATATACGTTAAGAGCAAAACGAGGGAAGGAAGAGGAGGGAGGGAGGGAGGGGAGAAGAGAGAGGAAGAAAGAAGGGAGGGAAGAGGGAAGGGATGGATGGATGGGTGGGTAGGTGGGTGGGTGGATGGATGGATGGATGGATGGATGGATGGATGGATGGATGGATGGATGGATGGATGGACGGGTGGGTGGGTGGGTGGGTGGGTGGATGGATGGATGGATGGATGGATGGATGGATGGATGGATGGATGATGGAAAGGAGGAAGAGAGAGAAAGAAGGGAGAGAGGGAGTGTCTTAGTTATCTAGTGCTGCTGTAACTGAAATACCACAAGTGGATAGCTTCCACAAAGAGAATTTTATTCTGTCAGTCTAGTAAGCTAGAAGCCCAAATTCAGGGCACCCAGTTCCAGGGGAAGGCTTTCCCTCTCTGTCAGCTCTGGAGGAAGGTCCTCATCATCAATCTTCCCCTGAACTAGGAGCTTCTCAGCACAGGGATCCCAGGTCCAAAGGACACGCTCTGCTCCTGGCACTACTTTCTTGGTGGTATGAGGTCCCTGTGTCTCTCTGCTTGCTGCTGTCTTTTATATCTCAAAAGAGAGTGACTTAAGACAGAATCTAATCTTGTAGATTGAGTTCTGCCTCATTAACATAACTGCCTCTAATCCTGTCTCTTTAACATCAGAGAGGTAGAATTTACAACACACAGGAAAATCACATCAGATGACAAAATGGTGGACAATCATACAATACTGGGAATCCTGGCCTAGCCAAGTTGACACATATGTTGGGGGGAGGGGAGGGACACAATTCAATCCATGATTAGGGAGGGAGGAAGAGAGAGGAAGAAGGAAGGGATGGATGGAGAAAGGAAGGGAGGGAGGGAGGGAGGCCAGACAGTCAGACACACTGGCTCTGCTCTGGTCAGGCCCCCTCTTGCCTGTTTCAGCAGTATCATGGCATCCACCAAGCTCAGCCCCTCCAGGGAAGAGCAGTCAGGAGCAGAGGGGCACAGGAGACCAGACCTGAATTCCGTGCTCAGCCTGGGCGCAGGAAAATCGGGGGAGTTGGTGGTCGGGGCCCAGGACACAATGGGAACCCTGCACATATTGGTTGAATGAGTGAACAGATGAACTTCTGTTTCTCTTAAGTCCTGCAGCTCGTCAAGTCTCAGAAGTTTCTTAACAAGCTGGTGATTGTGGTGGAAACAGAGAAGGAGAAGACCGTGCGGAAGGAATACGTGTTTGCTGACTCTAAGGTAAGTGGGAGCGAACTTCTCAGACGGCAGAGAGGGGAGCAGGGGACACGTGTTCGAACCTCACCCTGTGCTGGGGGTGAGCTCCGCTAGCTCTCTGGGCTCTCACAACACCCCACTGCGCACACTGGAGAGCTGAGCTCAGAGGGGCCAGTGGCGATTGAGCGGTCACAGCTCTGTGACTCCAGGGTCTGTGTGCTGTGTGCTGCCTCCAGCAGAGAGGGCACGTCCCTATCACCTGAACCTCTCCCAGCCCCAACCTGATTGGTGCAAACGGTGTGCATGCAACTACTCACCTAAAGGTTGGTGGTTTGAACCCACCCAGCGGCACCTCGGAAGAAAGGCCTGGTGATCTTCCATAAAGATTATAGCCAAGAAAACCCTACAGGGCAGTTCTATTCTGTCACATGGGGTCACCATGAGTCAGAATGGGTTTGGTTTTTTTGTTTGTTTGCTTCTCTGGGATGGGCCATAAGACCCTCTGGGCCACCCCTGGATTTCAGTCTGAACCCTCACAGGGCTGTGTCCCACAGACTTCCGTTTCTGTCCTCTGCCCCACCCTGCAGGAGTGAGAGGCCCCTGCCAGCGCTGGCTCCTGCAGCAGGAGGTGGTACCGGCCACAGGAAAAACCCTTAGGACCCAGGGGCTCTCCGCAGCCAAAGGCAGGGTCTCTGACAATCAAACTAGGGGCTGAAACCCATCCTGGTGGCCTTACTTGGCTTATGGCTCAAAGAGAAGGCAGTTTCTTAAGACTCTAGGCGCGTGTTTCCAGAGGGCTCACCTCGAAGTCTGTGCCGATAGACCCACCTCTCGGTTTCCCTGATGCCGACCGAGTCTGTGGAAAGGGTAAGGTGAGGGGGCGGAGGCCTTCCTGAGTCTGTCTGCCCTTCCGTCCCCAGAAGAGAGAAGGCTTCTGCCAGCTTCTCCAGCAGATGAAGAACAAGCACTCGGAGCAGCCCGAGCCCGACATGATCACCATTTTCATCGGCACCTGGAACATGGGTACGTCCACCTATACCTCCACCCTTCCAGCCTGCCTCCTTGGCTCCACGTTCCCCTCAGGCATCTTCAACAGGGGTCAACGACTGCCCCCCCCCCCAAGTCCCCAGCCCATCTCTAAATAATTGCACCCTTTACCTGAGGCAGTGGGTAAGAGAAATGAGCTCTGGGATGCTCACACCCCAAGAGCAGTCCGAACCAAAACCAAACCAAACCCACTGCCGTCAAGTTGATTCTGACTCATAGCAACCCTATAGAACTGAGCAGAATTGCCCCACAGGGATTCCAAGGAGCGCCTGGGGCATTTGAACTGCCAACCTTTTGGTTAGTAGCCGTAGGTCTTAACCACTGTGTCACCAGTGTTTCCAGAGCAGCCCAAGTTCGGTCTAAATTGGAAAGTTCTAGGTAAAGTGTCCAAATACCTAGGTGAAGAGGTTCTTGGGTGTTTTGCCAGCCTCGGGCAAGGCAACTTGCCAAGGCCGATCACACACACCCTCTAGGGAAAAAAAAAACCCACCTCTGAGTAGGGTTGCCGGATTTAGCAATAGAAGATAGTAGACAGGCAGACAGACAGTTAAATTTGAGTTTCAGATAAACAAATAATTTTCAGGTATAAAGATTCTCTTATAAGTAAATAAATACAGCCCCCCCTCCATTAAATTTGAATTTCTTATAAACGACAAATGATTTTTTAGTGTAAGTCTTCAACTAGAAATAAACACATACGTGCAGGTGTGCACACCAGATGTCCAGTTAAGCGTGGATTTCAGATAAGCAGATAATACATGCGATATACTTCATTCCCCGTTGTTTATCTGAAGTTCAAATTAACCTGGGCATCCTGTAACCTGTCCAGCAGCCCTCCCAGTCTCACCTCCCCTTTGTCTTGAGCAGAGTCAGCCCCCCTTCCCCATCAGGGCAGGTAGTTGCCTTGGCTGGCCTTGTCTGGGGAGAGGGGATGGGCATCGGCCCTTCACAGAGGGGTGGGGGTGATCTGGAAATGAAACCCAGCCCTGGCCAGCCCTGAGTGGAGGTCGGCTGGGAGCCGCTCCTGGGTCTCAGCATCTCCTGGTGGCTCCTGATCCCGCCAGCTCATCCTCCTACCCCCTGCCTCCCCCACTCCTACCTTTACCAGTCGAAGCCCATCACACCCTGGCTGGTGTCCCGGGGGGTTCTGTGCCCTCTTCTGCCCTTTTTAATGCTTCTTATTGGCCGCGTGACTTCTTCCCCTCCCGCCTTGGGGGTCCATGCACAGGGCATGTGGCCCCTTTCTGCTTGGTCCTCTGTGAGCAGGGAGAGCTTCTACCTGGCTGGGCAGAGTGCCTGTGGTCCCATTGCCCAACTGCAGGGGGCGCCCTTCACACAGAAGATGGTGGGGATGGACCTGGCTGGCGCTGTGCCACAGAGGGCTCTGGGGGTTGTCCGGGAGTGCGGGATACAGCGGTGGTCAAGTTAACTTACATTCTTGGCTTCTCGGCACTCAGGAGCCAAGGTTACCTCTTTGGGGAAAAAAAAAAAAGTTTACTCACCTTTCATGGGTATTACAAGGAGAAAAAGACCTGTCATCATTCATCAAATGAGCTGTTTCAACTCATTTTTCCACATGGAAATGGAGTGGGGTTTCCATGCTCTTCTTATTTCTTAGGCCGCCTGCCTCCACCAGGTGCCGTCGAGTCGACTCTGACTCATGGCGGCCCCACGTGTGTCACAGTAGAGCTGTGCTCCATGGGGTTTCATTGGCTGACTTTTAGGAAGCAGATCTCTAGGGCTTTCTTCTGAGGTGCCTCGGGGTGGCCTTGAACCTCCAGCGTTTCAGTTAGCAGCCCAGTCCTTAACTGTCTGCAACACAGGGACTCTGTTCTCAGGCTAACCTCTCACATCTTTTGGTTCTCAGCTTTGCTGACTCCCGTCAATGGGTCGGGGGCAGGGGTGATGCCACGGGAGAATTCTCACCTTCCATGCGGAAGACCCAGGTTTGACTCCCACCCAATGCACCTCATATGCAGCCACTGCTGCCTGTCAGCGGAGGTTTGCATGTTGCTATGAGGCTGAACAGGTTTCAGCAGAGCTTCCAGGCTAAAACAGACTACGAAGAAAGGCCTGGTGATTTAATTCCAAAAATCAACCATGAAAACCCTGTGAATCACAACAATCCAATTCGCAACTGATTGTGGGGATGGCGGAGGACCGGGCAGTAGCTTCGTTCCATTGTGCATGCGTTGGGGGCCGAGTCGATGGCAGCTAACCACAGCGGCAACTGGTTAGAAGCCTTAGTCCTACACTTAGCTTACTTGGCTGTCTCTCCAGTAGAATGTAAATTCCTTGAGGGCCAGAAGTGTGTCTCAATTTCTACCATTAGCCCCAGAGCCCCAGGCAGTGTTAGAATATTGTTCAAATAATTCGTTGCCCTAGGGAATCTCCACCTGTTTCGATTATCTTCAAAAAGAAACTTCACTGAATTCAACCCTGCCCAACATCCTGGGAGATAGTGGTACCTAGTCTGGCTGCCTGAATGATTTGGTGTGGTCTAGGTTGGAGGTTCGAACCCAAGCAAAAGCTCCTCAGAAGACACGCCTGGCGCTCTGCTTCCAAAAGGTCACAGCCTTGAAAACCCTATGGAGCAGTTCTCCTCTGCACACATGGGCCCACCACGAATCGGATTCAACTTAAGGGCAACTAACAACAGCCCCCATGCCTCTCCCACACTCTGTTTGTAATTCTCCTGATGTTGTTGACTGTGCCTTTGACTCACTTGGTGTTGGGTTTTGCTGTTGAAGGTAACGCCCCCCCTCCCAAGAAGATCACGTCCTGGTTTCTCTCCAAGGGGCAGGGAAAGACGCGGGACGACTCAGCAGACTATATCCCCCACGACATCTATGTGATCGGCACCCAGGAGGACCCCCTGGGAGAAAAAGAGTGGCTGGAGATCCTCAAACACTCCCTGCAGGAGATCACCAGCATGACCTTTAAAACGGTGAGGCTCCTGGCCGCCCCAGGTGGGAGTCTCGGGGAACAGGACAGGGCTCAGCAGGGGCATCCCAGGCACAGGCATGCCTGTAGCTGCCAGCCTCCAAAGCTGTCTGGTTCCCATGTGTCCCCTCACTTTCCAGGGCCAGAGAGATGCACCCAGGGGTTGTGCTCCAAGATTGGTAGGGTCCCTGGGAGGTTGCTGGCAGTCACTGGGTTCCTCCTTGTAGGAGGAAATCTTTATTTCACCGAAACACTGTCACGTCTTGGTCCCTCTGCTTGTCTCTCACCTGTAGGGCACTGTCAGGAGCCCCCCGAAGTTTGGGGTGCCCCACCCCTGGGGGGTTAGGGTGGGTGTGGACCGCCGCCTTCTGGGCTCACAGCACACGGCCACAGGGCCCCAGTGTCACATGCTGTCCCCCCCCAGATGGCCATCCACACCCTGTGGAACATCCGTATCGTGGTGCTGGCCAAGCCGGAGCATGAGAACCGCTTCAGCCACATCTGCACCGACAACGTCAAGACGGGCATCGCCAACACGCTGGGTGAGCGGGACTGTGGGTCTCCCGTAGCACGCATGTGCCCGAACTACGGCGACCCGCTCGTCCTGGGCAAACCAGGGCTCCCGGTTTTAAACATCAACAGTCTCACCACCTGGAGCCCCGCAGTCTTGGGCAAATTGGCATGTTGGTCTCCCAGCCTGACCTCTCCTGGGGGCTGTGCCAGCGCTTCTCAAACTCTGCCGTGCAAGTCCATGTGTGTGAGTCCGTGTGTATGAGTGTGTGTGAGGCATGAGTGAGTCAATTATGTGCAGGTGTGTGTGTGAGTCCATGTGTGTTAGTGTGTATGTGACTGGGTGCGTGAGTCCCTGTGTGTGAGTCCCTGTGTATGTGTGAGTCCATGTGTGTGAGTGTGTGTGTGAGCATCTGTGTGTGGGAGGCATGAGTGTGAGTCAATTATGTGTGGGTGCCTGTGTGAGTCCATGTGTGTGAGTGTGTATGTGAGCAAGCATCTGTGTGTGTGAGTCTGTGTGTGAGTTCATGCGTGTGAGTGTGTGTGTGAGCATCTGTGTGTGTGAGGCATAAGTGTGAGTCAATTATGTGCAGGTGCGTGTGTGAATGCATGTGTGTTAGTGTGTATGTGAGTGTGTGTGTGAGTCCCTGTGTATGTGTGAGTCCATGTGTGAGTGTGTATGTGAGCATCTGTGTGTGTGAGTCCGTGTGTGTGTGAGTTCATACGTGTGAGTGTGTGTGAGCATCTGTGTGTGTGAGGCATGAGTGTGAGTCAATTATGTGCAGGTGCCTGTGTGAGTCCATGTATGTGTGTAAGTCCCTGTGTATGTGTGTATGAGTCCATGTGTGTGAGTCCCTGTGTGTGTGTGAGTCCATGTGTATGTGTGTATGAGTCCATGTGTGTGGGTGTATGAGTCCATGTGCGTGGGTGTGAGTCCATGTGCATGGATGTGAGTCCATGTGTGGATGTAAGTCTGTGAGTGCGAGTCCGTGTGAGTCCATGTGTACAAGTGTGTGTGAATGTGTGTGAGTCCATATGTATGAGTGTGTGTGAGTATGTGTGTGAGTCCATGTGTGACTGTGTGTCGGCCCACATCTGTGAGTGAGTATCTGTGAGTGTGTGAGGCATAAATGTGAGTCTATCACAAGCGGGTGTGAGTCTCTGTGTGTGAGTGTGTGTGGGGGTCCCTGCGTGTGAGTGTGAGTCCCTGTGTGTGTGAGTCCATGCGTGTGTGAGTGTGTTTGAGTCCCTGTGTGTGTGAGTCCACGTGTGTTAGTGTGTGAGTCCCTCTGTGAGTGTGAGTCCCTGTGTGTGTGAGTCCCTGTGTGTGAGTCCATGCGTGTGAGTGTGTGTGAGTGTGTGTTTGAGTCCCTGTGTGTGAGCGTGTGGCAGCAGGCGGGGGGCGGGGCTGAGGGTGACTGCGAGCTCTGGTGGCAGGCAGGAGCCAGGCCCATGCAGAGTCTCTGAGGTAACAGGAAATACAAGTGCTGCAGTGGAGTGTGAAACGCTCTCTCAGCTTTTCTGCCCTCAAACCACAAACTGCCGCATCCACACCCCCTTTTCCCTCCTTCCTTCCTGACTCCGTGGAGGCACCAGGAGGCCCTGTCCTGAAGCCCACACCCTTCTGCTGCCCAGGAACCTCCTTCTAGTCCGTTTCCCATCTTGCCTGGGTTTCCAACACCCTCCAGCGGCCTCTTCCGAACGGTGTTTAACATGCTCAGCCCCCTGGGGGGCAAAACACAAGGCACCTCCTCACCAGCCCTCCCCTCAGCTCTGCCCAGTCCTCTTTTACCATGAGGAAGCCACTGTGAGTCAGGAACCGTGCTGTGCTGGTGACAGGGGCCCTGCTCCCATGGACCCCACAGACAGCACCTGAGCAGTCAGAAACAAGATGGTTTCCAAGAGAAACCCAGGCCAGCAAAGGAATGTGTAGTGGGAGGGGCAGAGAGGGGCCAGGTGCTACCTGAGAGGCCTCTCTGAGCAGGGCACAGGGCAGCAGTCCAGGGGTGAGCCTCCTTCCAGATCTTCCTCTTGACCTTCTGGCTGCTTTCAGCTCTTGTTCTGATTGCAATTGTCCCTGCTCTGCCAGGCACAGGGGGAGCCGAGGGTCCCTCTTAGAAGGAGATGCCAAGAAGATATTACACCAGCAGCCTCCTCCTTCCACCCCACCAAGAACCCCAAAGTTCGTTCACTCTCACCCCACACCTGATTCCTGCCCAAGTGAGCCGGGCCAGTGCCTGAGCTCCCTCAAACGTTTTCCGGGGGAGGAGCAGCAATGCATTCTGTGTTTTCTCCTCAATCCAGGTCATCCATGGACCCCCACCCCAAAAGAATCTGTTTTCTTTTCTCCTCTTTCCCTCACTGTTTCTCTCAGTCTTTACTAGTAGCGTTTCTTTACCTTGATTTTCCCACCGTTTGGAGTCCCTGAGTGGTGCAAATGATGAATGCGCTCGGCTGCTAAAAAAAAATCAGCCATCGAGAACTTTGTGGTGGACAGTTTTACTCTGACGCATGTGGTGTTGCCAGGAGTTAGAATTGACTCGACGGAAATTGGTGTGGTTTTTTTGTTGTTGTTTTGACATGTTTAAGCTGTTTGATATCTTGACTTTTTCTTTCTCCCTCTCCCCACAGGCAACAAGGGAGCCGTGGGGGTGTCCTTCATGTTCAATGGCACCTCCTTGGGATTCGTTAACAGCCACTTGACTTCAGGAAGCGAAAAGAAACTCAGGTAACTAGTCGTCTGCTGGGGAGCCTGTATTTGGAACACACATACACACACATCTGTGCACCGTAGTAGTCCACACAGCCCTCTGCTGGGACCCTCGGGGGGCTCTGAGTGGTCTCATTAAAGGCAGCTGCAGCCCAGGCATGACCTCCACACGTGGATGAGCCTCATCTGGAGGACAGAAAAGCCATTTCCTCATCTCATTAACCCAAGAGACCTAAATGCCACTCCATTTCAAAAGGGAAAATCCCTGTCTGGGGCATCCTTACAGATCAAAGCCCATTTTGCCTGTCGGTGGCCGGGTTGTGAAGACAGCCATCTAGAGTGTTCACTGTTTGCTTACCGGCTAAGGGGATCACGCTGTGCTCCCAGGCTCTGCCCTCTGCAGCAGAGGCTGGGGTGTTCGGTCTTGATTCCACACCCTCTTTGAGACCCACCAGTGGCAAAGTGGGGAACCGATGACACCATGCTAAATGACTGCTTTTTTGTTTAAATAGACGAAACCAAAACTATATGAACATTCTCCGGTTTCTGGCCCTGGGAGACAAGAAACTGAGCCCCTTTAATATCACTCACCGTTTCACCCACCTCTTCTGGCTTGGGGATCTCAACTACCGCTTGGAGCTGCCCGTCTCGGTAAGGAGCTGCTCAGTGGGGCTGTGGTTCCACAGGACAGGGCTTCCTTGAGTTAGCTCCGAGTGGAAGGTCATTGTGAGGCGGATTGGGCTGAGCTGGGCCAAGGCAGCTCCTCCCCATCTCAGGGACTCGATGCTTCTCCAGTTACGGAGCCTCAGCTTTTCTTTCCAGCTCCTTCTGCTCCCGGCTAGTTCCCACATAACTGTCATGCCCACCCCCCTCCTCACCATCACTCTGCATTCTGGGTATCCAGCTAGCTGGCAATAGCCCCTCAGCTTGGTGGTCCCAAATCCCCCAAGAAAGGCATCTGAGGAGTCAGTTCATCTTATCTCGCCAAATTGTAGGTCACTCTTCAGCCTAAGGAAGCCATTCCTTGAGTGGGATGTCCACCCACTGTCCAGTCAGCAGTGGTCAGTGGACCGCTTGGCACAGAACACAGCCTTGCTCCCTCAGAAGGGGGAGTGGGCAGGCATGTACCAGAGGACACAGCTGGAACCAGAGCTTGGTTCTTTGGTGCTCCTGAAAGATGGCGCATGGGACAGGCAAAGTTGTCACCCAAGCAAAATGATGCCTGCTGTCTTAGTCACCTAGTGCTGCCATAACAGAAATACCACAAGCGGATGGCATTAACAAACAAATTTATTCTCTCACAGTCTAGGAGGCTAGAAGTCCAAATTCAGGTCACCAGCTCCAGAGGAAGGCTTTTTCTCCCTCTGTCAGCTCTGGGGGAAGGTCCTTGTCATCAATCTTTCCTTGATCTAGGAGCTTCTCAGCACAAAGACGCACTGTTCTGCTGGCTCTTATTTCTTGGTGGTATGAGGTTCCCTATGTCTCTATGCTCACTTCTCTCTTTTATATCTCAGAAGAGATTGACTTAAGACACAACGTAATCTTAAAGGTTGAGTCCTGCCTTATTAACATAATTTCTGCTAATCCCACCTCATTAACACCATAGGGGTGGGATTTACAATACATAGGAAAATCACATCAGATGACAAAATAGTGGGCAATCACACGATACTGGGAATCATGGCCTAGCCAAGCTGACACACATTTTTGGGGATACAATTCAATCCTTAACAGGGGCCCAGATGGCCACAGATTTAGGGCCAGGGTTTCCCATTTTCTCCTGGGTTTACAGCAGGCTGTGTCCATTCCCTCAGAGATGGCGAGGCCTGTCTAATGAAGTGTTGACAAAAATAATACTAAAAATCAACATGCATTCTAGAGCCATGGAGGCTGAACGAACCCCCAAAACTATTGCCCTGAGATAATCTTTAAACCTTTACCAAAAATATCCCCTGAAGTTTTCTTAAAATCAGACAATAGTTTAGCTTAACTCGTAAAAAAAACAAAAAAAGTCTACCTTGAGCATTATGCTCTTTTAAGACCTATATGGAATCAAATTGACAACTACTCGAAAGACTAGATAGGAATCTTAGGGGACAGAGAGTTTATGTCAGTGGGGGAGGAACAACCAGGAAAAGGAGGGTGAGAATGGTTGCCCAACTCAAAGAATGTAATCAATGTCACTGAGCTGTACATATAATATTGGTTGAATTGGTGTATGTTTTACCGACTATAACAAAATAAATAAAAAATTTTAAACAACCAAATGCAAATGTAGAAAGTCCATATGCAAACCTGGAATAGCCCAGAATTTATGTTATCAGAGTGATTGTTCACTCACCACTCCTGCCAGGTTTTCCTAATAAACAGTTGAATGCTAAGAAGCGATACCAGCCTAGCAACCCCTGGGAATCCAGGATCTGGGACTCCAGGGTCAGGGACTCCAGGGTCAGGGACTCCAGGGTCAGGGACTCTAGGGTTAGGGACTTCAGGGTCTCAGGGACTCCAGGGTCTCAGGGACTCCAGGGTCAGGGACTCCAGGGTCTCAGGGACTCCAGGGTCAGGGACTCCAGGGTTTCAGGGACTCCAGGGTCTCAGGGACTTCAGGGTCAGGGACTCCAGGGTTAGGGACTCCAGGGTCTCAGGGACTCCAGGGTCAGGGACTCCAGGGTTTCAGGGACTCCAGGGTCTCAGGGACTTCAGGGTCAGGGACTCCAGGGTTAGGGACTCCAGGGTCTCAGGGACTCCAGGGTCTCAGGGACTCCAGGATCTCAGGGACTCCAGGGTCAGGGACTCCAGAATCTCAGGGACTCCGGGGTCAGGGACTCCAGGGTCTCAGGGACTCCAGGGTCTCAGGGACTCCAGGGTCAGGGACTCCAGGATCTCAGGGACTCCAGGGTCAGGGACTCCAGGGTCTCAGGGACTCCAGGATCAGGGACTCCAGGATCTCAGGGACTCCAAGGTCTCAGGGACTCCAGGGTCAGGGACTCCAGGATCTCAGGGACTCCAGGATCTCAGGGACTCCAGGGTCTCAGGGACTCCAAGGTCTCAGGGACTCCAGGGTCAGGAACTCCAGGGTCTGGGACTCCAAGATCTGGGACTCCAGGGTCAGGGACTCCAAGATCTGGGACTCCAGGGCCCAGTGTAGCCCAGCAGGCAGATGGCGATGGCTCATTGTTATGTCAGTGAGAAAAGGGTGCCTTACCAGTGGCCTGGGCCTGTCTTGTCTCCAGGAGGCAGACACCATCATCCAGAAAATCAAGCAGCAGCAGTATGCAGACCTCCTGGCCCACGACCAGCTGCTCCTGGAGAGAAAAGAGCAGAAGGTTTTCCTGCACTTTGGTGAGCACAGCAGACCTCTTCCCTTGGGCCCCGCCAGCCACCGTCAGGTCTCCCCGTCCCCCGACATCCTCACCAGGGGAAGGATTATGCCTGGAGAAGAGGGAAGCTTGGTCAGACACGATACATGGGGAGATGTCTTACTCTCTCAGTGCTGTGTAACGGAAATACCACAAGCAGGCGGCTTTTTGAACAACAGAAATTTATTCTCTCACGGTTCAGGAGGCTAGAAGTCCAAATTCCAGGCGCCAGCCCTAGGGGAAGGCTCTCTCTGCCTGCTCCAGGGGCAGGTCCTTGTCTCAGCTTCTTTATCATTCTGGGCATTCCTTGGAGATCTCCAAGTGGCATCTGTCTTTCTCCCGTTTGTCCTCACTTCTCTCTGTATTTTATCTGCTCTTTTTGTATCTCAAAAATTGTTAGGTTTAAGACATACTCGACACTGATAGGAAACCCTGGTGGCATAGTGGTCAGGCGCTACGGCCGCTAACTGAAAGGCCGGCAGTCCAGATCCACCAGGCGCTCCTTGGAAACTCTATGGGGCAGTTCTGCTCTGGCCTGTAGGGTCGCTGTGAGTCGGAACGGACTGGAAGCCAACAGGTTTGGTTTTTGTTTGGTTTTCTACACTGATACAGCCTCATTAACACGGCAAAGAAAACCCTGTTCCCAAATGGGATTACATCGACAGATACAGGGGTTAGAATTCCAGGACATAGTTTGGGGGGACACAGCTCAATCCATAATGGGAGACAAAACCGAAACCAAAGTCTCTCTGTTTCAGAGGAGGAAGAGATCACATTCGCACCGACCTACCGTTTTGAAAGACTGACTCGGGACAGATACGCCTACACTAAGCAGAAAGCAACTGGGGTGAGTCCTGTTTCCTAGGCATCGCCCCTGCCCTCATCCCCGCCCCTCCTCCCTGTTCCCATGAGGGTGGGTAGAAAGGGAAGAGCAGCCTTACCCACATGGCAAAACAGTAATAATAATAGTTAGAAATCGCACGTTGATTTGTGCAGCAGAGTAAAAACTGTCACAGGGTACAGGTAGAGGGGTCTGTCTGAGTCAGAAAGAAAGAGGGGGTGAAGGTACCAGAGATTCTGAAGTCGTGAGGAGAATGAGTGAGGGTGCCAGGCCAGAGGAGCTGATCTCATCTCTGAAGCGGAGTCCAGGACTCCTGAAAGTGCGGGGCGTGGTGTAGAGTCGGTGGGGACCTGACCCAAGTGAAAGGGTGTAAAGCCTTCTATGTGGAATTTCCAAGGAGCCCTGTTGGCACGATGGTTAAGCACTCAGCTGCTAACCGAAAGGTTGTGGTTCCAACCTACCAGCAGCTCCGTGGGAGAAAAGACCCGGCGATCTGCTCCTGTAAAAATCACAGCCTAGAAAACTGTATGGGGCAGTTCTACTCTGTCCTATAGGGCCACCATGAGTCAGAATTGACTCGACAGCACACAACAGCAGCAACAGCGTGGGGAAACTCTATAAGGAACCAACAGCAGATGAATTAGTTCAAAGATCGCAGAGGCCGCTGGTCAATCTTTCCTTTGACTGGTCTAAAACAAAAGAAGTAGCAGGCATTGGGCAACGCCTGTCTCTCTGACTTGCAGATGAAGTACAACTTGCCATCCTGGTGTGACCGGGTCCTCTGGAAGTCGTACCCACTGGTCCATGTGGTGTGTCAGTCCTATGGTGAGTAGAACCTAGGGAGAGACAGACCAGGTCTGGACGATTGCATCAAGCTGGGAGGGCTGACCACCATCACCTGAAGGGCTCACAACTCAGAGCTGCCATCTGCCCGTCTGTAAGATGGGTGCGCTCACGGCCACCCTAGCCATCACCCGAGGAGTTGATGCCCCACACCCATCACCGAGGCTGCAGCATAATTAATATCCCCTGGCTAGGGGGACATTTTCTAAAGAAATCCCATTTCGTTTCTTTTGAAAAGAACATATAAGGCTTGAAACATGAAAGTGCTCTTTCTGTAGGTCAAACATGATGAAACGTTGGCAAGTTCATATGGTTCAGCCTAACACGTAAGCAGACACATGGGTTTGGGGTGGTGAAGTGAAAGTGATGAAGAAGGCATAATGTGTGTCTTAGTAATAGTGCTGCTATAACAGAAATACCACAAGTGGGTGGCTTTTTAACAGCCAGAAACTTACTTTCTCACAGCTCAGGAGGCTAGAAGTCTGAATTCAGGGTGCCAGCTCTAGGGGAAGGCTTTCTCTCTCTTTCAGCTCTTCAGCTTCTATTCCTTGGTTCCTTGGTGATCTCCATGTGGCGTGCCATCTACCTTCCCCCATCTCTGCTTTCTCCTCTGTCCTAATCTGCTCTTTTTATATCTCAGAGGTGATCTGCTTAAGACTCACTCTACAATGACAACCTCTGAACATAACAAAGAAGACACATTCCCAAATAGGATTATGACCACAGGTTATAAGGTTATAAGGGTTAGGATTTACAACATGTATTTTTAGGGGACACAATTCAATCCATAACAACATGCAATATTAAAATAAATAGTTATGAGATACAGTATCAAAACAGTTAAGAAGTCATTGTTAACCCTGAAAGTTGAAGGTGCACTGAAGGTATTCATTATTGCTTGAGGGCTTGTTCTTAAAAGCTACTGCTTAGTTCCCATAATTTGCAAAGTAGGACCTTAAAAATTCACAGAGCGGAATTACTTGGAACACCTTACTGACGGAGAATCATGTTACTGTTTTTAAAACATCGCAAATTTCTAGACAGTGGCATCCGAATGGGGATGGAGGTTGCTCTCCTGGGTCCCAGCATGCATCTCACCTGATGAAATCACAGGTCCGGGTGGGCCCTAGATGGACAGCACTAGCCCAGGCCAGTCCCACAGCTGAGCCCTCCAACCCACCCCATGCCCTCAGAGCCGGGGTCCATTGGGGCCACCTCCCAGGCCGTAAGGGCACAGCTTTATTGTTCAATAAAGGTCTAAAATATCCTGAGAACATTTTTAAAAAGCAACTTGCCAACCCTTTAACTTGTCCCTGTGTCTTAGTTACCACAAGTGGGTGGCTTTAAAGAACAGGAATCTATTTCCTTACAGTTCAGGAGGCTAAAGTCTGAATTAAGAATGGAGCTAGCTCTAGGGGGTGACTCTTCCTTCTTTCTGTTTCTGGTAACTGCAGCCATCCTTGTAGATGGTATCTGTCTCCATTGTCTGTCTTTCTCTTTTCCTTATGTGTGTTTATTTTGGTCTTTTAAAACTCAGAAATGATTAGATTTAGAACCCATCCTACTCAGGGATGACCTCATTAACATAAAACCCAATTTCCAAACAGGATCATATTTACAGGTATGTTGTTGTTGTTGTTAGGTGCCATCGAGTCAGTTTTGACTCATAGTGACTGCATGCACAACACAAAACAATGCCGAGTCCTGCACCATCCTCACAATCATTGTTATGTTTGAGTCCATTGTTGCAACCACTATGTAAATCCACCTCATTGAGGATCTTTCTCTTTTTCACTGACCCTCTACTTTACCGAGTATGATATCCTTCTCCAGGGACTGATCCCTACTGATAACATGTCCAAAGTATGTGAGAGGAAGTCTTGCCATCCTCACCTCTAAGGAGCATTCTGGTTGCACTTCTTCCAAGACATGTGCTCCTACTTCTGGCAATCCGTGGTATTTTCTGTACTCTTGGACAGCCCCGTAATTCAAATGCATGAGTAGTTCCTCAGTCTTCCTTATTCACTGTCCAGCTTTCACATCCATATGAGGTGGTTGAAAATACCAAGGCTTGTGTCAGGTGCACCCTAGTCCTCAAAGTGACATCTTTGCTTTTCAACACTTTAAAGATGTCTTTGGCAGCAGATTTGCTCAATGCAATACATTGTATGACTTCTTGACTGCTGCTTCCGTGGTTGTTGATTGTGGATCCAAGTAAAATGAAACCCTTGACAACTTTAATCTTTTCTCTGTTTATCGCGATGCTGCTTCTTGGCCCAATTGTGAGGATTTTTGTTTGTTTATGTTGAGGCATGATCCATACTGAAGGGTGTGGTCTTCGATCTTCAACAGTGAGTGCTTCAAGTCTTCTTCACTTTCAGCAAGAAAAGTTGTGTCCTCTGCGTATCTCAGGTTGTTAAGTAGGCTTTCTCCAAGCCTGGTGCCATGTTCTTCTTCATATAGTCTAGCTTCTCAGATTATTTTCTCAGCATGTAAGTTGAATAAGCATGGTGAAAGGATACAACCCTGATGCACACCTGTTCTATTCAAACAACTGCTGCTTGGTCTATGTACAGGTTAATTGTTCTGGAATTAAGTGTTCTGGAATTCCCATTCTCTGCAATGTTATCCATAATTTGTTATGGTCCACACAGTGACTGCCTTTGCATAGTCAATAAAACACAGGTAAACATCTTTCTGGTAGTCTCTGCTTTCAGCCAGGATTCATCTCATATCAGCAGTGATATCCCTCATTCAACGTTCTCTTCTGAATTTGGCTTGAATTTCTGGCAATTCTCTGGCTATGTACTACTGTAACTGTTTTTGAATGATCTTCAGCAAAATTTTACTTAGTGTGATAGTAAGGACATTGTTAGATAATTTCTGAATTCTGTTGGATCATCTTTCTTTGGAATGGGCACAAATATGGATCCCTTTCAGTTGGTTGGTCAGGTAGCTGTCTTCAAATTTCTTGGCATAGACGAGTGAGTACTTCCAGTGTTGCATCCGTTTATTGAAGCATCTCAGTTGGTATTCCGGCAATTCCTGGAGCCTTGTTTTTCATCAATGCCTTCAGTGCAGCTTGGACTTCTTCCTTCAGTACCATCGGTCCTTGATCATATACTACCTCCTGAAATGTTTGAACATCCACCAATTCTTTGGACTTCTTCCTTCAATACCATTGGTTCATGATCATATGCTACCTCACATTAACCAATTCCTTTTGATACAGTGACTTTGTGTATTCTTTCCATCTTCTTTTGATGCTCCCTGCATGTTTAATATTTTCCCTATAGAATTGGATATTCTATATCCAATATTGGATATTGCAACTCAAGCCTTGAATTTTTTCTTCAGTTCTTTCAGCTTGAGACGCGCCAAGCACGTTCTTCCCTTTTGGTTTTCTATCTCCAGATCTTTGTACATCTCATCATAATCCTTTACTTTGTCTTCTTGAGCCACTCTTTGAAATCTCCCGTTCAGCTCTTTTACTTCATCATCTATTCCTTTCGCTTTAGCTGCTCCATGTTCAATAGCAATTTCAGAGTCTCTTCTGACATCCATTTTGTTCTTTTCTTTCTTTTTAATGACCTTTGCTTTCCTCATGCATGATGTCCCTAATGTCATTCCACAACTTGCCTGGTCTTCTTCAGTCTTTAATGTTACAAATGCGTCAAATCTATTCTTGAGAAGGTCTCTAAGTCCAGGTGGGATGTACTCAAGTTCATACTTTAGCTCTCATGGACTTATTTTAATTTTCTTCAGCTTCAACTTGAACTTGCATTTAAGCAATTGATGATCTCTTCCACTGTTGGCCCCTGGCCTTGCTCTGACTGATGATAATGAGCTTCTCCATCGTCTCTTTCCACAGAGGTAGTCAGTTTGATTCCTGTTTATTCCATCTGGCAAGATCCACATGTATAGTTGTCATTTATGTTGTTAAAAAAAGGTATTTGCAATGGATAAGTCATTGGTCTCGCAAAATTCTATCATGCGATCTCTGGCATCGTTTCTATCACCAAGGCCGTATTTTCCAACTGCTGATCCTTTTCCTTTGTTTCCAACTTTTGCATTCCATTCACCAGTTATTATCAATGCATCCTGTTTGCATGTTTGATCAATTTCAGACTGCAGAAGTTGGTAGAAATCTCCAATTTCTTCATCTTTGGCATTAGTGGTTGGTGAATAAATTTGAATAGTAGTTGTATTAACTGGTCTTCCTTGTAGGCGTATGGATATTATCTTATCACTGACAGCATTGTACTTCAGAATAGATCTTGAAATGTTCTTTTTGCCAATAAATGCAATACACATTCCTCTTCAACTTGTTATTCCTGGCATAGTAGACCATGTGATTGTCCGATTCAAAATGGCCAATAGCAGTCTACTTCAGCTCACTAATGCCTGGGATGTGGATTTTTATGCATTCCACTTCATTTCTGACAACTTCCAATTTTCCCAGATTCATACTTCGAACATTCCATGTTTTGATTAATAATGGATGTCTGCAGCTGTTTCTTCTCATTTTGAATCATGCCACACCAACAAACGAAGGTCCCAAAATCTCGACTGCATCCACGTCATAGGTCGACCCTACTTTGAGGCGGTAGCTTCCCCCCAGTCATATTCTGAGTGCCTTCCAATCTGAGGGGCTCGTCTTCTGGCACCATATCAGACAATCTTCTGCTGCTATTCACAGGGTTTTCACTGGCCAGTTTTTCCAGAAGTAGGCTGCCAGGTCTTTCTTCCTAGTCTGTCTTAGTCTGGAAGCTCTGCTGAAACCTATGCACCATGGGTGACCCTGCTGGATTTGAAATACCAGTGGCATAGCTTCCAACATCACAAGAATATGCAAGCCACCACAGTACGACAAACTGACAGATGAGTGGTGGAGTTAGAGGTATAGGGGACAGGATTTCAATATATATTTTGGGAGGACACAATTCAATCCATAACATAGAACAGCCTCTTCCATTGGTACCACAAACCTGTACCCTCCACTCAGCCTGACTCCTTGCCTCCGCTCATCCTGATTCACATAGCACTGAACCCTCCCTGACTTCTTCCTACCTTCTTCCAAACTCTTTTTAGGGTGATACCCTCTCCACCTTCCCTCCTATCTCCCAGAAGGGTTGCCCTTTTTCCTAGCTTATCTGTTCACTGGACCCAGACTCCCCTTCCTCCTTCTCTCCCAGTACCAGTGTCCTGTCTCTCTTCCTTCTCGGCTCGGTCTCTTCTCCATTCTATCTCATTGATATTCCATTGGGCTTTCTGGTGGCCATTAGCCAATGAGCGTTTTTTCATGTATTTCTTTTGTAAATGTTCTGCTCCTATCCTTTGGTTGTCTGTAGGGTGGGGTGTTTGTCCTTTTCTTGCTGATTTGTCACAGCCTTCTAGAGAAGGATATCAGCTCTGTTTTAGAGCTTTCTTCGTTTCCTGTGCTGTTTTTCCTTTAAAGGCTGGTGTGTCCTGGAATTTCATCCCCCGCCCTCATCCCTTCTCATCCTTCCTGTCTTTCCCATGGATCCCACACATTCTCCTGGATTCAATTTCCACCTAATTTCATGACTTCAAATCTTTATCCCCAGCTCTGAATACCCAGTTTCCTGCCAGAAAGCTCCTCGCAGCTATCTCAGAAGAATTCAGGATTTCTAGAATGGTGCCCTTCTCTTATCCCCCAGACCTGCTCTGCTGCCTTCCCTTCTCCTCCGGGCTCCAAGCTCCTTAACCAAGGTGTCTACACTCACTCTCACTCTCTTCTGACCCTGCGAGGCCTTGTGGAGTGAGGGAAGGTGCCCTAACTCTCACTGATGAGCTGAGTGACCTTAAGTCTCCTTCGCACTCTGGGCCTTGGGCTCTCATCAGTCAAATAAAGTGATTAGACCAGAAAATTCCCCATGGTTCGTACTCCGTGATCTATTCAAATTTCTGCAAGTCTTTAGGAAAAACTGACACAAGCACATTCTACCCATGAGAAGACAGGGTCACACATTGTCTTTCACTGGGCCTTTTAAGCCATGTTGTACAGTTGATAAGATAGCTGGTGTGAAACCCTGACCCCACTGGAGGGTTCTAGAAATGTAAACTTATTTTTTCCATGGCTTTGCCATCCTCAGCTCAGAGATGTCTTCCCTCCCCTGCAGGCAGTACCAGCGACATCATGACGAGTGACCACAGCCCTGTCTTTGCCACATTTGAGGCAGGGGTTACCTCCCAGTTTGTCTCCAAGAATGGTGAGTTGTTGGCAGGATCCGTTTCCCTCTTCTCCACAAAGACAGGAGGCCTCGGGCATTCAACTTTGGGCTGCAGGAACTGGTTGTCTGCCTTAGATGAAGTCTCATCCTTCAGGGCAAGTCCACAGTCCGTCAGTCTGGTCCTCTTCATGTCCAAGCCATATCACAAGTTTTATTCAGAGGCCTTAATTGCTCTGTGTGGCAAATATGTCAGCTTTTTGAGCCTCTGTTTTCGTATAGTCTGGAGAATTGAATTAGTCCGTGTTTTCCCGGATATGGTACATGTACCACCAAAGACAATTTTGGGTGGGAGGTGGATGAACATTTTTAAGTAATGCGTTTATTTTTGTATGTTTTAAATTTGTTTCTTCTGTGTAAGGGAAACACTGGTTTTCCATTTAGTTTTGTGATATACATTCTTATTTAAATACATGTATTTAAGTTTAAAAAGTGAGTCTATTTAAAGAAAACATTAAGTAAATATTAGTTTGGGTGCACGGTAGGTGGAAATGGTAAAAATCGTGAAGATGGGAAGCAGATGACTGAGTTGTAGGAAACATTTTGATAAATAAGATGCAGGTTTGCAGGTAATTTCTCAAATAATCCAGGCCGTTCCTGGCAGCCAGGGCACGCTTGTCCCAGCAGGGGCCTGGAACATTCTCTGTAGCATGTCCAGCCCTGGGCCTGGCTAACATGGGGGCAATGTTGCCTCCTCCTCTGCCTACCCCCTCTTCTGTGATCAGAGGAAGGCTGAGTGTAGGGTACCAAACATAGGTGGGAAGATGGTCTCGCTCTGTGTCCTTCACTCTGACAGGAGGGACATAGGTGAAGTGGAACACTGTCCTCTTGGGACATTCTTCTCCAACTGCTAAGTTGAATGTCCAAGAGCCTGGCAGTGTGATCTCACCTCTCCAGCCAGGCCTGGACCTACCATCCTGTGTCCCTCCTAGTTCTGGTCACTGTGCATTTCCGGAAACTTCCTAGCCTTTAGGTTCCACCATCTCCCCTTTCTCTGAGTTCCTGTAGCATGATGGGTAGAACATACCATCTTACCCTCTGTTACTGGGTAGATTGTCCTTGGGATCAAGTTTGGCTTCCTCCAGTGGGACTGGAACTCATACATAGTAAAACCAAACCCAAACCCATTGCCGTCAAGTCAATTCCTACTCATAGCAAAGGACAGAGTAGAACTGTCCCATAGGGTCTCCAAAGAGTACTGGTGGATTCAAACTGCTGACCTTTTGATTAGTAGCCAATGCTTAGCCACTGCACCACCAGGGCTCCCATACATAGGTCGATACTCAAAAATACCAATTACCTGAATTGAACATTGTTTGAATGTCTACCTAAGCAGAACTTTGGTGCCATGGGATTTAAAAAAGAAAAGAAAGAAGGCAGGATGGTAGGGAGGAAGGAAGGAAATGTTTGTCCCTGCTCTCAGTGGCTCAGAATTTATATGGAAGGACAGAACGTGTGTTCAAAACTACAAAAGCTTTACCTAAATTAACGCAGATCATGAGCAAGTTGACTGAGTACAAATGAGTGTAAGGAGCCCAGAGTAAGGGATGGGGAAACTGTGCCGGAGGAAGAAAGAGTGATCTCTCATTACCTTAACTCAGATCTGAATAGACTTGGAGATGGAGCAACTGAGCCACTACACGAATTCTCTTTGCGGAACTAATGGGGAGACTGAGGCAGTGAGGCTAAGGGCATCGCCTGAGGCCACGAAGTTTAGTGGCAAAGCTCAGACTAAACCCTAGGTCTCTCAATCCTTGAACTCCTCCCTCTTTTGGCTCTGCTTTCCACCATGCCCAGCTCATGAGTCATCAGAGAGGCCATAACCCTTGTCAAGGGATTCAGTGAAGTTGGAGGGTCTTGTAGCTTTGCCTTGAGGAAAACCTCTCCTCCCACCTAGATGCTGGCCTTCCTTGGGCCCTGAGAAGCTCAGAGTTGGAAGGGTGGTGTGAAGGGCGCCGTCTCCAGGCACGTTGTGGAGTTGCATGCCTGTTCTCACCTGTTCTAGGCCCTGGGACTGTGGACAGCCAAGGGCAGATTGAGTTTCTCAGCTGCTTCGCCACACTGAAGACCAAGTCCCAGACCAAATTCTACCTTGAGTTCCACTCCAGCTGCTTGGAGAGTGAGTGGTTGTTGAACTACCTTTTGGTTGGGGTGGGCCAATGCTCTTTCTCATCCATGGTCATTTTCCCCATTTCTCATCTCTGTGTAAGATGCTCAAGCATGGACCTCAATAGGGTCACAGATGGAGTGTACAAGGGGACACACACCGGCTTATTGTGAGGGGGCAGTCCCACTGTGGCCTGCAGATGCTGCCGCTCTAGCCCTGGGGGCAGGGGCACTCATTAATTTAGCCATGATCTAATGACCTTCAGCACCGTGTTTGTGATGGAGCCAGCTAGAACCTCTCCCTGATCCCTCTGGGCAGACTTTAACCCACTTGAGAGTTCCCCCAAGCCAAGGCTCTGACTCAACCGGAAGCCTGCACTAGGGCCTGAACTGCTGCTGGCAGCCGCTTATTCTCCCCTGGCTCCCTGTGCTCTTTCCCACCATCACGGGCATCTTTCTCAGGTGGTCTGGAGCCTCCGAAAGCAAGCTGAAGATTGGCAGCCGCCTCTCAGCCAGCAGCCCTCAGCACAAACTGTGTTTGGGAAACACCCTTTCTGTGTGACATTTCAGGCATATTGTCTAAAGCTGTTGCATGGCAAGAGAAGATCTGTGTGGTTTCTAGTCCTCCTTGCTGAGAGGGTCCAAAGAGTGGGGGGGAGGGGAGCTCAACTCCACAAAACGAGGCATTTCCTGAGGAGACTTTTGGGAAGCTTCCAGAAATTAGGAAGATGGCGGGCACTGCCAGCTGTGTGCCGCCCCGCCCCCGCCCTTGCCTGTCAGATGGAGCCTTCCCTCTATCCTGATGGCAGAGCACCCCCTCCACAAAGTCCCTGAGTCCCAGTCCATGGAGCAGGGTCAAAGCCATTCCAGAAGTGATGAGGGTTTTGTGCGGGTGTTTTTTATAAACTCTCGAGACATTTGCATACATTTCTATGGAAACAGCATATTAGGAAGCTTAAATTAGAATTTCAAAGGGTGCTGTGTTGAGTGGCGTGGGATGGATTGTCATGTTCCCTTAATCCTCTTGCCTAGGATGTGATGGTTTCTTTGTTGCCTGGTTTGTGACAAAGAGGAGCCAGGAAGGGAGGGGGTGGGATCTCTCTGGTTTCCCTAAAAATAATTAGGGCGTGTTGTCAGATGACCGTCCCCTACACAAAAGCAGAATCCCCCACAACCCTGACTTCCTAAATGATGCTGAGGCCCCTAAAGATACAAATGGCAGGGGGAGTATCTTCATTGGCCCAGGGGTCCTTTTCGTCTCGTTCTGGCTCAGTTTTCTGAGTACCAGCCTTCTTGTCCTCTGGCAGGCTTTGTCAAGAGTCAGGAAGGAGAAAACGAAGAAGGCAGCGAAGGGGAGCTGTTGGTGAAGTTTGGCGAGACCCTTCCAAAGGTAACTCACCACCAGGACGTTCAGCAGGCAGAGCTCGTGCTCACCAGGCCACCATGCCACCAATGGTAAATGGTGGCCGGCCCCAACCAGAGGGAGTGGGAACCCCACAGACAAGGGAGTCCTGGTTGGTGCAGATGGTTAAGGTGCTTAGCTGCTAACCACAAGGGTGGAGATGCAAATCCACCTAGAGGCATCGCAGAAGAAAGGCCTGATGATACACTTCTGAAAAATCAGCCATTGAAAACCCAGTGGAGCACAGTTCTATTCTGACACACGTGGGGTCTCCATGAGTTGCAATCAGCTAGACACCCCATTTCAGCAAGGTGTCCTGAAGCCTGGCTGAACTTCCTGGAATGCTCATCTGATCCTGCCATCCCCCCTTTTGTCCTGTCAGGTTCCTGGTGCCAAGAGAGACAAGCTCAAGCTCCTCAGCTTGGCCCCCCAGACCCCACCTTGCTCTCCAGCCCCATCTGTTCCTGACCCTCCCTCCAACCTGTGTTCCCTGACGACCTCCTCTTTCTGCCCCGGGGTCCAGAGTCTCCCTCCCTGCCGCCTCCACCATGGCAGACCAGTCTGTCACAGGCACACTTTGTTCAGATAGCTGCCACCCACTCCTACCTGGGGGAGCAGGCTTCTCCCCTGGCCCCTGGCCCTGCTCTAACTTGGAGCTGGCTCTCACTATCTGTCAATGACCTGAGTGCTCAGTGTGGTCCTGGAACCCCAGAATGCCCCAGAGCACTCACTGCAATTTCTAGTCATTTGTTCTGGAACTTTCTGAATGGGAATATGGCGAGTCCACCCTGTTAGTCGATATGGGGCCCAGGGAGAAAGCATGAGCGGCCTCCCGGTATCTGGAAGGGAAGGAAGGGGTGGCCTAGAGCAGTGTTTGGCCTTTTTATCAGGCTCCCTTGGAGTCATCATGAAGAACATCTCTGTCTTAGTTATCTAGCACTTCTATAACAGAAATACGACAAGTGGTTGGCTTTAAGAAACAGAAATTTATTTTCTCACAGTTTAGGAGGCTAGAAGTCCAAATTCAGAGCAGCAGTTCGAAGGAAAGGCTTTCTTTCTCTGTTGGCTCCAGAGAAAGGTCCTTGTCTCTTCAGCTTCTGCCTCCTGGTGCCTTGGAGATCTCCATGTGTCTTGGCATCTCTTCCCCCAACTCTCTTGCTAGCTTGAATTTTTTTCTCTTTTATATCTCAAAAGAGATTGACTCAAGACACACCCTACACTAATTCTTGCCTCATTAACATAACAAAGACAACCCATTCCCAAATGGGATTATAACCACAGGTATAGAGGTTGGGATTTACATCACATGTATGGGAGGACATAATTCAATATATAACAAGCCCTAGACTGTGAAAATATCCTAAACTGTAGCCAGCATGTAGACACTAGTGCGCAGGATAAAGCGTTGGCATGGCCGACCAGCTCCCCTGGTGCCTGCACAGACACAGCCCTGCAGTGGCCAGGCTCCAGGTTCAGCCACCAGCATGCAAAGCCTGGTGAGCAGGAGCCAGAGGTTCCTAGCAGATAAAGAGAAAGAACTCTCCAGGCCAAACTGGGGGCTCTGCTGAGGATTGAGCACAGAGCCACTATCCTTCCCCGATGGGGAGCAGTCCTGGGGAGTGACCAAGGAGGGAGTAGGGTGCAGGGTGCTGAGCCATCCTTCTGCAGGGGTCATCCATGACCTGGCTCCTGATCCCACCATTTGCATATCAGCTGGTCCCTGCTCCCCACCATCCTGATTAATTATGGATATGCAAAGGAGGAGGAGGGAGGCAATGGAGGTGGGGGCAGATTTGGGGTCAGGCCATCTCCCTGGAGCCTGGGCCCCTAGAGCCCAATTTAGGAGGCCTGGGGTTCAGTATGATGGCGGGGGACAGGGAAGGAAGTTAGCCCCTGCCTTGCTGGGTAGATGTAAACATGGGTTCCTCCCGCTGTCATGGACATCAAGACCAGGGATTCCAATCAAGTGAATAAGAACACCTCCAGTCCTGTTTTCTCCAGGATTCCCCACATCTGGGCTGGCAACCCTCATCCACTTGTCCACCCACCTGTTTCCCTGCCTGTCCCGCACCTGTCAACCCTAATCCTGGCCTTTTCCCTGCAGCTGAAGCCCATTATCTCTGACCCTGAGTACCTGCTGGACCAGCATATCCTGATCAGCATTAAGTCCTCTGACAGTGACGAATCCTACGGTAAGGGTCCTAGGACAGGTGCCTCCAGGTGCATTTCCTACTCGTTCCTTAGGCGACCTCTGAAGTGAGGGAGGCCGTGACATCTCCTTCATGGAAAGCCCACCTGCCACTCCCCATCCTGCTCCTGCCCTACCTTTTCATCACCCATCCAGGGATGCCAGAGTGACAGGTACTATAGGTCACTCTCCCACCCTCTTGGGATTGTAGGTGTTCTTATTCAGCAGCCTCATGCCACCCACATCCTAAGCCTTTCCTGAGTCAGACTCTATGCTGAGTGCTTTGCAGGTATTTATTTAATCCTGGCAACAACCTAACAAAATAGATACTGCTCTCCCAATTAGTTAATGAGGAAACTGAGGCTCAGAAAAGTGAAGTGACTTGCCCAAGGTCACACAGCTACAGAGCAACTTGTCTAAGGTAACTGTACTACCTAGGGTGTGAACCCAGCCAGCCAAGCCCCAGAATCCATGCCCTTAGCCCCCTTCCACTGCAGCCCAGGTGAGAGAAAAGACCACAGGTAAGCTAAGGTCCCTGAGCCAGGGCCTGAGGAGCATGCTGGCTGTGGCTTAGGCATCTTATCCATCATGTTGGGTAAGGAAAAAGGATCCACGTGGATGTAAGGATGTTTGAAGGTGTGGTGGCAGAAAACAGGAAGTACAGGTCTGATGGGTTCCACTTTCTTGTTCAAATATTTATCCCTTCTTTGTTTCCTCTTCTTGATACTCATACTCACAAACGGTACATCATCATAATAAAAAGGTAAAAGAATCAATCGATAATCTCTGATAATACAGAGATTATCTGTATTATATATATTATATATATATAGTTATCTCTGATAACTGAAAATACAGCAACCATTTTTATTTTAGTTTCATATTTCCATCCTCATACATATGCACACCTGTATTTTCATATTTATAACATCACAGAAGGGAGCCCTGATGGCAAAATGGTGAAGCTCTCGGCTGCTCACTACAGGGCTGGCGGCTGGAACACGCCCAGCAGCTCCGAGGGAAAAGGATCTGGTGATCCGCTCTTGCAAAGATTACAGCCTAGAAAACCCTATGGGGCAGTTCTGCTCTGTCACTTGGGGTCACGATGAGTTGGAATCGACTTGACGGGACCTAACAATAGCAACACAGTGATACTATTTTATATTTTTCTTTCTTCACCTAGTTTTAGATAATAAGCATTTTCCATGCTCCTCATACAGTCTTCATAATGGACAGGTTTAATGGCTGCGTAATAGTCCACGAATTTCCCGTAACCTCATTTGCAAATGTATTCGCTTATTACTGTTACTGAGTCTCTGCCAGTTATGCTGTTAATGTTATCAATAGTGCTGTGATGAACCTTCTCCATGGACATTGCTAATTCTTTTGCAGCTACATTGTTTTTTTCTCTTGAATTATTTCTTTAGGATATATTCTCATGTTTGTTGGATCAAAGGGTATAAATATGTTTGTGACTCTTACAAAAAAAAAAAAAACCATTGCCATCAAGTCGATTCCGACTCACAGTGACCCTATAGGACAGAGTAGAACTGCCCCATGGGTTTCCAAGGAGCAGCTGGTGGATTCAAACTGCCAACCTTTTGGGTAGCAGTTGAGATCTTACCTGCTGCGCCACCAGGGCTCCTTGTGACTCTTAACCCACTAAACCAAACCCACTGCCGTCGAGTCGATTCCGACTCATGGTATGATTGTGACTCTTAGCATTTATCAATTTGATTTCCACAAAGGCTGTATTAGTTGACCTTGCATCTCCGTGTGGATAGGTTTCCCCATGTCTTTGCTTGCATTGGGTATTTTTTTTTTTTAATACACTTAATTTTTTTAGAGCAATTTTAGGTTTACAGAAAAATTGCTCAGAAAGTATAGAGAGTTCCCAAATACCCGCCTTCCCCTTCCCACACGCACACAGTTCCTCCTCTCATTAACATCTTTTTGTTGTTATTGCTGGTTGCTGTTGAGTCGGCTCCAACTCATGACGACCTTCTATGTAAATAACAGAACAAAACGTTATCTAGTCCTGTGCCATCGTCATGATCGTTGGTATGTCTGAGTTCATTGTTGTGGGTCTTGTGTCAGTCCATCTCATTGAGCCTTTCCCTCGTTTTTGTTGGCCCTCTACTTTATCAACCATGATGTCCTCTTCTAGTAATTGGTCTTTCCTGATGATATGTCCAAAGTAAGCAAGCCAAAATCTCACTGTCCTCACTTCTCAGGAGAATTCTTGTTGTATTTCTCCTAAGACTGTGTTGTTCATTCTTCTGGTAGTCCATGGCATATTCGGTATTCTTCAACAACAGGGCAGTTCAAATGTGTTAGTTCTTCTCCTGTCTTCCTTTTTCATTGTCCAGCTTTCACATGTGTATGAGGTGATTGAAAAGATCATGGCTTGAGTCAGGCACACCTCAGTCATAAAAGTGACGTCTTTGCTTTATAAAACTTCAAAGAGATCTTTTGCAGCAGATTTGCCCAGCGCAATATTTGGTTTGATTTCTTGACTGCTACTTCCACGGACATTGATTGTTGATCCCATGTAGAATGATAATATCTTACGTTTGTTATAAATGATAAAGTAATATTGGTGCGTTATTATTAACTGAGGGGCCCTGGTGGCACAGCAGTTAAGAGGTTAGCTGCTAACCAAAAGGTTGGCAGTTCGAATCCACCAGCCGCTCCTTTGAAACCCTATGAAGCAGTTCTACTCTGTCCTATAGGGTCACTATGAGTTGGAATCAACGTGACGGCAAGTGGTTTACTATTAACCGAAGTCCATAGTTTACATTATGGGTTTTGACAAATGCATACTGTCATGTATCCAGTATCACAGATTCACGGAAAATAGTTCCACTGCTCCAAAAATGCCTTGTGCTCCTCCTGTTCGGCCCTTTCCCTCCCCCTGAACCCCTGGCAACCACTGCTCATTTTACTCTCATAATAGGTAGTATCTTTTTTCCCCTTCCATGTTGTGCTAGTTTTATGTCTCTAAGAGTGCCTCGGTGCTTTCTTAGTTTGCGTTTTCGACGGTCGAAGAAGCTGGACAATTTCTCATTTCCTGAAATTAACCAGCTACATGTCTCTTTGTGTGAACTGTCTGTTGATATCATCTGCCTGTTTATCTCTTGGGGATTTGACTTTGAGGTGCTCCTCATTGAGTTCAGATCAGATTCCCACTTGGCTGCAGAGCCGGCTGCCTGCCAGTTTCCTTTTTTATTTCCATTCTTTTCTTTGTGCAGAGGTTTTAAACTTTCATATCGTCAAATCTGTCAGTCTTCTTTTGTCATTTCTTCCATCACTTCAAACCCTGGGAAGGTATTCCCTACGGCAATCAAATTAGCATTTAATTCTGCTTTTCTGCTGCATTTTCTGCAGTTTAATTTTTTTTTTTTTTCACATTGACTAATCCACGTGGAGTTCATTTTGCTCTAAGGTTTAAGGTGTTTTCCCCAAATGGCTGAGGATTTGTTCTAAAGTTTTACGAAACAATCTTTGCTTTGGCTGTTGTTCCGGAGGACTGTCTTGGGGTCTCAGAGCTAGATCTCCAGGCCAAATGCCCAGCAATTCTCCTGTGAAGTGACAGGGTCTTGACGTGATTGTCTTAGTTGGGGTTCTCTAGAGAAGGAGAAGCAGTGAGCTATATCGATATAGAGACTGACTGCAAGGAATTGGCTCATGCAATTGCAGGGGCTGGCAAGTCCAAGAACCATGGGTCAGGTGAGGGGAAGAGTTCAAAGCAAAGAGTTCTGGGAGTGCTACCAAAATATCTATTTATAGCCTGGAGGTAGAACACACGTTAGGAACACCTTTTTTTAACTGATTGGTAGATGACATCATACTAGGTTACATTATGGAAAATCGTCTGAGCTACCAAAGGCCAACTGATTTAATCACATGTAACTGTAATATCTGTAACAATGGGTTCAAACATACCAATGATCATGAAAATGGCGTTGGACTGGGCAACACTTCGGTCTGTTATACCTAAGGTTGCCACGAGTTGGAGCCAACACAATGGCAACTAGCCACAACAACTACTACACCATGACAGCAGCTAGTGTTTGGCCAAACCACTGGGCACCATGGCCTAGCTTAGTTGACACAGAAAATTAACCATCACACTGTCGTCTCCCTTCCCCACCAGGCGAGGGCTGCGTTGCCCTCCGGTTAGAGGCTAAGGAAACCCAGTTCCCCATCTACACGCCTCTCACCCACCACGGAGAGATGACGGGACACTTCCAGGGGGAGATTAAGCTGCAGACGTCCCAAGGCAAGACGAGAGAGAAGCTCTATGGTAAGACGGCTCTTCCTCAGGTCCCTCTCCATCCCAGTGGGACAGGGAGGGGGTTTCTCTTAGTGAAATACTGAATATTCTCTCTACTGGGGCCTGGAGATAGAATTCCAGCATTGGAAAGGCTCTAAGGGCAATCTGGCCCAACTCTCACCTGATTCAAGAATTCCCCGACAGAACCCCAACACCCAGCAGCCACAGCTCACCCTTCCCCGACTCCATTCAGCTTGCATCTTTAAAGACATGAAGTTTATGAATTTTCCAGCTCCCTTCTCTCACCTTGTACCAGTCTTGTAGGTTTTGTCACTCTCTGTTAGAGACCAAGATTACAGAATAACCCACCTAATACTGAATAACTATTTACAGGCTGCTGGGAGGAGGAGACTAAGGCTACTGGCTACAGCTGGGATTTAGGATTTCCCATGCAATCCCTCTTCTTCCCCGTGGCCATATGATATGCACTCATAGATAAATACATGCCCTCATACATACATGCATTCATCCCTCATGGTACCCACCCACGGTTCTCTACCTTCTGCATCTCTTTCATCCACCATATACATGTAGAAGCCCCAGTCCTCATCCTTAGTACATTTCTCTAGGCTTGTGCCTACCCTCGCCCCAGCCACTCTCCAAAATGGCAGTGTTTCCTAGCCCACCATTTCAACTTGAACTGAACCCTTTTTGTTCTGTCACACGCCACTTGCTTACTTTGGTTGGTGGCTGGGAAATCCATTTATCGTGGCTCTCAGAAAGGACACCACAGAAGCTGAGCTTGGGGACACAAACTCTTCTCAGGCATTTCCTAGCCCCAAGTGAAAGGCCAGCCTTAGAGGGTCATCCTCTACCTGTCCCCAAAGGAGACCTTTCTGATTCTTATTAGGATAGTTCAGGTGCCCTATCGCTTAGATCAGAATTATCACTGCTCAGCTATGAGAATATTGAAATGTGACCAAGAAACACTAATAACAGTGCAAACACAAAGAAGTGTCTAGATTTGGATTTAGAACGTTCTCTTAATCCTACCTAAAATTGTGAAACTTGGAAATTACATTTCTATTTCTCAGTGGTGTCCATTATGTTAAAACCTCTCTGCTTGAAATAATAGAATGTTTGAGAGGTATGGAGCAGATCAAAGATTTGTAAATCCAGTATTTCTTCCTTTTCACACAGACAACAGGTGAGTTTTTCCCCATTTCCTCTTTACTTTAATTCCTGCTCAGAAGCACTCAAATAGCAACACTGCCTGCCATGAATTGGGCTTTAACTGTATAACTGACCATGTGTGAACTGGTCACCCTATAAATGTTATCTCACTTATCTCTCACAACAGCCCCTGAGCCAGTGTTGTCATCCTTGTTTTATGGTTGGGGAAACTGAGGCACAGAGCAGCTAAGTGAATGGGTGAAAGTCACATAACCAGTAAGCAGCTAAGCCAACATTCATCCAGTTGATGAATGGTGCACGTTCATCAAGCCAGAATTCTTAAACATTCCTGCCTATAACATGAATAGCGAGAGAGCAGAACTCAGTACGTCTGGACATCTGGTACCCCTACACCAGCCACAGCTCGGTCCACCAAGGGGTGCTGCCTCCAGGGAACGAGGCCCCCCCTTCTGCCCTGTGGAAGGTCCTTTCTGTAGAAGGGCAGTGAGTGAGATGATAGGGACTCAACGCCATCACATCCGCAAATCAGAGTAGAAAATGAGGTGGAGGTCCCGTCTCCCGTTTAAGCCCCACAAACAGGTTGGCTTTGGGTGCCAAATGCTCTTGCGGGGACACCTTTTATGTTTGTTTTCATCTAATCTGGTGAGAAATAGTTGCCAGTTTGTACTTTGCCAAGACCAACAAGTTAGAAATGTCACAATGGAATGACAGCTCTGGGTCACATGTGCCAACTCTCCCCCCTCTGAGCCAGTGGCAGGCATAACTAACCAATTACAAAACTCTTACGAGCCCAGGTGAGGGTTATGAATCTTGGTTAGCCCAGCTCCTCAGGCAGCCACTATTCACTGGACAACTTCAGCATGCAAATGGGAACCTTTTTGCCATCCCTGATCTAAGACCCGAAGGCTGGGCCCTCAAATCCTCTTTCCCAATCCTTGCCTTCCAGACTTCGTGAAGACAGAGAGGGATGAGGTCATTGGGCCCAAGGGTCTGAAGAGCTTCACCAGCCATGATCCCATGAAGCTGTGGGAACCTGCCAACAGGTAGAGCAGTGGGGTTTGCCAGGGACCCACTAAAAGCTAGTGTTGCTTTGTGTACACAGGGCCCAGGAGGAGGTAAGTAGAGCCCAAAGACACCAGGACAGGTCCCGAGGGAAGGCCACCTGCTTTAAGCTCTGAGTGTCTCTGACAACAAAACCTCATTTCTTGGGAGAGTGGTGTGACCGCAACCAGGCCTAGGAGACCCTTCTCTGGAGGAACATTCAGTTCAATTCAGCAGACATTTATTGAGCACCTACTATGTGCCAGGTTCTAGAGAAACTAAACCAGATGCTGTCCCTGCCTTAGGGCCTCACTGCCTAGTAGAAAGGTGTGCAGTCTGGAAAGAGGCCACTGCAGATATCTGCAGGGACTCATAGTCAAGGAGTGGCTACTGTGTCTCCGTGGGACTGGGGACAACAGCAGCCGTGGGGTCAGTGGGGGAAAAACAGCCGGAGAAATCCATTCCAGCTGCTCTTGGCAGAGACTGAACTGGGAATAACCAGGACCTAGGAGCCCATGTTACTAGGGGACCGGGAGAACAATTGCAGATGAGTCTACTCCGATTTATGATGACCTCACGTCTGCCAGAGTAGAACTGTGCTCCACAGGGTTTTCAGTGGTTGATTTTTCAGATGTAGATCACCAGGCCTTTCTTCTGAGAGACCTCTGGGTAGACTTGAACCTCTAACCTTTTGGTTAGCAGTAGAGTGCACTAACCATTTGCACCACCCAGGGACTCCTATTAGGGACAGCAGTCCCCAAAAGCGAGGTCTCTTCAGCTCGCGGATGGAGCTGGTCTCAAGTTCCAGAATCAAGCCAGCGAGGCTCTCAGGGTCAGGGTACCTGCTGAGGGGGCAAAGCTGTGCCAGAGCTCGCCGGAGTTGGTACTCCGATAGCAGGCTGCACAGCACAGCTTCCTCCTTCTTCCCTTCTGTCCCTTCGCTCGCTACTCCTCCCTCCAGCCCTCACCCTCACCCTGCCCCCACCCCTTTGCACCCAGGAACTCCCCTCTCTAGCCCACTCCGAGTCCACTCCCAACTCCTCTGATGATCACAGCTATGGCCACTGAAGAGTTGACCCAGTCATCCCATGGGTACCCTGTCCACAAATGCGTCCTAGCGCTAAAGCATCTGCTTGGTCCCAGAATCAGGACAAGGGTCGGGAAACAAAGATGTTCCATTCTGAGCAGCATGAGAACTACGTTTCCTTCTGAAGCATGCTCACCAGGTGGCAGCGAGATGTGGCTCAGAAGGAGGCTGGCTGAGCAGATTGGAGTCAGGCAGCATTCATGATAGCGTACAGTATCGCATACACCATCAGAATTCCATTCCTTAGTTCTAAAGAGATGGTTGTCAAAGACAGACGGCACTGGCGTCACTGAGGTGCTGCCCAGTGTGTTTGAGTGTGCGGTGTGTGTTGTTTGGGTCACCTCTCCCAGGCCTAGGCTGTGCTCCGACAGCTTAGAGCCAACCCCCCGACAGGCGAGGCCCCAGCTCTGTTCTCTGGGAGCTCCACCTGCTTAGCCAGCTCCATCCTGATGTCTCAGACCAGACATGCACGCTGATTGGTCCCTCATGGACTCTCCACTCACCCCCCCACCGGCCCTGCCTCATGACTCCTTCCTAGCCCCCTGCCCTGCCCTGCTCACCTCCACTGTCACTGGGCCCTGCTGCCCTTGCCAACTGCTCACCTCTCTCCCTACTGGCTCACTGGCCTTCATACTTCCTGGAAGAGCCAAGCCCCTTCTCTCCTCAAGGCCTTTGCTCTTTTCTCATACTGCTGCCGAGAACATCCCCCCTCCCTTCTTCTTATCACACAGGACTTGTCACATAGACCTTGCCTGGCCACCCAGTTCCCTAGCGGTGCCTGCCCTCCTGTTTGCCTGTCTGTCTCTCTTGTTTCTTTCATTAGGCTTCAGCAATGCATAAACACCGTGTCTCTCTGTCACTGTGCTTATCCGTGGCTATCTCATTTCCAGCCATATTCCCCCTTGGCCCAGGGCCTGGAACTTACCAGACCCTCAGTAACTACTTTGTTGCATGAATGAGTGAATTAATGAATGGACAGTCCACTGCCCACAAAGAAGTGAAGGAGGTGAGGAGAAACCTGAGGGGCCCCAAGGGACATCAGAGGATAGTCCTCTGATCCTGCTTGGTGTGTCTTCACCCTGAGAAAGGAAGGGGGTTCTGGGTGTGACTGTGTGTCTCCCCCACAGGGCCCCACTGTGCAGTGGCCCCAGCATCACCGAGATCATTAACCCCAACTACATGGGTGTGGGGCCCTTTGGGCCACCGATGTCCCTGCATGGGAAGCAGGCCATCTCCCCTGAGCAGCAGCCCGCAGCCTGGAACTACGACCCACTGCCCAAGGACGCCTCCCTTGGGCCCGGAAAGGGGGAGAGTCCTCCAACACCACCCTCGCAACAGCCCGTATCACCCAAGAAGTTTTCATCCTCTCCAGCTGGTTGGGGCCCCTGCCTCAGGACACAGGAGTCAAGGTGAGTTCTCTCTACCAGGGCACCTCCCTTTTCTGCAAATGGGAGTCACTGGGTCTTAACTGCCTGGGAAGCTCGTGCCCCTGAGAGTGGCAGCTGCATGCGGGCTAGGATGTGCGTCCACTCTCCTCACTGATTGTCCTCAGAGCCTGGGGCTTAGGGTTGTTGTTGTTAGCTGCTGCCGAGTCGACCCCCAACTCACAGTGACACCACGCACACTGAAATGTAACGCTGTCCAGTATCCCTGCGCCATCCCTAAGATCAATGGTGGTTCAGACTGTTGTGATCCACAGGGTTTTCAGAAGTAGATGGCCAGGCATTTCTTCCTAGTCTGTCTTAGTCTGGAAGCTCCGCTGAAACCTGCTCAGCATCATAGCAACACACAAGCGTCCACTGACAGATGGGTGGTGGCTGCACGGGAGGGGCATTGGGCGAGGATCGAACCCCGGTATCGAGCATGGAAGGCGCAAGTTCTACCACTGAACCACCACTGCCTCTGTTGGTGGAACATAGTAGGCACTCAGTAAATGTTTGCTGCATCTCCAGTTCCTGACCTATTGGTGCAAACTTTAAATGTTAAAAAAAAAAAAAAAAAATAGGGTAGAAAATGATAAAGATACGGCCAAAAAGAAGGAGCCCTGGTGGTGCAGTGGTTAAGCGCTCAGCTGCTAACTGAAAGGTCAGCGGTTCAAACCCACCAGCCACTCTGCAGGAGAAAGATGTGGTTGTTGTTAGGTGCTGTCAAATTGGTTACAACTCACAGTGACCCTACGTGTAACAGAACAAAACACTGCTCAGTCTTGTGCCATCCTCCCAATGCTTGGGCACTGTTGTAGCCACTGTGTCAGTCCATCTCACTGAGGGTCTTCCTCTTTTTCACTGACCCTCTACCAAGCATGATGTCCTTCTCCAGGGACTGGTCCCTCCTGATGACATGTCCAAAGCACATGAGACAAAGTCTCACCATCCTTGCCTCTAAGGAACATTCTGGCTGTACTTCCTCCAAGACAGATGTGTTCGCTCTTCTCACAGTGCATCAGTTCTTCTTCATTCATTGTCCAGCTTTCGCATGCGTATGAGGCGACTGAAAATACCACGGCTTGGGTGAGGTGTGCCTTAGTCCTCAAAGTAACATCTTGGCTTTCTAACACCTTAAAGAAATCGTTTGCAACAAATTTTCCCAACACAATGCATTGTTTGATTTCTTGACTGCTGCTTCCAAGGGCATTGATTGTGGATTCAAGTAAACTGAAATCCTTGACAACTTCAATATTTTCTCTGTTTATCATGATGTTGCTTATTGGTCCAGTTGTGAGGATCTTTGTTTTCTTTGAGATTACAGCCCAGGAAACCCTATGGAGCAGTACTACTGTGTCCTACAGGGTTGTTATGAGTCAGCATCAACTCAATGGCAGTGGGTTTGGTTTTGGTTTTATGGCCAAGAAAAATACCCTCCTTTTTTTTTTTTACACTTGCTGAAGAGTTCAGCTCTATACCAGTGCACCCTCGGGCCATCTCCCAGTCCTTGTGGGGGTCGGGGGGAGGCCGTGGAGCAGTAGTGGAAAGTCCCCTGGAGAAGTCCCACCCCGACCTCAGGCTCCCCTGTTCTATGTGCAGCTTCCCAGTCCCTGGTGGTCCAGTGGTTAAGTGTTGCCTGTTAACCAAAAGGCCAGCAGTTCAAATCCACCAGGCACTCCTTGGAAACCCTACGGGGCAGTTCTACCCTGTCCTGTAGGGTCACTCTGAGTTGGAATCCACTTGATAGCAATGGGTTTGGCCTTGGTTTTTTAGTCCCTCGGTGGAGGACAATTAGAAAAAGAAGGAACTGGGATTGGGTGCTCAGAAGGGAGGTAGCCCGGCAGAAGGAGAAGGGTTTGGCCATGAGCTTTGGGGAAGACCAGGAGAGGTTAGAGAAAGCTGGGAGCAGGAGAGGAGACTGGGCCAAGCAGCCTGGGAATGACGTCACACTTGGAATCACAAATCCCAAAGCCACGGCTGCTTCCCGTGGTGCAGCCATAACAGCAAGGCATGTCATGAGCATCTTGAGGAAACACGGAGCCCTGTAAGTGTCTAGAAGCCACAGGGTGATAAATGGAAATTAAAATCACTGACCCCAGTTAACAGTGACTTCAGATGTGCAAAATGGCACTGCCATTGTCTTCCCTTGGGGGGCCGTCTTTACAGTTTCCTTTCGGTAAGGATAAACTACTTATAATGACTTCAGAGGTTCACTCTCCACCTCTCCTTCCCTAACATGGTTTTTATTCTTTTCTCCACGAGGCCTTAGTTCCTCAGTGAGGTTGTCTGTCATGCGAGGTTGTCAGTAACACTGTTCTCCCTCCAATTCCAGCCTTTCTCTGCATGGCCCACCTGGAATTCCTCCAGAATGAGGGGCAGCTTACAGTTCTGTTCCTTAAGCTTTTTCTCCAGGAAATGGGAAGATGGAAGGGAGTGAAGGATTGCAGGGAGGGAGACAGGGAGGAAGGAGATGAAGAAACAGGGTAGATGATTACCCCTGAGCTCAGCTGTGTCTATCTCCACACCTTTGGTTTTCAGCATTTTAATCTTTGGTCATTCCCTAAGAAATCTAGAAGGACAAACAGCCTCAATTTCCTTCTCTGTAAAAATGAGGACAAAAGCTAGCATATGGTGTGTATTGGTTTCCGAGGGCTGCCATAACAAAATACCACGAAGTGGGCGGCTTAAACAACAGAAATTCATTGTCTCATAGTTCTGGAGGCTGGAAGTTCAGATTCAGAGTGTTGACAGGGCCGTGTTCTCTCCGAAGGCTCTGGGGAGGATCCTTGTCTCTCTCAGCTTCTGGCAACCCCAGGCATTCCCTGGTGTGTAGATGCATCACAGCTGTCTTTCTTCTGTGTGTCTGTCTGCTCTCCTCTTTTATAAGGGTACTATTCACATGTGACTATGGCCCACCCTACTCCAGTATGACCTCATGTTAACTGATGACATCTTCAAAGATCCTATTTCCAAACAAAGTCATGTTCACAGGTACCAAGGATTAGGACTTCAACACAGCTTTTTGAAGGACACCATTCAATCCATAGCACTGTGGGTATCGAGGTGCCTGTTCAGTAAGGGTCTTTCTTTGGTGACCCCAGAAAATGGAGGTATCAACAACTAAAAAGAACAAGGAGCTTAATTATTTAAGTGAACTGTTTTTAAGTTCCCTAAGTAAATATATCTTTGTGCTTAACAATTTGAATGCAGCTTGTACTGGGAGTGGAATGTGTCCCGTCTAGCCCCAGAGCCACCAGCTTCAGAATGGGGGCATCTGTAGGGCTGGGGTTCTCCAAGCTCAGTTCCCACCAAGGTGCTGTTTGAGGCAAGAACCTGGCAGCTCCCACACCTGCCTGCAGCCCTCTCTGCAGCTCCAGACCCTGGTTCCACCTGAGCGAAAACCAGCACCTTCCATGTCTTCCTGCTATTGCCCCAGATACAAGTAGGGTGACCGATCATCCTCATCTGCCCGAGACTGTCCCTGGTTTAGCACTGAAGATCCCACATCCCTGGAAGCCCCTGAATTCTGGACAAACTGAGATGGTTGGTCACCCTCAACTGAAGCCACTGGGTTAGAAACAGAACTTTTCTCAGATCCTGACCCAGTGCTTAGCTTCCTTAGAACAGAAGACAGATTCAGGGTCTCTTGAATCTGAGAAGCCAAGTCATTTTGCCACAGAGTTAACTGTCCTTGGGACATTGGTTCCCTTATTCAACAACCTGGGCCTCCTATGAGCACCCATTTCCTGTTACCTTTGGTCAGGTTCCCCTCAGTCTGTTTCTCAAACCTGATGGAAGCTTCTTCCTAGAGGGAAGACTGCACTTGTCTCTACCCCCACCCCCACCCCCTGCACTTTCCTGGGGTTTCAGGCTTTGGAATCACAAAAATGCTTGCCTCTGGGGCAGCGCTTCCTGGCTCTGCCCCCTAACTCTCTCAGGCAAGCCCCTCCTCACTTTTCAGCCATTGGAAGTGGGGTGGTTGGGCATTGGGTCATGCATTTCATTTTCCCTCTCCCTCTTACTCCTTCATCTGAAACTTGTGGTCATTGCTGCTTCTACCCTCTTACACCCTTTTCCCCTAACTCATAGCTAAGGCCCCTGAGGATCCAGATAGGGGTAGAGGAATGGCTTTCTGAAGTATTTCTTTAAGTCCCAAACATGTCTAGTTATGCAACTGCTTCCAGATCTTTCCCAAAAGTAATGAGCAAAAACCTCAAGTCTACAGTCAAGCCCCCTTTGGCACATCCCTGAGGCTAGCGTGGCCTGAAACCCGACATCATCTCTGATCATTGGCACTGTGTGAGGATGACATCTCTTCTCTGTCCCCTGAGCCCACGCCTACTCCCCAAAGAGTCTAGTAGACTCGGCCGCTCAGCAACCTTTAGGCAGCATCTCAGCAGATGTTCTACCTGTAGCAGGTGTCATGGCCTGAACAGCTCAGTGGGTTCCACGGTGCCCACATTTTCTTCACAACAGCTTCCTGTTGTAGAAAACAGGATCTGGAACACTCTCCTGGGAGATTACCCCTTTGGTCAGAAAGCAAAATGTGTTCCCATTCCTCCTCCTTGCAATTTGCTCAGCAGGAAGTTACCTCAGGTAAGAGCAGTGATAAATCAGAAAACAAGCACAGCAAAGAAAAGACAGCTCTTGCCTACCTTGGAATTCTGTCTCTGCCCATAAGTAAACAGTCATGTTTTCTGGCTCCTGATCTTTGGCTACCTTACGACCCTACACGAACCTCTCCCCACGGCCGCCATCTTGTTCCTCTCATTTACGAGTTGTGAGGTGAAGGAACCACACTCACCGGAAGCTCTCCAGGGAGAGGACTTGATGCAGTTGGGAAGAGCATGTGTTCCTCTGGAACACTGGTGCCTGAAACCAGGATATTTTGGCTGTTTTGTTCACATCTCCATCCCTGTGCCTGGAACAGCATCTCACATGTAGTCGTGGTTGTAGGCCTTGCAAATGGTTGTTAAGTGAAGCTTCTTGACCTGAGACCCTCAAGTAACCCAACTGGCACTGAACTCCCTTCTGAGGAGTGCTATTGAGCAGGCATGCAAATGAGGGTCAGAGCAGAATTGCTGGAAACAGCAGAGGAGGGGTTGTGGGATTTTTGGCGGGGAAGAAAGGGAGTCAGGAAAGGAGGCCTATTGGTATGGGAAGAACAGACTGGGAGGAGCAGGCTTGTTATATTTGGGAGAGTGGAGCTTTTTTCAATGTCCTCAAAGATGTTTTATTTGAGGTTTAACTTGCAAACGGTAAAGTGCACTAATCCTAAAGGTACAGAATTTTTTTTTTTGCAACTATCACCATTTTTCCTTTCCAAAACTTTTTTTTATCACCTTATACAGAAATTCTGATCCAGTAAGCAATCACTCCCCATTTAATCTGTTTCCTGCCTGTATGCCCCTGCCTATTCTCAATATTTCATATAAATGGGATTATGCAATATTTGTCCTTTTGTGTCTGGCTTAGTTCACTCAGCATAATATTTTCAAGGTTCATCCATGTAGTAGCATGCATCAGGACTTCATTTCTCCTTATAGCTGGATAATGTACCATGGTATATATTACCACATTTTGTTTATCCATTCGTCCATTGATGGACATTTGGGGGCTTTTTTTTTTTTTTTACCTTTTTGTTATTGTGAATAATGCTATGAACATTCATGTCCAAGTATCTGTTTGAGTTTCTGCTTTCAAGTCTTTTCAGCATACACCTAGGAGTGGAATTGCTGGAAACCCTGGTGGTGTAGTGGTTAAGTGCTACGGCTGCTAACCAAAAAGTCAGCAGTTCAGATCCACCAGGCACTCCTTGGAAACTCTGTGGGGCAGTTCTACTCTGTCCTATAGGGTCACTATGAGTCAGAATCAACTCAATGGCAATGGTTGTTTTTGTTTTTATGGTATTTCTATTTTTAGCATTTGAGAAACTGACAAACTGTTTTCCACAGCAGCTATACTGTTTTACATTCCCACCAGGAATGGCGGAGGCTTCCAATTTTTCCACATCCTCGCCAATACTTGTTATTTTCCGTTTTGGGGTTGTTGGTTGTTTTGGGTTTTTAATTAGAACCCCCATAGTGGGTGTGAGGTGGTATCTCATTGTGGTTTTGATTTGCATTTCCCTAATGCTACTGGACAGGCAACGTAAACTCTCTTCCATTTCTCCCAAGAGGAGCCCTGGTGGCGCAGTAGTTAAGCGCTCAGCTGCTAACCAAAAGGTACCCACCAGCCACTCTGCAGGAGAAAGAGGTGGCACTCTGCTTCCATAGATTACAGCCTTGTAAACCCTATGGGGCAGTTCTACTCTCTCTTATAGGGTCACTGTGTGTTGGAATCGACTGGGCAATGGGTTTGCGGGTATTTCTTTCACAAAACCTTCAGTAGAGTGCCCCTTGCTCACTCATGCTCTGGTGTAAACAGTTTTCATGGAGGAAAAGGTCACAGGCAAGAACAGAGAATGCCTAGGAGAACATCAACAGATAAACAACACAGCATCTTCTCGTCCTAACGCGTGTTTCTTCCCCGTCTTCTGTCCTCTTCCCCGCGGCTCTAGGCCCAGCGATTTGGGGAAGAACATGGCCGAGCCCCCGCTCCAGGAGAACCTGCAGCTGAAGAAGCCGGAGATGTTTGAGAACCCGCTGTACGGGTCTGTGAGCTCTTTCCCTAAGCCGGTGCCCAGGAAAGAGCAGGAATCCCCCAAGATGCTGAGGAAGGAGCCCCCACCCTGCCCGGACCCCGGTATCTCCTCACCCGCCATCCTGCTCACCAAAGCCCAGGAGGCCGACAGCTCCAAGGGGACCAGCAAACAGGTCCCCACGCCCCGGCTCCGCTCCTTCACCTGCACGTCCTCCACCACAGAGGGCGGAGCGGCAGCCGGCGGGGAAAAGAACCAAGGGAAGCCCAAGCCCGCGGCCAGCTCCCTGGCGCCCGTGCCGGCCAAGAGGCCCGTGAAGCCTTCCAGGTCGGAGATAAGCCAGCAGATCCCCCCCGCGCCCACGCAGCAACGCCCGCCCCTGCCCGTCAAAAGCCCGGCCGTGCTGCAGCTGCAGCACTCCAAGGGCCGCGACTACCGCGACAGCGCCGAGCTCCCGCACCAAGGCAAGCACCGGCCCGAGGAGGGGCCGCTCGGCAGGACCGCCATGCAGGTGCGCGCAGGTGCGCGGGCCGGGCCCGCCTGTGTGTGTGCGCCGTGTGTGCGTCTGTGTGTGCGCATAGGGCTGTGCCCAGGGCTGGGCTCCCAGAGACAGTGGTCCTGGGGCAGGGGAGGGGCTGCTTCATGAGGAAGGCACAGAGAGGCAGGATTGGAACCCAGGGCTGCCTGCCCCCCAAATCCAACATCCTACCTCGCCTCTCTGAAAGGCTTACAGGAGGGGCTGTGTATAAAGACATAGTCTTGCATCAGGACAGTAGGAATCAGGCTCCGTCGGGGAATGGAGCCAATATAATTTATATTCCATTATCATTATCGTTAGTACTTAAAATTTGCCCAGCATTTTAGAGACCTCAAGCACAACGTCCCCTTCCTTCCTATAACTCTTTTTTTTTGTGCAGAAATGTAGTGGTTTAGAATGGACTCTGGAGCCAGACTGTCTTGGATTGGAATCCCAGCTCTCCCACATCCTGGTCCCCTGCCTCAGTTTACTCATCTTTAAAAAAAGGGGGCTATTAATGCTGCCTGCCTTGTAGATTTATAGGGAGAATTACTATGGAAACCCTGGTGGCGTCGTGGTTAAGTGCTATGGCTGCTAACCAAAATATTGGCAGTTCAAATCCACCAGGCGCTCCTTGGAAATTCTATGGGGCAGTTCTACTCTGTCCTATAGGTTCGCTATGAGTCAGAATCAACTCGATGGCAAGGGGTTCAGGTGTGTGTATAATATATATATTCATTTACATATATACTATATTATATCTATATCATTACTATATTATATCTTTATTATGTTTACATTTTTTTTATATATATTAGAACATGCATAAAGTCCAAGCTGGCCCTGTTAAGCTATGTGTTAGAGGAAGCCTGGTCAAGCTCTCAGCATGTAGGGAACTGGGGTAATCTGTGGTTGAATATGGCCCTGATACCGTCCGTTCTTGTCCCCGCAGTGAAGCCCTTGGGAGCCGCCAGCAAGACATGGAGCCCAGAGGAGCAGTAAGCAGCCCAGCAGACCCCTGCCGGGACCTTCTGCCAGCTGCTCCTACTGCTTCATCACAAGGCTTCCTGGTTGTCCAGAGCGGGACTAGCTTCTTTCCCTGTGGTCCATGGAACCGCTGGCTGTGAAGTGTGGCGTGAGGTCTAGGCTGGAAGGGAGCGAGCACCCTGGGTTCCAGCTTGACCTCGGTACTTGGGACCCAGGAGCGCTATCCTGGTCGCCATTTCGAAGCAAGAATCTAGAGTGCAGATTCGAAGGTTGGGGTATCGATACCTAATAATAATAATATTAATAATAATAATAATGGCTGCATGTACTGAGCACCCACTCTGTGCCAGTACCACGCTAAGTGCTTTTTGAACATTTTGTCAGGACAGCCTCAGCGTTGCGTCTCCCTCATCAACTAAACCCAAATTTCCAAACCCATCATTTCAAAATGGGTGTCTATCCAGAGTGGTTCGGACAAAGCATTAAAAGGGCCATTGTCCTTTGGGAGTGAGGCAAGGTCCTGACCTTTGGGGAGCTGAAGAGTCTCAGTGGTTCATTTCAGGTTCAGTGAAGCTGGCCAGGCTAGCGTCAGCAATGCAAACTGCTTTGCCTAAAGCCTCAGCAGCTCTGGCTCAGCAGAAGCCTAGAGCAGGCATCTCCCTGGCTTCCCTCAGTTCATCAGCCAGAGGAGAAAGAAACTCAGTCAGCATCTACACTTCTGTGGAAAGGTCCAGCCTTGACCCGGGGCTAGAGATCCCAGGCCCACTTGGTGGCATGGATTGGCCCAGGGCCTCCTACACAGATGTCTGAGTGCTAATGGAGGAGTCTTAGCTGTTGTTCCCGAAAGCTGTGTTCTCCAGCCTGGCTGCCAGGGAGGGTGGGCCGCTCGGTTCCAGGCTCTAGAAACAGGGCAGCCTTTTCTTCTTCCCGAAATCCGTCTTTTGGCCCTGCTTCCTCGGTTATTAAGAGAATAGACTGGAGATGTGTTTTCTTGTTTTGTTTTTTAAAGTAACAGACTTATTGTAAGAAACAGAACCTGGGTGTGTGGGTGTGCAGGAGAACAAGGCGCCATATTACCACAGGTGTCAGTCTGTGTAACCAATAAATTGTACCTTTCTTTACTCGGCGCCCACCCGTGTGGTGTTTTTCTGCTGATATTCAGAGCCACAAGCATGTTTCTAGGATGTCGGGTCTGGAGCTCAGTAGCACCTCTCTCTATCCAGAGATGATCTCCCATTGAGAGGTATGAGCCACAGGCTTTCCTTCTGAGGGCTTCCGGAAAGTCTGGAGGTATCTGGACCCCACTGTTCCATTACAGTCTTGGGTCCTGAGAAGGTGGGTCCTTTATCCTCCCACCCTACAGGTGCTCGCTGTGGGGGCTGTGGTTAGGGACTCCCCTGCAGCAGTTGGGGGTCTCCCAGTAGAACAGGAAGCCAACTGCTGTGGTCCTTCACCGCCCTCTGTTCTCAGTCCTCTCTTCCAAGGTTACCACCGTGGAGCACACATTCAGGGCTTGCTGATGGCTACTGGACTCAATCCCTACCCACTTCTTGAATGTCCCCCAGTCTCCTGGTCTCTCCCTGCCCACCTCACCCCACTCCACAGCACACATGAGCACTCAACAGAAGCACAGACAGCTTCTGCAGTCCAAGGGTGTGACCATATAATAAAGACATCATCATCCTTGTACTTCTGTCCTTGGTGTCTCATGGTCTGAAAAGACACCAAATGGGAAGAATATGCTCGAGGTAAAGAAGTTGTTGTCTCTGCTGTTAGCTATGCCGGTATATCAGCTGGCTATTGCTGTGTAACAAATGCAGCAAAATTTAGCAGTTTCCAACAACGAACATTTATTATCTCACTGCTCCTATTGGTAGGAATCTAGGAGCAGCTTGGCTGGGTGGTTCTGGCTCAGAGTCTTGTATGAGGTTGCAGTCAAGACATTGGCCAGTGCTACAGTCATCTGAAGGCTTGACTGGAGCAGAAGGTCCTCTTCCAAGAGGGCTCATTCATGTGGCTGTGGGTTGAGGCCTCAGAGGTTTCTTGACGGCTGTTGGTTGGAGGTCTCAGTCCCTCCCACGTGGGCCTCTCCTGGGTTGTTCACAACGTGGTGACTACCTTCTGCAGAGCAGGTGATCTAAGACAGAGACCTCAGATGGAAGCTGCATGTCTTTTATAACCTAATCTGGGAAGTGACACACCATCACTTCTGTCGTGCACTCTTGGTCACCCAGACCAACCCTGGTACTATGCAGACGGGGACTACACAAGAGTTTGCATACTCAAAGGTGGGGATTCTTGGGAGCCATCTTAGAAGCTGCCTTCCACAGCCACTGACCCTCACTCATCTCCAAATAGCAAGTATAAGTACTCCTCTTAATACTTTAATATAATGCAGGGGGGTCTCCTCTGACCAGGATTCACAAAGATGCCCCCTGAGAGATCACCACGCTGCCTGGTTCAACTGAAGGTAGAGTGGAGGCCATCATGGAGGGTGGCAGATATGGCACAGAATATGCGGGCTGGCTGAAATGTCAATGGTTTCAGATTGATGTGTGAGGATAAGGATGTATGTCTGCAGAAGGAACTGGTCCCACTTCATGAGGCTGCATCAATGGACGCTGCAGTTAGGAAAGGAAAAGAGGGAGGGGCCATGAGAGAACTGAGAGCCAGGGCCACCGTGTGCTCCTCTGTGGGGGTGAGGGCTCTGAAAGCCCTGCAGGCACCAAGTTCCTGCTCCTGCCATCCAAGGAGGGCCACCAATTGGTGTCAACCTGTCATTGCTCATTGTCTAGCTCTGGAGAGAGAGTTCTGCCTGAGGCACTGCCAGACCCCTGTCCAACCCATCTTCTTGGTCAAGGACTCCCTCCAATGCGCAGGACCCTCATTCACCACCAACCCCCAAGAAAGCAGGGGGCAGACACATGGTCCATTGAGTGTTATGGTGGTATGATGAAAATGCATTGCTCCCAGCCAGATGGGACTACAGAGACTCAGTTTGAAACTGGGCATGGACCAAGCACAGTGGGCACACAAGCACTGTCTTCGTTACCTGCCTTAGTTGTTGGATGCCATCAAGTAGGTTCCAACTCAGAGCCACCCTGTGTACAACAGAATGAAACAGTGCCCGGTCCTGCACCATCCTCACAATCAATGTTATGCTTGAGCCCGTTGTTGAAGTCACAGTGTCAGTCCATCTCGTTGAGTGGCTTCCTCTTTTTCACTGACCCTCTACTTCACCAAGCATGATGTTCTTCTCCAGGGACTGGTCTCTCCCAATCCCATATAGATAGTTCTTGAAAAGGAATAGTGCTCAATGCAAACATTTTTTACTAATTAAGCTAAACAATGGGCTCAAACATAGCGACGACTGTGAGGATGGCACAGGACTGGGCAGTGTTTCATTCTGTTGTACATAAGGTCACTATGAGTCGGAACCAACTCGATAGCAACCAACAACAACAAGCTAAACTATTGTTTGGTTTTAAGAAGACTTCAGGGAGCATTTTTGGTTTAAGTTTTAAACATTATCTCAGGGCAATAGTTTGGGGCTCATCCAGCCTCCATGGCTCCGGAAAGTCTGGAGTCCATGATAATTTGAAATTCCGTGCTGCATTTTCCCCCTTTTAATCAGGAATCATCTATAGAATCTTTGATCAAAATGTTCGATAATGGTATGGTTGCTTTTTTTTAAGAAGCAATTTTTTTTTCTTCTCTCCATGTTTAGATGCAAGCTGGTGGACAAGATCAGCAGAATTTTCTGACAACAGGAAGGTGCTATTATCACAATAGACATTCTCTAATAGCTACCCACCCTTGGTGGCTCCACCTCCCACAGAAGGTGGTCGCTGCAGCCCAGTGCTGCCAGGGGCAGGTCGGCCTTGCCGTCTCCCCTCCTCCCCAGGGTCGGTGATTTTTCCATGCCATCTTTTTCACCCCAATAGGAGGAAAATGAATGAGTAATTCAGAAAAGCTCTCCCACAGCTCCTCTCCCTCACCCCAGCCTGCCAGGTTCTCTTCTGTGCATGTCCTTAAAATAGCTCCTTTCTCTCCAAAAGCTAATTTCCATGGAGATACAGCTATCTGGAGGCCTAGAAGCTCCCTGCAAAGCTTGAGCAAGCTCAGCTCCCAGCCATCATAGCAACAGAAAGACTCTTTATAATGCAAATGTCTGGTCTCAGCCCCACAGGCCTGCCCCCCAACTCCCCAGTTTGGGAATCCACAGCAATGACGAGGTAGAGTCCAGGCTCCACAATCCAGAATTTTTTTTTAATTTAAAAAAACACTGCCATTGAGTTGATTCTGACTCACAGCGACCCTATAGGACGCAGTAGAACTGCCCCATAGGCTGAAATCTTTAAGGAAGTAGACTGCCACATCTCTCTCCCACAGAGCAGCTGGTGGGTTCGAACCACCAACCTTTCAGTTAGCAGCCGAACGCTTAACAGCTGCACCACCAGGGCTCCTTACCACGATCCACTTTCTCCATTTTCTGTTGGGTGTGTGGTCCACACTGGTCCCTTCCTTCTCTCTCAGCCCACAGCTGCCCAAACCACGGGACTCATCGTAAGTCATCGTATGTCAGGTGTAGCCAGCTCAGCTTCTCCCTTCATTCACTCAGCAAACATCTATTGATCACATATGTGTCCACAATGTGTGCTGGGCCTGGGAGTTCACCACATTTAGTAACGGGGCCCTGGGTGGGGAGTGGTTGTGTCCTGGGCTTGTTGCAGGGCAAGGCTTCCCAGCTTGGGTCTACTGACCAGGAATGACCAGGAGAGGCTTAGAGGTTCCGCACAAACAAAGGTTTATTAGTGACAGAAAGAGAGTAAAGGTTTGCAAGCAGGGAACAGAAAGGTACCAAGCAACGCTAGCCTCTGTTCCCCCGAACAAAGGTTTTTCTTGGGCTTATATGGATTTCACGAGGGTAATAAAGTAATGAATATTTAGTAGGTTTCTTTCAAGGGATGGGTACTTCTCAGAATGGCGGCGCATACTAAATTAGGCTGTGCACACATCTGGAATCCAAGATGGAACCTGTAGCAAAGGCTCCTGGGACTGGGTGGCATTACTTATTACAGGGTGTTGAGCCTGTGCAGTCCCCATGCAGCACCACTTCGATTCCTGTCGCGGGTACTTGCATCAGGCGGAAGTCATCCGTCGGTCACCCTGCCAATGTCTGCGAATGCTTCAGGGACCAGATCGGGTGGTCCTTCTGAAAAACATCTTACAAGGGAGTACATTGTTTGTTCTTTATCACACATTCCAGGGTGCAGGTTTTATGTCATTAGCCAAGCACAGCGTATTGAAGTTGCAAGTTGCAGGTGTTGCAGGACTCCTTGCCTAGGGGCTCAGTCCCTGTTTCTTCCCTATCTCAGGCTGTCAAGTCAGACTGACTGGGGTTTGAATATCTCATCTTTTATTTCCTAAAAATAAGATCTTGTGCAGGTTACATAGCTTTCCTGAGCCTCAGTCTACTCCTATGTAAAATGGGTAGAAGGAAGCCTTCTGTACGGGTGGTTTCAAAGGTCCATGAAATCCTCTCTGCAAAGCCCTGACTCAGGCCCTGCACACTGCAGGTATCTTTGAATGTTAACCTCCTTTCCTTTCCTGGGGGAGGCAAGATAGTGTGGGAGGGAGGCACTGGGAGATCATCCACAAGACAGCCGGAGAGCAAGTTCTCCTCCAGGCAGCCATGAAGGAAAAGTGTTGTCCACAGGGAGCATTTGAGCCGGGCCTTCAGGGACTGTGGGGATGTCTCAGAAGGAGGCAGGTTAAAGGCCTCCCAGGTGAGCAAGGGCGTAAATAATAGTGTGGCAGGAAGTCAAGGGGGCAGGTTGAGGAGAAAAGCATTCATGATCAGAGGCTAGTTGAGGTCAGGGGCTAGCTGAAGCCAAGGGCTAGTTGAGGCCAGGGACTAGTTGAGGATAGGGGGCTAGTTGAGGGTAGGGGTTAATTGAAGCCAGGGCTAGTTGAGGTGTACCTGACCCAAGCCATGGTGTTTTCAATCATCTCATATGCATTCGAAAGCTGGACAATGAATAAGAAAGACCAAAGAAGAATTGAAGCCTTTGAACTGTGGTAATGGCGAAGAATATTGAATATTCATGGACTGCCAAAAGAACGAACAGATCAGTCTTGGAAGAAGTGCAAACAGAATGCTCCTTAGAAGCAACAATGGTGAGACTACGTCTCACATACTTTGGACATGTTATCAGAAGAAACCAGTCCCTGGAGAAGGGCATCATGCTTGGTAAAGTAGAGGGTCATCGAAAAAGAGGAAGACCCTCAATGAGATGGGTTGACACAGTGGCTGCAACAAGGAACTCAAACTACAACCACCATGAGGATGGTACAGGACTGGGCAGCGTTTCCTTCTGTTGTACATAGGGTTGCTATGAATCGGAACCTACTTAACTGCACCTAACAAAAATACCAACATACGTAGCTATACCATCAAGCTGTTTCCTGCCTCCCGTCTGCTGTATTAAACAGAGCAATTCAGCTCTGACCGTAAACTTGCATTATTTATTCATCTAGGTACTTAGCCAAACAAGAGGCTTTGTTGTTGTTGTTAGGTGCCATCGAGTCAGTTCCGACTCATAACGACCCTAAGTACAACAGAACGAAACAATGCCCAGTCCTGCGCCATCTCCACAACAGTTGCCATGCTCGAGCCCATTGTCACAGCCACTGTGTCAACCCATCTCTTTGAGGGTCTTCCTCTTTTTCGCTGACCATCTATTTTATCAAGCATGATGACCTTCTCCAGGGACTGATCTCTCCTGATAACATATCCAAGGTATGTGAGACATAGTCTTGTAATCCTTGCTTCTAAGGAGCATTCTGGTTGTACTTCTTCAAAGACAGATTTGTTCATTCTTTTGGAAGTCCATGTGTATTCAATATCCTTTGCCAACACCACAATTCAAAGGCATCAATTCTTCTCGGGTCTTCCTTATTCATTGTCTACCTTTCAAATGCATATGATTGAAAATACCATAGCATGGATCAAGTACACCTTAGTCCTCAGGGTGACATCTTTGCTTTTCAACACTTTAAAGAGGTCTTTTGTAGCAGATTTGCCCAATGCAATGAGTCTTTTGATTTCTTGACTGCTTCTTCCATGGATGTTGATTGTGGAGCCAAGGAAAATGAAATCCTTGACAACCTCAATCTTTTCTCCGTTTATCGTGATGTTGCTTCTTGGTCCAGTCATGAGGATTTTTGTTTTCTTTATGTTGAGATGTAATCCGTAATGAAGGCTGGGGTCTCAGATCTTCATCATTAAGTGTTTCAAGCCCTCTTCACTTTCAGCAAGGAAGTCTGTGTCATCTGCATAATGCAGGCTGTTAGGGAGTCTTCCTCCAATCCTGATGCCCTGTTCTTCTTCGTATAGTCCAGCTTTTTCGATTATTTGCTCAGCATAGATTGAATAGGTATGGTGAAAGGATACAACCCTTGACGCATGCTTTTCCTGACTTTAAACCACGTAGTGTCCCCTTGTTCAAATGACTGACTGCCTCTTGGTCTATGTACAGGTTCCTCATAAGCACAATTAAGTGTCCTATAATTCCCATTCTTCACAAAGTTATCCATAATTTGTTATGACCCACACATTCGAATGCCCGAGCATAGTCAATAAAACACAAGTAAACATCTTTCTGGTATTGTCTGCTTTCAGCCAGAATCCATCTGACATCAGCAATGATACCCCTGGTTCCACGTCCTCTTCTAAATCAAGCTTGAATTTCTGGCAATTCCCTGCAGATATACTGCTGCAGCCACTTTTGAATGACCTTCAGCAAAATTTGCTGGCATGTGATATTAATGATATTGTTTGATAATTTCTAAATTTGGTTGTATCACCTCTTTTGGAAATAGGCATAAATATGGATCTCTTCCAGTCAGTTGGCCAGGTAGCTGTCTTCCAAATTGCTTTGCATAGAAGAGTGAGCACTTCCAGTGCTGCATCCATTTGTTGAAATATCTCAATTGGTAGTCGATCAATTCCTGGAGCCTTGTTTTCCGCCAATGCTTTCCGTGCAGCTTAGACTTCGGTACCATCGGTTCCTGATCTATGCTACCTCCGGAAAGGGTTGAACTTCAAACAATTCTTTTTGGTATAATGACGCTCTGTATTCCTTCCATCTTCTTTTGATGCTTCCTGCATCATTTAATATTTTCCCCGTAGAATCCTTCAGTATTGCAACTCTGAGGCTTGAATTTTTTCTTCAGTTCTTTAAGCTTGAGAAATGCTGAGCGTGTTCTTTCCTTTTGGTTTTCTATCTCCAGGTCTTTGCACATGGCATCATAATACTTTACTTTGTCTACTCGAGCCGCCCTTTGAAATCTTCTGTTCAGCTCTTTGACTTCATCATTTTTTCCTTTTGCTTTAGCTACTTAATGTTCAAGAGCAACTTTCAGAGTCTCTGCTGACATCCATTTAGGTCTTTTCTTTCTCTCCTGGCTTTTTAATGACCTCTTGCTTTCTTCATGTATGATGTCCTTCATGTCATTCCACAGCTCGTCTGGTCTTTGGTCCTTAATATTTAACGCATCACATCTATTCTTGAGATGGTTTCTAAATTCAGGTGGGATATAATCAAGGTCGTACTTCGGCTCTCATGGACTTGTTCTAATTTTCTTCAGTTTCAACTTGAACTTGCATATGAGTAATTGATGGTCTGATCTGCAGTTGACCCCTGGCCTTGTCCAGACTAATGACACTGAGCTTTTCCATCATCTCTTTCCACGGACATAGTCAATTTGATTCCTGTGTATTCCATGTTTATAGTCACAATTCGTGTTGGTGAAAAAAGGTATTTGCAATGAAGAAGTCTTTGGTCTTGCAAAATTCAGTCATGTGAATTCTGGCATTGTTTCTATCATCAAGGTCATATTTTCCACCTACCGATCTTTCTTCTTTGTGTCCAACTTTCGCATTCCAGTCACCAGTAATTATCGGTGCATCCTGATTGCATGTTCAATCAATTTCAGACTGCAGAAGTTGGTCAAAATCTTCAATTTCTTCATCTTTGGCCTTAGTGGTTGGTGGGTAATTTTAAATAGTAGTCATATTAACTGGTCTTCCTTATAGGCATATGGATATTATCCTGTCACTGACAGCATTGTACTTCAGGACAGATCTTGAAATGTTCTTTTTGACAATGAATGAAATGCCATTCCTCTTCAATTTGTCATTCCCAGCATAGTAGACCATATGATCATCTGATTGAAAATGGCCAATACCAGTCCATTTCAGCTCACTAATGCCTAGAGTATCGATCTTAATGCATTCCATTTCATTTTTTATGATTTCCAATTTTCCTAGATTCATACTTCCTATATTCCAGGTTCTGATTATTAATGTGTGTTTGCAGCTGTTTCTTCTCATTATGAGTTGTGGCACATCAGCAAATGAAGGCCCTGAAAGCTTGACTCCATCCACGTCATTAAGGTCGACTCTACTTTGAGTAGAGTCATATTTTGAGTGCCTTCCAACCTGGGGCTCTCATCTTCCGGCACTATATCAATGTTCCACGGATATTCGTAAGGTTTTCAGTGGCTAATTTTTTTCAGAGGTAGACCATCAGGTCCTTCTTCCTATCAAAACCCACCCTTAGTGGCTATTGTTATTTAAGTATACCTGGTGGGTCTCACTTCCACGCAAGTGGCTTATTTGTTCATTTAAAATATGTATTTATTAAGCACCTCCTGAAGTCCCTGGGTGGCACAAAGTGTTTAGCGCTAGACTACTAACCAAAAGATTGGCAGTTCAAAGCCACCCAGATACGCCTTGGAAGTCAAGCCTGGAGATCTGCTTCTGAAAGGTCGCAGCCTTGAAAACCCTATGGAGCAATTCTACTCTGCACAAATGGGGTCGCCCTGAGTCAGAATTGACTCTGCAGCAACTAAGAGCAACTTGTACAAGGTACATAACGCAAGTCACAATATTACATATATCACTCTCCCTAAGAAAGATTTTTCCGAAGGCTGATAAAAGGACAGAAAATATCCTCTCTATATCATCCTGTTGCTCATAAATGCTGGGCCACCTTAAAACCAGTTTAAGAAACCCAAATCTAATTGTAAAACGTCTGTTCCAATGATCTATTTCTGCGTAACAAACTACCCCAGAACCACATCTATTTTGCTCACAAATCTGCAATTTGAGCAGAGCTTGGGGACAGCTTGTCTCAGCTCTGTTCAGAATCGGCTGGGGCGGCTTGAAGCTGAGGTTGCAACCATCTCCAGGTCGGTCCATCCATAGGTCTGGGGGTTGATGCTGGCTGTCAACTGGGTCCTCAGTTGGAGGTTGGGCTGAGGCTGGAGCAACTCTACGTGGTCTCCCCACACTGGCTGGGCCCCAAGCGCTGGTACCTTGAGAGAGACTGAGAGAGAGAGAGAGACAGCCAGGTGGAAGCTGTCTCGTCTTTTCTGTCCTAGCCTCTCTCTGTTGAAGGGAGCCCACATCCAAGGGGAAGGGCATCGGACTTCACCTTTTGGTGGAAGGAGTCTCAAAGAATTTGCAGGCATACATTTTTAAAGCTTTTTTTATTTGGGTGAAAGTGTACACAGCCAAGGATATACCATTTCAACAATTTTTCCATGGACAATTCGGTGATGTTGGTTACATTCTTCAAGTTGTGCAGCCATTCTCACTATTCTTTTTCACATCATTCTTCCACCATTATCCTAAACTCACTGCCCCCTAGGCTTCCCATCCAAGGCATATTTTTTCCCTTTTTTATTTTAATTGTACTTTATATGAAGGTTTACGGAACAAACTAGCTTCTCATTACACAGTTAGTACACATATTGTTTTATGACGTTGGTTAACTACCCCATGACATGTCAACACTCTCTCCTCAACCTTGGGTTCCCTGTTACCAGCATTTCTGTCCCCTCCTGCCTTCTAGTCCTTGCCCTTGGGCTGGTGTGCCCCTTTATTCTCATTTTGTTTTATGGGCCTGTCTAATCTTTGGCTGAAGGGTGAACCTCAGGAGCGACTTCATTACTGAGCTGAAAAGGTGTCTGGGGGCCACACGCCCAGGGTTTCTGCAGTCTCTGTCAGGCCAGTAAGTCTGTCTTTTTTGTGAGTTAGAATTTCGTTCTACATTTTTCTCCAGCTTTGTCTGGGACCCTCTAATGTGATCCCCGTCAGAGCAGTCAGTGGTGGTAGCTGGGCCAAGGTGTATTTTTAACCCCCACAGCCTTGAAGAGAAATGCCGATCATAGATGAAAGTGTTTCGATGGGCAGCAAGGAGAGCAACCTTATGCATAATCCACTGGAAGGTGTCTTTCAAACCCTCACTCCTCTCTTCTCTCCCCAGCACTATGGCGGCCACATTCATGGCAGCACAGCTGCTCCTCTCTGGCTCTGCCTCAACCTCCACCCATCCCTCCACCACCCCCCCCCCCACTGTCCTCTCTCTGCCTAGGCCATGCATCCCTTCTTTACAAAGTTAAATTTAGTCTCACTGGTTCCCTTCCCCACGGTCTGTCTCCATCAACTTCCTAAATCAATGCGACAGTCTTCCCTTCTCAGAAGGGGGGAGGCAGGCATTGTCACTCTGTAATATTTTTCATGTATATGTGTGTGTGTGTATATGCACAAACGTATATGTGTGTACACATGTATATGTGTGTACACATATATGTAGGCATATGTGTGTGTATGTGTATACACACATATTTGAAAATAAATGTAATCATTTTTAACTCAGTAATTATATTTGAAAAGGTAATCAACTCAACAACAATGGGTTTTTACATTTGAAAATTAACCCAGAAATTTGGATAGACTAACATATTCATAGGTACACTACCCATGAATATAGAGAACCCAACGATACACCTGAATGTGCAGGAAATAGAAAACACTCAAAAGTGTTTAACTGTAGAAAATAAAATGAAGGGACTATTGACAAAGGTGCAGATGCAAACAGTGAATGTACTTGGTTGCTAACCGAAAGGCTGGAGGTGAGAGTCCACTAAGAAGTGCCTCACAAGAAAGGCCACTGAAACCCTATGGAGCAAAGTTCTACTCTGACACACATGGGGTTGCCATGAGTCAGAAGCAACTCCATGGCAACAGGCTTAGGCAGAGTTAGGAGAACCAGCAAAAGATGTTGAGGCATTCAGGGACTGACGACAGCAGGAAGCTATAACCTCCCTTGGATCTGAAGGGACAGGGGTGGGGAGGAGTGGTGTTACCAGAGGCTGGGAGAGCTGGAGCCCAGGAAGAGGGGCTCCTGCTAGAGGCTACCGCCATAAAAGAAATGCAGAACTGCAGGGAGGCAGGAAGTGTGTGGGTCAGAGATACTTGGACCCCTCTCTTCTCCTGCCCTCTTATCTCCTGCTGGTTGCTCCCATTGGCCAAACCCAAACAGAGGCCAGAGGGCAAGGGAGCCCAGGTGGTGATACTGTCCTTAGAGGTCAGTGCCCTGGAACACACAACCCATCAGAAGGGCAGAAAAATGGACGGGGAGGAGGGTGGACAAAGGGAGATGAACCAACCCAACTTGTCACAAAAACGAGTCAGGTCACTCTCTTCAAAGACACATATGCAGTCTCCGGGAGTAAAAGATGTTGTTCTCAGGTGCCATCAAGTGAGCTCCAACTCATAGCGACCCTACGTACAACAGAACAAAACACTGCGCCGTCCTCACAATCATTATTATGCTCGAACCTGTTGTTGCAGCCACTGTGTCAATCCATCTCATTGAGGGTCTTCCTGTTTTTCGATGACCTTCCACTTTACCTAGCATGATGTCCTTCTCCAGGGACTGATCCCACCTGATAACATGTCCAAAGTATGTGAAACATAGTCTCACCATCCTTGCTGCTAAGGAGCATTCTGGTTGTGCTTCTTCCAAGACAGATTAGCTTTTTCCTTTGGCAGTCTGTGGTGTATTCAGTATTCTTTACCAACACCATAATTCAAAGGCATCAATTCTCCTTCGATCTTCCATGCGTATAGCCGCCGTTTATGTATGTTGGGGGCCCACATGTCTAAACAATACAGAAAAATAGTGACGACAGTTGGCACGACCACCATTCTTAATTACGTGAGCTAACAAAATGGGATTCCTGGCATGGTTACCCCAAAGTAATTTATATTTGGCTCAGAAAGCAGAACGGTTTTTATAACAGATTTTTCTAATTATGTTTTGCTTATGTTAATATGAGGATCTGGTTCTCCAAGGAAAATACCACCTGATCACAAAGCAGGAAGGTTCAAAATACGCTGAGCGGCAGGTGGAAGCCAGACTGGGATTTCACAATTGGCTACATGGGGGGCAAAGTCAATGCAAGTTTTTGCTCTTGTTTCACGAGGCCTGCTCTGTCCAGCTTGTTTGTAAAATTATTAAGGATGATACTTCATCTCCTCCTGCTCCTGGAATCCTCAGAAACAAGGACACTCGAATTTTGCTGTGCATAACAATCACCTGGGGAACTGGTTACAATGCCAATTCCTGAGCTCTGCCAGGAGGGTTGATTCCGTTGGTCTGGGTGGTGCCTAGGAATCAGAATTTCAACCAGCAACCCAGACAATTCTGATGCCGGTGGTCAGGACATCATACTTGGAGAAAAGCTGATCAAAGTGTTGGACGTACAATTATACTCAAAGGAGGCACTGTAGGGGAATGACTTGGAGTCAGAGCTGGGTTCAAATCTCAACTTCGCCATTAGTTTAGGCAAGTTACCCTCTCTGATTCTTATTTGTAAGAAGGGTAATAAATGTACGTCAGGGTTGTTGGGAATATTGGAGATAAAACATGAAAAGTGAAAGGTCTCTGGGTGGTTTGCGCTCGACTACTAACCAAAAGGCTAATGGTTCGAAGCTACCTAGCAGTACCATGGAAGAAAAGTCTGGCGATCTGCTTCTGTAAAGATTACCGCAGAAGAAAACCTTAAAGAGCAGTTCTATTCGGTAACACATGGGTTGCCATGAATCGGACGGAATCTATTGGATGGCCAAGGGTGTAATATTTTTGTTTGTTTGTTTGGGGCTCTTACTCTTTGTACCTAGAAGCGTCTCGAGCAAGGCTTTCTCAAGGTGGTTGATCCCAGAGAGTCCTACTTCAAGGACCAATGAGGACAGGCACCTGTACACTGGTCGTCTAGTCTGACAGCATTAGAATGGTTCCCTTTTCATCACGGAGCACCACTCGGAATATTACATTTCATAGATTTCTGATTTCGTGTTTCTACTCATCAAATGATTATTCACCTTGCAGCAGACAGACGGCAGGTTCCCACCCCCCCCCCCATTTTCTCCCGCCATTGGCGTTACACCATTCAACACTATGGCGTTAATGAAAAATATTAGAGCAAGCTGTCTTCAGCTTTTGGGTCTGGTTCCTGATGTTGCATAATGAAAAGAAAATCTTTCCCATAATCCCAGCGGTGCAGAAGCATTTAGAAATGATTCTAAATATAGACTCCCAGATGACAGAGGGCTTGTTTTATGTCATTCTGTGATTTCTTTTTCACAGTGTGTTCTATGGGCTGGAATAAAAAATTTTAATGAAGTCAGAATGCTAAATTTAAGTGAACCTCTGCTCCTTGCTCATTGCAAAATGTATTTTATTGCCATTTAATTTGCTGTGCATCTTGGCACCAGACCCCTCAAGCAGCAAAACAGAACTCATATCTCATAATACAATTGCCTTGATTATCCCCAGATCCTGAGGACCGTTTTGCACAGGGCTGGGTTATCCGCTAGGCAAAGTAAGCACAGTGAACAATTTCACATTTTTTCAGCACCTCAAATGTTCTGCTACTAAGTATGGCTGGCATCTGTCTCTTTCCCAACCCCACAGCACCTTCCTACAGAATCAAAGCCTCTTTTACAAATTTACAACCCCTGACAGGGGCAGATGACCCAGTAAGCAAGGTAAGCACAGGCTGACTTGTGCTTAGTTACTAATCCGTAGTGAACAGTTTCACATGGGTTCACATCCTCATAACCCATTAAAAAACCCACTACCGTCGAGTCGATTCCAACTCATAGCGACCCTATAGGACAAAGCAGAACTGCCGCATAGAGTTTCCAAGGAGCGCCTGGTGGATTTGAACTGCCGACCTCCTGGTTAGCAGCTATAGCACTTAACCACTACGCCACCAGGGTTTCCCACATCCTCATACCTCTCCTTATTTGGACATAACAACACCCATCGCCGTTGAACTGATTCCGACTCATAACAGCCCTATGAGACAGCGGAGAATTGCCCCGTAGGGTTTCCAAAACAGACGGCCACATCTTTCTCCCAAGGAGCGGCTGGTGGAGTCAAACCACCGGTTTCATTTAGCAGTTAAGAGCTTAAACACTGTGCCACCAGGGCTCCTTAGTTGGACATAGGAATACGTGAAAATACGTGACTTGAGGAATATTGTACATAATGTAATTATTAATCCTAGATGGCTTATAATAAGGTTCCAAATCTTCCTGTGTATCAATAAATAGCATATGAATACTGCTCGTTATGGGGTATAAATGTTAACTGCAAGCTGTTCCAAGGAAGACACTCAAAACCCGCACTTACAACTTGGGTGCGGAATCTACAGCAGCCTGTTAATGGCATGAAATCTGATCTCACTACTACACCTCTGCTTATCACCCCAAGACAGACATACAGAAAGATCACCTGAGGAGCCCATTTGGAGAATGCAGGTTCTGGGGCCACCCACGGAGATATTGATTCAGTAGCTCTAGTATGTGTGAGGAGCCCTGGTGGCACAGTGGTTAAGAGCTATGGCAAGCTACGGCTGCTAACCGAAACGTTGGCAGTTCAAATCCACCAGGCACTCTTAGAAACCCTATGGGGCAGTTCTACTTTGTTTTATAGGGTCAGTATGAGTAGGAGTCAACTCAGGGGCAACTGGTAATAGACGAGTATGTGTGTCATGGGAGGGGGCACTGGAACTTGGGAACATGCCTTCTAAATAAGCTCCTCAGGTAATACCGATGTAGTTGTTTGGAAATGAACTCATCTAATTGAGCGCTTGGCATTCACTTTTCCTAGGAGTCAAAGTTGAGCAACAAGCTGGTGGTGCTCTTTCTCCCTCATTTGTACCTGCCCATTCCCTCACCTGGGAGCCTACACCACCCGAGCACACCCAGAGGCAGGTGTGTATCCAGGATTAAGGAATGTTCTTCTAGCCCTTGAATTTCTCTTGGCTGTGAGTCGGAATCCACTTGACTGCAACTCGTTTGTGGTTTTGGCCACATGACATTCTAATCACAAGCCAGGTGAGTTCACTCAAAATCCAGCAGGTTCGTGGTTGAAGGGAGTCCTTTGGGCCAAATGAAAATACTGGTCACATCCATTCTCACTACTCTGTAAAACCAAAACCAGTTGTCACGGAGTCGATTCCAACTCCCAGTGGCCCCCTGTGTGTTATAGTAGAACAGTGCTTCATAGGGTCTTCAGTGGCTGGTTTTTCAGAAGTAGATCTCCAGGCCTTTCCTCCGAGGCACTTCTGGGTGGACTCGAACCTCCAACATTTCTGTTAACAACCCAGCATGTTAATCATTTACCCCTCCCAGGGACTTCCACTATTCTGTAGGGTGGGTCTTATCCATATTCTACAGAAGAGGAAACTGAGGTACAGGGAGGGTGGGTCACTGGCAAGGTCACACAAGAAAGGAGAACTAAGTTTCCAAGCCATGCCCTAGTCTCCAAACCAGTTTTTTTCAGTTCCTTGTCAAGATTTCGCGTGTATTACCAGGTTATGCGGAGGTGGCTTAAGCATTTTACATAAAAAAATAAACCAATTACCTCTCAGAATTACTTTTCTGTGCAAGAGATTCTCCTGTATTCATAAAACAACAGTTACACAGGATACGATTAAAATTCTAAGAACAGTCTCTGTAAATCTTTACCATCAGACCTTTTACAATGCTTCCATCTTATGGTTAGGTTTGAAAGTAGACAAGGAAGCTTGAGTTCTGATTTTCTATGGTTCTCACACCCTCTGTTGGTGGCCCAAGGATACCTTAGCTTCCTTGGAGCTGGGCAGCGACCACTGCAGGAACTGTTTCCCAAAGGAGTCAGAAAAGTGATCTTCACAAACCTAACTCTAGAATTTTTAAGACTGATGTTTGTGGTTTTGATGAATTTGGTAATTTTCCAGGCAAGCAGAAGGCCTGGTGCAAATAGGCAACTTTTCTTAATTAAAGATAGAAAATTCTATGTGAGAATATACCCTCCCAACGCTTTTGTGGAGAAATGGATGATTTTTTGAAAAGTCAGCTTGTGGGATGATGGGTGGGAGACGCTGTGGCTGCGGAACCCGGCTCCATACAGCCTGATGTAGAACGGTGCACGGAGGATTGTGGGTAGGTGGGGCCTTTCCTGGGGAGCTGTGCTCCAGCACTTCAGTTGCCCTGCTGTTCTCTGAACATATCAGGCAAGCTCTGGCCTTAGGGCTGAGTTAGATGGGTCCCCAGGAAGCAGAGCCTGACTCTGGGGTTCTTGTACAAGGGAATTACTAAAGAAATGCTCTCCACCCAGGCATCAGGCTAGGAGTGAGGCAAGCTGCAGAGGAGAGGGGAAGAAGCTGGGCAAAGCTGTAGCTTCAGGAGACATCTAGCCTCAGCCTGGTCACATGGGAAGCTCTGGAACGTAAATTAGATCACAGAGATTGTCCACAGAGGCAAGGGCACTGAGCACCTGTATGTGTTTCCTTGGGGCTGCTGTAACAAAGTACCACTAAGTGGGTGACTTGAAACAACAAGAACTCACTGTCCCACAGTTCTGGAGGCTAGAAGCCTAAATTCAGGGTGTGGCAGGGCTGGGCTCACTCTCAAGGCTCTAGAGAAGAACCCTTGCTTGTCTCTTCCTGGCTTCTAGGGGTTACCAACAATCTTTGGCATTGTAGACACATACTGCAATCTCCACCTTCATCTTTACATGGAGTTCTTCTGTGTCTGTCTGCCTGTCTCTTGTCTGCCTGTCTCGTTTGTGCCTTTTCTCTTCTTGTAAGGATACAAGTGATTAGATTGAGAGTCCACCCTGATCCGGTAGGATATCATCTTAATTACATCTGCAAAGATGCTATTTCCAAATAAGTTCACAGTCACAGGTACTAGGGTGAGATGAAACAAACCCCATTATAGTGGCCTTTTGCCTTTGTTCTTTGAAAAAACAGCTTGGGAGACTTTTCCCCTAAGCCATGAGGAGTTACCTTTGCCCTAGTTTTCTATTACAGAGAGGTTTTTTATTTTTGCCAGGTTGATGGACATTTCCTGGGCAAGCTGTAAACAACTTGAAGGTTTGATACTTTTTGTCTGACTGTGGGCTGCAGCCTTCCCTGTGATTGGTATGCACTTTGCAGGGATTGGTCAATAGACTATGCAAATGAGGTGAGTTGTAGCTCAGCCACACCTACTATGCAAATAAATTGTCTATGGCCTACTGAGAGAGGATTGGTCAGTTTGTGGCTCCTGTTGGGAGGGACTGTGCCTTGAAATTAACAAGAAGTTGTGTGTATGCACCTGTGCCTCTGTGTCTGTGTAGCCAGCCCGCAGAGATGAGACAGAAGCAAGAAGAGAAGGCAGCAGGAAGAAGCAGAAGGAAGAAAGGCAAGAGAGAAGAAGCAAGGAATCTCCGAAAAGAGCTGTAACACTGGTCAAGGGCTGTAACACTGAAGTAGAGAAAACACATTTTCACTAGTGTTTTAATATTAAAGTAGAGGGAATATATTTTCTAGTTTGTTTTAGTGTAGCTGTATAAGCTGAAATTAATCTCTAGTCTTTGGAAAATGGCGTAGGCTCTGTTCAAGATATAGCTGAGCAGCCTGTTCCACTCTTAAACATAACAAACGCCCTAATACCTTACAACATGTTTTCTCCTATTCACAAAGGGTGATCGAGAGCTTGACCTGATTAACGCCATAATGATGCTCTAAGTAATCTCTAAACATTTTTTATCGCACCAGCTGCACCAGTCTCTTCCAAAGGGATGCGGGACTCTCTCAGCTCCTGTGGCCTTGGTCTCTCTTCTCTTCTTTGTTCTCTTTTCAAATCTACCTTATGTGGAGTTTGATGAGCATCTTGGATAGGTATCTTCTCATCTTTCACGATATCCGAGAAGTTTTCTGCCAACAACTCTTCAACAATTCTCTCTATTTTCTGTTATCCCTCCCTGTTCTGGTACTCCAATCACTTGTAGGTTACTTCTCTTGATAGAGTCCCACATGATTCTTAAGGTTTCTTCATTTTTTTTATTCTTTTATGTGATTTTTCTTCAAATATATTGGTAACAAGTGCTTTATCTTCTAGTTCAGAAATTCTGCCTTCCACTTGCTTAGTTCTGATCCTCTGACTTTCTATTGAGTTGTCTACTTCTGTAATTTTATTGTTAATCTTCTGAATTTCTGATTGCTGTCTGTCTATGGATTTTTCCAGCTTATTAAATTTTTCATTATGTTCCTGAATAACCTTTTTAATTTCTTCAACTGCTTTATCTGTGTGTTCTTTGGCTTATCCTGCATATTGCCAGATTTCCTTCCCGATGTCTTGAAGGCTTCTGTATATTAATCTTTTGTATTCTGCCTCTGGTAATTCCAGGAAGGCACTTTCATCTAGAAGATCCCTGGATTCTTTGTTCTGAGAGCTTGTTCTGGCGATCATAGTCTGTTTCTTTATGTGACTTGGTATCAATTGTTGTCTCTGAGCCATCTATAAGTTATTGTATTAATTTATTTTATGTTTGCTTAATGTATCCAACGGCACTGGGTTTTTTGGGGTACTGTATCCTAGCTTCTTGCTTTGTTTTGTTTTGATATGCCCAAATGGGTTGCTTGAGTGAGCTAGCTTGATTATTTTTGCCTTTGGAGCTCTGACATCCTGTCCCCAGGTGGCTAGAGCTGTTATCATGTATGCCAGTCTAGGAGTCCATTCACTTTTCTTGTATGAATTCAGCTCAGGTGTCCAGGTAGCTGATCATCAAGTGTGTGGTACAGGCTCTGTCCTACTATTTTAAAGGGGCAGGGGTGATTGGTGTAGGTACTGGTATCTGGTTGCAGCAGTGGGTCACACTCTAAACAAGGCAGGGGGCTGAGAATCGTCCCCCATGTGTCTCTGAAGAAAGCATGTCCTTGTCCCCTAGAGTGTACAGGTGGGTAGGTTCTGCAGATGGACCATGGGCACCCAATGTTTTTGGTTGTAAGGACTGGGAGGTACCAGTTATCCTTGGACCTCTGTCACAGGTGGCTGGGTGACCTGAGTGAAGCCACCAGTCCTCAGGCCCCTGATGTGGATAGGTGAGGGCCCCGCTTAATAGGCAAAGAGGTGTCAAACATCAAACACCCGCCTTTCTACCACACAGCTGAAACAGCTGTAGTCTGTCAAGAAGGGCCTATTCTCCTGAAATAGGCCCACACAGGTCCATACAGGGGGGAAAGGTACTCAAAGTCCATGAACCGTTTATGCCTGGACAGGAGCCACTTCTGTCCTGAGCTCCCCTGGATAGTGGAGCTGGCAAATTATCTTTTCCCCCAATTGCAAATTTGTTCCTTCTCCAAGGCCGGGAGGATGGCTCTAGGGCTCAGCAGGGCCTATCTCAGGCCCAGGGAAATCAGCCACTGTAGCTGACTTGGGGAGCAGGGGATGCAGTAAAATGCACACAAGTACTTAGCTTTTATTGAGAGCGCCATTATTCTCTGGTTCCAGAGGTGTGAGTAGGCTGTGTGGCTGGCTGCTTCTCCCTGAGGAAACTGCAGCTGAATTCTAGTACCAGCCTGCAACAGCTGCTCCCAGAAATGGTGCCTGAGGGTTCCCCGTGACTCAGGTGCAGTAACTCCTCTCTGCTTCTGAACTGTCTCTTCCTCCCCTTGCCCCTCAGTTCGTTTTCTAAGCTTGCCTTTGATGTTCAGGGCTCCTACCCAGACCCAGTGCCATCGAGCCGATTCCAACTCATAGCGACCCTACAGGACAGAGTAGAACTGCCCCATAGAGTTTCCAAGGAGCGCCTGGTGGATTCAAACTGCTGACCCGTTGGTTAGCAGCTGTAGCACTTAACCACTACACCGCCAGGGTTTCCTCAGGGCTCCTAGCTTGTTATAAACATACTCGTTTCACTTGTTTTTTGGGGTCTTTGTTGTAAGAGGGCTCACCTGAAGAGTCTGTCTATTCCGCCATCTTGGCCCCGCCTTCTCTTCTTTGTTCTCTTGAGAAATGGCCTTCAGCTGCCTGACACTTTTTGATCTGCAACTTTCTTGCTGCCCATCTCAGCCAGAGTGGACTTGGCAGAACAGTTCCACTAGCCAAGAGATTCTTATGTAAATTTTTTTCTTATGTAAATTACAAACATACAGATTAGAGTCCAGATGTCTGACATGCATATCTTTAGTTTAATAGTTTCTTGTAGTTATTTTGTGATCTGTAAGACCATCTGTGGGCTACGTGCTTAAAAACATTAGGTAACCCTGAACTTCCCCCTATAAAACCCTTCCACTAGCTCTTTAGAATTAGACAGGATTTGGGAGAAATTTAACCCCCTCCATCTCTTGAATACCGGCGTTCAATAAAGCCCTCTTGCTGCTTACCTCCTCCTGTCTCAGTATTGGCTTTGCGACAGGCAGCTTGAATCTGGGATTTGCGGAAACAACTCTAAAAAAGGGGCCCTTTGGCAGGGCCTACAACCTGTCCTCAGGGGGCTGAGGGGACCTGAGAGAGCTACGCTGCACTGAAGAAGGGAGACTCTGCCTATGTGCTTCGTGATCCTGATTCCTGAGTTGTAGCCTGTTGTGATGGTTAAGGTTATGTGTCAACTTGGCTAGGCCATGATTCTCAGTATTTTGGGAGACATTATGTGATCATCCTCTATTTGTGATCTGACGTGAGCAGCCAATCAGTTGAAGGGCCGTTTCCTTGGGGTGTGGACTGCACCCAATATAAATGGATGTTCTGGCAAAATTCTCTCTCAATCCTGCATCCAATTCATCATCCTCTGACCCCTGGTTCTTGGGACATGAGTTAGCAGCCTGCCATCTGACCTGCCTATTTTGGGTTCCTCAGCACCTGCAATCACACGAGTCAGGAGAAGCCTCCAGCCTGATGTCCGATGTACAGATTTGGGACTTGCCAGCCTTGACAACTGCGTGAGCCATTTCCTTGAAATAAATCTCTACGTATATATATTTAAGGAGCCCCAGAAAGTGGCACAGGGTTTAAAGCAATCAGCTGCTAACCCAAAGGTCAGTGGTTCAAACCCACCAGCTGCTCTGTGGGGGAAAAACATGGCAGTCTGCCTCCATAAAGATTTACAGCCTTGGGAACCCCACAGGGCAGTTCCTCTCTAGCCTACAGAGTCGCTATGAGTCAGAACCGACTCAAGGGCAGTGAGTTTATATATATGCATATAGCCTAAGACACCTGTTGATCCTGATCCTGAGTTGTACCCTGTTCCTTAATAAACCACTTAACTGTAAGTATGGTCTGTAAGTTCTGTGTGGTCACTGCAACGGATTAGCAAACCCAGAGGAGAAGTAGGGACCACCATGGGAGGGATGGCTGGTGTCAGAATTGGTAAAAGGTTGAAGGATGGAGGTACATCTGACTTCCACCTCATGGGGATCAGCCTTGGGTGGCTGATCTTGGGTCTCATTATCCTCCATGAAGTTGGACACGTTCTGACACTGCTAACATTAGTACTCTCACTATTAAGGTTTTGTGTCAACTTGGCTAAACCATGATTCTCAGTAGTTTGGCACTCTCACCATTTTACACAGGGGTTTGGACTTGAACATAAATTTTGGGAGACATAATTCAACCCATAACAGCACCAATGTTCCCCACTCCGTTTAAATAGCATTCTAGCTATATGTTGTTATATTACAAACAATTTCAAACCTAAAACAATTTATTATGCTGCCTCACAATTCTGTGGTGACTGGGTGGTTCTTACTTGGGGTCTCTTATGAGTTTGCAGTCACATGGTAGCTGTGATGGGGTTCACCTGAAGCCTCAACTGAGATGGACATCCCAGACTGCCTCTACATTCACAAGTCTGGTGCTTCGGCCGAGATGGCTGGAACTGCTGAGAACTGCCCAGGCATCTCTCTTTCTCTCTTCACACAGCCTTTCCACATGACTAGCTTGGGCTTCCTCACAACATGGCGGTCTCTAAGTACTTGGGCTCTGTATTTGGTGGTTGGGTTCCCACACGACAAGCATTCCAAGAGACCAAAACAGAAGCTGCAGGATTCTTATAACCTAGCCTTGAAAAGTTAGACAGTGACACTTCCACCACTTTTACTAGTTACATAGACCAGCCTGGATTTACTACAGGAAAGGGCTGCACAAGGGTGTGAATATCACAAGGCCTGGCATGGCTCACAGGGGAGAGGAAGGAGAGAGAATCCATGGAGCCTATCTACCACTGGTACCCACCCCTCTCCCACTCAACCACATGCCTCAAGGAAAGCTAACCTCACCACCAGCCCAAGGACGAATCACATTGGTCTAAAAGTGACCCCTCCTCACTTGCCAAGAATGTGCATGTGATCCAATATTGGCTAAAGAGATGTGAAAAGACATCTGCTGGGAATTTTTTCACATCCCTAAGAGTCACAAGGAAACCCTGGTGGTGTAGTGGTTAAGCACTACAACTGCTAACCAAAAGGTCAGCAGTTTGAATCCACCAGGTGCTCCTTGGAAACCCCATGGGGCCGTTCTACTTTGTCCTTTAGGGTCGCTATGAGTTGGAATCAACTTGACAACAATGGGTTTGTTTTGTTGTTGTTGTTGTTGTTGTTTCTTAAAGAGTCACAAAACTGTACTTCCTCAGGCCATTTTCAGATTTGGACTTGATGCCTGAAACTGCTACAGCCATTTGCTATCAGCCCAAGGATGTCATCAACACTAAAAAAGGATGATCGAGAGATGGAAAGAACTGGAGTCCTTGACGGCACAATTAGTCTATCTACTGAATCGACCAGTCCTGCAGCCCACCCTACCTTGGGACTCCCTGGTACCAGAAATAGAAAATATCCTCACCGTTTAAACCAGAAGTTGGCAAACATTTTCTATAAAGGGTCAGATTGTAAATATTTAAGGTTGTGCAAACTAGGTGGCAAAATTGAGCAACTGTTCTCCCAAAAAGGCTGATAGTCATTTGGTAAACATAATAATATATTATTACTGTATTATAACATTATTATGTTGCACATTACTATGTAATGCAATGATAATAAATGTAATAATGTGTCGTGACATGTATTAATTTATTCCATTTATTAATACATTATTTATTAATTTATTATATCTATTAACACAAAAAGGGACCCTGGTCGCACAGTGGTTAAGAGCTATGGCTGCTAACCAAAAGGTTGGCTTTTTGAATCCACCAGCCGCTCCTTGGAAACTGTATGGGGCAGTCCTACTCTTTCCTACAGGGTTGTTGTGAGTTGGAATCAACTAGATGGCAGGGGGTTTGGTTATTAACACAAATGTAATAGTATATTTTTTACATTTAAAAACGTTAAAACTCACCTTAGCTTGAGAAAACAGAGCCACAAAAACAGGCGGCATCTTGGTTTTGGCCCCCGGGCCACATTTTACTGACCTCTGGTTTAAACTACAAGTTGAGGATTCTGTTTTTGTGGCTGAAATCATCCCAGCTTCTGCGAGGAGTAAGTGCTGCTGACACAAAATGCCACTACAGTCTGCTTGTCCTTCTAATTCCTGTTGTAAGTTAACCCACTGATGCTCAGGCTGGCACATCAGCAGGCTGGGACTTACTGTAACTATTGCTTTGCTAAGGAGATGAATGCAACCCTTTGCCAAGCGTGGCCTCCAACTTCCTGAAACTGGTCACTTTGGAGGTTAAAGTAGTGGGTGTGGGCAGGGATGGGCCTCTGTAATAGAGCCAAGACCTGCAAGGAATAGGGAAGAGGAGATGCACTAGCAAGAATCACAAACACGTGCATGACACAGTCACACACACATATATTCACACACCACACACACATTCACACATGATAGACACACAGACACACCACACACCCACACACCCCACTCACACAGCACATACATACCACACACCCACACACCCCACTCACACACCACACACATCACATACTCACACCACACACCCACACACCCCACTCACACACCACACATACCCTTTAAGGAGGACACAGATGGAGCAGAGAACAGTTGACATCTTCTCTGCTTCAAGGCTGGAGGTGGGTGGGAATGGACTTGTTAGGCACAAGGAAATGGGGTCTTGAGGGAAGAGATGTAAGAAGAATTAAAAGAATTGGAAGGAGGGAGAAAGATGAATTGTGTAAGGGACAGGGTATGATAGGTGTGGCAGGATACGTTGCAAACCAGGGGAAGTATTACAATTCAACCCATAACAATTGGTGTGGTGTGGCTCACAGTACTGCCAACCAAGGTGTGATCGAGTGGTCACTCCAGGGTCTAAGGCAGGGCCCAGGCCTGTGGGTAGAGCAGAGCAGCAAGTCAGAGCCCAGAGAAGCCACTCCTGAATCTCCACCTCAGCGTGGACGAGGCAAGGGCTGGACTAGATCGTGGAACCTGAAGGGAAGGACCAACGAAGCATTCTCCACAGCCCTACATGTGTGTCACAGCCTAGGCCCTTTTGCCCTGGAGTGAGTGTTGTGCTGGGGTGGCCCTGGTCACTGGAAATGCCACTGATTCACATGTACTCTGACAAAATAAAGAGGTCTGCAGAGATTGCTAAGGAACCTTAGCCATCAGGCAGGGCTGGGGATCGAATTGTATCCCCCCAAGATACGTGTTGGAATCCCCTATACGTGTGGAGGAATCCCATCTTGGAAAAAGGTTTTCTTTGTTATATTACTGAGGCCATAATAGTATAGGGTGAGTTTTAAACTCAGTTACTTTCGAGACATTACTTCGCCAAAGAGCAGATTAGACACAGAGACGAGCAAGCACACACATTTGTCTCAGGAAATAGATGCCACGTGGAGATCGTCAAGGAACCGAGTAACTCTGAGGCCGTAGAAGCTGAGACAAGGACCTTCCCCCAGAGCCGACATATGGAGAGCCTTCACCTACAGCCGGTACCCTGAGTTCAGACTTCTAGCCTCCTGATAGGTAAGAAAATAAATGTCCCGGTGACACAGTGATGAAAGCCTTCAGTTGCTAACTGAAAGGTCAGTGGTTCCAACCCATCAGCTCCTCTGCAGGAGAAAGATGTGGCGGTCTGCTTCTGCAAAAGTCACAGCCTTGGAAACCCTATGGGGAGTTCTACTCTGTCCTATAGGGTCGCTGTGAGTCGGAATCAACTAGAGGGCAGCGGGTTCTTTAAAGCCGCCCACTTGTGGTATTTGATTCAGGAGACTAAGACAGACAGCTTAAGAGAGTCAGTGTGTACTTTGGGACAGGAGAATTTCCTGATGGCAAAGAAGAAGCTTGGAACTGCAAGCTGTAGGGCAGGGCTGGTGTAGTCCCATACCATACAGAATGGCCAGACCTGGAGCCCTGACTCTGCAGGACACTGTGTCCTTGGGTGGCACATCTCTAGTGGCAACACTCAAGTTACAAATTTTAAAACTTAAATTTTTTTTTTTCTCTCACCAACAGATACCATTGTTTAGAACAGAGCTTAAATTGCTTAGAAATTCTTGAGGTCTCAGATCCAGAAGCTTTTCCCAAGGAAACAGATCATTAGGTGATTCAAAAATTGCAGGGTGAGAAGAACAACAGGGTTGACCTTCACCCTTTTGTCATGATTTTAAAGCAGAAAAGTTGGAACTTGGTGACCATTTGCGGGGACACTACCGTTTTGTCCACCCACCCTACTCTTTTCTTGGGCTTGTCTGCTTGTCTTAGTCAGGATTCTAGGGTAGCAAGTGAAAGAAACCCAATGAAAACCAGCTTTGCTGAAATGTGGGAATGTATTGGCTCAAGTATCCAGACTGGGAGAATAGGGCTTGTTTCAGGAACAGCTGGTACCAGGGGCTCTAACGCCATCAGGGCTCTTGTTCTCTCATCTCTGCTTCTTCTTGTGGGACTGCTCCATTTTTTGCTGACTTTTTCATGAGATGGGGTGTCTTGGTTATCTAATGCTGCTATCACAGAAATGCCACAAATAGATAGCTTCAGTAAGCAGTTTATTCTCTCACAGTCCAGTAGGCTAGAAGTCCAAATACAAGGCATCAGCTCCAGGGGAAGGTTTTCTCTCTGTCAGCAATGGAGGAAGGTCCTTGTCATCAATCTTCTTCTGGTCTAGGAGATTCTCTGCACAGGAACCCTGGGTTCAAAGGACACGCTCTGCTTGAGCACTGCTTTCTTGGTAGTATGAGGTCCCTGTGTCACTCTGCCTGCTTCTCTCTTTTATATCTCAAATGAGATTGGTTTAAGACACAATCTAATCTGGTAGATTGAGTCCCGTCTCATTAACATAACTGTCACTAATCCCATCTCTTTAACATCACAGCGATAGGATTTATGATGCATAGGAAAATCACATCAGATGACAAAAAGGTGGACAATCACACAATACTGGAAATCATGGCCTAGCCAAATTGATACACATATTTTTGGAGGACACAACTCAATCCATGACACAGGGTCTATGGCCAGTAACAGATCCATGTTCATAACCTCAGACTTTATAACCAAAGGGAAAAGGGACCTCTTTCTCTCTCCTAAATTCAGTTTTCAAATTCCTCTGGAGGACTGTGATTGGTGAGCGTTCCTAGCCTCACCCCTTCAGTCAATGTGCTGCACAAAGGGGTGAAGAGATACCATGAGCGTAGCCATGGTTACCTAACCACGGTATCTGTTACCAAAAGAATGGGGAAAGGGTGCTATGCAGTCCGAAGGGATGTGCTCTATGACTCCCTTCTTCTGGGAACAGTCTCTTCCCTTCTGCCCAAAATGGCTACCAAGGAAGGCATTCTCAAAGACAAGACCCCACCCCTCTGCCATGTTGATTGGTGTCTTAGTACTGCCGTAACAGAAATACCACACGTGGGTGGCTTTAAGTCTGAATTCAGGGCACTGGCTCTAGGGGAAAGCTTTCTCTCTCTGTGTGTTGGCTCTGGAGGAAGGTCCTTGTCTCTTTTCAGTTTCTCATTCCTGGTTCCTCAGCGATCTTCCTGTGGCTTTGCATCTATCTTCCCTCAGCTCCCCTTCTTCCTTCCTTGTTGTATCTACTCTTTATCTCTCAAAAGAGATTGATTTAAAAACACTCTACCTGAGTGCTGTCTCATTAACATAACAAAGAATACCCACTCCCAAATGGGATTATAGCCACAGGTGTAGGGGTTAGGATTTACAACACATATTTCGGGGGACACAATTTAATTGATAACAATTGGTGAGGCATGGGCACCAGCTTGTCCATCACAGTCCTCAACCAGGAATTTAGAACTGGGGCTCAAAGAGGTCTACTCAGTCTGGCTGTTTGCTTGTACTCAGGAGCCATTTCCTCACCATGAAGAGGTGAGGCTTGGAAAACAAAAAGAGCTGGCTCGCAAGGCAAGAGGAAAAGGAAGCAGCCATTTACCCACCCCCAGATGCAAAAGTCTGATGGGATCTGGGTCCTGGTTCCAGTGACTCCTGGGGTCCAGCCACATCCCTGCTGCAAGCTCTGGGCAATACCCCATATCAAGACAGTCTCCCCTTTTCCCTTAAAGTAGCACAAATTGCACTTTTATTGCTTGCATTTTAATGGTCAACTCTTTGGGATTTTCCACCTGGACAGTTATGTCATCTGTGAGCAGAGATGGTTTCGTTTCTTCTTTCCCAGTCTGTACACACTTTATTTCCTTTTCTGGCCTTTTTGCATCAGCTAGGACTTCCAGTGCAGTGCTGAATAGGTGGTGAGAGGGGACACCCTTGCCTTGTTCCTGATTTCAGTGGTGGAGGCATCTAATTTCTCACCAGTAAGTATAACGTTAGCTGTAGGTTTTTTTGGTAGATGTTCTTGTCAGGTTGAGAAAATTCCCTTCTACTCCTAGTTTGCTTAGAGTTTTTGAGGTTTTTTTTTTTTTTTTTTTAATCGTGAATGAGTGTTGAATTTTGTCGAATATTCTTTTGGCATTTCTGCATATCTGTTATGATCATATGTTTTTCCTTCTTTAGCTTGTTGATGTGATGGATTACGTTAATTGATTTTTTTTTAATATGGAACCAGCCTTGCATACCAGGGATAAATTTCCCTTGATCACGGTGTATACTTCTTTTTATACAATGTTGGATTCAATTTGCAAAAGCGTTCTAACAGATATACTCTCTCAACCTAAAAGACCAGCCACAGTCCTCATAACCTGACACAGCACAGTGGTATGGCCACAGGGGTGTCACTCTGTGACATCCGACAAGTTCCTTGACCCCTGAACATCAGTTTCCGTGTCTGTGAAAACCCATCACCACTGAGTCAATCCCAACTCACAGCGACCCAAAAGGACAGGTTAGAACTACCCCGTAGGGTGTCTAAGGCTGTAAATCTTTACAGAAGCAGAAGGCCACATCTTTCTCCCACAGAGTGCTGTGTGGGCTTGAACTGCCTACCTTTTGGTTGGCAGCTGAGTGCTTTAATCCATGCACCACCAGGGCTCCTCCTGTCTGTAAAAAGGAAATGCTAATAGTACCTACATTGGAGGGTTGTTGTTAGAATTAAATAAGCTTTATCCCCATAGAGCTCAGTGCCAGGCATGTAAATTCAACAAACATTTGATGATATTCCACAGTAGGAGGAGGTAGCAGTCGTGGGGAGATATTTTATAATATCATTAAACATCAAAGAAACCAACCAAGGGAGATAAGGTCCCCGCACTCCCTAATCAGGGACCATATTCCCAGCTTGGCAGATGTGCCATGTTGGCCAGTATTCCAGACGCTTGGCTGCTAACGTACTGGAGGGATAACAAGGACCTCCTCTAAGAAAGTTGAACTTTAATGCTTGTACTGGGGCACAAGGATAATACCCACCCCAGACACTGTCATTTTTTAAAACATGAAGTCTCATTGTCAGAATATATATGGACTGAAAAAAAAATGAAGTACCACCAAACCGATATGGTAATACATAATATCTAAATGTACTATATGCACATGTACATTACATACATATGTAATATAGATGTATACAGAGATTTATGGAGAGAGAGTATGACGTGGTTTAATCTACGTGCACGGAGATTCTTCATAATGAAATTCTGCTGTAGCGTTCACACATACACAAAAGCAAAAACATTAAAGAAAACAAGGAAAAGCCAAGAGGTAAAAAAGTCAAACAACATATGCCTGTAAGGGAACATCATGGTGGTCGTCTTAAAAAGCCACGTATGGGGTCAACAATTACTTTGGAACATATATGAGAATGTAAGGGGTGGGAAAACTAGGTTGCTGGAAACTGAACAACCGGAATGGAAATAATGAGAATGTTCACACATTGTGAAGAATGTAACCAATGTCACTGAACAACTTGTGTAGACATCGTTGTATGGGAGCCTAAACTGCTGTGTAAATCCTCACCGAAAACACAACAAAATATTATTTAAAAAAAAGATATATATATATATATATATAGTGAGGATGGCGCAGAACTGCGCAGTATTTCGTTCTATTGTACGTAGGATAGCTGAGAGTCGGAACCAACTCAAGGGCACACAACAACAACATTTCAAGTGCCCCAGAGTCACGTGTAGCCCGTGGCTGCAATGTTGGACAGTGCAGATCTAACAACAACAACAAACATATATTATTTTTTTAAAAAAGCCATCTACGGAGGAATGATCATTGTGCCTGAAAACCCACATGCAATACTTGCTTTCTTGGGTGATTTTTTTTTTAATTATCCTTTGGTTTACTCTGGATAAAAAAAAAAAAATTCATATCCTTTGATTTACTCTGAAAACCCTGGTGGCATAGTGGTTAAGTGCTCCAGCTGCTAACCAAAAGATCGGCAGTTCAAATCCACCAGGCACTCCTTGGAAACTCTATGGGGCAGTTCTACTGTCCAATAGGGTCGTGATGAGTCAGAATTGACGGCAGTGGGTTTTTTGGTTTCCTCTGGCAGCTACTAGGCTTATACACTAGACACAACCAACACAGTCACAGGTCAACTTAGCTTACTTTTAATTTTGATGATAAAATTCTAGGGAGAGCTAAAAAGAAGTAGAAATAAAGAATTAAAAATTAAGAGCAATTTATAAAACACAGGAAATTATACTTTTAGAAAAGAATAAAAGCAAGAGGGAAAAGAACAGGAGAGGATCAAACCCCCTTGGTATTGCCTTATGGCCAGCCCGTTGTCTTCTTTATATTCCTTCCCTCCATAAGTAACATGTGTCAGATCTCCCTTTCTAGAGGGAGAGGCCCTGGAGGACAGGATCCAAGCGAAGGCCATTTTTGTCTTACTTGTGGTGCTTACCCAGGTGCCTGACCCACAGTGGGAGACAACTCAGTTTTTAGGTACTGACTGAAAGGTAAAGGAAATCAGATCAAAAGGGAAAGGAAAAGAGTCAATAGGATAATTGTCTGATGGTTGGACCTTGAATTCCTCAGAATTGGAGCATAACTAGAGGCTGCTCAAAGATGAGACATGTGGGCCTTGGGTGAGGTAATCCATGGAAATGCTGTGGTGTGACAGCTGGCTGGTCTTGGCTCCTTAAAGTTCGAAAAGACAAAAATGTCACTTTGATGACTAAGATGCGCCCAACCCAAACCAGGATCTTTTCAACTACCTCATATGTGTGTGAAAGTTGGACAATGAAAAGGGAAGACAGAAGAAGAATTGATGTATTCAAACTGTGGTGTTGGCGAAGAATACTGAATATACCATGGACTGCCAGAAGAACAAACAAATTAGTCTGTTATGGGTTGGATTGTGTTCCTCCAAAATGTGTATCAACTTGGCTAGGCCATGACTTCAGAACTGTGCGGTTGTCCACCATTTTGTGATCTGATGTGATTATGGTATGTGTTGTAAATCCTAACCTCTATGATATATATATTTTTATGATATTAATAAGGCAGGATTCAAAAAAACCAAAACCAAATCTTTTGCTGTCGGGTCAATTCCAACTCATAGCAACTCTATAGGACAGAATAGAACTGCCCCATAGAGGTTCCTAGGAGCACCTGGTAGATTTGAACTGCTGACCTTTTGGTTAGCAGGGTAGCACTTAACCACTATACCACCGGGGTTTCCGAGGCAGGATTAGAGGCGGTTAAATTAATGAGGCAGGATTTAATCTACAGGATTAGGTTGTATTTTTGAGTCAATCTCTTTTGAGATATGAAAGAGAGAATTGAGCAGAGAGGAGAGGGACCGCATACCACCAAGAAGGAAAAGCTGAGAGCAGAGCATGTGTTTTGGACCTGGGGTCCCTGCACTAAGAAGCTCCTAGACCAAGGGAAGATTGATGACGAGAACCGACAGACAGAGAAAGGCTTCTCCTGCAGCTGGCTCCCTGAATTCGGACTTCTAGCCTCCTAGGCTGTGAGAGAATAAATGTCTGTTTGTTAAAGTCAGCCTCTTGTGGTATTTCTGTCATAGGAGCACTGGATAACCAAGATACAGTCTTAGAAGAAATACAAACAGAATGTTCCTTAGAATTGTGGATGGTGAGTCTTTGTCTCACTTACTTTGGACATGTCATCAGGAAAGACCAATTGCTGGAAAAGGACATCATGTTTGGTAAAGTGGAGGGTCAGTGAAAATGAGGAAAGGAGATGGATTAACACAATAGATACCACAATTGAGCTCAAACATACCAGCTATCGTGAAGATGACACAGGACTGACCAACATTTCCTTCTGTACGTAAAGTTGCCATGAGCTGGAGCTGACTTGGTGGCACCTAGCAGCAACAGATTTTCCACAAAGAAAGTTCTTTGATAAGCAATGCCTCATCCACTCTTCTGTGAGCAAATCTGGGACACTTAACATATTGCTACAAGAACCTTGGGGTATTGTACATTTATCTTATATCACTTACAGGCAGTCAGAATTCATTTCATAGATGTTTCTTTCCAGCAAAGCAGGCTGAATCCCTCAGGTACTTGTTATTTACCAGAACAAATAACAAATGCTTTTTTTAGGATCTTCAATCTGTCACCGGGATATTCAGACAATCTTATTTCCTGCTCCTTCCAGTTATACATCCCCACGTCAGTCATTCTCCTCAAGGTCCTGTGAATACTCCAGCCCCCTCTCTATCAATGACTTAGCGTTTCACCAGGACTTCTGTCTTACTAATTAAGAATTAATTACAGATCATTTCAAATTGTTTTCTGTTTTTCATAGGCTAGTCAGGTCAAGGAGTCCCTGGGTGGTGCAAATGGCTAACGAACCTGGCAGCCAACTGAAAGGTTGGAAAATAGAGTCTACCCAGAGGCGCCTTGGAAGAAAGGCCTGGTCATCTTCTGAAAAGTCAGTCACTGAAAACCCTATGGAGCACAGTTCCACTCTAACACACATGGGGTCACCATGAGTTGGAATAGACTTGACAGCAAATGGTTGGTACTAGCTAGTCAGGTCAAACCGCAATGTCGGCCGGAACAGAAATTAGCAATGGGGTGCAGTGGTTAAGGGCACAGATGCTAGAGTCAAACCACCAGTGTTGGAACCCAGGTCCTACCTCTCACTAGACAGACATCCTCAGACAAGTTATTTAACATCTCTGTGCCTCAGAGTCCTCACCTGTAAAATGGGGATGAAGATGCTAACGGGGTTTAGAACTGAGTAGGGTCATTGTGTGGATTAGGCGAGTTAGTGTGGGTGAAATTCTCAGCAGAGCACATGGCCTGTATGCTGTAGGAGTGATTGCACTCACTAGTTATCTCCCAGAAAGCCTAACATCTTGCTGTTTTAATGGCTTTATCAGGAAATTCGTGTTGATTTCTATAACGTTTTCCTGCATAAGTAATATACGTATGTTGTTGCTGTTCTCAGTTGTGTCAGGACCATTCTGACTCATGGCAGCCTCATGTGTGCAGAGCAGAACTGCTCCATAGAGTTTTCAAGGCTGTGACCTTTCGGAAGCAGAGCGCCAGGCCTGTCTCCCCAGGCACCTCTGGGTGGGTTCCAACAGCCAGCCTTTTGTTTACTCGTTGAGCGTTTAACTGTTTGCACCACTCAGGGACATGTATAAAGTATAAAAGTTTAAAAATGCACATAAGATAATGCTGGCACAGTGGTTAAGAGCTTGACTGTTAACCAAAAGTTCAGCTGTTCCGATCCACCAGCCGCTCCTTGGAAACTCTATAGGACAGATCTACTCTGTCCTATAGGGTCGCTATGAGTCAGAATTAACTCGATGGCAACGATTTTTAAGATAATAGAAAATATATAAGAAAAATAAACCCATACCAGTAATGCCACCACCCAGAGATAAAACTATCAGTATTTTCACTCATTTAAATGACATTTACTGAGCACCTAATACCTGAAGGCCTTCCTGCTCTTGCTGGATATAATGATGAGCAAAACCAGACACAGAACTTCATGAGGCTGACAGTCTGCAGGGGGTGGGGGAACAGACCTGAGGTAATGACACAAATACATGCAAAGCTGCAACGGTGGTGAGTGCTATGAAGGAAAGGTACAGTGCAATCGGGAGATCCGACCTAGCTGTGAAGGGCAAGGAGGGAATCCCTGAGGAACCGACTACTGAGCTGAGGATTAACTCGGAGAAGTCAGAAGGGAAGAGTGTGCTCCACAAAAGCACGGTATATCCAAAGGCCCTGCCATGGGGGGAAGCCTGGTGAGAGGAAGGGAAATAGACAAGCCCTCAGCTGCTGACCAAAAGGTTGGTGGTTCAAACCCACCAAGTTGCTCTGTGAAAACCCTACGTGGTAGTTCTACTCTGTCCTATAGGGTCACTATTAGTAAGAATTGACTCTATGGCAATGGGTTTTAGTGTCCCTGAAGAGTGTGCTAGGTAAAGCTGGTGTGTCAGGGAGAGACTGGCCAGGGAGAGCTTAGTATCTTTGGTTTAGAAATTATATTTTTCATTTGACAAATAATTATTGAGTGTCCGTGAGAAGCCAGAGGAGCCCTGGTGGCACATCAGGCAAGTCTGCTGCAAAAGACCTCTTTAAAGTATGTAGAAGCAAAGATGTCACCTTGAAGACTAAGGTGTACCTGACCCAAGCCATGGTATTTTCAACCACCTCATATGCATGCGAAAATGGTAGAATGAATAAGGAAGACCGATGAAGAACTGCCGCCTTTGAATTATAACGTTGGCTAAGAATATTGACTATACCACGGACTACCAGAAGAATGAACAAGTCTGTCTTGGAAGAAGTACAGCCAGAATTCTACTTAGAAGTGAGGCTTTGTCTCACCTACTTTGGACATGTTATCAGGAGGAACCCTGGAGAAAGATATCATGCTTGGTTGAGTAGAGGGTCAGCGAAAAAGAGGAAGACCTTCAATTAGATGGATTGACACAGTGGCTGCAACAATGGGCTTAAGCACAATTGTGAGGATGGTGCAGGACTGCGTAGTGTTTCATTCCATTGTACACAGGGTCGCTATGAGTCAGAACTGACTCAACGGCACCTAACAACAACATTAATAATTCTGTGACAAACTTTTTTTTTTGCACTTGGACACTTGTCTAAGTATTTCTGGGCATAAATTCCTACAAGCGGAATTGCTGGTTCTGCAAATTTGTTAACATATTTCCTAACAATCTTGTCTGGAAAATTGCAAGCTCAACTGTCAAGACTTGACACTATGTGATGGCAACGGTCTTTTGAGGTTGGTGCCACTGTTGCGTTTGGAGGCATACTTGCTGACCTTCAGAGCCATTTTCTTCAGAAACTACTATTTCTGATCCCACGGGTCTTCCCACAACTTCAGGTCACTCTGTATTGCCTGCCGTGAAATATCTTTAGCTACACTCTTTTTTTTTTTACACTCTAGAGGCCTGCCTGTGCTCCTCCTGGGCTCCATGGGAGAGGAAGGGCTTCCTTATCTGTCTCCAAAGGATCGTCCTCTGGACTTGAGACACAATGGAAGTGAAGGCACTTTTGGAAATTCCTTTCCTCTCTCTGGCCTCCTACTTTGTCCTGTTCCATTTTCTTGCGGTAAATTCACTAATCTTTTAAAGGCACATGGAGCCGAGATGACTCTGTTCCATGTTTTCCTTTCCACTGAGCTTGGTAGCATCACCATCTTCTCAGAAGTCAATGTCTCTCATCTCCCTCTTCCCACATCTATTGGCCAGCTGTCCTCTTACCCTCTCAAAGTTCTGTTTGTATCCCACCTTCTAAAGACTCATTGCGTGTTAGGTCGTAGATAATGTCTGGGCATTTAATGATTAACATGGAGTCCTTGGGTAGAGCAAATATAAGATACTTGGCTTCTAGCCAAAAGATTGAAGGTTCAAGTCCATCCAAAGCCTCCTCAGAAGAGAGGCCTGGCAATCTGCTTCTGAAAAATCAGCCATTGAAAATCATATAGAGCACCTACTCTGACACACAGAGTTACCACGAGCCAGAGTCAACTGGACGTCAACTGGTGCTGGTTATGATTAACGTAGCCCGAGTCTCATTCCTGACATGCTCTTCACATCCTTCATAAGTTCCTGCTTGAATTCCACTTCCCCTAAAACAAATCTATTTCCTAGTTGGGGGAAAGGGCAACATCCAGACTTTGGCTAGGCCTTGGAAGGATACTGAGTATTTAGGTAAAGTTAGTTTGCCGTATCTTCAAAGAAGTACAGTCAGAATGCTCCTGTTCTAGGGTAAGAACACCACCAAGTTATAGTAAAGCAAAAAGAAAGGTTTTGTTCAGCATATGTTCAAAGAGGCAAAAGTGGGAAACAGACAAGCCTGCTGCAAGAGCCATCTCTGCCCAAGTCCAAGGAACATTACAGAATGATCAGTAAATAGTGACATTACAGATGGGTAAAATCACTGAAAGCTTCACCTTTTCACAGATTGGCTAAAAACTGCCAAATCACTGAGATTCTACACTTTGAATTGTCTTTCTTAATAATCATTGGTACAGATTTCAGTACAACAGTCAGGAGGGTCCTCATTGTTCCAACAAATCTTACTATTCACTAAATGTGATAGACTGGGATAAGAGTAGAAAATAGTGGGTCTTTTATGCTCTGTTTAATTAGTTTATGTGAAAGGTTCCCTAAAAGATATTTTCCAAGATCATCGTGCTGGCTATTGTCTTTATACCTCAGGGCCTGGTTGCTGTGTCCTTGTGAGTCCTTGTGGGTGCTTGTGAGTCCAGCTCCAGCTGGGTCACACTCTTTATACTCAAAGATAGGAAATAATGGCTCCAATGTTGTTGTTGTTAGGTGCCATCAAGTCAGTTCCAACTCATAGTGAACCTACATACCACAGAGTGAAACACTGCCCAGTCCTGTGCCATCCTTACAATTGTTGCTATCCTTGAGCTCATTGTTGCAGCCACTGTGTCAATCCATCTAATTGGGGACTTCCTTTTTTCTAGGACCGTCACCTACTTTATCAAGTATAATGTCCTTCTCTAGGACTGATCCCTCCTGATAACATGTCCAAAGCATGTGAGACAAAATCTCACCATCCTTGCTTCTCAGGAGCATTCTGGCTATACTTCTTCCAAGAGAGATTTGTTCATTCTTTTGGCAGTCCATTGTATATTCGATATTCTTTGCCAATACCGTAATTCAAAGGCATCAATTCTTCTTCAGTCTTCCTTATTCGTTGTCCAATTTTTGCATGCATATGAGGCGACTGAAAATACCATGGCTTGGGTCAGGTACACCTTAGTCTTCAAGGTGATATCTTTGCTTTTCAATACCTTAAAGAGGTCCTTCTGCAGCAGATTTGCCCAATGCAATTTGTTGTTTGAGTTCTTGACTGCTGCTTCCATGGGTGTTGATTGTGGATCCAAGTAAAATGAAATCCTTGACAACTTTGATCTTTTCTCCGTTAATCATGATGTTGCTCATTAGTCCAGTTGTGAGGATTTTTGTTTTCTTTAGGTTGAGATGTAATATTGAAGGCTGTGGTTTTTCATCTTCTTCGATAAGTGCTTCAAGCCATCTTCTCTTTCAGCAAGCAAGGTTGTGTCAGCTGCATAACCAAACAAAAAAAGCCCATTACAATCGAGTTGATTCCGACTCATAGAGACCCTATAGAACATGATAGAACTGCCCCCGTAGAGTTTCCAAGGAGCACTCGGTGGATTTGAACTGCTGACCTTTTGGTTACCAGCTGTAGCTCTTAACTACTACACCAACAGGGTTTACACTGGTTGTTAATGAGTGTTCCTCTAATCCTGATGACCCGTTCTTCTTCATATAGTCCAGCTTCTCGTATTATTTGCTCAACATACAGATTGAGTATCGTGAAAGGATACAAAACTGACACACTGCTTTCCTGATTTTAAACCACGCACTATCCCCTTGTTCTGTTTGAATGACTGCCTCTTCATCTATGTACAGATCAATGGCTCCAATATTATCTTCTAAATCACTCCTTAGAAGCGAGGATGGCAAGACTTCATCTCACGTACTTTGGACATGTAATCGGGAGGGACCAGTCTCTGGAGGAGGACATCATTGTTGTAGGATAAAAACACCACAAAATTTAGTAAAACAAAAGGAAGTTATATTTGGCATATATTCAAGAAGGCCAACGTTGCAAACGAAGAAGCATGCTGCCAGAGCCATGTCTGCCCAAATCCAAGGAATATTACAGAAAAGAGTGGGAGAACAGACAACCATGCTGCCACAGACACATCTGCCCGAGTCCAAGGATTACAGAATAAGCAAGAATGGAAAAACGGACAAGTATCTGCTAGAGCTATGTCTGCTTGAGTCCAAGGAACATTACAGAGTCATTGGTATATATTAAAAATAGGCAAAACCATTGAAAATTTCACCTTTTCACAGATTGGCTAGAAACTGTGATCCTACATTTTTAATTGTCTTTCTTAATGATCATTGGTACAGGTTTCAATAAAGACAGTCAGGAGGGTCTTCACTGGTTCAACAGATTTTCTATTCGCTAAATGCTAATAGAAAAAAAATAATAGTGGAAACTCTTTTGTGTTATTTTGTTGGTTTGTTTATGTGAAAATTTCCCTAAGATTATTTTCCAAGATTGTCCTACCTATTGTCTTTATATCTCAGGGCCCAGTTGATGTATGGTTGTGAGTCCAGCTCCAGCTTGGTCACATTCTCTATACTCAAGGACAGGAAATAACGACTCCAGTATCATTTCCTAAATCATCAGGCTTGGCAAAACAGAGGGTCAGCAAGTAAAAGGAAGACCCTCAATGAGATAGATTGACAGTCACTGCAATAATGGGCTCAAACATAGCAACTATTGTGATGATAGCGAAGAACCAGGTGGTGTTTCCTTCAGTTTTTACATGGGGTCATTATGAGTCCTAACTGACTCCAGGGCACCTAACAACAACCATTTACCATGGGCCAAGCACAGTGCTAATTAACATGGGTTATTCCTTTAAATCACAGTGTAACCAAGGGCCCCTACCTCGGTTGAACCCAACCGGATACACGCCGCCCAATAAGACCATTAAAGCAGCCTGGAGTCACATAAGCAAATTTATTTTGCCAGCAGCTAGCAAGAGGAGACAGTATAGGGCTAAAACCTTCAGAGAGACTGTCTCCCAGGTTTCGACAAAGAGGGGTCTTGATGTTTATTCATGAGGGTTTTTTTTTTTTGTGCGGGGAGTGGGAAAGGAACGGCGGAGATTTCTGAGAGAGGATTGGGTTATGTCCTATTTGACCTTTTCACAGCCTATGTGCCAGGGGTCCAACCGGCCCCGCTCCAGCCTAGCCCTGTCTCAACAGGAGGACACTATGAAGTAGGTATCATCATTGCCCCCATCTTACAGAGGAGCAATCTGAGCCTTAGGGAGGTTGTCACCCGTCCGTGATGATACAGCTACTATGCAGGGACCGACCCCACTTCTGTTTGTAAACTGAAGAGATGTCAAGAACGAAAATACAAAACGGAGAAAAGCAGCAAACAAAAAACAAAAAACCCTAAGCAGGCAGGCGGAGGCACCCCTGGACCCCTCCCAGCGGCAGCCTCTCTGCCCCGACGCTTCCTGCCTCGGGCGGGCGTCACTAGTGGGCGCCTTGCGTCCCGCCGCTCGTGTGCATGTGGCGTAAGGCGTCGGCGAGGAGGCGGGTCTTCCGGTCCCGCGCCAAAACCATATCCGGCCGGAGCCGGAAGACCGTCCCGGATGGCGTCAGGGGCGGCCTGTGCTCGGAGCTGAGGTCGAGGGCAGCCGGCCCTCCCGCGCGCGCTGCTCGCCCCATGCTGCGGGCCGCGGCCGCCAGCCCCCGCTCGGACCGGCGGCGCTGAGGCGCCCGAGCAGCGCGCGACATGTCGTCGGGCCTCCGCGCCGCCGATTTCCCCCGTTGGAAGCGCCACATCTCCGAGGAGCTGCGGCGCCGGGACCGGCTGCAGAGGCAGGCGTTTGAGGAGATCATCCTGCAGTGTGAGCGGCAGCTGCGGGCCCGGGCGCGGGCCGGGTGGGAGAGCGGGGCGGGCGGCCGAGCCCCGGCGCTCCGGCGCCCACGGAGGCCGCCGGGGTCCCCGCGCCGCCGACCGCCCCGCGCCTCTGTAGCTCTTTCCCCCGCTCTTCGGCTTTATCCTTGGAGGCGGCTGGGGGGTCTCCCGGCTGAGCTGTGTGTTCCTTACGGGCGACAGCGCACGTGTTTGTCTGTAAATCGCAGCCGCTCACACTGCGCAAGCACTTAGATAGGCAGGCCTCCCGTTTAGGCGACTGTGTTAGCGAAGTGGGTCCTGGTTCCAAGAGCTAAGTCGCAGAATTAACACCGTCTTCTCAGTGTAGGAACGGAGCAGGGAGCGCTGGGCTGCTAACAGAAAGATCGGCGGTTCCAACCCACCAGCCGATCCGCGAGAGAAAAGACCTGGCGCTCTTCTTCGGTAAAGATTACAGCCTGGAAACCCTGTGGGGCAGTTTTACTCTGCCCTGTGGGGTCACTGTAAGTCAGAATCGACTCCACGGCCGTAGGTTCCAGTGTAAGTTCCAGGAAGTTTGGCCTATGATTCTTGCTTCAGGCACTCCATCGTGGTGTTCTTGACTCTTAACACATCTTGAGTTTTAACGTCCTTTTTGGCTGGGACATCACAGACTTTATCGTTATCGGAAATCTTCAGTACGAAAGATATGGTTTTCTTCCTTTGCCCTTAAAAAAAAAAACCAAATTAGTTGCCATCAAGTCGATTCCAACTCATAGTGACCCCTCAGCCTTCACCCTTAAGGGCAGTTGTTTTTCTGTAGAAAGTGTTTGTACTCTCAGATACGTTGTAATGGGCATTTCCCCCCAGTTTTACCATAACTGATGACACATTTAGGGGAAGAAATGGCTAAATCAATGCTTCCCAGTTCTCTCTGTGCATTAGAATGGCCTGGGGAGCTTTAAAAAATTCTGGAGCCCAGGTCACACCCCAGACCAACCAAATCACAGTATCTGGGGTGGGACACAGGCATGGGTATCTCTGATGCTCCCCCAAGTGATTCTAAGGTAGAGACCAGTTTGAGTACTGTGCTGAGTATTCGGCATGGGTTATTTTGTATCATTTTCCTCCGAATTCCATGAAGCACGAGCTGTTATTGCTGTTTTACACACAAGGAAACTGAGGCTGACAGAACTTAAGTAACATTCGGGGCGGGATTTGAACTCAGGCTTTGATGGCTCTGACCTTTTGTATTTGCTTTTCTCACTGGATCCCCCAAGAAGCGGCCCTTGCATTCACTGAACTCGTCCTCTTAAAAATAGGAAGAACAAGGTGACGCTGTGCTGCCTTTGTGCTCGTTCCTGGTTCTCGTGAAGGCCCGTGCGCCCAGTGCTGTTTCAGAAGGCCAGAGGCACAGGAAGCCCTTCCCGCTCATCCATGATACCCTCATTTCCATTAAGTTCCTCAGGAATAAGCCCATTTACTGGCTGCTTAGTCCTTAAAAGATAATCCACATTGAAAGCCAAGTTGTGTTGGAGGCCTGGCCCCACCCCTTACTAGCTTTTCCATTTTTCCTTTCTGTGTCTTGTTTGCTGCATCTATAAAATGGGAATGAAGCCTGCCCTGCCTGCTTCATAGAACAATGCTGTGCTGATAAGTGCTTTGAAAGCCATCTACATAATAGTGTATAAATGTCGAGTGCCTTTAATCTCATTGGCACAAACTGAAGGCTTCTCTGCACTTAGGAAATGGACCTGTTGTTGGGGCAGGATGGAGGAGAAACGGTGACGCTGAACAACTCTAGGGCCATGAGTAGAGGGAAGAGGAAGAGAGACAGGGGTGAAGGACAGTTAGGGGGCAGGAGATCAAGACCACCTTTGCCTGTTTTATACTTCTGTCTAGGCTGAGGGTCAACTTTGGGGAGATCACTTCATGTCCGCCTGTGGAACACCTGCATTCCTCTGATTCTTGCCTTCCCAGGCGCATCAAGTTCTGACCCTTCATCAGCTCAGTCTCCCTGTTCAGTCCCTGCCTCTGAGCCTGAAGAGAAAGATGAAGAGGCTGTGTGGGTGCTTCCCCCCAACTCCACCCTCCTTTAGTGAGAGGAACCTTTGGGAAGCATCCCCCTTGAATACCTCATGTCTTTGAAAGATCTAAAGTTATCACGAGGCACCCAGCGTTGGTGGAGCGTTTTGAAGAATTATTATAGGCCTTTGACCCTGGTGAATTTTAAACTTGCCCTTGGTCACGAGAGCCAAGGTTGGGACAGCTCGTTTTCTGTTCCCTGTTGGTAAAGAAGGTCTTTCGGTTTCTGCCCGGGAGTTCTGTTTTCAGGTATCAAGGAGAAGTGGGATTCAGAGTGAGTGCCTCTGACAGGAGTAGTCACTACCGTAAACCCTATCAAAAGGTTGTTGTAGAAGCAGTTGTAATCTCAGACTTTTAGGATCCGTGGCACACACACCCATTGTATGTCGAGTCGATTCTGACACATAGCAGCCCCCTTCCAGCGTAGCTGTTCTCCAAGCTCCCTGTGGTCAATGTCTCCTTTTGCTCTGTGCCTCCCCTCCCCACATCTGATCTCGCTGTGTGTCTGTCATGTCTAACTACCTGTTCCCTCCAGCCCTGACTTTTCTTTTGAAAAATTCCCTGTACTAATGTCTCCTGTCAAATGTATATTCCAAAAGTGAACTGATTTTCTTCCCAAAGCTTTGCCGCCTGTGCTGTCTGTCCGACACGGTAGCATCCTCTGCCCACTAGCCTGGGCAGGGAAGGTCACAGTAGCCTGTGATGCCCTCCCAGTACAGTCTGTTCATGTAACTGCTTGCTCTTCAAGTCTGGCATCTCACCAGCGCTGGTAAGAAAAAGGCAAAATATCTCTTCGGCTCTTCCTTTTGTATGTTGGCACCAGCCTTTATTCTCAGCCACTTACCACACAACTCTGCGCTTTCTGCCTGGGCTGTCGTTTTCCTCAAAGACCTCAGATGTGACCACCTGTGAAACGACTATGAGGATGAGTAAAGAATCACTCTTCTTGGCACCTGTTTATGGTTGGCCCTCGTTATATTTGAGCTCCTTGTGTTTGGAAACTGTCACGTTTATCAATTTTTTTTTAAGTAGTTAAATTTACCAAATTACAGTAAAGCTCTTCTGTGTTTCTTGAAGGCGCATAACATTTCACTTTTCCATTGTATTTCGTGGGTGTGTGTGTGCACACAGGTGTGTGTTTTAAACTCCTGAGTGAAAAACCGGTACTTTGAGGAGTAGGTGATTGTACCTGCCCTTTTTTTAGTAGAGGGGACCCTTTTGCAGCTATGCACCTGTGGATTACTCTGGTTGGGCTGTCCCCGCTTAGCCGGGAAGCATCTAGCAATGTATGTTGGTGGATTTTGGAGCATAGCTACAATAGGTAGCAGAGCAGGACCAGGTACTTTGATCCCTGATAAAGGTGAAACCTGTCCAATTGCCTACTGATTATTCTTTTAGTCTAAAGTTTTTAAGATGTAAAGTAGTAAGAAAGTGTATGTAAGTTATAATAAATAACTTATCTCTCTCTCTTTTTTAATAGATAACAAGTTGTTGGAAAAGTCAGATCTTCATTCAGTGTTGGCCCATAAACTACAAGCTGAAAAGCATGACGTGGCAAACAGGCACGAGATAAGGTGCGTTGGAACTGGCCTCTGTGATCTGTGTTTCTGTGGAAATTTGTCTAGTTCAGTTGCTACTTCTCTAATTTAGAAGTAAACCAAGTACTGTTTGTGTGCTCGGGTTTTTGCCATCTCCTTTCAGATAAGAACTACTGAAGCCCAGTAATTAAAATAAATTTTTTAAAGGTATGTGCATACCCAGACGCCTTCATTAATCCAAGGCATCATTAGTGTAGTGCTTTCAGTTTGAGGGATGTCTTAAAGCAGGTTTGGTGGTAACTCTCAGGCCTGCCAGGGTTCACTTAAAAAAAAAAAAAAACCAGAGACAAGTAGCTATTTCTGAGCAGTTTTACCCAGATCTTGTTAATACAAGATTGACTGGCATATAAACAAATAACTTTTTATACAAGCCCATTGCTGTCGAGTCTATTCCGACTCATAGAGACCCTATAGGACAGAGTAGAACTGCCCCATAGAGTATCCAAGGAGCCTGGCGGGTCCGAACTGCCGAACTCTTGGTTAGCAGCCGTAGCACTTAACTGGTACGCCAGCAGGGTTTCCACTTTTTATACAATAGAAGTCTATTTCATTCTTTCTTACCTCACTGTTTTCAACACATTAATAGCTTGTGAAATCAAATTAACACTTTGCATCAAGCTTTTTGTCATTTTTAAGAAACAGGCTAGAAAAATTTACATGCATGTCTTAGTCACCTAGTGCTGCTACAACAGAAATACCACAAGTGGATGGCTTTAACAATGAGAAGTTTATTTCCTCACAGTAAAGTAGACTAAAAGCCTAAATTTAGGGCATCATCTCTTGGTTCTCCAGGGGAAGCCTTTCTCTATCGGCTCTGGAGGAAGGTCCTTGTCCTTAATCTTCCCCTGGTCGAAGAGCTTCTCAGGCACAGTGACCTGGGTCCAAAGGACACGCTCTGCTCCTGGTGCTGCTTTCTTGGTGGTATGAGGTCGCCAGCTCTCTGCTTGCTTCACTTTCCTTTTATCTCTTGAGAGAGAAAAGGTGGTGCAGGCACACCCCAGGAAAACTTCCTGTTACATTGGATCAGGGATGTGACCTGAGTACGGATGTTACAATCCCACTCTGACCCTCTTAACATAAAGTTACATTCACAAGATGGAGGACAACCACACAATCCTGGGAATCATGGCCTAACCAAGTTGGTACATATTTTGGGGGGTGGGGAGGGGGACACGATTCAATCTATGACAGTGCGTTTTGACAGGAAGGGCAAGTTTTGGTTTATTAAGTAACAGGTGTTTGTGGTAGAAGGGTGGCTGTAAACTGTTTCTTATTGAGAATCATGGTCAGAAAAATCTGAAAGCCATATGTTGTCTGAGCAGCTTCCAGGGAGTCATTCTGGGGGTCTTACTGTTCTCTTGTCAATATTTAAAGTAACGTTCATCACGTTTGCATGTTAGACTGGTACCTATTATTGCTCTAAAGCCCTATGCATACTTTTGCACGTTGGTTCGCATTTAGCAGTTGTTAAAGCTGATAGTAATTTAAGGTTTAAAAAACAAATGTTAGGCTTGACTAAGTTTATATATTTAGGTAGCGTAATCTGCTATGTAATTGCCTGCCCCCTGTGTTTTCTCATCTGGCAAGATGGTTTCAAGGAAGAGGACAGAATGGGAAAGGTCAGAGAAGGGCTGGTGTGACCAGGTTTTGTTCTTTTGGAGTGACAGTTGGCTTGGCTGGAGCCCTGGGAGGAAGGCCTCTGTGGTATCTGAGATACTAGTTGCGGTGCTTTGGCTGTTGTTGGCCACAGGTAATACCCTTTCATCTAAATTCAGTCAATTGAAAACTCAAACATTCTGTTTCTATCTGGTTAGACTCCTGGTGACAGTATTCCCAGACCCTTTATTTTTCACCCAAACTCATTTGCTTGGAAAGGTGCTGTAAATAAATGGAACGACCCTTCTGAGTGAATTTCGCTGGGATAGTCACTTCATAGGCGGCCTTTCCTTCCCCACTAACGCCTGCCCGCAGTCAAGCCTCCTCTGCCTGACTTCCTTGTTTCTGTTCATGGTATCCTCATTTTGTCCTCCTTTTCCAAATGCCGTCTGATTGCTTTTCCCTCAGTAGCCCACCCCTACCCATGTGCATTCCATCTCCCAGACCTGCCAGCTCTTCACCTACGGTCTCCTGCAGCCGCCCCGTCGTTTACTACGGGTCCTTTGGTTCCTGGACTGTGGCGGAGTCTCCGTCATCAGTAGCTATTTCGTGACTGCTGTCTGGTCTAGACATTAGGAATATAGAGTCCCTGCCCTCAGGGAACCCTGTCTGGTGGGTGTTTGCTGCTGTTGTTAGTTGCCACCAAGTCAGTTCTGGCTTGTAGTGACCCCATGTGTGCAGAGTAGAACTGCTCCACAGGGTTTTCAAGGCTGTGACCTTTTGGAAGCAGATCGCCAGGCCTGTCTCCCCAGGCTCCTTTCAGCTAAGTAGTCGAGAGCTTAACCGTTTTCCCCACCCAAGGACTTCTGTGGGTGTTTGCTAGAGAATGTGCCGGTGTGCTCACAGAAGACAGGCACCTCGTCGGTTTCCTTCCTCCTCCTCCTCCTCCTTCTGACCTCTGAGAGCTCGTTAGAAATGTAAATCCTTGGGCCCCGTTCCAGACCTGCTGGCTGAGAACCTCAGGGGATGGGGCCAGCACTCTGGGTTTAACAAGCCCTCCAGGTGACTCTGATGACCACAAAGTTGGAGAACTTGAAAATCGTTGATGCAGAGTCAGTTCCAACACATAGTGACCCTATATGGCAGAGTAGAACTGCCCTATAAGGTTTCCAAGGAGTGGCTGTTGGAGTCATACAGCCAATCTTTTGATTAGCAACCGAACTTGACTACTCTGCCACCAGAGTGCCCCTGAGAACCTTAGTCCTTCGCTATTCCAGAGTCCTTGTGAACGAGCAGCGTTCGCTTCACCTGAGAGCTTGTTAGAAATGCAGATTACCGGGCCTTGCCAGAAAAGCAGATCACCAGCCCTGCCCTACACCTGTTGAATCCAAGTCTGGGGGTAAGGCCCAGCAATCTGGGCTTTACCAAGCTCTCTGGGGAATTCTTTTGTCCAGCCTTGCCCAGCGCAGTTTGACTTTTATTATGAGTAAAATAGGAAGTTGTAGATTTTGAGCAGTGGAGTGACCTCTGGAGTCCTCCTGGCCATTCCGATATGAGTCTTAGTCCTGATTGTACCTTGGGGTTTGAACGATTCTTCCTTTGGCCCCTCTTCTTACCTAAATCCCACCCTCCTGGGAGACCCAGCTCCACTGCCACTTCTCTAAAACCCTTACCAACCCCAAACATCCGTGCCCAGGGAAATCTCTCCTGCTTCTGAACGCAGTGACTTTTTCTGTCTCTATTCATCCCTGATACCCATTTGTTTTTCTTTGTGTTTTCGTGCCTCGCTTGTCTAGAACACAGCCTCCCGGGAGAAGAGCCCTCTTCCTGTCCTTCGCCTGTTCCACACTGCTGTGCATGAAATTGAGGGTTTCTAAAGTTATTTCCCGATTTTCTTCTGTTGTGGTAAATGTGGCTGTAAGAAACCCTTTGCCATTTCAACATTCTTGTGTACGGTGTAGTGATGGTAATTGTGTTCATCATGTTGTGCTAAATTGAGGACATCCGAGGCTTTCTAGTCACGCTGCCTAATTGTGGGCGCTCTCATGTAACTGTTCCACTTTCCAGCCTGTTACTTCTACTTTGTGGGTTAAGATGGGGAAGTACCAGGTGGCTTCAGAGAATGATGTATTAGTATGCGTTTAGAGCGTGTAATAAAAATGCCTGTAGAGACGGAGGGCAGAATTAGGAGAGAATATTGTGCTGCCACTCTTTGTGTGGTTCATTCTTGGCCACACTGGGTAGGCGCTGTCCCCCCCCCGCAGGTGTTGGGTCTCAGTCGTCCAGCCTCCCCCTCTTCTCCATCTGCGCTCTCCCCAGGTGCTGGTTTTTGCCGCTCACTACAACCTGATACTTCTCCTCTGTAGCTCTGGTCAGGGCCCCTCTCCTGAACCTTAGGCCCACATTTCTCGTCACCTGCTGCTTTGTCTGAGATGCTGCATGAACGCCTGCTAAGCTTCCAGAACTGCAGGGACCCTCGAGGTGCCCTTAACTCAGTCCCGTGGCTTCAGTCGTCCCTGCTGACAACGTCTGCCTGTAAGCCTCGAACCTGGACTCTTGAAGCTCAGACTCTGAAGGCCAACTTCTGCTCAACGTAGCCCATACGTACTCAACGTGTCCAACTGGATGTCTTGACACTAAACTCTCAAGTCTTCCCCAAAACCCACTACCCCCCAGTCTTCCCCAGTCCAGCAGGTGACACCTGCGTTTTATGGGTTGAACAGCTGGAAGCCTTGGAGTCATCCTCGACTCCTGTCTTTCTTTCACATCCACATCCAGTGCAAAAGCAAGTTCTGCCAACCCTCTCTTAAAACGTGTCTAGTGCTGACCACACCTCCCCACCTCCACTGTTCCCACCTTAGCCTGGGCCACACCATCTCCTATGTGGACTGTGGTGGCCGCTGACCTGTCTTCCCTCCCTGGCCTTGCCCACTGCAGCCCGTTCTCCATCTGGCGACCATGATGATCCTTCTAGCACGTAAGCTGTTCCTCTGCTCAGAAACCGCAACCTCATGCTGGGGCTCCAGTCACACGTTCCCCCGAACACATGGCCATGCTGCCTCTCCAGACCTTTGTCCCACCGTTCCCTCTGCTTAGAAGGGTCCACTCACAGGTGTCCACATGGCTCATTTCTCACTTCTTTCAGGTCTCAGTCAGCTTCTCGGAGAAGGCTTCCTCAATCCCTGTCACTCTCTTCCCTTCCTTTCCCTGCTTTGTTTCTCCTCATGGCACACAGGGCCACCTGGGATCATCTCTCTGTCTATTGATGGCCCATCTTCCCTGAGGCACTGAAAGGTGCCTGAGAGCAGAGCTGTGTTCGTGCCACACCCCCAGCCCTACAGGGTCACTGTGTGTTGGAACTGACTCTGCGCCCAGTACTGAGAACAGTGCCCGGTGCAGAGCAGGCAGAGACACACCCCTCCAGAGAGAGCCTCGCTGCCCTCTGGCTTTGCCTGAACTTCATTCCAGAACCCATCCTTCCTTCCTGACATCACGGGGTTGTTTTTATCATGCGTCTGACACCTCATAGTTTCCACTTTGGGTCTGTCGGGGCCGATGTCTGCAGCTGCCCAGACAGACGGAATTGCTCAGCTGGCTGTGTAGTCATGTCCACGTTCGAAATGCTGACCTGTGTTCCCCTGCCTGACTAATGAGGCCTGGGGTCTGACCATCTGCCGCCCCCACCCACCCTTTTTGCTGTTTTCTTCCTCTGCCTGGTTGGGATTTAGTCCTGGACATGATGGCACCTGGAACGATGGTCAGCTGCAGGAAATGGCCCAGCTGAGGATTAAGCACCAGGAAGAGCTGACGGAATTACACAAGAAGCGTGGGGAGGTAAGGAGAGTCACTTTCCTCGCCTGTGTGGGGGTCCTGAGGGGACACATTTGACAGCTGGAGCTGCTGTCTCTGCATGTGCTGTGAGGAGGAGGAGGGATGGGTCCTGCCCCTAGAAGTTGCAGCAGTCCTAATAAATTCCCATCACAAGCTGGGCCTCCAGGAATCAAACAGTGGGGAAACGCCAGTGACATAACCCCCTGTCACCGTGCCCCAAAGAGGGCATGGAAGGTATACGTGGAGAAAAGCTGCTGCACGATGTGCTGGAGGTCTTACTAACACCCCAGGCCACACGGATGGGGGATTATTTGAAGGAGGTTCTCATAAAGCTGTTGAGTTTGGACCCTGAAATGTCAGAAAAATTCGTTAGAATCAAGGCTGTGTTTACCCTGGATGGTAGTCTTCAGGCAGAACTCTTGTTGAAAAAATTCCACTTGCTGTCAGTGATCGGCTGAAGTCAGCCTCCCAACAGGTGGCTGAGGTCAGGGCTGGAAAGACCTCTTTAGCATGCACGTGGTGGTCAACTAGAAGCTTCCTCCCTTTATTTTTAATAAAAGCTATTCCATTCATTGCCGTCGAGTCGATTCCGACTCATAACAACCCTGTGGAGCCGTGGTGGAGCAGTGCTTAAGAGCTGTGGCTCCTAACCAAAAGATCAATGGTTCAGATCCACCAGCTGCTCCTGGAAAACTATGGGGCAATTCTGTGTCTTATAGGGCGGCTATGAGTCAGAATCAACTCTATGGCAATGGGCTTTTTTTTTTTAATTGGACAGAGCAGAACTACCCTACAGGGTTTCCAAGGCTGTAATCTTTACCAAAGCAGACTGACACATCCGTCTCTGGCAGAGTGGCTGGGGGATTTAAACTACCAACCTCTCAGAGGCTGAGCTCTTTAACCAGTGCACCACCACTGCTCCTTTAATAAAGTAATAGTTGCGTTGTTATTTCGTTTCCAAGTGGGGTCCTGATATCTCTTATATGTGAACGTGTTCTTTGTCCCCAGCTAGCTCAGCTGGTGATTGACCTGAATAACCAAATGCAACAGAAGGACAGGGAGATACAGACGAATGAAGCCAAGTGAGTAGCAGTGATGGGTCATGGTTCCCACATCCTGCTGTGCTGGGCTCTCCAGCCCTGTGAGAGACAGCAGTGACCAGTGTGAGCAGAAGCCACTGGGCACCGTAAAACATGGGCTTTATTTCAGTGACTGCATAGTCTCGGGTCCCCTCCCAGGTTCTCAGCAGACTCATGGGAGAGGTAAGCTTGCCCCGGGCACGTGTCCCAGAAGCAGTCACTGCTCTCCCCGGGGCCGCTGCGTGGGGAGCCCGTGATGGATGACAGGCCAAGCTGTCTGAGGTTGTGGCCTTGGGAGCAGGGGTGGGAGTTTGTTCTGGATGGGGAGAAGCCTGGTAGACATGGTGAACAGAGTCTCAGAGCCTAGGATGTAGGGCTGGAGGGAGACTTGGGTTTCATCTGCCTTTTTCTTCAGTGTTCAGAGAGGGACCTAGAGGCCTCGGCAGGCGGAGGGCCTGCTCAGACATTCTCACTCAGTTCATGGAATAGCTGGTGAAATATGCAGTATTCCCAGCCTCTCCTTCAAGCCCCTTCTACCAAAACTCAGGCTTTTCTGAAAGGAGCTTTTACTAGTTACTGATAAACCACCACCCATTGTCATCAAGTCAACTCCGACTCACCATGACCCCTGCTCCACAGGGTTTTCAGTGGCTGATTTTTCAGAAGTAGACTGCCAGGCCTTTCTTAGGATGGATTCATCCTAGGTGTTTCCTCTCCTCATGGGATTTTCATGGGAAACGCTAGAGTTGGGGTGGCGAACGGCGATGTCATGAGCATGAAGTGTCTCGCGTGTGCCCGGGGTGGCAGGTGTGCTTGGCCAGGCTCCCCAGCTGGAGCACGCAGCCAGTCCCCTGGCCCCAGTGCAGGGCTCTTAGCCGTCCCGCTCCTGCATGTCCTGCTTTCAGAATCGCAGAATGTCTGCAGACCATCTCGGACTTGGAGACGGAGTGCCAAGAGCTGCGCAGTAAGCTTCAGGACCTCGAGAGAGTCAACCAGACCCTGAAGGATGAATATGATGCTCTGCAGATCACGTTTACAGCCCTGGAGGAGAAACTGAGGAAGACTACTGAGGAAAACCAGGAGCTGGTCACCAGGTGGATGGCCGAGAAAGCCCAGGAAGCCAACCGCTTAAATGCAGAGAACGAGAAGGACTCAAGGTAAGCTAGCCACTGCTGGGGGTCTCCATTCTTAGTGAAGTAGAACTTGTTCTTTGAAAGCAGAGAAGCTTGGCAGTTCCAGCCACAGGGGAAAATGAGAAAAACACAAAGTTGGAGGGATCAAGAGTAGGTAGAAGAAAGGCGTGCACATATAGAGACACTTACACAGCTGAGCAAAAGATTACCCTGCCAGACGGGCTTTGGCCCATCGTCTTGCCAGGGAATTCTTTCAGTGTTTTGAGGAGGAAAGTGAATTCCTGAACTATATAAATTAAACCATAATACAGGAAAAGAAAAAAAGCTCCCCTCCCTAACCCCAGTAATTTTATGAAGCTATTCAGACCCGTAGCAAAAATTCTGATTTTGGTAGTGCAGTCCAGTCTCACAGGAACACAGACGTGAAATTCCTGAATCAAACTTAATAAAAATACCCATCTCCGATTGATAGCCAGTAGGGTTCTTAGCAGGGAAAGCTCCCACCTAGGTGTTGGGAATCAGTGTCTCAGTGGTGGGAAATGTAGATGTTTAGAACCTCCCAGAGAGCCTAATAGTCTTGTGGGTAAAGGTCAGTGTCCCACATAAACTCCCCTTAAAACCAAGAACCAAAGAAGGAAGGACCAGTGTTGGAAAGAAGAGAGAGTCATGGTTATCCACCTAAAAAACCTAAGAAAGTCAACTGAAAAACTCACCCAGGGTTCAACATGATTACAGCATATTTTTAAAAATCCCCATGTCTGTAGTTTAGAATTTAGATGACTCCCGTTAACCAAAAAAAAAACAAGTAAATGAAAATAGGAAACTCTTCAAGAGCAGTGATGAGGACCAAAACCAAAATCAAACCAAACCCGGTACCGTTAAGTCGATTCCGACTCATAGGACCAGCCCTGCCAGATAAGCTACTTAAATAGGTTTTGTTACTGTTTGTTTATGAACACATTCATAAATAGGAGTGTCGGCTTTCTAAACATAAAGATAATGGAAGTAGTTGACTGTAGGATTTTTAGGTTTTTTAACATCAGAGCTCTGAACAACAAACTAGGAATGCTGTTTTAAAGTTAATATCCTTAATGTAGAGTCAATAAGGAAAAGATGGGCATTCAGACAAACGGATACAAAGCACAGGTAGTTCATAAAGGCAGAAATAGACACGGTCGGAGGACAGGGCAGGAAGGGTCATCAGGAAAAAGATGAAAAGAGCGTCTTCACGCGTCACAGGTAGGCACGTTTGTGGGCACTGAGGATGCCCATGAGCCTTAAAAACGTTCCCCCTGATTGGGAATTTATCCTAAGGAAGTGACGTGTGAGGATGGTGTGGCGGCAGCCGCCTCACATCCTCTGGTATCAGGAGGGGGAAGGAGAACCAACAGCCCCAGGCTGATTCCTATGAGGTGGAGTCAGATGTGCCTTCACCCTACAACCTTTTTACTAGTTCTGACGTCTACCATCCCTCCCTTGGCACTCCACTTCTCTACTGGGTTCGATAATTGGTTGCAGGGGCCACGCAGAACGCACCAACGATACTCATGGTTGTGGTGCTTATTAGGGAAGTAACAGAATACAGTTCAGGCTCAGGAACACTCAGGATAGAGTTCCCCCAACAGGACAGCCTCTCTTCAGCCCTAAGGCAGGCATGCCTCTCTTTGGCCCCTGGACCTCTGCCCTATTGGGGCAAATGTTAACAAAGCTGTTTTGACTCTGCTGATAAGTGCCTGAAGGCGCTCAGCTCTCTACTTAGTGGGTTGATGAGCCTAGCTTTGCTGCCAAGTGCCCAGAGGCACTGCACTCTGCCAGCAAGGCTCCTGCCTGATGGCACTCAGCTTTCTTGCTCCATGGGGTAGGAAACTCACCACACCGTCTCCTGCCAGTCTCCTGGTTCTGCTGCCACCATCTCTGTACCTCTGCATCTCGCCATCTGTGGTGTTGCAGCTCTCTCTCTGTGCCTCCTGGATCTAGGAGGGTCTTGGCACAGGGATCCTGGGTCCAAAGGACACGCTCTGCTCCCGTCTCTTCTTCTTGATGGTAGTCAGGTCCCCCCTCCTGTGCTCTGGAATTGGCTCTCTTTTAAGCCTAACAGGATGTCAAAACTGACCAATCTCCTCATTAGGGTTCCATACACCTGATTTGTGTGGTCCCAGCCCCGCAGGGTTCCGTGCACCTTATTTCCATTATTAGCAAGCTGTCCAATCACCTTGGTGGGCCACTAGCACCGTATTTGCATGGTCTCACCCAGTCCTTGTGTGGCAGTCACAAAGACTGCTGCTAGAAGGGCATATTAAGTAATTCACTGAACTGCATAACAAGACATGTTCACACATATTTTATCGTAGCATTACTCCGTAGCGAAAGACGAGAAACTATATCCCTTGGGGGGAATAATTAAGTTGCATTGTACTCCTACAGTGAGATTTTATAAAGCCATTTAAAACTATGTGTTTTAGAATACCTAATGACTTGAGAAGATGCATAAAATTAGCATGATTGAAAATTGGGAGAGATAAAAGTGATCCAACATGATCCCAATTTTGTGTGAATTAAAAAAAGGAAAATAACCAGAAGGAACTGTATCAACCTGGTACTAGTGATAATTTCTGGGTGGTGAGATTGTGGTTTTGTTTTCTCCTTTTGTGCTTTTCTGTATTTTCATGGCTCCTCGAGTGGGTCTGTGGCTCTGTTAAGAAAAATTGACCTGCGCCCCTTCTTTCTGTCTCGCGTTTCCTGTAAGTAGAACAGCTTGGCTTACGCCGTGGACGTCTTCAGCAGTTTCAGTGTGGTGAGGACCCCAGGGTACCTGGAAGTAGTTAGGTGGCATGTTACCGCTGGCCGAGGACCTGCCGGCGGGGAGGCGCAGAGGCACGTGGTTAAGCATCGCAGCAGGCCAGGAGGCTAACACAGACTTTCTGATGAAGGTGGCGCGTGAGGCACTTCACACATCTGCCCTGTTCCCTGGTTTCTTTCTTTTTTTTTTTTACCATGTTTTCCCAGGAAGATGGACTTGGAGGTTTTTTATTTGATTAAAGACGCAAGGCCTGGGAATCCTTTTCATTACTTTGCTCGGTTAGTTCCTCTCCCAGAAGCCTTCCCTCCACATTCCCCCTTCCTGCCAGTCCCCCAGGTTAGCTCATTGTCCTCTTTGGGCATTGAACAGCTTTTGTGTACCTGGATCGGAAGGTAGCCTGCCGTTCTGACCCAGCACTTCGTGTCCGGCCTCTGTCGCTAGGCTGGGGTGTGCTGTATCCCCACGGTCAAGCACAGCGGCTGTGAGGAAGGGGCACTTGGTGACTGTTGAAACAACCAAACAGCCTCTTCTTCCAGCTGTGCTGATGAAGGCCTGGCTGCCGGGGTTGGATTCTTCTCCCTGTGACCCCGGGTCAGTCTTTTATCCCCACTTTGCAGCGTGTGGACCCAGGGTCATGTAACGGAGGGGATTGTTGCGCGGTCAGTCAGTGAGTGGCTTTCCTGTAGAGAAGTGTCGCCTACGCCCTTAACCCCACACCCGAGTCTGGTTTTCCCTCAGAGGTGGTTCAAAGGTTGTCTATTCCATGTTCCAGCTAAGAAGATTTTGTTAAACTACCTCTTGTAGTTTGTCCTGTGAAATTGTTTTCACCTTCCAGGCATAATTTAAATTAAGAGTAATACGCTTCATCAGCCTTGCCCTTGGCCCCGCCCAGGCTTCTGATACACCGCTTAGAGAGCGCCAGGACTCTCTGTTTTTGAGAACTCATCATTATGGCAAAGGTATATATATATATTCATTCAGATTCTCTGCAAAAGCCAAGCTAATGAGAAGCACTTAGGAATCACAAGGCACACGTGGCCGAGGGTGCGTGCAGTGGCAGCCTTCCCCACCGTTGTGCCCTAAGGTGGCACTGCCAGACGTTCCCCGTAAAGAGGGCAGAAGGGCTGATTGCTGAATGCACCTCCAGGAGGGGTTTTGTAGAAGAGAAGCGTTGATGGATCAGTGAGAGATTTTCCTAAAAGCAATGATTTATTCATTTGCTCTGCAGATGTCTGCAACGTTCAGAAGTCCTTGCGCTGTTTTCCATTTTCATCTCAGACACAGCGCTAAACGGAAGCAGTTAGAAAGGCCTTTGCAGGGGCCGGGAGTGGTGAGGACGGGAGCAGTCAGGGGAGGATGTGATGTAGGCATGGTCTGCAGAGGCACAGTCAGCAGGCCTTAGAAGCAGCATCTAGAAATCACGGAAAGAGAGCAAAGGCCTCGATGCTGGATGCCAGGAAGGACCATCCCAGGTGCCACCTTTGGAGGTCACATGCCAGAGAAGGTAACAGTGGAGCAGTGCCTTAACAGCAGTAGGGATGTGGGACGAGAGCCTGTACCCTTGCTCTGCGGACATGTCGCGTGAAGGTCCAGTGGGGCATCCACGCAAGAGCAAACGTCGGCAGAATTCTCGATGAGCTCAGCGGTGTCAGGGGCCGGTATTGGGTGGCCTCCACATACAGGTGCAGCCGTAATTAGGGGTGACGTTGTCAAGGAAGAGAGAATGAGGCCCAGACTAAAAACCGGGGGGCCTCCTGAGCGTGGGACTTGGGAAGGAGAGAGAGGTGGTGCTGAGAGGGAGGAAGTGGATGCCGTCCCGACCACGTTCCAGTCTCGCCACAGCCAAGACTTCTCCGTCTCTCGTGTGCTGTCGGGCTCATTCCACCTCAGAGAGCCTACGGACAGAGTAAAACTGCCCCATAGGGTTTTCTGGGCTGTAACCTGTACAGGAGCAGATTGCCAAGTCTTTTCTCCTGTGGAACTACTGGGTGGGTTCAAACTGCCAGCCTGTAGGTTAGCAGCCGAGCACTTAACCACAGCACCACCAGAGCTCCTTTTCTGTCTCACGTTAGTAAGTTGAAGATATGTAAGAGCTGACAGTTTCAGAATCTTAACTGTGCCTCAGTTTCCTCATCTGTAAAATGGAAATAATAGTACTTAGCTCAAAGCATTGTCTTAAGGATTAAATGAATTAAAAACTGTTAAAAATCATAAGACAGGGCCAGGCACAAGTAACTCCTAAGTAAGTCTTTATTATTATCTATGCTCTGGGTATGTCAGTGTAAGACTGTTTGCTGTGGAAAACCGGGTCACTACCACAACTAGCCCTCAGTAGGCCCGGTGCACCTGTCTACCTGAGAGGCCCTGGGTCCCCGCAGGTGGGCCTTCTCCCTTGTTGGTTCACTGCTTTCTCCTAGACTTCACTCTGAAACCCTTTATAGTGGAAACCTTTACTGAGGGGTTTGGGACTTGGAGTATCTTTGCCCAGGGTAATTGTTTTAAACGCACAGAATATTCAAATGTGCTGTTAGAACTAGTAGGTTGCTGAGGATGCAGACCCCACACTTCCCCTAAGCAGACATAAACGTTGGGCTTTTTTTCCCAGGAGGCGGCAAGCCCGGCTGCAGAAAGAGCTTGCGGAAGCTGCAAAGGAGCCGCTGCCTGTCGGACAGTAAGTGGAGATCCATGAGCTGGAACTGCTCTTCCTTTGACTGGTCCTTTGAAAGTAGTTTTATATGCTTCTCTCTGTCTAAAACACTTGTACAGGCTTTTCAAAAAGAAAATGGAAAAGCTTAAAGAAGAAAGTAAAAAGCACATATAATTCTGTCCCCTCGAGGTACATCCATGTATCATTTTCGTTGTGTTTCGGTGGCTTCTGAATTCTCACTGTTGGAAATAGTGCTCTGAATATGGTCTCTGGCCACACTCCTGATTAGTTCTTTGAGACACGTTCTTGAAATAAAATTCTGAGGGTCAGAGTTCTTGGGGCATGTTGCCAGATTACCTTCCAGAAAGGTGTTCCGGTTGACACTCCTTGTTAGTTGTAAGGGTGAATTCTAACTTCCCGTGCCCTTCACGAATTACGGCCTCACTCTTTCCCTGCTGACCCTTAGAATCATCCGTTTTCTACCCCTCATCGGGGCCGTCGCCGTGTAACGCTGGGCTGGGGCACTTCCTCTTGTTCTCTCTTGGTTCGTGAACTTAAGTGGAAGTCCGGCCAGACCTTGGAAGCAAAAGTGAATAGTAGGATCTCTTGGAACAAATGGAGTGGAATTTGTTTTGGTACTTTTTCTCGTCTGCCCAGGAGTGGGAAATGCCCCCTGAGATTTGGGGCTTTGGCTTGAGGGTGGATGTTTAACGGCTAATTTCCCTTTGATGTGGTTCAGGGCGTGTTTCTCTTCTATTGAAACAAGCCTTAGAATATAGTATTAGAGTGATGATACACTATTTTAAATCATGCTGGTTGTTCCCTTTTCAGTGGAGGGGAGTGGTTTAAAGTTCAGTTAGGATCATCCGCCAGTCAAGGGTTGTCTTTTACAAGAGAACAACAGTCCTCACGCCAAGCCTGTGCCCTAGATGGAGGGTGTGTGCTTATCTTCTGTGCTCTCAGGTGTGGAAAATTAATACCAGACCTATTTTCCCCAAAACCACGAAGTCAATAAATCATTGACCTGGAAAAAACATTAGGTTTCTTAAAAATAAGCACCTAAAACACGTCATTTGCCCACCTTCTCGTTACCAGTTGCTCTCTCACCACCGCTGCTTTCCCGGCGGTCCTGTGTGAGCGCAGCTGGCTCCCCAAACTGCAGGAAAGCCACCCGAGGAGAAAGCAAATGCAGAGCCTGTCCTCCTAATGCCTGCCTTTGCTCTGGGACGTCCAGGCCCGGGTTGGGCCCTGGGTACACGCGCTCCTAGAACGAGTAGCCAAGGAAAATAAACACACTTCAGCTCAGTCAAAGTTGCTCAGTAACGAGTTCTTAGGTACATATTTACCTAATCCAGATAATTAATCCTGGGGAAGTCTTTCTTTTAAGTTCTTACAAATCTCAACAGTCTTGGGTTAAGACGTTTTATTACTTTCCTTCTCCATGAAGATTACGGCTCTGTGGGAGGTTATTAAGACCAAAGTAATTGCTTACCTTCCCCTCACCAGGAAGGACGTGGCCATAGGAACGGGGCTGGGGGGATTCCAAGTGGGCTGGTGTCCCTCTGAGAAGTGGGTAAACTCATGAGCACGCACTTCTTCTTGACATCATTGTTTCATCTGTAACAGGCTGTTTCATTGTTTAATCTCTGCCGAGGTTGGAAGTTCCAGGCATTTAAACTTGAGCATAAGATACCTGGAGCTAAAAACAAACTAACTGCATTGAGATTTTGCTTTTCTGGGGTTTTGTTTTGTTTTTCTTAAAATGGTATTTAAAAACGGGCTGTAAATGCAGCCTTGGATTCCGTTACCCTTTTAGCAGTTCTGCCCTCTTTTTTATTGTACTTTAGATGAAGGTTTACAGAGCGAATTAATCTCCTGTTAAACAATTAATACACTTAGTGTTTTGTGACATTGGTTGCCAACCCCACAACATGTCAACACTCTCCCCTTCTCGACCGTGGGTTCCCTGTTACCAGCTTTCCTGTTGCCTTCTCGTCCTTGCCCCTGAGCTGGTGTGCACACTACTTAGTCTCATATACATGGCTGAGCTGTGTGTATTATTTTTTGTTTTATGAGCCTGTCTAATCTTTGGCTGAAGGGTGAACCTCAGAAGTGACTTCAGTACTCATCTAAAAGAGTGTCTGGGGGGCCATACTCTTGGGGTTTCTTCAGCCTCTTGTCAGACCAGTAAGTTTGGTCTTTTTCTGGGAGTTAGAATTTTGTTCTGCATTTTTGTCCAGTTCTGTCCAGGACCGTCTATTGTGATCCCTGTCAGAGCAGTTGGTGGTGGTAGCCAGGCACCATCTAGTTCTACTGGTCTCAGTCTGGTGGAAGCTGTAGTAGCTGTGGTCCATTAGTTCTTTGGACTAATCTTTCCCATGTGTCTTTGGTTTTCTTCATTTTCTCTAGCTCCAGGTGGGGCGAGACCAGTGGAGTATCTCAGATGGCCGCTCACAAGCTTTTAAGACCCCAGATGTTACTCACCAAAGTAGGATGTAGAACATTTTCTTTAGCAGTCTCTTTTTTTAAGGATCCCTGGTGAAACAGCGGTTAAGCACTCAGTTGTGAACTGAAAGGTCAGTGGTTCGAACCCACCAGCCGCTCCTCAGGAGAGAGACTTAACAATCCGTTTCTGTAAAGATTACAGCCTAGGAAACCCTATGGGGCAGCTCTCCTCTGTCCTGTAGGGTCCCTGTGAGTTGGAATCAACTCAGTGGCAGTGGGTCTCTTTTCTTACCTTCATTCTTGCCTTGCACTGTCGCTTTCTAGTGCTCCATGGCTGACGTTTTGATACTGTCCTGGGTGCCACTCGGCCCTGTCTGATGGGGCCTGGTTCACTAGTGAGCTCCACAGCCAGGCTGTTCACGTGTGTGAGCCCTTCAGCTGGGACCCTGGCTTCCGATGGGAAGACTCTACCCTGTTGCTGTGTGTGCACTCGCAGATGTAAACAAGCCTTATTTCATTGCTCTCCAAGCGGGAGCCCTGTGTTTATACCTGAAAGGATCCAAAGCTCACTTTGAACGTTATTTTCAGTTGGAATTCTGGATTCCATCTGAACAGGTGTTTCCTTTACTATTGCCCAGAGCATGGCAGAGCTTTTTCTCATGAGAACCGTTAACCATCTCTGCCCTAGCCAGGTCACATCGCTTGTGTGTGACCAGGACGTGCTGTTGGCATGGGCAGATTAGAGTCATCGCAGAGCTTCTGGTCAGCAGAATCAAAGCCTCGGCCTCTTCCCCTTCCTTTGCAGGGACGATGACATTGAAGTTATCCTGGACGAGACCTCTGAGCATCCTGAAGAGACTTCTCCGGTACGGGCCATCAGCAGAGCAGCCACGTAAGTAGAACAGGGCAGATCAGGAAAGGAGCTGTGGCTGCACTTTGACAGCACGTGTGTGGGCTGACCAGAGGACATCATTCGGTGTGCCAGAGTCCCTTGTGGGAAATGAGCAGGCTCCTGAATGTCCGCCCCCCCCGCATCCTCCTTGGGTCAACTCCCCCTAGCGGAAGGGAAGCCACTTCTTTAGTGCTGATGTGCAGTGGTGAAGGGAAGCACGTCCCAGGTGCCCCCCGGGTGTCTGAACACGTAAAACATAGTGGGCTCCTAAAAGCGGGACCTCATTTAAACATACTGCTTAATCCTTCCTTAGACTCAAGGATTGTTTTTTGTTTGCTAGGGCTGTACTACAGGGGCGGAGGTTGGTTGTCAACAACAAACGATTTGGTCAGCTAGACAATTTCATTGTCTAAAGCAGTATCTCTAGGGACAAGGATGCTTGGGAGCCCCTGGGCTGGGTCTCCCCTCCCTCCGCGCTGTTTTCTGATGCTTTGGGAGTGTGCTGGGTACCCCTCCCTCCGCATTGTTTTCTGGTGCTTTGGGAGTGTGCTGGGTTCCCTTCGCTCCGCACTGTTTTCTGGTGCTTTGGGAGTGTGCTGGGTACCCCTCCTTCCGCACTGTTTTCTGGTGCTTTGGGAGTGTGCTGGGTACCCCTCCTGCCGCACTGTTTTCTGGTGCTTTGGGAGTGTGCTGGGTACCCCCTCCTCCGCACTGTTTTTGGTGCTTTGGGAGTGTGCTGGGTACCCCTCCGTCCGCACTGTTTTTGGTGCTTTGGGAGTGTGCTGGGTTCCCCTCCCTCCGCACTGTTTTTGGTGCTTTGGGAGTGTGCTGGGTTCCCTTCCCTCTGCACTGTTTTTGGTGCTTTGGGAGTGTGCTGGGTACCCCTCCGTCCGCACTGTTTTTGGTGCTTTGGGAGTGTGCTGGGTTCCCTTCCCTCTGCACTGTTTTTGGTGCTTTGGGAGTGTGCTGGGTTCCCCCTCCCTCCCCACTGTTTTCAGTGCTTTGGGAGTGTGCTGGGTTTCCGTTCATCCAGGTTTTGGGACATAAAGGGGAAGCAGGCCCCAGGTACCTATTTTGTGGACTGTTTTTATTAATTGATGATTTGGGCAAAATGTCTCAAAGGTTTAAACCTATCCTCCCCTCCTCTTTAGTAAGCGACTCTCGCAGCCTGCTGGAGGCCTTCTGGATTCTATCACTAATATCTTTGGGTAGGTTAGAAAACATTCGCCTTGCCTTTGTGATGTTTGTGTAACTATACCTAAGTAAATGTACATGGTTTATTATTATTTTTTAAAGTACACCAGAATTTCTGGGGGCAGGGTACATGGATGCCTCAATTTCGCTTTTCGTTTAGCTTCTTCTTTCTCCCTCGACTTCCTTTCTCTTAATCTCGCTGCCTGCTGACCTCTGGCCTTTCCCTTTAGTCTGTCCGAGTCTCCCCTTTTGGGACATCACTCTTCTTCCGATGCTGCCAGGTGAAAACCGCTCTCCTGTCTTAGCCCAGCATGTGAGTGTGGGTCGTTGACAGTCGTGCTGATCACTGCTTCACCGCCCCATCACCAGACCTACATGTGCTAACCAGGATGCTTTGCATGTTCCTGGCAACGTGGGGAGCCCGGTGGAGCGGGTGCGGGCTGAGCTCCGTGGACAGTCATGCTCTGCCTGCGCGCTTTTTGGCATGCGTTCGGCCCCGCCAGGACTGCGAGGGGACGGTGGGGAGTGAGTGTGACTGGGCAGAGACCTCCTCAGTGTCTTCACAGACACTCCAGAGCTGGCTGTCACATGACTTGTGTGGACTTAGGTGAGCATTGTCATTCAGGAGTACTGGAGTCGGTCAGTGGGACAGTGAGCCCAGGTTTGTCTGGGGGTCCTTCCACTGTCATGTGACTGAGGACGCTTCTGATTCTTGTGAATTATCCTGGTGTAAAGGACCTAGAAGGGAAAAGAAGCTGTTGGCAAGGGCAGTCTGCTTAAGCCAGGTTGTCCTTGATTCCCTTCTGACAGTTGGATGAAGCTAAGTCCTGTGCAGCCCTGTCTCATGTTTTCCTTCCTGTCATTCCTCAGGAGGCGCTCCGTCTCGTCCCCTCCAGTGCCCCCGGACAACGCGGATGCTCACCCTGGCTCTAGTAAAGACGTGAGGGTGCCAACTACCACGCTGTGTGTCTTCGTAAGTGTGGTCACTCCCAGGCCCTGCCGAGTTTGCTGTGGTGACAGAGCCTGGCAGTCGGAGGATCCTGTTCACAGGCCCTTCATCTGCTGCTGCACTTCCCACTGCCTTCATTTATACCAAGCTTTCCACCTGTTGGCTCCTCTGATGGGAGGAGTTAATCTATTTTGCCTAGCTTCAGAGGACAGGATTTATGACAGCCATCCTTGTTAACACAGGCCTGGCTAAGAGAGAGGAAGATAGCAGCAGGGATGACGCCAAGGAAGGCCGGTTAGGGATGGTGAGAAATTGGAAGTAATTCACGCAATTGTTGTCACCGGGGAGTGAGGGTCTAGTCAGTGGTTGGTTGTGGAAGACCAGGAGGACAGCTGTTGGCTTCCTGAATTACATCCTTACCTGAATGACCACCGACCATTAGGCGCATATGGTTGGAAGTAGGGCACTGTCCTAGGCAGAAGCCACTGCAGTACCAGAGCTGCCAACTGTAGTTCAGAGCAGGCCCTAGTGCTAAAGGGTAACTCAGATCCCAGATGGGGCAGTGACGCAGAAATGGAGCCCTGTGGCTGGGTGCGGGCAGAGCCCAGAGAGCAGAACCCAGAAGGCTGGGCAGGCTCCTGGATTGACCCATAACTGGTTGGTATGAAATAGGGGCAGGAGCCTTTAGGGGAGGGAAAGACTGCTGTATATCCAGGATGGAAATCCTGTGCAGGTAGCTTTCAGTTCTAGGCATAAGGAGGAACTGCAGCAATTAGGCATTTCCACAAAAGGAACTGGCCGAGAGCTGAACCACCTGGGTGTGGAAAGGGAGTCCCCCTGTGGGTGAGACGTTCTGGGGACTATCAGCCCCTCCCCACCCCACAGCTAGGATGACCCCCTGGCCAGGCACACACGGAGGTCAGTGATGATTGGTAAAAGGTCTGACTGCACTTAACGTCACAGCCCTTCCTTGCCCTTGACTCCCAGCAGCCCTTTCGTTTCCTCCTGTCACATTTAAGTCATGTGTGTGGGGTTATGGCGCAGCTGACAGTCTGGGACTCTGTCGGTGTGTGTGCCTGAGAGCTGCAGGTTCACAGCTGACAAGTGTCCAACAGGCAGTTCTGCAGGAGGCTCGTGAGGTCAGGCGGGCACGACGGTGCGTGATCTCAAGTTTTCAATCTGAGACCTCCTACAGACAGCCCACAAGAGAGAAGAGGAGGGAAATGTGTGGAGTGGGAGATTGGGCCAGCTGTCCTGCAGATTCTTATCAGTGAGACATCAGGGCAGCAAGCAGGTCCAGACAGCATGGGGCTTCCTTCCCTGTCATCTCACAGTTGCTGTCCGTCATACAGCAAGCAGCTTGTTTTTTCAGTCCCAAACAAACGCGAAGATCAGATTTTGTCTTCCCAAAATAACCTTTTAGGCACGTGATTGGGGATCTGCCTAATGATCTAATACTTACAGCCTGTATTTCCTAAGTCTGTTCCCCCCTTTTTTATTTGGGACATTTCAAATGTCTGCTGCAGAGAGAATTGTCACACAGCTTCCGGTACCCACATTTGCCAGTCTCTGTCCTCCCCCTACACACACACCCCTTTCTGGAGCAGCTTGAAGCAAATCACAGACATCCTGTTTTACCCGCGAGAGGGCAGGTTAGAGTGACGTCTCCTGTTGTTCCCACTCCCCATTGTAGGATAGGATGCGTTTTCTCATCCAGAACACAAGTGCCCTTTCCAGGTTGTGTATTTTAGCGTTGATTCCAGCCTCTGGAATCTCCCTGTGAAGGATTTTAAATTCTCACAGAATAATAACTCGCTTTTATTGGAGGCCTCCTTAAGGTCAGAGGTCAGGCAGAGTTCCAGGTCAAAAAGCCTATAGAAATCCTTTTCTAGGTGAGCAAACTGAGGCTTTGAGAAGTTCAGCTGGGCAGAGGTCACACCACTAGCGCCACAATGCTTCCAGAAAGAACTATGACTCACGTGTCGAGCAGGATTGTGTCCGCCCTTGTTTCAGGATGTGTGCTTAAACCTTTAGTGAGGAGCCCAGAGTGTTGACCCTTATGGGGCATGGTAAGCTTTCTCGGTCATGACCCTGGCTGCTTTGAACACACACTTGTCTTGCAGGATGCACACGACGGAGAGGTGAACGCCGTGCAGTTCAGTCCTGGCTCCCGGCTGCTGGCCACTGGCGGCATGGATCGCAGAGTCAAACTTTGGGAAGTGTTTGGAGGTGAGAGCCCGCTTGAGTGGAGAGAGAGGCCCTGTGTTGGTGATGTCACTTTATGCGGGGAATCAGCTGACAAAACATTGTTCCCACTTCAGTTTCCTTTCCACCTGGTGAATGTTTGCTCCCATTTTTCACGTAATGACTAGGAAATACTGTTAAATTGTGCATGTGTTTGTGTTAGTGAGATTTCATAATTTTCCTGAGGTACGCACTAATCAGATAATCTTCCAAGATGATACTAGTTTTCAAAGGAAGACGAAAGATCTCAAGGCCATGGGTTCTGTCATTCCACCTATACATGAGGCTGTGGCTTCTGCAGTTAGTGATGGCTGTAGCCATCTCCTGGAGGAAGCAGTCAACCAGTCACGTCTAAGCTAGAGAAAAGCAGAGGGGTGTGTACCACCTAGGAAAAATGCATCGAATAGATGACTCTTCAGACAGGCCCTTAGGTTAAGAGCGAATCTCTCTGGCTGGTGCCTGTTTAGAAGTGCTCTCTGCCTTCAGAAACAGCGTGAGAACAGGAAATGGGAGTTAGTGGCGCCATCTGTTAGGACTCTGCAGCTGGTCAGAGCCCAGTGTCAAGATGATTTTTGAAATTCTTTTAGTTAAATATATGCATATTTTCAGCATTGAGGTTTAGCCACCTGTTAAGTTTCCATCGTTGCTGCGCGTACAGTATCACTGGGCAACAATAAGTGAAAAAGCCCTGATGCGTGCCACAATGGGGTGAGCCGCGAAAACATACTGAGTGAAGTCAGTCAGATGCAAAGGACAAGTATCATGTGATCTCACTAATGTGAAGTACCTAAAACAGGCAGGCATGTGGAGATCCAAGTTTAACAGCAGCTGCCGGGGTGAGAAGGAAGAGGGTTATTGTTTAGGAAGCACTGAGACTTTGTGTCGGGGGAATGGGTGATGTGGCAAAGGCTGTATGTGATAGGAGCACAGTATGACTGATGTAAGTGTTCTAACTGAACCGTGTACGTGGCAAATGTTATGTTATCTGAATTTTTACAACAATGAAATATGTGTATATTTATGTTGGTTTTGTCCAGAAACACCAAATGAACTTATGAATGATAATGGCTGACACTGTTGGAAAAACCATAACAAAACCATATAAGGAATAGGAATTTTGTGAGGTTCCGTTTTTTTAATCTAAGCAAAGAGTTTGTTTTGAGATTTCACAGGAGTAACCCAAGAGCTCTGTTTTACTCCGTGATCATTAGAAACATCTGTAGGAGATGGGCGCCGCCAGGCTTTTATTCTCTAGCAGGTTATCTCTTTGCTGCTGAAGAGGAAATAAATGCTAATCAAAGTTAACGTTGGCATGACATACACCAAGGCGTAATTTGTGTCCGTAAAATCGGGAGTCCGTGCTGGGCCCCCAGAGTCACGAACGGAACGTTTGGCAGCACTTCTTATGGTTTTGGGAAAGAGCTATCAGTCATGTCCTGGTGAATTCAGGGCCTGTCATCCACAAACAGCTTACTGCGGTCTGCTGTTTTTTCCTCCTTGGCAAAGCCCAAGTCCAAAAGGCATTTTCTGAAATAGTTCAGCGGTCTGTCTTTTTACCCTTGTAAATTATCAGCAGAAGACAGTTTTATTCAGTAGGAACACTTGGTCATTTTATCAAAAGCAGAAGGAAGGTGGTGTTTGACTCTGTCATCAGCCCCCACTGTATTTCTTGTGTCCTGTTTGACCTTATTTGCTGGCTTTATTTAACTTCCGTTTTTCCTCAATCTTTTTTTCTTTTTACGCAGACAAGTGTGAGTTCAAGGGTTCCCTCTCTGGCAGTAATGCAGGAATTACAAGCATTGAATTTGATAGTGCTGTAAGTATCTCAGACTCGTGCAAATAGTTGATCTCAGAGTTTTTTTTTAAGAAACAAGTAAGACATTTGGTTCTTGAAATTGAAAAATAATTCACCTGATTTGGCTTCCCATTCTCTACATTTTCAGTCAGAGCCATGTATGAGAAGGATGTGGGTAGATTCTAGAATTAATTGGTTAGACTACTCTGATTCTTGGGATTTTGGTTTCTGCATGAGGCTTGTGGTATTATTTGTTGCTCTGTACTCTGTTGAATTGCGGGTATTTGGATGCTGAACTATAGGAGCCAGTTTATGACAAACAATGAGGCACTTAAATGAGAACACTCAGCTGTAAATCACTGTAGCGAAGTTATGACTGAGCTGTGTGTGAAGTAGTACAGGAGCCCTGAGGAGGACGTTAGGAATTCGGGGCGAGGGTGAGGGAACAAAATCGGGCATTTGAGGCCGACTGAGGTGACTGAGGGTCAGACGCAGAGTGTGAGGGAAGGACACTGGGAACGGCGGCGTTTGGCTAGGCCTGTGAGGTGGCTGGAGCGGAGGCTACAGCGGGTCGGGGGAAGGTAACTGCCTCCTCTCACGAGTCCTCATCTCCATTGTCATCTCGGGGGGTCTTCTCCACATCCCCTCGTTGAGAGGGTCCTCCTGGGCTCCTGGCGCATCCTGTGCAGAGGCATCGAAGCGTAGCTGCTGTGAGTGCTGTTTATACTGGACGGAGAGCGAGGGTCTGGGTGTTGGTCACCTTTGGTCCCCCGGCCCCAGCAGAGGGCCTTGAATTGCACTGGGAGATGAGGCAGGGGTGCCCCTGGGGTTCCTGGCAGGGACAGGGCCTAGAGAACTCACTGTTAATGAAGGCGCCAGGGGAAAGGTTAGCAGGGGTGGAGGATCCACCTGAGCTGGTGGTGTGAGTGACGTTCGGGTGCGATTCAGCCAGCTCAGGACAAAGAGCTGAACTCACAGGAAGTTGGTGAGTTACCAGCTTGTAGTAGTTGGTACGTGGCTTGAGTGTGTCGTTTTAGACATCTACACCTTCTTGAATTTTATTATTGGAGAATGTTTATGTTGTGAACCAGGTTCCTCTATTTTGGGTAAAAGTTATTTTCCGCTTGATTTCTACAGGGATCTTACCTCTTAGCAGCTTCAAATGATTTTGCAAGCAGAATCTGGACCGTGGATGATTATCGATTACGGGTGAGTGCTCCTTCAGAAATCCAGCCTGATCTCCAGACTGTGCAAGGTTATGGAGACGTAAAACATGGAGGCCGGCAGGGTGGTTAGTGAGGGGACTCACATGTGTCTTCCTGAAATCCCATTTGATTCACCACACTGTTTCCTTTCCTCCCGTGGCAAGTTTCCACTTTGCACTCCTGCTTTGCCCAAGATTCCTTTTCAAAATATCCGCGGCGTGACCCCTCGCATTTCCATGAAGGACTTGGGGTACTGCAGGTCATAACTAGATGCTTTGACAGATTGCGAGGTTAGCTGAGCTTGAGAGATTTTTGTACCAGCATGTGAGTTTTGGTTTTTCAGCATCCTAAAACTTAATTGCTCCTTCACAGAGTCTGTTATTTAGCTGAAAAGTAGGACGTAGACACGCAAATAAATGTGCTTTCAACAAAGGTCAGCCTGCTGTGAGATAAAGAGGTTCTGAAAACCCTGGGAGCCTGGGAAGGGCAGGTGAAAGGATGGGGCCTGATGTTGAACCCAAGAGAAAGACCAGACCTGGTGGTGATACTGCTCTTGTACTAATGAAAAGTATGTAGCTTAATTTGGAGAGATCTTTCTTCCTCTTGGGCTTGAAGGAATTTTCACATCATCATCTCATTAAATAGAGGTGAGTGAATGATACAATGAGAAGTAGCTTCGACCCTGGTAGGCATTTTACAAAAAAAAAAAAGTCTTGGTACAAGTTGTTTGTGTCAGCCCGCTAAAAAATAGGGTATATTATTAAGATGAACTTCTTCCAGGTCAGCCTCCAGGGTGGTGGGGGAGCTGCAGCAGAATGGTCCGTTAGGTGGGTGTTACAGATTGGACTCCTAAAAATAAGTGTTGTAAATCTTAGCTTCTATGCCTGTGGTTATAATTCCATTGGGAAATTGTAGTCTTTTTGTAATGGGAATGAGGCAGGATTAGTGTAGGGTGTGCCTTGGGTCAGGCTTTAAGCCAAAAAAACCAAACCTGATGGCATCGAGTCAATTCATAGCAATAGGCTTTAGGGGAGGATGTTCTCTCTCATCCCTGGGGTAAGGTCCTTGTCTCTTCTCAACTTGTGTTCCTTGGTTCCTCGGTGATCTTCATGTGGCTTGGCATGTTTCCCCCCTTGGTGCTTTCTTCTCTCTTCTAATCTGCTCTCTCATATCTCAAAGGTAACTGGCTTAAAACACACCCTACATAGATATGGCCTCTTAACAAAGAAAACTCATTCCCAGATGGGATTGTTGTTGTTAGGTGCCCACCAGTCAGTTCTGACTCAGAGCAATGCTATGTACAACAGAACAAACTGCCTGGTCCTGCGCCATCATCACAATCGTTGTTTTGCTTGAGCCCATTGTTACAGCCACTGTATCAGTCCATCTTGTTGATGGTCTTCCTCTTTTTCCCTGACCCTCTACTTTACCCAGGTGTCATTGTCGTGTGCCGGAGAGTCTATTCTGACTCAAAGCAACCCTATAGGACAGTAGAACTGCCCTGTTGAGTTTCCTAGGCTGTAATCTTTACAGAAAAAGAACTCTCTGGTAGCACAGTGGTTAAGCGCTCAGCTGCTAATCGAAAGGTCTGCGGTTAGAACCCACCAGTTACTCCACGGGAGAAAGACATGACAGTCTGTATCTGTAAAGATGATAGCCTTGGAAACCCCATGGAGCAGTTCAACTCTGTCCTGTAGACAGAGACTCAACTCAGAGTTGACTCAACGGCAACAAGTTTAGGGAGCCCGGGCAGCGCAGTGGTTAAGTGCTCTGCTCGGCTGCTAACTGAAAGGTCAGCGATTCAAACCCATCAGCCGTTCCTTGGGAGAAAGACCTGGCAATCTATTTCCGTGAAGATTGCAGCCTTGGAAACCCTACAGGGCCTTCCTGCTCTGTCCTATAGGGTAGTTAGGAGTCAGAATCAACTTGACAGCAATAGGTTTGGTTTTTTAACCTTTACAGGAGCAGATCACCAGGTTTTTCTCCCACAGAGTGGCTGGCAGGTTTGCACCACCAGCCTTGCAGTTAGCAGCCAAACACTTAACCGCAGCACAAGCACAGGTATGGGAGTTAGGATTTACAGCTCATACTTTGAGGGGACACAGTTCAGTCCATAACACCAGCTAAGGTAGGTAGGTGAGGAAACTGAGGTCCAAGAAACCTACGGTCACACCATTAGTAATAAGATTCAGGTTTGAGCTGAGGCCTAGACCCCAGGTCGTGTGCTCTTTTCTGGGCCCCAGGGGCCTGGACCTTCTAGGCTGAGATGCAGCAAAGCTGAGCAGGTACTGAAGAGGGGTGTGCACCCTTCTGTACCTCAGTCCTTCTCGGGAGCAAAGCAGCCAGCTGAGAGTCCACCAGTCATGCAGGTGATGTTTCCAGTGGTTGAGGAGTTCTGTACAGGTGGCATCAACTGTGGGTCAAAATAGCAAGAGGGACCTCAAGGCAGGGAACAGACCTGGAAGACAGAGGGCACAAGGTCAGGAAACTTTTTGGGTACACTAGGTTTAGATTGCAAAGGCGGGCCAGCATCTCGTTGGAGACGGTGCTCTCCCTGTGCTGGGGTACCCAGCTTTCAGGGCTGCTATTGCCAAGTGCTAAGGAGGCTGGCGGTGGCCTGCTGGAGCCGCAGCCTCCATTGCTGGATGAGTTGGCTTTGTAGGGCCACCGGCCTGCCCATCCCCTGTCCTGTTCCTCCTGAAGTAATGCGTGAAGTTCAGGAGCCCTTTCCAATGGGTTCTCCATACCCAGGAGAACTGAACCAGGGTTCAGTATATGAGACAGGTGCCCTGGTTAGGGCTCTGGCTTCTACCTTGGCCCCAGTTAACAGGTAATGGTGGAGGACATGAGGGGACTGTTGTGTCTGTCCTGAAAGTTTCATGGACGTAATCCAAGCCCTGGTCACATCTCCTTGGCTTTTATGCCAGGCAGGTGGTATAGAGAGCAACCAAAAGGCAAGAAGCCTTGTCTGAGTGTTGGCTTTAAAGTCCTTTTTTGTAAATTTATCCTAGAAGCAGCCCGTATTGCAGGGAATGCCTCCCATAAAGTCTAAGAGGTCCATTGAAAGCCGCCTGGTGGTTGTGTACGATCCAAGGTGAGGACGGTGTGGAAGGCCCTAGCTGTCACTCCTGCCTGCAGAAGTGGCCACGCTGAGGACTGGATTCAGAGGGTTGCTTTTATTCAGAAACTTCCTCATCAATGTCTGCAGTCTCCTGGAATCGCTCGTCTTTGGTTGGTGTTAATATTAGCTGTATGATTCAGGCCAGCGGAACTCCTTAGATTGCCGGAACTTAAGTTTAGAGTTGGTGGCTGGCACATAGGGCCTGTCGTGAGGCGCAGGAAAAGCTGGGCAGAGCCCATGCCAGAAATCTTTGCACCTCCCTGTTTTGGGGCTTGGTTTGCTGTGACATCTGAACCCCTTGCTTCACCTTACCTCACCCCTGTTTAAAAGTGGACAATAAAATCCAAAAGTAGTGATAAATAATAAAGATTAAAAAAAAAAAAACTAAATGAGTAAAGGACTTTAAATCAGTGTGTTCCACTTAAAACAAGGGCTGTCTAAGTGAGGAAAGTGAACACTCAGTGGGAGCCCAGTTCCGCGGCATGGAGAGTGCAGGGGTCTGGGCCGCCCCGACGGGTCACCCAGCTTTCCACCAAGAGCAAGAGGAGGAGAGTCCAGCTGGAAAAACGCAGGGGCATCGGTACGAGGGGTCAGAAAATAAAAACGGCTCTTTCCTTTATTCCACGAGTCAACAATACCATTCCTGGGACCGGTTCAAGAGACAAAAGCTCTGTGCCCAGGGACGTCCATTGCAGCCTATTTTGTGACAGTGACTCGTAAAATTACTGAGGTGTCTGCTGGCCAGGGAGGCTTTCACTGACTTGTGGTCTCGCTGTCTGAGATTATTTAGCCATTGAGTAATTATGAAGACGCTTAAAGAAGGGGGTGCAAATGGCAGAAGTGGGCGCCGTCAGCTGTGCCCTGCACACTGTGCTCCTGTGTTGAGCCCTTCCTTACTGCAGCTGTGTGAGGAGAGGTGGGCCTGTTTCACGGAGCCCAGATACCCAAAACCACCCAGTGTGACCCCAAAGCTGCCACACAAACAGCTGCTTGTGCTGCAACATTCAAAGAGCGGTGGATAAGTTTTTGGAAGAGTGTAATTGGGAAAATAATTAAAATGTGCACTCAAAGTACAGGCCGTCCCAGGTTATGAACAAGGCGCGTTCGTAAGTCTGTCTTAAGTCGAATTGGTAGTTAAGTCAGAACAGGTGTATGGTTCTCCTTTAGCGTCAGTTAGTCAAACGTTTGTCATAGTATATAGCATGCATTTTACCTCTCTGTGCATGTAAAACACTTACACACTTCAAGCACACTAAAATATCAAACAGTAATATAGTGTATCATCATTATAATACGGTCACAACCAAAGCGACTACATGCAGTACCGCGCTGAAGAGAGAGAAGCTGTGTGTGTGTGTAGACACGCAGTGCAGTGCTATCAAAAATTAAAGGAACGGTTCTTAAAACATTTTAGGTAGGGAAAAAAAAGATCACAATTCAAACTGAACACACGTACAAACCATTGTATCTTAACTGAAATTTTTAACACGGTAGGCGTTGTGGCAGTCGTTCTTACCAGTTATCCCTAAGTAACCCAGGGACAGCCTGTATGCAAAAGAGCATATTAGCATAGCCCAGTTACTGAGTGATGTCTTTTCCCTTCAGTTGTGAAATGTGATTTTACTTATATAGTGAGAAAGACAGCAGTGAACATACGGCTTTTTAAATTTTGATGAAACAGTGATTTGTTAAGAATTTATGAAACATGAGAGGTCGCCTACTGGAGTTCTCTGTCTCTCCCAGCGATTTACGCAGATGGGATGATTTTATACTGAGTGTACCATATTTGATGTAATCTAAAATGCGCTGTTGCTGGGAGCTTCCTTGATTCTTCCAAAAGGATCAGTGGGAGGTTTTCACCCAACGACAGCGTGGCTGCCACCTGGTGACAGCAGTTGTAAGAGGCTACGTCTTAGAATCCGTGAAAATGCCTTCCTTTGAGGGCATGAGGCGTACATAGGCCCATGTGTCCTATCCTGGGCTAAAGTGAAGTTGATCCACTAAGAATAGAGGAGAGATTGATTTTTAAATTTTAATACTAACCCATGGGGTCTCATCTTTGGGAGTTGGGGTTGGAACCCAGTAAGTTAGGAGTTGTAAGCAGTATTATTAGGGTTTTTTAAGGCATTTTTTTAAATTAGAAAACATCAGAGGATACTTTCTGAGCCTTCGAGGTTTTACAGACAGAACGATTTTGCCCATGTGTAAGAAGAGGCCCGTGATGACTGGTAAAAGGTCTGACCACCCAGATCCCCCAGCACCCTGCCGGTCCCCAGCCGCCCCTCTCCCGTCAGGCTCCAGTCGTGCCGTGATGGCCACAGGGCAGCTGACACCCGGTGGTGCCCCGTCCTGTGTCCCTGGCGAGCTTGGGGAGACGCCGTGGTTGGCACCCAACAGCACAGTGACAAAGGAATTTGGACCCTGGGAGTGCCGGGGCCTGAGGTGATGATCTGACGTTTCCAAGCTGAGGCCTCTGACCGCAAACCCCTTTGCAGGCCTTAATTGTTCACGTAAGGAGTGATTCCGCGGCGACCCTGCCCATCCTGGTACTGTGGCAGAAATCCAGGCTTTAAAAAACACTACAGGCAGGTCTGTGAGAGCTTATTTCAAGAAGGTCCTGAAGGGTCCCCTCACGCCCCTCGTTTTTTCTTTTGTAAGGAGAGGACAGTGAAGTTTGGTTAGATTTTGTAAATGTTATTTTTAGTGGGAGATTTATCCTCTTGGTCTTGATACCTTACTTGGGCAGCACCCAAAATTAGGATCTCTGGGACTTCCCCCCACTGCTCGGCTAGCTAGGAACTGCTTCGTGTTAGCACACGGCTTCTGTGGTTCCAGAGCCAGCTTCGGAGGCCGTGCCTAGAATCATTTCCCCGTGCCTTCTCATCGGTGTGTCCTGACCTTTCCTGACTGTCCTCGTGTCTGGGGACCTGACTCACTCCCACAGAACGGCGAGCACGTGGCACCCCCGTGGCTGACGCTGTGGCTGTGTTCTCTCCTAGCACACACTCACGGGACACAGCGGGAAAGTGCTGTCCGCCAAGTTCCTGCTGGACAACGCTCGCATCGTCTCAGGAAGCCACGACCGCACCCTGAAACTCTGGGACCTCCGCAGCAAAGTCTGTGAGGAGACCCCCTCTGTATAGTGTTAGACAATTCTCTGTGGGTGCGTCCGCTTGCCATGGCGATGCCAGCATTTAGTGTGACACACTGTGGGTTTCCAGTCCAGTCGTGTATTCAGAGCGGGGCTGAGGTAGCGACAGCTTTCACGTCTGAGGCTTCAGTCACGTTAGTAACCCTGATCACGTAGTGGTTAGAGGGCAGCAGTGTTATACGTATAGCCATGTGGGCGCCTCTGCTTGATTTGCTCGTTTGCTTTTCTCCAGGCATAAAGACGGTGTTTGCAGGTTCCAGCTGTAACGATATTGTCTGCACAGAGCAGTGTGTCATGAGCGGACACTTTGACAAGAAAATTCGTTTCTGGGACATCCGGTACAGCACCTGAGAGCTTGGTGGGGGCAGGTGGGCGGGTCTGTGCGTGGTGGAGCTGTGGCGACGTTTGGTGTGTGGGGTGTGTTTTTTCAAATCTCTGGAAATGGCAGGAATGAGCTCCAGTAGATATTCCTGACCACCAGGTAGACTCTTCAGCGATCAGTTATGAAGCATGTGTCATATATAAGGCGCTTTACCAGTTGCACGGAAAACAGACAAACAAGATCCTGTCGTTTGGTAGTTGAAACTTTAGCAGGGAACCTAGACAGAGAAATCATGGGGGACAGGGTGCTGACTGGAGATTGGTGCCTTTGATCAGGCGGGTTAGAGCACAGCTCTCAGGGCCAGTCCTGAGAGGGGAGAAGGCTGCACAACAGAAAAGCACTCGCTGCAGAGAGCAGAGCAGGCTGGTGGGGCTGGAACCTGGGGCGGGGGTGCGGGGGCAGGCGACGAGCAGGTGAAGCTAGTAGGGTGGGTAAAAATGATACCAATTGGATAACAGTCCTGGTTATCTCGTGCTGATCAGATGCTCTGGTTGGCACTTACTTTGTCATTCCAAAAATGGACTAGGAAATTCAGACTCGTAGGACTCAAAGCTGCCATTGGCTCTTTTGAGGGAAGGTAATAGGAGCCCTCTCCCGGGTGTTTTTCTACAGTCGGGGAGCACATTCACTGCCCTGGGAGAGGTCGGGCCTTTTTCCCCTGTGACGTGACATTCTGGTTGAAACAGAAGTTCTGACCCCTCCTATGTTACTTTTCCTCATACTCTCTTAGATCTGAGACTATCGTCCGAGAGATGGAGCTGCTGGGAAAAGTGACCGCCCTGGACTTAAACCCAGATCGCACGGAGCTGCTAAGCTGCTCCCGTGACGACCTGCTGAAAATTATCGATCTACGAAAAAACGCCGTCAGGCAGTCGTTCAGGTGACGAAAGACGTGCTGGCTTGGGCGTCCTTTATGTCTGACTGGTTTCTGAAGCGCAGGGGACCAGGTGTGTGGGCTGTCTGGGTCATGGTGCCTGTTGTCTGTTGCAGTGCCCCTGGCTTCAAGTGCAGCTCCGACTGGACCAGAGCCGTGTTCAGGTGAGTAGGGGCCCCGTCTGGGCTCATCTCCAGGTGGGAGCGAGGGCACTGGCCATGGGGACCTGGAGCTCAGGGTGTGCAGTGCCCCAGCCCGACTGTCCACAAACTGGTGCTCCACCGGAGGCGCTCTCTGTGCCTCTCCTCTCGTGTCCTCTGACGTGAAGATGAGTACGTTGTACAGAAAAGCAGCCTTTGGCTAGTTGCTTGGTTCTGGTGAGCACAGCCAGTTCTCTCTCTTCATCCATTTCCGTAGAAACCACGTGATGGGTGGGGCGGGCTGGAGACTGCCAGGGCTGGACTTCATGGGGTGTTCCAGGGCAGTCCACACGTCCTTCTTCCACAGGTGGCGCGCCTCCCGAGCGTGTGTCCACTGTCGGTCCCTGTGTTGTGGAGACACTTCTCCACAGTCAATCTTCCTTTCTGCTTTCCTGTCCTCCATTCGTGGAGCCATGTAACAAGGCACCCGTGTATGGAAGCACTTAGCCACGGCACGGGTGGCCATAGAAGTGCATCCCTCAAACCCTGAGTCTGAAATCAGCGTGTTCTGATTGCTGGGCACAGGGAGGATGGTTCCATGTTTGACTCAGAAGTGAAGACCCAGCGTTACTTCTCAGGAGGAGGCTGTGGGGATGCTGGTTTGAGGTTGACAACTTCTTTTACTGTCTTCTCTAGCCCTGACGGCAGCTTCGTGACTGCAGGCTCGGCCGAGGGCTCTCTCTACGTCTGGAGTGTGGTCACAGGGAAGGTGGAGAAGGTCCTTTCCAAGCAGCACAGGTATGCGAATCCCACCAGCCCTTCAGAGCCTGGGGATGGGCCTACTGATGTCTTCCCAGGAGCCCTGTCCTGGTCGGGCTGGGGCCTACCTCCAGTGACCTGTTAGCCCCTGAGCTTACTCACTGGCTGGTTGAGAGGAGCCAAGGCCGTCCGCATGGTACTCTTGTAGGATTTTCTGTTCAGACAGCAGTTTTCTGCTTAGGTATTCCACGAACTATTCCAGCTAGAGCGATGGTGGCTACTGGAGAAGAGACTAGAAAAACGTTCTCCGTCCCCCTTCTCTTGTCTAGCACGTGCCCCTACCCCTCCCTTCTGTCCTCCCTCTGCCCGCCGCCTCACCCTGGTGAGCTGCTTTTGGCAGGAAATTGCCTTCTCGTAAGCACTGATTTTTATACACCTTTTTTTACCTGCCACCTAGTAGATAGCTCCCAGGTCCCTTTTGTCCTTAGCTGTGTCCTGCCCATCCAGGCCCAGCTGCTGGTTAGAACGCAGACACCAGGTCCTCTCAGCTTTCTTCTCGGTATTTGAGCTCCGTGTGCCCACCAGCAGCAGGGTCCCTCTTAGACCTGGTCCAGGTCCTCCTGACCCTCACTCAGCCCCTCACCTGGTGCTGCCCATTAAAGGTATACACACAGTGTCATTATGCTCTTTCCCACACTCAGAGCTGGTCCTGTAGGGTAAACTCAATGAGGCCTGGCTGCCAAAGGAGCCCGACCCCTCTCATTCCGGAACTGCTTCATGAAACGGAATGCAGGCTGCTCCCAAGCTCCTTGACAAGCCTGTGAGCGTGCGCTTTACTGGGTGGAAAGTTGGGGAAGGCCAGGGCAGGGAGCTTGGCGTTCAGCATCTCAGCTCTCACTGCCATTGTTCCGATTTCTTCTCTTGAAGCTCGTCCATCAACGCCGTGGCCTGGTCCCCCTCTGGCTCGCACGTCGTCAGCGTGGACAAAGGAAGCAAAGCTGTGCTGTGGTCGGACTATTGACAGCGGTGCTGGGAGCACGGGCACCCTGGTTGAAGGAGGGGAGCCAGGCTCGCATGGCTGTGGGGCTGCAATCTGGGGTGCTGTCTGGACTGCGGGGTGCACGTCCACACAGCATGCCCAAGGGGCCTTGCTCTGAGAAGATTGCTGAGGATGGTGACGATGGCTCCACCGCCTGAGAGCCACACTGAGGCGTGTGACCTGCAGGCGTGTCCACAGGGGCAGGCCCTTGCCTGTGGCTGCTGGGAAACACTACTGGTTCTTCCATACCTCAGCGGGCGGCAGCCAGGCACCGCTGGCCCATGGTGCCAACACGCCCATGGGCTGGGAGTCTGTCCTCCCGTGCTTCCTCCCGTCCGCCCGCAGCCGGTTCTGGCCTTACGCATGTCGCATCCTCACCCCCTTGTTCTGGTTGTTCCCTTTGTCTGAGTGACCTCGGGGTCACTGTTCGGAAACCCAAAGCACAGGAATGTTTCCCTCTCAAAGGAGGTGGGGCCATGGCCGTCTCGGTGGTCTGCGTCTCCCTCTTGGGGCTCTGGTCCTGCTCTGCCTCGTTACTGCTGAAATTTCTTTGGGGTTTTCCCACTTTTTTTGGAAAAACGTCTTCAGAGCTCCTGACTCTTGTCCACGCAAACCATCCTGCATATTTGTTTTTGGAGATGGAAGTAAATCTCAATTTGATTTAAAACAAAAGTTACGGTCAGGGAGGAAGTGTAGAACGTTGTGCCTGAGCAGTGGGGCTACTGCAGAGATAAAGAATGTTCAGGCAAACCTGTAGGTTCCCGGGAGGGGTGCACACCCCGTTCCGTCCAGGTGTGTCTAGGTCACAGCCGTGGCGACAGGCAGTTGCAGGCCTGTGAAGTATTACTCGAGCTGGTCAGGCCGGGCAGGGCTGGTGCCCCTTTGCCAGGTGGGTGTGCAGTGCCCTTGGTGTGACGGCTTCAGGGGATGGGGGTTGAGATCGAGGCCGGGGTTAAATTGGCCCTGGGTTTTCATCTTCACCGTTTGGCCTGTGTATAAAATTCTGGTTCCTTGTTTGGGTGTGGAGAGCACCAGTGGTTTTATCACTTCTTAATTTGCACTTTATTTTTTTCCTTCCACACCTGTTTCTGGAGGGGCGGGTGGAAGGGGACAGATGCCAGGGCGCCTCTGACGAGGGTGGGGTCTCGTTCCTTCTTCCTCTTCTTCCACCCCCTCTGCGGTTTGCTCTTCAGAGGACTTGTTTGGGGGGAGCTGAAATTCACAGGCCAGGGCCATGTCTTTTATTTATTTAATTATGTCACCCAATGAACTTGATTGTAAATAAAAAACAAAGCAAATCTGCTATATACTTTTCCAACTCCGTGCTCTCGATTGTCATTTGATTCTCCTCTGTAAGTGGGGGGAAGCCGTTTCCTTATCTTGTTCTCCTAGCATTCGTTTATTTGTAAATAGCTCTGCTCAGTGTCTTTTCTCCTTACTCATTTCGGCCCCTTTCCAGGAATTACCACTCCCCCTAAACAGCAGCCTTCACACATCACATCACGTCTTCACTAAACTCGGAAAGTGCCTCTTCACATCCTGCCAGGTGGGGTTGCCGTGAGTTGGCATCGATTCAGTGGTGACTGACAGGTGTAAGTCTAGCCCGACATGCTGGTCTCACTCCTGCAGCCGCCCCAGGTTGACCACAGACGTGTTCTTGGTCCCGCAGTGGAGGCGGCTCACAGAACTCGTTTGAACTACACATGTCGCCTGTGGCCTCCAGGTGTCGTCCTTGCTGACGAGGCATGAATTACCTCGTGGAGGAGTGGCTGATACTTAAGCAGCAGCCTCATGCCAGAACAAATGAGGCCCCCCAGGAGCCCCCCAGAAATGACCCCAGCTGTACAGGCTCGTTGCCGCCCTATGTTTACCGCGGGGATTCAGTATCAGCTTAGCCTGCCAGTTTGAGTCAGGAGTCCTTCGTGGTTTGAAAGGTCGGACCCACCAGAGATCTCGGAAAAGTGACTGAACCCCTTTACAGTGATTCCTAAAATAGGCCCCAAATGAGCCTTCCAGTAGGCTCGGGTAATCCTGCTCCCAGACCTCGGAGGGAGCCCAGCTGCTTTAACACAGAAGATGGTTCAGTGTGATCCTCCCAACGGTGGGAGGATTGCATACCTGGCGGAATTGGGCTGGAAGGGTCACCCCACGGTGGAGTGTGACTTCCATCGGACACGTGGCCCTTGACCCTGTCCATCAGACCACCTGGGCCTGGCCCAGTGCTGCTGACTGAGCTGGTGGGCCGGGAGCCAGGCACAGGTGTGCTCTAAATTTCCCAGGTGATTCTCTGTGGCCAGCGCTCAGACTGATGAGCTGCTTCCAGGTAGGTGTTGAGGTGGTATGACCCCTCCTAAACGTCTGCTGTCAGATTCAATTTGATCCAGGCGTGAACAGAATTAAAAATTTTTTCAATGAGCTTAGATTCCCTGGGTCATTTCCCACAGTAGTGGCTGTGACACTGGGCTCAAACACCTACTGTTGGGAGGATGGCCCAGGACCTGGCGACATCGTGTTTACACACGGAGTCGCCCTGAGTCAGCGCCCACCCGACAGCACCTAATGGTGTAGGTGTGTTCTTAAAGCCCCTGTGCATACTCACAGGTGTTTTATGAAGCCTGCGTTTCCCACATCATGGCGTGCACACTGAATAAATGGATGGAGTTGTTCAGCTGACTTGAGTAAACCCATTAACTTCCGAGTCGATTTTGACTCATACTGACTCTCTAGGACAGAGTAGAACTGCCCCATGGAGTTTCCAAGGAGCGCCTGGTGGATTCGAACTGCTGGCATCTTGGTAAGCAGATGTAGCTTTTAACCACTACGCCACCAAGATTTCCTGAGTCGAATGGGCATGTTGAGATGTGGACTTCTCACTATAACCCCAGGAGTAGGCACCAGGAGCCAAGCGAAGCGAGGGTCACGTCACGTACCGAGGCTGATGGCAGCCACGCAGAAGCAACAAGCTTATTTTATGACATGCTTGGGTGGTAATGAGGTGCAGCCCTCAAACTCTGTAATCATCTGGGTGACCCCACTCCACAAGTAGGGAAGAGTTTCACAGCTAAAAAGGGTAATGGCCTCGCCCTAGAACCCTGGCCCCCCTGATGGGGGCCTGCCCAGGGGTGGATTACCCAATAGATAAGGTAAGCACAATGCTTACCTTGCTTACCAGGTCATCTGTAGTGAACAATTTCACATTTTTTCACCACTTCAAAGATTGTGCTGCTAGGTGTGGCTGGCATCTGTCTCTCTCCCAACTCCATAGCACCTTGCTACAGAATCAAAGCCTCTTTTCAAATTTACAATTGCTGACAGGCGGGTAACCCAGTAAGCAAGGTAAGCATAGGCTGACTTGTGCTTACTTCCTAATCTGTAGTGAACAATTTCATATGGGCTTCCGTACTTACCTATGGTAAAAAAAAAAAAAAAAGTGAAATTGATCAGTACAGATTAGTAAGCACAAGTCAGCCTGTGCTTACCTTGCTTACTGGGTAATTTCCCAAAAAGCAAGATCCAAAAGTACATGTCATGTCTTCTGGAGAGATGAGGACACATCTACAGAGTTAATAAGTCCCACTAAGACTTGAAGGGGCCCTGGTGGCACAGTGGATAAGTGTTTGGCTGCTAATCCACCAGCCGCTCCTGGGAGACACCGGGGCAGCTCTGCCCTGTCCTGTAGGGTCGCTGTGGGTTAGAATCGACAGCACCGGGTTTGGTTTTTTTGGTTCACACCCCAAAGTCCGATACACTTGGGAAATCTTGAGTAAAGAGAAGTATACCTACACTTGCAGAGATTCTGTAAAAGCGTGTGGGTATTGCACGTTTTTTTTTTATTATTATTGGTTCAAGCCAGTGATCTTCCCCACCTCCCCATCTTACCTGGCCCCAGCTCTTCCCACCTGTGCCTCTGAGTCCAGATGCTTCTCCCATTGTCTGCGTGCTCAAGTCAGCCTGTGCTCCCTGAACGCCCCCACTCCTGTTGGCGAGTCTTCCCCTGGGTTTCACAGCCTTCACATTTTAGCCGCTGATGGACTGCCGGGCATAGTGAGAACACAAGAAGCAGGGTAGACCCAGAGCCCCCAACGGGGTGTGGTGAACGCCTGCGTTTTTGTCCCTCAACAACTGTGCCAGTCTCGTCCTCGCTGTCCCGCACCCTGTGCTCTCCCCCAGTGTTTTAAGCATGTCATTTTGCCTGTAAATAAGGACAGATCCCAAATTGGCAAGGACTGAGGGCCATTACCACCAGGGCTTCCAAACCTGTTCATTCCAGTTCGAACCCCTGCTGAGAATTTGCATTCCTAACAGATTCCCAGGCGATGCTAATGGTGCTGATTAGGGACCAATTCTGAGAACCACTAGTACAGCAGTGGTTCTCAAGATTTATTATACGTGAGAATCACCTGGAGATCTTGTTAAATTGTAGACTCTGATTCTGTATGTCTGGGGTGGAAGTGCAAATTCTCAGCGGAGATCAAACTGGAATGAACCGGTTTGAAGCTCTGATTATTACACCTGGCAGAATTGACAGTCGTCCATTGTCATCCACGACCCAGGCCGCAGTCAGGTGTTTCTGGTTGTTTCCAAGATGTGTCTTTTTATCCTTGGTTTGTTTACATGAGGACCATGACTGGTGGGTGATGAAGCACCCACATCAGACATCCGGGTCCCCACTGGGGAGGACAAGGGTTAGTCTTGGTCGGGATCCTTCACCTTCCACTTTGAAATCTTTAAAGGATTTATACGCACATTCGATTAATCTTCCCAATTTTGCAAGACAAGGCAGGTGGGGCGGGGGGAGGCCTTCTACAGATGAAGAAAAGCAAATGGCATGGAGGCCAAGCTGCTTTCTCAAGATGGTGGTGGCTTCATCAGTGCCCCGGGACCCAGGACTCCAGGCTGGGGCCACATGAACAACGTGCCCCTGTACGTGAAAACCTAGGGCGTTAAGTACCATTCCTGGGGCTCGGTGCTTCGAGTCAGACGTCTTGAAATACGTCTAGGGGCAGGAGCCCATGTCGAGTGCTGAGAGGATTTCAGTACCTGCGAGGAATGTTCTAATCATGTTCTAAACGTGTTGTCAGGTCCCTCCCTGGGTGGTACAGTTTGTACTTGGCTTCTAACTGGAAGGTTGGTGGTTCAAACCCAAGCAGCAGCTTCCCCAAAGATTACAGCCCCCCAAAACTATCACCCTGTGATAATAAACTTTAAAGCTTAAGCCAAAGCCAAAAATATCCCCCGAAGTCGTCTTTAGACCAAACCATAGTTGAGCTTAATCAGTAAAGAATGTTTGCCTTGGTAGTTTTAAAGAACTATCTATGTGGGAGCAAACGGACAACCACAACTCTGAAAGTTCAGAGAAGAAACTCAGGGGGCAGTAAGAGTACGCTCATGGGGAGGAACAGCTCAGAAAAGGAGGGCGAGAACGGCTGCCCAACCTGAAGACCGGAGTCAACGTCACTGAATAGTACACGCAGAAATCGTCAAGTTGGTGTATGTTCTGCTCTGTATATTCTCAACAACAAAACATATAAAATAGAACAAACAAAAAAGCCCTGTTGCCCGTCACGCTTCATAAATACCAGTCACCTCAAACATCTCAAGTCTGCTCTGTGTCCGTGATGAGGACCCCAACTTTCTGCACTGTAGTTGATGCCTGGCCCGGTGGGCTGGTTTTCCTCAATCATGTGCCCTCATAAACCCTTAAGATGCTCATCTAACCCCAAAGCCCATAAGCTCCTTACTGCAGGCCCCCACCACACCCCCACCTCCTGAGAGCTGGCTGGTGTGTTTAGCATTTAGAAAGGGAACACAGGGCTTGTAGCCAACCCACTGGAGGCCAACTCCAGAGAACAAGTCTTGCCATACCCGGTGGCTCCCAGAATCCATAGAGCAGTACATTTCCAAAAGAAAGGTAGGGGGAGGTTGCCAACTCTTTATTTTTGCCAGGTAAGGACTTCTTTTAAAAAGAAAACTACCATCTACTTTCATCTTTATAAAATAAGGGACATGTTTGCTCTTAGGTGGAGGAGCTGCATTCTTCAGTATTTACGGGGGAAAACCGGTACCAGTTGCTGTCAAGCTGAATTGGACTTTCGGTGACCCCATCTGTGTCAGAGTAGAACTGTGCTCCATAGGGTTTTCATGGCTGATTTTTCAGAAGTAGATAGCCAGACCTTTCTTCCGAGGTGCTTTTGGGTGGATTCAAACCACTGACCTTTTGGTTAGCAGCCAAGCATGTTAACTGTGGGCACCACCCAGGAACTCCATTTATGGGTATAAGTGTTATAAAATCTACAATTTACTTCCAATGTTTCAAAAGGGAAAAATGATAAATATAAATGATACAAGCAGGGAGCAAAATGTTAGTGGCCAAAGCTTGGCAGTGAGTGTGTGGGTGTCTATTATATTGTTGTCAGCTGCTGTCGAGTCAATTCTGAGTCGTGGGGACCCCATGTGTGCAGAGTAGAACAGTGCTCCACAGGGTTTTCAAGGCCGTGAAGTAGATTGCCAGGCCTGTCTTCTGAGGTACCTCTGGGTGGGTTTGAACCATCAACCTTCAGGCTAGTAGTAGAGTGCTTAACCGTTTGCGCCACCCAGGAACACCTACTTTTCTCTGTATTTTGAATTTTCATAGTAAAATTCTAGAAAAGGCAAAACCATAGTGAACACAGGGCAGATGAGTGGTTGCCTGGTGCTGGGTGGAGCGGTGGGGGGTGGTCAGGGCCAAGGGTGAATGAAATTGGTACCAGGGAGATTCCGGGGTGATGGAAGTGTTTTATGACTTTAGTGAGGTGGTCGTTACACAACTGTATGCTATTGCCAAAAACCCACCAAACTGTACACTTAAAAGGGGCGAGTTTCCTTGTATATAAAAACCAACCAACCAACCATTGCCTTCAAGTCAATTCCGACTCCTAGCGACCCTGCAGGACAGAGTAGAACTGCCCCATAGAGTTTCCAAGGAGCACCGGGTAGATTCACACTGCTGACCCTTTCGTTAGCAGCCGCAGGACTTAACCACCACGCCACCAGGGTTTCCTTGTATATGAAGTATACCTCAATAAAGCCAGTGAAGAAAAAGGACATTTTAATAACCAAAACCAGACAAACTCAAAATCTTAGTATAAAGGGCGAGCCTTTATGTTGAAGAAGTTTGGCTCTCTGAAACACTTCACAGCAATGTCTATTTCTCTCATTTCTCCACAAAACAGGGAAAAATTCAGCACAGGCCAGGTTTGCGAATGACTGCCAGAGACTGTCTCCAAAAAGAGGGACACCTCGGACCCAGGCCACCCTGATTTCCCTGCCCCCAAGGCACTGGCAGTTGGTGGCTGAGACCCCCCTCTTCCTGGGGCCTGGGGGCCAATGGGACATGAAGACAGGGCACCCCCAGAGTCCCTGCCACTCCACAGACTGGTCCTGGAACCTCAGCCCTCTGATGGTGACGCTCAAAGCCCTCGTCATTTTTCTTCTTCCAAATTTTGGATTTCTTAAGGGAAAACAAATGTTCTTTTGGATTTATAACAATTTTATATTTTAACCTTAGGTCCCTGGGTGGCGCAAGCGGTTTACACTTGTCTAACTGTCAGACTGAATCGTGTCCCCCAATGAGACAGAGCCCCCACAGTGCTGTATTCTTTACCTGGCTTCATCCCCTACAGTGTTGTGTTGAAAAGCCCTTATCTTCGCTGGGCTCCCCTCCCCTCAGCTTTGCATTTAAGGTTATATGTAAACCCCACTGCGCCTGTGTAGTACGATTAAGAGTGTTGCTGACGTAACTTGTATGAACTCGCTACTTGTAAACCCCTTTAGGAGTAACCTGCCAGCCCGCCCTTGGCAAGCAGTCTTGGCAGCAGTAGCTCCAACCGATTCCTTTTCCTTGTACAACGAAATAAAGGTGTCTTTCCTGTTCTCCCACCTCAGTCTCTCATTTATTGGCCAAAGGGGGTCAAAAAATAAAATAAAATCTGGGGTTCCCACCCAGTGTCAACTTGGCTAGGCCATGATTCCCTGTGTTGTGTGGTTGCTCACTATTTTGTCATCTGATGTGATTTTCTTATGTGTTGTAAATTCTACCTTTATGATGTTAATGACATGAGATTAGCAGCCGTTTTGTTCCTGAGGCGAGACTCAATCTACAAGATTAGGCTGTATTTTAAGTCTATCTCTTTTGAGATGTAAAAGACAGAAGGAAGCAGAGAAGTGGGGACCTCATACCATCAAGAAACAAAAGCCAGGAGATTAGCGCATCCTTTGGACCCAGGGTCGCTGTGCTGAGAATCTCCTAGACCAGGGGAAGATTGATGACAAGGACCTTCCCCCAGAACTGACAGCGTGAGAAAGCCTTTCCCTGGAGCCAGCACCCTGAATTCGAGCTTCTAGCCTCCTGGACTGTGAGAGAATAAACTTCTCTTTGTTAAAGCTGGAGATCTGGTGGCACAGTGCTTAAGAGCTTCTCTGCTAACCAAAAAGTTAGCAGTTTGAACCCACCAACTGCTCCTTGGAAACCTTATGGCGTAGTTCTACTCTGTTCTGTGGGGTCACTATGAGACCAAATCAAATCAACAGCAATGTGTGTTTTTGGTTTGTTAAAGCCATCCACTTGTGGTATTTCTGTTACAGCAGCACTAGAAAAGACGCTAACCTTAAGTTTGGTAGTTTGAACCCACCCAGTGAGTGGCACTGCAGAAGAAAGGCCTGGCAATCTGCTTCTGTAAAGATGACAACCAAGAAAGCCCTATGGAGCAGCAGTTCTATTCTGTAACACATGGGCTCACCACGAGTTGACAATGGGTTTAGTTTTTGATTTATTATCATAGGTGCAGTACATGATTAGTAAAGAAAATTTGAAAATTATAGACAAGGAAAAAATTTTAAAACAATTAAAACTTTACATTCCCACCACATAGCAATCTCCGACATTAGGTCCTTAGTGCGTACAGATGATGCCCAAGTATATAAATATGCATATATATGTAACTATACATGGATATGAGTATATGTATATATTATACACATGTATACACACATAGTGTGTGTGTTTGCAAAATGCGATCATATTACCACTGAGAGGTCTAGAAAAGTTGTACATTCTACAGCCTTCTTTTTTCAGTCGCAATCTCTCTTCTGGTAATTTTCATCTTACCCTTTGTTATCGTCGTGTGCTGTCAAGTCGATTCCGACTCATAGCGACCCTATGCGACAGAGTAGAACTACTCCATGGGTTTCCAAGGCTGTAATCCTTACAGAAGCAGAATTCCATATCTTTCTGTCCTGGAGCTGCTGGGTGGGTTCAACCTGCCAACCTTTTGATTAGCTGCTGAGCACTTAACCATTGTGTCACCAGGGTTTCTGTTCTGGCCAGTTACCCAGACCATATTCAGATGTTCCCAGTTGACCCCAACGAGTAGACATCCACCCGGACCCCACGCATTGCATCTGGATGCTGAGTTCCTCACCAAACCAAAACCAGACTGACGGCTGTCAAGAGGATTCCAACTCATAGCAACCCTATAAGACAAAGTAGAACTCCCCCATAGGGTTTCCAAGGAAAGCCTGATGGGTTCAAACTGTCGACCTTTTGGCTAGCAGCCAAGCTCTTAACCACTGTGCCACCAGGGCTCTGCTAAGTCCCTTCAGTGTGCTTTAAGCCAGCACGCTCCCTTTTGTGACATTGACTTGTGGAAGACGCCAGCCACTTTCTAGATTTGTCCAGTACCTCTCTTGTGGTGTCGTTTAGCTTGTTCTCTAGCCTCTCTATTCCCCATAAACGAGAACCCATGTCTAAAGGCTTAGTGGGCTTGAGGTAACAGAGGTGACACATCACATCTGGTAGACACGCTCTCTGCAATGCTAAGATTGACCATTGGCACCAACTGGCCCTCCATTGTGTGGCTGGGTTTCCACCTTGTGACAAGAATGAAATCCACATGGCGCCACCTTGGTGCTCTAGGGACAGCCATTTCCCCATCCACTCTTCATCTACTGGCTTTAGCACCAATCAGTCATCCTTGTTTGAGTCAATAACATCATTGGGGCTTGTCCAGTGATGTTTTTCCAATTCTATTCTTCCTTTTGGAGCCCTGGTGGCGCAGTGGTAAAGAGCTCGGCTGCTAACGAAAAGGTCAGCAGTTCAAATCCACCAGCTGCTCCTTGGAAACTCTATGGGACAGTTCTGCTCTGTTCTGTAGGGTTGTTATGAGTCAGAATTGACTTGACGGCGGTGAGTTTTTTTTGTTTGTTTGGCACTATTCCTTTTGCAATTATTAGCCGGCCACCCTCTTTAAGGAAAAGCATTCTCTCTTAGAAATTAATTAAAAAAAAAAAAGTTTCCCCCAATTTTAGCTAAAACTAAAGAACAAGCACCAGCTGTGGTGTTGTTGCAACCCAACGACTCATTGATTGACTCATCGTTTTTATGAAGTCCCCATTTTACATGCTGGGGAGGGAAGAGCTATAAAACAGGTGAAATTCTCTGCACTCCTGGAACTTACAGTCTAGGAAGGAGGGGCAGGCAGTAACCCAGAGAAGCTGACTACCTTGTATGCTAGATGGTGATAAGTACCATGAAAGAAAAGAAGGCAGGAAAGGGCAATAGAAGTGTTGGGAGGGGTGATTAACAATAGGATGGGCAGGTTGACCAGAGACGACCTCAGTGGAAACGTGACACTGAAGTAAAGACCTGAAGGCAGTAAGGGAGTGGGCCATGTAGCTCTGTGTGGGAAGAATAATCCAGAAGAGGGAACAGCAACTGCAAAGGCCCTGGGGGAGGGTGGTGCCTAGCATTAAAGAAAAGCCAATTGACCGGTGCCCTGGAGCAAAGAGGGGGAAGGGAACAGTGATCAGAAATAAGGTCAGAGGTAACAGGAGAGCCATGAGGTTTTCACTGGCTGATTTTTGAAAGTAGATTGCCAGGCCTTACTTCCAACCTGTCTTAGTCTGGAAGCTTCGCTGAAACCTGTCCACCATGGGTGACCTTGCTGGTATTTGAAATACTAATGGCATAGCTTCTAGCATCATAGCAACACTCAAGCAGCCACAGTATGACAAACTGACAGATGAGTGTTGATATATATTATGTCACTGTGAGTCGGAGCTGATTTGAGGGCACCTAATTTTTAACAACAACAAAGTAAGACATTATGATGACATGTGCAAAGAGCTGGAGATAGAAAGCCAAAATGGAAGAACACGCTCAGCATTACTCGAGCTGAAAGAACTGAAGAAAATATTCAAGCCTAGAGTTGCTGTACTGAGGGATTCTACAGGGAAAATATTAAATGATGCAGGAAGCATCAAAATAACATGGAAAGAATACTTAGAGTCACTATTCCAAAAAGAATTGGTTGATGTTCAACAATTTCAGGAGGTAACATCTAATCAGGAACCGATGGTACTGAAGGAAGAAGTCCGAGCTGCACTGAAGGCCTTGGCGAAAAACAAGGCTCCAGGAATTGATGGGATATCAATTGAGAGGTTTCAGCAAACAGATGCAGCTCTGGAAGTGCTCACTCGTCTATGCCAAGAAATATGGAAGACAGCTTCCTGGCCAAATGACAGGAAAAGATCCATATTTGATGCAGACATTATCGAACAATATCATTAATATCACACACAAGCAAAATTTTGCTGAAAATCATTCAAAAGCAGCTGCAGCAGTGTATCAACAGGGAACTGCCAGAAATTCAGGCTGGATTCAGAAGAGGACTTGGAACCAGGGATATCATTGCTGATGTCAGATGGATCCTGGCTGAAAGCAGAGAACACCAGAAGGATGTTTACCTGTGTTTTATTGGCTATGCAGAGGCATCCAACTGTGTGGATCCTAACAAGTTAGGGATAGCATTGTGAAGAGTGGGAATTCCAGAACACTTAATCATGCTCCTGAAGAATCTGTACATGGATCAAAAGGCAGTCCTTTGAACAGAACAAGGGGATACTGCATGGTTTAGTCAGGAAAGGTGTGCATCAGGGTTTTATCCTTTCACCATATCTATTCAATCTGTATGCTGAGCAAACAATTTGAGAAGCTGGACTATATGAAGAAGAACGGGGCATCAGGATTGGAGGAAGACTCATTAACAACCTGCTTTATGCAGATGACACAACCTTGCTTGCTGAAAGTGAAGAGGCTTTGAAGCACTTACTAATGAAGATCAAAGACCACAGCCTTCAGTACGGATTGCACCTCAACATAAAGAAAACAAAAATCCTCACAACTGGACCAATAAGTAACATCATGACAAACGGAGAATAGATTGAGGTTGTCAAGGATTTCATTTTACTTGAATCCACAGGCAACACCCATGAAGGCAGCAGTCAAGAAATCAAAAGACGCATTGCATTGGGCAAATCTGCTGCAAAGGAACTCTTTAAAGTGTTGAAAAGCAATGATGTCACCTTGAGGACTAAAGTGTGCCTGACCCAAGCCATGGTGTTTTCAATCACCACATATGCATGTGAAAGTTGGACAATGAATAAGGAAGGCCGAGAAAGAATTGGTGCCTTTGAATTGTGGTGTTGTCGAAGAATATTGAATACACCATGGACTGCCAAAAGAACGAACAAATCTGTCTTGAAAGAAGTACAGCCAGAATGCTCCTTAGAAGCAAGGATAGCAAGACTGCATCTCACATACTTTGGACCTGTTGTCAGGAGGGATCAGTCCATGGAGAAGGACATCATGCTTGGCAAAGTACAGGGTCAGGGGAAAAGAGGAAGACCCTCAATGATACGGATTGACACAATGGCGGCAGCAATGTGCTCAAGCATAGCAACAATTGTGAAAATGGTGTAGGACTGGACAGTGTTTTGTTCTGTTGTGCACACGGTCGATATGAATTGAAATCAACTCAATGGCACCTAACAACAACAGGAGAGCCAGATCACGCGGCAACTCGCCGGCAGCATGTAGACTAGATGGAAGCAGCAGAGTGTTTCCGGCAGGTGCTGGCATGCCGACGACGAGACCAGGCTTTTGGCTTAGACTGGCTCCGGTCACCAATATACCAGTGGCCACAGCATCCCAGCCACTTAACCCTGAGCACCGTCCAGAGCCAGGTTTGCTGTGACGGCTTGAGCTGTGTTCCCAAAAGTCTGTGTTGTCAATCCTAACCCTTATACTTGTGGAGGCAATCCCATTTGGGAATAGAGTTTTCTTTATTATGTTAATGAGGCAATAGCCACATAGGGTGTGTCTAAACCAATCACCTTTGAGATATAAAAAGGGCCGCTCAGGCACAGAGAAGGCAGCACAAATGGAGAAAGAGTGATGCCACATGAAGATTGCCAAGGAGCCAAGGAGCAGTAGCTGAAGAGACAAGGCAGTTCCCTCAGGGCCAACAGAGAGAGAAAGGCTTCCCTTAGAGCCGGCACCCTGAATTTGGACTGCTAGCCTCCTGACTGTGAGAAAATAAACTTCTGCTCCTTAAGGCCACTGCCTGTGGTATTCCTGTTACAGCAGCACCAGGTGACAGAGACCGTAAAATAGTTCCCAAGTAAGAGTAACATGCAGCCGTGCCTCCAGCCTCATCTGGGAGGTTGGGGAAGGCTCCCCTGAAGAAGTGGCTCCGGAGCGGACATCTTAGGGCAAAGAAGAGGCACGGAGGTAAAGAGAGAGACAGGTCCTTCCAGGCAAGTGGGGAGGGAGCAGGGGAGTGTGGTGCAGCTCAGTATGGAGAGGCAAGCACTGTGAGCTCTTTGCTGTAAACTGAGAGCAAAGGGCGCTGTGAGCAGGAGGGCGATGGATCCGGGCTTGGCAGGTCTCCCTGCTGCGACATGGACCAGACTGGAGGGTGAGATGGGTGCTGTCAGACAGCCAGGAAGTTATGGTTTAGGAAAACCATGACGGATACATGGACTCAAGAGGATGTGGTACTGCAACTCAAGAACAAAAAGACAAAAAACCCAATCCAAGAATGGGCAAAGAATATGACTAAACACTTCAGCAAAGATCTACAAATGGCCAATACGCACATGAAAAGATGCCCAATGTCATTAGTCATTAGGGAAATGCAAATGAAAAGCTCAGTGAGATATACTTCACACTAGCTAGGATGGCTATCGTCAGAAAAATGGAAAACAATAAGGATGTGGAGAAATTAGAACCCACGTCCCTTGCTGGTGGGAAGATAAAATGGTGCAGTTACTGTGGAAAGTAGTTTGGTGTTTCCTCAAGGAGTTAAACACACAATTACCATATGACTTAGCAATTTAACTCCTAGATACATACCCAGGAGGCTTGAAAGAGGGGCACAAACAGATATTTGCACACCAATGTTCACAGCAGCATTATTCACAGTTGCCAGAAAAGGTGGTAACAACCCAAGTGCCCATCAACAGAAGAATGGACAAAGCAAAATGTGGTCCATCCCTACAGTGGCATATTCCTCAGCCATAAAGAGAAATGAAGTCGTAATACCTACTACAATGTGGATGAACCTTGGAAACAAGCTGAGTGAAACAGGTCAGACACTGGAGCCCTGGTGGCACAGTGGTTAAGAGCTTGGCTGCTCACCAAAGGGTCGGCAGTTGGAATCCATCAGCCGCTCCTTGGAAACCCTAGGGGGCAGTTCTACTCTGTCCTATGGGGTCACTACGAGTTGGAATCGACTCGACAGCAGTGGGTTTGGTTTGGTTTTATATGAACATGTAGAGTAGACAAATGTGCAGAGCACAGAGTTTATTACCAGGGGTGGGCAGGAGGGAAAAGCGATTGCTGAAAAGGCACAGAACTTCTGCTAGGGGTGAGAAAAAAAATTGGAACCCGTGGTGGTCGCACATCATGGTGAATGCAATTAACGTCACCGAATTGTACACAGAGAAATGATGGAAATGACAGCTGTTTCATTACCTACATTTTATCATAATAAAAAAATGTCATATGTGTATACAAACCAGGTGCCGTCGAGTCGACTGACTCATGGCAACTCCTTGAGTTGCCAGAGTGGAACTACGCTCCGTAGGGCTCTCAGTGGCTGATTTTTCAGAAGTAGATTGCCAGGCCTTTCTTCCGAGGAGCCTCTGGGTAGACTTGAACCACTAACCTTTCAGTTAGCAGCCAAGGGCTTAACGGTTTGCAAGACCCGGGGACCCTAATACAGGTATACCCGTGGCTGGATTCCGACTCATAGCGACCCTAGCAGACAGAGTGCCTGGTGGATTCGAGCTGCTGACCTTTTGGTTAGCAGCCGAGTTCTTTACCAGTACACCACCAAGGCCAATACGTGTATAAAAACCGAACACGTTGCCCTGGAGTCGATTCCAACTCATAGCGACCCTGTAGGACAGAGCAGTTCTGCCCTATAGGGTTCCCAAGGAGTGCCTGGTGGATTTGAAATGCCGGCCTTTTGGTTAGCAGCCATAGCACTTAACCACTACGTCACCAGAGTTTCCAATACATGTATATAAAAAAAAAAAAAAATTGAATAATACAGAGACGATAATATAAAAACACATATTTTCTCCCCACACCCCCTCCCCCTAAAAAAGAACACAGAGAAGGGAAGGAAGGAAGGAAGAGAGAAAGAGAGAAGATAAGGTGGTAGAGGTGGGAAGCAGTAGACTGACTCTGGAGCCATGGGGGAGAAACTGACAGGGATCCTGACAGACGGGGCTTGAGGGGGAAGGAGAGGGGCCTTCCCAGCAGGGCTTGTGTAAAGCCAGGGCTCCAGGGCTGCTCTTGAGGTTGCTATTTCTCCTTGACCTTTTTGTTTACGTTCCCATCCTCAAGGTTGAATTAGCTGCCAGCTGTGTTTAATCAAGTTTGTTGAGCACTTGAAAATCCCCTGTCCTGGTGATACTGGGGGGAGGAAGGGATAATCAGTCTATTTTCAGAACCCAAAGAGGTTTAGGATCAAAAGGAGCTTCCATCTAACTGTCGTCCGCCCCCCCGCCCCCAACTTCCCCAGGCTGGTATGGCAGCCCCTGCGTCTGTGCGGCCCCACTCTGAGGCGACGGGTGTGACCCCTGCCTAATGCTCAGAATTGCTGAAACGGCCAGTTTGCCCACCTCCGCACTAATCCAATTTCCATCCAGCTCTGTAAGTGGGATTTGGCTTCTAGACACTGCGAGCGGGGTGCCTGGCCTCCTCTCAGACCCACTACAAATCCCCACACACATCGCTGTGCCTGGGGGTCCCGTCAGGCCCGGCTCGTGCGGAGGCAGCTGCTAGCCCCTCATCCTTGGAGCCCGCGGAGACCTGTCCTCACTGCCTGGGCCGGTTGGCAGGTGCTCAGAAATCACAAGGTATGTGACAGCCAGCCTAGGCCTCTCAGAAACTCTGGCGGGGGCCCGGGGAAAAACAGAGCATCCTTCAACAAGAGCCCTGGGTGGTGCAAACGGTTAGGGTGCTCAGCTGCTCTGCTACTTGAACGGTTGGAGGTTCAAGCCCACCCAGAGGCACCTCAGAAGAATGGCCTGACATTCTACTTCCGAAAAGTCAGCCACTGAAAGCCCTGTGGAGTACGGCTCTGTTCTGACACACGTGGGGTCGCCACGAGTCGGAACTGACTTGACGGCAACCGGTTAACTGGTGATCCCTCAGTAGGCGAACGGACAGGCCAACCAGTGCAGCCAGACAGTGGAATGTTAGAGAGAAGAAAGCACTTCTCGAGCCGGGGAAAGACATGGGAGAGCCTTAAGCGCATATAAACCCAAACTGGTTGCTGTCCATTTGATTCCGACTCACAGCAAAACGCATATAGCTACGTGGAACGAGTCAGGCTGAAAAGGCTGCGTATTGCAGGTTCCAACTATATGGTATCCTGGAAAAGGCAAAACTGTAGACACAGTAAAAAGATCAGTGGTTGCCAGGAGCTTGGGGGTAGAAGGGAGGGACGAACTGGTGAAGCACTGGGCATTTTGTTGTTGTTGTTGTTGTTAGGTGCCGTCCAGTCGCTTCCGACTCACAGGGACCCTATGCACAACGGAACGAAACACTGCATGGTCCTGTGCCATCCTCGCAATCGTTGTTATGCTTGAACCCACTGTTGCAGCCACTGTGTCAATCTGTCTTGTTAAGGGTCTTCCTCTTTTTCACCGACCATCTACTAAGCATGATGTCCTTGTCCAAGATACATGAGATGAAGCCTTGCCATCCTCACTTCTAAGGAGCATTCTGGTTGTACTTCTTCCGAGACAAATTTGTCTGTTCTTCTGGCAGTCCACGGTATACTCAGTATCCTTCGCAAACACCATAATTCAAAGGCATCAATTCTTAGGTCTTCCTTGTTCATTGTCCAGCTTTTGCATGCACAGGAGGCAACTGAAAACTCCGTGGCTTGGGTCAGGCACGCCTTAGTCCTCAAGGTGACATGTTTGCTTTTCAACACTTTAAAGAGGTTTTTTAGGGCAGTGAAATTATTCTGTGTGATACTGTAGCAGGGAGTCCATGACATTATGCGTTTGTGAAAACCCGTAGACCTGCAAAACACAAAGAGTGAACCCCAAGGTAAACTATGGACCTTAAGGAGTCTCCGAATGGTGTAAATGGTTAACGTGCTCAGCTGCTAACCACAAGATATGGTGGTTCGAATCCACCCAGAGTTGCCTTGGAAGAAAGGCCTGGCGATCGTCTCTGAAAGACCACAACCAAAGAAAACTCTACAGAGCACAGTTCTACTCTGAGGTTGCAATGAGTCAGGGTCGATTTAATGGCAATTAGGGTTTTTCTTTTTTGGTAGTTAATAGTAAACCAGTGGGTGTTGAGTTGACTCCGACTCACAGTGATCCCATCTGTGTCCGAGTAGAACTGTGTTCCACAGGGTTTCGGTGGCTGATTTTTTGGAAGTAGATCACCAGGTCTTTTTTTCAAGGTACCTCTGGGTGGACTGGAACCTCCAACCTTTTGGTTAGCAGCTGAGCTGTCCCACCCAGGGACTCTAGTTAGTAATAAACTATCAGTAAATGTTCATTTGTTGTAATAAATGTACCACAGGAATGCAAGATGCCAATAGGAGGAGAGAGCTGGGGAGGGTGATGGGAAAGGTGTATATGGGAACCTCTGTGCTTTCTTCTTTTCTTTGTGTTTTCTTTTTTTTTGTAAACCTAAAAAAAAGCGAGTAGACAGCCTAATGGGCTTTTCCGGGTAATCGGTCTGTTCTGTGTCACCCTTCTGTGTACGGGACTTTGCTTGTTAAGGAATCTCTGATCTGAAAGCATTTAATTCCAGACAGCTAAGACGGTCTCCCAGTTGTCTGTGCAGCTGGGGAGTGACAAAAGAGAGTGCAAGAAAAGGAAAGCGTTGCTTAGTGGGAATGGTGGAACAGAACGCCTGGGGATGTAATATATTTTGAAGTGGTTGTCTTGTGGTTTTCAGCAACTTTTTCTATTTACTTGCCATAAGACACTGTAATGATAGAATTTTAAATTCAACCTGGCTAAGTGTGAAGTGGAGGGCAGTGCTAGTATAAGGGTGGAATTCTTGCCTTCCACTTGGGAGGCGCACGTTCGATTTCCCGGCCAACACTCCCGACACACGGCCAACACCCATCCGTCAGTAGAAGCTTGTGTGTTGTTCTGATGTTAAACAGCTTTCAGCAGAGCTGCTAGACTAAGAAAGACTAGGAGGTAAGGTCTGGTGACCTACTTCCAAAAATCAGCCAAAGAAAACCCTATGGATCACAGAGGTTGGATCCGAAACCAATCACGGGGACGGCACAGGTCCAGGTAGCGTTTTATTCTGTTGTGAATGGGGTCGCCGTGAGGCGCGAGCTGACTCGATGGCAACTAACAACAACAAACGTGAATTCGTCGGAGGGTCGTCAGGAAGTAAAACCCTCTCGCTCGAATCTAGCTGGGCTTTTTGAGGATGTTGATTAAGACGTATTTGAGGCTTACCAAGAAAAAGAAAGAATATATACGTATTTTTTTTTAAAGCACACCATCGCTAGTGACCTCCCTGACAGGGGGCACAACAGAGAATCCCTGAAGGAGCAGGAGAAAAGTGGGGTGCAGACCTCAAACTCTCGTAAAAAGACCAGACCTAACGGTCTGACTGAGACCGGAGGGACCCCGGCGGTCATGGCCCCGAGACTCTCTGTCAGCCCAAAACTAAAACCGTTCCTGAAGCCAACTAGCTCTCCACACAAGAATTAGCCTGGACTATAAGACAGAAAGCGATCCTGGTGAGGAGCGAGCTTCTGGGCTCAAGTAGACACATGAGACTATGCGGGCAGCTCCTGTCTGGAGGCGGGGTGAGAGGTCGGAGGGGACAGGAGCTGGCTGAATGGACACGGGGATACAGGGTGGAGAGGAGGAGTGTGCTGTCTCGTTACGGGGAGAGCAGCTAGGAGGACACAGCAAGGTGTGTATAGCTTTTTGTATGCGAGGCTGCCTTGATTTGTAAACTTTCACTTAAAGTACAATTAAAAAAATAAAAGCACACCACAGCAAAATACAAACTAAACAAAGACCTTATTTAGTCAAACATGGGAGCTGAGCAGGTAGAAGGAAAAGATCAATGGATATATAGCATCCCCTGACTGGGTTTTACACCCAGCATGTTCTTGGCTTTATATTTAGGATCTTTTTACCTTTTCCCTGTCGTGCATCCCAAGGTGAAAGAAGTTGCCAGGGACAGAAAACATGGCAGCCAGTGGGAAGACAAGTAAGTCTACCCAAAACCATGTCATCTTCAAGAAGGTCTCCCGGGACAAGTCGGTAAGTGGCACAGGAGTGAGTGGCTTAATGGAAGGGTGTGAAAAAGATATATTCTTATTAGTTTCCTCGGGCCACCATAACAAATACCACAAACTGGGTAGCTTACAACAATAGAAGTTTATTCTCTTGCAGTTCTGGGGGCTAAAAGTCAGAAATCAAGGTGTCAGCAGGGCCATTTTCTCTCTGAGGGCCCTAGTGGAGGATGCTTCCTTCACCCTTCCAGCCTCTGTGGCTCCAGGCATTCCTTGGCTTGTGGCCGCATCGCTCCAATCTCCGCCTCCGTCTCCACACAGCCATCTTCCCTCTGCGTCTCTCGGTGTCTCCTTGTCATATAAGGACATCGTGTTGGATTAGGGCCTACCCTACTCCAGAATGACCTCACGTTAACTTAACCAATTACATCTGCAAAGATGCTATTTCCAAATAAGGTCACATTCACAGTTTTGGGGGTTAAGACTTGAACATATCATTTTGCCGGACACAGTTCAACCCATAACACTTCCTTTCCAGTTGCAGCAGAGAGGTGCCCTGGCTCCCATCGGAGACTCACCACTGTACATCCACCTGGATCTCAGGGTTCACCGCCTCTTCAGGTTCTCAACTATCAGGCCCTCCCTGGCTGCATCTTTAACCTCTTCCTCTGTACCCGTGCTTTCCCTGAGCATAAACACAAGTGCCAGCCTCGTGCATCTTAAAAAGGACAACAGCGAAAGCTTCCCTTAACCCTATTCCACTTCTGTTAACCTCCTTATCGTTCTCCATCGTTCACAGCCAAGCCTTCTTGAAGGAGAAGAAAACACCCCTCCCGTTCACTCTTCAATCCTCCCTCCTCCAATCCAGCTGCCTAACTGGCTTCCCTTAGCCCATCCATTCTCCACTTTGCTGCTGACGTGATCAAAGTCTCAGTTTTCTCCTCTGTACAATGGGGTTAATTCTTGTTCCATGGAGTCGTGTGAGGATTAAATAGAATAATGCAGTTACAGTCCTTAGCTTGGCCCCTGGTGCATGAGAGGTGCTCCAAATACTATGTAACTGCAGGTCTTTCATTCTGCCTAGATCTTTAGGGTCAGGTCTTCAATGTCTGCCTGGATCTTTAGGGTCAGGTCCCACAAGACCCTTTCTGGCTTCAGCCTACATCTCCATTCACTGGCCGTTCACCTGCAGATGGAGCCGTTGACTGACTCAGGAGCATTTTCTTGGCTCTAAGCTTTGCATACGCTGCTCTTGTGTTTTTTTTTTTTTTTCTTTGCCCACATCCTCCTCGACCATCCCCATCACCTGGCTACTCTGTCCTTCAGGTCTCAGCCCAGGTAGAGACTCCTCCAACAGCCTTCCCCTCTCCTCCCCTCCTCACCATCATCCCAAGAGTCTGGGTCCAGCCAACCTCTGCCCTGGAATTTACCTGACGGGTTCACGACCATCAGTTCACTTGCCTGGCTCCCAGCAAAACAGTAAGAACTTCGAGAGCCAATGCTGTGTTGTGACTTGTTTGATATTTATCCCTGGGGGGTGCAAACGGTCAGCACACTCACTCAGCTGCTAACCAAAAGGTTGGAGGCTCGAGGCTACCCAGAGGCACCTCAGAAGAAAGGCCTGGTGATCTTCTGAAAAATTGGCCAATGAGAACCCTATGGAGCCAGTTCTACTCTGACATACGTGGGGTCGCCATGAGTTGGGGTCGACTCAGCTGCAACCAATATGGCCCACTGGTATCCAGCACTGACCCTTGCTTTGTCACACTCCTCGGACTTCCTCAGAGCATGGATGCAGGTTTACCTGTGTGGAAGTACACCTGGTGGGATTTCAGGGACTCCTCCAGAATTCCCACCTATTTGCTCAGTCCAGTATTCTTTTAACAAAGGGGGAAACCTTTCATTCCATAGCCAGGAAGAAAAGGCTTAACTTGCAAATGGGTGGTAGAAGCCTCATTTTCATAGGTATAACTTTCCACTAATGTTGTTAGGTGCCACCGAATTGGTTCCAACTCATAGCAACCCTGTGCACAACAGAACGTAACACTGCCTGGTCCTGCGTCATCCTTACAATTGTTGTTATGCTTGAGCTCATTGTTGCAGCCACTGTGTCAATCTACCTCGTTGAAGGTCTTTCTCTTTTCCGCTGACCCTGTACTTTGCCAAGCATGACGTCCTTCTCCAGGGACTGATCCCTCCTGACAACACGTCCAAAGTATGTAAGACACAGTCTCACCATCCTTGCTTCTAAGGAGCATTCGGGCCGCACTTCTTCCAAGACAGATTTGTTCATTCTTTTGGCAGTCCAAGGTATATTCAATATTCTTTGCTAACACCACAATTCAAAGGAGTCAATTCTTCTTTGGTCTTCCTTATTCATTGTCCAGCTTTCACATGCATATGATGTGACTGAAAATACCATGGCTTGGGTCAGGTGCACCTTAGTCTTCAAGGTGACATCTTTGCTTTTCAACACTTTAAAGAGGTCCTTTGCAGCAGATTTGCCCAATGCAATGTGTTGTTTGATTTCTTGACTGCTGCTTCCACTAATGTATCATCAGTTAATTTAACAAATGTACCTGGTTGATATAAGACCTGGGCTCCACAGGGGAGGGTGGGGTGGACAGGAAGCCTCTGACCATCCCAAAGGGAGGGAGAATTCACTGGGGGCAGGGGAGAGGTAAGGGAACAAGAAAGACAGCTATGAAGCCGAGGATGGAGCATGCCTTGTTAGAATCTATGCTCTCCACCTACAGCCGAGCGGGAGAGAAGGAAGTGATAGAGTGGCTGCAGAGCCAGATGGCCCCTCTCCTCCGGACTAACCAAGATATTTGGGTTGTTGCTGATTTTTAACACGAACAGTTTAGCTAAGAGTTCTTGGATCATCTAGAATTCACACCTGCTGTCTCCACAGGTAACGATCTACCTGGGGAAGAGAGACTACATAGACCATGTCAACCAAGTAGAACCTGTGGGTAAGTTGAGTATGGACTGAAACTTTAATGCCAACTTGTTGTTATTGTTTTAATTCATTAGGCACCTGTCTGTTAGTTTTGTGTTTTTAAAAACTGCCCTCACAAATAATCTAATCAAAGAAATACAAATTAAAACATCAGGGAGATGCCCCAGCTGATTTGAAACAATTTTAAAGAGTGTGAGGGAGACAAGGGATAAGTATCTGGGTATATAAAGAACTCTCAAAACTCAGCAGTAAAATAAAGCCCACAGTTCAGTTAGAAAATGAGCAACAGATATGACGAGACATTTCATTGAAGAGGATCTACAGATGGCAAATAAGCACATGAAGAGATGTTTCATGTCATTAGACGTCAGGAAAATGCAGATTAAAACCACCATGAGATATCACGACACGTGTTATCAGGACGGCTAAAATTAAAAAAAAAAAAGTGACAACACCAAATGCTGGTAAAGATGCGGAGAGACTGGATCACTCATACATTGCTGGGAGAAATGTAAAACGGTACAGCCGTTCTGGAAATTAGTTTGGCAGTTTCTCAAAAAAATTAAGCATGCAACTGCCATACCTCCCAGCAATTACACTCCTGGGCATTTATCTCAGAGAAATGAAGGCTTACGTTCACACACAAAAAACTCTACACCATTGTTTACAGCAGCTTTATTTATAACAGCCTCAAACTGAAAACAACCAAAATGTCCCTCAAAGAGCGAAAGGTTAAACAGTGTACATCCACGCCATGGAATTGGTGGTTGTTGTTAGCTGCTGTCAAGTAGACCCCTGACTCATGGTAACCCCACGTGCAACTAAACAAAACGCTGCCCGGTCCTGCACCATCCCTGTGATGAGTTGCAGATAGGACCATAGTGATCCATAGGGTTTTCACTGGCTGATTTTCAGAAGTAGATTGCCAGGCGTTTCTTCCTCGTCTCAGTCTGGAAGCTTCTCTGAAGCTCATTCAGCATCATAGCAACACCCAAACCTCCACTGATGGATGGGTGGTGGTTGCACATGAGGTAGCTTGGCTGGGAATCAAACCCCGGTCCCCCGCACAGGAGGCAAGAATTCTGCCATTGAACCACCAATGTCTCATGTTATCATGGAGTAGTACTCAGTTATTGATACATGCAAAAATGTATGGATCTCAAGGACCTTATGCTGAGCTGTTGTTAGGTGCGATCGAGTTGGTTCTGACTCATAGCGACCCTATGTACAACAGAACGAAACACTGCCCAGTCCGGCACCACCCTCACAATCATTGTTATTCCTGAGCCCCTTGTTGCCGCCACTCTCTCCCCAGTTGTATTGCGAGTGCCTTCCAACCTGGGGGCCTCATCTCCCAGCACTATATCAGACAATGTTCCGCTGCTCTTCATAAGGTTTTCACTGGCTAATGCTTTTCAGAAGTAGACTGCCGGGTCCTTCTTCCTAGTCTGTCTTAGTCTGGAAGCTCAGCTGAAACCTGTCCTCCATGGGTGACCCTGCTGGTATCTGAATACCGGTGGCATAGCTTCCAGCATCACAGCAACAATCAAGCCCCCACAGTACGACAAACCGACAGACACGTGGGGGTTATGCTGAGTAGTAAAAACCAGTCTGAAAAGGTCGTGTACTCTATGATTCCATTTACGAAAATTATGGAGGTGGAAAACCGATTAGTGGTTGCCAGGTGCTGGGGACAGTGGGTGTGACCACACGGGGTGGCCTGAGTGAGAGCTTAGTGCTGACAGACTAATTCTGTGTCTTGATTGTGCTGGTGGTGATAAAGTCTACACATGCCATAAAACCGCAGAGAACTACGCTTTGTACCAAGGTCAGCCTCCTGGTTTAGATATTGTGCTACAAATATGTAAAATGTAACCATCGGAAGAAGCTGGGTGAAGGCCACATGGCACCTCTCTGTGCTATCTTTGTGGCTTCTTGTAAATCTGTAACAACTATTTCAACATAAAAAGTTAAACAATAAAAGGAATGAGGAAATCCTGGCACTCTTAGGCACTGAGGATGAGCGTGTTCCTTGGCAAAGCCCTTTTTAGAAGGTCATTCGGCAGCACGTTCTCAAACGCCAAATCCAATTCTATATTTTCTAAAACTCATGGATTGTCATTGCGTAGTAGGTAGGGCCTGAGTTTCTGTTTGGGGTGATGAAAAAATTCTGGAAATAGACAGTGGTGATTGTCACACGTGGTGGACGCAATTGATGTCACTGAATTGTACACATAAAAATGGTTGAAATGGTTGATTTTTTTTTTTTACTGTGCTTTAAATGAAGGTTTACAGAACAAACTAGCTTCTCATTAGACAGTCAGTACACAGTACACATATTGTTTTATGACATTAGTTAACAACCCCACAACATATCAACACTCTCTCTTCTCAACCCTTCCTGCCTTCTAGTCCTCGCCCCTGGGCTGGTGTGACCTTTTAGTCTCATTTTGTTTTATAGGCCTGTCTAATCTTTGGCTGAAGGGTGAGCCTGGGCAATGACTTCAGTACTCAGCTGAAAAGGTGTCCCGGGGCCATACTCTAGGGGTTTCTCCAGTCTCTGTCAGGCCAGTAAGTCTGGTCTTTTTTTGTGAGTTAGAATTTTATTCTACATTTTTCTTCAGCTCTGTCTGGGACCTTCTATTGTGATCCCTGTCAGAGCAGTCGGTGGTGGTAGCCGGGCACCATCTAGTTGTACTGGACCCAGTCTGGTAGAGGCTGTGGTAGTTGTGGTCCATTAGTCCTTTGGACTAATCTTTCCCTTGTATCTTTAGTTTTCTTCATTCTCCCTGGCTCCTGAAGGGGTGAGACTACCGGAATATCTTAGATGGCTGCTCACCGACTTTTAAGACCCCAGAAGCTACTCACCAAAGTAGAACATAGAACATTTCCTTTATAAACTGTGTTATGCCAGTTGAGGTAGACATTCCCTGAGACCATGGTCCCCACAGCCCTCAGCCCAGCAATTCGGTCCCTCAGGGAGTTTGGGTGTGTCTATGGAGCTTCCATGACCTTGCCTTGTACAGGTTGTGCTGGCTTCCCCAGTATGGTGTACTGTCTTACCCTTCACCAAAGTTATCACTTATTGAAATGGCCAATTTTATGCTATATATATTTTTCCACAATAAAAAAAATGGATAGATGTAAAGCTGTATCTATAAAGATGTTCACTGAATGTTAATTATAATGGGAAAAAATTGGGAACAACCTAAGTACCCTAACAATGAGAGATTGATTAAATAATTTATGTTACATCCACGTGATGGAATAATATGTAGCCATTAAAATGATTAGTATATACTATTGTTATATGTTCATGTGCATAAATATGTGTGTATGTGTCTGTGTATACGCTTCTATATGTGTTTGCAATACATACTCATTCAAGTCGACTCTGATTCATGGAGACCCCATGTGTCTCAGAAACGAACTAGGCTCCATAGGGTTTGTTTGTCTCTGCTTCTGTGTCAACCTGGTGTTTTATTTATTTATTTATTAGTATTTTAGGTGAAAGTTTACATAGCAAATTAGGTTCCCATTTAACAATTTTTACACAACTTGTTCCATGACATTGATTACATTTTTTGCAGGTGTCACCATTCTCATTATTTCCATTCTCTCTGTTCTGTTTCCTCTAATCTGGCTTCCCTGCCCCTCCTTAGCTCCTTGTCTTTGTTTTAGAGTAAATGTTGACCATTTGGTCTCTTGTGGTTGATTAATTTAAGGAAACACGGTAGTCACAGTGTTTATTTTATGAGCCAATCTATTACTTGGATGAAAGGTGACTTCCAAGAGTGGCTTCAGTTCCAGGTTCAAAGGGTATCTTAGGGTGATAGTCTCAGGGGTTCCTTTAGTCTCTATTGATCCTTTAAGCCTGGCCTTTTTTCAGGAATTTGAGTTTTGGTCTACATTTTTTTTTTCCCATTCTAACCAGGACCTTGTTCTACAATTTTCTCCACTTCTAACCGGGACCTTCTACTGTGTCCCTGGTCAGAACGGTCGGTAGTGGTAGCCAGGCACCATCTAGTTCTGGCCTCAGGCTAGAAGAGGCTGTGGTTCTCTCGGGCCATCAGTCCTGGGGACTCATTTCTTCCTTGAGTATTTGGTTTCCTTCAATCTCCTTTGCTCCCAGAGAATCCCATAGCTGTGTCTTAGATGGCCACTCCCAAGCTTTTAAGACCCCAGATGATACTCACGAATCTAGGGTGCAGAACACTGTGAACTGTGTTCTGCCATTTGTCCTAGATGTCCCCCAAGACTCTGGTCCTGCGCCTTCAAACCCAATTACTCAGTCGCACGAGATGATGGGCTGCGTCTAGAAGTTTCCTTAACTGTGCCCCTATGCGTTCTATTCCATACGTGAATATACACACGTGCAGCACACATAGCCGTGTGCACACATGCCTCCAGGTAACCTGTACACGCATACACCTGTACCTGCGTACATGTCTACCTTTGTGACCACACATGCATTTTATTGGTTGTTATTTTAGTTGTTGCCAACTTGTCTGTTACCGCATTTACCAAATTGTCCCTTAGCGCCTACCTACTTCTTCGTGTCTTCGTTTACCTTGGACCACCTGTGCAGACTTCACCTTTGTTGGGTATTGCCTTTCCCATCACCAAAATAACAAGTGTCTACTATCTGGAAAGTGATTTCCCCTCCCGCCCCTGCCCCCCATTTCTGGTAACCTTCCAAGAACGATGCTTTCTGTGTCTGTACCCATTCTTGATGTTTTATAAAAGTGCTCGCACGCCGTATTTGTCCTTTTGTGATCCTTAGGGTTTTCAATGGCTGTTTTTTCAGAAGTAGATCACCAGGCCTTTCTTCCAACGCCCCTCTGGGTGGGGCTAGAACATCCAACCTTTCAGTTAGCGGCCAAGCACACTAGGCGTTTACACCACCCAGAGCCTCCTGGCAATATTTAGTTGTGTGATAGAGGCAGCTATGTGAATAGTATGTACAGTAGAATCTCATTTTGGGGTATAAAACGTTTATGTAATTATTCTGCACCAATATCTTGACAAGGGCTATCTCTGAGTAGCATAAATTTGGGTGACTTTGTTTTCTCTTTGCTTAACTTGACTTTCTAATGTTCCTATAATGAACATGGGCTACACATGCAATTAAATATATACAGTGTCTTCAGGAGGCAGCTCCCGGCTCATCGTTCTCTCCCTCTTCTGGTTTCAGATGGAGTTGTGTTGGTTGATCCCGAGCTGGTCAAGGGGAAGAAAGGTGAGGCGGAGCTTCTCGTACTGGTGGAGTAACCTCTAGTCCACCGCTGGTCCTGGACTGAGGCTTCGGAAGCGGAAGCACCTGGTCCAGAGGGAAGGGAGGGCAGCTGGCGTCTTGTTACACATTCACCCACGTTCCCTCAGATAAGCCTTGCCACACGGTCCTGTTCACGCCCGAGCTCACTGTCCCATTTTCAGACCGAGAAGTGTTTGTCCAAAGTGGCAGGATAAGTAACCAATGCGCGGGGACTGTGTCCTTGCCTCTTTGTTACACAGTGCCTCACAGGGGGCAAATCCAGAAGGAGGTCTCCTAAAAGGGGGAAATAGAGCCTGTGGGGAGGCAGGGCAAGTAAAAACCAGAATGTATTTTTATGCTTCCTGCGGTGGTTCTGAACCACAGTGTCACAGCATCCTGGGAGATTGCTGGCAGTCGCCATGTGTATGGCAAACAATCCGTTACTAATAACAGTTAGGTAAACAAAATCAGAGCCGACTGAAGTTGTCCTGATGAGAATGTCACTGTGACTCAGTCCCGTGCTAAAGATGCTTTTTTGAGTGGTTGCTACTGGCAACCACAAAGAATTGTTCATAACCCTGGATATGCCCAAGGGCAAGCATCAGGTGTGGGCGTCAGCTCCGAGGGGTTCGGGGCAGACGTGGGGCTGAAATCGCCCCTTCCGTGGTCTCCCACTTAGTAACTGCTCCTCTCTAGCACTAAGAAGAGAGTGATTTGAGCCCTGAACTCCCCGCCCTTGGCTAGAGAAGTCACCTCCTCTTAGGCTCTTAGGGGCACCACTCCTGGCGAGGGCAAACGTAAGACCAGGTCCTCTGGGCGTCTTCCTCTTTCTAACAGCAGTGAGGATGTGGGTAAGTGACCGCAGGTTCTTCTGAGCTCAGGGCTGTGGGGCAGATATAGATGAAGTCCTCAACCAACAGTACCAACTACTTGGAGGGGCCACTTCCAGCATGCTTTACATTCACGAATAACATGCTTCATATTGTTACATTTACAACGTTGAAGAGAAACCGAAGCAAACCAGTTGCTGACGCCAACTCATGGTGACCCCATGTGCGTCAGAGTAGAACTGGGCTCCATAGGTTCCGTGACTGGTCTTTTGGAAGTAGGTTGCCAGGCCTTTCTCCCAAGGCACCTCTGGGTGGACTCAAACCTCCAACCTTTCAATTATCAGTAGTGCATGTTAATTGTTTGCTCCACTCAGGGACTCCAACATTAAAGACAGTTAGTTATGCACAGTCCATCACCCCAAGACACATGCTGAACTTTTCCGTAATTCCTTTGGTTCACTTAGGGCACAATTTAAATCTGTTTATTTTAATTGAGTTTTCAGAAGTGGTGAGTTAGAGAACATCTACTATGTCTCAGAGCAATGTGAAAAGAAGGACATAACTCCAACCTTCCCTGATTTGATTTCATCTCTCTCCTATGGTCCATAACCCCCTCTTACCAGTACCAGTAATCATTGCTCTTAAGTCGATTCCGGCTCATGATGGTCCCATGTGTGTCAGAGTAGAACTGTGCTCCATAGGGTTTTCAGTAGTTGATTTTTTGGAAGTAGTTCTCCAGGTCTTTCTTCCAAGACACCTCTGGGTGGACTTGAACTGCCAACCTTTGGGCTAGCAATCAAACGCATTAACAGTTTGTACCACCCAGGGACTTCAACCTCATCCTAGCTCCACTCTTAGCCCCACATCCAGCTTTCTTCTAGATCTATTTTGCTTCTAAGCAATGTTTCCTCTGTTCCTTACCGTCACCCTCATCTCCATCCAGAAAGCCTCCCCCCAGGGCCCAGTACTGTTTCAAAGCCTTCTCCAAATCCCTGAGCTGGTTGGCCAAGAGAAAGGAGGGTAGGATGGAGGAAACGGTGCACCAAGGGGCAGGTACCATGTTTTCTGTCCACAGATATGCCCACCACTCTGCCCAAATAAGGTGGTTAGAAGGAAGATACTTCCCACTCCTCTGATACACCCCTTTAGAGGAATTAACACAAGCCCTAGGGAAAGTGCCTATTTCCAAATATGTGTAGCCCAGCTGGGTAGGATGACTCTCTCAAACCCCATCTCTTCCAGATGCTAAAGGTTGGAAGCCCCTGAGTGAGGGTGTGAGTGGGTTGCCTTCTGCACACTCAGTCTAGTGGCAACAGGCATCATGACAACGGTCAGGGAGGGGAGTCTGACATTTTAAGGCTTAACCTTCTCTTGTCTTCTTCTCAGTTTATGTCTCTCTGACCTGTGCCTTCCGCTACGGCCAGGAAGACATCGACGTGATTGGCCTGAGCTTCCGCAGGGACCTGTATTTCTCTCGGGTGCAGGTGTACCCTCCTGTGGGGGCTGCGAACGCCCCCACAAAACTGCAGGAGAGTCTGCTCAAGAAGCTGGGGGCCAACACCTACCCCTTTCTACTCACGGTGCGTGTGCATCCCTCTTCCCCGCCCCCTCACCTCTCCAGCCCTCCTTCCCCGGCCCACAGCCCCTTATAATGTGAGTGGGAGCAGAGGAAAGGGGATGGGGTAATCACTTCACATTTGTGGGCCTTTAAATTGCACACTTGAAGGAAATTCTAGATTGCATGGTCCATGATTGTCTTTTTTTAAGTCCTTGAAAATAGCCTCTCAGTCTTTGAAGGCACCATTTCAACCGACTGTTTAAATATTTCCCCTGATCCGACCTCCTAATTATATGCACACGTGTTATTCCTTTGCTTACTCAGCTATAAAAAGGAAGCACACAGACATACCCCTCGGTTGGCTCTGAGGAGCTCTGAACAGAAAGTGCACCCTGCGGGACAGGAAAGCTGGTTGTCAACGCTCGGAGGATCAGGGTAGATAAATCACTTCATCTCTCTCGAGACCCAAGTCTCCCCTGGGGAACCCTGGCTACCAATAGTGCCAGAACGCATGCTCTTTGAAGTCTTAAGCATGAACTCGATATGGAGAAAGCTACTGCTACCCTCTTTCCTAGTATTTTTTTTTTTGTCTCAAAATTCTATTCTCCTTAAATGTTACATGGAGTCCCTGGGTGTGCAACTGGCTAAGCGCTAAACTGCTAACCAAAAGGTGGGCGCTTTGAACCCACCCAGAGGCCCCTCAGAAGACAGGCCTGGTGATCTGCTCCTGAAAGGTCGCTGCCTTGGAAAGCCTGTGGCCCAGAGTTCTCGCTCTGCACGCATGCGGTCGTCATGACGCAGCGTCAACTCATTGGCAACTAATGACGGCAATAAAAGTGGTACGGTTCTGAAAAATAATTTTCAAAGAAGAATTAATGAGAAAGGGGAGCTTCTCAATGGTTGATGGGGCATGAAAGCTATGTTACTTCTCTGGATGGTGCACGGGACCAGGCAATGTTTTGTTCTGTTACACATAAGGTCTCCATGAGTCGGCACCAATTCAACAGCAACTACAACAACTTGTATAGTTGTACAACCCAACCCAACCCAACCCTTTGCCGTCGAGTGAATTTTAACTCATAGTGACCCTATAGGACAGAGTAAAGCTGCCCCATAGGGTTTCCAAGGAGCGCCTGGTGGATTCAAGCTGCCGACATTTGGTTAGCAGCCATAGTTCTTAGTCACTACGCCACCACAGTTTCCATAGTTATACAAAAGGGTGTGTTAGTCTACTGAAAGGGAAAATAAAAATAATCTTGCAAGAAAAGAAAAACAGTTCTCCAGTCCTGGGGTCCCCCCTGTGCTGGTGCTGGGGTGTAAACTGATGTAAGCTTTTGGAGGCAGCATGTTAACATGCCCCCAAAATCTTAGGATGTACACTTGACTTGGCAGTTCCATCTCCAGGAATTTATCTTATGGAACTAATTGGACAAAAGGGTACAAAAGTATACAAAGAAAGATATCCATTGCAGCAGTGCCTAGAACAGCTGGAAAAGCAAAAACCATATAAGTAGCCAACACAGACGACTGGTTAACTTGAAGCTGGTGGTCTAGAAGTCCCAAAAGTGATGGTGCGGAACTCTGTTTTATGACTTGGAAAAATGTTCAGAATGCACGATGAAGAGGATCACTCAAGAGCAAACCAAACCTGCTGCCATTGAGTCAATCCTCACTCATAGTGACCCTGTAGGACGGAGTAGAACTGCCCCATAGCATTTCCAAGGCTGTAATCTTTATGAAACCTGACCGCCACATCCTTCTCCTACAGAGCAGCTGGTAGGTTCGAACCGCTGACCTTTCAGTTAGCAGCCAAGCGTTTAACCAGTGTGTCACCAGGGCTCCTCTGAAGAGGGTTACACCAAAAAGTCAAACCAAACCTGTTGCCTTCGAGTTGATTCTCACTCATAGCAACCCTGAAGGACAGAGTAGAACTGCCCCATAGGGTTTCCAAAGAGCGGCTGGTGGATTTGAACTGCCGGCCTTTTGGTTAGTGGCCAAACGCTTAACCACTGCACCACCAGGGTCCCCTGAAGAGGGTTAAGGCTGGTGAAATGATTAAACCAGCACATGTTTATCATGTGATCCCTTTTCTGGAACACACACACATATATACATTTTTGTGTGTGTATGTGCACATGAGAAAATTTGGAAGGTTATGTTAACAGCGTTACCCTGGATGTTGGATGAATGTCTTTCTTTTGCTTGTTTGTCATCTCCATTTCCTAATTTTTGTGCAATGGATATATATCACACACGGAACAACCCCCTCTGAAAGAAATTTTTTGTTTGTTTTTGTTTCTTCCCACAGTTTCCTGACTATTTGCCCTGCTCAGTGATGTTGCAGCCAGCTCCACAAGATGTGGGAAAGGTTAGTTAAAGTTGAAATGGAATGGACTCCTTCCTTCCTCTGTTCCTCCCTCCTTCCCTCCCTCCCTTCCTTCCTTCAATAAACTTTTAAAAATAGCTTTTTATCAAAGAAAATTTCACACATACACACCAGTAGAGAGGCCAGTATGATGAAGCATCGTGAAGCTATCACTTGTCTTTATCATTCTTAACTGTGACCAGCCTAGGGAACAAAACACTAGGCTCCCCACTCTCATGGATCTCACACATTAATGTAGAGCAACAGACAAAAACACACGAGTAACAATGTAGTACAGCAGATGCGAACGGGTGCTCTAGGGGACAAAGGCTTGTGAGGGGCTCAGAGAGACCCGGGGGGATGTTTGTCCAGGACGTTCCAGGCAGGTCTCTCTCATGCCCTGACGCTGAGTAGAGACCCACAGGAAGAGAGGGGGAAAGCCATACTCTACCTGGGAAGAGCCCCCCAGGCAGAGGGAACACTAGTGCTGTGCTTGGCATGTTCTGGGGCAGCAAGGAGGCCGGTGTGTTGAGTGGGAAGGAACAAGGGCTGAATGGTAGAAGCTGAGGTCAGAGTGGTCTGGGGACAGGCAGCCAGGAGACCTAGTAGACCACTGTAGGGACTTGGTGTATTTTCTGAGCTAGAAGCCGTTGGTGGCTTCTGAGCAAAGAAGTGACAGGTTTCCAAAGGACTATGATGGAGTTTGTCAAGTGGGGAGAAAGGGGACAAGTGTCTCAGGTAGAAGGAGCAGCACATACCCAGGGTAGAATGGTGAAGTGCATGGCATGTTCAGGGAGCAAGTTTGCCCGGAACATACCAGAACATACTGGAATATACTGGAACATAAAGTGGTGGGGGAGGGCAGAAATGAGATGGGTGAACAGAGGTGGAGCCTCGCTAAACGATGTCAGCATGATGGTGGGTAATGATGTGTATACAAATTTCCATCTAAATTTCAGAATTTCTGCAGTTCCATGGCAGCAGAACACAGAAAACTGTGGCTTCTCTGCCACCGTTGACCCAGATGATTCTGTGGCCTTTTGCCAATTATACCTTTTCCATCCAGTCAGTTGGTGCCTTACCTCCTGTGTTCCCCATGTGTGCGTTACCAGGGAGACACCAGGAGGTGATGGGGGACTTGGCGCTCAAGGCTGAGGGAAGCGTGCCCTGGGGCTGAGGGCAGGAGACAGGGCCCGCAGTTGCCTTTGTTGGGCCCATGCCATGTTTACATTGTTTTTTATTTAGTTAATTTAAAAATCAGGATATTTCACCTCAAGTCCCATTTTCAGCTTCTTTTTAAAAATGGGGGATTCCTCAGCACCGGGATCCCCTCTTACCATCCTATGGTTGCTGCAGCTGGACAGCAGCTGCCCATGGGGGTCAAGGCATTGGCGCCCCAGCATGGGACCCTCATGGATGCCTGTCCGCCCCTCCCGCTGCCATCCCTGTGAGGGTCTGTCACCCCTGCTGTGGGCAGTGAGAAGTCAGTAAAATGTCCACAAGGGTCGTGTTTGAGGGAGCCAGACACGAAAGGAGATGGTGGGAGGAGAGGACCAGTGGCGAGCCAGGCTTTGTGGGTCGTGCAGGGGACGAGTCCGCCATGCTGAGTCCCCTTCTCTGGGGGCTTTGGACTGAGAGCCTCTCCTCACGCTAATGTCATCATTTCATTGTTAGTTCACTCAGACTCTCGTTTCAGATCCTAAAAAGGATATGGTTAAAACAAAGATTGTGACGCCTAACACCCCCCACTCCTGAGGTTTAAACCTCCATCCTGTTGCCTCAAGTCTCTGCTGAGAAGAGAGCCATTGACCGCTGTCCTGTCTGTTCTCTTGCCCTTAACAGTCCTGTGGGGTCGATTTTGAGGTCAAAGCATTTGCCGCAGATAACACAGATGGTGAAGAGGACAAAATTCCCAAAAAGTAAGAGCGTGGTTGTGGGCATAGATGTGGGGGCTTGGGGGCAAGGAGGTGGGGTGAGAAACTGCCACTCACTTTGCCTCAGTGTGACAGGGCTCTCCTTACAGGGCCAGCCTGGCCCAAGGTAGCGGAGTCACCCAGGTCAGGGTAATTAAGGACGGAACCTTCTGCAAACAGGATGTGGTCAAGTGGCTGATCATTTGGGGAGAAAAAAAACAAAAGCAAAAGAAAATGTTGTCGAGCAGTTAGTAACTTAGGGGTTCCCGTCAGCCCCCACCAGCTCCCAGATGCCCTTTTTCTTCAGTTTCCTTCTTGCACCCAAACAAGGTTTTGAGCTACGCCCTCAACATCTTCTCCGCACACGATTATAATAATAAATGATAGTAAACAAGTCACATTACACGGGGCTTTGAGTATGTTCAAGGAGCCCGGTGGCGCAGTGGTTATGCACTCACCCGCTAATGGAAAGGTTGGTGGTTCTAACCCACCAGCTGCTCCACGGGAGAAAAGACCTGGCAATCTGCTTGTGTAAAGATCCCACCCTAGGGAACCCTGCGAGGCAGCTCTACTCTGTCCTGTAAGGTAACTATGAGTTGGAAATGTCTGGATGGCAATGCGTTTGAAGCATGTTCACGTAAGACACAGAACCCACTCACACATCAACTGCACACCAGGATGAGGCAGAGCCGACTCTTGACAGGACAGAACGGCCAGTTAGGGGAGCTGGCGGCTCACGCCCCACAGCCCATGAAACCACAGTGGAAGGGCCCGGAACCAAGCCCTCCAGGTTCTTCCGCTTACAGGGCCGCCTCAGAATCAGATCATTGTCCAAGTGCTCTTTAGCTCGCCCAGTCTCCATTGGGAGCCTCCTGGAAGGATACCAGCATGAACATGGGGAGAGAGATGGGGAAGGCCGTCCTGAGGCGTCTGGGTGCTAATCCCAGGACATGTCTGTGGCTTTCCGTCCACAGGAGCTCTGTGCGTCTGCTGATCCGTAAAGTACAGCATGCTCCGACGGAGATGGGCCCTCAGCCCCAAGCTGAGTCGGCCTGGCAGTTCTTCATGTCGGACAAGCCCCTGCACCTTGCAGTCTCCCTCAGCAAAGAGGTAACCTCGGGCCGGGGGAGGCAGCCCAGGCATCACTGTGACTGGTGCCACTTCACGTCACCAGCCTCTGCTGGTTGCAGTCAATCTTGTTTCTAGCGGTAGTTCAAGCCCCAAGCTGGTGAACGATGGGCTGCCCGTCTTAATCTGCAGCTGCTCTGTGTGATCCTTACGATAGCGTCAACCTCACCTGCATCTTACTCACTGGCAGCCTGATTGCCTGGAGGAGAGAAAAGGTGGCATTGTCACATAGCTCCCCTGGCGTATCCCCCCACCTTTGCCCTCTCTGCAACCCGGGAGACTCGTTTACTAACGTAGCATCAATAAAACTGGTTGCTGTAGAGCCGAATCCAACTCATGGTGACACCATGTGTGTCAGAGTAGAATGGTGCTCCACAGGGTTTTCAATGGCTGGTTTATCAGAAGTAGATTACAGGCCTTTCTTTCAAGGTGTCTCTGGGTGGACTTGAACTTCTAACCTTTTGGTTACCAGCTGAGCATGTTAACCGTTTGCCCCACCCACGGACGTTGTAGCATCAATGTTGTTGTTGTTGTTAGGTGCTGTCGAGTTGGTTCTGACTCATAGTGACCCCGTGTACAACAGAACAAGACACTGTCTGGTCCTGTGCCATCCTCACAATCATTGCCATGTTTGAGCCTATCATTGCAGCCACTGAGTCAATCCATCTTGTTGAGGGTCTTTCTATTCTCTTTTTTGATGACCTTCTACTTTACCAAGCCTGATGTTATTCTCTAGGGACTGGCCCCTCCTGATAACATGTCCAAAGTGTGTGAGACAAAGTCTCACCTTGCTCACTTCTAAGGAGCACTCTGGCTGTATTTCTTCCAAGACAGACTTGTTCGTTCTTCTAGCAGTCCATGGTACATTCAATATTCTCCACCAAAACTGTAATTCAAAGGCATCAATTCTTCTTTGGTCTTCCTTGTTCATTGTCCAGCTTTCACATGCATATAAGACAATTGAAAATACCATGACCTGGGTCAGGCGCACCTTAGCCCTCAAAGTGACATCTTTGCTTTTTTTCAGCAGATTTGCCCAATGCAATATATCATTTAATTTCTTTACTTCTGCTTCCATGGGCATTGATTGTGGATCCAAGTAAAATGAAATCCTTGACAACTTCGATATTTTCTCTGCTTATCACAATGGCGCTTATTGGTCCAGTTGTGAGAATTTTTGTTTTCTTTATGGTGAGGTGTAATCCATACCGAAGGCTGTAGTCTTTGATCTTTATCAGTAAGTGCTTCAAGTCCTCTTCACTTTCAGCAAGCAAGGTTGTGTCATCTGCATATTGCAGGTTGTTAATGAGCCTTCCTCCAATCCTGATGCCATGTCCTTCCTCATATAGTCCAGCTTCTCGGATTATCTGCTCAGCATACAGGTTGAATAAGCTTGGTGAAAGGCTACAACCTGGATGTATACCTTTCCTGATCAACAGGTGTGATTATTAAAAATTACTTAGTTTCCTGAAAACGTTAGGTCTCACAAAAACCACACAGGGCTGGTGCATTACGTGTGAATGTTATGTATGTGATGTGTCATGGTGGAAGAAGGGGAAGAACCACTGGCCAAGGCTGTCTCTGATCCCTTTGGCTACCAACAGTGGTACACACATGTTGGTCAAAACTCAGTGTACCATATGGGCATGTGTATGTGTTTGTGTGTGCATACATGTACAAGGGTATGCCCCCTGGGCCTAGAGCACTCTGCTGAGGAGACCTTTGTCACCGGGCTTTCTAATGGCCTCCTTTCATTTTGCTCATTCTGCCTCAAATAACCTTAGAATTCTACTTAAGACCCCCTGGCTTACCCTGGCACAACTTTCTCAGAACTCAGTGTTCCAGGCAGAGAAGACCCTTGCCCCACCTTGTTCACCCTTAAATCCTTGTCAGCATCCTGCCAGCTTTTACTGGGCAGAGCATGTTCTGGGTCCTTCTCTAAAGGAAACGCGTCACTATCACTTTACCTTTCTTATCAGTGTGGGAAATCAGTCACTTTCCCAATAGGTAAAGGTATTAAGATGAAGAATTTAGAAAGCCATGAGTCTTTTCTCCCCTACTCCCCTTCTGACTGATCTGCTAACCTTTCAGATCTATTACCATGGGGAGCCCATTCCTGTGACAGTGACTGTGACCAATAACACAGAGAAAACAGTGAAGAAGATTAAAGCGTCAGGTAAGAACTTCCTTTCAAAAGTGGAGCGCAGTCATCTAGGTTTTCTCAATATTGTCCTGTTTCCTAAGGGTCCGTCCTCTGGTCAGCTTTTCTGGGCCCTTGGATTGCTTATGTGTCTCGACTGTCATAGTCAGCAGGATCTTAGATGGAGGAAAGGCCTTATAAATGTCATCTCAGTCAACGTCCTGCCCAGTTTATCACCAGTTTACCAACTGCTTTGGAGTTGACTCCAACTCATGGCGACCCAATGCATGTCAGAATAAATTATGTTCCATAGGATTTTTACGGCTGATTTTTTGGAAGTACATCACCAGTCCTTTCTTCCAGGTGCCTCTGGGTAGACTTGAACCTCCCACCTCTGGTTTAGCAGCTGAGTGTGTTAAACGTTTACACCACCCAGGACCTTCCCAGCTTAGGACTGACTTCTGTCTTAGGACAACATCCCTGCCAGGTTGTCTTCCTGTCTTCCCATGGTCATGCCTTCCTGGAAGGGCCTTACCCTGCCAGATGGTGGTGGGGGAAGCCACAGGGGGACTTTTCCTTCTGTGATCAGTGATTAATTTTGTTTGCCAATGCACCATATAGTGGGGAAAAGCACTGGATTTGAAACCCCTGGGCCTAACTGTGGGCATGGAAAGTGTAAGTCCTAACTCCTGCCCCCAGGAGCGGCTCCCTGTCTACTTTCTCAGGTTTGTAAACCTCTAAGGGAACGTGCTTTGTGCAAGGTAAAATGCTCTTGTCGGGCCTTGAGTCACCATGGTGTAATGGCCGAGCCTCGCCTTCAGGGCTGTGGGACTGCAGGAAAGGCGCCTCCTGCAGGCTTTTGCCACATGTTTCCTCAGCTTGAAGGGCATCAAAATGCCCTTGTGGTTCCTGGGTGCTGTCGAGTCGATTCCGACTCATAGTGACTCCATGTGACAGAGTAGAACTGCCCCATAGGTTTTCCTAGGCTGTAATTGTCCTGGAAGCAGGTTACCACAGCTTTCTCCCAAGGAGCGGCTGGTGGGTTCCAACCACCAAGTGTTCGGTTAAGCAGCTCAGTGTTTAACCACTGCACCAGCAGGGCTGGAAGGGCATCAAAGTGCAGGGGACAGTCTTAAGTGAAGTGTTTTTTTAAAACTGATTGAACAGAAACCAAAGAATGGGCTGCATAAAAAGATGCAAGGGGATGGCCTAGGAGGGTGACCTCTAGGTTCACTTCTAACTTAAACGTTTAATGGCCAAGACAATGTCATAGTGTCTTAGGGAACCAACTGTCCCTATTTGCCCAGGACAGAGATTTTCCAAGAGGTGGGACTTTCGGTGCTAAAATGGCGATCGGTCACCATGATATCATACACCACTTTCCTCTTTTTCCTCTCTACCCATCATAGATGAGGTGTAGGAATTTAGATGTATGCATACCAGAAAATCCTAGATTTTGTGTTGCTGATAAAAACGGAAAAACCAAACCCGTTGCCATCAAGTCTGTTTAACTCATGGCAACCCTACGTACTACCAAGTAGAACTGCTCCATAAGGTTTTCTTGGCCATAATCTTTACAAAAGCAGATCTCTAGGTCTTTCTTCCGAAGGTTGGTTTGAACCAACAACCTTCAGTTACCAGCCAAATGCAAACCGTTCAGGCTATCCAGGGACCTCACAGGAATGCTTAATTTGAACATTTTGGTTTTGTTTTCTGTTGATTTAATTCATACACCATTAGGGCTTTGCAGGACCTGGAGTTATTTGGCACACTGTCTGTGGTGTTCAATACCATGTTCCACAAAGTAGGGGGATTGGTAAGGTATCGTTATGGTATAAAATGATTTCTGAGAGTTTAGTGAGTCCTAACATCAAAGCCCCTAACTTGGGAAAGAAGCTGTCGAATTCCCGAAATGAAGCAGTGATAGGTTTCCATAGGCCTGGCAATGTGCTAAGTGCATCGAATCCGTTGTTTCTTTCAACCCTCAAACTTGATTTTAAAGGTTTAAGGTCATCTTTTTCATCCTTTCAAAGATCCTGTAGGGTCGTTATTATTGTTGTTGGGTGCTGTCAAGTCTTTTCTGACTCATAGCAGCCCTATAGGACTGCCCCATACGGTTTCCAAGGAGTGGCTGATGGATTTGAACTGCTGGCCTTTTGGTTAGCAGCTAAGCTCTTAACCACTATGCTGCCAGGGCTCCATAGGGTTAGTTAGATGCAGTTACCATTGCCATTTTACTGGTGGGAAACTGAGGCTCAGAGGAGCTAAATAACTCACCCCACAGTTAACAACTAAACTAGGGTCTCTATGAGTCAAAATTGATTCAATGGCCCACAACAACAAGTCTGGCTCTGGAGTCCCTGGTTGGCGCAAATAGACCTTGAGTCACCATAATGTAAACACGAAAATTTAGGATTTTCTAGTATTGATGAATGCGCTTGGCTGCTAACTGAAAGGTGGAGGTTTGAATCCACCCAGAGGCACCTCCGAAGAAAGGCCTGGATATCTACTTCTGAAAAAACAGCCATTGGAAATCCTATGGAGCACAGTTCTATTCAGACACACATAGAGGCACCATGAGTTGGAGTCAACTCCACAGTAACAGGTTTTCCTGGTAGTCTGGCTTCAGACCCCATCTTCCTAGCCACCTTGCTACCCCCAGGAATCAAGCCTGTGCTGCCTCCAGATGGTTTCTAGTGTGGAGAACCAGAAGGAGGCTGCTCAGTAAATAAGACAGAGGGTGTTGGAAGAAGGTGGGGTTTGGAGAAAGATCCAGTGCTGGAAGACTGTGTACCTTTGAAGGATACCCAGGGATGTCTCATGGGCAGCTGGAAATAGGTGAGCTCGGAGGAGAGGAGGGGGCTCTGGCTCATGGGTGGGAGTTATTGGTGAACAGAAACAACCTGAGGACTGAACCTGGAAGTCGCCGCATTTAAGCTGTGGGCTGAGAAAGACAAACCTGGGAGGCAGATGAGAATGGTGACCCATGAGGACAGTGTCCCATGAAGGCACACAGCTCGAGTGTGGTGTGGAGGGTCCCGTGCTAATTCACCCCACCCCTTCCTCCTCTGCAGTGGAACAAGTGGCAAATGTGGTCCTCTACTCCAGTGACTATTACGTCAAGCCGGTGGCCACGGAGGAAACGCAGTGAGTAGCGGTCGCACTTCGGCATCCTGGTCTGCCCTTCCTTCAGGTCAGGTTCCCCTTTTGCTGATCGCTGATGAGGGAACTCAAATGCTCAGCTGGCTCACCAGCTCTGCATGGTCTTCCCTTGTCCCACCTCAGGGGCTGCCAAAAATCTTAGCATCTTAACCCCGTCTTCACTTTACCCTGCCTCACCCATCTCCTGAGAGTTCTGAGAAATCAGCCCAACGGACAGAGGTGAGAGAAGTAAAGATGGAAACGTCACGTGTGGGAACAGCTGTGCCTTACTGTTTAGCCTTGGAATGAGTTGTCGTTGAAATCCTTTTTTTAATTTATTTTATTTGTTGCTGAGAATATACACAACAGAATGTACAACAATTCAGTTTCTACATGTACAACTCAGTGACGTTGATTACATTCTTTGAGTTGTGCACCCATTCTCACCCTCTGTCTTGGTCATCTAGTGCTGCTATAACAGAAGTACTGCAAGTGGATGGCTTTAACAAACAGTAATTTATTTTCTCACGGTTTAGGAGGTTAGAAGTCCGAATTCAGAGCGCTGGCTATAGGGGAAGGCTTTCTGTCTCTGTCAGCTCTGGAAGAAGTCCTTGTCTCTTTGAGTTTCTGCTCCCGGGTGATCTTCCTGTGGCTTGGCATGTGTCTTCCTGCATCTCTGCCTGCTCACTTGCTTGTTTAATCTCTTTTATATCTCAGAAGAGATTCACTTAAGACACACCCTATACTATTCCTGTTTCATTAACATAACACAGAAAACCCATTGCCCGATGGGATTATAACCACAGGGATTGGGGTTAAGATTTACAACACATATTTTGCGGGGGGCACAATTCAATCCACAACACCCTCCTTTTCAGAGTTGTTCCTCCCCTGTTGACATAAACTCACTTCTCCCTAAGCTTCCTGTTTAGCCTTTGAAGTTGAGGTTGTCAATCTGGAGTTGTTAGGAATTAGATACGACTTTTGCCCTGGCAGATCACCAAAGCACCCGCCAGCCCAGGCAAGGGTTCTCTGTCTTTTGATCTTCTCATCAATGTGAACCTCTTGTACCAATGGCAACTGGATCAGAAGGATGTATGCATTTTTAGCCCCTTGTCAGGAATGGCTCTTCTCCCTTGATTAGAATAAAAAGCAAATGAGAATACTGTGATGGCTCCTTCGGGCTGTACTGAGAGACCTGCTCCGTTATACTTTGCGCGAGATGGTCAGATGTTGTCGTTAGGTGCCGTAGGGTCAGTTCCAACTCATAGCAACCTTATGTACAAACCCTGCCTGGACCTGCACCATCCTCACAGTCATTGCTATGTTTGAGTCCACTGTTGCAGCCACTGTGTCAATCCATCTTGTTGAGGGTCTTCCTCTTTTTCGCTGACCCTCTACTTTACCAAGGGTGATGTCCTTCTCCAGGAACTGGTCCCTTCTGATAACGTTAGTGTCCAAAGTATGTGAGATGAAGTCTTGCCACCCTTACTTCCACGGGGCATTCTGATTGTACTTCTTCTAGGACAGATTTGTTCATTCTTTTGGCAGTCTGTGGTATATTCAGCATTCTTCGTCAACACCATAATTCAAAGGTGTCAATTGTTTTTCCGTCTTTCTTATCCATTGTCCAGCTTTCCCATGCACCTTAGTCTTCAAAGTGACGTCTTTGCTTTTGAACACTTTAAAGAGGTCTTTTGCAGCAAATTTGCCCAATGCAATGCATCATTTGATTTTTTGACTGCTGCTTCCATGGGTCAGATAGGTTCATTGAATATACAGGCTTCTGGGTATTATGCACCCCCCACCCATCCACCTTCACCTTCAGAGGAGAATTCTGGAAGCTGTTTGTTTTTTATTTTTTTCTAAACAGCTTTATTGACTTATAATTCACATACCACACAAGTTGACCATTTAAAAAGTGTACCATTCAGTTGTGTACAACCGTCATCACAGGCAGTTTTAGAACATTTTCATCAACTCAGAAGGAAACCTTGTACGCTTTCCCCCTCTTTGTATAGCTGGCATATTCTAGACACTGTTACATGGGGAAAAAAAAATCCCAGGTAAAGGGATTAGGATGAAGAATTCAGTAAAAGCCTCGAGATTAAAAATACCACCTGTCTAAGTCATCTAGTGCTGCTATAACAGAAATACTACAAGTGGGTGGCTTTAACAAACAGAAATTCATTTTCTCACTGTTTAGAAGTCTAGACGTCCAAATTCAGGGCGCCAGCTCTAGGGGAAGCCTTTCTCTCTGTCGGCTCTGGAGGAAGGGCCTCGTCTCTTCAACTTCTGCTTCTTGGTTCCTTGGAGATCTCCATGTGTCTTGGCATCTCTCTTCCCCCATCTCTGCTTGATGGCTTGTTTAATCTCTTTTATTTATCTCAAAAGACACACCCTCCACTATTCCTGCCTCATTCACATAACAAAGACAACCCATTCCCAAATGGGATTATAACCACAGGCAAAAACACCCAAACCCAACTGCCTTTGAGTCCATTCCGGCTCACATAGGCCCCATAGGGTTTCCAAGGCTGTAAATCTCTATGGGCGCAGGCTGCTGTGTCTTTCTCCTGTGGAGCCCCTGGTGGTTTCGAACTGCCGACCTTTTGGTTAGCGGTCAATCACTTTAATCATCACACCACCAGAGCTCCTTAACCACAGGTGTAGAGGTTAGGATTTATGCCACTTATTCTGGGGGGACACAATTCAATCCGTGAACCACCATGCTCTTTTCTCCTTCTCTGACTTACCTGTTTCACCTCTATTTCCGTGGTGAACCCACTCCTGTGGCCAGAATTAGGGGAAGGCGGGCATCAGGAGAGACAAGCTGACTCACTAGGATAATATTACGTAACATTTAAAAGGCAACATTGGGATGAGGTATTGCTCAGCAGATTCAGACCTAAGTTTAAGTCCAGGTCTACAGGGGAGGGAAGACAGAAGGAACCCAAACATGCTGACTGGCTCCTTTGTGCCAGGCCTGGGTCTGTCCTCCTCTAGGGTACACCCTTGCTCACCCTGGTGCCCGGCTGGTCTTGGCCTTGCTCCCCTTTCTGCATATGCTCAGCAGTGACAAGCAGACGGTCTCTGGGCAGGTTTCCCCCTGCTAAACCATTGCCTTTGAGTTGACTCCAACTCCATAGGGGTTTTCTTGGCGGTAATCTTTATGACAGCAGATTGCCAGGCCTTTTTTCCTGGCACCACTGGGTGGTTTTGAACTGCCAACCTTTAGGTTAATAGTCGAGTACAAACCCTTTGCGCCACCCAGGGACATTTTTTTCCCCCTAACATACACCTCATTATCTGGTCTTCTTTCCAGTTCTCAGGGGCATTTTGAACCAAAGTGCTTCCAGGAAACTGGGAGCCATTGTAGGGTCCCCCAAGGATGGGGGAGAGAGTGGAAGCAGCTCTGGATCAGGTAAGGGGTCCCAAACTAGAGGCCCCTCAGAAGGCTACAAAGCAGGAGCCAGGTCCCAGAACCCCATGGCTACCCCAGGCTCTGGTGGGCACACTTCACAAAATCAGGTCAGACCTGACTCCCGGCCACCGTCCACCATCCAGTCCCAGGTCCCAGAAGCCTTGGAAGAAAGGCCTGGCAATCTAGTTCCAAAAAATGGGCATGAAAACCCTACGAAGCACAGTTCTACTCTGACACACACGGGCACCATGAATCAAGGTCTACTCCAGCAACTGGCTCCTGAGATGGCATTTCAGACTTGCAGCCTGCCTGGGAACAGATGAAGGAATGGCCCTGGTGCAGACCCCGGGGCAGTCTTCAGGACCTCGTCCTCCTTTCTGGCCAAGGGCAGGAGACGGTACACCAGAGAGCACTGGCCCGGGCTGCAACACTGGGCTCTGTGGGCAGAGAGACCTGGGCCTGCCCTTGTGGCTGAGCAGCCACGGGCATGACTCATGTCTGTAAATGGGGACCCGAGAGCCCTACCCGTCACGGGGTGGAGGAGAAAGAGGTCAGAGGCACATGTGTGAGTGGTAGCACCCATTCTCCAGCCCCAGACGCTGCTGCAGAACCTGGACACACTCGGAGCTTAAGGAAATGTCCCAGGGTTGCTGCCAGCCAGCTCTGAAATTTCACTAGTGATGGTCTAGAAACTTCCTGTAGGGCCTCAGAGGGTCTCTATGAATTGGAATCAACTCAACAGCAATGGTTTTTGTTTTTCTTGTAAGGCAGATTCACAAGCACCTGAGCTCACCTTTTCTGGGAGCTTTGGGAAAAATGCTTGATGACAAATACGGCCTTGTGGAGTTGATGGCGGCTTTTGTGGTTCTGAGAGGCAATGAACCAACTCTGCTCTGCTTTTCTCCCTCCAGAGAGAAAGTGCCCCCAAACAGCACTTTGACCAAGACGCTGACCCTGGTGCCCTTGCTGGCCAACAACCGCGAGAGGCGGGGCATCGCCCTGGACGGGAAAATCAAACACGAGGACACCAACCTGGCCTCCAGCACCATGTGAGTGCGGGGCTGGCCTGGGGCTGGGAGTGGCAGTGGCCTGCTCCCCCTTCTTGTTTTACCCCTCTGGCCTCAGGGGCTGCGCCGGCGAGATGACAGAGTGGGAGTTTATGTGCAGACTGAGTAGCCCCAATAAGAAGCCAATGCCCACCCCTATGGACTCTGGAGACAGCCCTGTGCCAAACCCCAGCTTACCCTCCGCAACCCTGGGAAAATTACTTGAGTTCTCTGAGACCCTCAATTTTCCCATCTGTAAAGTGGGGCACTGACAGTTCTTATCTCATACAAGGACTGAGACAACCAACGTAGTGTGGTGCCCAGCACACATTAAGTGGTCAATAAACATCGGCCACTATTTTTTTTTTTACCAACATGGAAGTCTCTACACCTTTGATAAGGAGATCGAAGTTCAGCCAGAATGAGGGACTTGTCCAAGGTCACCTGGTCAGTTAATGACCAAGCAAAGTCCCACTCCTGACCTTGTGCTTTTTGTTTCTCCCTCAACTTGAGGGCTGCCTTCTAGGGCCCTCAAAAGTGAACCTACAGAAGAACCTGGGTTAACAAATGTGTGTGTGTATGCCTGTGTGTGTGTGTGTGTGTGTCTTCCAGCAAGAAAGATCACAGTGTGACAGCTTACAGGTAATCTCAGGCGTGGGTTAAAAGCATATCCTGTCCCCAGCTTCTGTTTGGCCGAAGGGGTGGGGCCTCGGGCTCACACCCCTTTCTCCTTGGGTGGCAGCGTCTCTCCACACAGTGCTTGGCTACGCTCCACAGTTGCAGACAAGAGGCATTTTGCCCTTTAAAAGAGCTGCTCTGGTGAACTGGGAACATCGTGGTCCCATCAGGAGACACGACCCAGCGCAAGGTGCCTGCGCTGGATCGTGTCTCCTCCCAGGCCCAGAACCTTCCTTGCTGTAACTCCAAGCCTCCTTCTCAGCCCCCTCCCCAGACCTCTTGACACAGACCTTCCTTGCCTTCTGTCTTCAGCCTCCCTGGCTAGGTTTTCCAGCCTTATTCACATATTTTAGCTAGTATTTCATGATTTTTTTCATACCTTAATTCCTGCTATTAAAAAAACAAAAAACAAACCTTCATCTAAAGTACAATTAAAAAAAAAAACACTAAAACAGAACAAAACCATTCTGTCAAGTTGCTTCTGACTCATTGTGACCCTGTGGGACAGAGTAGAGCTGCCCCATAGGGTTTGCAAGGAGCGGCTAGTGGATTTGAAATGCTGACCTTCTGGTTAGCAGCTGAGCTCTTAACCACTGCACCACCAGGCTGAATAGTCACGTCTCCCATGTTGGATCATGTGAAATAATAACCTGTGTTAAGATGCCCAGCACGACACCTGTTACTGTTTGGAGCTCCACCTATCAGTGGACGCTGGACGTAGGGGTTTTGCCGCAGAAATAACTTGATGCCCTTGGCACCTTCAGTCATTCACTGAGCTCTCGCTCCATGCCAGGCAGGATGCCGGGGGCTGGGGGCTGTGGAGATAAAGACAGGGGCAGTCACCAGTCCCCATGATGGGGCTATAATAGAGGGTCCGCGTGCTTGGCCCTGAGCAGGAGCATAAAGGAGGGACACCAGCACTGTCTGCTGGGGTCCAGGGAGCAGAAAAGGGGGAGGGGGCACTCAGGGGCAGGTTGATGTTTGGTCAGCTCTGACACAGGAGAACAAGGTGGCCAAAGCAGGCAGAGCCCAGATCATAGAGTGGCAGCTGTGCCATATTTAGGCTCGAACCTAGAAGGTCTTTCTGGCTTCGGTGAGGTGGCACGTGTGCACTCAGGGAAAAAGCCTGACCTGGGGGAGAGAAATGATAGAGATAATCCAGGCAGGAAAATGGTGGGAGGAATGGTGGGCTTGCCAGTTGGCTGGTTATGGCAAGTGGGGGCTGAGGAGGACATGATTTCTGGCTGGATGGCCCGATCCACCAACATCAAAGGAGAAGGAGGAACACTTTGTTGTCTTTGAGCTTCTAGAGGGAAACACCAAGCTACAATGCACGAAAGGACCTCTCCCTCACCCCAAGTATTTAAAGCTCTGGGATTTTGACAGTGTTGCTGTAACAGAGGAAACCCCAGTGGTGTAGTGGTTAAGAGCTACGGCTGCCAACCAAAACGCTGGCAGTTCGAATCCACCAGGCGCTCCTTGGAAACTCTATGGGGCAGTTCTACTCTGTCCTATAGGGTTGCTATGAGTCAGAATCGACTCGAAAGCAACAGGTTTGGTTTGTTTTTTTGGCCATAACAGAAATACCACCAGTGGGTGGCTTAAACTAACACATATTTATTTTCTCACAGTTCAAGAGGTTCCAAGCCCAAGTTCAGGGAGCCAGCTCTAGGGGAAGGCTCTCTCTCTGTTGGCTCTGGGGGAAGGTCCTTGTCTCTCTCAGCTTCTGTTCCTCTGTTCCTTGGTGATCTCCATGTGGAATGTGTCTTTCCCTCCCTTTGTGCTTCCCTCTGTGTGTCTAATCTGCTCTTTTTACTTCTTGAAGGTGACTGGTTTAAGATTAGCTCTACACCCATAGAAGCCCTGGTGGTGCAGTGGTTAAGAGCTCAGCTGCTAACCAAAAGTTCAGCAGTTTGAATCCACCAGCAGCTCCTTGGAAACCCTGTGGGCAGTCCTACCTGGTCCTGTGGGGTCACTATGAGTTGGAATCACCTCGAGGGAGGGTAACGGGACCGATACGGCCTCATTAATATAACAAAGAAAATCCTAATTCCCAAATGGGATTACAGCCCCAGCTCTAGGGGTTTAGGATTTATAACACATATTTCTGGGGGACACAGTTCAGTCCAGAACTATGCGGTTTCTGGCTGGGTGACCAGATAGATCTACTAGCGTCAATGGAGGTGGAGCACTCTGCCCTCTGAACTTCCAGAGAGGAAAAGCAAAGCTATATTGCTTGAAAGGACCCCCTCCCCTACCCCCAAAACATAAAGCTCTAGGCTTTTGAGAGCTTGGTGAAGTTTTCCCTTCCCCAGGAAGAGCCCTCCAGTGGGGCTGACCTGGATAGAAGGAGAAGGAGCGTGTTTATCTGGTCCTTGGTTTCTGTGGCTGTCTCCATTCTTCTCCTTGTCTTTTCTGTCTGGGCAGCATTAAGGACGGCATAGACCGGACGGTGCTGGGGATCCTGGTGTCCTACCAGATCAAGGTGAAGCTCACAGTGTCAGGGTGAGTGTCCTGGTCCCAACACCTGCCTGCTCTGTCTTGGCCTTCGACATTTGAACTGTCCCTTTTCTGAAGGGTTGGGAGACAGAAAGGAAGGGAAGGTTCACCGGGTCTATCTACGGATCACCAAGTGGAGCTTCGGAGAGACTACATTTGCGTCGTTTCACAATCCTCCCCGCTGTAACGTTAAGTGGGAAAAGGTAGAAAAGCTGCTGATGAAACATGCGCACAACCAGAACAGCGCCGCTGCAAAAAGAGATGTGCATATGCACACGCAGGGAGCCCTGGTGGCGTAGTGGTTGAGCACTCGGATGCTAACCAAAAGGTTAGCGGTTCGAACCCACCAGCTGCTCCATGGGAGAAAGATGTGGCAGTCTGCTTCCGTAAAGATTACAGCTTTGGAAACCCTGTGGAGTGGTTCTACTCTGTCCTACAGGGTTGCTGTGAGTCAGAATATACTCAACAGCAATGGGGAGGAGGGAGGTGAACGCACAGGCGATGCAACTGGTTGTGCAGACGTGACAGTCAGCTTCATGTCACATCGTATTTTGGGGGAAAAAACGGCAGCTACAATATGAGCTCTCAGTAAACCTTCATTCATTTGTGCCTGAGGAGGTACCCACCCACAAAGCGGTGACCTTTCCTTTCCTTCCCATCTACTGGCTGTAACGACAGGATTTAAGAACCTCCTTTTCAACAAGACCCTAGAGATCTTAGAGTTTGGAGGAAACGGCTTTCCATTGATGTTGGGGGAATTAATCCCATTTCTTTAACCTCACCGAAAGGGAAAAACTCTTGGATTCTCATTTTCGTTTCCAAATTCCATTGCTAAAGGCTCTGGCCTTTTACCTGGATGACCTTTGCTAGTTCAGCCATTAAAAAAGGACCACCTACATGTCCATATTTCTAAGTAGATAAAGAGTTTCTGGAATTTTGCTTTGGGCAACAAAATAGAAGGGCTATTTTGCGCATTTGGTCCACATAGTGTTTATATTTATTGTGGTTGTCAAAATGCACAGTGTTTTCCCTGAGATGATCTAAAAACAGGGTGGAGTTTTTTTTAACGGTCAAGATCAAACAGCAACAGGTATTTCACAATGGCTGGGGAGAATTTCTGATCCTGTGCTTTGTCCTGGAACCACCGGGCTTGAACCTTTAGGTTCCTCTTCTGAACTGACCCTCTTGGGAAGGGATGAACTCACACATGGAGGGGAAGAGTTAAGCTGACCAGTAAGGGGGCACAGGCCCTGGGGCTGTGAGTTAGCGAAGGCTGAGGCTGGAGCTTGTCCCGCCTCTGGGCGATGAACAAGAAAGCTGTGTTAGTTTGGGTGGACTGTCTGTCTACAGACTTGTTTGTTTTTGTTCCCTAGCTTTCTGGGAGAGCTCACCTCCAGGTAAGCCTCTTCACCTTTCTTCTCTGCTTGATTCCCAGGATGTCAGGACAGCAAATCTGGGTTCAAATACAGTATCTGGTAAAATCTGGTCCCGGGGCAGTTGTGCCCAGAGGTGTTGGGGAATGAAGACACTGCCTTCAGATACATCAACACGATGTGGCTGAGCTGGGAGGCTGGGATGCTTGTTTAAGACAGTAGCTGGGCCTGTACCTGGGCGAGGACACACACACACACACACACCCCCTGAAAACTGGTTCTCTCCATGTGGCTGTCTTTTTTTTTTTTTAGTTGTGGTAAAATACATATAATATGAAATTTGAATTTTTAACCATTTTAAATTGTTCAATTCAGTAGCAGTAAGTACATTCACAACATTGTGCAGCTGTCACCACTGTCCAGTCCCAGAATCTTTCCATCACCCCAGAAAGAAACCCCACGGCCATTAAACCATCAATCCCTATGTCCCTTCCCTCTCGCCCCTGCCTACTGCTAACCTACTTTCTGCCTCTATAGATTTGCCGATTGGGGGACATTTCATAGACTTAAAAGCATGCAGTATTTGTCCTTTTGTGAATGGCCCTTCCGCTTAGCATAACGTTTTCGGGGTTCATCCATACTGTAGCGTGTATCAGTACTTCATTCCTTTCCATGGCCGAATAACATTCCATTGTGCAGATAGACCACGTTTCGTGTATCCATTTATCTGTTGTAGGACATTTGGGTTGTTTCCACCTCCCGGCATCGTGAATCGAGATTGCTGCCTTTTATTTAAATCACGCACAAGGAAGGAACAAGTTATGGAGTGCTTGAGACAGGCACTGACCTTCTATTCTCCTTTACTCCAGTGCCTGTCATCTCTTTCCCTCACATGGAATCCCAGGTATTCCTGTACACCTGGACCCCTTCTGCACCTGGGTCTGACAAGGTGGCTTCATTGTAAAGGGATGAGTTTGGATCAAAGGGGTGACCCCTGGGTAAGAAGCAGTGGGTCCTGGGTGAAGCAAGGAGTAACCCTTGCTGCCCCTCACCCCACTGTCTCCGCGCTTATCTGTCCGAATTTCCTTTCTGCTTTTTTTCCTGTCTCCTTTTCTCCCTTCTTCCTGGACAAATTCCAAGTTGCCCTGAAGCCCTTTGGCTTTGGGAATCCTGTAGACCCTCCCCACCCCTGTTCTGTCCCTTAGCAAGTGACCCTCTGCCCTGCCCCACAATATACCAGCCTCACATAGATTTTAAGATATAAAAGACAGTGCATTTCTTTGAAAAAAAAAAAAAAGTACCATTCTTTCTCCAGTATCTCACCTCTTTTGCCTCCACAATATCACATCACTGCAACCACTAGCCAGGAGTAAGGGGAGGTGGTCCTGTGGTAGGCTTCTCACCCTCCGTGTGGGAGGCCGGGGTTCAATTCCCGGCTGATCCCCCTCATGTGCAGCCATCACCCATCTGTCAGCGGAGGCTTGTGTGTTCCTACTATGCTAAGTGGGTTTCAGCAGAGCTTCCAGGCTAAGACTAGAAAGAAAGGCCTGGCGATCTATTCCAAAAATCAGCCAGCAAAACCCCTCTGGATCACAATGATATGATCCACAACCAGTCACAAGGACGGCACAGAATCTGGCAGAGTTTTGTTCCATTGGCCTGGGGTCACCATGAGTCAGGGGCTGATTCGACAGCAGCTAACCAACAACAACAAGAAGAAATACTAGCTGCCTTGGCCATGCTTACATGCAGTTTCGGGACCACATTCCAGGGAATACACTTAAAATTCTTCCTTGACCACTTCCTGACTTCTGGGTTTTTGTTTGTTTGTTTGTGTTTTGTTTTGTTTTTTTTAATTCCACTGAATTCTCGTTCAGCTTGAGCCTCAGGATTTTTGTGAATCTCTGCAGCCACAGTTCTCACAGCGTGGTTTATAATTGTGTGTGTGTGGTGTGTGTGTGTGCTGTGTGTGCGTTCTCACCAGTCTGCCTTCTCTTTCACAGTGAAGTGGCTACTGAGGTGCCGTTTCGCCTCATGCACCCCCAGCCTGAGGACCCAGGTCAGTCACCCCATTGTCTTGGCTTTCTCTAGGCATTTACTATTCATTCAGTCCTCATCTGCCCTGACTACCTCTCTGAGCGGGGCAGCCAGGTGCACAAGATTCCATTTCATTGGCAAGGTCACTGAGCTGGCCCCAGAAGGGTGAGCGTGTGTCCTTCCCGGCCCAGGTAGCTGGTGCACCTTTGGGTAGTGGGTGGGGGTGGAGCACCCTTGCCCTTCGATCAGGGACACTCCAGTCAGGCTTTATCAGGATGATTTAAAAGCGGAGGTTCTGCCATCAAGAGACCTGGATTTAGATTTAAAGATGGTTTAGGTGAAAAATAAGGAGCTCTACTGGTGCAGTGGTTAAAGTGCTCGGCTGTGAACTGAAAGTCTGTGGTTCAAACCCCCGGCCCAGCTGCTCCTTGGGAGAAAGATGTGACAGTCTGCTTCTGTAAAGATTTACAGCCTAAGAAACCCAATGGGGCAGTTTTACTCTGTCCTATAGGGTTGCTATGGGTCGGAATCGACTCAACGGCAATGGTTTTAGTTAGGCTTAGGTGGAAAATAAATTTGAGAGCCTGAGTTGTTTGCATTTCCTTGGAAAGGGAAGTCTTGCTCTCTGGCAGGCATTTAGAAGATGACAAATATTTCTGACGGTGGTGATTGTGAAGAGAATGCCAAAGCCACTGCCATGGAGTCGAATCCAACTCCTACTATAGCACGGAGTAGAACTGCCCTGTAGGGTTTCCAAGACTGTAAATCATCACAGAAGCAGACGGCCACATCTTTCTCCCTCAGAGTGGCTGGTGGGTTCTAACTGCCGACCTTTTGATTGGCAACCAATTGCTTTAACCACTACCAGGGCTCCCTGATGAGAACACAGCGCACTAGAAAAGAGGGTGGGCTCGGTTTCCGAGGCCTCTGCCCCTTGGAATTGTAAATCCATGGAGCCCCACGTGGAGGGAGAGAGTAAAAAAGCAAAGGTTGCACACCTCTGTGACTATACTAAAAACCGCTGGATTGCACACTCTAAATGGGTGAATTTTATGGGATGTGCATTACATCTCAATAAAGCTGTTTAGAAAAGTAAATGAAGCAGCAAAAATAATATAGGGCCAATCTAGAAAATTCTGAGGGAAAATTCTCCACTGTGTATTCTGGCGGCTTCATTGACACCGAAGAAGAAAGGACCAGTCTGAAGGAGAACTCTTCACAGTTACATTAATAAATGAACATTTTAAGTAAAAGGGTATAAACAAGCAGGGTATATTTTTCTCACACTTCATCAAGAGCTTTTCTGTACTGATGAAGAGATGACACTTAAAAATTAGAATGAGCCCCCATATTCACACTGGGGTTTGTCTCAAAAACACGGTTTCTCAAAGTATTTTTTCCAAATATTTTGGAAAAATTGTCTCTTGGGAGCAAGTCTAGCCATATATTTTTTTTTAAATAATATTTTATTGTATTTTTGATGAATGTTTACGCAGCAGTTCAGGTTCCCATTCAACAATTTCTACACGGGTTGTGCAGTGACGTTGGTTACGTTCTTCACAACGCGTGAGCACTTTCATTGTTTCCCTTCTGGTGGTTCCATTTCCATTAATCTAGTTTCCCTGCCTCCTTACATTCCTATCTTTGTTTTAAAGTAAACATTGACCATTTGGTCTCCTGTAGGTGATTTTTAAAAGGAGCACTGTACTTACAGATGGTATTCATTATTTTTTGAGCCAATTTGTTATTTAACTACAAGGTGACCTCAGGGGTTAGTTTCAGTTCAAGGTTTGAAGAGTATCTCAGAGCAACAGTCTCGGGGAGTCCTCTGGTCTCAACCAGCCCGGAGGTCTGTTTTTTTTTTTTTTAGCCTGGTTATACATTTTAGTACATTGTTGTATCATTACAATACTTTTTTTTTTTTTTTTTTTTAACTATGTGAGATCGAGATGCTTTCCGGTCTCTTTGAAGGGCATTTTAAAAGCTAGTCACCTGAGGAGATGTCGCCAACTTATGTTGGGTTGTTTTCTGGAGCTGTGGAAGGACTTTACGACTTAACCTGGGGAAAATGGAGTGATTCGTCCTTCACCTCCACGGACGACACTTCAATGTCACTCACGTTACAGCCGTCATGTTGAACACGACACTTGACAGTGTCAAGATTAAGCAGCGATCTTATGTGGCGTGAGATTTCAGGGAGGAACGTTTAGAACAAATAACCCGGATCTGATTTCCGAGGGTTTACGAGTCACCAAGTTGCCTTCCCAGGTGTGGGCTCACATCTCCCCTGCCTTGTTCCTGGCTGCCGGAAGTAAGTGGGTAGACTCTCAGCAGAGAAAGCAGAAGAGGAGTTAAGAAGCCCTGTCAGGGCCAAGGGGCACAGAACGAGTATGTAACGAGTGCTGGAGAAATGCGACCAGGTTTTTATCATCCCCACCTAGAGCATCTATTCTGAATCCAGCAGCTGCCTGATTGGATTCTTCCTCGTTGCCTGCTGCTTCAAGGCTGACAGGCCTAGTTAATGTCATTTTAGCACTTAGCCCTGGGCCTCAAGTGTGTTTCTTGTCCATGGGGTGCCTTTGATGCATCAGCCTCCTGTGAAGCCTGGTTAGCAGTCCTCCCAGGTGGGTACGGAGACAAAAGCAGCCCTCCGTAGTCCCTGGGTAGTGCAAACGGTTAAGGCACTCATCTGATGACTGAAAGGTTGGAGGTTTGAATTCATCCACAGGCATCTCAGAAGAAAGGCCTGGCCATCTACTTTCCCCAAAAAACAGCCACTGAAAACTCTACGGAGCTCAGTCCTACTCTGACATACAAGGGGCCGCTTCGAGTTCAAGTCGATGAAACAGCGACGGGTTTTTGGTTCTTTAACTTCACTTAGCACTTCTCTGCCCCCTACCTGAGGGTTGCACTGGTACTTTACTAGGTGGGCCAGAAAGCTAGAAACAAAGTAAAACAAAATAACAGCAATTATCCTGGGGTTGGGGGGGCATGCTGGTGACGCAAAGATTAAGTGCTCACCTGCTAAACGAAAGGCTGGTGGTTTGAACCCAGCCAGCCGCTGAGGGAGAGAGACCTGGAGATCTACTCCTGTAAAGATTACAGCCTAGAAAACCCTATAGGGGCAGTTATACTCTGTTATATGGGGTCGCTATGAGTCAAAAGGGATTTGATGGGCCCCAACAACAACAAAAATATCTCTGAGGATACAAAACATACATGAAAACACAACCCACTCTAAAAGATCAATGTGTTAGCAGAAATTGACAACCAAGAGGCTAGGGTGTGGTCCTTACACTTTTGTACATGCCTCAACCACTTCGGTGCTGGTTAAGCCCCAAGCACTTGGGTGCTGGTTAACCCCCAATAACCTGGGGTACTGGTTAACCCCCAACCACCTGGGGTGCCAGTTAGGCCCTAACCACTCTTCAGCCTTGAAGTTGGCCGTGGAAGATTCGTGGTAGGTCCCGGAGTGAGGGTCTTACGAACACCCTGGCACCTGGGACCTGGATGGGCCTGGAGAATACTTAGGGAGAAATACTTTGAAAAGAGAAGCAGTGTCAGAGAGTAGGAGGTGAATCAGGGAGGTGATCCTAAAGGTGAGATGTGGCTTGCTTCTTCTGAGGAGGTGAGGGTTGTGGTACTTCTTAAAGACAGCGATGGCTAAAAATACAGGGAGAAAAAAATCATTGAGGTTCCCCCTTCAAAGTCAAGACTCAACAATACAAACATGTTATTTAGGAACATAAAAATAAAAACCTGAGCAATTAAAAAAAAAATGCAGGAAGAAAAGGCAAAGAAGCAGAAATTAGTCACTACTTGTCCGTCAGTGGTGGCTTCCAGACTAAGACAAACTTGAAAGAAAGGCCTGGTGATCTACTTCGGAAAATCAACCAATGAAAACCCTATGGATTACAATAGTCCCATCCACAACCGATCACGTGGATGGTGCAGGGCTGGATGACGTTTTATTCCATTGTGCGTGAGTTGGGAGCTGAATGGTTGGCAGCTAACAACGACAACATTATGAATTCCCTGGTGGTGCAGTGGGTAAGAGCTCGGCTGCAAACCAAAAGGTTGGCAGTTCAAATCCACCAGCTGCTCCTTGGAAACCCCATGGGGCAGTTCTACCCTGTCCTATAGGGTCACTATGAGTCAGAATCAACCTGATGGCAATGGGTTAGGCCTTATTATCCCTCAAACTATAAAGTCATCTAAATGAGAAAGCAACTTTCTGGATATAGCTATGATACGGAATTTATGCTAATAGATCTCTCTTTCTCTCCCCTGTATTTTGTGCTTACAGCAATGGCAAAGGAAAGGTGAGCTACTCAACACTGCCCTCAAGTCCTCCTGTGTCCTGTGACTTCCCTCCTCCAGCACAGAAACCCAGTCTCTGGTTCTTGTCCTGCACTCTCAGACCCACCCCTTGCCGTTCCGTCTGCTCCCTAGTCCTTAGCGTGTGCAGTTATCGTCCTGGGCCTGTCGATGTGCTCTGTGCAGTCCTTCGCTGTTCTCCCATTGCTGTGTAAGAGATTTTAACTGAAAAGTTATGGAAAGAACACAGCGAGGCCCCTGTTCTATCAAGTAGGAAAATCTTACTCAGTTCTCTGAGGCAAAATGAAGACCAGGCATCTTCGGTTTCCCTCACGGTTTCATCTTAACCTTTGAAGACTGCGTCGTGATCAAAATGTCCTTTGTTTGATTTTAGTTTTCAGGATGAAAATTTGGTGTTTGAGGAGTTTGCTCGCCAAAATCTGAAAGATGTGGTGGAAACCGAGGAAGGAAAGAAAGACAAGGAAGAGGACGAATGAAGAGGTGGCCGGGGAGGGGAAGTGGCCTGAAGTTAGACCAGGCGACTGGCGAAGCCTGAGACTTAGCACTTTAGAGTGATGCTAGAGAGAAAGCACGAGTCTTCGTTACAGAAATAAAGTTGTGCGTCTTGCCCTGTTTGAGTCGGGCTGATTTGCTGGGGAGGCTAAGCTGATGTCGCTGACACAGAAGCTGTAGACTTCAGGGTCCCTGGCATCTTCAGGGAGTGGCCAGGGAGGCCAGCCATGTACAGAAGGGCTTGACCCTGACTACTCATAACTTACGCTGGGATGACCTCACGAACATAACCAAGAAAACCCTATTTCCAGACAGGATCACGTCCGCAGGTACAAAGGTCAGGAACTCAACATGTGTTTTGGGAGGGATACAATTCAATCCACAGCAAGCATTAATAATGATGATACCGACACAGGCAGAAGCCTGGGCCTTTGGCCTGTGAGTCTTCAGGGCCAAACACAGTCACCTGTTCCTTTGTCCTCTGTGCTAAGGGAATGGCATGGTATCGGGGTAACCTAGTACCTTCTCTAAGGGAACCCAGGCACAGGGACTATCAGGGTGACTCATTCCTTGAGGCTTCTAAGACTCTCTGTCCATGGTCTCCCTGGGCCCTCCCCTCCAGTTGTCCTCCAGACCCAAAGTTGGCTCTGGTTGGCTCCTCCAGGAGCCTTGGGCCAAGCCGTGATCCAGGGATTCATCTTACTGTGCCTGGTGGGAGCTGGGCACTGGGGAGAAGACCAGCTGTGGGGTCCCTACATCACTTGACCCCAGGACATCCTGAGTCAGGGTGGACATTAATAGGCCTGACCTTTGGAACAGTGCAGGTGGGGAGAGCCAGAGAAGAGTGCTGAAAGACAAGCCCCTGGAGACCAGAGGTCAGAACAACCCTTGTACGCCCAGTTATTTTGGTACCAAAGCATCGGACACAAACCTCCAGGTGCTGGCTCTGTTTGTGGGCTGCAGCTGGCCACCTGGGGAAGGCAGGAAGTGAGCAGAAAACAGAATGTGGAAGCTTGGCTCGGCTCTGCCTGCTCACATGCTCTGCCTGCTCACAGTGGGTCATCTCTGCTGGCACAGCCCTCCGTGTGCAGCTGGCCGTGGGCCCTGGGTTTGGGGGCAGGTGCAGCGGAAGAAGCAGACTGTGAAGGGGTTGAGGGTGCTACCTGGTTGGCGCATGTGCTGAAGTGTAAGGACCACTCCCTGGCCTCTTGGTTGTCAATTTCTGCTAACACATGGATCTTTTTGACTGGGTTGCTTTCATGTATGTTTTGTATCCCCAGAGATGTTGTTGTTGTTGGGGGCTGTCGAGTCTATTTTGACTCATAGGGACCCCAAGTAACAGAACACAACTGCCCCCATAGGGTTTTCTAGGCTGTAATCTCTACAGGAGGAGATCGCCAGGATTTTCTCCCTTAGCTGGCTGGGTTCAAATCAACAACTTTTCAGTTATCAGAGAGAGTGGTGGCTGAAAACTTGGGAGAAAGCTCTGCAATCAGCAAGCAAAGGTTCAGTGAAGCAGTGATATGTGCCAAATAGGAGGGCCTGCCAGGTACCTTGCAGGTGTTACCACGAATGGTTCCAACGATGCTTGTGAGTTGGTACTGTCATTCCCATTTGTTAGATGAAGAAGCTGGAGTTCAGAGCTTGGCTGCTAACCAAAAGGTTGGCAGTTTGAATCCACCAGCTGCTCCCTGGAAATCCTATGGGGCAATTCTACTCTGTCCTATAGGGTCGCTATGAGTTGGAATTGACTGGACAGCAGCAAGGTTTTTTGTTTTTGTATATACTTGACCAAAGGTAGTGGTAGAATTCTCACCTTCCATAGGGAGACCTGGGTTTGGTTCCCGGCCAATGCATCTCATGTGCAGCCACGACCCACCTGTCAGTGGAGGCTTGCAGGTAGCTTTGATGCTGCACAGGTTTCAGCAAAGCTTCCAGACTAAGGTGGACTAGGAAGAAAGGCCTGGCAACCTACTTCTGAAAATCAGCCAGTGAAAACCCTGTGGATCACAGTGGTGTGATCCACAATCAATCATGGGGATGGAGCAGGGGATGGCACAGAACCGGGCAGTGTTTTATTTTCTTGTGCATGGGGTCGCGGTGAATCTGGGGCTGACTCAACAGGAGCTAAGAACAACAATGTGTACCTTATCTAAGGTCACATAGCTAGGGAGAGTCGGAGCCAAAACTTGAGCTCTGGTTTCTCTAACTCCAGAACTGTAGCCACCCTAGGGTGCTAAATAAGAGAGTCCGAGAGTTTGTTGAGTCAGGAGCTGTGGCTGGAGGAGGAAATGAGCATTTATGGCTCAACTATGGCTGCCTTTCTTTCTAAAGTTCTTATTGAGAAAATTGTAGATTCCCTCGTGGCTGTAGGAAATAATACAGAGAGATCCTATAAACCCTTCACCCAGTTTTCCCAATGGTAACATCCTTCAGCACTCTAGTGCAGCCTCACAACCAGGATATTGACATGGACACAGTCCACCCATCTCATTCAGGTTTCTCGTTTCACCTGTGATCCTGTGTGTGTAAATTTAGTTCTGCATAAGGTGTACAGTAATTCACTTCTCTTTAAGTGTCTGCTTTCCTACTCCTTTGGCATTTTTTATTGCTTTTCTCCAGGTCAAATTCCATCACCTAGTTTATTCACCCTTGGATGGGGTGGGTGGGGTTGGAGTTGGGAACATGCAAAAATGTCAGGAGGTGTTTTTGGTGGTCACAAATCCTGGGGCCGGGGAAGTTACATGTTACACACAGCGAAGAAATATCTAGCTCCAAATGTCAGTCATAACCTTGGTTAGAAGCCAAATCAGACTACTCCCATGCCTTCAAGTTAGGGGAGTCCTGGTGGTACAGTGGTTGAGTGCCCAGCTGCTAACTGAAAGGTTGGCGGTTTGAATCCACTAGTGGCTCCAAGGGAGAAAACACCTGGCGATTTGCTCCCATAAAGGTTATAGCCTAGGAAACCCTATGGGGCAGCTCTACTCTGTCCTACAGGGTCACTATGAGTCCTACTGGACGGCAATGGGTTTGGTTTTTTTTTTTAATGCCTTCGAGTTCACTGTTTACACATTCTAACGTTCTTTTTGACAAGAGGCGGACGTCTTGTTTGCATGTGCTGTGAAAAGGATTAGGTTAGACGTGAAGTGTGTTATTACTGCCATCTTGATCTACCCTCAAGGTGGGGTAACCTCAGGGAGCTGTGTGTCATTAGAGATGATTCAGTGGGTGACTCACTCTGTAAAGAGGCTCCGGAGGGCGGGGGTGTGCTCTGACGGAGTGTGCTCTCACCGGTAGGGGCGAAGCTGTGGGGGAGTCGATCCCTCTGCCCTGTATGAGATCTCTGGGGAAACACACCACGCATTCACAGGGGCAACAAAAAGGCTTCTTCCTTCTTCAGAGAAAATTCATGCCAGAGTTGTGTGTCTCTGATTGAAGAACAGAATTCACACACAAGCCTGATGCTTTTTTTTTTTTTTTTAAAAAGCCTTTTTATTTTAGAATAATTTTAGATTTACAGAAAAGTTGCGAAGGTAATACAGAGTTCCCATATACACCATGTTTCCCCCCCGTGCCCCTCCCAAAATCGCCATCGATGGAAACCCTGGTGGCGTAGTGGTTAAGTGCTACAGCTGCTAACCAAAGGGTCGGCAGTTCAAATCCGCCAGGCGCTCCTTGGAAACTCTATGGGGCAGTTCTACTCTGTCCTATAGGGTCGCTGTGAGTCGGAATCGACTCCATGGCACTGGGTTTGGTTTGGTTGGTTTGGTGGAGTTGATGCCAACCCATAGCAATGCTATAGGGCAGAGTAGAACTGCCCTACGGGTTTTCCAAGGCTGTAATCATTACCAAAGCAGACTGCCACATCTTCCTCCCGAGTTGCGGCTGGTGGATTTGAACCACTGATCCTTCGATGAGCAGCTGAACTTTTAACCACTGTGCCACCAGGGCTCCTTCCCCATGCCCAATTTCTCATATTATTAACACTGTACACTAGTATAGAACATTGGTAACAATTACTGAAGCAGTATTGATACATCAGCTCCTAAACACAAACAAACAAACCAACAAACCCGGGGCTGTCCAGTCGATTCTGACGCAGTGCCACCAGGGCTCCACATTCGTTCCTGGGTAGTGCAAATAGTTAATGTTCTCTGCTGGTAACCGAAAGGGTAGAAGTTCGAGTCCACCCAGAGGCACCTTGGAAGACAGGCCTGGCGATCTACTTCTGAAAATCGCTATGAAAAGCCCTGATGGAGCGCAGCTCTCCTCTGACACACGAGGTCACCATGCTTCGGGGTCTGTTGGACAGCAACTGGTTATTATTAATGATACTTTATGTCACTAAAAGTCCATACTCTCTTCAAATTTCCTTTGTTTTTACCCAGCGTCAGTTCCAGGATCCTATCCAGGATCTCATGTTACGTTTGGTTGTCATGTCTCTTTAAGGATCCTCTTGGCTGTGACTGTTCTTTTACTTTTTCATAATTGCAGATATACCCTTATTGGCCAACAGCTTCTACCTCCCAACTCTCACGTGCTCTCACTCGTTCATGCCCATGATCTTTTGCCTCTAAGATGATAGAGCACAAGGCAGATTCTGTAGCCCAGGGGTCTCCTAAGCTGCTAACGGGTGTATGCAACAGTGTGCCACCAAAAGAAAGAAAGAAAGAAAGAAACAAACCCATTGCCATTGAGTTGATTTCGACTCATAGCAACCCCGTAGGACAGAGTAGAACTGCCCCATAGGGTTTGCAAGGCTGTAGAAGCAAGGGTGCTGAGCCTGTGTTTTACATACTTTGGACATATTATCAGGAGGGATCAGTCCAGGCTAAGGACATCACGTTTGGTAAAATACTGGGTCAGCAGAAAAGAGGAAGACCCTCCATGAGATGTATTGACACAGTGGCTACAACAGTGGACTCAAACATAACAACGATTCTAAGGATGGCACAGGACCGGGCAGTGTTTCCTTCTGTAGTATATAGGGTCTCTATGAGTCAGAACCGACTGGACGGCACCTAACAACAACAATAATCTTTATGGAAGCAGACGGCCGCATCTTTCTCCTGAGAGTAGCTGTTACGTTCAAACCACCCACCTTTTGGTTAACAACTGAGCGCATAACCACTGTGCCACCAGGGTGTGCCGCAAGCACCCCAAACTTGGATTGTTCAGAATGGAGTGCATCTTCTCCTTCGTCTCCTCTAGTCCTGTTCTTGCTTAGGGTCGCCCTCGTGCCCCAGAAAGCCTGATGTCCAGGAGCAGCCCCTTCCTCTCAATCCCTGGCTGTTGGCTCAGAGCACTTGGTTCCTTTTCTTCCCTCTTCTGCTGTGTCTCACACCTCCTTTTCCATCTCCAGGACCACCACCTTGGTTCTGGCCCAAGTCAGCATGGTCTGGACTGGCACAAACACATTTTTAATGTATCCTCTGACTCTAGTCTCTTCTTCCCTGGCTCATTCTCTGCCCCGACGCACGTAGCTCCTCTGCTCTTCAAAAGGTCTTCGGTGGTTCCGGTGCCCACAGCTAAAGTCCTGCTCCAGGGTGGGCGCAGAGAATCCTCTGGGTCCCATGCTGCTCACTGCCCCCCCCCCCAATCATTTTGCCATTGACTCCACAGCGATCCCAAATCCCTGGTCATTCTCTGAATAGGCCTGGTCGTCTTTTTTGTGTTTTCCTGGAGATTCCCTTCATCCCTTTACCTTTTAATTCAAACCCCTAAATTCTCAGGCCACCCCTCCCCTGGAAAACCTCCCTAACAGAATTGACTCTTTCTCCCCCTGTACTCCCTCACCCTCGTGCGCCCCTAGGCTTTTTGCACACATGTATCATACTAGATGGCGCCCTGGTGGCGCAGTGGTTAAGGGTTCAGCTCCTAACCAAAAGGTCAGCAGTTTGAATCTACCAGCCGCACCTTGGAAACCCTGTAGGGCAGTTCTACTCTGTCCTATAGGGTTGCTACGAGTCAGAATTGACTCGATGGCAATGGGTTTTTAGACCGTGATTAATTGATACAAAATAATGACCACTGCAGGGAGGCCAGACACCCTCTGTGTCTTCTTGCCTCTCCTTCCTGGAAGTTCCTGCCGGCCTCGACTTCCTGGGAGAGCTAACCCTGAAGCAGCATGGACTTTGGAATTACTCGATACAGGCTCAAGTTCAGCCTCTCATATCTTGGGAGAGGTGTTTTAGCCTCAGATATCACGGTCTTCATCTCCGGAGTCAGACCATCAGATTAGCTTCATGGGGCTTGGATGAGGACTAGACTCACAGGTCACGGGTCTGGCACTCGGTATCTGGGAGCCATTATTACCCTGTGCACGGTAGAACGTTCTACAGTGATGGAAATGTTCGATATTTGCATTCTCCAGGATGGTAGACACTAAGCCACAGGTGGCTACTGAACGCTTGAAGTGTGGCTAGTGCAGCTGAGGGACTGAATATTTATTTTTAGTGAACTGAAATGTAAATTTAAGTTGGCACATGTGACAAGTCAAGCAGTGCAGCCCAGTGTAGCCGGGGCCTTTGTCCTGTCTCAGAGTGCTCCTCCACTCTCCTCTGCCCTCTGTTGTCATGAGGCCATTCCCCTGGCCATCATTTCCCCATGCCAGACTCTGCTTTGTGGTCCTAGGGGTCTTTGGCCTGTCTTGCCCCAGGAAAGCACTGCCACATGCATGCTGACTGCAGGTGGCCAGGTGCTCCCAGGCTTTCCCATAGCCTTTGAAGGGGTGAGGGGCACTCGGGTAGCCCACTGTTAATTTGCCCTTCATAGCAGGCAGATGGATGGACAGCAGTTCCTCCTCGGTGGCACCAAGCTCTTCTCCACATGGATGCCCCAAAGGCATCAAAAACTCAACTGATCTCATCTCCCATCTACATTCCCCCTTCCCACCCATGAAGGGCTTCGCCCACCCACCACCCCAGACTCCTGCCTCCTCCTGCAGCTGTCTGCTCCCCTCCTGAGTCTCTGTCCACCTTTATCTCCACCGCCCCTGCCAGTAATCCAGGGGGCCACCTGTCCACATTACTTCAAAGGGTGGATCATGGCCCCAGCTTTGTGACTCAGTCCCGCACTGATTTAAAATCCCTGAAGGGTTTCCTGGTGCCTTCAGGACGTGGAGAAAAGACCAAGCTCCTTAACCAGGTCTACAAAGCCCTGTTTGACCTGCCTGCCCCCGGGATCTTAAGGTCACTTCCCTCCTCTAAGCTCCAGCTTCCCTTTTTCTGTGGTCTCGGTTTTTGGGCTCCAGGACTTTCACAACCTAGTTGCTGGGCCTAGAACTCTCTTCAGGAGTAACTCCTGCGAGTTTTCTCAGCTCTCCTTCAACATCTTTATTATTATTTTTTTAACAGGCAGCCTTCCCAGGTGGAATTGTGCACCCTTTCTTCCTTTTCTGCACTCCTGCACGCATTTATTCAGTCCCCAAACCGTCTATGATGCAACCACTGTACCACAGGCACTGCTCTACAAAAATGCTGGGCAAGACGAAAAGGTCCCGGCCCTTCCGGAGGTCATTTACATTCTGATAGGGAAGGCTAAGAATCAAGATATAAACATTCTTTAAATAGTCAACAGGAACCCAAATCGAGCGCTAGGAAGAAAACGGATGCTAAGACGGGTCCCCGGGCATTTAGATGGGGGCGGGGGCGGGGCGGGGCGGGGCGGAGCGCGGCGGGGCGGGGCGGAGGGGGCGGGGCCCGGGCGCCGGCGCGTCTGCGGCTGCGCGGGCGGCCGGCAGGGGGCGCGGGACGGCCACCCCGGCCCGGCCCCGCCCCCGCGCGGCCCCGCCCTCCCGGCCCGCCCCCGCCCCGCCCCTGCGCGCGCTGGCCGGGCAGCATGGCGGCGGCGGCGGGAGCCCCTCCGCCGGGCCCGCCGCAGCCCCCTCCGCCGCCGCCGCCCGAGGAGTCGTCGGACAGCGAGCCCGAGGCGGAGCCCGGCTCCCCGCAGAAGCTCATCCGCAAGGTGTCCACGTCGGGCCAGATCCGCCAGAAGGTGAGCCGGCGGCGGCCCGGCGCGCGCCTCTCCGCCGCCGCAGCCCCGGCGGCCCGGCCGAGCAGCCGCCCAGGCCCGGCCCGAGCCCTGCGGCCGCCCCGGCGGAGCGCTGGCGGCGGTGGCGGGCGGGCCGGCGCCCCGGGCGGAGCGCGCGGCCGCCGGGGTCGGGGCGGGCGGGGCGCAGGTGGCGCCGTGCGGGGCCGAGCGGCGGGGCCGGGCCGGGGGCGCCCGCTACGGCGGCCCGTGGGAGCCGGCCCCGCGCGGCGAGCTCGGGAGGAAAGCGGCCTGGAGGCGGGGGCCGCGCGCGGCTCGTCCTCCGGTGGCCGGAGGTGGGGTCCGCGCTGCGCTCCGGGCGCGCGCCGCCGGAGCCCCGGTCCGCCCTTGTCTGCGACTGGCCAGGTCTTTGCTGCGGGGCGCTCGGCAGACCCGTCGCTGGTCCCGAGAGGTCCTGGGAGCCGGTGCGGGGCTCTTCAGCCCAGTCCGGTGTGCTCTGGTGCCCGAAAGGGAGGGCTGCGCCTTATGGGACTGTCCCCCACTCCTCCCCGCCTTCCCTGCCTGCGCACCCCCTGGACACCCAACTCTCCACGGAGAACTCCAGACGCTCAACGGTGGGTGCAGAAAGACGCATTTCCTTTCTGCAGGAGTAAAGTTAATTTTCCCGTTGTGTTTCCTGTTGCACACTGCTGAAGGTTTTGCTACAGGTGAGCCCTCCCTCTTAGAGCAGGGCTTCCTCAGGCAGGTGGCCGGGCAGTGGCAGGCATCGCGGGGCAGCCTGGGCAGATCGCCTGGCACGGAATCGCTCCGCTGCTGCAGTGCGCTGTTTCTCCGGCCGTTAGCTTCAGCCTTGCCTTTCCCGTGGGAGCCATTTCTTGATGTGCTTTCTGTCAGCCTTTGATACCTGTGATGGGGAAACACCTTTGTTGCTAACATGTTGCAAACAGGTTTATGGTTAAGTGCTCCAGTTATTCAGCTAATGGGTGTTAACACCTGCTTTGCTCGAGGTGTAATAGTAGTAGTAGTGTTAATAATGGTAGTAATTGTTGTTAGCTGCCATTAAGTTCACCCCTGACTTGTCACGTGACCCCACGCACGATGGGATTAGACCATCGGGATCCGCAGGGTTTTTACTGGTTGATTTTTCGGATGTAGATTGCCAGGCCTTTCTTCTTAGTCTTAGTCCAGAAGTTCTGCTGAAACCTCTTTGGGATCACAGCAACAGGCAAGCTTCCATGGACAGGCAGTGGTGGCTTCGCATCTGGTTGTAATCTTCACTGAACCGGATCACCGGGTGAGAACTGCCAACGTTTTGGTTAGTAGCTGTCATGCCACCAGGGCTCCTTAATGATATTAAAAAACAAAACAAAACTCATTGCCGTCAAGTCGATTCTGACTCATAGCAATACTACAGGACAGAGTAGAACTGACCCATAGGGTTTCCAAGGCTGTAAATCTTTATGGGAACAGACTGTTGCGTCTTTCTCCCATAGAGTGACTGGTGGGTTTGAACTGCCAACCTTTGGTTAGCAGCCGAGTGCTTAATCGCTGTGCCGTCAGGGCTCCTAATGATAGTAATAGCTGAAAACAATGTTTAAAAAATTGTGCTTTAAGTGAAAATTTACAGTTCAAGTCAGTTTCTCATGCAAAAACTTATACACACATTGTTATGTGACCCTAGTTATTCTCCCTGCAATGTGGAAGCACACTCCTTCTCTCCACCCTGCATTTCCTGCGTCCATTCAGCCAGCTCCAGTCCCCCTCTGCCTTCTCATTTCGCCTCCAGACAGGAGCTGCCCACATAGTCTCATGTGTCTACTTGAGCTAAGAAGCACACCTGTTAGCAGTATCATCTTAGTCTTATAGTCCAGGCTAATCTTTGTCTGAATAGTTGGCTTAGGGAATGGTTTTAGTTTTGGGCCAATAGAGTCTGGGGGCCATGACCTCGGGGATCCCTCTAGTCTCAGTCAGATCATTAAGTCGGGTCTTTTTACTATAGCATTTGAGGTCCGCCACCGACTTTTCTCCTGATCCATCAGGGATTCTCTGTTGTTTTCCCTGTTAGGGCAGTCATTGGTGGTAGCTGGGCACCATCTAGTTCTTCCGGTCTGAAACTGATGGAGTCTCTGGTTTATGGGGCCCTTTCTTTCTCTTGGGCTCGTATTTTCCTTGTGTCTTTGGTCTTCTTCATTATCCTTTGCCCCAGGTGGGTTGAGACCAATTGATGCATCTTAGATGGCCGCATGCTAGCTTTTAAGACCCCAGACGCCACTCACCAAAGTGGGACTTTCTGCATCCCACTTTGGTGAGTGGCGTCTGGGGTCTTAAAAGCTAGCATGCGGCCATTTACTATGTGCCAGGCACTTTTCTAAGCACATTACATGGATTAACTCTTTTAGTCCTGCTGATAATGCAGAGGAGTAGATGTTACCTAACATCCCCATCTTATGGAGTTGGAAATTGAGGCAGAGCAGTTAAGTGACTTGTCCAGGGTGTTACAGGTAGTAATTGTGGATCAGAACCAAGGTCAGGCTCCCAGGGTGGGAGGTGATTTCTCCAAAGAGTTCCGAGTCTAGTAGGGAGATGGACATGTGAAAGTGACAGTACAGCATAGTAAGTGCTGGAAGCTGGGAGCATAGAGAAGCTACCTGCAGGGACAAGGAGGGTGGTATAAGGGGGCCCTGAGATAAAACGGGTTCTCCAGACCAGGTGGGGAGGAAGGGCCTGTGATGTAGTTGAACATTCCAAGTCTCAAGGCGTAGAAACACCTGGAAGTGGTCAGGTGAGTATGTCAGGTTGGATGGGGTAGGAAGATACTGAAGAGGTAGACGGGTCTGGATTTTGAAGGGCTGGACCATGAGTTAGCCCTGCAGTGGGTAAGCGCTAGGCTGGTAACCGAAAGGTTGGCGGTTTGAACCCACCTGCTACCCTGCGGGTGAAAGATGTGGCTGTCAGCTCCAGTAAAGATTTACAGCCTTGGAAACCCTATAGGGCAGTTCTACTCTGTCCTACAAGAGGGTATGGGGCCAGGAGTTGGCCTTTTGGCCTTGGGCAAGAGGGAGCCAGAGAGGTTTATTCGGAGCACAGGCGTGATGAGATCAGCTGTGCTGTCGGGAACATCCCCCCCAAAAAAAGCAGCAGTAAATGTTACTGAAAGGAGGTGCCTCTCCTGTGGCTAGGTCCCTCTAGCAATGGGACGCCCCAGGGTGGTCTGGGTCATGTGTTTACAAGTCCGATTAAGAGCAGGATCTTGTTGAGAGAGATTTGATCACAGAGAGATTCCTGTGTTAGTCCAGAATTCTGTTCTGCAGGAGATTTTTTCCCCCTAAACAATAGTCGCTCTCCCAGCCGTCCTGGTTGAAGAGGAGCGGTCGGTAGAGTGTAAAAAATACACCCCAAGGACTGGCGTCTCTGCAGGCAGTCACATCTGCCGTGCAGATCAGGGGCCGCCTCAGCTTTGGGGTTTGTCAGAGTGTCAGAATGTGGGAAATGGGAGGTTTACTGCGTGTGCAGTAACAGACACACCATTCAGAAAATCCTTCTGGCATATGTGGTGCGTAAAAGAAATATCCACCGTGGTATGGGGTGTCCTGCTGAGCCCACAAACAGCCCACCGTAAGTATGTAAAGCAGAAGGCATTTAATGTAATCGTCGCTCAGATGATCGAAGAGCCTAGGGAAGCGAATGGGCCCATGAGCAGCCCTGAGCTGAAGCAACAAGCAGGCAACCACGGCCACCCCTAGGTTGGGAGATGAAGGAGGGAGGTAGTGGCTCAGACTCCAGGAGCAGCCGGTGGGGGTGAGGGGGCTGGGGCCATGGGAGGGCACAGCTGCTGCTAGAGATGGGTTGTTGCCGCCCCCACTAGCCTGGGAAACCCCATCTGCAGGAATCAGCCCCTCTGCAAGTTGGAACAGAGAAGAGGAAGGAATGGAATTGAGGGGCCAACGGGCCCAGGACCACAGCTGTATGTCAAGTTTTTGAAATACCAGTTCACACAGGCTAGAGCTCTACTGATGGGGGTGGGAGGGGGAAGAGAGTATCTTGTGACAGTGTGTGCATACACATGCACGTTCCCTGGGGAGCCTGATAAAGTACAGGTTCTGGTCCAGTTGGTCTGGGGTGGGGCCTGGGAGTCCACATTTCTGATAAGCTCCCAGGGGATGCCACCACCACAGCTGCTGGTCTGAGAACCACACCTTGAGAAACCAAGACATTATATGTAAAGAGAAGCCTCACCCAACTCCAGATATGTCTTTGGCTTGTAAGATTCTTTTAAAACTTTTCCTCCAGTCGTTAATTAGCATACTGGAAATTTGGTGTGTATAGATTTGCAATGGCCATCTTAGTTCAGCACTTCCTGCATACATTTGAATTGTTCAGAGTGGGAACTTCTCCCAGCAAACATATTGTTTCATTTGTTTTCCTGACCGTTTTACACAACAAATGACTCTAAATCCACATAGCAAGGACGGAAAAAAGAAAGTGGCGCCTATACAGTGACCTGTACATTACACCTGTACATCAATTCACAGTTAAGAGTTTTATTTACGTACATAAATGTTTTTAAAAAGCCAGTTTTTTGGGTATGAGCATGAAAGTGATTGTGTAGTTGATTTACAGATTTAAACAAAGCATTTCTCCGTTGTGACTTGAAGACTAGTAGAAATTAGGCAAAAGGTTCAAGTTGCATTGCGAAAGTCTTAAAAAAAAAAACTTTATTGCGTTAATAATTTGCATACTATATGATTCACTTTTAAAGTGTACAACTCAGTGCCTTTTATTATATTCACAGATTTTTGCAACCACCGCATATCAATTTTAGAACATTTTCATCAGCTGAAAAAGAAACTTTGTACCCATTAGCCATTGCCCCTTACTTCCCCCCCAACCCCACCAGCCCTAGGCAACCACTGATCTACTCTCTGTCAATCTGGATTTGTCTGTCCTGGCCGTTCTATATGAATGGACTCACAGGGTATGTGCTGTTTTGTGACTAGTTTCTTTCACGTAAACGTCATGTTTTCAGGGTTTATCCATGTTGTAAAACGTATCAGTACTTCATTTTTTTTTTTTTACTGCTGAATGGTATTCCATTGTGTGGATAATAAACCAAACCAAACCTGTTGCAGTTGAGTTGATTCCGACTCATAGCGACCCTACAGGACAGAGTAGAACAGCTCCACAGGGCTTCCAGGGAGCAGCTGGTGGATTCGAACTGCTGACCTTTTGGTTAGCAGGCGAGCTCTTAATCACTGTGCCCCCAGGGCTGTGTGTGGGTAATACTACATTTTATTTATCCATTCATCTTCCACTTTTTGGCTGTTATGAATAATGCCGCCATGAACATTTGTTCACATATCTTTGTGTGGACATACACTTCCATTTCTCTAGGATACGTACCTAGGAGTGGAATTGCTGGGTCATATGGTAACTCTGTGTTTAACCTTTCGAGGAACTGCCAGGCTGTTTTCCAAAGTAGTTGCACCATTTTGCATTCCCACCAGGAATGTATAGGGTTCCAGTTTGTCTGCATCCTCGCCAACACTTGTTATTATCCGTCTTTTTTATCATAGCTGTGCTGGTGGGTGTGAAGGGCCGTAAAGGCTTTTTAATGCTGTTGTAGTATTACGGTGTCCTCGTGTCGGAGGAAGTTGGCTTGGACGCTGCCCTGCTACTTAGGAGACATGTGATCATGGATAAGTTTCTAAACCTCTCTCTCTCTTTTTTAATCCAGAGTGTGTGTATTGGGATGGTTTCCCACTCATCTTGATTCAGGGTGCTTCCAGTGCTGCTCCATCTGAAGGGCATCTTCCCAGAAGCTCTGCTTTTCTTTGTTCGGGCTGGTAGAGGAGAGTGGAGCAGCCAATGCACAAAACTACTGTCTGTGCGTAGTTAGACGCCATGGCATCTTACAGCATCCTAGGCATTTCACACTCGTGCAGTAGGAGTTACAGCTCTGTACCAGGTGCTTCTTCTTGTGTTTTCTCTTCTGGAGAGGGATGAAGGAGATCCTTTGCGAGGGGCACGTTTGTGTGGGGAGGTCGCCACGGCTGGAAGGCCCTAAACATCTCTTAAGACTTGATTTCCTCATCGTAAACAAGGAAAATATTCATTCCTGGGTCGGGTGTCGTAGTTTTCATACTTGCAAAATAGAAATGAAGATAATAGCTTTTATATCCATAAAATACAAATAATGATAACTCATAGAATTAAATGAGGTGATCTATATAAAATAGTTAGCTTAACCAAGAAAACCAAACCCACCACCGTTGAGTTGATTCTGACTCACAGCGACCCTATAGGACAGAGTAGAACTGCCCCATAGAGTTTCCCAGGAGTGCCTGGCGGGTTTGAAGTGCTGACCTCTTGCTTAGCAGCTGTAGCTCTTAATTACTATGCCACCAGGGTTTCCAAGTGCTTGGTATATAGTGAGCATTCAACGAAGGATGGTTTTTGCTATTTTCTGGGTCTCGTTCACTTTTTGTATGCCAAATAGTAACCATCTCCACACGTCTCCTCCCCTGGCCCAGGCTGATCTGAGTGTCTCTATCTCTAGTAGCCAGAAGAACAAATAAAAACAAATATGGCAGAAACTTCATAATGAACATCTTTAAAAACAAAAGTTTTAAAGAAATTTAATTGAATGTTTGTGGAAACAGTATGGGCTAGGTATTATTTTCCTTATTTCATAAATTTAGTTTAGCTCAGCAGATATTTGAGACTTTAATATTGCTAAGTGTGCTAGACCCTGGGGATGCTTTGTTGAACAGTTGTAGTTAGGTGCCATTGAGTTGGCACCTACTCATGGTGACCATATTTATAAGAGAATGAAATGTTGCCTGGTCCTGCACCATCCTTACAGTCGTTACTATGTTGAACCCGCTGTAGCAGCCACTGTGTCAGTCCATCTCATTGAGGGTCTTCCTCTTTTTCAATGACCCTCTACTTTACCAAGCATGATGTCCTTCTCCAGGGACTGGTACCTGCTGATGACATTTCCAAAGTAAGTGATATGAAGTCTTGCCATCCTTGCTTCTAAGGAACATTCTGGCTGTACCTCCTCTAAGACAGATCTGTTTGCCCTTCTGGCAGTCCATAGTGTATTCGGTATTGTTGCCAACACCACAGATGGAATATGTCAGTTCTTCTTCGGTCTTCCTTATTCATTGTTCAGCTTTTGCATGCATATGAGGCGATTGAGAACACCATGGCTCGGGTCAGGAGCACCTTAGTCCTCAAAGTGACATCTTTCCTTTTTAACAATTTAAATAAGTCTTTTGCAGCATATTTGCCCAGTGTGTTTGATTTCTTGACTGCTGCTTCCGTGAGTGTTGACTGTGGATCCAAGTAATATGAAGTCCTTGACAACTTCAGTATTTTCTCCATTTATCATGACGTTATTAGTCCAGTTGTGAGGCTGAAGGCCGTGGTCTTTTACCTTCTTCGGTAAGTGCTTCAAGTCTGCATTATTTCAGGTTGTTAACGCATCTTCCTCTAATCTTGATGCTGCATTTTTCTTCATATGGCCCAGCTTCATGGATTATTCGTTCAGCATATAGATTAAGTACGGTGAAAGGATACAACCCTGTCACACCTTTTCTGATTTTAAACCATGCAGCACCCCCTTGTTCCGTTTGAACGACTGCCTCTTGATCCACGTATAGATTTGGATGAGCGCAGTTAAGTGTTCTGGAATTCCGATTCTTTGCAATGTTATCCGTAATTTGTTATGATCCGCAAAGTCGAATGCCTTTGTGTGGTGGATAAAACACAGGTAAACATCTTTCTGGTATTCTCTGCTTTTGGCCAAGATCCATCTGACATCAGCAGTGATATCTCTCATTCCACATGCTCTTCTGAATCTGGCTTGAACATCTGGCAGTTCCCTGTTGATATACGGCTGCAACCGGTTTTGAATTATCTTCAGCAGAATTTTGGTATCATGTGATGCTAACAATGTTGTTTTGTCATTTATGCATTCTGTTTGATTGCCTTTCCCTGGAATGGGCACGAATATGGGTCTCTTCCAGTCGATTGTCTTCCGAATTTCTTGATGTAGACGGGTAAGCGCTTCCCGTGTTCCAGTGAACAGTAATAACAAAGAACCCGTAGAGCGGATAGTCTAGACAGACGTTCATCAAATCACAGATGTAACGTCGTAACTGTGATGAGTGTTAGGCAGGAGAGGGCCAGATTCTGTGAGAGCGCATAGTAGGTGAACAGGGAGGTTTAGTAAGGGCTTCTTGAGAAAATGACCAAGGTGTGAAAAATGGCAGGGAAGAGAGACTTCTGCTTCTGGTAATGGTGGACTGAGTAGCTCTGACTAGCCCTTCTGCTAAGCACCATCTGCTTGGAGGCACCAGAGAGCTAATAAGGCCATGACGAATTAGGAGACTGGGATCTGGGATATCGAGGTCTGCGGAAGTGAGGATGGCACTTGGGGCTGTCTTTTCTCTTGAGCCATATAGTGATTCTGAAGGGGGAAGCTGAGAGACGGAGCTCTGTGAGGCCATCAGACATACCTTGGTAGGGCTAAGAGCTCAGGTTCTCCCAAAGGGCAGAAAGCCTATGTGAACCCCCTTCATTTGGTTTGGGATCCTGAAAAGCCGCTTCTAAGGACTAAAGATGAACCAGAAGTAGGCCTTCCAGAGGAAGTCATCTCAGTCTCTGAGATTACAGTAACCCCAGAGTACTAGTGTCCCCAGGTCCCTAACAGAAGCGAACATCAACCCTTTCTAGAGGCCCCCAGTTACTGTCGCAAGCTATTTTGTAAACTCAGTGCTCTGCATGCAATAAAAAAGAGACGCACAGGGAGGCAAGGCCACAGGAATTAAAACCAATAGAAACAAGCAGCTATAAAAACGGATCAGCAAGGGCTTCCGATTGTGGACACAGGCTTTAACCCTTTGGTGAGGCAATTATTTGCTGCTTTGAAGTTTTTGTGTTAGTGTGTGTTTTCATTAATGGAAACATGTTGACTCCTTGAGTGTGTCTGAATTTTTGGTAGGTAGTATGGATTTTTTTTTTCTTGCCCCCCTCCCACAAGCCTACTTAAGTGTTGAGTGGTACATATGGAAGCCCTGGGGGCGTAGTGGTTAAGTGCTATGGCTGCTAACCCAAGGGTTGGCAGTTCAGATCTGCCAGGTGCTCCTTGGAAACTCTATGGGGCGGTTCTACTCTGTCCTGTAGGGTCGCTATGAGTCAGAATCTACTCAGTGGCACTGGGGTTTTTTGGGCTTCGATGAAGTACCATTAATTATATCCCAGAGTCCCTACCAGGGTTTATTGGTACATATGTGTAACAAAAATTTTCAAAATTTCTTTATTTCCTACCAAAAATTCAGACATCTCATACAATACCCTGTAAAAACAGTGGTTTGTGATACACACCCATTTTGTGTGTTTCAAACAGTCATAAAGGCCCCTACCTTGCAGTGGCACATGCTGTCAGTGGTATAGGAACTTCCCAATAAACCCCAGTGGCTGAAAAAGTTCACGGTTGCCGTACATACTGCTTGCTCTGTTCGAGGAGATAAAAAACCAAATTGAGAATTTTGGCAAAGACCTAAACCAAACCTGCTGCCGTCAAGTCGGCTCCGACTCATAGCAATCCTATAGGACAGGGTAGAGCTGCCCCACAGGGTTTCCAAGGCTGTAAATCTTTCCAGAAGCAGACTGCCACATCTTTCTCCCACTGAGCAGCTGGTGTGTTCGAGCCATCAGCCTTTTGATTATCAGCCAAGAGCTTTAACCGCTGTGCCACCAGGGCTCCTTGGCAGAGAACTAGAAACTATAAAAAAGAAAAATTTAAAACAGAAAACTGCCGTAATCAAAATTAAGTACTGAAAGAAATGACAGATTAGACACAGCTGAAGAAAAAAAAAATAATAGTGACCCAGAAGTTAGCTCAAAAGAACATACCCACAAGGAGGCCTGGAGACTTAAAAAATGGAAATACTCAAAGACAGGGTAGGAAATAGCAAGGTCTAACTAACTTGTGTTTAATTGGTACCTCAGAAGGAGCAGAGAGAGAATGGTTAAGAAACAATATTTGAAAAGGCAATACATGAGAATTTTCCACAAGTAAAAGACACTATCCACAGACTCGATGGTCCTATGAAGACAAAGAAAACCACACCTAGTCACTCTGTAGTAAAACTGTTGAAAACTATACCCAAAACCAAACCCATTGCCATCAAGTCCGTTCCGACCCATAAAACCGGAGACATATTACCCTCCAAAGAGCAGCAGTTAAATTGATAGCTGTGTTCTTGACAGAAACAGTGGGGACCAGAAGTCATTTGAAATTTAAGTGTGGCAAGAAACTGCCTGCTTCCCCAGTATTCTTTACCTGGCAACAAGATCCCTCAGAAATAAAGTTTAAGTAAAGACAGCTTTAAATAAACACAAATAGAATTATTTGCCAGCAGATCCACTGAGGGAGACACCAGTGGATGCTTTGTAGTTTGTTTTTGTCTGGAGGAAAATTACCACAGGTGAAAGGCTAGAGCTGTAGGAAGGAAAAGAGTAATAAACAAGACGGTATCTACGTGGATAAAGGAGCCCTGGTGGCGCAGTGGTTATGCGCTCGGCCGCTAACCCAGAGGTCGGCCCAGAGGCCAGCCACTCCGCAGAGAAAGATGTGGCAGTCTGCTTCTGTGTAGGTTCCAGGCTTGGAAACCGATGAGGCTTTTCTGCTCGGTGCTGTAGGGTTGCTGAGTCGGAATCGACTTCGATGGCAATGCTCTATCTGTGTGGACAAGACTAAATGATTATAGGCTGTAAAGATTAATTATGTCTTTTGGCTTTAAAATATATATAGAATTGAAATATATGACCACAAAGGCATGTGAGTCAGAAGGGAGGTAAATGGAATAAAACTGTTGCAACGTCCTTGCATTTCCAGGCAGAAGAAAAAAGAACCAGCTCGTATTAAGTCAGGGGTGCATTTTGTAATCTCTGTGGTAGCCCCCATGAGTTGGAATCCACTTGACAAAGTTTTTTTTTTTTTTTTTTTTATGGTAGCCACTAAAATGATTGTGATAGTGTACATGATATCTAAGCTAAGAGAGGAGAAAAATTGCATAACAAGAAATGCTCAATCTGAAAGAAGACAGTCAAGGAGAGGAAAGAAAACACTGAACAAGAGAGTAAATTGAAAGCAAATAGTAGACTTAAATCCCAGTATACCAGTAATTGGAAACCCTGGTGGTGTAGTGGTTAAGAGCTACGGCTGCTAATAACTAAAAGGTTGGCAGTTGAAATCCACCAGGCACTCCTTGGAAACTGTATGGGACAGTTCTACTCTCCTGTAGGGTCGCTATGAGTCAGAATTGACTCGGCAACAGGGTTGGTTTTGGTTTGGGTATATCGGCACTTGCGGTAAATGTAGGTGGACTTTAGTGCCCCAATTAAAAACAGAGATTATCAGACAGGTTAAGAAGACAAAACCCAACTATGCTATTTAAAAGAGACACATTTAAAATATGCAGATATAAAAAGATTGAAGGTAGAAGAAAAAGTACTGTGCAGACACTAACCAAAGGAAAGTTGGTGTAGCTGTTTTAACGTCAGAGTAGGCATTGAGGCAAAATTATTGTTAGAGAAAGATGCGATACTGACAAATGATAAAAGGTTCATTTCATTTCACTAGGAAGATATAATAATTTAAAATTTATATGCGCTTAATGTTGTTGGGTGCCGTTAAGTCGATTTTTGACTCATAGCAACCCATGTGACAGTGTAGAACTGCTCCATACGGTTTTCTAGGCTGTAATCTTAATGGAAGCAGATCACCAGGTCCTTCTCCCGTGGAGCGGCTGGGTGGCCTTGAACTGCAAATCTTTCGGTTAGCACCTAAGTAGTTAACCATTAGGCCACCAGGACTCATTTGCACCTAATACCCAAAACCGAAACCCATTGCTGTCAAGTCGATTCTGACTCATAGCGACCCTATAGGACAGAGTAGAACTGCCCCCTAGAGTTTCCAAGGAGCGCCTGGTGGATTCAAACTGCTGACTTTTGGTTAGCAGCCGTGGCTCTTAACCACTGCGCCATCAGGGTTTCCGTGCATCTAATGCTATAACTTCAATATATAAAACAAAAATAAACACAACTGTAATGGAAATAAACACATCCACAATCATAGTGGGATATTTTAACACACTGCTCCCTTACGACAAGCAGACAAAATTGTAAAAATGTAGATGAATTGAACAACACAAGTCATAAGCTTGGCCTAATGGGTATCTATACAGCATTTTACCCTGTAACTGCAGTATCTAAATTCTTTTCAAATGTACTAGGAATATTGTCACAATTGACCGTATGCTGGTTACAAAAAAGTCTCAACAAAGAGACTTGAAGGACTGAAATTCTACCAAGTACGTTCTCTGATGGCAGTAGAATTAAGCTGGAAATCAATAAAGGGATAGCTAGAAAATCCCCATGTATTTGGAAATTTGGAAATCTATTTGTGAATAACCCATCAAAAATATAAAATATCCAGGACTAAATCTAATAAAAGATTTATACAACAGCTCGGTATCTTAACTCCAAATTTTGGAAACCCTGCTGGCATAGTGGTTAAGTGCTGTGGCTACTAACCAAAGGGTCGGCAGTTCAAATCCACCAGCACTCCTTGGAAACTCTATGGGGCAGTTCTACTCTGTCCTATAGGGTTGCTATGAGTGGGAATAGACTTGATGGCAATGGGTTTTTTTTTTTTTTAATATATGCAGGAAATTATAAAACATTACTGAGTGAGGACAACCCAAGTGAATGGAAGGATATACCAAGGAATCGATTTGAAGGCAATGGGCTTGGTTTTGGTTTTGGCAAGAAGAATGAACAGATCTGTCTTGGAAGAAGTACAGCCTTGATGCTCCTTAGAAGCTAGGATGGTGAGACTTCGTCTCTTCATACTTCGGACATGTTATCAGGAGGGACCAGTTCCTGGAGAAGGACATCATGCTTGGTAAAGTAGAGGGTCAGGGAAAGAGAGGAAGACCCTCAACAAGTTGGATTGACACAGTGGCTGCAACGATGGGCTGAAACACAGCAACGGTTGTGAGGGTGGTGCAGGGCTGGGCAGGGGTTCGTTCGGCTGTACCTGGGGTTGCTGTGAGTTAGAACTGATTCGACAGTGCCTAACGACAACAACATCTCGAATATAAAAAGAACTCATATAAATCAATAAGAAGAGAGCTCCGTAGAAGAATGGACAAGAGGTTCAGCCGGGTACCCCACAAAAGAAGATATCCAAATGGCCCATAAGTGTGAAAAGGCATTCAACCTCATTAACAGAGAATTGCAGATTAAAAGTGCAGAGAGCTTCCAATCCTTATCCACCAGAATGGCTGAATTAAAAAGGCTGATGATACCAAGTGGCACTGAAGATGTGGGGCAGGAAATGCTAATTCACTGTTTATAGGAATGTTAAATTGGTAATACCACTTTTGGAAAACAATTTGGCAGTGTTTATTAAAGTTGAAGACACGTATACCCTGTGAGTCAGCAATTCTACCTCTAAATACATATCTAGAGCAGGAATATTACTAGTGTATTATCTATTTTTTTAAAAAAAAATGAAAGCAAGCCAAATGCCCATCAGTAGTAGAATGGATAAATTATGGTATGGCCTTACAAGAGAATACTACATGTCAGTGAAAACGTACTACTACTGCCTGCAGAACAGGGGTTAATCCCAGCACTAGTGCAGAGCCGAAGAAGCCAGACATGAAAGGATGCGTTCTGTATGGTTCCATTTATATGATGTTCAGAATAGACAGGACCATGCTGAGGTGTTTAGGCTTGCCTACTTGGTGTTTAAGCTTGCATGTAAGGAAGCAATGACTGGAGTAGCTCAGATGGTGGGAAGAGAGGGGTAGTGATTGGATGGGCCACGAGAGGGGCTTTCGGAGTGAGTGCTAGTAGTGTTCTGTTTCTTGACCTAGGGAGTGGTTAATTGGGTTGTCTGTCTTTTTTTTTTTTTAATTGTGTATTTGTGTTTTGTGCATATTTTGCATGTGTGGTATGTCACAACAAAAACGAAAATGTATTTTTTTAAAGGATGAAAAAAGGAATGAGGAGGAAGTAGCTGATCAAAGAGGTATGCAAAAGCCCTGTGGCAGGAGGGAGTGTGGGGAAATCAAGGGACTGAAAGAAGGGGGATGTGGTTAAAGTGAGCAAGAGTCGAGGAGAACTTGATTGTGAGATGAGGCTGGAGAGTTGGGCAGGAGGTTGCCTTCGGGAACTCTGTATTTTTAGACCCCCAGAATAGAGCAATATTACTGCTTTAAGATTTTAGGAAGGAGTGTGACATAATCAGATCTAGATTTTGAAAAAAATCACTGTGCTTGTGTTGTGGTTGCCTGAGTGGATGCTGGCAGACCAGTTAGGCGACCAGTAGTGCCTCAAGGGATACTGGTGGCTAGGGCTGGGATTGTGGTGGTGGTGTTGCAGAGATTTAGTTGGCTTTGACAGGTACTCAGAAGGTGACATCGTTCGAACTTGGTGGTGGTTTGGCATAGGTATTGGGGAAGAGGGAGGCTTTGGTCTGTATGACTAGCTGGGTGATGGAGGGCTTCTGTGAGATGGGAGCTGTGGTCTGTATGAGTAGCCGGGTGATGGAGGTCTTCTGTGAGATGGATCTGTGGCCTGTATGATTAGCTGGGTGATGGAGGTCTTCTGTGAGATGGAACTGTGGTCTGTATGACTAGCTGAGGGATGGAGGGCTTGTGTGAGATGGAAGCTGTGGTCTGCATGACTGGCCGGGTGATGGAGCTCTTCTGTGAGATAGGAACTGTGGTCTGTATGAGTAGCTGGGTGATGGAGGGCTTCCATGAGATGGGAGCTGTGGGAGAAGGCTGGCTGGGGAGGGAGGTCTGAGGCTCAGATGATGCCCTCCCTTACCTCTGCTGTGTGCCCTCCTGGATCCTGTTACTCTTCACCCACTGGCTGTACTGATGGGGGGAAGTACCCCTAACTACCTCAGCAAGCAAATGGACTTCAAGCAGTTAGAGGGCTGCCCAGGAGTCACTAGCTAGCCAGTCTCACTGGCTACACCCACGTCTCCTACTGCTTTCTCTTCCCACTGTCTTCTTTGTGGCCCCCAAACAGCCAGGCACAGAGGTGAGCATCATGGGAGTGGTCGATCTGAGCCCAAGAATGAGAGCAGCTGACAGTAGAAGGGGCTTGTCTGAATCTGGGGCCCGTGGCTTTTAGGCAGTGGGCAGAGGAGGAAGTAAGAGAGCAGGAAGAGGGCCTTCCCCCAGGGTGAGGGTGGAGAGGGAGGGATGGGGGCTGCAGAGAAGCCGAGGTAGACCAAGGCTACTGTTAACTGTGTCTTTCGTATTTCCTTCCCAACTATTTTTCTGTATATGTTTAGTTTAGTTGAACCTATATGTTAAGTTTTTACTTTAATGTTATAGGCATTTCCCTAGGTTATTAAAATTACTTTGTTCTTACTCTTTTTCATGGTTGCACCATATTTTCTGTGAAGAACATCGTTGCAAACAAAGCACTTAGCCAGATTTTTTTTTAATTAATTTTTTATTAAGCTTCAAGTGAACATTTACCATTCCAATCAGTCTGTCACATGTAAGTTTACATGCATCTTACTCCCTTCTCCCACTTGCTCTCCCCCTATTGAGTCAGCCCTTTCAGTCTCTCGTTTCGTGCCAATTTTGCCATCTTCCCTCTCTCTCTATCTTCCCATAGCCAGATTTTTTATTATGAAAAATTTCAAAAAGAAATCGTATTACAAGTGTACACCTGTATATTACTACCGAGATTCAACAATGTTAACATGTTGCCATATGTGTTTTATCTATAGGTATTCCATTATACATAAATAATGTTGCTAAACCTTTTGAAAATAATTTGTAGACATTGTGACAGCTTACCCCTAAATGCCTTAACATGCATGTCACAAGATGAAGGACACAGTCCTCCAGACTATCAAGTCTGTCCAACACTCCAGATGCTACCCGCGAGCTTGGCTACAGGTTTGGGGATTTCCCACTACCCCCTCAGAATTCCATCCTCACTTCCGATCTGCTGGCTCTTGCTACTCCCTTGGGTTGGATAATAAGACAGAATGACCCACAGAACTCAGGAAAGTGTTATACTTATGCTTACAGTTTTATTATAGCAAAAAGGATACAACTGAAGACATGCATGTAGGGCAAGGTCTGGGAGGACCTTTAATGGGTGGCTTCCATGTCACAAAAAAGGAATGTATCGTCCTCCCAAGCACTAATGTCTTCCACCAACTAGGAAGCTCATGAAGATTCAGTGCCCAGAGCTTTTATACTGGGATCTCATTATACAGGCGTGATTGATTGAGTCATTGCTCGTGTGGTTGGATTCAATCTCCAGCCCCGCTCTCTTGAGGTCCCTTGGTACACTGTGATGGCTCTCGTTTCGCCAGCCCCCACCAGGAGTCACCTCATTAGCATAATCTGTCAGATATATGTGATCTGGAGCCTCTCCATGAATAAAAAAGACTCCTATCACTGGGGAAATTCCAAGGGTCTAGAGATTGTGGTGTAGCTATGGCTACTAGGCAGTTTGCAACCACCAGGTTCTCCTTGGAAACCCTATGGGGCAGTTCTCCTCTGTCCTATAGGTTCACTAGGTATTGGAAATAAACTTGATGCCAACGGGTTTAGTTTGTTTTTTTAGAGATTACCTGGCACAGTGATTAAGCCTCAGGCTGCTAACTAAAAGGTCGATAGTTCGAATCTATTAGCTGCTCCATGGAAATTCTGTGGGACAGTTCTACTGTGTCCTAAACGGTTGCTATGAGTCAGAATCAACTTGATGGCAATGGGTTTGCTTTGCTTTTTTTAAAGATTACCGAAGGTGCCCTGGTGGTGCAGTGGTTAAGTGCTTGGCTGCTCACTGAAAGGTTAGCAGTTTTGAGCCCACCAGCTCAAAAGAGAGAAGTCTGCTTCCGTAAAGATTATAGCCTTGGAAACCTTATATAGGGTTGCTATGAGTCAGAATCGACTCAATGGCAGTGGGTTTAGGTTTAGAGATTACCTCCCAGGAACCAACTCCAAAGACCAAATTCTTTGGTAAAGTTAATTGTACAGGTAGTCCCCGACTTGGTGACAGAGTTCCTTTCCGAAGACTCCGTCATAAGTTGGTTCTGATGTAATTCGAATACCTCAATTTTTTTTCATTGTTATTACCTTTAATTATCGGTGTCTTTATAAATCTGATCTTTGCCTTTGGGGGTTGGCATGAGAATAATAACATCAGCAAATTACATGCTGCAGTGTTGTATGTAGTATTTATTACTAAAGATAAGATGTGTCTTTGTTAAAAAAGGGTGGTTGTAACTGCGGTCCACCATAACTTGAATGTGTCATAAGTCGGGGAGCACCTGTAAACGCCACCATTGTATTTGGTTGTTGTATGTCTTTAGTTTCCGAATTTAGAGCAGCTGCCTCCACCAGTCTTTTTTTCCTTATGTTTTGTTTTTTCATTCATCTTTTCTTACTGCAGACACATGCACCTGGTGGCGCAATGGTTAAACAAATGCTCAGCTGCTAGCTCAGTGGGCAGTGGTTCAAACCCACCAGCTGCCTGATGGGAGAAAAGACCTGCCAATTGGCTCCCATAAAAATTATAGCCTAGGAAACCCTAGGGGACAGTTCTGCTGTGTCATATAGGGTTGCTATGAGCTGGAATCCACTCAGCGGCACACAACAGCAACAAATGTCTATATATAACAAAAATTGCCATCTAAGTGTATGTTAATTATATTCACAATGTTGTACAACTGTCACCCCTGTTTGTTTGATGAAAAATCCACTGTTTGATGGAAAATTTTTCATCACCCCAAACAGAAACTCTCAATCATTGAGCGTTAACTCCAGCCTGTGGAAACCACTAAATCTACTTTCTGTTGCTGTGTATTTGCTCATTCTAGATATTTCCTATAAGTGGGATCATACAGTATTTGTCCCTTTTTGTGTGTGACTTAATGCACTCAACACGATGTTTTTATGGTTCATGTCGTAGCCTGAAGCAAAGCTTCCTTTCTCTTACGGCTGAATAATACTCCATTGTATGGGTAGAGCACGTTTTGTTTATCCATTCACCTGTCGGTGGACACTTGGGTTGTTTCCACCTTTTGACTCTTGTGCATAGTGCTGGAGTGAACATTGGTGTACAAGTGACACTGACTTTTTGAAGACATTAGGCACTTGTCTCGTAAAACCTCTCTCTGGTTTTGTCTGATTGTTTCCTCCTGGCTTCTCTTACATTGTTCTGTGTCCTGCAGACTGGAAGTGAGGTCTGGAAGGCTTGATTGTATTCACGTTGAACGTTTTGGGCAGATGTCCTAGATGCAGAGTGCTCTGCGCTTGGTGCTGGATCTCATCACGAGGCGTGTCATGCCAGCCTGTCCCCTGCTGTGTCATTGCCTGGCTAACGTGGAGAGCTTCTCTTCTTCCCCTCAGAAATGTGGATGCCCCTTTGCAATGAGGAAGTCATCTGTGAGGTAATTCTCGGGTACCCTGCAAATGCCCTTTTCCTCAGCAGCCTTTTACCAAATGGCTTTCAGCATTCAAAGGTGATGCTTGCCTGAATCCTTTTTATATTGGGCTTTACAGAATGGTGATTTTTCTCCTCATTCCTTCCACGTTGATTTCTTGGTCTTCTTCTGTAAAGATGTTTTCTGGCTTCAGGTGGGGAAGAACTACGATTCCTTCTAGAAAGGCCAGGTAATTGCTGGATTCCTTGAGCTTAATTACCAAATTTTAAAGTAAGGATTTGGTGCAGTAGTTATCTCACGGTGGGAAATGTTTTCTCTCTCAAATTACTGTGGATCCATGGCTGTGTTCATTCAGTGTTTTCGTTTGGGTTACAGTCATTCTCTTTGGTGTTCCAGTTGTCCCCATTTTGCCAGGAGAGCCACATTAAGCTGGCTCCTGGACTGAAGGGCTTCTTTGCTGTGCTGACACCTGTCTTTAAGTCTTGAGGATGGAGCCCAGGGCTGGGCCTGGGTCAGAGAGGACCATGAGTGTGACTGGGGTGGCCGACGTGGTGTGGGCATGTCGCCCTTCGTACCCTGTGCCTGGGCCAGGCTGTGCCCGATGATTTCAGCGCGTCAGATATTTGCTTTGCTTTTTCAGGCTTGGTCAGGTTGAGGGTCATAGGAGCCTCTTAGAATGGGTTGGTAGTGTCCCACTGGGAAAGCTTTTGTCTTCTCTGCATGGATTTTGTTTTCCCTTTGGGCAGTTCTACCGTGCAGGTTAGAGAGACTGTCCTCTCGCACTCGGCCCCTCGCTCTTGTAAGCGTTTTCTTCTCCGCTTTATCTACCACTTCCTGTGAGCCTCTCAGTTCCGTCTTCTCCTCCACAGGGACCTTTTCTGGACTGTACGTGATCCCTTTTGCCCCTTCCAGAGTGGATTTTAATTCTGCTCCAGTGTGCTTTCTGTCTTTTTTTTTTTGCTTCCTTTTCTAATCTTGGCCGGGGTCTGAGCTTGTTGTCTTTTAATTTCATTCTGTTTTCATTTTGGTACTCCCTGTCTGTCCTTTAAAAAAAAAGTATTAATTTAATTTTTTTGATAGAGATAGTGTCTTCCTGTATCTTACAGAGAACAAGGAGCACATATTTTCTAAAATGGTCTTCAGTTTGCTGTAATAATTCACATTGGACCTATCGACTTCATGGCCTGCCACTCACCCCCACCCCTCTTTTTGTTTTGATTTATTGACCCTCAAATGGTGTTTGCCCATCAGCGGGTTTTACACTGCCTGTAGCTGTGGGTATGGGCACTGGGAGCCGGAAGGGCCACCAGGCAGGTCCAGGGCTGTGTCTCCCACCCTCTCTGATTCCTGTGCTGGGTGGGCAGGCGGGCGGGCAGTGGCCTCGTCTCCTGGTGTCCTTCTCTGTAGCCCGTGTGTCCCTAAGTAGCGGGGTGTGTCGGGATCATGTGCCGCCTACTTCTGGCTGGCAGTCTGCGTCTGGGTCGTGTCTGGGTCGTGGTGATTGTGCTTTGGCCAGCTCTCTTGGCCTTTGGCACGGGGTCCACTGTCATCCCAACAGAACGGTGCTGTGTCGTGTGGGAAGATGGAAGAGGGCCAGGCTTCCGCCTAGAGCCGGCCTCTCAAGCTCTCTGCCCCCCAATATTAAAAACATGCTCATGGGTTTGTCGGGGTTGCTTGGTGATGGCGACCATTTGGGATTGGTGTCAGCAGAGCTCACAGAGTGATTTTAGTAGAGCGTTCTTTATGGGTGGTCAAGGAGGGCACAATGGTTAAGTAGTCAGTTGCTAACTGAAAGATCAGCGGTTCAAACCCACGCAGCAGCTCCACAGGAGAAAGACCTGGTGATCAGCTTCTGTAAAGATTAAAAAACCAAAACAAACCCATTGCTGTTGAGTCGATTCTGACTCCACTACGGGACAGAGCAGAAGTGCCACCATAGGGTTTCCAAGGCTGTAATCTTAACGGAAGCAGCCTGCCACATCTTTCTGCCATGGAACGGTGGTGGTTTTGAGCCACCGACCTTTTGTTTAGCAGCCAAGCTCTTTAACCACTATGCCAGCAGGGCTCCTGGAAAACCCTGTTGGGCAGTTCTGCCCTGTCAAATGGGTCAGAATCGATCCAGTGGCACCTAACAACAACAACAGGCGGTATTTACATATAAAAAGTAAAAAGGCAATAGCTGCATTTCAGAACTTTTACTGTCATTGAATTCCTTGATGTTTTACAGTTGAGAGAATGCACTTGGCTCCATTCTTCTCATAGGTGGGGAAAGTTTGGAATAATAACGATCTCACTAAACTCAGTCCCATCTGAGGGTCTCTCTGTTGGAACTCTTTGGTAAAGATGGACCAACGCTCAGAAGCTGGGCAGAAGGGAAGTCTGGGAAATGGCCTGCTGTCTCCTTTCTGTGTGGTGGCTGTAAGAGGGCAGGGAGAACCCAGGTTTGTCAGGACTGAGATCTGAGCATAATTTTGTGTTATCTTTTTGGTGGATGTCATTTCGTATGAACTTGAATCTTGCCGTATACAGACACCCTTTGGTGTGTACTGCAGGTTCTCCACTCTCTGGCACCACAAGTGGGGATAACCATTTGGAAAGGCGTTTGGTGATGTGTGTGAAAAAACTCTAAGAAAATGTACACTCCGACCCAGTAATTTCACCAGTGGGACCCTGTCCTAGGGAAAGAATCTTAAATATGGGGGGGGAGGGGGGAAGCTTAACGGACCATATGTTTATTACACCTTTAATTATAAGAAGTTGGAAACATCTCAGTGTCAAGTCCAGGTTTAACTCCCCAGATCTCGAGTTTAAACCCCTTGATGAGTGAGTGATAATGGCTGACAGGTACTGAGTGCCAGTCCTGTGCCATGCTAGATCAGAATAGATCAGATATAAGGAGCCAGATAAACAGAAGGGCATGACTCGTGAAAACCTAGGATCTCAGATTCATAGTCTCCTAATAAATGTATACGTTACACGAACATCTTAGTTCTGTTCCCCTTTGTTTAAGTCACTTTTAACTCTTGTGTTGAAGATAAATCTAAACTTATCTAAGGAGAAGGTTCAAGGTCTTGATGTAGGTACAAATAAGATGTATTTGGCCTGACATTTGATATATGGAATTGTCAGTTTCTTAGATACGTCCATAATAATGCCACCGTCCTTAAGCATTTGAATAAGTAAAATAGAAATAGGGTATAGAGAAATAAAACACAAATTAAAAGCAGACCAACTCGCAATATATGGTAGTTTGGAGAAGGTTACTAGGTGGTCTGTATATATGACCCTACTTTTTTGTTTTACTTACACATTTGAAAACAGATTGGAAGGATATTATCTCAAAATGTTGATAGTAGGTGTGAGCAGTGGCTGGATTCTGCCTGTTCTTGAATAAATAAAAAGAAACCTTCCCACGAGTCTGCCTTGAGTTGGCCTGTTTACCATAGGACTTCATTTCTACCTCATATCTGAAAATGAATAAAAACAGCTGGTTGAGCATTCACCCTGGGTGTTGGTAGTTGCCGTGGAATCGGTTCTGACTCACGGTGACTCCATGTGTACGGAGGAGATCTGTGCGCCATAGGATTTTCAAGGCTGTGACCTTTCAGAAGCAGATCGCCAGGCCTGTGTTCCGAGACACCTCTGAATGTGCCACCCAGGGATTCAGGAAGAGGGATTTGAATAATGATGGCTAAAATAATGCTTTGGAGCCCTAGTGGCGTCGTGGTTAAGAACTCAGCTGCTAACCAAAAGGTTGGCAGTTGAAACCCACCAGCCGCTCCTTGGAAACCCTATGGGGCAGTCCTACTCTGTCCTGTAAGGTAGCTATGAGTTGGAATCGACTCAACAGCAGTGGGTTTGGGTTTTATAGTAATGCTTTAGGAGTCCCTGAGTGGAGCAAACGGCTAAGCACTTGACTACTAGCTGAAAGGTCGGCCAGTTGGACCTACCCAGAGCACTTCTAAAGAAAGGCCTGGTGATTTGCTTCTGAAAGGTCACAGCTGTTGAAAACCCTATGGAGCAGTTCTACCAAGTGGAGAGGAGTTGAATCAGTCACCCCATTTAAACAGTTATCAGCCTGTGTCCTTGTTTCATCTGTCCCATCTCCTCCCTTGACTTTTTTTTTCTGAATAATCTTAAAACAAATTCTTATGGTTCTTTTTAAAAGTATCCCTCTACTAGAGTGCAATTTCCTGAAACGTCAAGGGTCCCTCCCTCTCTTTCATAACCATACTCTCGGCAATGCTTGCCACGAAAGTGTTGGGTAAATATTTGTAGAAACAAAGAGTGAATTTCATTCCACAGGTCGGCCGGGAGATGGACTTTATTCTGTAGGTCCCATAGAAGCCGACCGTATCTGTGTAGGGTGTGTTTTAAGCCAATCATATCTGAGATATTAAAGCAGCAGATTAGGCACAGAAGCAAGGAAGGACAGATGGAGGAAGACCGATGCCACGTGGAGGTCTCCCAGGAATACCCAGAAACTGAGACAAGGACCTTTCTCCAGAGTGGTCAGAGAGCCTTTCCCTGGAGCCGGCACCCCGAATTTGGACTTCTAGCCTCTTGAAACTGTGAGAAAATAAATTTCTGTTCTTTAAAGCCACCTGCTTTTGGTACTTCTGTTACAGCAGCATCAAGAAAGAATTGACACTAATTAGAACTATAGTCTTAGCTTGTAAGAACGGAAGAAAATAATGGAAAGTAAATCTTGCCCAAACATGAAACATTTTCCCCATTTGCTATGGAAGTGTGGAGAGAGTTGAAAACAGACAGGCTTGGGTTGTCATCCCGTATCTGTCCCTTCCCTGTGGCTGTATATGTCCTCTTGGGCCTCAGTCTCTTCCTACGGAAAAGGGGATAATATCTGTTCCCAGGGTGGTGAGGATTAGATGAGATGGAAGCTCCTGATGCGTAGGAGACCTCCAAAGCGTTGGTTCTCCTTGCCTCTGTGAAATGGGAACGTTAACAGTGCCCCAGGGCTTCTGAGATAGGGCCCGGAGTCACACTGAGAGGTGCTGAGGCACAGAGACAGGAGACCCTGTTATTTGAAGGAGGTCCTGTCCGGTGTGGCTCCTTGTCAGTGAAGATGTACCCAGGTGAGGAGGGAGGAAGAGCGTTTATTGCAGGCAAGGAGCAAGGAGGTGTATACTTCAAATCAAGCTCCCTGAACAAAGGGAGGCAGAACCTTTTATACCGTCCTTCACAACATAGGTTGTCATGACATACAGGTGCAGTAAGACAAATTGCATTTTTTTCCCGTAGCATGTACAGAAAATGGCTGGCAAGTCCCGCCCTGGGTGGAGATCTTAATATTCAATTATGTCTTTTTTTTTTAATTAAGTGAAAGTTTACAAATCAAGTCAGTCTCTTACACAAAAACTTATATACACCTTGCTACATACTCGCAGTTACTTTCCCCCAGTGAGACAGCCCGCTCCTTCCTTCCTTCCACTCTCTCTTTTCTTGTCCATTTTGCCAGCTTCTAACCCCCTCTACCCTCTCATCTCCCCTCCAGACAGGAGATGCTAACATAGTCTCGAGTGTCCACCTGATCCAAGAAGCTCACTCCTCACCAGCATCCCTCTCCAACCCATTGTCCACTCCAATCCATGTCTGAAGAGTTGGCTTTGGGAATGGTTCCTGTCCTGGGCCAAGAGAAGGTCTGGGGGCCATGACCACTGGGGTCCTTCTAGTCTCAGTCAGACCATTAAGTCTAGTCTTTTTATGAGAATTTGGGGTCTGCATCCCATTGCTCTCCTGGTCCCTCAGGGGTTCTCTGTTGTGTTCCCTGTCAGGGCAGTCATTGATTGTAGCTGGGCACCATCTAGTTCTTCTGGTCTCAGGATGATGTAGCCTCTGGTTTATGAGGCCCTTTCTGTCTCTTGGGCTCGTAATTACCTTGTGTCCTTGGTGTTCTTCATTCTCCCGTGATCCATGTGGGTTGAGACTCATTGATACATCTTAGATGGCCGCTTGCTAGTGTTTAAGACCCCAGACGGCACTCTTCAAAGTGGGATGCAGAATGTTTTCTTAATAGATTTTATTATGCCAGTTGACTTAGATGTCGCCTGAAACCATGGTCCCCAAACCCCTGCCCCTGCTGTGCTGGCCTTCAACGCATTCAGTTTATTAAGGAAACTTCTTTGCTTTTGATTTAGTCCCGTTGTGCTGACCTCCCCTGTATTGTGTGCTGCCTTTCCCTTCACCTAAAGTAGTTCTTATCTACTATGTAATTAGTGAATACCCCTCTCCCACCCTCCCTCCCTGCTCTCGCAACCACAAAAGAGTGTTTTCTTCTCAGTTTAAACTGTTTCTCAGATTCTTATAATAGTGGTCTTATACAATATTTGTCCTTTTGCAGCTGACTGATTTCACTCAGCATAATGCCTTCCAGGTTCCTCCATGTTATGAAATGTTTCACAGATTCATCACTGTTCTTTATCGATGTGTAGTATTCCATTGTGTGAATATGCCATAATTTATTTATCCATTCATCTGGTGATGGGCACCTTGCTTGCTTCCATCTTTTTGCTGTTGTAAACAGTGCTGCAGTAAACATGGGTGTGCATATATCTGTTTGCATAAAGGGTCTTATTTCTCTAGGATGTAGTCCAAGGAGTGGGATTGCTGGATCGCATGGTAGTTCTATTTCTAGCTTTTTAAAGAAGCGCCAAATCAATTTCCAAAGTGGTTGTACCATTTTACATTCCCACCAGCAGTGTATAAGTGTTTCAATCTCTCCAACATTTACTGTTTTGTGGTTTTGGGATTAATGCCAGCCTTTTTGGAGTGAGATGAAATCTCATTGTAGTTTTGATTTGCATTTCTCTGATGGCTAATGATCGTGAACATTTCTTATGTATCTGTTAGCTACTTGAATGTCTTCTTTAGTGAAGTGTCTGTTCATATCTTTTGCCCATTTTTTAATTGGGTTATTTATCTTTTCGTAGATTTTAGAGATCAGGCGCTGATCGGAAATGTCATAGCTAAAAACTTTTTTCCAGTCGGTAGGTAATCTTTTTACTCTTTTGGTGAAGTCTTTGGATGAGCATAGCTGTTTGATTTTTAAGAGCTCCCAGTTACCTGATTTTTCTTCTGCATTGTTAGTAATGTTTTGTATACTGTTTATGCCATGTATTAGGGCTCCTAAGTGTTCCTATTTTTTCTTCCATGATCTTTATCGTTTTAGATTTTATATTTAGGTATTGGATGCATTTTGAGCTTGTCTTTGTGCATGGAGTGAGGTATGGGTCTTGTTTCATTTTTTTGCAGATGGATATCCAGTTATGCCAGCACCATTTGTTAAAAAGACTGTCTTTTCCCCATTTCACGGTTTTGGGGCCTTTATTAAGTATCAACTGCTCGTATGTGGATGGATTTATGTCTTGATTCTCAATTCTGTTCCATTGGTCTATGTATCTGTTGTTGTACCAGTACCAGGCTGTTTTGACTACTGTGTTAGTATAATAGGTTCTAAAATCAGGTAAAGTAAGGCCTCCCACTTTGTTCTTCTTTTTCAGTAATGCTTTAATTATCTGGGGCCTCTTTCCATTCCGTATGAAGTTGGTGATTGATTTCTCCACCTCGTTAAAAAAATGCCCTTGGAATTTGGATTGGAATTGCATTAAATCTGTAGATCGCTTTTGGTAGAATAGACGTTTTTATAATGTTAAGTCTTTATATCCATGAGCAAGGTATGTTTTTCCACTTATGTAGGTCTCTTTTGGTTTCTTGCAGAAGCGCTTTGTAGTTTTCTTTATATAAGTCTTTTACATCTCTGGTAAGATTTATTCCTAAGTATTTTATCTTCTTGGGGGCTAGTGTAAATGGTATTGATTTGGTGATTTCCTCTTCGATGTTCTTTTTTTTGGAGTAGAGGAATCCAACTGATTTTTCTGTGTTTATCTTGTATCCCGATACTCTGCTGAACTCTTCTATTAGTTTCAGTAGTTTTCTTGAGGATTTCTTAGGGTTTTCTGTGTATAAGATCATGCCGTCTGCAGATAGAGATACTTTTACTTCTTCCTTGCCAATCTGGATGCCCTTTATTTCTTTATCTAGCCTAATTGCTCTGGCTAGGACCTCCAGCACAGTGTTGAATAAGAGTGGTGATAAAGGGCATCCTTGTCTGGTTCTCGATCTCAGATCTCAAGGGAGGTGCTTTCAGGCCGTCTGCATTTAGGATTACCTTGGCTATTGGCTTTGTATAAATGCTGTTTATTATGCTGAGGAATTTTCCTTCTATTCCTATTTTGCTGAGAGTTTTTATCATGAATGGGTGTTGAACTTTGTTAAATGCCTTTTCTGCATCAATTGATAAGATCATGTGATTCTTTTGTTTTATTAATATGATGGATTACATTAATTGTTTTTCTAATGTTGAACCATCCCTGCATATCTGGTATGAATCCCACTTGGTCATGGTGAATTATCTTTTTGGTATTTTGTTGATTCTGTTGGCTAGAATTTTGTTGAGGATTTTTCATCTGTGTTCATGAGGGGTATAGGTCTATAATTTTCTTTTTTTGTGGTGTCTTTACCAGGTTTTGGTGTCAGGGATGTGCTGGCTTCATAGAATGAGTTTGGGAGTATTATGTCCATTTCTGTGCTCTGAAATACCTTTAGTAGTAGTGATGTTAACTCTTCTTTGAAAGTTTGGTAGAGCTCTGCAGTGAAGCCGTCTGGGCCAGGGCTTTTTTTTGTTGGGAGTTTGATTACCTTTTCAATCTCTTCTTTTGTTGTGGGTCTATTTAGTTGTTCTACCTCTGTTTGTGGTAGTTTAGGTAGGTAGTGTGTTTCTAGGAATTCATCCATTTCTTCTAGGTTTTCAAATTTGTTAGAGTACAGTTTTTCATAGTAATCTGATATGATTCTTTTAATTTCAGCTGGGTCTGTTGTAATATCGCCCATCTCATTTCTTATTCAGGTTTTTTGCTTCCTCTCCTATTTTTCATTTGTCAGTTTGGCCAGTGGTTTATCAATTTTGTTGGTATTTTTCAAAGAACCAACTTTTGGTTTTGTTAATTCTTTCAATTGTTTTTCTGTTTTCTATTTCATTTAGTTCAGCTCTAATTTTTATTATTTGTTTTCTTCTGGTGCCTGAGGGTTTCTTTTGTTGCTCTCTATTTGTTGCAGTTGTAGGGATAATTCTTTTATTTTGGCCCTTTCTTCTTTTTGCATGTGTGCATTTATTGATATAAATTTATCTCTGAGCACTGCTTTTGCTGTGACCCAAAGGTTCTGATAGGAAGTGTTTTCGTCCTCATTGGATTCTATAAATTTCTTTATTCCATCCTTAATGTCTTCTGTAATCCAGTCTTTTTTGGGCAGGGTATTGTTCAGTTTCCAAGTGTTTGATTTCTTTGCCCTGCTTTTTCTGTTATTGATTTCCACTTATGGCCTTACGGTCAGAGAAGATGCTTTATAATGCTTGAATGTTTTGGATTTTACTAACGCTTGCTTTATGACCTAATATGTGGTCTATTCTAGAGAATGTTCCATGTGCACTAGAAAAGAAAGTATAGTTGGTTGCTGTTGGGTGGAGTGTTCTGTATATGTCTGCGAGGTCAAGTTGGTTGACTGGCATTTAGATCTTCCGTGTCTATTGTGCATTTAGATCTTCCAAGTCTATTGTGTCAGAAATTAATATTGCCACTCCTGCTCTTTTAATTGTTTTTTGCTTGATATAGTTTTCTTCCATCCTTTGAGTTTTAGTTTGTTTGTGTTGTTAAGTCTAAGGCGTGTGTCTTGTAGGCAGCATATAGACGGATCGTGTTTTTTCATCCATTCTGCCACTCTTTGTCTCTTTATTGGTGCATTTAGCCCGTTTACATTCAAGGCAATTACGGATAGGTATGAATTTAGTGCTATCATTTTGATGTCTTTTTTTGTGTGTTGTTGACAGTTTCTTTTTCCCACTTAATTTTATGTGCTGAGCAGATTATCTTTATATATTGTCCTGTCTCGTATTCTTTGTCGTTGATTTTGTTTCTGCTGAGTCTATTTTTTTCTTGTATGTTATTTCATATGTAGGATAGTTTGTCTCTTTTGTGGTTACCTTATTATTTACCCCTATTTTTCTAAGTTTAAACCTAACTTTTCTTTGTATCGCTGTATCTTCCTCTCCAAATGGAAGATTTATGATTACATTTCTTAGTGCCTCTTTATTGTTTTAATGTTGTCTTCTTTTACGTAATAACATTGCCATTACCCTGTTTTGAGTGTTTTTTTAATCTTGATTTACTTTTTTGATTTTTGTGTCTGGGTTGACTTCTCATTGCTCTGCCCAGTGTTCTAGTCTTGGGTTGATATATTACTGATTTTGTAACCAAAGAATTCCCTTTAGTAGTTCTTGCAGTTTGGGTTTTTTCGAATTCCCTAAACTTCTGTTTATCTGGAAAAGTCCTAATTTCACCTTCATATTTAAGAGACAGTTTTGCTGGATATATGATTCTTGACAGGCAATTTTTTTCCTTCAATTTTTTAAATAAGTCATCCCATTGCCTTCTTGCCTGCATGGTTCCTGCTGATTAGTCCGATTTTATTCTCATTGACTCTCCTTTGTAGGTGACTCTTAGTTTATCCCTTGCTGCTCTTAAAATTCTCTCTTTATCTTTGGTTTTGCCAAGTTTGATTATAGTATGTCTTGGTGACTTTGTTTTAACATCTACCTTATGTGGAGTTCAGTGAGCATCTTGGGTAAATATCTTCTCATCTTTTATGATATTGGGAAAGTTTTCTGCCAGCAAACCTTCAACAGTTCTCTCTGTATTTTCTGTTATCCCTCCCTGTTCTGGTACTCCAATCACTTGTAGGTTATTTCTCTTGATAGAGTCCCACATGATTCTTAAGGTTTTTTTGTTTTTTTAGATCCTTTTATCTGGTTTTTCTTCAAATATATTAGTGCTGAGTGCTTTATCTTCAAGTTCAGAAATTCTGCCTTCCGCTTGCACAAATCTGCTTCTCTTTCTATTGAGTTGTCTCATTCTGTAATTTTATCGTTAATCTTCTGAATTTGTGATTGCTGTCTGTCTATGGATTTTTCCAGCTTATTAAGCTTTTCATTATGTTCCTGAATAATCTTTTTAATTTCTTCAGTTGCTTTATCTGTGTGTTCCTTGGCTTGTTCTGCGTATTGCCTCATTTCCTTCCTGAGGTCTTGAAGGGTTCTATATATTAATCTTTTGTATTCTGCCTCTGGTAATTCCAGGAATGCACTTCCATCTAGAAGATCCCTGGATTCTTTGTTTTGAGAGCTTGTTGAGGCGATCATGGTCTGTTTCTTCATATGACTTGATATTGATTGTTGTCTCTGAGCCATGTTTAAGTTAGTGTATTAGTTTATTTCATGTTTGCTTACTGTGTCGTAGCTTCTTGCTTTGTTTTGTTTTGATATGCCCAAATGGGTTGCTTGAGTGAGCTAGCTTGATTATTTTCACCTTTGGAGCTCTGACGTCCTGTCCCCAGATGGCTAGAGCTGTTATCATGTATATCAGTCTAGGGGTCCATTCACTTTTCTTGTATGAATTCAGCTCAGGTGTCAAGGTAGCTGGTCATCAAGTGTGTGGTATAGGCTGTGTCCTACAGTCTTAGAGGTGCAGGGGTGATTGGTGTAGGTACTGGTATCTGGTTGCAGCTGGGGGTCACACTCTGAACAAGGCAGGGGGCTGAGAATCATCCCCCACGTGTCTCTGAGGACAGCGTGTCCCAGTTCTCTAGACTGTACAGTTAGGTGGGTTATGTAGACGGACCATGGGCACCCAGTGTTTTTGGTTTTAAGGTCTGGGAGGTACCAGTTATCCTTGGACCCCTGTTGTGGGTGGCTGGGTGACCTGAGTGGAGCCACTAATCCTTAGGCCCCTGATACACGTAGATGAGGACCCTGTTTAATAGGCAAAGCAATGTCAAACATCAAACACTCACCTCTCCGCCACACAGCTGAAATGGTTAGAGTCTGCCAACAAGGGCCTGTTCTCCTGAATAGGCCCACACAACACATGTCCACGCAGAGGGGAAGGGTATTCAAAGTTCACGGACTGTTTATGCCTGGACAGGAGCTGCTTTTGTCCCGAGCTTCCCTGGTCAGTGGAGCTGGCAAATTATCTTTTTGCCGAATTGCATATTTATTTCTTCGCCATGGCCGGGTGGATGGCTCTAGGTGCTCAGCAGGGCCTATCTCAGGCCCAGGGAATTCAGCCGCTGAAGCGGGCTTGGGGGTGGGGGGCACGGTAAAATACACGCAAGTACTTAGCTTTTGCCAATAGCTCCGTTCTTCTCTGGTTCTGGAGGTGTGAGTAGGCTGTGTGTCTGGCTGCTTCTGCCTGAGGAAACGGTGGCCGAACGCTAGTATCAGCGCACCACCGCCGCTCGGGGAATGGTGCCTGAGGGCTCCCCTGATTCAGGTCCCGTAACGCGCCTCTCTGCTTCTGAATCGTCTCTTCCTCCCCCTGCCCCTCAGTTTGTGTTCTGAGCTTGCCCTTGATGTTCAGGGCTCCTAGCTTGTTATAAATTTACTCATTTCACTTGTTTTTTTCAGGTCTTTATCTTAAAGAGGGCTCGCCGGAAGTGTCTTGCCTATTCTGCCATCTTGGCTCTGCCTCCACCTCTATTAGGTCTTAATGAGGCTTAGGTTACTCTGGGACACTTGAGGATAGAAAACTCAGATTGACAGGTTTAAGTCAGAAACAGCCACAGGCAGCACTCAGTGTCTGTGAGGACAGTGGACAGGAGGGGCAGATGCCATTATAATGGCTGAGCAGATGTTAATTGAGCCCCAGAGGTGCTCTCTGTCACTCTAGGTCTTCATGGTAATGCACAGGAAGAGCAGGTCTTGCTTGGTAATGCCTGATCAGCTGCTGGCTGTGCCAGCTACCAACAGTAGCAATTATTATTATTATTATTATTTTTTTATTATTATACTTTAGATGAAGGCTTACAGAATGAACTAGCTTCTCATTAAACAGTTAGTACATGTATTGTTTTACGACCTTGGTTAACAACCCCACGACATGTCAACACTCTCCCTTCTCAACCTTGGGTTCCCTATTACCAGCTTTGCTGTCCCCTCCTGCCTTCTAGTCCTTGCCCCTGGGCTGGTGTGCCCTTTTATTCTTGTTTTGTGTTATTGCCTGCCTAATCTATGGCTGAAGGGTGAACCTCAGGGGTGACTTCAGCACAGAGCTAAAAATGGGTCCAGGGGCCATACTCTTGGGGTTTCTGCAGTCTCTGTCAGGCCAATAAGTGTGGTCTTTTTTTGTGAGTTAGAATTTTGTTCTACATTTTTTTCTAGCCCTGTCTGGGACCCTCTATTATCATCTCTGTCAGAGTAGTCAGTGGTGGTAGCCGGGCACCATCTAGTTGTACTGGGCTCAGTCTGGTGGAGGCCGTGGTAGTTGTGGTCCATTAGTCCTTTGGACTAATATTTCCCATGTATCTTTAGTTTTCTTCATTCTTCCTTGCTCCTGAAGGGGTGAGACCAGTGGAGTATCTTAGATGGCCTCTCACAGGCTTTTGAGACCCCCGATGCTACTCACCAAAGTAGAACGTAGAACATTTCCTTTATAAACTATGTTATGCCAGTTGAGCTAGACGTTCCCTGAGACCATGGTCCCCACAGCCCTTATCCCAGCAATTCCGTTCCTCAGGGAGTTTGGATGTGTCTGTGGAGCTTCTATGACCTTGCCTTGGTCAAGTTGTGCTGGCTTCCCCAGTATTCAACAGTAGCAATTATTGAAGCCCCAGATGAGGATCTGAATTCAGCTGGATGGCAGAGGCTCAGGAAGAGGGACAGGGCTTGAGGTATTTTAACAGTTAGAACCAGTAATGCTGGGTAAACAGTTGGAAATGGGATTGAAGGAGGAAAGAGCTGAGTAGGCTTGAATGCTTGGTCAACTTCGACGGTGCTGTTAATTGAAGAAGAAATACAGGGTGGTAGGAGCAGGTTGAGGAGCCCTGGTGGCACAATGGTTAAGTGCTTGGCTGCTAACCGGAAGGTTGGTGGTTCAGACCCACCCAGCAACTCTGAGAGAGAAGGACCCACTGATCTGCTTCTGTAAAGATTATAGCCAAGAAAACCCTGTGGGGCAGTTCTTCTCTATCGCTCGGGGTTGCTGTGAATTGGAGTTGATTCAGTGGCACACGGCAACAACAACAACAGGGAGCAGGTTATAGAGTAAGGGGTTGATGAAGAGACTGGTTTGAGATGAAGAGTGTGGGGCCTTGGACACTGGGGACACCAGCATTTAGCACTAGATTAGTATAGCCAGTAATGATGACCAAGAAGTAGCCAACTCAGCCAGACCACGTTAATACTAGGTTAATATAGCCAATGGTGGTGACTAAGAAGGAGTCAATTCAGCCAATCCACCTTTAGCAGGGAGAGGTGCATTTGGCTGCTCATTGGTGCCATCAGGGCCCCGGATGTTTCTGTCTTTTTGCTCCACCATCTTTAGATTGTTGACTTGCCACCTCATGGCCTCAATATGGCTGCCACAGCACTAGGCTTTGTGTCTACATTCAAGACAAGAAGAAAAAGGTAATTGAAGCCATATGGGTTCCCATATGTCAGTAAAGCAACTTCCCCACCCTCCTCACTCCCCAAAACGATTTCTGCCTAGGTCTCTTTGTTGAGGACTGGGGATCAGGACTGTGATAACTGGCCAGACTAGGTACAGTGCCATCCCACTGTTAGCAAGGAGGGGAGGGAACCACTGTGTGGTGGGCTGTTAACAGCGTCTGCTGTGCCACTGTAGCAGAAAACCCATTGTGGTTGAGTTGATTCCACCTCATAGCGACCCTATAGGACAGAGTAGAATTGCCCCATAGTTTCCAGGGTTGTAATCTTTATGGGAGCAGATTGCCACACCTTTCTTCTGCTGTGTAGCTGATGTGTTCAAATGGCCAAGCTTTTGGTTAGCAACTGAGCGCTTTACCACTGTTCGACCAGAGCTCCATACTGCAGCAGAAGTGTCCCTGGATTTAGGGAAAGTGGGTATGAACTCAGATCGAAGGGTAGGCCTATGAGCAGCTGTTTGGAGGATTAGGCATAACATTTTGGGGTTACTTTTTGCCTTTTCAGGTTCGGTCCATCCTCACGTTACCGTGGACCAGCGTGAGGCGTTTTCCTTTCTCTCTGCAGACATCAGGGTGCCTTTAATGACATCAAGGCTTTGAGACATAGCCACTTTTAATCTTGGTGGCAGCACATTGAAGGAGAGAAGTAGGATAATGGCAGAGGGGAACTTGGGTTCTCTTGATTGGTAAGGAAAGAATGGCTGCCCTTTTGCCATGAGCTGGTGTTTTGGGGCCTTTGGAAGAAAGGCCTGGTGATGTGCTCAGCCACTGGAGACCCTGTGGAGCACGGTTCTACTCTGGTACACGTTGGCTTGGTACACGTGGGCTTGCCATGAGTTGGAGTCGGCTCAGCGGCAGCACGTTTGGGTTTTTTTGGTGGAAACCTAATGTGGGTGTCATCGTGTTAGGTCGGCAGCACTTGGTGTGAGTCCTGGCTCTGCAGAGTTGAGAGTTCTCTAGCCGCTACTCACCCTCTGCTGTGCCTCAGTTCACCCTTTCCTGCTCATCTTTTTTGCCATGGAGACACGAATGCATAGAACATTCAGTTGTGGTTTGAGATATGTAAACTCCCTCCCCTGCTCATGTGATAAGACTAAGTTGTAGGTAGGCATTTGCCGTTGTGTGACGTCAAGGCGGTTCCAACTCACAATGACCCCGTAGTTGTAGATACTTCTGAATCAAGATGAATGTGTGGGTAATGTTTTGAATGTTGTTGTGTTAGGTGCCGTTCAGTTGGTTCTGACTCTGAGTGACCCTGTGTACCACAGAATGAAATGCTGCCAGGTCCTCTGCCATGCTCACAATCGTTCCGTTGTTATGCTTGAGTCCATTGTTGCAGCCACTGTGTCAATCCATCTCGTTGAAGGTCTTCCTCTTTTCCGCTCACCCTGTACTTTAGTAAGTAAGCATGATGTCCTTCTCCAGGGACTGATTGTTCCTGACAACGTGTCCGAAGTATTTGAGATGCAGTCTGGCCAGAGAACGAATAAAGCCAAAAAGAACCAAACCCAGTGCCGTCGAGTAGATTCCGACTCATAGGAGAATGAATAGATGAGGGAATTTACCTTTGCCGAACTGATTTAAATCAGAGTTATCAGTAGACTTCCATGTGAAACTTTTCATTTTGCAAACATATTTTTGGCCGCTCTCTAGGTCCTTGGAGGCCTGGTGGCACAATGGCTAAGAACTTGGCCATTAACCAAAAGTTTGGCAGTTCAAACCCACCAGCTGCTCCTTGGAAACCTTGTGGAGGCAGCTCTCCTGTCCTATAGGGTTGCTATGAGTCCGAATCGACTTGACGGCAACAGGTTTCGTTTTGGTTCTCAAAGTCCTGGGTTTGAATCCCAGGTCTGCCATCAGCCAGCTGTGTGGCCTTGAGTGAGTTACATGTTTCTTCTGACCTTCAGTTTCCTAATCTATAAAATAGGAATATTTCTCCCGACTTCCAAAATTAGTGTGAGGATTAAAATGTGAAAATAGTGGAGAATGGTAGATTCTCCGTAAGTGTTTGGATATGTTGCACATGCCTTGTGTTTTGTGAACAACTTATATTCTAATTGTTTTGTGCTTATGTATTATGGTGGTCCATAGAGAAGCTTTGGGATAGGAGCAAAGAGGACTTCAAGGTTTCTTCTTTGGTCTGTTGTGAGCTGTTCAAGCTTGGACAGAGGACTCAGCCTTGATTATCTGTCAATTGGCATATTAGTGACTGTCTCCTAGACCACATGTTTGTTTTAGCAAGAAGGCAAATAGACATAAAAATACTCAAGAGAATTTATAGTGATGTGCAAATTTAGAGCAGTGTTTTTACTAGCTCCTCTCCACTCAGGCATTTTCATAGTTCTTTTGTGTTAAATTTTTATGCCAGTATCTCCACTTCTTTTGGACTCAGTGAACTTGGGTGGCGTTGCTCAACACAGTCAGGATTATATAGCTTTTTTGTTGAAGGACAAATGAGGTTTAAGAACAAGTAGATGCCTGAAGTTGACATTTGGCCCAGTTTTTGCCCCTTTCTACTTTCGCTTTTTCGCTTATATCCTGGACTTTCCTGCCCATCCTTCCCATGGTCATATCCCCCAGGCCCTGGGCGCCCTTGGGCGGGCTGGTGCCGGTGGGGAGGACGTGCGTCCCTGTGCCCGCAGCCTTGGCCCTCCTGGAGGTGCTTTCATTCAACAGCACCCTCTCTTTACTAGGTGGCTACTTTGCAGCTGTTGTTTGTTTGTTTGTTTGTTTTTTACCAAGTAAATGTGGTTGATCTCACATGCACAGGACACTAATGGCATCAGTAAAACTGTGCCTGAGATTTTTGTCTGTCCTTTTATTGATTGACTTGATTTTTTCCCTTATCTCTTTCATAAACAGTGTTGTTGTGTGCTGTCAAGTCGATTCCAACTCATAGTGACCCTATAGGACAGAGTAGAACTGCCCTATAGGGTTTCCAAGGAGCGGCTGGTGTATTTGAACTGCCATCCTTGTGGTTAGTAGTCTGAGCTCTTAACCAGTTCGCCACCAGGGCTCCACATAAACTGTAACACATCCATTATATAAGTCATGAAGCATAATAATAAAAAACATAACTGGAAGTTACCAGTTTGCTTGTATTACGCATGTGTTCTCTTCCTGGGGTTACGTGCCTTTTCTTAGTCACAGAGCTTTGAACCAGTTCGGTGGGTTCGAACTTCTGCTGAGAATTTGTATTTCTAACAAGTTCCCAAAACCCGAAAAACTCATGTCGATTCCGACTCATAGCAACCTTAAAGGACAGAGTAGAACTAGGGCAGAGTAGAACTACCCCATAGGGCTTCCAAGGAGCCCCTGGTGAATTCAAACTGGCAGCCTTTTGGTTAGCAGCCATAGCTCTTAACCACTACGCCACCAGGGTTTCCAACAAGTTCCCAGGCGAAGCTTGTGCTGCTGTTTAGGGACCAATTCTGAGAACCACTAGTAGAGCAGTGGTTCTCAAAATGTATTATACATAGGAATCACCTGGAGATCTTGTTAAACTGAGAGTCTGATTCAGTATGTCTGGGGTGGAAAGGCAACTTCTCAGTAAGGGGGGTCGAGTCCTGGAATGAACAGGTGCGGAAGCCCTGCCCAGTCACCATCCCATTGATTCTCCCGGTAAATGCCTATTCATGCCTTCCACTGGTTTTTCTTTTGCTATCTCTTTTTCTTTTTTAAATTGTTTTGTAGGAGTTCTACCTATATTCTGGATGCTAATTACGGCTGTGAGAAATATTGTTGGTATTACCTCCCTAGTTAAGACGTGTCCTCGCACTTTCTTTTATGCACAACCGAGCATATATCCATTCACGATTTCTGCGTGAACACTTCAGTGTCCTTGGCACATCACATTGTGTCATCATTCTCACTGTCTGTGAGCACTTTGTTTCATCGACCTTCATTTAGGCTCTCTGCCCTGTAAAGTTCTCATCTGCGCTTTAAATTAACTTGTCTATTTGAACTCATGTAGATAATTCGTTATAGAGCTCAGTGCTCAAGGCAAACATTTTTTTAAATTGTGCTTTAAGTGAAAATTTACAAATCTGGTCAGTCTCTCATACAAAAACTTACACACACCTTGCTGTGTCCTCCTACCTGCTCCCCCCCACCCCCCGAGACAGCACGCTCCTTCTCTACACCCTGTATTCCCTGTGTCCATTCAACCAGCTCCTGTCCCCCTCTGCCTTCTCATCTCACCTCCGGGCAGGAGCTGCCCACATAGTCTCATGTGTCTACCTGAGCCAAGAAGCTCACTCCTCATAAGTATAATTTTCTCTTATAGTACAGTCCAATCCTTGTCTGAAGCGTTGGCTTCAGGAATTGTTCAATCTTGGGCTAACAGAGGGTCCAGGGATCATGACCTTCGGGGTCCCTCTAGTATAAGTCTGGTCTTTTTTGAGAATTTGAGGTCTGCATCCCACTGTTCCCCTGCTCCATCAGGGGTTCTCTGTTGTGTTCCCTGTCAGGGCAGTCATCAGTGGTAGCTGGGCACCATCTAGTTCTTCCGGCCTCAGGCTGATATAGTCTCTGATTTATGTGGCCCTTTTTGTCTCTTGGGCTCATAATTACCTTGTGTCTTTGGTGTTCTTCATTCTCCTTTGCTCCAGGTGAGTTGAGACCAGTTGATACATCTTAAATTGCTGATTGGTAATGTTTAGGACCCCAGAAGCCACTCACCAAAGTGGAATGCAGAACATTTTTTTAATACATTTTATTATGCCAGTTGACTTAGATGTCACCTGAAACCATGGTCCCCAGACCCCCGTCCCTGCTACTCTGGCCTTCGAAGCATTCAGTTTATTCAGGAAACTTCTTTGCTTTTGGTTTAGTCCAGTTATGCTGTCCTCTCCTGTATTGTGTGTCGTCTTACTCTTCACCTAAAGTAGTTCTTGTCTACTATCTAATGAGTGAAGGCAAACATTATTAATTGAGCGAAACTGTTGTTTAATGATGGTTTCATGGAGTAGTTTTGGTTCAAGGTCTAAAGATTATTTCCAGGCAATAGATTTGAGGGTTCCCCATTCTCAGTGGATCCAGTAAGTCTGGTTTCCACGTGAATTTGAAGTTGTGTTCCATGATTTTCTGCCTTTGATCAGGATCCATCCGTTGGGTCCTTGATCAAAATGTGCTGAACAGACTTCTCAGTTTTAATGTAGTTGCGTTTAGCAATCTTACATTTCATGTTTCGTATCTGTTATCTTATTTAAGGAATCCTTCCCAATCCCAAAGTCATAAAGAAATTCTGTGTAGTCTGCTGAAAGTTTTAAAGTTTTGCCTTTTGCATTAAATCTGCCATCTGCCTGGAACTGAGCTTTCTGTATGGTGAGGTAGGGAACTGATTTTATTTTTCCTACCTGGATGACGTCTTGTCTCTGCGCTGGTTTTTGAGCTGTGCCTCTCCTCCTTCCCAGCCTACTCTGCCATCCCTGTCACACACCAAGTGCTCTGTGTGGCTCTGTTTGACCCAAAATTCCACTTGTGGTGATTTACTCTAAGGGATAGGACAGGATCTGTGCTGATACTTAGTCACAGGGATATGCACAGAGGCAGCACTGATAGTCTTCAGTCAGTTGGGGATCAGCTGATGATTTTGGCATACGGATACGGTGAAATGCTCTGCGGCTGACAATGGTGGTGGTACAAGATACTTTGAACCACTTGCCGTCAAGTCATTTCTGGCTCATGGTGACCCCACGTGTGTCAGAATAGAACTGTGCTCCACAGGGTTTTCATTGACTGAGTTTTTGGAAGTAGACCACCTGGCTTTTCTTCAGAGGCTCCCCTGGGTAGACTGGAACTTTGAACTTCTTGGTTAGCAGCTGAGTGTGTTCACTGTTTGTACCACTCCTTAATGAATAATTTCTTTAAGAAGAATCAGGACAGCTGGTTTCTATGAGGCAGAGCCTAAAGATGTCCCAAATGTCTAACTTTTCCAAGCTGCTCCCTCATCCCTAACATCAGCTACTCCCTTTCGCCTCAGTTCTCTCCCTCCTGTCTGTGGGTTCCCTAATTTCTCGCAAAGTCTCACAACTCATGGGCCATATAAAGGAAATGAAATGGCTCACATGGTTGTGGAGGATGGCAAGTCTCAAATTCTGGGTCAGGTGTAGACTTCTCCGTGGCCCTCAGTCTGCCCAAAGGCACTCAGCTTTCTCGCTCTGTGGGCCAGGAAGCCCACTATGCTGTCTCCTGTGGGTCTCTCCTTCTTTGGCAGTGGTGGGCTCTCCTCTTTCCTCTGGAATTGGCTCTCTTTTAAGGCAAAACTGATCGATGCCCTTGGTAGGCCGCAGTTACCCTATCACACAATCACCTGGGTGGAAGTTAGAAGACCGTGGCTATAAAGGCCTCACGCAAAAGTAATCAATCCACTACAACCCCCTCCCCCGCAAAAAAAAAAAAAAAAAGAACAAAAAAACCTGTTGCTGTCGAGTCGATTTCAACTCATAGCAACCCCATAGGACAGAGTAGAACTGCCCCATACTGTTTCCAAGGAGCAGCTGGTGGATTTGAACTGTCGACCTTTTGGTTAGCAGCCAAGCTGTTAACCACTACGCTACCAGGGCTCCTTCTACCACCCAGGGACTCCTAAAACATGTTTACTCAGAATTATGTTGACAGTATGTTATGACGAAGCATAGTAAGTTAGAGGACAGTGTGTACGATATGATTCCATCTTTATAAAAGGCTAAAAAGTGTGCCATCACTGTTACTTCCTGGCCTGCTCACATCCGGTAGCTTTGACCTGGCTTCTCTGTCACTCATTGCGCCTCCTCTGGAGGGGTCACCAGTGACCTCCCCGTGGCCACTGCTCTGGTTGCCTCCCAGTCCATACTTGAGCCCTTGCTGCTGCCTTCGACACCAGGCGTGGTCTTCCTGGTGCCGCCCTCATCTCCTGGGCTGGTTTTCTGCCCACTTTGCTACCGGGCATCTCACTGTCCTTTTTGGACTCCTTCCTCCTTTCCACATCCGAATGTTGGTGTCCCTGGCTTCTGTCTCCCTCTCCACAGGGACCTTTTCTGGAGTCTCCGGCGTTAAACTCCTTCTTACCCTCCACACCCACATATCTGGCTGCGGCGCTGCACCTGACTCCAGGGGTGTCCTCTGGGCGCTCAGATCCAGCATGTCTGAGCAAAACCTACAGCTCCCTTGAGGTAGATGCCTGGGAGTCGTCCTGGATTCCTGTCCTGTCTACCCCTCGTTGGCCCTGTCTGCTGGTGTGTCCCATCCTCGAGCACCCCCGATGTCCGTGTCCCTATCAGCTTCTTTCCAGACTCATTATCCCCACCTTGCCCTCTGACAGGAGTTTCCAGAGTCTTCTGCCTGCCTCCTAGTTTCACCCTCTTCCCACCCATCCTCCATACTGTAGTTCTGAGCTGCCACTCACTGCTTCAGGGCCCCAGTGTCTACAGGAGACTGCCCAGACCCCTCAGGCAGGCACCTGCTGTCTCTGATCTGGGCCCCACGTTCTGGGCTCTGTCTCCAGCCCCGGAGTGGCTGGTGGGCCTCTGATGGCCGGGTAGTTCTGGGCCTCTGAGGGCCAGGTGGTTCTGGGCCTCCGTCTGTGCCCAGCCCTTCTCCTGCTGCTTAGACACCTGCTCATCTCCTAAGCCTTTCCAGCACCCCGCCTCGTGGGCAAACTCTTTACCCCCCACACCGTCCCGTCCCAGCCAAACACCTCAGCGGCGGGCATCTGACCAGCCACTTCAGCCGGTCAGGTTTTCCACCTGCGGGCTGGAAGCCCTCTGTCCGGGGCACTTCTAGAGCCGTCTTGTGCAGTGACTCGAGCGGCACCCACATCCTGGGTGGGACTCCGCTTCATTGCCTTGGCTGTTCTGTATCCCTGGCCTCTCTCCATCCGCACTTGCTCACGGTCAGCCCACTTCAGGAATTTGCTTCCTTCTGCCTCGGAGGAGAGGAGTGTCCACTTTGCCATGGCCGCTCCGTATCTGACGCTGGTTGAGCATGTTCTCGGTGCCTGTGAGTGGCTGTCTTGGCCCTTCTTGCCCCGATGGCACTAAAGGTGCCTTAGATGGAGTCTCTGGCAGAACGACAAAGAGCTGGCCTTTTGTTTGTGTAAAGACCTGCCAACACTATCCTCAGAGCCTGGCAGCCGCGGGCGAGCGTGATTGGGGCCTGGGGTTTAGGCTGTTAGTTCTTTGCTCTGTGTGGGGCAGCGAGGGGCCGTGCCAGCCGGGCAGGGCTTCCTGTGGGCCCATTTCACGCCTGCCAAGCGCGAAACAGTTGAGTGTTTAGGGATGTTATTCCTCTGACCACTTTCAGCTCATTGCTCCTGATGGCGTGGTTAAAAATACTGTGAGTGTGTCTGTGGTATCTACGCACAGCAAACCCGGGGATGAAATGCCGTTTCTGAGAAAGCTTCAGAGGACTGCTGGCCTTTATCTCTCCCGGCCTCTTCCGCTGAAACCCACCAGAGCCTTTTTCTGAGCACACTTGTTCTATAAATAGAACCCAGCTCTCCTCGCGTAGGCCCATTGCAGGCTCTCATCCGCTTTCTGCGAGATTTGTGTGTGTGCGTTTGTGTGCGCACACGCGTGGCGGGGTGGTTTGTGTTTTCACTTTGCTTTTCTTTTATGTGTGAGTTTGTGGCGGGAGACGCAGGAGAAAATATTCCAACTTTTATCCTCTAAAAATAACTTGTAACTTTTTTGTTCTGTGTCTTGGTGGTTTTTTTTTTTTTTTTTTAGTAATTTGCATTTAGGAAAGAGATGGAAGGGATGACTTCCCCTGCGGAGGTGAGTGGTCCCTGCAGAGGTGAGGGAGATGTGTCGGGCGAGGAGAAGCATCTGAACCAAGAAAGAGGGGATCTTGCGACCTCTGTCTCCGGCTCCCAGGGGTTGTTAGCACTCTGTGTCTTTGAAGAGCCTGTTGAAATCAGTGTCATCCATGTGGTCTTGGATCTGAGAAGAATGTTAGGTTGTGGGCTGGTCTGTATCTGCAGCCACTAGGATCGAAGTTGGGGCTTCCTGCCCACCTTGGGTCACCTGTGTTCTGTTCTGGCGCATGTTCTGTGCTTCGGAAAGTCAGAGCCTTGGCCAGGTAGCATGAGGCTCCACCTGTGTTGGCTGTTTCTGTCCTTGATCCTTTGGGAGCGTTGTTCCTCTCTTCTCTCTTCCTGGTGCTCTTTCCTTTACCTGGAAGGGTGGATGGGTGACCACCTCAGAACCGGTTAAGGCAGCCACCACAGAGTGCGTGAGTACATTGTTCACGTGTTTTTTTTCCTTGTCTTGACCCTTTAGGGGGCTGTTAGCACCACTAGGCCAACACCAAAAGCTACAAGTTCCATCATAATTGGCACATGGGTGGGCATTTGAACACCTTGCAGTGGTCTGTGGGTGCTGACACATGAAGCCCACCCTGCCCAGGAAGCTCCCAGGGAGGACATCCTACGGTGGGGTTGAGGAGACAGAAGCTTAGCTGGGTTCAGGGACGCCCAGGCCTCTGTGCACAGAGTGCTGCTCATGGTGGACGGGCGGTGTGTGTTGTCAGTGAGTGTGTGTTTGTGTGTGTTTACAGGGTGCATGTGTTGTCAGAGTGTATGTGCATGTTGACAGGATGTGTGTGTGTATTGTCGGTATATGTGTGTTGTTGGTGTGCGTGTTGACAGAGTGTGTGTTGTGTGTGTGTGTTGACGGTGTGTGTGTTGTCAGTGTGGGTGTGTTAACAGGGTGTGTGTGTTTGTGTGTCAACAGAGTATGTTGTCAGTGTATGTGTGTTGTTGGAACGTGTGTGTGTGTGTTGGAGTGTGTGTTGTCAGTGTGTTGATGTGTGTGTTGTCAGAATGTGTGTGTTAATGGTGTGTATGCATGTATTGGTGCTTTTGTGTGTGTTGACTGTGTGTTCATGTGTAATGAGTGTGTGGATGGGTGCATGTGTTGTCAGTGTGTTGGTGTGTGTGTTATCAGTGTGGTGTTGGTCTGTGTGTGTTATTGGTGTGTGTGTGTTGACTGTGTTGGTGTATGTGTGTCACAGGGTATGTCTGTGTTGGCGGGGTGTGTGTATGTGTTGATGGTGTGTGTGTGTTGTCAGTGTGTGTGTTGTCTGTGTGTGTGTCTTGATGTATTATGTATTGAAGGGGTATGTGTTGGTGTGTGTGTGTGTCGATGGGGTATGTATGTTGACAGTGTCGGTATGTGTTGATGGGGTTGTGTGTTTGTGTTGGTGTGTGTGTGTTGATGGAGTATGTCTGTTGACAGTGTGTGTGTGTGTTGATGGTGTATGTGTGTGTGTTGATGGGGTACGTCTGTGTTGACAATGTGTGTATGTGTTGATGGGGTATGCTCTGTGTTGACAGTGTGTGTGTATGTGTTAACGGGCTATATGTTGATGGTGTGTGTTGGTGGGGCACGTCTGCGTGTTTATGGATTGTATGTATGTGTTATTGGGGTACCCGTGTGTTGTGGGGGGCTTTTTCCCACATTCTTCTGAGGCATAGTTACCGCGTATCCTCAGCCAGTTCCTCCTCTGTTATGAACAGGATGATTGAGGGACCAGACGGCCCCGGTGTCCACACTTGAATTCTGGAGCCTTTGGTTGAAATGTGGTTTCTGGGTCAGCTTCGTGTTAGTTTTATCTTATGTAGTTTTAAGTGGCCACAGATGCCTAAGTATTCGTACAGATACTTCTTTAATAAGTTGCCTAACGTATAAAGCTCTATGGGATTGGGTAAATAAACAGAAGCGTCTCTGAACCAATGTTCTTGTCCTTGAGCAGAATTGTTTTATAAATTCTACTTATATTTCCACGACGAGACTCTTGGTAGAATGAACATGTCTGTTAGGTGGGCAAACGACAGTGTGCACGGGCCAAAAGCAAGTTCTTGTTTTCACAGACGTGGTTTGTTCACCCTGATTGTGTTAGTGGCTCCGAATGGTTCAAAACATGTAGTGATCAAGCAGTTCCTCAGGCGTGTAACTTCTGAGTGGGCTGAGGGTTCACGCGTCCTGTTAGGTGTCCAGCGCACGGGACTTGGATGAGGGGAGGCAGTGCGGAGATGTTGGGCCGGCCCCGTTTTTGGCTTTAATGGAGCCAGAGAGGCTTCTGCCTGCTTCCGGATTCTCCTCCGACAACTTCTTCCATGTCATGGTGGATTCTGGATCAGATTTTTAGGATGAAGTGAGTTTTAGTGACCTTATCTATGGTGTTTCTTTCAGTATGCGCAGATAAACGTAATGTGTGTGCCTGGAGGTGAGGGCCAAGTAAAGGTGTGAGCCTGTGCTGGCCAGCCCCAGAACCGCGTACACAGATACACATATGGTGTGTGACTGGGGTAACAGCGAGGGCCTGAGTGGCCAGCCCAAAGTTGTGCATGCATTCATGTGTATAGTGTGTGACTGCAGTAACAGTGAGGGCCTGAGCAGCCAGGCCCGGAGCTGTGTACACGGATACATCTACAGTGTGTGACTGGAGGGGTGGGACTGAGCGGCCAACCCAAAGTTGTGTACCCAGACACGTGTATAGTGTGTGACTGGAGTAACAGTGAGGGCCTGCGCGGCTAGCCCCAGAGCCGTGTGCACAGAGATATGTATGGTGAGTGACTAGAGGTGCGGGCCTTAATGGCCAGCCTCGGAGCCCTTTGTGCAGATGGTTTGGCAACAGGATTCTGAGAAATGGCAGGAGGCCAGAGAAGGAGGCAGGGCTAAGAATAGCTGAAAAATACCAAACACTGAGGATGGGAATGCACTGGCCCCTGTCACTGTCGTTCTCACTGTGGCCACTTAACCAGGGTCCCGAGAGCCTCCGTGTCCCTCTTCTGCTCACTAACCCTGAGCATGTCCACACATGTGTTCCGTCCCCGGCCACACTTGGTCTGCATGGAGGCCTGTCGGTCATCAGGGGCAGAAGTGTGCCTTGGGCACGTTGGATGGGTGGCAGGGCCCTAAAGACCTGTGGCTCTGAACACGTCTCTGTACTTCCAGACCGTCATCAAAGAAGGAATGCTGACCAAACAGAACAATTCATTCCAGCGATCAAAAAGGAGATACTTCAAGCTTCGAGGACGGACACTGTACTACGCCAAAACTGCAAAGGTGAGGGGGCGGAGGGAAACCTCACCCAGAGCCATCCCGGGGCTGAAGGGCAGGAGTTTGGGTGTGCGTCTTCACGCCGGGCAAAAAGCTTCCATTATTGGATTGCTGATCTCCAGCTAGCTTTATGATGTTGTGTTTGTCTCAAAGCATGCTTTGGCTCTTATAGACAAATTAATTTTTGCTCAATTTATTTTTTAATGTCATGCCACCCACAAGGAAAGGAAAAAATATCACAGAAATAACACATTACAGGTGGATATGTTTCTTTTCAGAAAGATTGGGGATCACAGGCTACGAATCTCTTATTATGGGTGAAAAACATCTTTGAAGTGTATCAGGCTTCTTGGTGTATGAGCAGAAATGTGAAAGTCTGTATTTCTGCGCTTTCTAGCTCTTAGCCTTCATGCTACGTGCTGTGTCATATGTAAGATTTAAAGCTGCAGTTACCAGGCAGATGCTAACTTTTGTGAAAGTCACTAAATTACTGCCATGTTTAATCAGTGTGGTGTTAAACATTTCTAACACTAGTGCGTTTGCAAAGCTAGTTTTTAAATTCTGAATGCCAGCATTTTTGCTCCTCGGTGGAGCAAAAAAGCAAGTCCTGGTATTTGTGCATCTGTGTCTTGTAACACAAAGCACAGCTCTGAATTTTGATGTCTGAAACCATGCTATTGGAATAAGACGGATATTTTGGCATTAAAAAGTTGAATCTGAATCACATTTTGAGATGTTATCCCTCGAGAGTGAGATAGTGCATTAGAATTTAAAGTTGAACAAAGCATCTTGTTTAGAAAGTATTCTGACCATATCTCTTACTTTTTAAAAACCCTTACCAGTTATTTTTTAGTTCCGTGTGTGTGCAGTGGCTGCGTTTTAGAGTTTGCTTAAAATACTGAGTACCTTCTCTTAGTTATTAGTTAATATTTCCTCCAGGGCCTGCCAGTGGAACCCTCTTAACATAGCAGGGCCAGGCAAAGGGGAGGTGGAGGCCAGGTAGGGGACTTGGGGAGCAGAGAGGAGGCATGGGGGAGGAGGGCCCCAGGCATCATTCTCAGCCTTCCGGAGCCTCATGTTTCCCTTTCTCCAGGATTAGATTTCCTCTGCTCTGTCCCTCGCTTCCCTTCTGTTTGGGCCTGCCTCTCTTCCTCTGGAGCCCTGGAGGTGCAGTGGTTAAGCGTTCCGCTGCTAACCAGAAGGTCGGCAGTTTGAATCCACCAGCCAATCCTTAGAAACCCTGTGGGGCAGTTCTACTCTGTCCTATAAGGTCACTGTGAGTTGGAATCAACTTGATGGCAACAGGCTTGGTTTGGTTTTTTGATCTCTTCCCCTAGAAGGATTTATTTTAGCCAGCACCTTTCCCCCAAGCCTGCCAGCTGGAAAGCCTAAGGCTGAAGGACAGGCTTCCTCAGGCCCAGCCTCGCTTTCCCAGGTGGAGCACCGTGGGAAACACCGTTTTGTGTTACAGCACACAAATGCAGAAGTGCCAGCGCTGGTGCTCTTGCTCCGGAAAGGTGATCACCAGTGAACTCCCTGAATTAAAAAAGCTCATGAAATTGTGCCCAGGAGCTATGGTGTGTGTTTTGTTAGATGATAGGGTGGCCTGAGCCAGCAGCCATTTATTGATGAAGGCACCTGGGTGTCTGTGGGGCTTGGTGGAGAGTGGTGGGTGGTACGGGGCCTGGGCCAGGGCTCCTGCCTGGGCAGAGCTCGGGGACGTGCCTGTCCTGGGGAGCCTCCGCCTGGCCTGACTTCCCTCCCTGTGTTTGCCTCTCTCCAGTCCATCATTTTTGATGAAGTGGATCTGACAGACGCGAGTGTGGCCGAGTCCAGCACCAAAAACGTGAACAACAGCTTCACGGTGAGGTTCCGGGTGCACGCCTGTCTTGGCTCTTTTCCATATTGGACAGTCATTTTGCCTTTGAATGAATATGTGAGAGCAACTCAGACTTTTTTATCCTCTTCTTTTCTGATTGGAACCATTCCTGGTAAATTTTGACTTTAATGCTGAACATAATATTAATACTTTAATGCTGGAAAAAAGCTGAGAATTTTATATTTCTTACCACTTGGGCACAGAAATTTACCAATATTTGTTTTTCACGATTATTGTAGAAAATTTGGAAAATGCAGAAAAGTATGCTGAAGCAATTAGAAGACAACCATAATTCAGTCACCTTGAAACAAAAAACCTTCATATTTTGGCGTATTTTTCTTTTTCACTTCCCCCCCCCCAATTTATAAAAGTTACAATGCTTTCTGCAAAAATTCTAAATGCATAAAATCTGTAAAGAAAAACGCGGGGAGGAAAAAAAACACGTGACTTTACCACCCAGAGGTAACCAGCTGCCCACTCCAGAGTGTTTATTTCTTTATATTCATGTTTATTCTTATTCATATTTTTTATTTTATTTATTCATATTTTTGTTTTATTTTGTGATTGATGCCGTTGTTGATACAAACAGGATTTTCCGTCCTCCATTTAAACTCTCAGTTTGTATTGATACAACTGTTCTTGGTTTTGCTGCGAGGCCTGCTGAACTTGTCAGACTTTCTGATGGTCTCTGTTACTTTCTTCTTCGTTTAACTTGGAATGCTTGTACTTTTTCCCTATTAATTTTGTTGTTTACTTATTGGTTGAGGATAGACATTTTTAACTGAGTCAATAAATGTATTATTCTTTGATTTGTGGGTTTGAGAGTTTTTAATAGGAACAGGCACTGAATTTCATTGGAGTTTTTTAAGCATTCATTTGGATGTTCACCTTGGTTTAGTTTATTTGTGATACATTAATACATTTCCCAGTAATAAAATTGTTTTTGGCAGTGTTGAATTTCGCTCCTTAGTTTTACATTTAGAGTTTTCCCGTCTGTGTGTGTGCTTTCTCAGGGGCAGGGAGCAGCCTTTGTTGTGTTTTGTTTTCCGTGTTAAATAGCCTCACACAGTTCTTTTAATAACTTTCCACGATTTTGTGGGTTCTGGAGCACTTCGTAGAGCCTTGGAATCAGTTTTTTCTTCAAAGTTGAGAGAACTTACTTTAAACTGTCTGTCCTGAAGAGTTTCCAGGGAGGTAATGCTGTGATTGATGACTTTTCTGTAAGATTTATTTCTTGGTTTTTGATCATTGGAGGTTTTTTTTTTTTTAAACTTCCTGTGTCTATTTCTGTAACTTATTTTTGCGCCTAGCCCACACCTTTAAATTTAGTAGCCTGTGCTGTCATGTACCTTAAATATCTGAGTCTTGGACTTCAGCATTTCTAATTTTATTTGGTTAGCTTTTGTTTTTTCTTGTCAGATTTGCTTCAAAGCTTGTTCTGTTATTTCTGGTTTGTTTCTTTGTTCTTTAAGAGAAAAGCTTTTGGATTATTGATCGATTCCATTTTTCTGTTTCCTCACTCACTACCTGCATTTATCTTTATTGTCTTTTTTTGGCTTTTCGTAATTTTTCTTTCTTTTTTTACAACTTGTTGATTGCCTTATTTTTGTTTTTATTCTTTATCTTAAATAATGAAAACCTGAAGAATCCTGAATTTAATCCTGAGTGCTGTGCTGTTCACATTCCAGGACTTGTTTGTTCTCCCAGTGAGAAATGTTGTTAAAGACAAGTGCTTTTTCTGATCATTCAAGTTATTAAAGAAAATACGCCGTTGTTGTTGTTAGGCGCCATTGAGTCGGTTCCGACTCACAGCAACCTTGTGCACAAAAGAAAGAAAAACTGCCGGTCCTGTGCCATCCTTACAATCCTTGTGCTTGAATATATAAAAAAAAAAAAAAGTGTGTAAATGTAAATTTACACATTTTAAATGTAAATAGGAAGTTAAAAACCATCCATATTCTTATCACCAAAGCTACCCAGTGTTACATTTTGGGTTATATCATTCTCACCAAATACATTTTGCAAAATATAGTGTTTAATCTTATTTCTTCACTTAACAACGAGCTTTTCCTTATATTTTATAACAGCCTTCAAAATTTTGTTCATTAGTGGTTGCATAGTATTCTGTCACACAAGCGTGTGAGTTTAGTTAACCAGTTCCTGTTACTGGACATTCCATTTTTTCCTGTCATAAATAATATTGTGATGTACACTTGGCTGTGTATTTCTGATTATTCCCGTGGTACAAATTCTTAGAAATGGAATTTCATTTGAGGTAAGAAGTGTGAACTTTTAGAAGATTTTTGAAAAAGAAGCGAAGTACCAATTCATTCTGTAGCACGAATGAGCCCTGACAGCGTTATGCCAGGCGAAAGAAGCCAGACATAAACGGTCACATACTGTCTGATGCCATCTGTATGCAGTGCCTGCACCAGCCAGATCCACAGAGACAGAAGGTGGGTTAGTGGTCGTCACGGGTTTGGGGGAAGTGACTAATAATGGGTAGGGGTAGGTTTCTTTTTGGGATGATAAAAATGTTCTGGAATTAGATAGTGGTAATGGTTCCACAAAAGAGTCCTGGTGGCGTAGCTGTTCAGCTCTCAGCTGCTAATGGAAAGGTTAGGGATTCAAATCCACCAGCTGCTTTGTGTGAGAAGAGACCTGGTGATCTGCTCCCATGAAGGTCGCAGCCTTAGAAACCCTATGGGGCAGTTCTCTGTCCTGTAGGGTCACTGTAAGTCAGAATCGACTCGACAGCAACTAACAGCAGCAACAGAAAGTCCAAACTGTAAATACTGTTTTGAAATTCACTTTTTAAGCTTAATAATATGTCATTAACATTTTCCAGTGCAATTAAATATTTGTTGGAAAATGTATTTTAATGACTGGATAGTTTTTCATCATATGGATGTAGCATATTGAAGTGAATTTCTATTGTTGGGCATATTGAGATCTCCTGTACTTCAGTTTTATAATTTATCAAACACCGTGCTTCCTTGAATGTAAGTATTTTTGTACATCACTGCCCTCTGCTGAGGGTAATTTATTAAAGTGAATTTGCAGTTTTTAAAGGGTTTGAGTATTTTCCTGCATTTAGATGCCTTCTAGAAAAATCCGTGCTTGTTTACCTTCTACCAGCAGTCAAGGAGGTGCCTTTTCCCTCTGCTGTCTCCAGTAAGGGGTCTTATTATCTTAATTAGGAGCCCTGGCGGCGCAGTGTTTAAGCACTTGGCTGCTAACTGAAATATAAAGATCATTGGTTCCAACCCACCAGCCGCTCTGCAGGAGAAAGATGTGGCAGTCTGCCTCCATAAAGATTATAGACTTGGAAACTGTATGGGGCAGTTCTGCTCTGTCCTGTAGGGTCACTGTGAGTCGGAATCGACCTGGTGGCGTACAACAACGACGACTGTGGTTCTGCAACTTGTGAGCTTACTAAAACCACCGAATTTTCAGTATACTTTAAACGGGTAAATTGCATTGCGTTATCTCAGTATATTATGGAAAAAAAAAAACAAACCCCGTATGGTGCTATGCTTGTGTACTATTGACTTACCATATGGGCCTGCCAGCCCTGTCTGAGAACTAGCCCTGATTTGATAATGTCGTCTCTATGGGAAAATATGTTCAGATCACTGACTTCCAACGCAGAGCCTGCCCCCTACATGGCGAAACCATGGGAAGGCCTCTGGGACACTGCAGTGGCCCCGTAGTATCTGTGTACTTGGCCCTACCTCCGACCGTGTCGTAACTCGGGGCCAGGGTTCTCTTTCGCATCCTGCCTGTCCCTGGTAACATCAGCTGCCTGTGTGAATGAGTGCGATCTAGGGGAACCAGGCCGCGTTGCTCCTTTTCAGTCTGCACAGCAGAGGGCATCGGATGTTTCTTGTTTGTAAAGCTCGACTAGACCACCGTGCACTGTTAGGAGTTCCTGTGGCCTGGGGGTTGGGGGGGGGGCTCGTTTTCATGCTGCCCCACCCACTTTGCAGAAGCCTGAGCACTAGGAGCTAGTCAGGACCAGAGAGCTTCTGAGCGTTTTAGACGGCGTGTTACTGGGTGCTGGGAGCAGCTTTGGGAGGGGGTCAGCACCTGTGCTCTCTCCGTGTGTTTTCTGCAAGTTCGACAGCTTCAAGACTGTCTCGTCTCCTTCTGGAGAATCTAGGAATAATCTGACAAGTGAGGGTTTACCTTGGTAACCTAATTTCTGAAATCATAATGGGAATCAGTTGGAATAGAGGCAGGCTTTAGAAAACCTTGTTTTTCCTTCTTTCAACAATCATATGCTGTGGCAGGCCCTGGACTAGCTGCCTGAGTGTGCACACAGGTGAGTATAGTGTGTCCTTTGCTCTCGGGCAACTCTCACAGCCTGTCTAGACGTGTCAAGAAATAATTACATTGCCTGGTAGTAAGCAGTGAAGAAGGGGAAGGTGCAGAACACCAGAGCGTGTGGAAGCCGTGAGGAGAAGGGGCGTTGGAGCTGGCTTGGGCCCATTTCCTTCTGCAGAGAGAACAGGTAGGAAGAGCCAGCACATAGGATGCTGGAACCTTCTGTACTGCAGCAAAGTGAGCGCCTCCCAGGCTGCACACCCCAGGCCCGGTTATTTTTCAGAGCGTTTACATCGTAGTAGTGATTTCAAGGGAATTTAAAATAGGAAGAAACGGAGCTCAGCAGCTGTTTTCTTTTCTCAGATTCCCTTCAGAGATTTTCATGGGCAGACATTACATTTCACACATCGTCTACACACCACTGTGTGACAAATTTTGTATTTTTGCTTAATTCATGATTTTGCCATAAACTTTCCCATATCATAAGTCTCCACGATGATCATTTTTTTAGTTGCAGATATTTCATTGTGTAGATGTTGATCAGGTAGACTTCATTTAGTCACTCCTCTAATATTTGTCGGAGCCCTGGTGGCATAGTGGTTAAGTGCTTGGCTGTAAACTGTAAAGGTTGGTGGTTCTAACCCACCACTGGATCCGCAGGAAAAAGATGTGACAATCTGCCTCTGTCAAGATTTATAGCCTTGGAAACCCTATAGGGCAGTTCTGCCCTACACTACAGGGTGGCTGTGAGTTGGAATTTACTCTACAGCAGTGGGTTAATGGGTAGTATTTATTGTTGCTGGTTGCTGTTGAGATTCATGGCAACCTTACATATGTAACAAAATGAAACGTTGCCCGGTCCTCATCATCTTCATACTCGTTGGTTGCTGTTTCAGCCCGTTGTTGAGGCTGTTGTCAGTCCATCTCACTGTGGGTTTCCCTCGTTTTCACTGACACTACCAAATGTAACGTTCTTTTCTAGCAGTTGGTCTGATAGTATATCTAAAGTAAGCGAGTCAAAGTCTTCTCCTTCCCCGCTTCTAAGGAGCATTCTGGAAAACCTTTTGGATAATAACGGAACATTGTCCTGTAGCATTAGGAGCTTAGGATGTTTTCTGTTTTTCTTATTATAGATATTGCTAAAATAAGCATCTTAAGTCCTGGGAGGGAAGTATTAGAAGGTGACTGACTAGTCTCCGCCTCAGGGCAACTGCGATGCAGAGCCCCCTTAGAGAAGCGGCCTTTGCTGGTCTTGGGTCCGTTTTGGGCTGTCACCTGCCCTTCAGGTTGACAGGATGAAACCTCCTGCTGTGTTGTGTGGCTCTGGCTTGGAGCTGGTTTGCTGTACTTCTGTAATTCAGCAGTGATTGGACCTTTAACTACTCCCAGGCCCCCAAGCCACATACCCGTTAAGAGGGGCTAGGTTTGCTGATGGAAAGTGGACTGATCAAGGGATGCTGGCTTAAGTGACAGGGCTGGTGGAAGAAGAACCTGGAGCAGAAAGTAGAGTGGAACATCTGGGAGGAGGGTTTGAGGGAGGCCACACGAGATGACAGCTGCTCCTGCCTCCAGGGTCCATGGCCTGTGAGGGAGCCTGCTCCGGCCCTTCCCAGGCCCAGGGTCCCATGACCTGAGTTCACAGCCTGTCCTGGCTGGTCATTGGCTGAGGAATCTCAGGCGACTTTTACCACCTGTCACCTCAGGGGCAGGAATACTTAAAAGAGCGTGGGATTAGTATACACTGATATGAAGCACCTGGCATGTAGTTGGTGCTCCGTAAGTTAAATGCTGTGACTCTCCAGGCTGCCTTGGGCGCTGAGCGGAACTGGAGAGCAACTGCAGAAGGAAGCTAACCCCCCAAGCGCCGTGCTTTATAATCTGCCCTGTGCTCTCAGTTTCAAGGAGCAGGAAGAAGCAGGCTCTGAGCCAGCGGGTGGCTGTTTATTGTGTGTGGAGTTTGGCCGAAGGCAGCACCTGCTCCTATGGCACAGGTGTCCCGGGAGCAGGTGATCCAGGTGAGGGCTCAGGAGCTGGCTCCCAGAGTAACTGCAAGCAGACGGAACCAGAAGACACTCTCTCGTTCCAGAAGCCCAGCCAGTGAGTGATGGCATGGACATGGTGCCTGCACGCAGCACGGGTCGGGGAGAGGATAGTCTTCCTTGTCTGGCCGTGTGCTTAGGCTCTCAGGGAAACCTAAGCCATTTTCACAGCGTTAACTCTTTTACGTGTGTATGAGTGAGGATGTGTGTGTATGTGTATGTGTGCACATGCGTGTGTGTGTCTACTTGTTAATGGTCTTTCCAAATGTCAGAGGAAACAAAAACAGGCGGTTGAGAGACTGTAGTTTGACTATAGTTGTCTTGTAAGGGTTGGATACTTCTTGCGTAAAGCAAACTGTAAAGCTCGTTCCTCAGAACGGAAGGTGCATGGGTTTGATTGAATTAGCTCTTAGGGGGCCTAGGAAATGAGGGGTTTTAATCATTCATTCTTCACCCAGTATGCTCTGGTAAATGTGCCAGGGACATAAGTGAGTTCACTCCTGTCATTTTTTCTTGTAAGTTAGGAAAATGGCATCATTCTCTGGGAAATTATGTTAAAAAAAAAAAAATCCTGCTTTTCTGCCCTAGAATAGCCTGGTATTTCTGAGTGCGTAGAGTGGCAGGATCTCTGTTTCCTTGAAACAGCTTGTTGTCAGATGAAGATAATTCCTGGCTGTGTGGTGGGGAGTCTGTCCTGCTTGTTCATTCAGCAGTTCCTCCCCTCCACAAGGAGAACCTGGTTTGAAATGTAAACTCAAAGTGAACAGTGCGATACCTCTCCCCACCTCCCTTTTTTTAAACAGGAGGAGCCCGTTGTTAACTAGTTCTGTCCGGATATGAGGCGGAGACTTCAAAACTTCAGCCTGGTATAGAATGTGCCAGATAAAGGTGGGAGTGGCCCTGTGCAGAGCCGCCCCAGAGATTCACCCAGGTTCACCTCAGATCCCTGCTGGACTTTGTATTCGAAAATTCTGCTGTGTTAGGGTGCCATCTTTGCTCTTGTCTAGTTATTCACTTGCTACCAAGGTCTGAAGAGGGTGGCTCAGAGTAGTTCGACGTTGGGAAAATAGTTAGGAGTGAGGTAGCCCCCACCCCATCCTTTGATTTCTTCTTCAAAAAGAAAGGGCAACTGAGGAACGCTGAGTTTGGAGACAGGAGTCCAATTTTGTCCCATCCCTGACGTTGACCGGGAGCCAGGAACTATCTCCTCACTGGTGACACTCGGGCACAGGCGTGGCTGATGGTCAAGGCTGTGGCCAGCTCTGGCTTCCTCTGTCTTCTGAAGAACAAGCTTTATGGTTTGCTTTATGCGAGAAGTATCTAACCGCACACACTGGAGAGGAGATTGGGTGTTTGCTGTCGCTGAAGCTGTAAGTGCTGGTTCGCCCAGGGTACTGCCGTCCACACAGCCTGTTGTAGATGAGTTAACACCCGTTAATTATTTTTAGCACCCACCTTCACTTGCAAAAGTGTCCTGGCTTGGATGATAAACTCTGTGGTCACCCTAGTCATTCACAGAAAGGTTCACACTGTCCTTTAAAGAACATTCCAGTTCACTAAAATACGTTGACATTAAAAATACTTTTACTGCTTAACTGAGGTGTAATTTAAAGGCCATAATTTGGTGAGTTTTGACGTGTGTGTGTGTGTGTGTGTGTGTGTGTGAACTGAAACTATCTCCACAGCCAAGACAACAAACATTTTCATCACCCTAAAAGTTTCCTTGTAAATCCGTCCTTCCCTCTACACCCTCCTCAGGCATATGTAGATTTGCTTTCTGTCATTTTAGATTCGTTTTCATTTTTTTAGATTTTATATCAATGGAATAATACAATGCCTACTGTTTTTTAAATGTCTGGCTTTTTTCACTCAGCATAGTGATTTTGGAAGTTTTCATGTTGGCTGTGTCAGTAATTTGTCCCTTTTTGTTACTGAATGGTAGTACGTTGTATGAATATTCTGCAATTCGTTTATCCATTCACATGCTGGTGGACCCTGGGGTAGTTCCCCAGTTTGGAGCTATTACAGGTACAACCTCTGTCAACATTCCTACTCAAGTCTTTGTGTAGACATGTGTCTATTAGCTTCCCCAGGAATTTATCATCTCATGGTTCCACAGGCCAGGAGTCCAAATTTAGGGTATCAGTAGGGCCATGTTCTCTCTAGGGAGCCCAGGTGGCACAATGGTTAAGCGCTCAGCAGCTAACCAAAAGGTCTACTGTTTGAACCCACCAGCGGCTCCACGGGAGAAAAGACCTGGTAATCTGCTCCCATAAAGATTCCAGAAACCCATTGCTGTCGAGGTGATTTCAACTTATAGTGACCCTATTGAAAAGAGTAGAACTGCCCCATAGTGTTTCCAAGGCTGTAAATCTTCATGGAAGCAGACTGCCACACCTTTCTCCTGTGGAGTGGCTGGGTGATTTCAAACTGCCGACCTTTTGGTTAGCAGCCAAACACTTAACCACTGCACCACGAGCCTAGGAAACCCTATAGGACAGTTCCACTCTGTTGTACAGGGTTGCTATGAGTTGGAATCAACTCTTGACCAGACACCACCACCATCACCGCCACCACCATCACTCCCACTGCCACGACCACCACCATCACCGCCATGACCACAACCGTCACCGCCATGACCACCACTGTCACCGCCATGACCACCATGGCCACCACTGCCACCACCACGTGTTCTCTCTGAAGTCTCTAGGGAAAGATCTTTTCTTGTCTCTGCCATCTTCTGGGAGCTCCAGGCATTCCTTGGCTTGCAGCGGAAGCTTGACATTCTTCCTGCCTCCTGGTCTCTATGCTTCTTTTCTGCTTCTATAAGGATACCAGTCATGTAGGATAACAGCCCACCCTTCTCCGGTGTGACCCCTGGTTAACCGACAACATCTTCAACATTTGTGTGCAGACTTTTGTGTGGACATCAGTTTTTCATTTTAATGGCATTAAATGTATCACTTTTCACCTCTGTAGCTGTTGTTCTGAGAAACCATTGCCTACCTCTTGACTGTAAAGATTTTCTCCTACCAGTTTTATAGTTTGGAGTTTTACAGTTAGGATTATGGTTGATGCAGCTAGTCTGTATGATGTGAGGTAAGAAATTGCTGTTCATGGTTTTCCATATGGCTGTTCAGTTGCCCCAGCGACATTTGTTGGAGAGACTTTGCCTTCCCCCCCGTATTACCCTGACACCTTTGTCTAGTCACTTGATCATGTATGTTTGAGCCTATTTCTAGATTTTCCACCTGTTCTGTGGATCTGTGTGTCTGCTTAGGGCAGCACCACACTTTATACCCTTTGTTGTCGAGTCTATTCTGACTCACAGTGACCCGGCAGGGCAGAGTAGAGCTGCCGCATAGGGTTTCCAGGGAGCAGTTGGTGGATTCAAACCACCAGCCTTTTGGTTAGCAGCCAAGCTCTTGACTACTGTGCCACCAGGGCTCCCATTTTCTTTATAGAAGAGTTGGGATCAGATAGGGCAAATCCTCTAACTCTGTTCTTCTTTCTGAACATTGTTGGTTTCTCTTAAATCATTTGCATTTTTGTGTAAACCTAAAAATTAAATTGTCAATTTCTGCAGAAAAATGCCTGCTGGGCTCTTGATTGAAATTGCATTGAATCTATAGGTTAGTTTGGGGTGGGGGGGGTGGGGGGGAATCTTAATAACAATCAAGTTTTCAAATCCGTGAACATGATACATCTCTCTACGTTTTTTTGGCCTTCTTCAATTTCTCTTAGCATGGTTTTGTAGTTTCCAGTGTAGAGGCCTTTAACCTCTTTTGTTAGAATCATCCCTAAGTATTTTATGTTTTTCAGTCTTATGAAGTGAATGGAATTAAAAAACAAATTTTGTTTTCTGATTTTTTGATGCTAATATATAAGAATATAATGGGTTTTGTGACCTTGGAAAATATAGTTATTCTAGTAGTTGTTTTGTAGAGTCTCTGGAATTTTCTATGTAAATAGTCATATTATCTGCAAATAGGGACCGTTTTGCTTCTTTCTTTCTGAACTTTATGCCTTTTATTTCTTTTTCTTGCCTCATTGCAAACCCAGGACTGCCGGTGTAGCCTTGGATAGAAGGAGTGAAAGCAGAAATCCTTTCATTGTTCTTAATCTTAACAGGAAACAATTCAGTTTTCACATGAAATGTGACATTAGCTGTAGGTTTTCTGTAGATACCTTTTGTCAGTTTGAAGATGTTTCCTACTTGTTTACAGAGAATTTTTGTCATGAAAATTCTACATCTGTTGAAATGATCCTATGGATTTTCTCCTTTATTTTGCTAAAATGGCAGGCAACATTGGTTGATTTTCAGATTTTAAACCAACCTTACCTTCCTAGGATTAAGTCTGTCGGGTTGTGATGCGTTATCCTTTTAAATATTGTTGGGCTCAGTTTGCTATTATTTTGTTATGGGTTTTTGCCTCTATATCCATGAGGGATATTTTCTTCTTCTTTGTCTTTCATTCTTCCTCCTTCCCTTCCCCACCTTCTTTTCTTCCTTTTTTTTTTTTTTTATCTTTGTCAAGCTTCGGCACTCTGGTGGGTTATCCTGGCCTCATAAAACGAATAGGTCAGTTTCCCCTCCTTCTCTATTTTCTGATAAACTTTGTGTCAGTGTGGTATTCTTTCTTGAATGTTTGCTAGAATTCACCAGTGAAACTTTCTGGGCCTAGGAGTATCTTTTTTGGGGAGATTTTTGATAATATTTTTTAAAAATATTTTTTATAGTTATTTAAAAAAAATATATACTTATTTACTGATAATAAATTCCATTTCTTCAGTGGATATGAGGCTGTTTATATTTTCCGTTTTTTCCTTCCGCATCAATACCCTAAGCACTGTCTTCCTTTTCCCTCTGACTTCTGTTTGTTGGAGGGAGGAATGTACACTTCATGAGAGAAGGATGCTCTCTGACTTGTTCCCCCTCTGTCAACCCCAGTGACCAGCACCAGGCCTGGCACAGAGTAGGCTTTCTGTGTTTATTGGGTGAATGAAGGAACAGTTGCCCTGTCGGGGCCCAGCTGATGGGCTGGTGCTGTGTCTCTGTCACTTGGCGTCTCTGGGAAATTTTTTGTCCCCTCCATCTGGATGGGGCTGCGTCGTAGGTGCTGCCGTGCCCCACCCCACGCGGCGCCCCCCCCCCCGGCCCCCCCTACGCGGCACCAGCCACCCTGGCTGGTCAGATACTTTTGTGGCATGTCCAGCACCTTGGTGGACAGATCCTCTGAGTCAGGGCTTGCCAATGGGAAAAAATATTTTTAACCGTTTTCTCTTATGGTCTTTTAAAATGTTAAATCCTGTAGTTGGAATGAGTTTTTTAAATTTTGAAATATACGTGCCGTACCAGAGGGATAAAGGAAGCCATTGTAACCTGGGACAGAGGAGAGGACTGAACCATTCTGAGCATCCAGACGGGATCGGGAAGCGGAGTACAGCGGACGGGGCCTGTGCCGTCGGCCCCATGTTCTGTGCACCTGCCTGCCTGAGAGGACGTGGTCTGAGAAGCCCTTTCCTAGCTAGCTTACAAGTGACACCCTGGGTCGGATATTTTAATCAGTCAATGGATCAGAGAGAACAGGGTGGTTGTGACCGGGCGTCTCTCCCGGCGAGGCAGTGACTGTGGTAGCCACATACCCCCTTCAGACCCCTGGCACCTGGAGTGGGCCTGGTGCCCGCTTACCCTTGCATCCTCAGGAGGGGTGGGTCTCTGTGCATCTACAGCTGCTGCCAAGGTTGGGCGTGGGAGCCAGGGACTTCCAGCAGGGCTGGTACTTAGAGTAACAGCTGTGCCACTCATGGCCGCATCCCCTTCCTGGGCCCCTCACTTTACAGTTCTGAGTTCACTTGGCAGCCCACATAGACCCCAAACCATGAGGGTTGTCAGGCAGGCAGTCCCCGAGGTGGGGCTCCACACACCATGAACAGGGTGGCATGCCTCAGGCTCACGTGACGGCCTGGCCCGCTGTCTTCTGGCCCCAGCCTTGCACAGCCGTGCGTCCTTGGGGAGTCCCCCGCCTTCTCTGGACATCCGCCTCCCAACCTGTAAGAACAGATGACCTTCCAGCTGCGGTCACATGCTGTGAGCCTGACCTCATCCTCAGACTGCACCGTAATCTGACCTTAACGACTCTGAGACATCGGGGGGCCATTGCTTGTCCCTGTGGGCCCGTCTAGAGCTCTGCTTCACGTTTACTGTTATTTTTACTGCAGTAGTGATAGGTTTGAAGATGATTTCCCACTTCACCGTGCATGGTGGACTGGCTGGGAAGGACGAGGCCAGCCCATTGCATGCGAGCAGCTCACGACTGATTCTGCACCTAACCTGGCCCTGACAGGCCACCGGGGGAGGAGTCAGTGAGGGGCTGATGGACCACCCCTTGGGGTCTGCCCCTTCTGCCCTTGCTCCCCGCCAGGAGAGCACCTCACAGTGTCCTTATCCTCCTCGTGGTTTGACCTCGGCGTGAGACACGGTCATTTTCCCAGACAGTTTGGCTCCCAGACTAAAACACAGCAAAGTCAGAGGACACAGGAATAAACTGCATTTACGTTTTCCATGGGAAGCAGGGGCAGGGCGGTTAGGGAAGTTACGCTGGTGTGTATAGCACTCTAGTGCGCTTAAATTGGTGAGGGTTTTCATTCTAAATTGCTTTGTAAATGTGAATATGCACACACAGTTTTGAGATGTAACCCCTGCGTTATAGAGAATGTTCAACTCCAGCACTGATTATGTGCCAGGCACGCCAGGGCCCATCTGGGAACAGGATGGAGCAGAGGGGGAAAAAAGGGGCCGGGGTGTGTGAATTCCTTCTTTGATGCAGCGAATTGTATTTAACATCTCTAAATCAAATTGTTTAAACCCTTTCCGTGACTCGATGGCAGTGGGTTTGGTTTTTTGTTTTGGTATGATATATATGACCGATGACATACACCAGAGGTTAGCAGGAAACTTTCCTGTAAAGGGTCACATATTTCAGGCTCTGCGGGCCACGGATCTTAGTAACAGCCACTCAGCCCTGCTGTTGTTGTGTACATAAGTAGTAGCCATAGACAGTACGGAAATGAGTGGGCGTGGCTGTGTTGCAATAAAACTTTATTTACCCACACAGGTGGCTGGCTGTAGTTGGCCCACCCCGGCTTCTCCCCTCAGTGCTGATTCGACAGTGTTGGCAGTTTCCAACCTTACAGCTGTTCTATTAAGCCAGGCTCCCTTGATGTCGCCGCCTGTTTAAGTTTAGAGTTTTCAGTGCCTTATGTGTCCTTCCTCTAGTTAATTAAACCAAGTTATTTATACTCAACTCCTGGAGGATAAAGAGGGCTCTGTTTCTGCGGCCGGGGTGTTGTTCTCTGTGTCATGGTGAGGATGTGTCTCAGTTAAAATTAGATCTGGGCTGTTTACCAGAAAACCCAAGCAGCAGTGGCTTAGATAAGGTAGAGGCTTATTTTCCTCTCTTGTAGAAAGACCAGAGCTAGCCATCTCTGGGGGTGTGGCCCAGGCTCCTGCCCCGCTTCAGCTCTGCTATTCTAGCACGTGGGTTCATGTTCAAGGTCACCCGGTGGATGCAGCTGGAGCAGCTGGGTCAGGGAGCTGCCCCCAGAGATGTCAGCTCAGGTGTCTCCTTTGTGGTCTCTAGCTGTAGGGATGGCAGAAATGTCATGTTTTAGCCAGGCCTGGCCACCCAGAAAAACACCAAAGAAAACCCAACCAGTTGCTACTGAGTCAGTTCCAACTCATAGCAACCCCATAGGACAGAGTAGAACTGCCCCATTGGGTTTCCCAGGAGCAGCTAGTGGATTCGAACTGCCGACCTTTTGATTAGCAGCCAACCTCTTAACCACTGCGCCACGAGGGCTCTGGAAAAAAAGAAAAAGCTATAAGCATATTTAAAAACACCTTTTACTATAGAAAATTCAGAAAATACAGGAAACCAGGAAGAAAAAAAATCCCTCAACCTCACCACTCGACATGTTGACTTCCAATTTCCAGGCTCGTGTCTGTCCTGCCTTTTCAGTCTTTTTGTTTGTGTCTTAGTCATCTAGCGCTGCTGTAACAAATACCACAGGGGAGTGGCTTTCACAAACAGAAGTTTATTTTCTTACAGTTAGGAGGCTAGAAGTCTGAATTCAGAGTGCTGGCTCTAGGGGAAGGCTTTCCCTGTCTGTTGGCTCTGGAGGAAGGTCCTTGTCTCTTCAGTTTCTGTTTCTTGGTTCCTTGGAGATCTCCTTGTGTCTTGGCATCTATCTTACCCCGTCTCTCCTTCTGCTCCCTTGTTTAATCTCTCTCTCCTTTTTTTAAAAAATGTTTTATTGTGTTCTAGGTGAAAGTTTACAGAGCAAATTGTACACAGAGTGTTCCATGACATTGATTGCAATCTCTACACTGTGTCAACACTCCCCCCATTTCCTCCCTGGGTTCCCTGTTGCCTTTCGTCGGGTTTTCCTATCCCTTCCTGCCTTCTCATCTTTACTTTTGGGCAAACGTTGCCCTTTTGGTCTCGTGTAATTACTTGTTCTATGGAGCACATTCTTTTTGGGTGTTATTGTTTATAGGCCTGCCTGTTGTTTGGCTGGAAGGTGGTTTCCAAGAGTGGCTGCAGTTCTAAGTCAGAGCAGTATCTTAAGGCCATAGTCTTGGGGGTTCCTCCAGTCTCTTTTTTTATGATTTTGATTTTTTGTTCTACATTTTTCTCCTGTTCTGTCCGGGACCCTTTATCGTGATCCTGGTCAGAGCCATTGGTCGTGGTAGCTGGGCACCATCTAATTCTTCTGGTTTTGGGGTTGTGTAGGTTGTGGTGCATGTGGTTCGTTAGTCCTTTGGACTAATTGCTCCCTTGAGTCTGGTTTTCTTCACTGTCCTTTACTGTGGATGGGAAGAGACCACTAGTTGCATCTTAGATCTTTTTATATTTCAAAAGAGATCAACTCTTGATACATCCTCCACTAATCCTGCCTCATTAACACAACAAAGACAGCCCATTCCCAAATGGGATTATAACCACAGGCATAGAGGTTAGGATTTACAACGCATATTTTTGGAGGACGTCGTTCAATCCATAACTGTCTGTCTGTTTTCTGCCTGCGTCCCTGTGCCATGACTGACGTATGGACATGGCTTTGTTGAGGGTGGACCCTGGCCAAGCCAGCAGACACAGCCGTGTGCACCTCTGGCCACGCTGCTCTGGGAAGTGTTACTGCTTAATCAGGTTGACCTTTAGCGATTAGAGAATTAGACCTGCCTCCTGGCTGCACAGAGGTCGCTTGTGAGCTTTTCCTTCTCTGTTTTGTTTTGTCTTTTCCAGATAACATTAATTGTAATGTCATCATAGATAGCTTGAGCCTACCCGTTGCTGTCCAGCCGATTCCGACTCCTAGTGACCCTATAGGACAGAGTAGAACTGCCCCAGAGAGTTTCCAAGGCTGTAATGTTTACAGAAGCAGACTGCCACATCTTTCTCCTGTGGAGCGGCTGGTGGGTTTGAACCACGGACCTTTTGGTTGGCAGCTGAGCGCTTAACCACTGTACCACCGGGGCTCCTCACTTGGGTCTATGTGCATCAGATATTTCCAGAGAGAAATGGGTAAATTATGATAGCTTGGTGGCCGCCGGAACGAAAGCTGAGAAAGCGCTCCCATTCTGCTCCCTGTCATTTGCATGTCCTTAGATGCCGTTATGCCTGGGGACTCCTAGGTATTTAGGCTCTTAACTTCTAGCTGATCGTTCCTCTCTGCAGCAGCCAAGAGAGAGGTGCAATATGTAGCGTCTTTTCTGCTGGGCGTGTTTCTCTGACAAAAAGTACGCGACCCCGCTGCGGGCCAGCAGGTCAAACGCAGCCCTGCAAGCACCCAGGCCACTGTCTCCCCCTTCCTCTTAGTGTGGTCACCCGTGTTCCAGGCTCTGGGCTGCGGCTGGAATTGCTTGTTGCTGCTCACATCTCTGCCTTCACCCAGTGCCTGACTCTCTCAGCAGTAGCACCTCCCTGTCCACGAAGCTTCTCTACTTTTGTAAAAAGTAAAGTTTTTTTTTTTTTAAGTTCTATATTTACTTATTTCCTTACGTATTCTAATGGTGCTGGTATTTTTATTAGCATCACTGTTGTTTTTGTTCCTGCTTGGTTACAGAGTTGCATAGGTTTGGCGTGGTCTGGCCCAGCTCATTTTTTCCCACGACATTATTATTTTTATCTTGCGTGTTCGCAGAGTGTAGCTTTTTGCAGGAACTCAAATACCACTTTATAGGAAGAACACCTGTAATGTTTTACCAATGCTAAAATTCTTTTTTATTCTTTTTTTTAGAGAAATAACATGTTCTTTATAAATAATAAAGTACAGATGGCCAAAACAAACAAAAGAACACTCAGAAGGCTAATCACCGAGACCGTGGAGATAAACACTGTTCTGTAGACATGAGTGGGGGTGGAGGGTAGGGGGCAGGGATGGGAGATTTGGGGCATTCAGCAGTGTTGAGACATTTTTGTTGACATGGCTGGCAGTGTGTGTTTGTGTGGATGGAGGCCAGGGATGCTGCTAAACTCCCTGCAATGCCAGGACAGCCCCGGAACGAAGAGTCATTTAGTCCAAAATGTCATAGTGCCAAGGCTGAGAAAGCCTGACAGAGAAAAATGTTTTTTTAAACCTTATTTCTATGGCTATCGACAAATATACTTTAGTTTTACAATCCAAAAACCAGACCTATTGCTGTCTAGTTCATTCTGACTGCTAACGACCCTATAGCACAGAGTAGAATTGCCCCATAGGGTTTCTGAGGCCGTAATCTTTATGGAAGCAGACTGCCACTTCCTTCTCCTATGGAGCAGCTGGCCAGTTTGAACTGTTCACCTTTCGGTCAGCATCCGAGTGCTTAACCACTGCGCCGTCAGAGTGCCTCAGTTTTACAAAAAGTGGAATCAGTGATAAGTACTAGTTTGTAACCTACTTTTTAAAGTTTATTATATTGTGAATGTCTTTCTGTGTTCGTATATATGCATTCTCATTTAAAAATAAGGGTATTCTGTTGTATGGACATGCCATGATTTATGTCACCAGTCACCGATGTTAGGGTTAGGTGATTTCTGGTGTTCTGCCGCTAGAGACGTGCTAGGATTTGTTTGTGTGATTTCCTGCCCACTGTGGGCACCACCTCTGAATCTGAGATGCCGTTTCTTGAGTGATAATATTCCCTTTCTCCTTCAGGTTCCCTGCTGGGGTTGTATCTAACATTGCCCCACTCGTGAACACACTTCAAAGGTTAATGAAGCAATGTCGAAATAGTGACTAGATAAATAACACTGAATATTTTTGTCATGTTTCACTTGAACTCAAATAACTTTTTTTTTTTTTTTAGCTATATATCATTATAAATGACACGTGATTTTAACTTCTATGCTTTGTGGGGTCTTGTTTGCTGCCCTGGGATGCCTGGGTCTGCTTTCTAGTGTGGACTCTCGAGGTTGATCATCTGGGGGGTGGGTCCCCCTCCTTGCCCAAGAGATGCCCTGGGACAGGAGTGAGGTGAAGCTTACAGGGGTGACTGTCATGTCTGGGCTCACTTTTGGGGGGCGGGCAGCATGAAGAGTTAGGTGGAGGGATGTTGGAGAAATGGCACAGCGTGGGGCCTGGATTTACGCTGTTGGTGGCTCTGACCCAGGGGCCCTCAGGAGCTTGTTTGTGTGATGGGTCTATTTTTGGGTCTCATGGCGCCCTGTGAGGAAGTCCACTGCTGCGCACATCCAGGTGTCTGAATAGTCTGTGTCTCAGGGGGCATGAGGTGGGGAAATGGTATGGAGTGAGCCTAGTGTCCGGGCGGCATCGAGCAGCAGGATGTGAGTAAGAGGAAGTGACAGAAATTGCCGAGGCCAGATGCTCGTTCCCGGCCACCTTCACAGCTCTGCAGGCCAGGGGCTATATTTAACCGAATATTCCCAAGTTCCTGGCCCTGCCCTCCTCTGTCTCCTGTCCACTTTCTGTTGGTGGCTGCATTGTACGGGCCGATTTGTTCTCGGACTTCTCTGGCCTGTTTTGGGTGCTGCACAGGTGGCCACCCAGCAGCTTTAAAGCTCTGAGTTTGTTCTTGTTGAGCGACTTCAATTCCGATGCCCTGTGAGCAGCTGGAAAACGTTCTGAGAGAGGCGAGAGCAGCAGGTAAGAGCCCTAGGTGCTAGTGATGGTCAGACGTGGGGGGCTGTTGGGGAACAGTGAACGTGGAAGGTTGTAGCATGAAGTAATGCGAGCCATTGTAGATTGTTGTAAGACCCTAGAGAGGGCTGATTTAAAAAAAAATTAAAACAAATCAAGTCGGTCTCTCATACAAAAATTTATATACACCTTGCTATATATATACTTCTAGTTGCTCTCCCCCTGATGAGACAGCACACTCCTTCTCTCCACTATTTCCGTGTCTATTCAGCTAGCTCCTGTCCCACCGTGCCTTCTCATCTCCCCTCCAGACAGGAGCTGCCTACATAGTCTCATGTGTCTACTTGAGCCAAGAAGCTTACTCCTCACCAGTATCATTTTCTATCTTATAGTCCATTCCAATCCCTGCCTGAAGAGTTGGCTTTGGGAATGGTACCTGTTTTGGGCTAACAGAAGGTTTGGTGACCATGACCTCTGGGGTCCTTCTAGCCTCAGTCAGATCATTAAGTCTGGTCTTTTTATGAAAATTTGAGGTCTGCATCTCAGCGCTCTCCTGCTCTCTCAGGGGTTCTCTGTTGTGTTCCCTGTCAGGGCAGTCATCGGTTGTAGCTGGGCACCATCTAGTTCTTCTGGTCTCAGGGTGATGTAGTCTCTGGTTTATGTGGCCCTTACTGTCTCTTGGGCTCATAATTACCTTGTGTCTTTGGTGTTCTTCATTCTCCTTTGCCCCAGGTGGGTTGAGACAAATTGATGCGTCTTAGATGGCCACTTGCTAGCGTTTAAGACCCCAGATGCCACTCACCAATGTGGGATGCAGAATGTTTTCTTAATAGATTTTATCATGCCAGTTGATTTAGATGTTCCCTAAACCATGGTCCCCAAGCCCCTGCCCCTGCTACTGTGGCCTTCAAAGTATTTGGTTTATTCAGGAAACTGCTTTTGGTTTAGTCCAGTTATGCTGACCTCCCCTGTATTGTGTGTTGTTTTTGCCTTCACCTAACATAGTTCTTGTCTACTACCTAGTGAATACCCCTCTCCCTCCCTCCCCACTCTTTTAACCATCAAAGAATATTTTCTTCTCTATTTTAAACTGTTTCCTGAGTTCTTATAATAGTGGTCTCATACAATATTTGTCATTTTGTGACTGACTAATTTCGCTCAGCATGATGCCTTCCAGATTTCTCCATGTTATGAAATGTTTCACAGATTCATCATTGTTCTTTAGCAATGCGTAGTATTCCATTGTGTGAATATACCATGATTTACTTATCCGTTGATGGGCGCGTTGGTTGCTTCCATCTTTTCCCTGTTGCAAACAGTGCTGCAGTGAACATGGGTGTGCATATATCTGTTTGTGTAAAGGTTCTTATTTCTATAGGATATATTCCAAGGAGTGGGATTGCTGGATCGTATGGTAGTTCTATTTCTAGCTTTTTAAGGAAGCGCCAAATCGATTTCCAAAGTGGTCGTACCATTTTACATTCCCACCAGCAGTGTAGAAGTGTTCCAGTCTCTCCAACATTTATCATTTTGTGTTTTTTGGATTAATATCAGCCTTGTTGGAGTGAGATGGCATCTCATTGTAGTTTTTTTTTTTTTTATTAACTTTTATTGAGCTTCAAGTGAACATTTACAAATCAAGTCAGACTGTCACATATAAGTTTATATACACCTTACTCCGTTCTCCCACTTGCTCTCCCCCTAATGAGTCAGCCCTTCCAGTCTCTCCTTTCATGACAATTTGGCCAGCTTCCAACTCTGTCTGTCCTCCCATCCCCCCTCAGACGGGAAATGCCAACACAGTCTCAAGTGTCCACCCGATATCATTAGCTCACTCTTCATCAGCATCTCTCTCCCACCCACTGTCCAGTCTCTTTCATGTCTCCTGAGTCATCTTTGGGAATGGTTCCTGTCCTGGGCCGACAGAAGGTTTGGGGACCATGACCGCCGGGATTCCTCTAGTCTCAGTCAGACCATTAAGTATGGTCTTTTTGTGAGAATTTGGGGTCTGCATCCCACTGATTTCCTGCTCCCTCAGGGGTTCTCTGTTGTGCTCCCTGCCAGGGCAGTCATCGGTTGTAGCCGGGCACCATCTAGTTCTTCTGGTCTCAGGATGATGTAAGTCTCTAGTTCATGTAGCCCTTTCTATCTCTTGGGCTTTTAGTTATCGTGTGACCTTGGTGTTCTTCATTCTGCTTTGATCCAGGTGGGTTGAGACCAATTGATGCATCTTAGATGGCCGCTTGTTAGCATTTAAGACCCCAGACGCCACATTTCAAAGTGGGATGCAGAATGTTTTCATAATAGAATTATTTTGCCAGTTGACTTAGAAGTCCCCTTAAGCCATAGTCCCCAAACCCCGGCCCTTGCTCTGCTGACCTTTGAAGTATTCAGTTTATCCCGGAAACTTCTTTGCTTTTGGTCCAGTCCAGTCCAGTTGAGCTGACCTTCCATGTATTGAGTATTGTCCTTCCCTTCACCTAAAGCAGTTCTTATCTACTAATTAATTAGTAAAAAACCCTCTCCCACCTTCCCTCCCTCCCCACCTCGTAACCACAAAAGTATGTGTTCTTCTCAGTTTATACTATTTCTCAAGATCTTATAATAGCGGTCTTATACAATATTTGTCCTTTTGCCTCTGACTAATTTTGCTCAGCATAATGCCTTCGAGGTTCCTCCATATTATGAAATGTTTCACAGATTCATCACTGTTCTTTATCGATGTGTAGTATTCCATTGTGTGAATATACCACAATTTATTTAACCATTCATCCGTTGATGGACACCTTGGTTGCTTCCAGCTTTTTGCTATTGTAAACAGAGCTGCAATAAACATGGGTGTGTATATATCTGTTTGTGTGAAGGCTCTTATTTCTCTAGGGTATATTCCGAGGAGCGGGATTTCTGGGTTGTATGGTAGCTCTATTTCTAACTGTTTAAAATAACGCCAAATAGATTTCCAAAGTGGTTATACCATTTTACATTCCCACCAGCTGTGTATAAGAGTTCCAATCTCTCTGCAGCCCCTCCAACATTTATTATTTTGTGTTTTTTGTATTAATGCCAGCCTTGTTGGAGTGAGATGGAATCTCATTGTAGTTTTGGTTTGCATTTTTCTAGTGGCTAATGATTGTGAGCATTTCCTCATGTATCTGTTAGCTACCTGAATGTCTTCTTTGGTGAAGTGCCTGTTCATATCCTTTGCCCATTTTTTAATTGGGTTATTTGTCTTTTTGTCCTTGAGCTTTTGTAGTGTCATGTAGATTTTAGAGTTCAGACACCTATTGGAAATGTCATACCAAAAAACTTTTTCCCGGTCTGTACGTAATCTTTTTACTCTTTCAGTGAAGTGTTTGGATGAGCATAGGTGTTAGATTTTTAGGAGCTCCCGGTTATCTAGCTTCTCTTCTGCTGTTTGTGCATTGTTAGTAATGTTTTGTGTACTGTTTATGCCATGTATTAGGGCTCCTAGCACTGTCCCTATTTTTTCTCCCATGATGTTTATAATTTTAGGTTTTGTATTTAGGTCTTTGAATCATTTTGAGTTAGTTTTTGTGCATGGTGTGAGGTATGGGTCTGGTTTCTTTTTTTTACAGATGGATATCCACTTACGTCAGCACCGTCTGTTAAGGAGACTTTTCCCCATTTAACTGACTTTGAGCCTTTGTCAAATATCAGCTGCTCGTATGTGGATGGATTTATGTCTGGATTCCCAGTTCTGTACCATTGGTCTACGTATCTGTTGTTGTACCAGCATCAGGCTGTTTGACTACTGTGGCACTATAATATGTTTTAAAATCAGGTAGTGTGAGGCCTCCCACTTTGTTCTTTTTCAGTAATGCTTTACTTATCCAGGGCCACTTTCCCTTCCATATGAAGTTAGGGATTTGTTTCTCCAACTCATTAAAAAATGTCATTGGAGTTTGGATTGGAATTGCATTGTCTCTATAGATCGCTTTTGATAGAATAGAAATTTTTATAATGTTAAGTCTTCCTATCCATGAGCAGGGTATGTTTTTCCATTTATGTAGATTTCTTGCAGTAGTGTCTTGTGGTTTTCTTTGTATAGGTCTTTTACATCTCTGGTTAGATGTATTCCTAAGTATTTTATCTTCTTGGGGGCTACAGTAAATGGTATTCATTTGGTCATTTCTTCTTCAATGTTCTCTTTTTTGGTGTAGAGGAATGCAACTGATTTTTGTATGTTTATCTTGTATCCTGATAGTCTGCTGAACTCTTCTGTTAGTTTCAGTAGCTTTCTTGAGGATTCTTTAGGGTTTTCTGTGTATAAGATCATGTCATTTGCAAATAGAGATACTTCTTTCTTACCAATCTGGATACCCTTTATTTCTTTATCTAGCCTAATCGCTTTGGCTAGGACCTCAGCACAATGTTGAATAAGAGTGGTGATAAAGGGCATCCTTGTGTGGTTCCCCATCTTTCAGACTGTCTCCATTTAGGATGATGGTGGCTGTTGGCTTTGTATAAATGCCCTTTATTATGTTGAGGAGTTCTCCTTCTGTTTCTACTTTGCTGAGAGTTTTTATCATGAATGGGTATTGGACTTTGTCAAATGCCTTTTCTGCATCAATTGATAAGATCATGTGGTTCTTGTCTTTTATTTATGTGATGGATTACATTGATTGTTTTTCTAATGTTGAACCATCCCTGCATACCTGGTATGAATCTCACTTGGTCAGGGTGAATTATTTTTTTTGATAAGTTGCTGAATTCTATTCGATTGAATTGTGTTGAGGATTTTTGCATCCTAGTTCATTTTTTAGTTCATAAGGGATATAGTTTTGTAATTTTCTTTTTTTGTGGTGTCTTTACCTGGTTTTGGTTTCATGGATATGCTGGCTTCCTAGAATGAGTTTGGGAGTATTCCATTCTTTTCTGTGCTCTGAAATACCTTTAGTAGTAGTGGTAACTCTTCTCTGAAAGTTTGGGTAGAACTCTGCAGTGAAGCCATCCAGACCAGGGCTTTTTTTTTGTTGAGAGTTTTTTTGATTACCTTTTCAATCTCTTCTTTTGTTATGGGTCTATTTAATTGTTCTACCTTTGTTTGTGTTAGTTTAGGTAGGTAGTGTGTTTCTAGGAATTCATCCATTTCTTCTAGGTTTTCAGATTTGTTAGAGTGTAAGTTTTCATAGTAATCTGATATGATTCTTTTAATTTCGGTTGGGTTTGCTGTAATATCACCCAGCTCAATCTTATTCAGGTTATTTGCTTCCTCTCCTGTTTTTCTCTTGTCAGTTTGGCCAATGGTTTATCGATTTTATTAATTTTTTAAAAGAACTAGCTTTTGGTCTTAACCCTTCAATTTTTTTAAAAATAGAGAACACTCTGTTTTATTAAGTTCTGCTCTAATTTTTATTATTTACTGTCTTCTGGTGCCTGTGGGTTTCTTTTGTTGCTCTCTTTCTATTTGTTCAAGTTGTAGGGCTAATTCTTTAATTTTGGCCCTTCTTTTTGTATGTGTGCGTTTATTGATGTAAATTGACCTCTGAGTACTGCTTTAGCTGTGTCCCAAAGGTTCTGATAGGAAGTATTTTCATTCTCATTGGATTCTATGAATTTCTTTAATCCATCTTTAATTTCCTGTGTAACCCAGTTCTTTTTGAGCAGGGTCTTGTTCAGTTTCCAGGTGTTTGATTTCTTTTCCATCCTTTTTCTGTTATTGATTTCTACTTTTATGGCCTGTGGTCAGGGAAGATGCTTTGTAATATCTTAATGTTTTAGATTCTGCTAAGGCTTGCTTTATGACCTAATATGTAGTTTGTTCTAGAGAATGCCCCATATGTGCTGGAGAAGAAAGTGTACTTGGCTGCTGTTGGGTGGAGTGTTCTGTATACGTCTATGAGGTCAAGTTGGTTGACTGTGGCGTTTTGATGAGAGGGCTGATTTTTGCCTTGTCTTTCTCAGAAGTGGAAGCCTGGGGTTTTGAAGTCCATAGGCTGGTTGATGTGTCTTCATCCACATGTTTTAAGCAGTCTTTGTTCCTCACCTGGCCGGACTGAAAGCCTGCATGTGGAGTAAGGCTCTCTGCAGTGAATTCTGTTACCTGAGTTTTATCACCAGAGGCAGTTCCCCCAGATTCCTAAACAAGCCCTGAGGAGATGGGACAGTTCTACACAGCGCTCAGCCCTCACTGTTTTGCCCATGGAGCCTCTCCACACCCTCGCAGGCAGGCCCTCTTAGGTGCTGTGCTAGTTGCCTAGGGCTCTGTAACAAAGTGCCACCAAGTGGGTGGCTTTAAACAGCAGAGATTTATCCTCTTTCAGTCTGGAGGCTGGGAGTCTGAATTCAGGGTGTCAGCAGGCCATGCTCCCTCCGAAGGGGAAAAGATCCTTTCTTGCCTCTCTCACTCCTGGCAGCCCCCGGCGCTCTGTGGCTTACAGCTTCAGGATAGCCCCATTGTCATATGGCCATCTTCCCTCCACACGTCCCTTGTCTCCTCTCCTCTTGCATGAGGACACCACTCAGATGGGATCAGGACCCACCCTATCTGTTATGACCTCCTGTTAACTGATAAAATCTTCAAAGACCCCATTTCCAGACTAGGTCATGTTTCCAGGTATGGGGATTAAATCCCCAGCATAAGTTTTTTGGGGGACACCATTCATTCCATAACAGAGCCCATGGGACTGCTCGGTGCCCAGTGCCTGGCATCTGCTGGTGTTGTCCACACTCGCTGTAGGAATAACCGCTGAACCAACCACCTGCTTCCATATGTCATCTCCTATGCCCTGGACTGTGCTAGCTGTTCTGCGTGCCACCCCAGGGGATGGGAAACCCACAGGCTCCCTGCGGACCAGTGACCGTCTTCTGGACCATAATGGGTGATGGCTACCACTGATACTGATCCTGGCCAAATGCCATTCTTGGATGGTCACACTTAGTCCTCCAGTGCCCCTGGAGTTTTCAGGTTAAGAAGTTGAGGTTCAGAGAGAGTAAGTGATTTGTACCGAGAACTCTGACTTGATTGTGTTCCTAACCACTAGGCTGTGTGGCCCATCTCTGTCACGTGGCCGGTCCCATTGTTGAAGCTTTGTACACAAGTTATCATTTGAGCAGCAGGACATGTTTCCCTGTATGCTTCAAGAATTCTCAACAAGGACGTTTCTGGGGTTCCATGTTAGTTTCCAGTGGACGCCACTCAGATTCACGGAAGGCTACGCTGGTAAAGGTGTTTGGTGGTCTCTGAAAGCTTCCATCTAAGGGCCCTAACCCCTGCCAGAGCAGGGGGCGGTGCTTCATAAAGCAGCACCTTATTTTCATACACTCAACCAGCTACTTAGGATTGAAGAGGCTACTCTAGGATGGGAAGCGTGAGAGACAAATGAAGAGGGGTTGTGTCTGCTGTGAAAGAACAGTCATGCGTGGGGGTGAGGCCTGGAGGGCGGTGGGAGAAGCCACGGGAACAGTTCGTAGAGGTGGTACATGTGGTGAGCAATGTGCCCGTGGTTTTAGAATGAATGGATACTAAGCTCAGGGCTCAGGAGACTCCCTGAGTTTTACCAATAGGATCATCTGCAAACAGGCTTTCAGACTGACCCACGCCCTTCTCTAAGACTGAGTTGCAAATACCAGGCGGGACTCTCCAAGTTTCTAGCTCTGGCTTGGGTATGTTAGCACTTGGTTCCAAAACATTTACCGAGTTTAAAAATAATGAAATATTTCAGGCATTAATAAAGTAACAGAATGAACAACTGTGTACACTTCCTAGCCTGAGACACACACTGTGGATATAATTGAGGCCCTTAGCATGCCCTTTCCTATCCTGTCTCTCCCGTCCTCCCACCCCAACATCCCCACTTTTCTGAGTTTGGTGTTCGACAAATAGTATTGTTTGGGCTATGGTAAGATGTCACATAAATAGTATCATTGCTTACACCTCCTTTTTTCACACAGAGTTGTTTCTGAGAATTCTTGATATGGATATGTTAAGTGGCTGAAGGTTTAAAGCCACTGATTCCTGGAATTAAATCAGAGTTTCTTTGGGGTGGGGCATGAGCTTGAGAACTTTTTACAGGGGCAGCCAGGGTTGAGGACCACGGCTCTCTGTAGTTAGTTTTCATGGCCTGTGTATGGAATATCTCACCATCGAGTTGGGTTTTTCCAGATTTTTGCCGTTAGGAACAGTACTGCCACGGACACTGCCACACAGCACTGCCACGGACACTGCCACACAGCACTGCCCCGGACACTCCCACACAGGGCGGCCACATACACTCCACACAGCATTACCACATACACTCCACACAGCGCTGCCACATACACTCCACACAGCGCTGCCACGTACACTCCCACACGGCGCTGCCACGTACACTCCCACACGGCGCTGCCACGTACGCTCGCACACGGCGCTGCCACATACGCTCCCACACGGCGCTGCCACATACACTCCACACTGCGCTGCCAATACACTCCCACACGGCGCTGCCACATACACTGCCACACAGCACTGCCACACAACACTGCCGTACATCACTGCCACATACACTCCCACACAGCACTGCCACATACACTCCCACACAGCGCTGCCACATACACTCCACACAGAGCTGCCACATACACTCCCACACAGCGCTGCCACGTACACTCCCACACAGCACTGCCACATACGCTGCCACACAGCACTGCCCTACAGGACTGTCCTGGACACTGCGCACAGCACTGCCACATACACTCCCACACAGTGCTGCCACATACACTCCCACACAGCGCTGCCACGTACACTCCCACACAGCGCTGCCACATACACTCCACACAGCGCTGCCACATACTTGCCACACAGTACTGTCAGATACACTCCCACACGGCGCTGCCACGTACACTCCCACACGGCGCTGCCACGTACACTCCCACACGGCGCTGCCACGTACACTCCCACACGGCGCTGCCACGTACACTCCCACACGGCGCTGCCACGTACACTCCCACACGGCGCTGCCACGTACACTCCCACACGGCGCTGCCACGTACACTCCCACACGGCGCTGCCACGTACACTCCACACGGCGCTGCCACATACTTGCCACACGGCGCTGTCACATACACTCCCACACGGCGCTGCCACATACACTCCCACGTGGCGCTGCCACATACACCCCACGCGGCACTGTCACATACACTCCCACACGGCACTGCCACGGACACTCCCATAGAGCACTGGCATGTACGCTCCCACATTCGCTGCCACGTACACTGCCACACGGCACTGCCACAGACACTCCCATATACTGCTACTGTAGAGATTCTCATACCCGTCTCCTTGGGCATGGGGTCAGGAGTCTCTGTTTCTAAGGGTATATTTGCCAAGCGAGTTCACCTTCAACATGATGAGAGATGACAAGTTTCTATCCCAAATTGTGTTTTGTTAAACTTTCACTGTGGTGGTAATGTGTGAGTGACCTCATTTCTCCACCTTGTCTTTAACACTTCTTTAATGGAGGCAGGCTCTCAGTGAAGATCTCGTGGGTGAGGGATGAGGAACCTGGGATTGACGCAGTGTTCTGTGCCATGATTTTAACAGACTCTCCCATCTCAGCACATCCAGAATTGAACCGCAAACCCCCTCACCTGTAATGCTGCCTAATATGCTCCTTTCCCATCTCAAGTTGGCAACCAGGGAGTGATTGTTGGCTTTTCCTTTGTCTCTCACCCCACACAACATGTCAGGAAACCCTGTTGGCTGTGCCTCCAGAGTATCTCCAGAGTCCAGTCTCCCCCACCTCCCACCTCCACTGACTTCACCATCATCTGACGGGTTTATCGAGTGGCCCCCAGAAAAGTACCCTGACTTCTGCCCCACCCGCTTGCTGTCACCGCTGAAGGAGGCAACCAGAATATGCCTTCCTTACACCTAAGGCAGATGTGCCTGCCTTCCACACAGATGCTGCCGGGCCCTCATTCCACCAGGAGGAAAAGTTGCCTGTTCTGCCTGCTGTCTCCTGCTCCTTCCCCCTTTCTAGCTCTGCCCACCAGCCAGGCTCCCACCTGAGGCCTTCACTTAGCTCTTCCCTTCCCTCTTCATTCCAGTCTCTGTTTTGAAGCTGCCTCTCTGGGGGCCAACCCTGAGTGCCTGGCCTTGCCTTCCACCTGACTGCCTTTTTTGATCTATTTTTAAAGTGCTGTCACCAGCTAGTACTCCACATACTATGTAATTTAGTTATTATATGGTTTATTGTCTGCCTGCCCCGTTGAATGTGAGCACCATGCATTTGTTTGTTCCAGTGAGGGACTGGGCTTCTGGCTTTATTTCTCAGGGAGAAAGGGAAGACTTGAGGCCTGAGCTGAGGATGAGTGTGGAGAGGGGTTGAAGTTGAGAGAAGTCTCTGACTGGGCATTGGGTGGCAGTGGTCAGGGTGGCCTGGTCAGCAGCATTCAGGAGGGGCAGGTATGTGCCTGTGGCCCTCCTTGGGGCAGTGGGTCTGTGGGTCTGGAGCTTAGAGGCAGCTATTTTTGGAACACTTGTTCTGGCAGTTTCTCTGGTGTTGTGTACACTGTTCTTTATGGGGGGAGGGGGGAGAGTAGTGTGGTGGCCCCACAGGATGTGCCTGCTGCTTGAGAGCATTCTGAGGTCCCCACGTCCTCTGCTCACTACTGGTATTCTGGCAGACACAGCTCCACTGATTGCTCGAGTTCTGCCATTTCCTGCGCACTCTGTCTCAGCTAGGCTTGAGCACCCAGGCGAGGTCCCTGCTGCCCCAGCCTGAGGACACGGCACTGGGACTCAGCACTCGTGTTTGCCCCTTGTCTTGGGCAATTGTTGACCAAGGCAGAGCAGCTCGAGGCTGTATACTGAAGGTGTATTGGCATAATGCCTGTCTTGGCAAGTCAGGCCTTCCTGCAGTTTGCACTCACTGTGGATAAAGGACTTCAGTGAGATAAGATTACATTTGTACTTTGTGCTGAGGAGAACACACCTGCCCTTATCCTTTAAAAAAAAAAAAACCTGTCGCCCTGTAGTCGATTCCAACTCATAGCGACCCTGTAGGTCAGAGTAGAACTGCCCCATAGAGGTTCCAGGGAGCGCCCGGTGGATTTGAACTGCTGACCTTTTGGTTAGCAGCAGTAGCTCTTAACCACTGCACCACCAGGGTTTCTGTTTGTGTCCTTGAAGAGTACAGAATTGTTCTGGAGGTACTCCTTGGTTTTCCTAATTCTAACATTTTAGTTACTACAGAATGTTGTCAACTGTATCTTTTTTTTTAGTTTAATTTTGAGGTAATTATAAATTCACATGCAGTCGTAGGAAAAATACAGAGAGATCCTATAAACCCTTTACCCAGTTTTCTCCCAGTGGTAACAGTTTACAAAACTGTAGTATACAGTCACAGCCAGGATATTGACATTGATACAGTCAAGATCTGGAACATTCTATCACCACAGGATCCTTCATACTGCCCTTTTATGGCCAAATCCACTTTCTTCCATCCCCCACCCGCTTCTTAACCCCTGGTGACCCCTCATCTGTTCTCCATTTCTGTAATTTGTCACTTCAAGAATGGAGTCATACAGTGTGTCTCCTTTGGGATTGGCTTTTTTTAGCCATGCTGGTTCCCTGGTGATTCATTGAGGTCATTGTGTGGATCGGTAGCTTGGTTGCTGAGTTGTGTTACACAGTGTGGATGTATCACAATTTAACCGTTCACCCACTGAAGGACATCTGGGTTGTTTCCATTTTTTGGCAGTTATGAATCAGATTGCTGTAAACATTTGTGTACAGGTTTCTATGTGAACAAAAGTCTTCATTTCTCTGGGCTCAGTGCCCAGGAGTGCACTGCTGGGCTGTATGTAGTTGCATGTTTAGTTTTTTAAGAAACTGCCAAACCGTTTTCCAGAGTGGCTGTGCCATTTTACGTTCCCACCAGTGATGTGTGAGCCGTCCACTTTGTCCACATCCTCACCAGCATGGGTGCTGTGTTTTTTATTTTAGTCATTCTGATAGGTATGCAGTGGTTTAATTTGCTCCTCCTAATGCTAATTGTAGAAACCCTGGTGGTGTAGTGGTTAAGAGCTATGGCTGCTGACCAAAAGGTTGGCCGTTCAAATCTACCAGGTGCTTCTTGGAAACCCTGTGGGACAGTTCTGCTCTGTCCTATAAGGTCAGAATTGACTTGACAGCAGTGCTTTTTTTTTTTTTAAATGCGAATTTTTTTTTAAATCGTTAAGCACTTGGCAGCAGTTCGAACCCACCAGCGGCTCTGTGGAAGAAAAACCTGGCAATCTGCTCCCGTAAAGATTACAGCGAAGAAAACTATGAGGCTGTTCTGCTCATAGAACAGACTTCACAGAATTAGAAACAACCACTACAACGATGGCTAATGATGGCACACTAGCATCTTTTGTGTGCATGTTGGCATCTGTGTGTCCTCTGACACTGAGGGAGGTGGGGCTTGTGACTGGCTGGCAGGGGTGGAATTTCTGGCTCCCTTCTTGGCCTTCTCTGATACCACCTGGCGGGGGTGTTGGGACCCCTCATTCCAGCCTATGAGGGTGGACGTCTAGGCTCCCCACCCTGCCTTCACTGGTGGTAGTAGGGTGGGACCACCGGTTTTCTGCAGTGTCTGGCTGGAGTACAGCAGTTAGCGTCTAAATGTTTTCTGCCTTGCTAGGCTGTCCCCTTCCTGAGCCTCTGGCTAGAGAGCAGGCTTCTTTGGAGCCTTTTCCCCTGTGCCAATTGGCGTTTCTAGGTCGCTGGCTTCTTCAGCTCCTGGTCTGGAATACATGAGACAAAAAAGAAAACCCAGGGAACACACCACGGTGTCATTCCTTGGGTCCCGAGGTCCCTAGCCAGTCTGCCTCCCCTTCTCCACCATTCAGTCCTACGTTTGTTTTATACAGAATGTCCAGGGTATCTAGTTGTACTTAGCAGAAGGAGTACTGAAAAAAGTACTGAAAGGTACGTCTATTCCGTCTTCCCAGAAGGGGGAGCCTGCTGGTTACTTTTATTCGTTTTTGAATCTGTGCACCCTGAGCTGGTGAGAACCTTAATGAAACCATTTCTAATTAAACCACTGGTCTGTTGCTGTGCTTTCCTCTGTAGTGGGCTTGACAGGTAGTCCTCCCTGGGCCTGGGAAGCAGAGGCTGAGATGGAGTTGGAGAGCACGAGGTTTATGGGAGAGGGGATAGGATGGGCAGGAGAGACTTCAGGCAGGGATGCCGGTCTGACACCTGTGAAAGGAGAGGATCAGAGGAAGCAGGATGGGGTGGGGGTGGGGAGGCCTCCGATTACCGTGCAGACCCGACAAGGTCTCAGCCCGCCCACTGGGGTGCTTCAGAGCCAAGACTGTCTGTCTGAGGAGTCTCAAGGTGGGCGGAGACAGCCAGCCCCCAGAGCTGGCTCAGTCCTCAGTCATTAGGAGCCTGAGTGTGGCTACAGCTTGAAAGGTGAGGTGGGTCCTAACACAGGGTCTCTCCTAATGGGGGATCTGGGTGGTGGTGTGCCCCGTGGCAGCCACAACTCACACCTGCAATCAGCCTTCTCACGTGACCCCATGCTATCATGGACAGTTCTCCACATGTTTTCCCCTGGACATAAGAACTAAGCTCCTTCCCTGTGATGTCATGTAGTGGAGCACATTGTACCTTCTTGGAGCCTCTATACCATGTTAGGCCCTCACTTGAGCCGTGTGTCCCCAGACCCTTCTCTCTCATATGGCCTGGCCACGCCCATCCTGTGCCTCACTGTCTGCGGCCTTTGGATGGGTGCAGGTTTGGGGCCTGGCCTGTGTTGCTGCAAAGGTGTTTGGTTTGGCCTGTGGCTCCAGTAGAACACAGCATTGCTATTTTTGTCATTTGAGGTATTGTTTACAGATCAGATGCCCGTCCAGATCCATGATGAGCAATCGTTGGACAGAAAGTGGCAGCTTTGATTCGGTGACTCAGCCCGGTGGTGAATCAGTGAGCTGTCCTTGTCACTAGCCTCTGGACCTGATTCCTCCGTCTTCTCATTTGAACTCTTGGGAAACCTGGTCCGAGTGGGTGGGGCAGCCAGCCAGATGACCCGAGGTGACGTCGCTGTCATCCTCTGGCAGCTCGTCCTCTGGCTCCTGCCAGAACGGAAATGAGCTGCATCAGACACTGCTGTCCTCAGTGAGCCTGGGTGAGCCCCGGGGAGTGCAGAGGCCGTTGTAACTTCTGCCCAGCCACCCTCGTATTGTTCATTCACTTTGCCGCTTGGTCCTGCCATGCCCTCACTGGCTCTCTGAGATCAAGGGTTTGGATAGGAGACCCAAGCCCCCAAATCTCTCTCAGAACCAGCTTCCCATTCTCCTTGCCTCCTGAAGAGCCCTGCTCTGGTGTGAGGAGCAGAGAGGAAGAGGCAGGAGTCCGCCGGCCCTCCAGGCACCACCACTGCTTGCTGTGCCCGGGGAAGCTTCTAGGGGCCCTGAGGGCTGTTGGGAGCTTGCAGAGATTATGCATTCCAAAGAGGTAGAGTCATATGTGGGCCTGTGGTTCCAACAGCTGGGCAGGTATCAGGAATCTCAAGTGGCCTGTGCTGGGGCAGCAGGTGCAGATGGGGTCTGAGAAGCGAGGGGCTGCACAGAGAGGCAGGCCCAGTCATAGCTGGCCTGTGGGCAGCTAAGGGTGCGAGAAGAGATGTGGGGTGAGTTTTCTTTGTTGGAGATCTTCTGTGATGATTCTCACAATGTGAGAGGTTAGCTATTGACCACTAGAATGGTCTTGGAAGGAAACACCCACCTGGAAAAGCCAGTTTTTGGTTATATCGTGAATGGTTTTGGCAATAACTTGCCTGCCTAGTGGTGCCCAATACCCCTCTCACCCCCACCCTCCTGCTTCGACACATGCTTCTCAAACGAGAAACAATATGGGCACTCCAGCTTGTAAAGGTTGTCACAGGGCCAGTGGAACCAAGATCTGAAACAGAACAGGACATAAAAAATCTCATTGCTATCTTCTGTAAATATCCTATTGCATAACTCCTAATAAAATCCCGAAGTTATCCAAAGTAAAGTATATATCTTTCTCTTACTGTGTTTGTTTTACTAATAAAAAACTTTCAACTATTAAAACACACCCCAGATTTAATAATTAAAGAAACATTTGCCCAAATTTTATAGACAGAGGGAACCTTGATGGCGTAGTGGTTAAGTGCTACGGCTGCTAACCAAAGGGTCGGCAGTTCAAATCTGCCAGGCGCTCCTTGGAAACTCTGTGGTGCAGTTCTGCTCTGTCCTATAGGGTCGCTATGAGTTGGAATCAACTCGACGGTTTTTGGTTTATAGACAAGGCAGTAACTGATGAGAATTACTTAAACACGTGGAATCAGTAGATGGGTGATTGAAGTAAAAACCTACGAAAATTTAAATCACAGAATAGAAAAGCAATAAAGTCAACGAAACCAAAAATTGATTCTTTGAAAAGATCAGTGGAATTGACAAACCTTTAGCTTCACAAAATTAAGAGAAAGAGAGAAGACTCAAATTAGTAGAATCGGGGATGGAAGGTGGGGGTGTTAACTACTGACCTTGCAGGGGAAAAAAAAAAAAAAGGATTAGAAGAGAGTTTTTTTTTTTTTTAGGTGAAATGGGAAAATTCCTAAAAACACACAGACTACCAAGATGGACTCCAGAAAAATAGAAAACCTGTATAGACCTGTAACAAAGAGGTCGAATACCTGTAATAATTACAGAGATTGAATCAGTAGTATTAATTATCATCATAATAAAACTTACAGCAAAGAAAAGCCCGGGACCAGATGGCTTCACTGAGGAATTCTACCAAATGTTTGGAAAAGAATTAACACCAGTCCTTTTCAAACTCTCCCAAAAGTTAGAAAAGGAGGGAATACTTCCTTACTTTGTCCTTGAGGCCAGTATTACCCTCATACCAAAGCCAGACAAAAACATCACAAGAAAAGTATCCCGTGTAAGTGTAGATGGGAAAACCCTCAACAAAATACTAGCAAACCAAACCCTGCAGCATATTAAAAGGATTATACACCATGACCAAATGGGATTTATCCCAGGAATGCAAAAGTGGCTCGAGAGATGAAAACGGATCTATGTAATAGAGCACATTAACAGAATGAAGGGAGGACAGAATCGTGTGATCATCTCGATAGACGCAGAAAGCATTTGACAAACCCCAACACCCTTTCCTTATTAAAAAAGAAAAAAAAGCATTCAACAGACCAGGAATAGAAAGGAACTTCTTCAGTCTGATAAAGGACGTTTATGACGAGCCCACAGCTAACATCATACTTAATGGTGAAAGGCTGAATACTTTCCCCCTAGGATCAGGAAGAAGACAAGGATGTCAGCTCTTGCCTTTCGTATATAGCATTGTACTGGAAGTTCTAGCTAGGGCAGTTAGGCAAGAAAAAGAAATGAAAGGCATTCAGATTGGAAATGACGTGATGTTATATGCATACATAAAAAAACAAAAAAAACCTCACCGTTGAGTCGATTCCGACTCACAGCCACCCTATAGGACAGGGTAGAGCTGCCTCATAAGCTTTCCAAGGCTATAAATCTTTACGGAAGCAGACTGCCACATCTTTCTCCCGCTGGAACAGTGGTGGGCTTGAACTACTGACCTTGCGGTTAGCAACTGGGCACTTAACCACTGTGCCACTGGGCCTCCTTGATCACATATATAGAAAATTCTGAAAATTCCACAAATAATTATTAGAGCCAGTAGAGTTCAGCAGAGTTGCAGGATACAAGATCAGTATACAGAAATGAGTTGTGTTTCTCTTATGTTAGCAATGAACAATCCCTGAAGGAAAGTAAGAAAACAATTCCACTCATAATAGCGTCAAAAAGGATAAAATACTTAGGAATAAACTTAACCAAGGAAGTAAGGCTTGTACACTGCAAGCTACAAAAAAAATTAAAGAAGACCTATATATAAATGGAAAGACAGTATGGTAAAGATGGCAGTGTTACCCAAAGCAATAGGTTTAATGTGATCCCTATCAAAATTCCAATGGCCTGTTTTTGCAGAAATGAATAAGTCGATCCTAAAATTCACATGGAATTGCAAGGGACCCACAAAGAGCCAAAACAATCTTGAAAAAGAAGAAGAAAGTTGGAGGACTCACCCTCCTGATTTCAAAACTTATTGAATCAAAAGGGTATGGTGCTGGCCTAATGATAAACATATAGACCAGTGGAATGGAAGTGAGAGCCCGGAGAGAAACCCATACACCTGCGGCCAGTTGATTTTCACAAAGGTGCGAAGACCATTCAATGTGGGAAAGAACAGTTTTCAACCAACTATGCTGGGATGACCGCGTGCTCAGATGTGCAAAAATGAATTTGGATCTTTACCACACACACGAAACATAGGGGTAAAGCTCCGTGATTCGGCAACAGTTTCTTTAATGTCACATGAAAGACACAAACAACAAAGGAAAAAACATAAATGGGACCTCATCAAAATTAAAATCTTCTATGCATCAAAACTGATGGAAAAAAATAAAAATTAAAAAAACCCATTGCTGTCGAGTTGATTTTGACCCATAGTGACCCTATAGGACGGAGTAGAACTGCCCCATAGAGTTTCCAAGGAGCACCTGGTGGATTCGAACTGGTTTTAACTGCTGCGCCACCAGGGTTTCCCAAAACGGATGAATGGATAAACAAAATGTACTCTATTTGTACAATGAAAGGAATGAAGTACTGATACATGCCATCACATGGGTGAACCTTGAAAACGCTTTGCTAAGAAGCCTGATAAAAAAGGCCGCTTATGCTGTGAGTCCATTTATATGAAATGTCCAGAATAGGGAAATCCATAGAGACAGGAAGTAGATGGCTGCCAGGAGCGGGGGGACCTGGGGGTGAAGGGAGACTGCCAAATAGGTATGGGATTTCTTTTCGGGGTGATGAAAGTGTTCTGGAATTAGGTAGTGATGGTTGCACAACTTTGTGAAGGTACCAGTGTCACTGAGTTGTGTACTTTAAAATGGTTAAAACGGTGAATTTTATGTTCTTTGCATTTTACCTAAATAAAACATACTACACACAAATGTTAAATCACAGTAACGTCTGTTGGTTAGGAGAAATGTTTCCCTCCTCTCTGATTCACCTTAAATTAGAATCCATGAGAATTTCTAAAAGCAGCAACTTTTGTGTTCCTCCTCCTCCCGTTGTTGAATAAACAGGAAAAGGAAGCTGAAGAATAAGGTAGCTGCAGAGACCAGTGTTTTGAGGTCCTGATCTGGCCCAAGGGTCCAGTTCTTTGTTTTAATATTTCACATTATACCTATCATCGGAAAATATTAAAAAAAAAAAACAAAAGATTTTATAAAAATACAGTGTTCTGTGTGGGTTTTGAAAGCCAGACTGTGACTGAGGCTAGATAAAATAATTTGCTTGTTTTTTTTAAATCAATATTTTGTGAAAAATATTCTTATTGCAAAGCTTATAAAATCTGTATTTAACGAAAATATTTTTAGTGCACGCTTGTTCATTTCACCATGGCTTGGCAGAAATGTGGGTGACTAACAGCAACAAAAAAAAAACCAGACCCGCTGCTGCCGAATAGATCCTGACTCATAGTGACCCTACAGGACAGAGTAGAGCTGCCCCGTAGGATTTCCTAGGCTGTAATCTTTACAGGAGCAGACTGCCACGTCTTTCTCCCGTGGAGCAGCTGCTGCGTTTGAATAGCTGTCTTTTTTTAGTTAGCAGCCAAGCACGTAACCACCATGTCACCAGGGTTCTTACGTGTGATAGCCTGTTTAATGAAAGAGGTCATCTCTTCATAGAGCGTACCTGAGGGAGCCAGTGTAGTGACTGGTGACACAGGCGTTAAGCGCTTGGCTAACTGAAAAGTCGACAATTTGAACATGCCAGTGGTTGTGTGGGAGAAAAGACTTGATGATTTGCTCCTGTAAAGATTACAGCCTAGGAATCCCGATACGGCAGCTCTGCTGTGTCCCTTAAGGTGGCTGTGAGCCAGAATCGACTTGACGACACACACACCAACAGTGGTGTAGTGATTGGACAACTCAGTGACTGGGCTCAGGGGACTGAAGTTATATGACTTGAGTTTTATAATAAGGAGTTGGATTACATGATCTCTTAAAGTCGTGTTTTGTTTTCCTGAATGTGAGAATCTTAAGTGTGCCTGGTGCTGACGACATGGAGCGGAAGCTCTTGGCCCCCCGTGTTCCAGAGGCCCACACTCCGACGGCCACAGATAGGACAGTGGTCATGGTACCATTTGACGCTCAACCTTTCTGCTCCTCAAACACACCTGGCTTGTGCCAACCTCAGGGCCATCGGTAGGTTCCCAGGGAGCACGGGCCTTCCACTCACCCCATTCCCGTGACCCTGCTCTCTGGTCTTCGTGGCCCGTGTTCGTCTGTCTCTCCCCAGTGTAAGTCCTGTGCGAGCAGGTGCCTTTCCCGCCTTGTTCTGTGAGGCCTCAGATCTAGGGCAGACACTTGACAGATGTTTGCTGAGCGGGCGGGTATCTTGAACGCAGTGATGTAGGTGTGCGCGTGGTGTGCCAAGCAAGGAGAGAGCGTCTGCCTCCTGCTCTCCAACTTGGGGAGGCCCTCGGCCCCTGGCCCCTGACTCAGGGTGGTTCTAGGCTTCTGGTCTCTGACTGGAGGCGGGGCTCTCGGTCCCTGGCCTCTGACTCGGGGTGGCGCTTGATCCCCCGCGCCTGACTGGGGGTGGGGGCGCTTAGCCCCCTGCCTCTGACTTCTCTCAGTGTCTCCCCTCACCCCCTCCTTGCCTTACCTCTTTCTACACCCAGCCCAGCCCTGTGTTTGTGAGCCACGGCCCAGTTCTACTCACCGCCCCCTGGGCTAAACTTTATAGGTAGTTTTAGGGAGATCACTGTAGAGAGAACTTCTAAAACATTGTTTATAAACGTTCTGAGCTAGAAACATGATTGCGCAATAACTTAAACAGGGTCTTCCTAAATTGAGTCAGTGGTGCAGTAGTTAAGTACTCAGCTGCTAACCGGAAAATCAGTGGTTCAAATCCACCAGCTACTCCAAGGGAGAAAGATGTGGCAGTCTACTTCTGTAAAGATTACAGCCTTGGCTGGCTGAATGGACACAGGAAATACAGGGCGGCAAGGAGGAGTGTACTGTCATATTGTAGGGAGGGCAACTAGGGTCACATAACAATGTGTGTATAAATTTTTGTATGAGAAACTAACTTGAACTATAAACTTTCACTTAAAGCACAATAAACAAACAAAAAAGATTACAGCCTCAGAAACCCTATGGGGCAGTTCTGCTCTTCCTGTAGGGTCGCTATGAGTAGGAATCGACTTGATGACACACAAAACAAGCACACAGGCCTTTCTACAGTGTCTAATACATAGTAAATAGTTGGTAAATGGAACCCTGGTGGCATAGTGGTTACGAGCTCAGCTGCTAACCAAAAGGTCAGCAGTTCAAGTTTACCAGCCACTCCTTGGAAATCCTATGGGGCAGTTCTCTGTCCTGTAGGGTCGCTATGAGTTGGAAGCGACTCCACAACAATGGTTTGGTTTTTTTTAATTTGGTAAATATCTCCTTTGTTGATGAATGTATAAACTAAATGAGCTCGTCTTTCTTGTTTGAGATTGTTCAAACCAGATTGTTGAGATGGCCATTTTTAGGTTTTTTTCTTCGAATGTATATATCTGACTGAAATATATAGTCCTTTTTCATAAACTCTGTCTTGGAGGTGGTTTCTCTAATGATGACAGTTGTTCGCGTCTGTCCTGTGTTTCTCTAGGTCATCACTCCATGTCGGAAGCTCATCTTGTGTGCTGATAACAGAAAAGAAATGGAAGATTGGATCGCGGCACTGAAGACTGTGCAGAACAGGGAGCATTTTGAGGTTAGAAAAGAAAGACCTCCCTTCTACAAACGCGTGCTGTTGCCTCTGTTGGCCTCCCCCGCGTAGCCTGCTGTCTGAGGGTCTCCCGCTGGGGCTGCGGTTCTGGGCCTCACTATCGCAGCATGTTCCTTGTAGATCAAGGTTTGTCGTTTATCCTGTCGGCTGACCTGTCAAGAGTATGGCGCTGTCCTTTGTGAGCCTCCTCCTCTCCCCTCTTGGGGGCTCTATCTAATGCTGTCCAAGTCACCACATTGAAGGGTTTCAGAGGCTCAGCTTACCCTCATCTGTCTGCCCTGCAGCCCACCCAGTACAGCATGGACCACTTCTCAGGGATGCACAACTGGTACGCCTGCTCCCACGCGAGGCCAACCTACTGCAACGTGTGCCGCGAGGCGCTGTCCGGGGTCACCTCCCACGGGCTGTCCTGCGAGGGTGAGGAGAGGGTCGTCACGCCGCCGGGGAAGGTGGCCCGAGGTTTTACTTGATGAAGTCCAGGAAATCCAAACGCAGGGCTCCGTAGAGAAGCCCATTGTCACCCACGCCTTCGGTGACTCTGTTCTTGTTTATTTTGCTAGCCAGGAGTCCCTGATAGATTGCTTTTTATAGTAATTGAACAGAGTAAAAGGAAGGGGAGTGGTAGTAAGGGAAACAAAGAGGAAACACAGAGAATGTAGAGGGAAAAGAGATTTTCTAAATACCGTTAGTCCCAGTGTGATTACACTCTGCCTCCTGTTGTGTCTGGGCAGACTGGCTTGTGGCCGTATGGATTGACCTAGAGGTTAAGGTTATGGTCCTTGGGCAAGGGGCCTGGTGGCTGGAGCAGTGAACTAGAACTGGAACTGGCAAACTGTGGCCATGGGCCAAATCCCGCCTGCCTCCTGTTTTTGAATAGCCCCTGAGCTTAAGCAGGGCCATTAAATTTTTAAATGGTTGAAAAAGTCAAAAGAAGAGTCATATTTCATGATGTGTGAAAACGACACGCAGTTCAAATTTTACTGTCAGTGAAGCGTTGTTGCTTTTGTGCTCCAGCGGCACAGTTACGTAGTGTGACAGTGACTGCCTGACCCGCAAAGCCCAAACTCCTTCCCGTCTGGCCCTGTGCGGAAAGCCTGCCCACCCCCGGCTGGTGCCCGGTGTTCAGACTCCCTGCAGACACGTCCAGTGCTGCTGTCGCTGTCTCTAAGCACATCACGGTAGCTGAGTTTATAACATGGGGACACAGTGTGCTTACTTCCCACCTGTCCTGGGCGACCAGGGCGACTCCCGTAACACTGCGTCCTCCAGCACACCTGCCTAGGATGGAGCCTGCAGACTGATAGGCGCCTTCTCTCCTAGTGTGCAAGTTCAAGGCCCACAAACGCTGTGCTGTGCGCGCGACCAACAACTGCAAGTGGACCACGCTGGCCTCCATCGGGAAGGACATCATCGAAGACGAAGATGGGGTATGGTGAGGGAGCCTGTGGGGCTCGGCGGGTTTACACGTCCCCGTTCCCCGCTCGCAGTCCCCACGTGCTCCCCTGCCGCGTGAGCTGGCACCTTCCCGGCCCATGCTCATTTGTGCAGGCCTCAGCAGGCAGCACGGGGTGGGGGCCCTGGGAGCAGTGCTGTGCCTGCAGGCGGGGTCGTGGCCTGGGCAGTGCTCTGCAGACCCTGCCTGACCTCTGCCCGAGGACACCCTGTCCCCGTGTGCTGAGTGCTGCCAGGGCCTTTTGGGTCTGGAGCCCCGGGAGCACCTCCATGTGTCCCCTGCTCTTGGCCTGCAGATTGCCATGCCGCACCAGTGGCTGGAAGGGAACCTGCCCGTGAGCGCCAAGTGCACAGTGTGCGACAAGACATGTGGCAGCGTGCTGCGCCTGCAGGACTGGCGCTGCCTCTGGTGCAAGGCCATGGTGAGCGTGCACGTGTGGCTGGCACGGCGGGGCCCCCCTGCCTTGCCTGGGGGTGGGCCGCTCAGGGTCCTGCAGGACTGGGGCTGCCTCTGGTGCAAGGCCATGGTGAGCGTGCATGTGTGGCTGGCACGGCGGGGCCCCCTGCCTTGCCTGGGGGTGGGCCGCTCAGGGTCCTGCAGGACTGGGGCTTGTCACTAGTCCTCAGGAGCACTGCTGGGTAGGTCCCACCGCGGCGCCTGTGTTACCAGTGAGGAGGCTGCACAGAGAGAAGGATGCTGTGACCCGAAGGCTGCTTGTTAGTGAAGGAAGGGATTCTGATAATGGAGGAATGCAGAATCCGGGAGGCTAGTGTCTGAGGAAGTAACTGGAAGTTTTGGATTTAGGCAGCATTTTCCCTTTCCCTGGGTGAAAATCACAGTTGTCTTTGGTTAAAGGCACAGGGATTAGGGGCCAGGAATGCCTCCCGCCTGGGCTTTCTTCTTCCTACCTCACTTGCTACGCCGCTTCCTCACCTGTGTTGCCTGGGCCCCAGGTACCTGGATTGGGGCAGGTGGTGAGCATGGCTCGTGCTGGCTCACGGCTGGCGGGTCCAGGAGAGGAAGTTGCCTGGGAGGTTGCTGCGGCCCCTGTGATGAGCAGACCCTTGTTTCAGGTGCACACGGCGTGCAAGGAGGCGCTGCTGACCAAGTGCCCACTGGGCCTGTGCAAAGTGTCAGTCATCCCCCCCACCGCGCTCAACAGCATCGACTCGGATGGTAGGATCCTCTTCTCATGCCTTTTCTCCAGCATCTTCTCCTGCGCAGCCATAGGATGGGTTAGGTTGGGGCTCGGAGGGCCAGTCAGCAAGAAGTCAGGCACAGCCACTGGGGGTGACACGTCACAGAGATGTTGAGTGGGGCCCCGTGTTTGCCCCTACGTACACCTGAGACTTGAGGCCGGTGTTTTACTGGCAGGTGATCAAAGTGGCTTTTGAGTAGAAGTGAGCTCTAAGATGCTTCCCTCTTTTTGACGTGAGCAGTTCGGGTCTCCATCTAGTAGATGTGAGCATGCTTTTTAACACCGCTCTAACGTGGCCCTGTGATTGATACGTGGTGGCCAGTACTGACAAGAATTGGCAGGAAGGTGGGAGATCGTGGGGTGCTGCTCAGAGGAGACCGGCTCCACCAGACTGAGGACGACAGGGAAGAGCAGCAGTGAGGGAGCCTTTCAGGAGGTTAGAAACCAGCTGCCATCGACTCAGGTCCCACTCAGCAGCACCCCGATGTGTGTCAGGGTAGAACTGTGCACTCTAGGCTTTCCAGTGGCTGATTTTTCGGAAGCAGATGGCCCGGATTTTTCTTCCAAGGCGCCTCTGGGTGGGGATTTAAACCTCCCACCTTTGGTTTGGCAGCCAAGTGTGTTAACCTTTGTGCCAGCCAGGGCCTCCTTCTGGAAGTTAGGATTGTAAATGTGAAGTCAAACTGAATAGGAACTTGCTTCCTCGTGTGGGGACTGGTGCTGTGGAAATGGGCTTACCAATCTCTTACCGATGTACTGGGCGTGTGTGTGTAAGCCATGTATGCCCTGGAGGTGTCCACTTTTTGTATACGAACAACAGTGCCCTTGGCGTCTTCCGTGGCTCTCATGTTTTGTCTCCTTCCGTTCTCACTACCAGGGTTCTGGAAGGCCACGTGCCCTCCTTCTTGTACAAGCCCCTTGTTGGTCTTCGTCAACTCAAAAAGCGGTGACAACCAGGGCGTGAAGTTCCTTAGAAGATTCAAGCAGCTGCTGAACCCCGCCCAGGTCTTCGACCTCATGAATGGAGGCCCACACCTTGGGTAGGATGTTTTAAAAATATATCCTCCTTGGAGTTTTTAAAAAGCTGAAGGCAATGCATGCTTAATAACAAAGAAACACACGAAGTTCAAAGATCCCAGAAGATTTTTAATAGGCACTAAATCTTGAATCACCCCCCCCCAGCCCAAAATCCAGTCCACAGAGGTACTCACTCTAAAGTTAACCGAGGAGCATGGCCTTCTGACTTTTTAAAGCTTACTTCAGCCGTGTGCGCACACAGCTTATAATCAGATGGGTTTCTGCTTTTAGGTGCTGCTCTGCACAATGCCGTTTACCTGGGTTGGCACACAGCACGGTGGGCGTATTTTCCTGCCAACATTTACATCTCTGCCTCATTCTTTTTAACAGCTGCTTAGCATTTAGTTGTTGTTGTTGGGTGCCGTTGGATCGGTTGCATTTAGTTGTTGTTGTTGGGTGCCGTTGGATCGGTTCTGAGTCTTAGCAACCCCGTAGGGCAGAGTGCTGCTTCCCCACAGGGTAGTTTTTATGGACGCACGCTGCCACATCTTTCTCCCGTGGTGGGTTTGAACCACTGACCTTCCAGTCAGCTTAACCGTTGCACCACCGGCACTTCGTAGTATAGAATAGGAAGCTTTTATCCAGCGAGGCCCAAAGGGAGGGTTTTCATTATGGGAGGGTGCGAGACACTGCCTAGTGTGAGTAGTGACGCAGGGGTGCAGGTTAAAAACTGAACCAGATCCTTGGCCATCGAGTCCGTTCTGACTCACAGCGACCCTATAGGACAGAGTAGAACTGCCCCATAGGGTTTCCAGGGAGCAGCTGGTGGCTTCGAAGTGCCAACCTTTTTGGTTAGCAGTGGAGCCCTTAACCGCTGTGCCAGCAGGACTCTGGGTGCAGGTTATAGGGTTGTTACTAAATCCAGCACCAGGCGTGGTGGATGAGTGCTTTGCAGTGGCACCAGGCAGGTGTAAACTGCACAGTAGAATTGAGAATAATAAACTATTGACGTTGGCTGGCATTGCAGGCTCCGCAGTGGTAGTGGGCGTTAAATGTCAGCGAGATGGCTTAGGAAGCCTCACAGAGGCCAGCTCCCATTTATTTGTAAATCCTCATTTCTGGGCAGCAGCCTGACCTCACACTGTCCATACAAGCCTTGGAAATAGTGCTTCATTTTCCCAGTTCCTGGCCTCGGTGCAGAGCAGGAGGCCTTGTGGATTTCCAGGTTGTTGTAGGAATGCATGGACATTTCTCTCCTAGCGGAGAGCCAGGTACAGCCTTGTTGCTATAGAACCTCACCTCCACTTGGGCCCTGAGTTTAGCGCTAAGCTGTTCATTCTGAGTGCCCACCCGGGGCTAAGCTCTGTGCTTTAGAGGTGCTGGGACTAAGTCACGTCGGGGTCCCCCTGCGAGGAGGGCACTGAACAAATGGACCCCTCAGGGATTGTTTAGGAGACAGGTGTCACCTGTCACTAGGTAGATGCAGGGGAGGGGGTATCTATCAAACTGGGGTCTCAGGTCTCGGCTGAGCTAGCGTTTGAGGAGAGCTTGTGTTGTAATGGCCGGAAGGAGATGGGGAGCTGCCCAGGCAGAGGCTGCGGCATGTACAAAGACTTGGGAGTGAGAGAGGACCTGGGGAGACTGGGCCAGGCCCTGGGGCAGGAGTGGGGGCAGGGAGGAGGAGAGGCTGGCTGCTGGCTGGAGGCTGGGAGGCCCTTGGGCCGAGAAGTTGCACCTCCTTGAGAACTACTGGGAAGTCCCTAAAGCCAGGACCTTGGGAGAGCTTGTTTTAGGAAGATGTTGCCGGTAGCCCAGGTCACCCAGAGGGAACGGGAGAGAGCCCAGGCCACTCGGGACGGGAGGTAGCTGGGGCCTTGCAGGGGCTGTGTGAGTGGAGGTAGTGCAGCGGGGGCAGCCCTGGCTGCCGTGTGGCCCCTGGGAGTGGAGACGAGCCCAGAGGAGGCTGGGTTGCTGCTGCGATTCTGAGGGCGGATACTTAGGAAACGGAGCTACAGGTGAGAGGGGGTGGGTCGCATCGCCTGGGAGGATGGGATGACCTCCCAGAGCCAGTGACCGCCGGTACACACTGCAGAGGACAGGCCCAGTGAGGGCTGGAATGAGCCCTGGGCTCCTTTGTGGCCCAAGTGGTACAAGGTTGGTGCTGGGCAGAAGCCTGGCGGTGGGTCCCCAGGGCCAGTGGGTGCAGGTGGTTTACTTCCAGGTGCTCAGCAGCCACAGAGGCCCCTGGAGAGGGTGGGAGCTGAGCTGAGCTGAGCGGGGGCAGAGAGCGTGTAGAGAAGCCTGGTGTGGGGTGGCCTGTGTGGGTGGGGGCGGGGACGACCAGCTCTGAGATTTGGACCTGGGCTGGTGGGAAGCTGTGTCCATGGTACCCACCAAGAGCTGGGGTCTGAGCAAGGCAAGACAGTGTTGGTGGGCGCTGCCCAGTTGTGGCCTCTGCTGAAGTCCATCCTTCAGTCCTAGTCGTCCAGTGCTTAGGCGGTCATGGCCTTGGTCAGAAGGGGCAGCCGGGCCCCAGTCCAGCTGTCACCCACACATTCTCCCACCTTCATAAAGCGGTCCCTGAGCGGAGGGGCGGTGTGGACAGCCAGGTATCCCATGGGAGAGCAGGTGCAGCCCTGGGCTTTGGCCCTTGGAAGGCCTAGTCACAGGTGAGGAGAGTGGAGGGCCAGGCGTGAGGCCAAGCCGGTCATGTATCCTCTGAGTGTGCAGTGTTTCCTTGACTTTGTCTTTTCTCTGCAGCTTACGGTTATTCCAGAAATTCGACACGTTCCGGATTCTGGTCTGTGGAGGGGATGGCAGCGTTGGCTGGGTTCTGTCTGAAATCGACAGCCTCAACCTTCATAAACAGGTACCTGACGAGGCAGGTGGGCGGGGCCCAAGCTCGGGGAGGTGGGCGTCAAAGTAAAAGAGCAGTGGCCTGGTTTCAGGGTGATGCTCCTTGTCATCGTGGTGTTTGGAGCAGCTGGTCTGGCCCTGAGGGTGGCAGTGCATGAGGTACACTGGCTGGGACCTGAACCGGGTCTCCCACACAGAAGGCGAGAGTTCTACCGCTGAGCCACCGAAACTGTCCTTTTCCATGCCCGTCTGTCTTGTTTATCTTTTTTTGCTTTTCTCAGCTAAGTCGGTAAAAAATAGCGTGTCTTATTTTTGTTTTTTTTTCTTTGATTACTGAAGTTGAGCATCTCCTTAAGTAAAAATTGGCTGAATTATTGAATGAATCAGATGTTCACGTTTCTTGCCCCTTTTTTTTTTTTAATTTTTATTGTGCTTTAAGTTAAAGTTTACAAATCTGGTCAGTCTGTCACACAAAAACTTATATACACCTTGCTACATACTGAAAATTGCTTTCCCCCCAATGAGACAGCCTGCTATCTCCCTCCACTCTCTCTTTTCATGTCCATTTCGCCAGCTTCTAGCCCCCTCCACCCTCTTATCTCCCCTCCAAGCAGGAGATGCCAACATAGTCTCCGGTGTCCACCTGATCCAAGAAGCTCATTCCTCACCAGCATCCCTCTCCAACCCATTGTCCAGCCCAATCCATGTCTGAAGAGTTGGCTTTGAGAATGGTTCCTGTCCTGGGCCAACAGAATGTCTGGGGGCCATGACCACCGGGGTCCTTCTACTCTCAGTCAGACCATTAAGTCTGTTCTTTTTACGAGAATTTGGTGTCTGCATCCCACTGTTCTCCTGGTCCCTCAGGGGTTCTCTGTTGTGTTCCCTGTCAGGGCAGTCATCGGCTGGAGCCAGGCACCATCTAGTTCTTCTGGTCTCAGGCTGATGTAGTCTCTGGTTTACGTGGCCCTTTCTGTCTCTTGGGCTCGTAATTACCTTGTGTCCTTGGTGTTCTTCATTCTACTTTGATTCAGGTGGGTTGAGACCAATTGATGCATCTTAGATGGCCGCTTGCTAGCGTTTAAGACCCCAGACGCTACTCTCCAAAGTGGAATGCAGAATGTTTTCTTAATAGATATGCCCATTGACTTAGATGTCCCCTGAAACCATGGTCCCCAGACCCCTGCCTCTGCTACGCTGGCCTTCGAAGCATTCAGTTTATTCAGGAAACTTCCTTGCTTTTGGTTTAGTCCGATTGTGCTGACCTCGCCTATATTGTGTATTGTCTTTCCCATCACTTAAAGTAGTTCTTATCTACTATCTAACTAGTGAATACCCCTCTCCCTCCCTCCCTGCCCCCTCTCATAACTATTAAAGAATATTTTCTTCTCTGTTGAAACTATTCCTCGAGTTCTTATAATTGTGGCCTTATACAATATTTGTTCTTTTGCAGCTGACTAATTTCACTCAGCATAATGCCTTCCAGGTTCCTCTATGTTATGAAATGTTTCACAGATTCATCACTGTTCTTTATTGATGTGTAGTATTCCATTGTGTGAATATACCATAATTTATCCATTCATCTGGTGATGGGCACCTTGGTTGCTTCCATCTTTTTACTGTTGTAAACAGTGCTGCAGTAAACACGGGTGTGTGTATATCTGTTTGCATAAAGGGTCTTATTTCTCTAGGATATAGTCCAAGGAGTGGGATTGCTGAATCGTATGGTAGTTCTATTTCTAGCTTTAAGGAAGCACCAAATCAATTTCCAAAGTGGTTGTACCATTTTACATTCCCACCAGCAGTGTATAAGTGTTCCAATCCCTCCACAGCCTCTCCAACATTTATTGTTTTGTGATTAATGCCAGCCTTGTTGGAGTGGGATGAAATCTCCTTGTAGTTTTGATCTGCATTTCTCTGATGGCTAATGATCGTGAACATTTCTTACGTATCTGTTAGCTACTTGAATGTCTTCTTTAGTGAAGTGTCTGTTCATATCTTTTGCCTGTTTTTTAGTTGGGTTATTTATCTTTTGTAGTTGAGTTTTTGTAGTATCATGTAGATTTTAGCGATCAGGTGCTGATCGGAAATGTCATAGCTAAACACTTTTTTCCAGTCTGTAGGTAATCTTTTTACTCTTTTGGTGAAGTCTTTGGATGAGCATAGGTGTTTGATTTTTAGGAGCTCCCAGTTATCTAGTTTTTCTTCTGCATTGTTAGTAATGTTTTGTATACTGTTTATGTCATGTATTAGGGCTCTAACATTGTCCCTGTTTTTTCTTCCATGATCTTTATCGTTTTAGATTTCACATTAGGTCTTTGATCCATTTCCAGCTCATTTTTGTACATGGAATGAGGTATGGGTCTTGTTTCATTTTTTTACAGATGGATATCCAGTTATGCCAGCACCATTTGTTAAAAAGACTGTCTTTTCCCCCATTTAAATGTTTTGGGGCCTTTGTCAAATATCAGCTGCTCATATGTGGAGGGATTTATGTCTGGATTCTCAATTCTGTTCCATTGGTTTGTGTGTCTGTTGTTGTACCAGTACCAGGCTGTTTTGACTAATGTGTTAGTATAATAGGTTCTAAAATCAGGTAGAGTAAGGCCTCCCACTTTGTTCTTTTTCAGTAATGCTTTATTTATCCTGGGCCTCTTTTCCTTCCGTATGAAGTTGGTGATTTATTTCTCCATCTCATTAAAAAATGTCGTTGGAATATGGATCGGAATTGTGTTAAATCTGTAGATCACTTTTGGTAGAGTAGAGATTTTTATAATGTTAAGTCTTCCTATCCACAAACAAGGTATGTTTTTCCATGTATGTAGGTCTCTTTTGGTTTCTTGGAGAAGCGTTTTGTAGCTTTCTTTGTATAAGTCTTTTGTATCTCTGGTAAAATTGATTCCTCAGTATTTTATCTTCCTGGGGGCTACTGTAAATGGTGTCGATTTGGTGATTTCCTCTTCAATGTTCTTTTTGTTGGTGTAGAGGAATCAAACTGATTTTCGTATATTTATCTTGTATCCTGATACTCTGCAGAACTCTTCTATTAGTTTCAGTAGTTTTCTGGAGAATTCCTTAGGGTTTTCTGTGTATAAGATCATGTCATCTGCAAATAGAGATACTTTAACTTCTTCCTTGCCAATCTGGATGGCCCTTTATTTCTTTATCTAGCCTAATTGCCCTGGCTGGGACCTCCAGCACAATGTTGAATAAGAGTGGTGATAAAGTGCATCCTTGTCTGGTTCCCGATCTCAAGGAGACTGCTTTCAGGCTCTCTCCATTTAGGATGATGTTGGCTATTGGCTTTGTATAAATGCCCTTTATTATGTTGAGGAATTTTCCTTCTATTCTATTTTGCTGAGAGTTTTTATCATGAATGGGTGTTGAACTTTGTTAAATGCCTTTTCTGCATCAGTTGATAAGATCATGTGGTTCTTGTCTTTTGTGTTATTAATATGATGGATTACATTAATTGTTTTTCTAATGTTGAACCATCCCTGCATACCTGGTATGAATTGTACTTGGTCATGGTGAACTATTTTTTTGATATGTTGTTGAGTTCTGTTGGCTAGAACTTTGTTGAGGATTTTTGCATCTGTGTTCGTGAGGGATATAGGTCTATAATTTTCTTTTTTTGTGGTGTCTTTACCTGGTTTTGGTATCAGGGATGTGCTGGCTTCATAGAATGAGTTTGGGCGTATCCTGTCCTCTTCTATGCTCTGAAATACCTTTAGTAGTAGTGGTGTTAACTCTTCTCTGAAAGTTTGGTAAAACTGCAGTGAAGCCGTCCAGGCCAGGGCTTTTTTTTGTTGAGAGTTTTTTGATTACCTTTTCAGTCTCTTCTTTTGTTATGGGTCTATTTAGTTGTTCCACCTCTGTTTGTGTTAGTTTAGGGTAGGTAGTGTGTTTCTAAGAATTCATCCATTTCTTCTTGGTTTTCGGATTTGTTAGAGTACAGTTTTTTATAATAATCTGATACGATTCTTTTAATTTCAGTTGGGTCTGTTGTAATATTGCCCATCTCATTTCTCATTCAGGTTTTTTTTGCTTCCTCCCCTGTTTTTTCTTTTGTCAGTTTGGCCAGTGGTTTATCAATTTCGTTGATTTTTTCATAGAACTAGCTTTTGGTCATGTTAAGTGTATCAGTTGTTTTTCTGTTTTCTATTTCATTTAGTTCTGCTCTAATTTTTATTGTTTGTTTTCTTCTGGTGTCTGAGGATTTCTTTTGTTGCTCTCTATTTGTTCCAGTTGTAGGGATAATTCTTTGATTTTGGCCTTTTCTTCTTTTTTGTGTGTGTGCATTTATTGATATAAATTAACCTCTGAGCACTGCTTTCACTTTGTCCCAAAGGTTCTGACAGGAAGTGTTTTCATTCTCATTGGATTCTATAAATTTCTTTATTCCATCCTTAATGTCTTCTATAATCCAGTCTTTTTTGAGCAGGGTATTGTTCAGTATCCAAGTGTTTGATTTCTTTGCCCTGCTTTTTCTAATATTGATTTCCACTTACGGCCTTATGGTCACAGAAGATGATTTGTAATACTTCAGTGTTTTGGATTCTACTAACGCTTGCTTTATGACCTAATATGTGGTCTATTCTAGGGAATGTTCCATGTGCACTAGAAAAGAAAGTATAGTTGGTTGCTGTTGGGTGGAGTGTTCTGTATATGTCTGGGAGGTCAAGTTGGTTGATTGTGGTATTTAGATCTTCCGTGTCTTTATTGAGCTTCTTTCTGGATGTCCTGCCCTTCACTGAAAGTGGTATGTTGAAGTCTCCTACTATTATTTGGAGCTGTCTGTGTCACTTTTCAGTGCTGATAGAGTTTGTTTTATGTATCTTGCAGCCCTGTCATTGGGTGCATAAATATTTAGTATGGTTATATCTTCTTGGTATATTGTCCCTTTAATCATTATATAGTGTCCTTCCTTATCCTTTATGATGGATTTAACTTCAAAATCCATTTTTTCAGAAATTAATATTGCCACTCCTGCTCTTTTTTGATTGTTGTTTGCTTGATATATATTTTTCCATCCTTTGAGTTTTTGTTCCTTTGTGTCTCTATGTCTAAGGTGTGTCTCCTGTAGGCAGCATATAGACAGATCGTGTTTTTTCATCCATTCTGCCACTCTGTGTCTCTTTATTGGTGCATTTAGTCCATTTACATTCAGGGCAGTTATGGATAGGTATGAATTTAGTGCTATCATTTTGATGTCTTTTTTTGTATGTTGTTGACAGTTTCTTTTTCCCACTTAATTTTATGTGCTTAGTAGATTATATATTGTCTTTTCCTCATATTCATTGTTGTTGATTTTGTTTCTGCTGAGTGTCTGTTTTTTTCTTGCATCTTATATTGATGTGCAGGATAGCTTCTCTCCTTTGTGGATAGGTTTTTATTTACCCCTATTTTCTTAAATTTAAACCTAAGGTTTATTTCTTTGTGTCACCTTATCTTCCTCTTCATACGGAAGATCTGTGCCTACATTGCTTAGTCCCTCTTTATTGTTTTAATGTTGTCTTCTTTTCTATAATAACATTGCTGTTACTGTGTTTTGAGTGTTTTTTTTTTTTTTAATCTTGATTTATTTTTGATTTCCCTGTCTGGGTGAATTTCTGATTGCCGTGCCCAGTGTTCTAGTCTTGGGCTGATACCTGATATTATTGATTTTCTATCCAAAGAACTCCCTTTAGTATTTCTTGTAGTTTTGGTTTGGTTTTTACGAATTCCCTAAACTTCTGTTTGTCTGTAAATTCACCTTCATATTTGAGAGACAGTTTTGCTGGATATATGATTCTTGGCTGGTAATTTTTTTCCTTCAATTTTTTATATAAGTCATCCCATTGCCGTCTTGCCTACATGGTTTCTGCCGAGTAGTCTGAGCTTATTCTTATTGGCTCTCGTTTGTAGGTGACTTTTCGTTTATCCCCAGCTGCCCTTAAAATTCTCTCTTTATCTTTGGTTTTGGCAAGTTTGATTATAATATGTCTTGCTGACTTTCTTTTAACATATACCTTATGTGGAGTTCGATGAGCATCTTGGATAGATATCTTCTCATCTTCCATGACATCACGGAAGTTTTCTGCCAACAAATCTTCAACAGTTCTCTCTGTATTTGCTGTTATCCCTCCCTGTTCTGGTACTTCAGTCACTCGTAGGTTATTTCTCTTGATAGAGTCCCACATGATTCTTAAGTTTTCTTCATTGTTTTAAATTTTTTTATTTGATTTTCCTTCAAATATATTAGTGCTGAGTGCTTTATCTTCAAGTTCAGAAATTCTGCCTTCTACTTACTCAAATCTTCTCTGACTTTCTATTGAATTGTCTCATTCTGTAACTTTATTGTTAATCTTCTGAATTTGTGATTGCTGTCTGTCTATGGATTTTTCCAGCTTATTAAGCTTTTCATTATGTTCCTGAATAATCTTTTTAATTTCTTCAGTTGCTTTATCTGTGTGTTCCTTGGCTTGTTCTGCATATTGCCTCATTTCCTTCCTGAGGTCTTGAAGGGTTCTATATATTAATCTTTTGTATTCTGCCTCTGGTAATTCCAGGAATGCACTTCCATCTAGAAGATCCCTGGATTCTTTGTTTTGAGAGCTTGTTGAGGCGATCATGGTCTGTTTCTTTATGTGACTTGATATTGACTATTGTCTCTGAGCCATGTTTAAGTTAGTGTATTAGTTTATTTCATGTTTGCTTACTGTGTCGTAGCTTCTTGCTTTGTTTTGTTTTGATATGCCCAAATGGGTTGCTTGAGTGAGCTAGCTCGATTATTTTCACCTTTGGAGCTCTGATGTCTTGTCCCCAGATGGCTAGAGCTGTTATCATGTATATCAGTCTAGGGGTCCATTCACTTTTCTTGTATGAATTCAGCTCAGGTGTCAAGGTAGCTGATCATCAAGTGTGTGGTATAGGCTGTGTCCTACAGTCTTAGAGGTGCAGGGGTGATTGGTGTAGGTAGTGGTATCTGGTTGCAGCTGGGGGTCACACTCTGAACAAGGCAGAGGGCTGAGAATCATCCTCCATGTGTCTCTGAGGAAAGCATGTCCCTGTTCCCTAGAGCATACAGGTGGGTGGGTTCTGCAGATGGACCATGGGCACGCAGTGTTTTTGGTTCTGAGGACTTGGTGGTACCAGTTATGCTTGGACCCCTGTCGCGGGTGGCTGGGTGACCTGAGTGGAGGTACCAGTCCTTAGGCACCTGATGTGGGTGGGTGAGGACCCTGTTTAAGAGGCAAAGCAATGTCAAACATCAAACACCCACCTCTCCACCGCACAGCTGAAATGGCTGGAGTCTGCCAACAGTGGTCTATTCTCCTGAAATAGGCCCACACAGGTCCATGCAGAGGGAAAGGGCACTGAAAGTCCATGGACCGTTTATGCCTGGACAGGAGCCACTTTTGTACTGAGCCCCCCCAAGTTGGAGTGGTCAAATTATCTTTTCCCCCAGTTGCAAATTTTTTCCTTCTTCAAGGCAGGGAGGATGACTCTAGGCACTCAACAGTGCCTATCTCAGGCCCAGGGAATTCAGCCGCTGAAATCGGCTTGAGGGTTGGGGGTCAGCGTGGTAAAATATGTGGAAGTACTTAGCTTTTGCTGAGAGCGCTGTTCTTCTGTGGTTCCGGAGGTGTGAGTAGGCTGTGTGTCTGGCTGCTTCTCCCTGAGGAAACTGTGGTCGAACGCTAGTACCAGCCTGCTGCCACCGCTCCGGGAATGGTCCCTGAGGGCTACCAGTGATTCAGGTCCAGTAACTCCTCTCCGCTTCTGAACCGTCTCTTCCTCCCCCTGCCACTCGGTTCGTTTTCTAAGCTTGCCTTTGATGCTCAGGGCACCTAGCCTGTCATAAATTTACTGGTTTCACTTGTTTTTCGGGTCTTGGTTGTAAAGAGGGCTCGCCAGAAGCGTCCGTCTGTTCCACCATCTTGGCTCCACCTCCCTTTTTGCCTAGTTTTTGACTGGGGTAGTCATGTTTTTTTTTTTTACATTGATGTCTGAGGATTATTTTTATATTAAACACTTTGCCTTCGAGTGGATTCCGACTCATAGTGACCCTATCAGACAGAGTAGAACTGCTCCATAGGGCTCCTAAGGAGCGGATGTTGGAATTGAACAGCTGAGCTCTTAACTACTGCTCCAGCAGGGCTCCATTTCTCCATTTTTTGCATTAGGGTTGTTAAATTCTGTCGCGTTGCAGATACTTGTTTCTTAGTTTATTGTTTGTCTTTCAGCATCCTTGTTTTTTTTTGTTTCTTCCTTGTCTTTTTTGTCATGCTTTGGGAGATCTGCCATACTCTAGGATTGTGAAAATACTCATATTTTCTGATACGTTTGTGGCCTTGTTTTACACAAATCTTTGCTCTGACTTGAACTTGTTTTTCAGCGTTTTGTCTTTCCCTACCTGCCCCTCCCATGTCCGTGGTCTTTGTAGGTGGGGTGGACTTTTCTCTTGTCAGTATTTACCTCCTGGGTGGTACGGATTCTGGACACGGGATGGTCTTCACTGAGCCCATGTCAGGTTGTGTGTCCCGGCTGCATCAGGCCCGCTCTCAGGAAAGAGAAAGGCTGCCCCCGGTGGTGAGGTCCAGGGGTACATGTGGATCAACGTCAGGTTTTAGGAGGACACGTGCTGTGTACACGTTCACTCCTGCTGGTTAGGAAGACATTGAAGCCAGTGCCACCCATCTCAGGAAACATCTGTCTTTGGCTTTTCTGTGGCAGTAGGTGCTCTGGCCACTCGCTCTGTCTCTCCCCTGGGCCCCATATCCTCATGGTGTTTCTCAGCTTCCCTGTCTCCTCCTCAGCCACCCTCTAAATGCTGCCATCCTCAGAGACTTGCTGGGCCTCTCCTCATGTGTCACTCTTCCTGCAAGATCATCTCGGTGACTCCAGGCTTTGGCTGCCATCCCTGTCCTGAGGTTTCCCAATTTATAGCTGAGTCTCAAGGCAAATACCCCTCTCTTGATGCCCCCTAGTGCCTCTAACTCAGCACTCCCAAGCCTGAGCCTCCCCTGGCCCCTCACCACCCCGCGGTCCTTCCCTTGGATCTGGAAGTATACATCCAGCCTAGCAAACCAGAAATCGGGTGTTATTCTTGCTCTTCCTTCCCCTTTTCTGGCCAGTCACTGGCACTCTGCTCTGCTTCTCTGTGTCTCTGGCTGCTGCCATGCCCTGGTCCAGGTTCCCCCCTGTGCCACTGAGCCCATGTCCTCACTGCCTGGCTCCATCCGTCCCCATACTTCAGCCCGACACTGTCTGGAAGGATAGCAGCTTGTGTGTCCCTGATTCTCTGGTGCTTCCTTGGCACTTAGGATGAAGTCCAGACATCATAGCACACTCCATCAGAGTCCCATGCTTGGTCCCTGCTGGCGCCTCTGCTGTCTAGTGTCCTTTTCCCTCACCACCCTCCTCTCACCCTCTGCCTCCCATGTCACACTTCACACTTCATGCCCACCCCTACGGCACCTGTGTGCTGCCTCACCCAGAGCACTGGCCCTCATGCTGCCTCCCCGCTTCCTATAAGGCTCCAGGAAGCCCCTGTGCACCTGTCAGGCCAGGCCCTGCCCTGGTGGGTGTCATGCTGTGTAGGAAAGGGGTTGGTCGTGAGCTGGCCGGGTGGGTGCAATGGCTTTGGGCGAGGGGTCCAGGTGGAGGGGGGACTGGGTGGTGTGCCAGGTCTTAGGATGGCAGGTGGGTGGGTGTGGCCCAGAGCCCAGGGCGTGCTCAAGTTTGGCGTCCAGGCTGTGGGTGGCCCTGACACCTCTTGTTGGCGGGTCTTAGAAGCCATTGAAGATGTTTCTAGAGGAGTGAAATTATACCAGTGATGCCTTGGGAAGATGACTGTGGCTCTGGCGAGTGAGGGATCACAGTGATGAGAGGCAGCTGTGGGGAGGCGTAGGAGGGTTCCTCAGAAACTCAGATATCTGAGAATAAGGGACAGGATTGTGTCGTGGCAGTGACAGCGGCAAGGAGAGAGACTTGGGAATGTAGATCAGAGAGCTCCTGAGGAATCAGTTCAGGATGTGGCAACAGACAAGACCCAGGCCTATGGAGAGGGAGGGGGGGCACTTGGATGAGCATCGGCCCTGTTTATTTCCCAGGGCTCCGCTGGAAGGTAAGAGCCCCACGGTTTCAGGTTCCACCTCATATTCGTCATTTAGCCACTGCCGTAGGTGAGAGGACAGAGCACTGGTGGTGTGGTGGTTAAGTGCTTAGCTGCTGACCAGTAGGCTGGCAGTTTGAACGCATCAGCTGCTCTTCAGGAGAAAGATGTCGCAGTCTGTTTTTGTATAGATTACAGCCTTGGAAACTGTATGGCGCAGTCCTCTCCTGTCCTGTAGGGTGGCTATGAGCCGGAATGGACTCGACGGCAGTGGGTTTGGGTAGGTGAGAGGGCGGTGGGGTGGGTCGGGTCTGTTATCTCCGGGTGTTGAATGCTCACGTCTTCCCTGCTGTTTCTGTTAGTGTCAGCTGGGTGTGTTGCCTCTGGGGACTGGGAATGATCTGGCACGTGTGCTCGGCTGGGGCTCGGCCTGTGATGATGACACACAGCTCCCCCAGATCCTGGAGAAGCTGGAGCGGGCCAGCACCAAGATGCTGGACAGGTGAGTGAGCACGCATTCTGAGAAATGGTCACCTTGACCAGGTGTCCTTAACTGAGGGTCTGTGAAAACCACGAGCCCTCTGAAACGACTGCTAAGAATTGGGCCTGAGCACGTCTCCTTTCTTTATGACGGTCTTTAGTTTTTAATCAGATTATGAAAAGAATCCATCTTTCAAGATGGGCTGAGAGCCATGTCCTAGGGTGGCCAATTCTTCACGGGAGGCCAGCCCTAAACCCACCAGGACCATTAGGGAAGGCGACTCTGGAGCCTTCGCCTTCTTGGCCCTGGACCCAGCCCTTCCCACAGAGCCCAGAGTTCCGTGTCCCCATATCCTGTTGCCGGGAGAGTTCACATTTTGGGTAATTGTCCTTTGTGTGCTTAAAAATTCTTTGGCATTGTTTCTGAGCGAAGTGCCTTTAGCTCTGAGTTAGGTGTCTGAAATCCTCCTGACCATGAGCATAAAACCTGTTGCCATCAAGTCAGTTCTGACACATGACGACCCCATGTGTGTCAGAGTAGAACTGTGCTCCACAGGGTTTTCAGTGGCCGAGTTTTTGGAAGTAGATCGCCAGGCCTTTCATCTGAGGCGTGCCTGGGGTAAATGGGTGTCGATGAGCTGCCATGTCCTCTCTTAAGGCCTCTGTGGTTCTGATCAGCAGGGGTGGCTTGGAAGCACCTGGCTGCCCCCAGCATCCAGGCTTCCTATTTAAGGAAGGCACATGTGCACTTAGCTTCCTGTGGGATGCTCACACAGTTGCTCGTGGAGCACCATGTAGCCCTGGGGAGAAGGGTAAATCCGTTTCTCCAGGAGCAGCAGCTGACCTCCCGGGCAGCTGTTACTGGGACAGATTTTAGCTCATTCCAGAGCCGTCTGCTCCCTTGGTTGAGAAGTAGACACTTCCCTTCTCAACTAAGTGAGGAGCTGAGGTGGCCATTCCTGTGGCACATGGAGCCCTCGTAGGGGCTTAAAGGTGAAGTTAGAAGTCCTTCTAAGTGCGAGTCCCCAGGCCCTGGGAGGGAGCAGGTGCGGGCGGCTCTTGAAGGCCTGCACATCCTTGGCCGCCCCGCCCGAGGCTCGGGGACCCGGCACAAGTGGACCCTGCATGCACAGGTGGAGCATCATGGCATACGAGACCAAGCTCCCGCGGCAGGCCTCCTCATCCACCGTCACCGAGGACTTCAGCGAGGACTCTGAGGTAGGCCCTGCTTCTGCCTGGGGAGGCTCTGCTTCTGTGCAGGCCGCAGGGAAGCAGAACGGGAATCAGGAGCCCTGCCTGCCAGCTAGGGGACTGGATGACTCAGTGAGATGAAGTGGTGTAGTTCCTAGATCTCCCTTAGCACAGAATTGCCCCTGAGGAAGCATTTGTCAAGTCTCAGCCTACAGAAGCAAACGCTGTTTGTGAGTTTTCATTAACAAGCTCTTTTGTGGTGAGACCCCTCCTTCTCACATTTTATCCATGGCCAGTAGATGGATGGTGCTTTTGAAGTCTTCCAGGAAGCCCTGGCCAGTCTAGGTTAGCGTTTGACGGGAGGAGAGACCTTGGCCGTGTGAGACGGCACGTGTTAGAAAAGTTGCCTTCTGAGCCCACCCAGTGAGGGAAGTGGGTACAAAATCCCCTTGACTTGGCGTTCCCAGGCGTTCAGTCACTGAGATCCACTACAACCCACTGTCCTGTTTTGGGGGGTTTCAGGTGCAGCAAATCCTCGTGTATGAAGACTCAGTGGCAGCCCATCTCTCTAAAATCCTGACGTCTGACCAGCACTCGGTGGTGATCTCCTCAGCTAAGTGAGGCACCGTGGGCACGGGGAGGGGGCTCAGCTGGGAACTCTGCCCTAGCTCCTGGCTAGAACATTCTAGAAGTGTCTTTCTGTGTGTGTCTTTTCAGAGTGCTCTGTGAGACTGTGAAGGACTTCGTGGCTCGTGTGGGGAAGGCCTACGAGAAAACCACCGAGAGCTCGGAGGAGTCAGAGGTCATGGCCAAAAAGGTCCGCTCCAGGGAGCTTCTTGTGGGGGTCGGGGTGTTGGGTGTGAGGACACGCCCTCCATTCCAGTTTATCCCCCCCGCCCAGTGCTCTGTCCTGAAGGAGAAGCTGGACTCCCTCCTCAAGACCTTGGATGATGAGTCCCAGGCCTCATCCTCTCTACCAAACCCGCCGCCCACCATTGCTGAGGAGGCAGAAGACGGGGATGGGCCCAGCAGCATGTGTGGCTCCACGGGGGAGCGTGCGGTGGGCTCAGCCTGCCCTGCCCGGCCGCAGATCTTCCGGCCTCGGGAGCAGCTCATGCTCAGGGCCAACAGCCTGAAGAAAGCCATCCGCCAGATCATAGAGCACACGGAGAAAGGTGACCGCCTCTTAGTGACCAGGTGGCTGCCTCAGGAAAGCACTGGGCACGCCTTGCTTTCCCTGGCCGTGGTGGTGGACTGAGCGGTGTCACGCGTGTAGGCCACAGCCAGGCCTCTGCGTATAGTCATCTGTGACGGGCGGTGGAGGTGGGGGGCGGGAGCTCAACCCAGAGCAGAGAGGATGTTAGAAGGAAACTAGGCTGTGAGGTCCAGCTTGGTCCCCGCGGTCCTGGCATCCATGCACTCAGCCACACGTCTTCTCTCCTTGCACAGCTGTTGATGAGCAGAATGCCCAGACCCAGGAGCAGGAAGGCTTCATCTCGGGTCTCTCTGAGTCAGAGGAAAAGAAGGACCTGAGGAGAGATGACAGGGTGGGCCTGCTGCCACCTCCCAGCGAGAACTGTGGGGTCTCCAAAGGCAGGAGCCACCGCAAAGGTACCCACTGGTCCCTGTCCGGCCCTGGTGACGCAGCTTGGCATTTCAGCTTTGTGAGACCTAGAAGGCCTTCCTGGAAGCTGCAGGCTGTATTCTCAGAGTTGGGCCCTTTGCAGTGTAGAAATTCAGTCATGACCTGTCTTCCGGGCCTTCCCATGTGGGCATGTGCCCACGTCATGGCGGGTACTGCAGTCGTGAAGTGTGTCAGCGGGAGACCTGGCCGAGGAGTATGCCTGTCCCCATTCCCTGCATGCTTTCCCCAGGGCTGCTCAGAGGGCCTGGTGGGGACAGACCCCACCCATCCTGGAACAGCTCAGCCACAGTTTCTGCCCCACTGACCTGCCCCAACTCTGCCACCACCGTGGGGACCCAGGTCTCCCGTCCACACTAATGGGAGTTAATGTCCCCATCCTCTGTGCTGACGGTAGCACCCACCTCACGTAGTCTGACCTGCCTTGACCCGACACCCTCGGGGCTCCATGCCAGCCTCGAGCTCAAACCCAAACACCCCTCACCTGTCAGTCCACCCTCACTCCCCTACCTCACACCGGGCCTGTCCCTGCTCTTGTGCCCTTAGCCACAGCCGACAAGTGGTTTGGAGCCACTCCCTTGGTCCTTCAGCTCATTTCCCCAGCACCCCTGCCTCCCAGGGCTTCAGCGATATTCTATTTTGGGTCGTCTTACACTTTTCTGTTTTCCTAGTGTCCAAGTCCCCATGCGAGAAGCTGATAAGCAAAGGAAGCTTGTCCCTGGGCAGCTCAGCGTCTCTCCCTCCCCAGCCGGGAAGCCGGGACACCCTGCCCGCACTGAACATGAAGATCCTGTACCCACGTGAGTGCCCGCTCCTTCCCGGCCATGTGGGCCAGAGGTGACAGCACCGTCTCCACAGCCACAGAGGTGTGAGCCAGTGTAGCGAGCACCATGGGCTCTGTGAGGCCCTGCTGCTCACCCGGCACCTCCAGGCAGAAAGGTCAAGGCAGGGCCGCTGCCCAAAGAGTTAAAGGTCCATGGGGAAGAGAGACACTACAATTTCATGTCACTGTGTAAATGCCCATACTTACAGAGAGCAGGTAGAACCCATGTGACTGCCTGGGGGAGCCCAGGAAGATGTGATCAACAATAGTGTGTCCCTTGAAGGGAGGTGTGATACTTGGGGCTCACGGAGCTGTGAAGCTTCCCTAAGCACAGGCCTCTGGCTCGGGAAGCCCACAGCCTCATGTAGGTGCCTGGGGCCTAGGCTGGGCAGCGTGAGTTTCTCCTGGGCGCAGTCTGGCCATTTCTAGATGGACCCTCAGCTGTCTAGGGAGGAAGTTCCCGGAGCCCTTGGGACGTGAGGCCAGTGAGGAGGATTTGGTGAATCTGCTGAGTGACCGATACTGTAGGAAGGAGTGGATCGGCAGAACGTCCAAAGCAGGGCTCTGTCTCTGCTTTAAGAGTTAAACATTTCTAAAGGGGTGCAGGTAGCCTGAGATTCCGGCCACCTGGAGCGTCTTACTGTTGAATTACCTCATGAAGTTAGTCCTGTGGAGTATACCACCCAAGTCTTAAATTACACGGGAACCATCCGTGTGCGTGACCCATGCTTATGGGTCTCATAGGGGTCAGCTTCTGCTGCCCAGTGCGATTAACTTGGTTCAGTGAAGGTGGGTCGATGATGGTGGTGTTTGCCCTCAGATTCCTGACATTCAGCATTTGGACGTGTTCATACATTATTTTAAAAGCATTTAATTATAGTAATGTCTTGAAGAATGCATGTCCATCAAACCTAGAAGACACCCGTTTCTCTTAATTCTGTCGGTCTGACTGGCGTGTCTGCCCTTTTGTCTCCCTTCCAGATGTTCGGGCTGGGATGTCCGGGTCCTTGCCTGGAGGTTCCGTCATCAGTCGCCTACTAATTAACGCTGACCCCTTTAACTCTGAGCCAGAGAACCTGTGAGTATGAGGCTAAACCCACGGGGCCTACAGTGAAAAGAATGTGGAGCACGGAAAACAGATTTGAGAACCAGCTGGAGAAGTTAGTGCAGAGTCAGTCAGTAGGTGATCCCTTCCCACTTGTTGCTGGCTGCTGAGGGAATCTTGAAATTGTGACGCCTCAGCTTTAGGAATATGGTTGAGAACTACCTCCCCCGAGTTTGCTAACCAAACCAAAACCAGTTACCTTTGGGTCGACTCCAACTCACAGTGACTGCATGTGTGTCAGAATAGAACTGCTCCGTGTGGCTTTCAAGGATGTGACCTTTTGGAAGCAGACCACCGGGCCTTTCTTTCTTCCAAGGCTCCTCTGGGTGGATTTGAACCGCCAACCTGTCAGTTACCAAGGTTGCTAGAGGAAGGTAAAGGGGCCATAGCCTCTCGTGGCTCGTTCCCACGTTTCCTCTAAAGATGCCTAACAATCGGGTTTTCTGCAGGCTCAAAAACTCCTGTTGACAGAACTCTGTCCTTTTCCTTCATCGTCACCTCCAAATTGTCACTGTCCAGCAGCCCAGGTTGCTGCCTCTTTTAGACAGCCTTCTCTCAGACAGCACCCTCATTGGCTGCTGCTCCTTGTCGGTGGCGAGGGCCATGGGTTCCTGGGTGGAGAGGTCGTCCACATGGCCTTCCCCAGGGAGAGGACTTCCCTGTGTTTGACGGTCAAGGAGAGAGTGCAGATGCTGCTGCTGCCCGTCATGCTGTCTGGCACAGCCCTTTGGGGACATGACCAGTCTTCCCCTGCCCAGTTTCTAGGGCAAGAGGACATGGACACAGCAGTTTAATGGAGTCCGCCCCTTTGTATGTAGAGAGAGACCCTCGCAGAGACAGCTGGTGTTTTGAAAAGCTAATTCAGATTTTTCTTTCCCTTGGCTGACTCCAAGTTTTAGAGGACCAGCAGGCTTGTGGTAATTGGCCGAACGTCACCAAGCATGTGTGTCTGGCGCAGTCGGGCCATGCAGGGAGAAGTGTGTGGTTTGTGGAAACTGGGGGTTTTGGGAGTGTGGAGCTGAGTGTGCAAAGGAGGGCAGCCCCTGCCGTACTGTGAGCCAGAGGGTCCCCTTGGTGTAGACACCTGCTATCAGGTGATGGCCTCCTGGCCCTTGCAGAACCCTTGATCCTGGGCCTGACTCCGCCGCCCTGCCTGGCTATTCCTCCCTGCCAGGCCCACCTGCCTTGCTGTAGCCCTTCCTGCATCCCCTGGTCGGAAAGACAGGGATTCTCCCTTCACTTCCTGTCCTGGAGGGAGAACTAGGATCACGGAGCCCAGGTGTGACTCCTGTAGCTCTGGACAAGGCTCGGCCATGGCAGAGGGGAGGTCTGGATCCTGTAGGGTGAGCCGAGGAGGGCTGGATGAGAAGCAGCAGGGGCTTGTCTGCTGGGGGAACGGTGAGAAAACTGTGACCAAAGGGCTGAGATGAGTCTTCTGGCCAGTGGGCATGGGGAAAGGGAAGTTGTGCTGCATGGGGGCTGGGACAGATGTCTTCAAGTCACTTTCCTTTTTAATTTGGAGGCTGTTTTGATTGGGTGTTGGGATGCTTGAGAAGGGTTTTGAGGTGCAGAGCTCAAGCATGCGTGAGTTTACATGCCGTAAAGATAGCAGTGTGACCCTGCTGGTGGGGATGTAAAACTGGAAAACAGGCTGGCAGTTCCTCAAAAGGTTAGACAGAGAGTTACCACATGACCTAGCAGTTCGCTCCTGGGTATATACCCAGGAGAATTGGAAACGTGTCCGCACCAAAACTTAGGTACAAAGGTTCACAGCGATGTTATAGTAGCTCAAAAATGGAAACAACCCAAATGTTCATCGCCTGGCGAATGAACAAACAAGATGTGGTGGATCCACGCAGTGGAATTACAGTTCCAGTCACACAGTTCAGCTGTTAAAGAAAAAGACTGAAGTACTGATACGTGGTGCAATGTGGCTGAACCTTAAAGCCATTATGCTGAGTGAAAGAAGCCAGACACAAGAGGCCACATGTGTGATTCCATTTATATGAAAGGTCCAGAATAGGCAAATCCATAGAGACAGGATTAGTGGTTGCCAGGGGCTCGGGAAAGCGGGACGTGGGTGGTGATAGCTGAGAGTATGGGATTTCTTTCTGGGGTGATGAAAATATTCTAAAATTGATCGTGGTGATGGTTGCATGACTGTGAATATACTAAAAACCATTGACTTGTACACTTTTAATCGGTGAACTGTATGGTATGTGAATGATATCTCAATAAACTGTTGTTCCACCCCCACCAGAAAAAACGAAAAAAACAAGTTTGCCCTAAAGAAGAAGTGCTTAGAGGTTGGAGGCTGGAGTGGGGTCGCTGGGCAGGGTGGTAACGGGCTTGACATTCGCCTTTGCAGAGAGTGTTACACAGAGAAGTGTGTGATGAACAACTATTTCGGCATTGGCTTGGATGCGAAGATCTCCCTGGATTTCAACAACAAGCGTGATGAGCACCCAGAGAAATGCAGGTGAGGCACTGACCATGGAGACGTGGGCCTGTCACCTTGCTTCCCACTTCAGATAGGAAGGTCATCTCTGGAGTTGGCGGGTTAGAGACTGCAGAATGCTGAGGCCAAGAACAGGCCAAGCCGGGGCTGCCCGTGGTCAGGAAGAGGGGGTCTTTCTCAGGGATGGGGGAGCAGGCCGTGGTCCAAGAAGCCACCTTGGAAGGGGTTCCCACTGTGTGGTGGGCCAGGTCGTGTCAATGTCAACATCAGACAGCTGGCACTGGTGTCATGGGAGTGAGCGGGGTCTCTTACTGAGGGTCCCTCATCTATGATGGTACTGTAGTTGCTAGAATGTTACTGTACCAGCCCTCAGGGCTTCCAGGAAGTCTCTGCACTGGTCACCCACACAGACCCACCCTCCCTGGTCACAGGCAAAGCTGGGCAGCTGGTGCCTCTGGCAGACTGCAGCCCACCTTCTGTGGGGAAACCAGCCCCGAGGGGGTTTTGCTGAGGATGGCCAGTTCCTCCCCTGAATTACTGCCCACTGGCTCCTCTTGGCCTGGGATGAGGATGGAGAGAAATGGAAAGCGTTCCTCCCTTCTGAGCTGATGTAGAAATTCCCTTCCCTCTGTGGAAATGCAAGGAGTGGGACTCCTGGTCTCCCGACTCCACCTACAGGACGACATGGGGAAGGAGCCTGTTCAGCTTCTGCATTCTTAGGACTAGAGAGGAGTCAGGGAGGCTTGCCAAGCAGTCGGAGTAGGGTTGGAGGCGCCCCCCTGCTGGCGAGGGCGTGCTCCTGCCTGCCTGTCTACATCTCCACTGGGGTGTCTATGGCCTCCGCCCTGTGTGCCCCCTACCCCCCACAGCCACCTAGAGGGAAGCCCTGAGGAGCAGCATGGGCGGGAGCCACCTGGCACCTCAGGAGTGATCTCAGGAGATTGCTGAACTCCTGTGTAGTGGGAAATTTCTAGAAAAACTGAAACCAGGGCATGAGAATTCAAAAAACCTTTGAACTCTGGGGCTCTTCAGTGGGGGAAATGGCTCCGAGGTCCTGGGGACCTATCTGTTACACGGCATAGGCGGGTAAGCATGAATCATTTGACAGCACCCCTGCTAGCGCAGGAATAATTGGGAGAGGTGTTAAAATGCCTGTGATTTACGGAGTTAAATAAGTAGAGGAGGAAGAGGGCCAGGCCTAGTGCATTTCCAGAACCTCGGCAGCCTGCTGGAACGGAACCTTCTTCAGTTTGTGTGGAGCGCTTAGGGAAGCTCTGCTTATGAGTTCCTTTTCTGGAATCTGCCCTAAAGTGATTGGAAGGTGGGTAAAGAGGTGTACAGAGGCCTCACCGACGCAGAGCTTGTAGGAGGCCCATCACGGGGTTAATTAGATAGATGAGGGCATGAAACGCTGGCTGAGGAAAACCAGATCTGTGAGGAACGTGCAGAGACACAGGGAGTAGCGCCGTGTGGACAGAGTGGGTTGGGAAGCTGAACAGATGTTCCAGGGGTAACTCAGATACCTGGTGGAGGAAGTAGGTCTGGGAGCGTGGAAACTATTTCTCTTTGGTGCTCCTCTCATTTTTCAGATTTTCTGTGGTAAGCATGGTTTTATAGCCACAGACACATTCACTGTTGCTAAAATTCTTTGTGGGGTTCTGTAATGTCTTTATTTGCCTTTCAGGTTGTAATTACTTTCTTATTAAAATGTTAGTTTTTAGCAAAAGTTCCTCTTGGCAAATGTACTTGTCTGTATAAGGAGCCTTGGTGGTGCAGTGGTGAAGTGCTCAGCTGTTAACCGAAAGGTCAGCAGTTTGAACCCACCAGCTGTTCCATCGGAGAAAGATGTGGCAGTCTGCTTCTGTAAAGATTATAGTCTTGGAAACCCTATACGGCAGCTGTACTCTGTCCTATAGGGTTGCTGTGAGTTGGAATCGAATCGACGGCAGTGGGTTTGGGTTTTTTTTTTTGGTGCTCCTCTGTGTAAGCAAGAGTCTATCCTTCCTCATTTTAAGGTGGTGTTGCTGTGAGAATTGCTCTGACTTGTGATCAGATGCCATTGCAGGCTGCAGTAACAAGTACAGCTATTGTACAAAGATGGCCAGGAACCATGTCCATTCTTCGCTTTTTGTCTCTAGGAGTCGAACCAAAAACATGATGTGGTACGGAGTTCTGGGGACCAAAGAACTGCTGCACAGAACCTACAAGAACCTGGAGCAGAAGGTCTTGCTGGAGGTGAGCAGGCAGAGTGCCTCCGCACTGCGGGCGGCCGCCCACCCACCGCTGACCTCCCTTCGGGGCTGGTCTCCCAGCAGCCATCTCCCTGTCCGACTGTGGACTCTTGGGCTCTGTGGCTCCCCCAGTGGTTGGGTGCTTGGCTGGGCGGTGGTCCCCTCTTCCCCCAAGCACGTTCCCCTGTCCGCTGCAGGAGGAGGACCTAATGATGAGGTGATTTATCTCTCCTCCCCCTACATTCCTCCCTCAGTGTGACGGGCGGCCAATCCCACTCCCTAGTCTTCAGGGAATTGCCGTCCTCAACATTCCCAGCTATGCCGGAGGGACCAACTTCTGGGGTGGCACCAAGGAAGATGACGTACGTACAGGGGTAAATGGGTGGGCTGGGCGCAGGTGCGGGGATGGGGAGTAACTAGAGAAGCAAGGTGCTCCCTTCCTGGGGCTGTAGCCCCCTGGCCCCAACCACTGGAGAGCATCCTGGCTCTCGGCATGGCCTGCTGACCCACGTGCGGCTCTCAGCGTGGCCTGTGGCTCTCGGCAGAGTTGGCCAGGCCCACATGCTGCTCAGATACTTCTGCATGCAGGCAGTCGTGGTGCAGTGGAGGACAGGATGGGCATAAGGAACCCTCTCCTCAAAGGGCCCCTTGTCTAAAAGATGGGGGGCCAAGAACGGATGTAATCAGTGAGGTTTGAGCTTCAGGCCCTGTGAGAGCAGGCCCCGCCCAGACCAAGGACCCAGGAAGCCTTCTGAAGGAGGGGTGTCCATGCTGGCACCTGACACTGAGTAGGACAGGGGTGAGGGAACAGGCAGAGGGAAGAGCATAGGCGAGGGCCTAGAGGTGAATTAGGGTGGGGTGCGTGGAGGATGGAAGCTCCCCTGACGGCAGGAGTGGAGTCATCAAGGGGCCCAGATCACGTAGGGCTTTGTCAGCTGGGCTAGACGTTTGGGATGCGTGCTGGGAAGTATGTCCATAGCAGCTGATAGCACTGACCACACTCGGGGTGTGTGCCTGCCGCTGCTCCAGGCCCCCCGCACACATCCATCCCTCCTCACAGCCCCTCGGGGAATGTACCCATATGGCCCCGTTTTACAGATGAAGAAACCCTGGAAGAGAGAAATTAACTTGTCTAAGGTCACATGGCTAGTAAGTGGCAGAGCAGGGCTGACCCAGGCAGCTGGTGTGTCAGTGTGAGCCACTTAAGTGGGGTGTTTGCCCTGTGGCTCTGCGTAAGTCAGTAGGCACTGCCGTCTTGTAGCAGGCCTGTCTCTTCTAAAGACAAAAGCTGGGAGCCAGGCTGAAAGGGAGGGAGCGGGGCACAGTGCCCTGGGCTGTGCTGGGCAGTGGTCAGCCCTGGTGCCTGCCTTGTAGACCTTCGCCGCCCCGTCGTTCGATGACAAGATCCTGGAGGTGGTGGCCGTGTTTGGCAGTATGCAGATGGCAGTGTCACGGGTGATTAAGCTGCAGCATCACCGAATCGCCCAGGTAACGGCATGGTGTTGGGAGTCGGCAGGGGCCTTGCCAGGGCAGCCTCCCATGCGATTGGGGAACAGCCTTGGCTTTGCTGACGTGCTTCCTGCATCTGTTCTGTCTCCTTAAACGCGATGCCGTCCCCACAGCCCTTCCCTCATGTGCCAAGGGTGACGTGGTGAACAGACCCCCTCTGACAGTTAGAATCCCTTTCCACATTGGTACAAACTTCTCTCCCCCTGGTGCCCTCCCTGTCCTGACTCTCCATGTGGATCTCAGCCCTGTCCCACCCCAGCCTCTGTGTGGGTCCCGGCCCTGTCCCATCCTGATGCCCCGTGTGGATCCCGGCCCTGTCCTGCCCCAACCCCCCCCCCCCCCCATGTGGATCCCGGCCCTGTCCCGCCCCAACCCGCCGTGTGGATCGCGGCTTTGTGCTTCCCTGACTCCCCATGTGGATCGCGGCTCTGTCCTGCCCTGACCCACTGTGCGGATCCCGGCCCTGTCCTGTCCTGACCCCTTGTGTGGATCACGGCTCTTCTCTGACCCTTTCTCTCTTGTGTACAGAGCTTCACTGACCTGCCCCAGGCTCGGACACACCTGTCTGTCTATAGTTTGTCTGTCCCCAGATGCAGGCCGCATGACTCTCACAGTCTTAGCTCGTTGGTAGTGTGTCTGGCTGGGCAGAGGAGCGGTGGCAGCATGCTCCATGGGTGGGACGGTCTCTGCTCTGGATGTACTGTGGCAGCAGGGCCTAGTAGTCACAGTTCCCAGGCCTGGTCTACGTCACTCAGATCTAAAGACCAGGTTTGCTGCCAGGGACCTGATGTGTGCTTTCCAGTGCTGGGGGAACATGGGGCACAGGGCTAGAACCGGCTGCTCGGGGCCGTGCAGTTGGGCATCTGCAGTAACGCCCTGAGTGCACAGCATGCCGTCCCGCGGGGTCCTGGTGTGCACAGGGGCATTGTGGGTCCTCAGGAAGAGGCAGGAGTGCGGGGCTAGGAGGCCGGACCGTGAGCGCTGAGCAAGCGTGTCTGCGTACTTTCTGGCGTGTTGCCTGGGTAACAGGCTGGGTGCTTCCACAGTGCCGCACCGTGAAGATCTCCGTGCTGGGCGACGAGGGTGTCCCTGTGCAGGTGGACGGGGAGGCCTGGATCCAGCCCCCGGGCTACATTCGCATCGTCCACAAGAACCGGGCGCAGACACTCACCCGGGACAGGGTAAGGGGCTGAGCACCTGCCGGCCAGGGCTTCTGCCCTCCTGGCGCCACTTCTGCCTCTGCTCTGCAGTTTCCACAGAAAACGTACAGTCCGTGTATTAAAAAGGGTGCATTCGGGTGTAGGGTAGTAGATGACTTGTTGGTTACCTTACGTGGAACAGGGTTCCATGGGGGTTATTTCTCATAACCCTGCAGAGCGCTTTTTGGAATGGAACTGCCCTGTGGTGACTCTGCTGGGTGGAAAAGCAGCTGTTAACCGCTGCTCAGAGCAGCCGTTCAGCAGTCGGGGCCACTGTGCTAAACATGGGGAAGGAGGCGTCATCTGCAGTGGGTGCTGTGCTGGGCGTTTAAGCTTATGTGATGCTCAGCAGCCCTGCACTGTAGGGATTACAGGCTCCACATTTTAAGGCAGGACTCCAAGGATCAGTGGGGCTGAGCCAGCTACTCCAGGCCACACTCGAGTGAGGGACGAGTGGGATCCAGCCCAGGCTGCCTGGCGCTAGGCCTTCCCATTGCTGCTGGTTTCCCGAGGGGGGTGCACGCACCTTCCTTCAGCTGGGGGGGATTCAGACACCTGGTCGGCCTGGGCGTGTCCCCTGATGTCACAAAGCAGGGCCTGGTCCTGACACCATTGCCGGATCTCATCAGGGAAAAGTGAGGCTCTTATTACAATGTGTTCTTTTTAAAAGAAGAGCTAGAATTAACTTTAACGTTTTGTTCTAGAATTTTCTTTCGTACACAGATATTAAGACCATCCCTCCCTGCCAAGATACACACTGTAAAAAAAAAAAGAGAGGTACCTCCCCTTTCTAGCTGTCGCTAGTGCTCTGGTCTGTTTTCTGGAGTTAGGTGTGTGCCTTTCGTCTCCGGAGACAGGTGGATGGGAGTGTAACCCTGAGCTCTGCCCATCCCAGGCCTTTGAGAGCACCCTGAAGTCCTGGGAGGACAAGCAGAAGTGTGAGCTGCCGCGGCCCCCCTCTTTCTCGCTGCACCCTGAGGTCCTGTCTGAGGAGGAGTCCACCCAGATGAGCCAGTTTGGTCAGGCGGCCGGAGCCCTGATCCACAGGTGGGCCTGCACCCCGCCCAGGGGCCCAGGCTGGAGGGCAGCTCCCCTGATGTGTCATGAGGGCTGCTTCCGGCATCCTTCCTGCTGGGACTTTGTTCTGCTCTCATGAACCACCGTTGTCCAGACATTGTCAGAGTCCCACAGGTGGAGGAGAAAGCCCCGAGGCATTTAGAAACCTGTCCTAATTCCCAGGAGGAGCGTCCCAGGAGGAGCTTCATTTTCTCTCTACCCCAGAGAGCAGGCTTGCATTCCACAACCCGAGAGAGCAGGCTTGGAGTCCGCTACCCCAGAGGGCAGGCTTGGAGTCCGCTACCCCAGAGGGCAGGCTTGGAGTCCGCTACCCCAGAGGGCAGGCTTGGAGTCCGCTACCCCAGAGGGCAGGCTTGGAGTCCGCTACCCCAGAGGGCAGGCTTGGAGTCCGCTACCCCAGAGGGCAGGCTTGGAGTCCGCTACCCCAGAGGGCAGGCTTGGAGTCCGCTCATGTGTTTATTTAAAGAAGCAGCTGCCTTAGAGTGGGTTCCGACTCGTGGCAGCCCCGTGTGTGTCAGAGCTAAACTGTGTTCCGTAGGGTTTGCATTGGCTAGTTTTTTGGAAGTAGATCACCAGGTCTTTCTTTTGAGGTGCCTACGGGTGGACTTGAACCTCCAACCTTTTGGTTAGCAGCCAAATTCTATAATAATAAAGAAAGCCAGTGACTGCAGTTATCAAATAGTTCAGATACACCGATGACTTTTTTCCTGTTAGCAGTACTTCACATTTGTAAAAACCAAAAAAACAAACCCGTTGCTATCGAGTTGATTCTGACTCATAGTGACCCTGTAGGACAGAGTAGAACTGCCCCATAGGGTTTCCAGGGCTGTAATCTTTGTGGGAGCAGATTGCCAGGTCTTGTCTCCTGCAGAGCGGCTGGTGGGTTTGAACCACTGACCTTTCGGTTAGCAGCTGAGCTCCTAACCACTGTGCCAAGTGGTTTACATTAAGGTTCATAGATCCTTGTTCAACCAGGATTGCTCGGTCACAGGAGGGCCCTCCTCCCCAGCTGGGAGCGGGGCAGGGGCAGGTGCTCCAGGAGGGTCAGGCTCGTCCAGGGCCCTCGTCAGTGCATCGGGAGACCTTTGGCCCCTTTGGTGCACGTACTGCAGGGTCTCTGCAGTTACCCGGGGCGGAGCTTCTGACCACTCGCCACCCCCCAGACTGTTTCATTTTGCCTATCTCGTTTGTAGTCTGGTAGACTTTCTGGAAAACACTGGTTTTACTGTTGGGCTTCCTGTTGAAGATCTTCTCTCTTGGCCGCAAGTCAGGAAGTGATCCAAAGGCCCTCCTGCATGGGCACCTGGCTGCAGTCTCCGCCCAGCTTTCTGGGCGGTTCTGGGCCCATGAGGTCGTGTTGTCTGATGAGCGCCTGTCTGCCTTTCTCCCCAGCATCCGGGAGATCGCACAGTCCTACCAGGACATGGAGCAGGAGCTTGCTCACGCTGTCAACGCCAGCTCCAAGGCCATGGACCGCGTCTACGGCAAACCCGGCACTGCAGAGGTAGCTGGTCTCCAGCCCTGCTCTTTGGTGTTTGCACCCCGGGCTGCTCCACATGTGTGTTTTGTCCTCGTAGGGGGTGAACTGCAGCTTCGTCCTTGAGATGGTGAACAACATCAAAGCCCTCCGCAGCGAGACGGAGCTGCTGCTGGCTGGGAAGGTGGCCCTGGTGAGACGGCCGCTGTGGGCTCTGCTGGGGTCACGTGTGGTTCCAGTCCTTGCTCTGGGGTTCTAGAGTGCCATCTGGGAGGGGCCTCAGAGGCCATCTGGTCTGACTGCGTGGTGGAGCGTGAGCCCTCCTGGCTGCATGTCACCCACACTGTCTCGTATGTGCTGGAAGCCTTTGCTGGCAGGCACTTCCTCGTCACAGTAGACAGAAGACTAGCAGTCTCCAGGTGGCCATAGGCCAACCTCGTTCTCAGTCACACAGCGTCCAGCTGCTCTTCACCTACCTCCAAGACTTAGTGATGAGTCAGCCTCAGTGAGGCCTGGGATGGCAGAGTCAGAGCAGGGAGAGGCCTGGGCAAGAGAGCCACCTGCTTTAGAAAACGAGGCTGGGGGCTTGAGGAGGTGAAGCAGTGTACTCAAGGTCATGGCCTGGAGACCCCCCCCCAAACCCAGTCTACATAGTCTCTTCACTCCTCGTTCCAAAATATCCCGCTGCCTCCTGAGGTGTGCCTCACGGCGTTTCCTGCACACTGGGTGGGAGTGAACCTCTCCCTGCCCCCTGAGGACATCGGGGTGCCTGAGGTAAATGAAGCCCTGCTGGATGTGAGTTCCAGCAGACAGGGTGCTCTTCACTGTTTACAGAGGGGAGGTCTGAGGTAGGCCCTGTATGCACTGTTCTGTCTCAGTTTCCCTGAAAGCTCTGCCCCTGGGGAGACCTCACTCACGCCCAGTAAACAGTGGCGTCTCTCTTGCCTCCACTCTTGAGCAGCAGTTGGATCCCCCCCAGAAGGAGCGGCTGGCGGCGGCTCTCGCGGAGATGGACCTACAGCTCAGGAAGCTGGCGGACACGCCTTGGCTCTGCCAGCCCCCGGAGCCCGGGGATGAAGAGGTAGGTGGACACAGAGCTGCCGCTCAGGCACCCCTGGACACGGCACTCTGACCTTCTGTGCCTCCATGCAAGCCTCTCAGTGAAGACAGGAAGGGTTGGTGGTTTTGTCTGTTCCGGGGTTGTAGCAGCTGCCACGGTGGGAGGCTTGCAGCCCAGTTCCTGCCTGGTTGTGGGGTGACCCACCGGCCCGGGCTCAGCGCTGAAAGCACCATGTCCCGGGAAACCCATCAGTCCTGGGGAAACGAGGTGACTGTGGTGCTGCTGAGTTTGCCGTGTGGCTGGTGGAGTCGGGGCCCACTGTGACCCAGAGGGAGGTCTGCTCCCCAGCCATTCTCCTCCTGCCCAGTACCATCCTTGGCAACACTTAGACTCTCCTGGAAGAGGGTACGACTTTCCCCTTTCCGGCCGCACTGAGCACAAAGCCTCTATTCCACTTCTAGTTACGACCAACCCTGCTCCCTGCTTCAGCTGCAGTCAAGTCGAGAATTAATACCAGATACTTAGATAGAACTCAGACCATTTAGAAACGTACAAGAAAGAACTATGTCAAAGGGTAAATCCAGCATGTAATTACAGGCTGCTTAAAAAATGGATATTCTTCCTCAGTTTTTAAGGTATCACTAGTGCTCTGCATTGAAGTCAATTAAATTTATAGCCTTAAATGTTTTAATTATTATAACAGAAGGAAATAAGTGTTCAACTCAAGAAGTCAGACAAAGCTCAGAGGAAGGCAGCCCAGAAAGGTGTGAAGAGGAGGCTGGGCACAGGTGGAAGCAGGGAGCCGTTACCCACCATCCTGCTCGCCGAGGGGTTTGAGGACGAGAGCACATATGCTAAGAAACTGGCTAAAGGAAAAAACTGGTTGAAATGCAGTGAAGCCAGGGCTGAGGTTGGTTCACTGGAAAAGCAGCGCCCTGAAAGGATTGCCCGATGGCGGAGCCCGCGGTTGCCTGGTCTGCTGGCGAGAGCATAGGTCACAGCGCCAGGGCTCATGGAGTAGGAGGGACCATAGGCCAGCGGGCCACAGAGGCCCCGAGTGTCACACGAATCGTGGCTGCAACATTTTCACCTAAAAATGTTTTCAAAGCGAATTATTACCAAGTGCTATGCGGCCACCAGACAACCGTACTCACTCTGTCATACATACACACTGACACACAACCACACACTCACATGCACACACACTCGTTCTCACACCCACATACACCTACACACACACCCCCATGCCCACACATCCACACAAACGCTCTCACCCACACACACGCGCACACCGACACACTTGCTCTCTCACATGCCCACACACCCCCACACTCTCACACACTTGCACTCACACACTTCCACACACCCATTTTCTCTCCCACACACACACCCTCACACATCCACCCACACACTCCATCACTCACACTCTGTCACACACTTTCATACACATACCCACACTCACACTCTTTTGCACACTCTCATACACTCTAGCTTACACACACAGTCTCACACACATTCTTTCTCACACGTAAACACACACGCACACGCGTGCACACACACACAGTTATGTGAAGCTCTGTGGGCAGTATGACTCCTCCAGGCCTCCCCGGCAGTAACTAACTGGTAGCCGTGGTACAGGTGGGGCCTTAGGGCAGATTTACCTGCAGCCCTCTGGAGCCAGCTCTTTCAGCGGGGCCCCCCGGCCTCTGGGGCTCTCAGCCCACCCATGCAAGGGACGGGGAGGGGGTGAAGTACAAAGGGCAAAAAGGGCCTTGTCGGGCTGGGAGTGGGTTTCTGCTAGCATCCAAACATGGACATCTAAGCTGGCTCTGTGAAAGTAAAATAAAATAAATTAAACTACCCTCTGGCAAATATAATGAAGGAAAAAAATGAACAAAATGCAGTGATAAAGGGGATACAACAAAATAAAAGAAAAATCGTACTGTTACTATGTGCACACAAATGCTGATGGATTTCAGAAACTGTTGATTTTTCAGAAAAAATTTTAATTACAGAACTTGAATCTTGAAGACTTTTTTAAAAGAATAACTAGCCACAGAAGAACTTGCAAAAATGATCTAAGAAACTGCCTCTGAAGGGAAAATTTCAGGGAATAAATAATTTCCACATATAAGAAATGGTATCCAAGCTAGAAAAAGATGGGCACCTTATCACTTCATTTCTTAAAGCTAGCACATCTGATACCAAAATTCACTACTAGAGCATAAAAGAATGTTACCGGTACTTGGGAATATAAACATACGGATCTTAAATAAATGCTCAAATTGAATTCACTAGGATCTTTGACAAAATATTTTGCCTTGCTGAAGTAACCTTTATGCCAGGAGGGAAAGGATGGTAGCCACACCACTTCTGTAATTAAAATGAGAAAAAAACTTTTATCAGTAGATAGATAAAAACCATTTTTTAAAAATTCACTACCCTTCAGAGTAATCACATAGTTGATGAGGGAAATTCAGTACAAAAGAATTCCAGCTAGAAAATGCAGAAGGACTAAAAGAGCGTTTGGGAACTCCTAATGAAACAGTTGGAGTCCCTGGGTGGTGCAAACCCTTAATGCAATTGGCTGCTAACTGAATGGTTGGAGGCTTGAGTCCACCCAGAGGCACCATGGAAGAAAGGCCTGGGAGTCTGCTTTGGAAAACCTAGCCACTGAAAACTCTGTGAAGTACAGTTCTCCTCTGACACACATGGAGGCTCCCACGAGTTGGAATCGACTTTACAGCAACTGGTTTGTTTTTTAATGAAACAGATTTAGGCAGGGGTCATCTGTGGATGGGAGCACCATCAGATTACGGGGTGATAGGTGCTTGACCGAAGAAGAATTGATGCCACTGAATTATGGTGTTGGCAAGAATATTGAATACACCGTGGACTGCCAAGAGAATGAACAAAACTGTCTTGGAAGTACGACCAGAACGCTCCTTAGAAGCAAGGATGGCAAGACTGCGTCTTACATACTTTGGACATGTTGTCAGGAGGGATCAGTCCCTAGAGAAGGACATCACACTTGGCAAAGTACAGGGCAGCGGAAAAGAGGGAGACCCTCAACGAAGGAGACTGACACAGTAGCTGCAACAATGAGCTCGAGCATAACAACGATTGTGAAGACGGTGCGGGACCGGGCAGTGTTTCCATCTGTTGTGCACAGGGTTGTTACGAGTTGGAACCGACTCGACGGCACCTAACAGCAACAACAACAACAACAGGTGCTTGTCATGGGAGGATGGGGCTGAATGCACAGACTGGTTTTAATGTCACTAAAAGTGGCCACCAGGCATGGCCTGTCTGCTGATGGGAAGCAGTGGGAAGAACACAGCCACGCCTGTGATGGGTTCACACCTGACATTTTGAACCTGGATCTGCTTGAGCCTCTAGATCTGCTCACCTAGAGGATGAGTTCATAGGATACACGGGAGCGAGGACCAAGTTAAACTCCTTGCAGGGATGCAGTCACTGGAGCCAGGATACGAGGCATTCTACAGGACAGACAACCTGGTGTCTCTACAAATGACAAGCGAAAGGGAAGGAGAGACTTGGAGCCAGTAGCTAAGTGGTGCATGTGGACCGTGTCTGGATTCCGTTCAAACACACCTACTATGAAAAGACACCTGGAGCCAGCTGGGAAGTGTGGGCGTTAGATATGAATGCCTTTTTGTTTTGTTTAATGTGATCATGGTGCTGTGGCTTTCAAAGAGAATTTTGTCCTTAGAGTTGCATATGGGAAATTTTGGATGGAGTAATTTCGATGTCTGAGATTTGTTTCTAAAAGGGGGTGAGGTCCCATTAAAGCACACTGAAACCTTTTGCCGTTGAGTCGATTCTGACTCATAGCGACCTATAGGACAGAGTAGGACTGTCCCATAGGGTTTCCAAGGAGCAGCTGGTGGATTCAAACTGCCATCCTTTTGGTTAGCAGCCAAGATCTTAACCACTATGCCATCGTGGCTCCAGGGTACCACTGAGATGGCTGTTATCAGAGAAATGGAAAATAACAAGTGTTGGTGAGGGCGTGAAGTTGTAGCCCTCATCCATTGCTGGTGGGACCGTAAGACAGTACAATTGCTGTGGAAAACAGTGTGGTGGTTCTTCAGAAAGTTAAACCACATAGGCCAGCAATTCCACTCCTGGGTACCTACCTACCCAAAAGAATCGAAAGCAAGGACTCAAACGGATACTTGTACATCATGCTCACTGCAGCATTATTCATAGCAGCCAAAAGCTAAAAAACACCCAGGTGTCCATTAGGAGATGAACGGATAAATAGAATATGGTATATACATGCCCAAACCCAACCCAACCCATTGCTGTCCAGTTGATGCCAACCCAGGATGACCCCGTAAGACAGAGTAGATTCCCCATGGAATTTCCAAGGCTGTGATCTTCACTGAAGCAGACTGCCACATCTTTCTCCCGAGGAGTGGCTGGTGGGTTTGAACTGCTGACCTTTCAGTCAGCAACTGAGCACTTAAGCACTGCGCCACCAGGGCTCCTTTACATCCATACAATGGGATATTATTCACCTAAAGAGAAATGAAGTTGTGATACATGCTACAACGTGGATGACACTTGAAAACAGTATTCTGAGCGAAAAGTGTATAATCCCGCTTATATGAAATACCTACAACAGGCAGATGTATAGAGACGAAAATTTATGAGCGGTTAATTTATGAGGGGCAGGAGGGAGGGGGAGACTGGAAGGTGCTTTTTAAGGGGCACTGAGTTTCTGTTAAAGGTGATGAAAACCTAGGAAACGGTGGTAACAGTGCAGAATACGAGGAAGGTAGCTAATGTCACTGAGTTGTACACGTAAAGCTGGCTGAAGTGGCAAACGTCTTGTTATATATATTTTACCACAAAAAAAAGTGGGGGTGAGGGGGCAGTAGAGGATATAAGATTGAGAAAGTGTTGATAACCAGCCTCACTATCCTAGTCTCCCTTCCTTTATGAGGGGATAAAAATTTCCATATTAAAAGTTAGAAATAAATGAATTTAATAATCATTCATGAAATAAAAATAAGAGAAATTATTAAAATGAGGAATAAGAACCAAAAAACCAAACCCAATGCCATCGAGTCAATTCTGACTCATAGGGACCCTATAGGACAGAGTAGAACTGCCCCATGGGGTTTCCCAGGAGCAGCTGGTAGATCCGAACTGCCAGCCTTTTGGTTAGCAGCCAAACTCTTAACCACTACGCCACCAGGGTCCCAAAGTCAGGAACAGAGTTCGAATTACCTGAGAGAACATCTACCCTGTCCTCCTGCCAGGACCGCTGAGCTTCCAGGTGGGGCCTCAAGCTCAGGAGGCCACCACGTAGGGAGGGTGGCTCTTTGGAAAATAAAAGACTGTAGTTGAAGTAGTTGCTTAGGAACTAAAGGTATTTAAATAATTATTAGAATTGTCAATAGATTTTACCAAATATAAGAAACCTGTAAAAACAAGTACCTCTTGAATGCTGACCATCATTAATTAGAAAATATTGTAAAAGGTCTCTTTCGTAGTAGAAACCTTAGAAAATAAAATGTCTTAAATAAGAAACATATGAAAAAAACTAAGGGCCCTCAAGGAAGATACAGGTGGCAAGAGAGAGGTCTTTCCCGATGGGAAGGCACCCATTGTTTCCAAACTGTAGGTTTGGTGCAATCCCAATAAAAATGTCTATGGAATTTTTCTCTGCATGACAAGACACCCGTGTCAGGTAAGAAAGCCTGTCCCAAAACCGCAGAGTCTAAGGTGGGTCAGTGTGAGGTCAGAGGTGGAGCCCTGGGTCAGAATCCAGGCCAACCCGGGGCCGCCTGAAGAAGATAGAAATTATACTTTAGTTGTGAACACAACTGGGTGGTCCGTGTAGAAATGCAGGCGGCTGTGTTTGTGTGGCATGGAAATTCCCCGCCAGTGCTGTGTTGGAGAGGACGCGAGGAGGTGACATTGTACAAACTAGACTTCCCCGCTGGCCTGTGAATCTTTCATTATATCCTAACAGGCTAGGGGGGAGCTGCCTTCAGAAAGACCCTCATGGGGTCAGGAATCGTGGCCTGGGGCTCCAGAAGACTGGCAAATAGCTTATTTTATAATCTTCATGTATTGGAGTCTCATACTCAAAGCAAACCCAGCCAGACTGTTGCCATCGAGTCGACACTGACTCATAGCGACCCTGTAGGACAGAGTAGAACTGCCCCATAGGGTTTCCCAGGCCATAATCTTCATGGGAACAGATGGCCCCATCTTTCTCCCTCGGAGTGGCTGGTGGATTCAAACCACCGATTTGGTGTTCGATGCTAACATTTAAATCATATTTACAAAGTGTTTTAATCCCATAAGAAATGCACATTTTGAAAAATAAAAAACTATATACATAAGTGGACACTGTATGATCACAGCTACTTTTAAAAAGCATTAAAAATCAGGAATAAATATGAGAATGAAAACCTCGGTGGGAAAGCTTTTATAGAGAAAGCCCCTCCTCTGCCGCCCCCACCCCCGGGGCCCGAGGCCGAGCGTCCGCGGAGGGTTGGGGAGCAGATGCCTTCTCAGTGTTTCTCGCTTTCCCCACAGAGTGTGATGCTGGATCTCTCCAAACGCAGCCGCAGCGGTAAATTCCGCCTCGTGACCAAGTTCAAAAAGGAGAAAAACAACAAGAACAAAGCGGCGCGCAGTAGCCTGGGAGCCCCGGGTACCTGCCCCGTCCTGCCAGCTGCCCTGGCCCATCGGCCCCATGTCTGCTTTCCTCCGAGGCCTTGCCGGCTCTGCTCCTTCGTCCCCTGCCCTGCGCCCTCTAGTCACCCGGCCTGCACCAGTAGTCTGTCTGTAGCCCCGAACCACACCCTTCTTGACCCCTCTCCACGGCCCTGCCCTGCCCTGGCCTTGCTCTCCAGGAGGGCTCCAGGGTGAGGGCCCCTGAGACCTTCCACTCCAGACCGAGGGTGCGATGTGTGTGAGGGGGGGCAGAGGTGACAGTGACATTCTTGGAGACAAACACTCGGACTCAGGCCACCAGCCAGGACCTGTTGCTGGGCCTGCTGCTGGGCTGCTGACTGGTGTCTAATCAATGCATTAATCAGGTTCCCGAGCCCGGAGGCCCGGGCCACCAGTGATCCAGGGCGGTGAAATCAGTCGGAAAGAGCACTTTGTGTCAATAAATTGGTGCTTCAGTCTCCCTCTGAGAGTCAGCCCTAAGTGTCAAGCTGTCCCCAGCCCGGATTTGGGCGGCGTTGGCTGCCACCAAGGGCAGGCCCTTTCTGATTTTCTTAGCATGTGTGACAAGAAATTGGGTTTCTGCTCGTGATTGTGGCTGTGACAACAACAGGAAATCTCAAGCCTGCATGTCTCCTTCCTGCCCTGGCCCCAGAGTGAGGTCCTGAGGACCTTGTATTTGGGGTGTTTGCCCCTCCTGGGCATGTTGGAAAATGTCCCCATAAAAGTTGGTGACTGGCCTGGCAGGAAGGACCCTGCTTCTGCTGCTCCCTGCACCCCAGAGCTGCCGCCCCTGCCCTCTTCCCCCTGCCCTCGCTGGGTCTGGCCGGGTGGCGGGCTCTGCTGGGGGTGGCTGGCACTCACTGCGCTCCTGCTTTCCATCTCTGACAGTGCACCTCTGGGGGACAGAGGAGGTGGCTGCCTGGCTGGAGCACCTCAGTCTCTGTGAGTATAAGGACATCTTCACGCGGCATGACATCCGGGGCTCTGAGCTCCTGCACCTGGAGCGGAGGGACCTCAAGGTACTTGCCAGTCATCTCCTGAGGGCCTCCTGGGCCTTTACATGGCCCCTGTCCCTCTGTCCCTCCCCCACCTGCTGTGTCCCACGGTCCTGGTTCTTGTCACCTTCCTCAGGCTGCGGGGTGCATGTCACCCCGCCTGTCCCAGCCAGAGAAAGCCAGGAGTACACACAACACCACACCAAACGCATGGCTGTCAAGTCCGCTCTGACTCATAGCCATCCTACAGGACAGAGCAGACCTGGCCCGCAGGGTTTCCTAGGCTGTCAGTCTGTACGGAAGCAGATCACCACCTCTTTCTCCCGTGGAGCCGATGACCTTTTGGTTAGCAGCCGAGTGATTTAACCATTGTATCATCAGAGCTCCTAGAAGTGCACATACTGGGGGGAAAATACCGATTTCCTTAGCTTAATTGAAAGTCCTGATGGCGTGGTGGTTAAGAGCTATGGCTGCTAACTAAAAGGTTGCAGTTTGAGTCCACCAGGCGCTCCTTGGAAACCCTGTGGGGGAGCTCTACTCTGTCTTACGGGGTCGCTATGAGTTGGAATCGACAGCGGGTGTTTTAGCCTCATCAGTGGAGTATTTTACCATCGAAGGCCCTGTGTAGGAGAGCTGAAGAACTGTGGCGCCTAACCACCATCCAGGGAGAGAGAAGCCCTCACACAGCGGCTGCCTCCATATTCACTGTGCAGTGATTCCGGGTTCTGTAAAGTCCAGCAAACTCCCAGGCAGCCGTGTGCATCTGCCACCCAGTTATTTCTTGGCTCTGCATGAGTGATGCGAAAGCCTCAAGTATTGATTTTAGGGTAACGAATTTTAGTGACTTGGCAAATTCACAAATAAGGAATCCGCAAATGAGGATGGGCTATGTTTAGTCCACTAGCTAAGACAGGTAGGAGGTGGCTGCGGTTTCCACAGCACGTTGTTCACAGGGTGGCCTCCAGGCTCCATGCACACAGGAGTGGCCAAGGCCTCCGCCATCGTGAGCCTAGCTAGTTCTCGGCCGGAACAGCCCAGGATGCCCAGGGCCCGTCTGCCCGCCCGCATGTCTGAGTCTGGGTTTCAAGTCGTCGGCTTTGTCCCGAGGTGACAGGTCATCTGTGTCCTGGACAGCGGCTCTCTGTGCCACCTGCTGCCCACTTTCGGCCCTGTCTTTGTCCTGTGTGGTTTCTCCCCAACAAGTCTGTGACAGCACAGGAGAGACTGTTGGGCAGGGTGTGACAGGCCTGCCGTTTCCACCTTGCGTCACCGTTTGGTGGTCCTCACCTCTGCTTTGTGCATGGGCCCTCCTCGCTCCCCACACCCACTGCTGTCCTCTCTCTGCAGGACCTGGGCGTGACCAAGGTGGGCCACATGAAGCGGATCCTGTGCGGGATCAAGGAGTTGAGCCGGGCGGCCGCCGAGGCCTAGCGTCGGTGCTGGCGGCCTGCGTGCTGTGCGCCCGGGACTGACGCTGCCGCCCATGGTGCTACCACCCCTGGCTGCCGCCCGCCGCCCGCGGGGCCTCACACCAACGCAGCTACCTTCCAGCCAGCGCCTTCCACCTGAGCCGGTGGCCACGAGGGGCCCGCTGTGCCCCCTGCACGAAGGTTTTAATGAAGGCCTGCAGTTCCTGCTTTGCGGTGGCATGTGGCATGGAGCCATTCCCTGTGCTGTTAATTTAATTTGAGATGAAGAGAAAGAAAAAGCCCCTCCTGCTGAAGTCACAGGTGGCTGTGTTCCTGAGCTGGCAGCCCATCCTCAGGTCCCCGGTCCCCTCTGCACCACCTCATCCTCGAGCTCCTCTGGGGTACCCCGCTCCTGCTCCTCCCTGGTCCCCTGGTCACTGGAGGGGTGTGAGCTTGTCAGCCCTTCCCCCGCAGTGTTTCCTGTACAGCTTCCCGGCTCTGGGGGACTTTCTGTCTCCTTTCTGTGGGAGGACAGCTAGGGTCCTCAGAGTGCGGCCACGGTGGGCAGTGTCTCTGGGGCCCTGCTTCTTGTCCACTGTGGGCTGGGGGCTGTCCTGAGAGTCACCCTGCAGGGGCTGTTGTATCGATGCCCAGTGCCCCCTTGGGGACTTGAATTCCAAGGCCTCCCGTCCCTGGCACTCCTCTGTCCCCAACCACAGAGGTGGTGTTGAGCTCCAGCCTCAGGTCAGGCCGGGGACAGCAAGGAAAGGCAGTGGCAGCCTGGGGGGCCCTTTTCGGGTCTGGGCTGGGCAAGGGGCAGGAGCTGAAGGCTGGGGAACAGGCCTTGGCCACAGGGCCTTGGGGTCACTGCTGTTGACTGTGCCCTTCTTGCCCCTTCCAAAGATGCTCATGCCCCCCTCCCAGGGGCTCGGGTTCCATCCTGGAAAGGGGTTTACCTCAGCAAAACCATGGAGTAGGGCAAGCGGCACTGGCCAGGCCCTCTCCTCCACCCCCACCCGAGTCACCCATTTTACCGGCAAGGGGGCAGGGCGTGGTCCACGGGCCCTGCAGAGCCAGGGGTGGACTGGGGCCCCTGGAGGAGCTGACAAGTGGACAGTGTTTCTTTAAAGACTCCTGATGGACTCGCTTCTCGGTGCCCCTCAGCTGGGCCCTGCCTCTGTGATAGAGGTGCTCCTGTGATGGTCCTCCTCAGGGGCTGGGCCAAGTCCCAGGGGAGAGTGGGCCCTGGGTGAGATGCCCCATCCCCCGCCCAGGGGTGGTGCCTCACGGGCACTCCAGGCCCTGCTATTAGGCCAGGTCCCCATACTGGGCCTCCTTCCTGGGTGTGGTGGGAGGTGTGGGGACTTGTGAGTGAAGGAATCTCAGCTCCGCAGGGGGCCTTGGTTGCCTCTTTGGAAGTAAGGTGGGGTGGAGGATGGTCGTTTTAGGTGGAGGGAGTTTGAGAAAGAATCGAAGTGTCCACTAGAAATCACTTGCTCTTCAAGCTAACAGAAGAGGTAATGGTACCGGCTTTGCGGGGTGCTCTGCTGGATCACAGGGTAGGGGTGCCCCCGGGATTCTGAGTCCTCAGAGCAGGCTCCGGGGCCAGCTGGAACTTAGGAGGGTGCACAGGGCCGAGAGCCATGGCAGACCTGGTGGTGAGGGGCAACGTTGGGGGCACCCCGAGTCCCTAACGTCCACTCCTTGGAAAGCCTTTGGTTTGGGTGGCAAGTATTAAAATTAGTTTGTTGTCAGTGATTAAAAACAACACTGTGTAAAAACTGTTTTTCTAATTCCAGTAAGTTAGAAGAAGGAATAAACATGGGTTTTGTGTGACCCTGCCTGCGGGGCCCTCTTCCCATGGATGTCCCTGCCGTGTTGCCAAAGGGCCGGGAGGAAGGGTCCCTGAGGGTCCCTGCGTCCTGGAGGAAAGGTTTTATGCCCTCGGGTGAGACCTCCCCCTTGTATTTATAATCTTAATTTATACAGTGATCCTCGTGGAAGAGATGCCTCTTGTATTGTTCTGTACATAGTCCATGTCTGATCGTTGTAAATAAGTCGTTCCTGTGAATAAAACAAGCCTGTTTTTGACCTTCCATTGTCAGATTCCTTTTCATCATTCCTTGTGCTCTGACATAAAACTGTGGCTGCCAAAATCTTTCCAAAACTGGATTCGGAAATGTTTTCAGCTGCTCTAAAAATAAGTTGAATTGTTGCTGGCTGAAAAGCCATTGTATTTTTTAGGGCATGGTTCTGAGCTGTTGGATTAATTCAGCAAGGAGGCAGGGTGCAGGGTGAAGCTTTGCTTCTTAGACTTAAAGGCTGCAGAGCCACCTGCGGCCCTAGCTCAGGTCTACTGAGGGTGAATCACTTTATCTCGTATTTCAGCTCTTAAACCTTTCATATAAAACTGCACTCCTGGAGCTCTCTGACCTCTCACTGTAGTTTTAGTGTCCTATTTCATTCAAGGAGGCCACCTCTCTAAGATCATTGTCACTTTGCCATCCCCCAGTTTCCTGGAGCAAGGGACAGGCACAAAGATTACGGAAGAGAACATCAGACTGGCAGGACACAAAAGGGCTGCATGGGCTTTGGAAGTGCTGGTTGCTTCCCAGAGGCTCTTCCTCTCTTCTTGTTTCACAGCCCCGGTTTTGTCCTGGTGTGCACTCTCCTTCATGCGGCCATGTATTTCAGGATCGCAGGCCTCATGGTTACAAGATAGCTGCCATGGATCCGGGCATCACATCCCAAAGCGACCATGTCCAACGTAAGGGGGTGGAAAGGCCATCTCTTCCTAAACAAAGGAAATCTATTCAGCTACCTTCTAAAGTCTTAGTGGCCGGAACTGCATCATCATGACTGAACCAACCAGTGGGAACGGGCCATCACGATGGACCACAATGATGATGGTCACACTGTTAGAATATTTTATACCAGGTGCCGGCCTAAGTACTTTACACAGAGTAGCTCATCGAGTCCTCTTAAAAGCCCTTCAAGGTGATGATAGGCCATCACCAGATATTGTACTGGATCACTTTGCTATATTGCCTCTACGGGACATCTTTTATGGGTCTTGTTTTCCGTCTTATGATCCCTGGTAGCAGGCCTTCCCTAACAAATATTAATCTCTCCTGATGGTAGACTTGGGTGAACATTTTATGAAGCTATATACCTATGACACAGATGTGTGACCCCAAAACGGGGGCCAGGGAGCCCTTATAAGAACTGGGGAATTGGTGCAGAGAAAACTCCCTGGCCGACCTGTGCGCATCCATGTGGAGGGTGTCTGAGTGCTAAGGCCCTCCTTGGCCCGGCAGGGAGCTAGCTGCTCACCCCTGAACGACAGCTCCGAGCACACTGAGCCAGGTTGGAGGGGCCGGCACTGAACTTCCAGGGCAGGAGCTTGGGCACAGCTCTTATACAGAGTGTGAATGCTTAAGAGGGTTGCAAAACACTTGGAAGAAAACCAGCTGGCTCTGGTTGCTAAGGCCTTCTCGCTCATACTGCTGAAGAAGGCACTCGACAAGCCTCCCGAGCTTCAAGGAAATTGTGTTGCCGGCAAAAGCGCAAGCTGGTGAACAGCCTGATGACTCGGTCCCCAAGTAACTGGTGCCAGGTCTCCAGAACAGCACACTGAGGAAGCAACCGTCACAGTGCTGACTCCAGAGGGGAACCCTTTCCAGTGCTCGTCTCAGATGTACCCGGAGGGACGAGACATGCAGCCTTCTCCCAGAGAACACGACCGGGTGCCAGCGCTCACCAGGGACTTGCTTCCTGGGCAGGGTGAGGTTGCGTGCTCTTGTGCCAGGCTGTGACCCCACTACCTCTTCACCCTGGCCTTGAACCTAGGCCTGAAGCAGGGCTTGTACTTGCCATTTAGCCGTGGGCAGCTGACCCTGTGCTGAGCCACCAGGAATTCTGGCCTCACCGGAGATCTGAGACTTGGCCTGGGAGCAGAAGGGGCTGGAACTCTGAGCTGCCTCCCTTTGGGAAGGGGGGTCTGTGTGGCCAGGCTGTACACAGAATAGTTGCATTAAGGTGGGGGGAGTTGTCACTTTTGACACCTATGCCTGTGAAGAAGTATGTGAAACCACCACCCACTTCCTCTTCCGGTTGCAGCATTTGGCTTCTCTGTGGGAAGTCACACCCTCTCTGCCCTCCCCTCCACAGCTACTGGATGGAGTCGGGGGCAGGGATGGGCAAGCGGTCCACTCTGGGTGCATGGGCATCGGGTCAGCACTTCCCCAGGTCCTTGCAAAGAGGCACTCTGAGTCTGGCAGGATGTCATTCTGGAGCTGCTGGTGGCATCTTGCTTGCTACACTGGGGGTGTGGGGAGGAGCCTGCAGGGGCATGGGGCAGGTGTCCCTGTCCTCGGATGTCTCGGTCCATGCCTGACATGAGCACCACTCCTTGGTCTCATGAGCCAGGAAATTCCCACTCCTGCCCGAGCCAGCCCGAGTTGGGTTTCCATCACTTGCGAATGAAGAGTCCTGGCTAGCACCCGTGGTGGATGGATGCCATGGCTTCGCGTTTCTCTGAGGTGCAGGGGACCGGCAGAAGGTAAAACACCCACAGCCGACTCATTGTATTTCGTTGAGCCTGTATCATGGCCATGCTTTGGGTAGACGCAGAGTCAAGAACAGAAGGAAGAAGAAAGGGATGAGTTGTCCTTTCCCCATCACAGGTGTGGATTCTGAAGGGAAACCGTCTGTGAAGTCACAATTTTGGATTATTAGGGACTTCTTGCCCCTCGCTCCCATTTTTTTTTTTTTTTTTGGGCCAAAAAATACATCACAGTTTAATAAGTATATTTTCCGTAACTCAACCAACACCGGCAGTCCCGTTTCCCTAGGAGGAGAGTGAGAACCCGACCATTTACAATTTCTTCCAACAGTATTTCCCCAAGTGGCTGAACTTATAAACCAAAACATACTTCTGTTATTTCTAAAGTAGTACTGATACAGTGTTTCTGAATATATACCATGTTTGTTTAGCATTTGAATTCCGGTTGGGGGAGAAAAAGACCACAGAGGTTTTTTCTCTAAAGCAAGCAAGCTCCTGACACAGCATAAAGTAGAAACTGAAGACCACAACTTTAAAAATGGTTTATTTTTTCTTTAACAAAATCTCAGTTCTTTGCCTGTAGCCCCACTCCATTCCCAAATTAAGAAATAAGCATACAGAAAAGCAAGGAAGCAGGCAGAGCCCCCCAAGGCTCCCCGCCGTGGGCAGCCGCAGACAGCTGGCCGGCCCTTTAAGGCACATGGGTCCGCGCTTGACTCGGGCCCCTGGAACTGCTCAGTGAGCTCGTCAGAAGCAAAGCTGCTCCTTACAGTAACCCTTCCTCGCCTTGAGGTGAACTGAAGGGCCGCTACAGGAGGTCTGTCAGAGCAGACGAAACAAGACAGTGGCCCGCGCGTGAACCGCATGCTTCAGTCCCGGGATCGTCAGGGACCTCCGTGCAGCTGAGACACTGTCCACACCCACGGGTGAGGCGTCTTTTGAGGCTGATTTAGTGTTTGAGGACCTGAAAGCAGCTTGCTGATCAAAGTCCAGCTTCTTACAAAGCAACTGCCTTGATACAAACGAACACATATGACACAACACCCTCTCAAATGCACAGCAGAGGCGGCCAGTGCTGACAGTGCTGGGACGGTGTGGAAGGACAGCTGAAGGGACAGCCGGGGCGGCCCACTCGGCGGCAAGTTCTGACAGAGCGGGACACACCCAACAGCAGGAACTTCGCCGGCCAGGCTGTGGGACAGGCTGAGACCCCTTACTTGCATTTGTCAGTTTCTTTCCGTCCCTCAACATTTACATTCTATCTCGATAAAAGTGATAATGATAAATTGTGTGACATCAAGGTGGTAAGTGTTGTCGGCAAAAGCCACTACAAAGGAAGATTGAGAATGTGTTAGGAGTCCTGCTTCAGACTGCGGCCAAGCCTGAGAAGGCCGATCATCCTGGAGCCTCCATCAGTCATTTCGGTATCACAGGTGCCGTCTTTGTCATAAAGGCCAATTCAGCTGCTTCAACTCAACAGCTAAAAACCAAGCCAGCTGCCACTAAGTCGATTCCGCCTCACAGCAACCCCGTAGGTCAGAACAGAACTGCCCCGTAGGGTTTTTAAGGCTCACCTGGTGGATTCGAACTGCTACCCTTTTGGTTAGCAGCCATAGGCTCTTAACCACTACGCCACCAGGCTTTCCAAATTCAATGATTAGCCATCTTTAATCAGGAAGAAAGGAAATCTGTTTACATTCTCTTCCTCAGTTGCTTCTGTAGATGAGACAGTAAGATAGCTATACTCAAGAATCTCAACTCAGCCCACCTAGGACAACCTGAAATGACAGAAGGTGACAGCTGCCGAGTGGCTCTGCCTCCCCGCAGGCTCTCAGGCAGGAGCAGACCGCCCCACGATCAGGTTTGGATCCCCGACACCTTGTGCCAGCTGCCTTCGCGTTAGCAGGGTGTGTTTCCCTTCAGAGGATGCCCGCCTGTCTCTTCATTCCAGAGAGAGAGCTAGCTCGTGAGACCACAGCTCTAACTGAGTCCAGGGGGAGGAGGGGGTCACGCGTGAGGAGCAGGAGCGGAGACGAGGGCCAGGAAGCAGACCACCCTCCCGTTACAGTAGAAGCCTGGCCCGCGCACTGGCTCGAGAGGAGATGGCAGAGCCTTTATTAGTTAGTACAGGTGACCAAAGAGCCATCTACACAGTGTAAGGGAAGAAGGAAGTGACTGAACATTGTTTTAAACAAGAGATTCGTCAGATTTTAGCAACATGCCATTTTTCCCACACCTGTGGTCAGTGAATGCAAAAGTAGGGCCTTTCCTCATAAAGAGGGCAGCTGCGGAAACGTTGTGACGCCAGGGGGACGGCTGATTGGCACATGTAGGACATGGCAAGGGACGGACAGGGTCGCCTGGGTGTGCATACCGCATCTTTCCTTGATAAAGTAAGGGCGTTTGCCTAGGCTGAGACAAACGTCACTAGACTTGTGAGAAAGCTGAGGGTTTGGAATCTGTGTCTAAACGAGGCAACCAGTCAGTCCACAACACCTGCTTGCGTGGAGTCGGCTGGTTCATCCTCTCAGAAGTGCAGACCCACAGCTGGCAGAGCCCACCCCGGGGCCTGCCCGCTGCTGAGACAAGGCACAGACACTTCGGCAGTCACCTGGTCATGTCCTCGGGGGATGGTGGCTGCAGCCGGTGCTATCTGAAACTCCCAACGTGGATGGAGAGAGATGTTTCTGGTCCCCGGCGCCGGGCTGGTGTCTCCACACTGGAGAAAACATCGCTGCTCTGCACACGAAGGGCTTCTCGGCTGCAGGAGACACAGGGCTGTCATCACTGACGCACAGACGGGGGCAGTGGGCACTGCGTGGGGGTCATTGGGTTTGGGGGTTTAGAGTGACTCCAAAAGCCATTCCAATTTTTAGGGGTCAAGTCGGAATAGATCACGGGGGCGTGTGTTTGCGAATCTGACCATTATTTCTGAAAAGCCCCAACAGAGATCCCCATTTACCCTCCCCCAACCCAGTACGAGGACGCTGGGTCCCCCTGCCCCGCCACACAGTGCATCCACACTCCAGATCTCTCCCCAAGTGCCAGGTACATGTCACAGAACAGATTTTTTCCTTCTCTTGTTAAATTGAAGTATAACATTCACAGAGTGTACAAATCTTAAAAGTATGATCCCGCGACCTTTCACAAGTGTTCACCCTGTGTACTCCCACCTGGACCAAGGTGTGAGCGTGACCCACCCGCAGCAGCAGCCCGTTGCCCTGACTTCCCTCACGGTGGGCTCGTCTCCCTGCCACTGCCATCCCCATGAATGGAGTCACCATGCCGCACGCACTGTGGTGTGATGCCCCTGTGCTATGTATAGGGGCAGCTCCCTCTTTTTCATCCTTGTGCACGGTGTATTCTATTATGGGAAGACTCCACAATTTACGTATATTCTAATGTGGGTCAACATTTCTATTATTTCCAGAAAACGGGGAGAGGCTGAGTAGAGGGAGCAGGTGCGGCTGCCTGAGGGGTCGAGGATCCTGAGGAAGTGGAAGAGAGCCAGAGCAGAGCACAGGTATGGAAAACCCGAACCCAAACCCGCTGCTGTCGAGTCGATTCTGACTCAGAGCGACCCTGTGGGACAGAGTAGAACTGCCCCATAGGGTTTCCAAGGAGCTGCTGGTGGATTCGAACCGCAGCCCAAGTCTTAACCACTGTACCACCAGGGTGTCCACAGTCCTCTTAATTAGTGTGGTTGTCCACCTTTCCCCTGCATGTCCCACCGAAAGCCCTACCAGAAGGCACTCTGAAGGCCTCAGCAGAGGTCCCCGCAGCACTGCGTTTCCAGCAGCCAGCAGCTCCACAGGACAAGAGCTCCTCGCCTTCTCAGCCGGATTCCAGCAAGAGCAAGAGGAGGGCAGCGCGCCCCCTAGAGGTTCCAAATGCAACCTGTCAGTTGCCTGTGCGTGAGAATCCTGTGTGTTACCTTTTCTTTTTTCCCAGAGCGAGCTGTCTCTGTTTTTCTTTTCCAACGTCATCTCTGATTGTACTGAAGTCATCATCATCTTCAACCAGCAGGTTCTATGTTCCAAACGAATTAATGAACAATGTTTTCAGACATCTTTTTTTAGTCTACCCCACCAAAACCCACCAAACCCACTGCCATTAAGAGTTGATTCTAACTCACAGCAACCCTACAGGACAGAGTAGAACTGCCCCATGGGGTTTCCAAGGCTGTATTTCTTGCAGCAGTAGACCGACTGCCAGGTCTTTCTCCCGTGCGGCGGCTGGTGGGTTCCAAACACCAACCTTCTGGTCAACAGCGGAGTGTTTAGCCAGAGTGAGCCACCAGGGCTCCTCTGTTTAGCCTGCATCTAAGAGATGTGTTTAAAAAATTATCTAAATTGACAAAGGGGTTTTCAAATTTACATAAACCAGATTAACAACTGACTAAAGCGAGCAAGCAATCAAAAGCCATTATAGGGCTGATGAAAACAAACGCAGCCCAGCCCAGGGCAGGAAGGGCTTGTCAGGGAAAGACTCTTCAGCCAGCTGACTTCTGCCTTCAGCTAGAAGTGCTCACACCGAGAGTGAACCAACCAAAAGGGCTCAGACAAGACTCCAGAGAGTAAGCGCAGACACCCTCCCACATCATGTGGGTCTCTAACCACTGCGATGGATGGAGCTCAACTGCCTGTCCCAAGAGTGCACTGCTCCAGCTAACTGCCAGCTTCTGAGAGGCCCAGGCCTTGTGTCTTTTGCTTACATGGGATTTCCCTCGGGCTTTTCGCAGGGTGCTTTGCAAGTTCAGAGTGCAGAACAAGTATTACTGAGTGACCAGGTCTATTCCTTGGTCTCTCCCCTCACCTCCCCATAGACACCTCCCAGGGAGTGTCAACTCATCTGAATGTTCACCCTAAGAAAACAGACTAGGAAGGCAAGTGTATCTTAAACAAAGACAACTCTGACGGCTAGCCAGGTTCCACACCACGGAGTCCTCCGGCCCTGGCCACTTCCTTACAGAACTGGGAGAGTGAGCTCTGGTTACACGTATTGTAACCTTTCAGTGACACAGATACCGACTGAAGAACTGCAGGATGGTTCCATTTCCACTCTAAACCAAAAACCAAACCCACTGCCATTGAGTCAATTCTGACTGAAAAAATGATTCTCTCCACTCTAGGTTAACAAAAATGTTGTAACAAATATTATATTCTCTATTCCAATAAGTCGTACATGATAAACATAATTCCAATAAGTCATACATGATATACTTTTTAAAAATGGTGAAGCAGTAAAAAATACAGACAATATGGAGGATAGTATGACCCACCTCCAGGCAGTCTGGCCCGGTGGTTAAGAGTGTGTGTGGGCATGAGCCCGAAGGCACGGCGGCTGCGCGCCCCGAACAGGTCACTTAACCTCCCTATGCCTCGTCTAAAAGTGGCCCCTGCTTCACAGGGTGACACGCAGACACAGTGCTCAGCACGTAGTGCTTGGCAAACAGTAAAATGCTCAGTAAATGGCAGTACTGATAGCACTGATCTTTTATCACATTTGCTTTGCTTTTATTCTCAAAGGAAAAATTCTGTAGATTCTGTTGAAGCCCCGCCCCTCCGTGGAGGTAACCACTGCGCGGACTTCAGTGTCACTGTTCTCGCCGTCGTTTTTATTCTATTTTAATAACACGGGAACGTCACCCTCCGTAGGGCTTAGCATGTTAAAGTCTTACACTTGATACGAGTGCACGTGCTCTGTGGATCCCACCTGTTTCTGTGCATCAGGCAGTGACTTGGCTTTTCCCCAACGTTAGGGGTCTGACGGGAAGTCACGCTGATACACGCAGCTCTGGTTTACCCCGCTGTATCAGCACCCCCCTTCCCCTGTCTTGTCCGCTGCCTTTCTGAGGGTCACCAGAGTCCCTTCCGGCTGATGCTATCATAAACAGTGCCTCCTCAGTGGGCAGCTCTGCATGTCTCAGGTGACACGGGCGAGTGTTTCTGAGGTACCCGTGTAGGAGTGGAATTATTATTTATCTATTTTTTTGCTGTACACTGGGTACTGGGTACTGTACGGGCAACTTTGGTGTTAGTACGCACTGCAGAGCTGCCCTCCCGAGTGGCCATGCTGACTTACACTCCTACTGGCGGCGCGGGGGAGTTCTGGTGTTGCCCCAGAAAGTGGGAGCACATTGTTTTAGCTGCAGCTCCCTGGTCACGAGGGGGGAAACCCTGGTGGCGTAGTGGTTAAGAGCTGTGGCTGCTAACCAAAAGGTCTGCAGTTTGAATACACCAGGTGCTCCTTGCAAAGTACGGGGCGATTCTACTCTGTCCTATAGGGTTGTTATGAGTCCGAATCGACTCAACGGCAATGGGTTTGGTTTGGTGGTTGGGTTATGAGGGAAGCCGATCATCCTTCCAGTACCCCCAGGCCGCTCAGCTTTCCTCTTCCTGAACTGCTGGGTTAGAGCCTCTGCTCACTTCTCTACTGCGTTGCTGACTCGTAGATGTGCTTTATATATTCTGGGTAATAATCCTGTTAGCTTTAGGGTCGCTATGAATCAGCATCAACTGGATGGCAACGGGTTTGGTTTTTTGGTTTTATAGTTTTGCATGTATCTTCTTCCTCTTTGTGACTCGTCTTCACTTTTTTTATGGTTTCCTCTGATGAACAAAACTTTTTACTTTTAATGTAGTCAAATTTATCTATCTTTTTTTATGTTTTGTGCTTTTTAAGGAAAAATCCTCATAGCCTAAAATCATAAATATTTTCCTATTTAATTTCTTCTAATGGTTGGAAGATATGCTTTTCACATTTAAGTCTTCAGCCGCAACTGACCGTGTGTGAGCCAAGGGGGATTCCGGTCTTGGGGGCATGAAGCTTATATAAATTTGGGGACCCTTTTTTAAAAATGAAGTAAAGATTACATATTTTTTCCTGTATGGGTAATCAATTCTCTCAGCGCCATTTACTGAATAATCCATTTTAATGTCTCCTCAGTCACACATGTCCAGTTTCTGTACATGTGTGATGCTGTTTCTGGGGTCTCAACCTCAAACCCTCTGGCCCTTTGCCTATCTGGCCTGTTGCCTATCTGGCCCTTTGCCTATCTGACCCTTTGCTCTTCCATATGAATTTATTCTGTTTAGCCTCATCTATTTGACTTTCTACTGGAATTCTACTGCATTTATATACTTGGCAAGAGCAGGGTCTGGCCCTGTGTCTGTTGGAGCGTTCTGTCATACTGCTCAGGGATGTTTCTGTAATATTCTCCAGAAAGGTCTTGTCAGTCCTCTTTCGGTTGGATGCACATACAGCTCTAGGTACCTGGTGGTGGTTTGTATGTTGAACCTGTAACCTTGTTGCGCTCCCCAATCAGATCTAATGGTTTGTCTATAGAGTCCCTTGAATCTCCTTCACAGAAAAACTGCATATAAGAAGTTTTATATTTCCCTTTTTAAATTTATTTTAACCTTTCTTTCAATTTTTACTTTATTTTTGGGGAGAGAGGATCCTATTACATTGGTTATGTCATCTGATACATGCTGAGCAGAAGTGGTAATAAAGGGAATTCTTACTGTGGGGTCTGATGTTAATGGAAATGCTCTGGACGTCTTATCATTGTGTTGCTGTGGGTTTTGGGGAGCCCCCTTATTAGGTTATGGATGTTCCGTTCCATTCCTACACTGCTCTAAGTTCTTTTTTTAAATCACAAATAAACACGCGATTTTTAGTATTAAATTTTTTCCATGCTTTTTCTGGATCTGTTGAGTTAGTTATAGGATGTTCTTTATCTAGTGCAGTGTGTTACATGAATATATTTTTGACATTCTGCATTCCTTGGATAAGTCTACTTGGTCATCACATAGTAATATTGTTTAAAACACAATGTTGGATTTGATTTGCTAGTATAATTTTACATTTATAATCATATGTGAAATCGATCTAAAATTTTCTTTTCTTTTACTTAATAGTTCTAGTATCGAGGTTATAGTAACCTCGTAAAATGAGTTGTCTGGCTTCCCCTCTTTTTTTCCATTACCTGAGACAATTTGTATAAAACAGGGATTATCCATATCTTGGAAATTGGAAAAAAACCCTCTATAAAATCATCTGAGCCTGGTGTTTTGTCAAAGTGGTAGGTTTGCTGTTAAACAATTTACCTTGACACCAATAGTATCTCCGTCTTTCAAGTAATAAGGTGCTGCCTGCAAATTATCTTGCTTTTTCTTCTTTTTTCTCCTGGCAATTTGCTGGTTCTATTGAAAAATGAAACGTCTTCAATAAGCAAAGCTCAACCTCAAATTCTTACCCTACTACGGTGACAAACTGTACTTTACCACATCTTACTTTTCTACGATTTTCGTTTGAATAGCCTGTCACTGACAGGAGCAAAGTCCCAGTGTGTCTCCAGGAGAGTGCCACCGCCTCCCTGTGTCTGCTGTGCCAGGAAGGCCCAAGTTCTCTGAGAAAGCCCCAAACTTTACCCAGCTCGAGATGGGAATCCACTCAAATTTTTCAGGAAAGTATTTCGCAATCTCGATTTTCTCCACAGGAAGGGAGTAGAAGTCAGCCACTCTCTGCCTCAGGGAGGCCGCGGTGCAGCTTCTGGTGGTGTCCCACACCATGTCCTCAGGCACAGAGTAGGCCCTCTTGCCAGGGAGGCGCATCTGGGTCCTGAGCACCAAGTCCTGGGGGCTGTAACAGGAAGAACCCGTCAGACTTAAACTAGCCAAAGGAAAAACTCACAATAACTGCAGGGGTGGTTGCGGGGGGCGGGGGTGAAAGGCCGAGGTTCTACTCGGACTTTCCTATTTTCCGAAGATTTTTCCTAAATACTGAATGTTGATAAACCCAGAAACCCAGTGCCATCGAGTCAATTCCGACTCATAGCGACCCTATAGGACAGAGTAGAATTGCCCCATAGAGTTTCCAAGGAGTGCCTGGTGGATTCGAACTGCCAACCCTTTGGTTAGCAGCCATAGTGCTTAACCACTATACCACCAGGGTTTCCGGATAGGAAACTCTTATTCTCTACTTCTATTTCCTTCAATACTGAGGAAGAATGGAAGTGAAGGCTCCGTTGGGAGTTCACAGGAGCAGTTCCCTGGAAAGTAACAAGGGCCTCAAAGGAGGGAGTGGGGGCATGGGAGGAAAGGGGGGCACGGCAGAGATAACAGGTCTGGGCAGAGCTGTGCTGTGGTGATTGAGAGAACAAGGGAGTCAAACCTGGCTGGGTTTCTGGCCACAGTGACTCCCTGGGAAGCCAGCAGGAAAGAGCTGGTTTTGGGAAGATGATTATGTACTTGATTTCTGGTGCTTTAAATCTGAGTTGCTGTGGGTAGCAGGGAGGAGAAACTGAGAGCTTTGGGATGGAAAGAGAGACTGGACTAGAGGTACACGGGGAACAGAGGTGCTGGCTGCATCTGCCAGAGCAAACGATACCTGTGCAGGAGAGGAGCATGGATGAGAGGCCCTTGAGGAGGAGAAGGAAGAGCATTCAGGAGGGTGGAAGGACAAGTTAGACGTTTAACGATTATTACAAGACATTAAGAAAAAACGATGTATGGATAAGAACTAGAAGGTAGAAAAGAAGACAATGAAAACTACTGATATTTTAGGATGGTGAGACAAGGAGTGGTTTTAATATTTTATATTTTTACACTGGTGTTTTCCCACAAGACAGGGTGATGCAGTGAAAGAAAAGGACTAGCTGGAGGGAGAAAGAACATGGGGGAAAGTGGGCCTGACTAAGGGGGAGGACAGAGGGAAGGAGGGGAGGCTGTGGTTAAAGAAAGGATTTTTGAGGAACTGAAATCCTGGCAGTTCCATGTCCTTGACAGTTGTGAACATGCTGACTAGGGGTGAGGATGCCAGCTGGGGTGAAGGTGTGCTGGGTCAGTGAATGACGCTGAGGTCCCTGGACCTGAGAAAACTGAGGCTAAAGAGGTCATCAGCACAGATCTAACATTATCAAGGAGGGGAGAGAGGCTGGGGTGAAGAGGAAGAAGGTAGGCTTGGTGTCATCATCAAGACACAAGTGAGTCTTGGAAGTTGGCCAAGGACAGAAAAGCATGGGGAAGGGGCTAAGTGCCCGTATATTCTCAGAAGGACTCTGCAAACAACAAATACGAGGTCAATATCGTTATTACATAAAAAGCTCACACAAATGACATTAGATTTTTTTCTAAGACCTCATTAGAAAAACAGGCAAATATATGAGACAATTCACACACACAAAGTATGAATGGCTCATATGCCCCTGAAAAATGCCCACACTTACTAGCAGTCAAGGCATTGAAGCAAATGAGGACAGGATAACCATGTTCCTTTTATCAACTGTGCAAACACTTAAAAGGTGCAAACAGTCAATGCTGGTTTGAGGATGAGATGAAGTAAATACTCGTAAGTACTGCTTGTAGGAACATCAATGCATACAACTTACCTGGAAAGGAATTTTAAGAGACTTAACGCTTTCGTGATTCAATTATTTTCTGCTTTGAATTTTTTGTTGCTACCATGCGTTTTCTCCCACATGTCCGTCAGTTTGTCGTACTGTGGGGTCTTGTGTGTTACTGTGATCCTGGAAGCTATGCTACCAGTATTCAAATACCAGTAGGGTCACCCATGGTGGAGAGGTTTCAGCTGAGCTTCCAGACTAAGACTAGGAAGAAGGACCTGTCGGTCTACTTCTGAAAGGAATTAGCCAGTGAAAACCTTATGTATAGCAGCGGAACACTGTCTGATATACCACTGAAAGATGAGGCTCTCAGATTGGAAGGCGCTCAACAGACGGCTGGGGAAAAGCTGCCTCCTCAAAGTAGAGTTGACCTTAATGAAGTGGACTGAGTCAAGCTTTCTGGACCTTCATTTGCTGAGATGGCATGACTCAAAATAAGAACAAACAGCTGCAAATGTTCATTAATAATAAGAACGTGGAATGTCTGAAGTATGAATCTAGGAAAATTAGAAATCATCAAAAATGAAATGGAATAAATAAACATCGATATCCTAGGCATTAGTCAGCTGAAAGGGACTGGTATTGGCCATTTTGAATCAGACAATCATATGGTCTACTATGCCAGGACTGACGACTTAAAGAGGAATGGTGTTGCATTCATCATCAAAAAGAACATTTCAAGATTTATCCTGAAGTACAATGCTGTCAGTGACAGGATACTATCCATACGCCTAGAAGGAAGACCAGCCAATATGACTATTATTCAAATTTACATACCAACCACTGAGGCCAAAGATGAAGAAACTGAAGAATTTTATCTGCTTCTGTAGTCTGAAATTGATCGAACATGCAATCAAGGTGCATTGATAATTACTGGTGATTGGAATTCGAAAGTTGGAAACAAAAGGATCAGCAGATGGAAAATATGGCCTTGGTGATAGAAATAATGCTGGAGATTGCATGATAGAGTTTTGCCAGACCAACAACTTTTTCATTGCAAATACCTTTTTCAACATAAACAGCAACTGTACATATGGGCCTCGCCAGATGGAATACACAGGAATCAGATCAACTACATCTGCGTAAAGAGACAATGGAAAAGCTCAATATCATCAGCCGGAACAAGGCCGGGGCTGACTGTGGAAGAGACCATCAATTGCTCATATGCAAGTTTGAGCTGAAGGTGAAGAAAATTAGAACAAGTCCACGAGAGCCAAAGTAGGACCTTGAGTATATCCCACCTGAATTTAGAGACTATCTCAAGAATAGATTTGATGCACTGAACACTAATGACCAAAGACCAGACGAGTTGTGGAATGACGTCAAGGACATCATCCATGAAGAAAGCAAGAGGTCAAAAAGACAGGAAAGAAAGAAAAGGCCAAAATGAATGGCAGAAGAGACTCTGAAGCTTGCTCTTGAACGTTGAGTACCTAAAGCAAATGGAAGAAATGATGAAGTAAAAGAGCTGAACAGAAGATTTCAAAGGGCTTCTTGAGAGGCCAAAGTATCATAATGACATGTGCAAAGACCTGGAGATAGAAAACCAAAAGAGAAAAATATGCTCTGCATTTCTCAAGATGAAAGAACTGAAGAAAAAAATTCAAGCCTTGAGTTGCAATATTGAAGGATTCTATGGGGAAAATATTAAACAACGAAGGAAGCATCAGGAGAAGATGGAAGGAATACACAGAGTTACTGCCCCCAAAATAATTGGACGATATTCATCCATTTCAGGAGGTAGCTGTCATGGACTGAACTGTGTCCCCCCAAAATACCTGTCAACTAGGCTAGGTCGTGATTCCCAGTATTATGTGACTGTCCACCTGATGTGATTTTGTCATCTGATGTGATTTTCCTGTGCTGTAAATCCTACATCTATGATGTTGATGAGATGGGATTACTGATGGTTATGTTAATAAGGCAGGATGTAATCTACAAGACTGGATTGTGTCTTGTGCCAATCTCTTTTGAGACACAAAAGAGAGAAGAAACAGAGAGAAAGGGGGACCTCATACCACCAAAAAAGTAGTGGCAGGAGCAGAGCACGTCCTTTGGATCTGGGGTCCCTGAGACTGAGAAGCTCCTTGACCAGAGGAAGACTGATGACAAGGACCTTCCCCCAGAGCCTACAGAGAGAGAGAGAGAGCCTTCCCCTGGAGCTGGTTTCCTGAATTCGGACTTCTAGCCTACTAGACTGTGAGAGAATAAACTTCTCTTTGTTAAAGCCATCCACTTGTGGTATTTCTGCTACAGCAGTGCTAGATGACTAAGAGCAGCATACGATCAGGAAACAATGGTGCTGAAGGAAGAGGTCCAAGCTGCACTGAAGGCACTGGCGAAAAACAAGGCTCCAGGAATTGACAGAGTATCAACTGAGATGTTTCAACAAATGGATGCAGTGCTAGAAGTGCTCACTCACCTATGCCAAGAAATTTGGAAGACAGCTACCTGGCCAACTGACTGGAAGAGAGCCATATTTATGCCTATTCCAAAGAAAGGTGATACTATCAAATGAGGAAATTACTGAACAATATCAATATTACATGCAAGTAAAATTTTGCTGAAGATCATTCAAAAGCGGCTGCAGCAGTATATCGACAAGAAACTGTATATTGACAGGGAACTGCCAGAAATTCAGGCCGGATTTAGAAGAGGACATAGAATAAGAGATACCACTGCTGATGTCAGATGGATCCTGGCTGAAAGCAGAGAATATCAGAAAGATGGTTACCTGTGTTTTATTGACTATGCAAAGAAATTTGACCGTGTGGATCATAACAAATTATGGCTAACACTTCAAAGAATGGGAATTCCAGAACACTTAATTTTGCTCTTGAGGAACCTGTACATAGATCAAGAGGCGGTCATTTGAACAGAAGAAAGGGATATTGAGTGGTTTAAAGTCAGGAGAGGTGTGTGTCAGGGTTGTATCCTTTCACCATACGTATTCAATCTGTATAATGAGCAAATAATCCAAGAAGCTGGACTGTATGAATAAGAACGGGGCATCAGGATTGCAGAAGACTCATTAACAACCTGCGATATGCAGATGACTCAACCTTGCTTGCTGAAAGGGAAGAGGACTAATTCAGATCAAAGACTCCAGCCATCTGTATGGATTACACCTCAACATAAAGAAAACAAAAATCCTCACAACTGGGCCAATAAGAAACATCATGATAAATGGAGAAAAGATTGAAGCTGTCAAGGATTTTATTTTACTTGGATCCACAATCAACACCCATGGAAGCAACAGTCAAGAAATCAAAGGATGCACTGTATCAGGCAAATCTGCTACAAAAAAGACCTCTTTCAAGTATTAAAAAGCAAAGATGTCACCTTGAAGACTAAGGTGTGCCTGACCCAATCCGTGGTGTTTTCAGTCTCCTCATATGCATGTGAAAGCTGGACAATGAGTAAGGAAGACTGAAAAAGAACTGATGACTTTGAATTATGGTGTTGGCAGAGAATACTGAATATACTCTGCACTGCCAAAAGAATGAACAAATCTGTCTTGGAAGAAGTACAGTCAGAATGCTCCTTACAAGCAAAGGTGGTGAGGACATCATGCTTGGAAAAGTAGGTCAGTGAAAAAGAGGAAGACCCTCAGTGAGGTGGACTGACACAGTGGCTGCAACAAGGAGCTCAAGCATTAACAACAATTATAAGAGTGGCCCAAGACTGGGCAGTGTTTTGTTCTGTCGTGCACAGGGTCACTATGAATCAGAACCGGCTCGACAGCACCTGACACCACCACCACCACCACGTGTTTTCATTAACGGAAGCATGCTAAATCATTGAGTGTGTCTGAATTTTTGGTAGGTAGTATGGATTTTTTTTCCTTGCCCCCTCCCACAAGCCTATCTTAAATATTTAGTGGTACACATGAAGTACTACTAAGTATATCCCAGAGTCCCCACCAGGGTCTATTGGGACCTATGTGTAACAAATAAAAATTAAAAAAATTTCTGTTTTCCTACCAAAAATCCAGACATCTCATACAGTACCCTGTAAAAACAGTAATTTGTGGCATATGCTATTTCTTCGGATTCAAACAGTCGTGAAGGCCCCCCCTTGCGGCAGCATGCACCGTCACTGGTACGGGAGCTTCCCAATAAACCTGCAGAGGCTGAAGAAGTACTTGGTCCCTAGAGGTACCCAGAGCACAAAAGGGTTAAAATACCCATGCCTTTTAATCCAGGAATTCCCTGTCTAGAAAACTACCCTTGGAAATATAGCTCATACTAAGATGACATTTTTATAAAAACAAGGGGATTAAATGAAGGTTAGACAAGGCTGAAAGAGTGTTATTAGAGCTATTCTCATAAAACAGGTTGACAGTGAGAATGATATTCCTGTCACACCAGGGAGAAGAAATCTTAATACTTGGTAATATTTATAAAAAAGGGCCTGTAAGATTTTCTTATATTGAAAGAGAACAGGACGGTTTGACTGCAGGTAACTTCTGGGAGCTCCTTTATTCAGCAATTACTGAACGTCTATGAGCAAAACGCTCTTGTTGATTTTGTTTTTATTGTTAATTTGTGACTTAGGAGATCCCACGTGTTACAGAGTAGAGCTGTTTCATGGGGTTCTCCTGACTGTAATCTTTACAGGAGCAGATCGCCAGGTCCGTTTCTTCTGTGGTACACTGGGTGGGTTCAAACCACCAGCCTTATGGTTACCAGCCAGGTGCAAACCATCTGCATCACCCAGGGACTTACGAATGAAGCACTGTTGTAGGGCCTGGGGTGCAGCAGTGGACACACAGAGTACATGCTCTCACAGAGCTTACACTTCAGTAGCAGGAGACAGACAAGCACAAACTAATCAACGAATAGACAGATAGCATGTCAGGTGTTATGAGGGTGAAACACAGAGAAGAAAGGACAGAGCGATGGGGTGCTGCTGTAGATCGGTCAGCATGGGACTCTGGCTAGAGTTACACGCGGCGGGGAGAAGCATGTTGCTTATACTTCAACATCATTATGGGCTCGATATGCACGTGATGATTAGATTTGAAGATTCCTGCTTACCTTTTTGTGTGGGAAAATGAGTCCAAGCTTGAGGTATCAGACATATAAATGTATTTCTAGAACAATTACCTGTTTTAAGTTGGCAGCCTACTTAGATGTAGTGAAAAACATAGGCTAGTCTAGGTTCAGTTGTCAAGTTTTTAGTGAGACCGAGCACCATGCTGAGACACGTGGATTACCATGCCTTACCCCAAGTTCTCTTCTTTCTGAAGAGGCTCCAAACAGATCTCAGTTCTCCGTCCCAGTCTGCATTCCCTGATAAGGCAAGAAACAAAATATTGAGGGATGTATCATTTAATTTTTAAAAAGTTTTTTTTGTGTGTGTGAATTTTAAGCTTTCTTCTTAAGCTACAGATTATTTTCTGAACATCTCATAAAATCATTAAAAATTTCATTCACAGTCTCTAGAACACAGAGAAAAGATACACTAAGCTACGTTTACACTTGATATGGGAAACCGAAGTTGCTCCAACATTTAATTGATGATAAAGTTATCCAATTCCCAAACATGGAATCATGGTGCCACTTTGTCAGGACCTGCCTCAAATAACCCTTTCCCCATCAGTCCGCAGCACTGCAGGAGAGGGAAAGGGTGCGCTCGGTGAGAAACTTACTTGAGCTGCTGCTGGTGGCTCCGTAAGAGCCTGCCTGGGCGTTTGCTTTCCACAGTCCAGGCTCGGAGGAAGGCTGGGGATGGAATGGCAAACTCTGAGAAAGATGGCAAGGTAAGGGCCTAGAAGAAGAAACAGACATTTCTCCAGTGACTCTAAAAAGCACTCTAAAAACATAATGCTTTATGGGAAAAAAAAAAAAAAAAAAGGCAGCACTACACAATGACATTGAGGGGAAATGTGTCTTGAGAAATGACAGCATCTATACAAATCCAGATTTTCTCTCTTAAATGGAATGAGTCCTGAGTCATTCCGTATTCCTCTGCACTGAAATCAGATTAGAAAAGAGTGTGTTTTCTACTTCTAAATCTGAGCCAAGAGCTCCTTCCTGATCATTGTTTTGAAAAAAGAAACTTTAATATGGCTTTCAGTGTGAGTCCGCCTGATGAGAGCAGAGGGAGGCTACTTTAATGAAAGGAAAAGTCCTCGTTTTCGCTTTCGTCAGCCAATGCAACTCTTGAACAGTGTTTGCTCTGCTTATGAAATAATTCTGAGTTTGAAATGCATCTTTGGGTCCAAATGCTGGGTCCAAACCATTGTGTTCTAATTAGATGTAAGCCATATGATTCATTTGTTTTTGACTTAAAAAACAGGAATTTCGTATCTTTCAGCCTAATACAAGCGAAAACAAAAAGTGTCCTTCCAGCACTTGCTTTTCTGGAGGGAGGTCATTTCGTACATTGAGGGCACACAGGGCAGGCCGAGTATCAGTGGCTGATGTTCACGTTACTGCCCTTCCGAGGGAGAGGGGGTGTTCCCTCAGTCCGACAGGAGCGGGATGCTTCTTAAACACCTTGTGTTGTACTGAATACAGCCTCTCCATGTAGACAACACAGCCCTTCTCTAAGGACGTTGATATATAAGAACATAGTACATGATCTAGTTTAGCACCCTAACAGAAAAGCTGATACTCTGACCTGGGAAATCACAAACACAGCTCTGAGCTAACAACACGGAGCACGTGGATCACAATGATACAAAAACAATGTAGAGAAAGGAGTAAAGTGAACGCTTTACAAATGCTTCCGTAAACCATGTTTCCCTACAAAATCAAAATGGAGACAAGCCGCAGGTGACTGCGGAGCTGGTCAAATGAAGCACAGCATGCCTGCTAGTGGGAATGAGGCCACGGGGCGGCTGGTGGACAAACCCGGAGCTGTCTGAGCCGTAGGCGGGCTGCCTGTCGGGTACTCAGCCCTGAACATGGCACATAACAAATGCCATATCAGAACAAACTGCAATTGAGGGAAAAGGAGATAGAAGAAAACATTAATATCTCACTGGAAGAAGCCATATTGCCACTAACACAGATGCAGGGAGAAGTCTGACCTGACACTTCAGATCTACCAAGGCAGCATCTTCTGAGATTTCCACGTCGCCCACATAGCGGAGAGGACCTTCTGCGTGCACAGTGTCGGGGACACCTTCAAAGAGACAGTGTGCGATGCTTGGAAGTCTGAATCTGAGTCCCTTGATATATCAATATAATAATGAAATAAAGACATATATAGTGCTTTACAGAGGCTACAAAGCACTGTATAAAAATAGGCTGCTGCCAAAATTATGGAATGGCTTATTCTTATGGAATGACTAGGTTCTCATTTTCAAACTGACATTTTTTAAAATAGGCATTTCGGTTACTCAACGGCAGAAGCAGGCAGTTTCCTTGTCTTGATGACACACAGGCGACTGCACTTCCGCTCTCCTCACCTTGGGCGGATGCGGCTCTCCAGGTGCCATCTTGAGAGGTGGCAGAGTTGGTCTGGCCCTGCTGACTCCCACGGTGTCCTGAAGGGTCCCGAGGCTGGTACCACCAGATGGGTACCTTCAGGAAACCCTGAAGAATGGGGTATTTCTAACTGCTCTGAGGTACAAGGAAGTGAACCTCCACTCCCCTCTCCACAGTCTTAACAACAAAATGTCTCTTGATATTTTTATTATTTTTTTTCTGTTAGACTTATTAACTGCTCGTATATTATACTTGTTTAATGCTTTTAAAATCTGAAATTTAAAAGCACAAAAATTGGACTCGGGGATGACCGGGACTGAGATGTTCTTTGCCTGGAAAAGGAAGGAAACTTATGTACTTTTAGTGGCACAACTTTTTATACACTTTGAAATTTGTACCAGGGGTATTAAAAAAACAAACAAACCAACCAACTGCCACTGAGTCGATTTCAACTCACAGTGATCCTACAGGACAGAGTTGAACTGCCCCTGTGGTTTATGGAAGCAGAATGCCACATCTTTCTCCGTGGAGCAACTGGTGGGTTCAAACTGCTGACCTTTTGGTTAGCAGCTGAGCACTTAAACATTGTATCACTAGGGGTCCTTACCATAAGTATTACCTACTCAAAAAATTAATTTTAAAGAACACGGTATGAAATGCCATAGAATTCTATTCAGTCATGGGAAAAAAAATAAGGTAGGTCTGTATGTGCCTACAGGGGGAGATGCCCAAGGTGCATGAAATGAAACAAAACCCCAAAGAGGTGCAAAGCAATGCACAGAATACGACCCTGCAATGTAAACTCTAAAAAAAGGACATGCACATATTTACATTCAGCATACAAATAAGCATAATTTTTTTTTCTTGAGAGGAACAAGATTAAAAAAACAAGTTAATGGTGGGTAGCGCCCTCTGGGAAGAAAGGTGGGAGTAACTTTTCATTTCATAGCTTCCTGTGCTGTTTGAGGAGCCCTGGTGGCACAGTGGTTAAGAGCTTGGCTCTTAAACAGAACACTGGCAGTTTGAATCCACCAGCTGGTCCTTGGAAACCCTGTGGGGCAGTTCTGCTGTGTCCTATAGGGTCACTATGAGTCAGAATCAACTCGAAGGCAATGGGCTTGGTTTTTTTTTTTTTTTTTTTGGTGCTGTCTGAATTTTCTAATCACGAGCAAATGTTTGTCTCAATGATGGAATTTGGGGCTATTTCTATATTCAACTTTACAGGTGTCCACATTTTAAAAAATCTAATAAATATTGGTTTTAGAAAGTAGTACTATGCAATGTTTGTGAAAGGACAGTGAAATAAACTCTCACAGACTGCAGACAGGAGTATAAATTTCGTACAACTTTTTGGGAAAACAATTTGGCAATACATAGCCTCAAGTCTTTAAAAAGTTTGTACCTTCTGACTTAGTAATTTCATCTTTAGAAATCTATCTTAAGAAGGATTTATATTTAGTACTATTTATAGAACAAAAAATTAGAAACAAGCTAAATTTCCAACAGTAAGGGCACAGGTGAATTAAATGGTGGTAAATCGTACCTTGGATATAGTTGTTCCTGAATTTTATGATCAGGTTAAAATGTTAAATATAAAAAGTAAAAAAGAAAACTTTATATATGGTTGAATTAAATTTTGTTTAAAAAAGATTTATATGAAGAAATATAAGAATGTAAAGTATGGTAGTTTGGTCCGGCTGGTACGATCTGGGTAAGTTTTCTATCTTTTTATTATTGTACTTTCCCATTTTCCCACAATGAGAATACACCCCCCCTTCTGCAGTCAGAAAACAGTAACTGTTACTTACAAAACGTCGGCTCAGAAGCAAAATCTTACCGGAGGAGGAAGCGTCCCTTCCATTAAAACCAAAGTATCTCCAGAACATAGCATAAGCTCTTTCAGTGTTGCATCCTGGGAATACAGAAATTCTTTTTTGTCACTTATGACTTCCAAAAGGGACAAACCACTGGATTTTTTTTTTTTTTTTTACCCTGTGTCTCTATTATCTTTTCCAAAAATAAATAACTGAGCAAATAAAGGGGATACTGAAGAGATGGGAAATGAGCTAGGACTATAAAACCAGTAGATCATTATGTATCAAATTGCGGCATATAAATTATAGTATCATCAAAGATCAGAGGGAAGGGAGATGGATGAGACAAGAAATGATGAGAGACTGATTTACAGAAGATGAAATTTTAGTTAGGCCTAAAAAGATGGGTTGGATTTGGAAAGACGGGAGACAAAAGAAGGAATTTCTCATGAAGAAAAGAGTAAGGGTGAAGCCACGGTTGAGAAGTATGGCTTGTGTTGGTGAAGAGCTGGGAGACAAGATGATTAGAGCGGGATGTGCCAGCTGGAGAGCAGTAGGAAGAAAACCTGGATTGGAAGGGTAGGGCCACAGATGGAAGGGACGTGAAGTAGAAATGAAGGAGTTTTGACTGCTATGAAAAAGGAGCCACTCAAGATTTCCAGGAATGGTTTTCAGAGATGAATCTGGCTGCTACATGTGTGATGTAATCACGTGGGAAGACCTGGACTCAGGGAAGCCAGCTGTTGGAGCAATTTAGGTGAAGCAAAGGCGGCTCGAGACAGGAGTCCAGCAGGGGAGATGTGGAAGAGCTGCCAGGCCTCTGAGGGCTGAGGTGACAGACGAAGGAGGAAAGGGAAGTAGGGCCAGCCGTACTTTAGTATGAAAGGAAAAGGATGAGGAGAGACAGCACCACTGGGAAGAAAAGCCAGTTTTCAGTTTGCTTTTACATAAACTATTTGATACAGATTGGGGAATTAATAGAGATGATGCTAAAACCATCTGAATAAATATACTCTTCTGACATCCAAATTGTACGTCCTGAGATATCTTTGAGTCCACTTTTTACTGTAGGAAGTCAGACTCCTGGGCCTCTCCATACTGACTTGCTGACTGCAAAGAATGTCTCAGTGGAAGACCCCAATAAAAAAAAGAAAAACACCAAACCTGCTGCCGTTGAGTTGATTCCGACTCACAGTGACCCTCTAGGACAGAGTAAAACTGCCCCATAGAGTTTCCAAGGAGCGCTTGGTAGACTCAAACTGCCAACCTTTTGGTTAGCAGCTGTAGCTCTTAACCTCTGCACCATCAGGTTTAATCAACCTTCTGTTGACGTTCAATGCCACTGCCTATTACTGAACAGCAAGGCAGACAGACTGGAAACAAGGGCAGTTGACCGCAGCTATCTACGCTTTCTCACCAAGCTTCGTTCTGGGTGAAAGGCTGCAGGTTTGGACTGGGACACTTGATGCTATCTGGACCAGCAAAGAGAAGGCTGACTGGACCCCAATCATCCTGTGATAACACTGATTCTAAGACTTTTTTTAAGGCTACTCCCAAGTTTGGCTAGATAGAGAAATGTAGCTTGGACCAGAGCCTAAGTGACTGGTTGCTAAGATGAATTCTGCCATCATTAACTTAGAAGGAAACTGAGATTAAAATATTCAGGCTTTAAAAATTCAGAGTGTATCCTTAAATTCTTTCATAACTCCAGTCTTTTGTTCCCTGAAGTTCCCCGCCTCCTACTGAAGAGGACCACTCCTAGGGATATACTCTTGCTCACTGACAGGGGATTTCTCATAGCTGCTAGAAACATTACTGCCCAGCTGGGACTTCCCCTCTAACTCTACAAAAAAACTACAGTAACAAAAAGGTGAAAGACCCACTAGTGGATTTTTCTATCTTAAAAAAAGCAATCAAAGCTTTCTCTAGAATTTATTCACATGAGTGGAGAGGGTATCCTGTATGAAGATACAGCCTAAACTGATTTTTAAGAATAAAACATATAGAATAATCTTACTCCTTCAAATAAAGCTTCCCCAGCTTCGTAACACCAATCCATTTTTCGCAAATGCCACGTATCTCCTATGAAGGAATCAAAATCGGCATGAAAAGAATTCAGAATACATTTTAAGAGTTTGTCAGGAATGAGCTTTCTGGATAAAAAATATCAAATAGGGTTTGGTCTGCTAATTATCATTGATTAATCTTTTAAATAAATTATCTCTTCCAGGGCAGGACTGACATTGACAAAAAAAGTTGTTTTCCCAGTTTGATTACTTTGCCCTTTCTTCCACCAAGAACTGTATACTTCAGAATAAAAACAACGCTGGCTGCTATTATCCCGAATTTATTTTGTAACTTTATTATTTATACATACACACATCATACGTTAGTACACATTTATGAACATACATATATGAATATAGAGTCCCTTTTAAAATCATTATAAAGTTGAGTTTTATTTCATTGTCTTAGCTAAAAGATTACACGAACCTTTAATTAAGAACTGCTAAGGTTTACAAAACTGGTCCTACCTGCTTAGGCAGTTAATCTAACAAAAATATAGTTCATTTTGAATAGTGTTTCAGTGAAACCAAAACCAAACCAAACCTGCTGCCTTAGGGTCGACTGCAACTCATAGCCACCCTACAGGACAGAGTAGAACTGCCTCAAAGGGTTTCCAAGGAGCGCCTGGTGGATTTGAACTGTTGACCTTTTGGTTAGCAGCCATAGTTCTCAATCAGATTTCTGTTTTTCAGTATGTTCGCTACGTTACTGAAACGGGAATTTTTTTTGGAGGGGAGTTAAATGGAGCAAAAGTTGGAAATTCTGGTTATTATAAAACAGTTTTTATTAGTAATTTCTTATAAAGGCCCCCCACCCCCACCCCCACCCCCACCCCACCCCCCCAAAAAAGGAAAAATTATCACCAAAGGACTAAACACAGATCTGGTATCCATCCTCTAGAGACTTGGCTCTCCACTGTGTTCTCTGTAGAACCCTCGTGTGCCATTAGTTCTAGTTTGAAGTACTGTGATGTTTTTAGCAATGTTTTCATCTCAGTATCTTAAAAACCACCAATAATTAAAGTGAGCACCATTACTTCACATCACAGCATGGTAGCAAGAACTTGGGTTCTGAGTGAGAGAGACTCTTACCACTGTTCTCAGCCTCTGCCTCCTCCTCTGTGGAATGGGGGCGGATGATGACCCCTGCATGGTAGGACTGCTGTCCAGATAAATGAGACCCTGCATGTAAAGCTCCTGCAGAGCGCCTCATACCCAGACCCCTTCACTTCCCTTCCAGATCAGGTGGCCACAGGCTTCTGATTTAATGAGGTCTGGAGCACAGAAAAACACCAGAATGAAAGTACTATGATGTCATGTGAAACTCACTGACATGATCCACTCAGACAGCTACTTCAAGATATCTGGGATTTCTTTCTTTCATCATATTTCATTCCAGTGGTGAAGATCTCAGCTGTTAACCAAAAGGTCAGCAGTTCAAATCCACCAGCCACTCCTCAGAAAATCTATGGGGCAGTTCTACTCTGGCCTATAGGGTCTCTGTGAGTTGTAATTGACTCGAAGGCAAGAGGTTTGGTTTTTTTTTTTAAAGTCTATACCAAGGAGCAGTGGTGCAATGGTTAAGTACTTGGCTGCTAACTGAAAGGCTGGCAGTTCAAACCCACTAGCCGCTCCAAGGTACAAAGACTTGGTAGTCTGCCCCTATAAAGATCGCAGCCTAGAAAACCCTACGGGGCAGTTCTACTCTGTCACATGGGGTCGTTATGAGTAGGTATCGACTCGATGGCACACAACAACAATAATCTATACCACGCCCAGAAAAGGCCATCATGTTTGGTAAAACAGAGGGTCAGTGAAAACGAGGGAAACCCTCAGTGAAATGGCTGACACACACCCACAACGATGGACTCAAGCATACCAACGATCATGAGGACGGCACAGGCCCGGTCAGTATTTCCTTCTGTTGTACATAAGGTCACCGTGAGTCAGAGCCAACTCCACAGCAACTAACCACAACGACACACCACACGGTGCACTGAAATCATGAATCAATTAGATTTAAAAAAAACCCGCGAAAGACCCGGGCAGTCCCTGGGCCGCAAGGCTTCGCTGTCTCTTCTGTACCTCTGCTGGTCCTCAGCTAGGCTCTCTCGTCTCAGGGCTAACCCACCGCTAGTTTTTTTTCTTTCCGCTTGCGAACAAGAGCGCGGAGAATACACTACGTACGCACAGAAATGTAAAGCGTAACCTGACAACCCTGGAGAAAAAAAGTTTGAAACGTTCCCACTGGGCTTAGACAGTTTATTCTAAGTCAAGGCTGTGGAGAGCGTGATATCGCTGCGGTACGTAACTCACCTTGCAGGCCAGCTCTCTCCAGCATTATCTGTAAACACTATAAAAAGAAAACGTTCAACGTTAGTTTTCTGTTTCCGAGCCGCAGTACTGTGAGAAACTCTTTTGGGCCCTGGGCCTATTTAAGTCTGATTTCATTTAATAATTCTTGAATAGATAAATGTAAACACAGTTAAGGACATGAGGTACTAATTAAGTCAGTGCTTCTTCTGAAGAGATAAAAACCGGTCGCTATCAAGTCGACTCTAACTCATGGCGACTCCACATGTTTCAAAGCAGAACTGAATTCTACTGTTTTGACAGTTGTGATCTTCCAGAAGCAGACTGCCAGGCTTTTCTTCCGAGGGCGCTCTGGGTGGATTTGAACCTCCAACCTTTCAGGTAGTAGCCAAGTGCTTAACCATCTGCACCACCCAGAGTCTCCTCCTAAGAGACAGTGGGGCCAGTTCAGGAGGGGAACAAAACCAGTTTCTGGAGTTGGCAGCCGGGACTTAGTTCGAAGTGTTGTTTCTCTGCTTCCGGCTCTCTCTCGTTGTGAGGCCTAGCTGTGTTTTGACCAGATGTGGTTAATCACGCTGATTTTATACATACGCATTAACCTTTGGATCCTAGACAAGGAGCACCCATGAAACACAACTGATGACACCTAAACTCACGGGGAAACAACGTGCAAGCTGCTATCTCAGGGTATAAAGTAGCAAAAAAGGTCGGAATAAAACAAACGTAACAGTTAAAAAGCCCAACCTCTTTTTTTTTAAAATTTAGATGAAGGTTTACAGAACAAACTAGCTTTGCATTATGCAGTTAGTACCCATGTTGTTTTATGACATTGGTTAACAACCCCATGACATGTCAATACTCTCCCTTCTCAACCCTGGCTTCCCTGTTACCAGCTTTCCTGTCCCCTCCTGCCTTCTAGTCTTCCCCCTGGGCTGGTGTGCCCCTTTAGTCTCGTTTTGTTTTATGGGCCTAATCTTTGGCTGAAGGGTGAACCTCAGGAGTGACTTCATTACTGAGCTAACCGGGGGCCATACTCTCGAGGTTTCTTCAGTCTCTGTTAGGCCAATAAGTGTGGTCTTTTTTTGTGAGTTAGAATTTTGTTCAACATTTTTCTCCAGCTCCATCGGAGATCCTCTATTGTGATCCCTGTCAGAGCAGTCAGTGGTGGTAGCCGGACACCATCTAGTTGTACTGAACTCAGTCTGGTGGAGGCCGTGGTAGTTGTCTGTTAGTCCTCTGGACTAATCTTTCCCTCGTGTCTTTAATTTTCTTCACTCTCCCTTGCCCCCAAAGGGGTGAGACCAGTGGAGTATCTTAGATGGCCGCTCACAAAAAAGCCCGATCTCTTCCGGGGAAAAACATTCCTAGTAAACCTTGGGAAAAGAGTAAATCAAATTTAATTTATACCACACTAGAGCCAACTCCACGGGGCCTAAACACAGCCAAGCCAAAGGGGCAACAATCAGGATGAGCCCTATTGCATTGTTGTAACAGAGAACAATGGTGGACAACCAAAATACCCACTAACAGGGAATGTTTAAATAAACCCTGAAATGTCTTGAAGCAATTAAAAGAATAAAGCAGATTTACAGGCACTGATGTTAAAAGATCTTTCAAATACTTGAAGTGAAAACGTCACGGTCTAGTTTACACCTGCAGCGTGGGCAGCTTTCTGATGGAAGAAAAGCCGCGTAAACAAATCCAGCTCTCCCCTTCTGCACGTACACGTGCCTCCACGTGCGGGCGGCTGTGTGGCTGAGATCCGGATGGATACGTACTGTGCTAACGTGGACAAGATTAGAGGACCTGGGAACAACAGTGACTTCAAGGGAAGGGGCTGGACTAGGGTGGCGGCAAAGGGGACTGATTTTTTAACTTCTGTGAAGTTTAAAAATTAGGACAAATCCATGATTACTTGTATGATTAAAAGTAAAAATTAAAAAAGACTTTAAAATGTAATTATGGACTGTTTAGAAAATGATGACAATGAGAATACAATGCATTAAAGCAGGGATGGGACCAAAGTTGTACTCAAAACTGCAGTCTCGAAGGCTTTCGTAATTTAAGAAAAACAAACAATGGAGCATTCGACTCAATTGTGTTCTAGTAAGGGAAAGCGCTGGTGTAAAGACCTTGTTTGAGGAACAGCAGAGGCCAGTGTATGTATGTTGCTGTTGTTGTTAGGTGCCATCAAGTCAGTTCCAACTTATAGCAACCTGTGTGCAACAGAATGAAACACTGCTCGGTCCCGTGCCACTCACAACCATTAGTATGCTGCAGCCCACTGTTGCAGCCACTGTGTCAGTCCATCTCGTTGAGGGTCTCCCTCTTTTTCACTGACCCTCTACCAAGCATGATGTCCTTCTCCAGGGACTGGTCCCTCCTGATAACATGTCCAAAGTACGTGAGATGAAGTCTTGCCATCCTTGCTTCTAATGAGCATTCTGGTTGTATTGCTTCCCAAACAGGTTTGTTCATTCTTCCGGCAGTCCACATGGTTGTTAGGTGCTGCTGAACTGGTTGGCTCCTAGCAACTCTATGAACAACAGAGCAAAACACTGCCACAGTACAGTCAATATTCTTCGCCAACACCATAATTTAAAGACATCAACTCTTCTGTGGTCTTCTTTATTTATTGTCCAGCATTAACACACATATGAGCTTATTGCAAACACCTTGGATTGGGACAGGTGCACCTTAGTCCTTAAACTGACATCTTTGTTTTTTAACACTTTAAGAGATCTTTTGCAGCAGATTTGCCCAATGCAATGCGTCATTTGATTTCTTGACTGATGTTTCCATGGGTGTTGACTATAGATCCAAGTAAAAGGAAATCCTTTACAACATTAATCTTTTCTCCACTTATCATGATGTTGCTTACTGGTCCAATTGTGAGGATTTTTGTTTTCTTTATGTTGAGGCGTAATCCACACTGAAGGCTGTTAAGTCTTTGCTCTTCATCAGTAAGTGCTTCAAGTCCTCTTCACTTTTGGCAAGCAAGGTTGTGTCATCTACATATCACAGGTTGTTAAGGAGTCTTCCTTCAGTCCTGATGCCCCCTTCTTCTTCATATAGTCTAGCTTCTCAGATTCTGTGCTCAGCATGCAGATTGAATAAGCATGGTGAAAGGCTACAATGCTGACTCACACCTTTTCTGACTTTAAATCATGCCGTATCCCCTTGTTCTGTTCGAACAACTGCCTCTTAGTCTATGTACAGGTTCCTCATGAGCACTATTAAGTGTTCTGGAATTCCCATCCTTTGCAATGTTACCCATAATTTGTTATGATCCACATAGTCGAATACTTTTGCATAGTCAATAAAACACAGGTAAACACCTTTTGTTTCTGCAATTCTCTGCTTTCAGCCAGGATCCATCTGATATCAGCAACGACGTCCCTCCTTCCGCGTCCTCTTCTGACTCTGGCTTGAATTTCTGGAAGTTCCCTGTCGATGTACTGCTGCAAATACTTCTGAATGACCTTCAGCAAAATTTTACTTGTGTGATATTACTGATATTGTTTGATTATTTCCAAATTCGGTTGGATCACCTGTCTTTGGAATAGGCATAAATATGGATCTCTACCAGCCAGTTGGCCAGGTAGCTGTCTTCCAAATTTCTTGGCATAGACGAGATAGCAGTTCCAGCACTGTGTCCATTTGATGAAAATCTCAATTGATATTCTGTCAATTCCTAAAGTCTTGTTTTTCACCAATGCTTTCAGTGCAGCTCGGACCTCTTCATTCAGAACCACTGGTTCTCGATCTTATGCTACCTCCTGAAATGGATGAACGTCTACCAATTCTTTTTGGTAGTGTGACTCTATATTTCTTCCATCTTCTTTTCATGCTTCCTGCATCATTTAATATTTTCCCCATAGGATCCTTCACTGTTGCAACTCAAGGCTTGAATTTATTCTTCAGTTCTTTCAGCTTGAGAAGTGCCAAGCATGTTCTTCCCTTGTGGTTTTCCATCTCCAGCTCTTTGCGCATGTCATTATAATACTTTGTCTTCTGGAGCTGCCCTTTGAAATCTTCTGGTCAGCTCTTTTACGTCATTGTTTCTTCCTTCTGCTTTAGCCACTTCACATTGAAGAACTAGTTTCAGAGTCTTCTCTGACGTCCGTTTTGGTCTTTTCTTTCTTTCCCATCTTTTTAACGACCTCTTGCTTTCTTCATGTATGAAATCCTTGATGTCATTCCACAGCTTCTCTGGTCTTCAGTCATTAGTGTTCAATGCATCAAATCTATTCCTGACAGTCTCTAAATTCAGGTGGGATATACTCAAGGTTGTACTTTGGCTCTCGTGGACTTGTTCTAATTTTCTTCAGTTTCAACTTAAGCTTGCAAATGAGCAATTGATGGTCTGTTCCAGTCGGCCCCTGGCCTTGTTCTGACTGATGATACTGAGCTTTCCACAGATGTTGTTGATTGATTCCTGTGCATTCCATCTGGTGAGGTCCTTGTGTATAGTTGCCATTTATGTTGGTGAAAAAAGGTATTTGCAATGAAGAAGTCATAGGTCTCACAAAATTCTATCATGCAATTCCTGGCATTGTTTCTAGCACCAAGGCCATATTTTCTAACTAACGATCCTTCTTCTTTGTTTCCGACTTTCACATTCCAATCACCAGTAATTACCAATGTATCCTGATGGCATGTTTGATCGATTTCAGACTGCAGAAGCTGACAAAAATCTTCAATTTCTTCATCTTTGGTCTTAGTGGTTGGTGTGTAAATTTGGGTAATAGTTGTATTAATTGGTCTTCCTTATAGGCGTATGGATATTATCCTGTCACTGACAGCATTGTACTTCAGAACAGATCTTAAAATGTTCTTTTTAATGATGAATGCGATGCCATTCCTCTTCAATTTTGTCATTCTCAGCATAGTAGACCATATGATTGTCTGATTCAAAATGGCCAATACCAGTCCATTTCAGCTCACTAATACTTAGGACACTGATGTTTTACGCATTCCATTTCATTTTTGATGATTTCCAACTTTCCTAGATTTATACTCTGTACATTCCAGGTTCTGATTATTAATGGATGTTTACAGCTGTGTCTTCTCATTTTGAGTCATGCCACATCAGCAAATGAAGGTCCCAAAAGCTTGATACCATCTACGTGATTAAGGTCAACTCTACTTTGAGGAGGCAGCTCTTCCCAGTCACCTTTTGAATGCCTCCAACCTGGGGGGCTCATCTTCTGGCACTATATCAGACAAAGTTCTATTGCTATTCAGAAGGTTTTCACTGGCTAATTCTTTTCAGAAGTAGACTGCCAGGTCCTTCTTCCCAGTCTGTCTTAGTCTGGAAGCGCAGCTGAAACCTGTCCACCATGGGTAACCCTGCTGGTATCTGAATACCAGTGGCATAGCTTCCAGCATCCCAGCAACATGCAAGCCCCCACAGTACGACAAACTGACAGACGCGTGTGTATAGAGAGTAAAAATACCAGAAGAAAATATGCCAAGGTGATAGTAATGGTGGAATAAGGTATAATAAGGGATTTTAATTTTGCATATTCTAAATTTCTACAGTGAACAAGTACTACTGATAATCAGAAAAGGAAAAAAAAGTACAGTAATCTTATCTTAGAAATTGCAACTGGTTTACTAATTTTTAAGCTTCTAAAACTATTCCTTTAGAAAGTACACAAAATTCTTTGAACTTTATGTAAACCCTAGCTTTAAGACCTCAAAGTCCTGACACACGTTATCACTTCTCCCTCTACCAAACAAAATGACTTACATCTCTCACAGATACTGTTTCTTCCACTATGACCTCCATCTCTGTCCCGGGCTGAATGTCACTCCCCAAAGTGAAGAACAGGAACAGCTAAGATCAAGACAGAACTATGAATACAATTTAACTTGAATTTTAAAACTCTAAAAATGTATTATTTACTTTTTAAAAAATAAAGCCAAGGGTCCATGAAAATAATAAAAAAACCTCATGCTATATAAAAATAAGACTAGGCTGAGTAATTTAATGTTACAATTTAAACCCCAATCGTGACTTCCCAGAAACGCCAAATGCTTTATCACCAATGGTTTTACTCCTAATGAACACCTCTCACAGATATTATTTCTTCTACTACGATCTGTATCTCTGTCTCAATCACTTTCTGCAGGAACCTGTAACTACTGTACACACTAAGCATCAGCAGTTTTTCTTCGGAGTCTTTTGGTTATAATTTAATTTTCTGCCTAGGGATTTCTTATACTATAATTCTCAAGACCCCATAGGAAAAATATAAATCTGACCTCTTATCAGTTGGGTCCCATATAACCTTATCTTGCTTTCCTAACTCAAACTCACTTGTGAAGCTTTTTCTCCTATCAGGGTGTAATGCACTACTATTTGCTAGAGGTCAAGAAAAAAGCATATTAAAGGAGAAGTAGTTGAGAAATTTATGAAGTGGATCCAGGAACCATGGGGAACCTGATCTGAGTCCAGATTACCTTGATACAGAGTAATAACAGTAAGGATAACATCATGACTTCAGTCTGTAATAAAAATTTATTAAATAGGTAGGGCTTCTGGCAAAGGCCAGCCTGATGAAAATGAATAGTGATAAAGGCAAAGGGCAAGGAAGGCTGCGGTGAGGATACTGTATTATTGCAGAGAGTAATGAAGCTCAAAATCAATACATTTCATCAAATCTACAATGCCAGGTTGCTAGACTCATTTTATGTACCACTGAGAAAAGCAGTGTCAGCTATAACTGCAAGATGTCACTCACTGTAAGAGGCATCCTAATTTCAGAGATGTTAAAATGTGAAAAAAAGGTGCATCTAAGTATTTATGAAACATGGTAGCTGAAAGTGGTGGCCACTGAACTGTAATGATCCTCCTTAACCACAAAATTTTCACCAAAAAAAGACCTATGAATATACTTTGACAGAGTATCTTTTTATTTAATCACAGATAACTATATGGATTATCCCTAAAATAAAATATATCATTTAAGGAAAAAAAAGTTGAGAGACAACACAATTACTGCAGTAGCTGGGTACTAATTGTAAAATTAAGAAGTTCTGCTTCTGGGTGGGTTGGGTCTGTTGTGACAGGCAGACTTGTTTTACCTGAGTGGAAGTGGGTGCTTTTCCAACACACAGTCCTAATGAGCTTCCCATCTTCAATTCTGCTTCCTTCAAAGTATAACTGTCTGGCACTGTAAAGAATTTTGATAACACGATGAATACTATTCATTTCTACCTCTCTGAGCAAAATAATAAACTGAAGTCAGTCTTTCTTTGAAAATCAGTAATGTTAAGAAAAAAAAAATGAGTTGCATATCATGCAAAAGGGTTAAATACAGTATGGTTATGTTTTTCAATTTCCATACTGTAGAATATATAATTCTTATCTGTGCAACAGTGCTAAGAAATAAGAGGCAGATATGAATGTTCTAGATTCATACCTATTAAAAATGACCTGTTCAAAGAGCTGTGGTTTAAACAGATTAAGAGCCAGATATCCAGAATTGAGAAAAATCGAGAAAAATTTCCAGAATGATCTCCTAGCTTTTTCCAAGTTTAAAGCTGCTATCGTGACTACTGTCAATAGCTAGGTTTGTCCATGAATAAATTAATAGCAAGATGGATTACAGAGGGGAGGACCAAAGGCTCCAGTTCATAATGGCATTACAATAAAATTTGCAGAGCAAATGAAAAACCTTTGAGAATAAGGCTAGAGCACATAACTAGACCACAACCCTGACTAAAATGAGGGTCTCATCATCAGAAAAGCAGGGGTTCATTTTAGAAAGCAAAAGTATCCGTGTATTTGGCTACAGTGTTTCTGTCTTACACCTGGAAGATGCCTGTCTGGATGACAATATAGCCTGTAAATCAGTTTCTAAAAGGTAATTTAAGAATATTAGGGATTGGAAATCATTGTTTAAACTGTTAAGGAAGATAGATGGTATGAGTGTATCTCTGCTTTTGAAGGCTACTAGAAAGACTTACCGGGAGGAAGAAGCTTCCCATTTCTATCGATAGGTCTCAAACAGCTGTTCTCAGCTATAAAGAAAAAGGAGCAGGTTAGTGCAATGAACAAAGACGCTAACGAGGTGCTCCACTGTGTTAATGAGCAGGAAGCTGCAATAAACTGAACAAAATCAAGTACAGCCAGTCTTCACTTTGCACAGTAGTACAGAACCATAAAAATGTCCGTGGCAAGCTTAAACCACACACAGTCATCTTAATCAACGGGAAAAACTATGACCTTTACAAATTTGTCAAAACATTAAATACCCTCTTACTGTTGATTATACGTGTATACGGAAATGAAAAAAATTAACATTTACCCTATAATTTAAAACAGTTGAAACACTGAGAATTAAAGTCTTTGTAAAAAAAAATTATTAAGAATAGTTTAAAAGCGCTTTCTTTCTTTTTCTTGCATAATTCATGATATGGAAGCCGGCATCTTTTTCATGCCTTGGCAAACTGTCCTACTCCTAAGTTTGGGCTAGCTTCTGACATTTTTTTTTTTTTTTTAAATAATTTTTATTATGCTTTAAGTGAAAGTTTACAAATCATGTCAGTCTCTCACACAAAAACTTATGTACACCTTGCTACACACTCCCAATTACTCTCTCCCCTAATGAGACAGCCCGCTGTCTCCCTCCGCTCTCTCTTTTTGTGTCCATTTTGCCAGCTTTTAACCCCCTCTACCCTCTCACACAAAAAAAAAATTTTTTTTTTTTTTTTACCCTCTCATCTCCCCTCCAGGCAGGAGATACCAACAGTCTCAAGGGTCCACCTGATCCAAGAAGCTCACTCCTCACCAGCATCCCTCTCCAACCCATTGTCCAGTCCAACCCATGTCTGAAGAGTTGGCTTCAGGAATGGTTCCTGTCCTGGGCCAACAGAAGGTCTGGGGGCCATGACTGCCGGGGTCCTTCTAGTCTCAGTCAGACCATTAAGTCTGGTCTTTTTATGAGAATTTGGGGTCTGCATCCCACTGCTCTCCTGCTCCCTCAGGGGTTCTCTGTTGTGTTCCCTGTCAGGGCAGTCATCGGTTGTACCCGGGCACCATCTAGTTCTTCTGGTCTCAGGATGAGGTAGCCTCTGGTTCATGTGGCCCTTTCTGACTCTTGGGCTCGTAATTACCTTGTGTCCTTGGTGTTCTTCATTCTCCTTTGATCCAAGTGGGTTGAGACCAATTGATGCATCTTAGATGACTGCTTGCTAGCATTAATACCTCAGACGCCACTCTTCAAAGTGGGATGCAGAACGTTTTCTTAATAGATTTTATTATGCCAATGGACTTAGATGTCCCCTGAAACTATGGTCCCCAAACCCCTGCCCCTGCTACACTGGCCTTCAAAGCATTCAGTTTATTCAGGAAACTTCTTTCCTTTTGGTTTAGTCTAGTTGTGCTGACCTCCCCTGTATTGTGTGTTGTCTTTCCCTTCACCTAAAGTAATTCTTATCTACTAATTAGTGAATACCCTTCTCCAACCCTCCCTCCCTCCCCGCCTCGTAACCACAAAAGAATGTTTTCTTCTCAGTTTAAACTATTTCTGGAGTTCTTATAATAGTGGTCTTATACAATATTTGTCCTTTTGCAGCTGACTAATTTCACTCAGCACAATGCCCTACAGGTTCCTCCATGTTATGAAATGTTTCACTGATTCCTCACTGTTCTTTATCAATATGTAGTATTCCATTGTGTGAATATACCATAATTTATTTATCCATTCATCCGTTGACAGGCACCTTGGTTGCTTCCATCTTTTTGGTATTGTAAACAGTGCTGCAACAAACATGGGTGTGCATATATCTGTTTGTGCAAAGGCTCTTATTTCTCTGGGGTATATTCCGAGGAGTGGGATTGCTGGATTGTATGGTAGTTCTATTTCTAGCTTTTTAAGGAAGCACCGAATCGATTTCCAAAGTGGTTGTACCATTTGACATTCCCACCAGCAGTGTAGAAGTGTTCCGATCTCTCCACGGCCTCTCCAACATTTATTATTTTGTGTTTTTTGGATTAATGCCAGCCTTGTTGGAGTGAGATGAAATCTCATTGTAGTTTCGATTTGCATTTCTCTAATGACTAATGATCATGAACATTTCCTCACGTATCTGTTAGCTACCTGAATGTCTTCTTTAGTGAAGTGTCTATTCATATCTTTTGCCCATTTTTTAATTGGGTTATTTCTCTTTTTGTAGTTGAGTTTTTGTAGTATCATGTAGATTTTAGAGATCAGGCACTGACCGGAAATGTCATAGCTAAAAACTTTTTCCCAGTCTGTAGGTAGTCTTTTTACTCTTTGGGTGAAGTCTTTGGATGAGGATAGGTGTTTGTTTTTCAGGAGCTCCGAATTATCTAGTTTTTCTTCTGCATTCTTAATAATGTTTTGTGTACTGTATAGGGTCGCTATGAGTTGGAATCGACTCAATGGCACTAGGTTTTCTAGGTTATACTGTTTATGCCATGTATTAGGGCTCCTAACATTGTCCCTATTTTTTCTTCCATGATCTTTATCGTTTTAGGTTTTATATTTAGGTCTTTGATCCATTTTGAGCTCGTTTTTGTGAGCCTCCCACATTTTATCTTTTGCATTTTCAGTGGCATGAAGTAGCCCCAAGAGTTTCTTTGATGTGGAGCTGTTTGCTGATGTCACTTCCTCTGGGGCATCACCTTCCTCATTTATGTCAATAAGCTCGCCTTCATTAAGTTCCTCTGGCTGCAGATGTAGAGTCTCTCCTGCTGTCAGCCACGTCCTCTGTAACCCCTGACCTTTGTTTCTTCACTGTACTTTTGTTTTTGTTGGCCAACTCTGTTTTGTGGTTATCCATTTTTGTAAAATGTCACGTGTGTTTATCGCTGGGAGAAAAGGAAGCAATACGACTACACACTTTGCCGTCTGTGCGGTGAAATGAATAACAGATACTCAAATAAGTGACGTGATCGGTCACTGTCACCATGTGCACCTGTTGTTTATGTCCTGATTTGTGGACTTCGTACTTTAAGCAATTGTTCATAGTTAATACCACAGTAGCTAAAATCCTTGCATTTCAGAACTGTGCAAAGCAAAGACTACCTGGACTTAAAATACTAGGTGACCTTTATGCTCATCAGTAGGTTAGGGCCAGCATACCCTATTTTTCAGGACGCACATCAGGTTTTTTTCTAGACAGATTTCTTAAGGAGGATGTTGGGAGGAGGGGAGCCTTTTGAGGGGTTAAAAATAGCATGGGCCTTAGAAATTCTGACTTTATTAGACCACAGCAGAATCTTCCTGAGATTCCTGAGTTCAATACCTTACATTATCGCAGTGTGAACCCAGCATATAATTCTAACAAAACTTTCTTGATAACTGAAAGAACATACGAAGAACTTCTCATTTTAAAAATGCATTTTAAATACTGTCTCCCTAAAATTTTTCACTTTCATTCAACGAGGACTTATTATTGTGTAATTCTGCGTGTCAGACACTGTGCTAGCAGCTGGGGATATAGTAGGAAACAAAGCCACCCTGGACTCTGCCCTCAAAGAGCCTTGCCTAATGGGTGAGGCCAATGCCATTCTCACCAGTCCAGGGGTTGTTACAGCAGAAAGTGCTGTGAAGGCAAAGTACAAGGCACTAGGAAGAAGTAGAATGGAGATTCACTGAGATTGTGTGGGCAGGGATGAAAGAGAAGTAACATTTCAGCTGAGACCAAATGAATGGCTGTGTTAGCAGACAGAGTGAAGGGAAGAAAGGTCAGAGAGAGAGAGAGCAGAGCTCTGAGAAGTCTCCAGGGGGAGAGGGCTTGTGCACTGAGAGACCCACAAAAAGTTGGTGTGGGAACTGCACTGGGAATAAGCAGAAAGGTGAACCACAACGAGGTTAGTTAGGGAAGGGCCAGATTATGCAGGGTCCTGTAGGCTAGGTGAAGGAATTATCCGAAATTCAGTGGAAAAGCACTAAGGGCTTTGAGCAGGGAGTGCTATGCTCTAACTGACATAGAAGATCACTGGCTATATGAAGAACGGTTTGGAGGGAGCAAAGAGTGGAGGAAGAGAGACGAGTTACAGGGGAAAAACAATGATTCATGGCCTATGATCCATTTTAATAAACCATGTACTTTTAAGCAACCTTACTGAGGTATACTTTGCTTACACTAAAATGCAGCTGTTTTATGTGTACAGTTCAATGAGTCTGGCAAATAATGAACATCCAAATAATTACCAGCACATCGAAATGTAGGCCATTTCCATCACCCTCAAAATTCCCTTGTGCCACTTTGCAATCCATCCCCACCCCACCCCATCACTGATCTGCCTTCTGCCACTCTAGCTTTGTTGTTGTGGTGGTTGGGTGCCATCGAGTCAGTTCCCACTCACAGCAACCCTATGTAGCACAGAATGAAACAGTGCCTGGTACTGTGCCATCCTCACAATCGTTGTTATGCTTGAGCCCACTGTTGTAGCCACCATGTCAATCCCTCTCTTTGAGGGTCTTCCTCTTTTTCGTCAGTATAGTTTAGACTTGCTTTTTCTAGAATTTCATATAAATAGAATCATATAGTATGTACTCTTTAGTGCCCGGCTTGTTTCGCTTGGTATGTTTCTAAGGTTCATCCATGTTTTGCATGTGGCAGTAGTTCATTGCTTTTGATTGATAAATAGTAAATAGTGTTCCATTGTATGGACAGACCACGATTTGTTTATCCCTTCCCCTGCTCCTGGACATCTGAGTTGTTTCCACTTTTGGGTATAAACATGTATGCACAAGTCTTTATACAGATATATGTTTTAATTTGTCTTGGGGAAATATCTACAGAAGAATTCATAAGTGTATGTTTAACTTTATAAGAAACAAGCAAACTCTTTTCCAAAGTGACTGTACCATTTCACACGCCCATCAGCCATATACGGGAGTTCCAGTTGCTTCACACTCTGCTAACACTTTGTTTTCTCAGTATTTTAACTGTTCTATTGGAAACCCTGGTGGCATAGTGGTTAAGTGCTACAGCTGCTAATCAAAGGGTCAGCAGTTCGAATCTGCCAGGTGCTCCTTGGAAACTCTATGGGGCAGTTCTACTCTGTCCTATAGGATCACTATGAGTTGGAATTGACTCGATGGCACTGGGTTTGGTTTGGTTTACTGGGCTATAGTGGTATGTCCTTGTGGTTTTAGTCTGCATTTCCCTGATGGTTAACGATACTGACCATCTTTCTCTGTGGTTATTGATCATTCATAGGAAGGTGTTCTTTGGTAAAGTATCCACTCAGTCTTCCCAATTTGGGTTGGGTTGTTTGCCTTCTTATTAGGTTCCAAGTGTTTTTTATATATTCTGGATGCAAATCCACTTTCAAAAATGTGCTTTATAAATATTTTCTCCTAATCTGTAGCTTGCTTTTTCATCTTCAATTCCTTTATGATGCCTTTCGAAGAGCATAAGTTCTTAATTTTGGGGGAGTTCAATTAATTCGTGCCCCCCCCACCCCCGCCCCGCACCCTGTGGTTTGTGTACGTTTTATGTCCTGTCTAAAAACAGGTTTCCTTGCATTTGGTAATGTAACAAAGATATTCTCCTATGTTTTCTCCCAGAAATTGTAGAGTTTTCAGTTTTAACATTTAGGTCTACTATCCATTTTGAGTTAATTAGATGTTCGTTTTTGTGCGTACCGAGATACCATTGTTCGAGCACTACCTGTTGAAAAAATACGTTCTCCAGTGAAATATCTTGGGTCTTTTGTTGAAAGTAGCACCTATTTCTATTATTTAGTTGCACTGTAACATTTTAGGCTCATGAGCCACATATGGTCTGTTTATTTCTTCTTTTTTTTAACATAATTCTTTAAAAATATAAAATGTGGCAGTTCGTCAAAAGGTTAAACATAGAGTTACCACATGACTCAGCAATACCAGTCCTGGGTGTCTACTCAAAAGAAATGAAAATAGATGTCCACACGAAGACTCACATGCAAATGTTCACAGCAGCGTTATTCGTAAAAGCCAAAAAATGAAAACAACCTCAATGTACATTAACTGGTGCATGGAAAAATGAAATGCGATCTATTCACAGAAGAGTATAAAAGGAACAACTAATAAAAAGGAACAAAGTGTTGATACATGCCAAAACATGGCTGAACCTCAAAAAATGGTATACTAAGTGAAAGAAGCCAGCCACAAGACTATATACTGTACAGTTCCATTTATATTAAATGGCCAGAAGAAGCAAGTCCCTAGAGTCAGAAAGCACATGAGTAGTTGCCAAGCACTCAAATGGAGATCGTCTACAAATGGGCATGACGGATCTTTTTGGGGATGATGGAAATGTTCTAAAACTGGGTTGTGGTAATAGTTATAAAACTCTGTCCATTGACTGAAAATCACTGAATTATACACTTAAAATGCTTGAGTTTTATGGTATATAAATTATACCTCAATAAAGGTATAAAAGAAAACCTAATACTGAGCAAATAGCGAGTTTGTAGAACGTTATATCCTGTACCACAGAATTTACGTAAGTTAAGAAATATACACAGATAAATACATATGTAAACGTGATATATATCTAATACAAGACGGACACATGGATTAGACACTGGTTGCACCCGGGAAGGGAGAACACAGGTCTAAGGGAGAGTACATCAAAGACTTTCATTTTATCTGCGATGATTTAAACAGAACAAACACATGACAAAATATTAACATTATCCATTTTGGATGGTAGGTACATGAGTTTTCCCTAAATTACTTTTGTACTCTTCCATTTTTTTTTATTATTATTTTAAAATCAAAACAAAACTGAATTAAACCAGAAAACCAAAAAGCAAATGTAAATGATTACCTAGTTCCTTCATTAATTTTAATTCCTTTATGGCTTCAATTCGAATATCAAACAGCACCTAAAAGAGAGAAATAAACTAGTGACTGTGTATAAGATGAAAACAATGCAAGAAGAGGGAACGGAAGAGTATCAGTGTATGCACATACGGATTCGAGGTATTAATTACCCGGTATTTAGCATTTTTTGCCTATCTGAAAAAAAAGTGTTTTCCATCCCTGAACTTCATTTTCTTTCTAAAGTCAAAAAACAAAACAAACAAAAAACCCCAAAAATCTCAGAACAGTAACATTTTTACCAAATTGATGTTAATTGGAACAGAAACGACACCTATAGAAAACTAGTGAAACAATTCCAGCTGGAAAGACAAAAAGCTGATAAAACACTAACCTTTATGTTGAGAGGAAACAAGAGACAAAGCAGGCAAACACCTTTTTTTATGTTAAGCATGATAAATTTGGACCAATAAGCATAAATAATCTAAAAATGTATAATACCAATCCACAGTCAAAATTTAAAATTTCTACTTCAATAACTTTTTTTTTAGTTCAGGCTACTTTCTTCTAGGGCATAAAATCTTGGAAACGTAGGGGTAAAACTGATGTCAGAGATCATCCACTCCAGCCTCCTCAGAACGCCCTGATTTGCCGAGGCAGAAACAGGCGGACGTAATAATGGAGTTCACCAAACACTCCCGCCTGCGTCAGGGAAAGAGGTCTCCTGAGCTACCCCTCTACTGGACCAACAAATATGCAACCACCTTAAGAAATTACAATATCTTATCAAAGAAAAGGACATTCCAATGTTTCTTTTAACTCATTACTGGAACAAACAAAAACAAAAATAAAACCTAACGGGGACTACGTAAATAATGTAGAGCAGTTTAAGATAAACTAAAAAAACAAAACAACACAAAAGAAACCAAAATATTTGCATACCTGGTTTAAAAAATAGAGAAATGACTCTTAAAAATAGAATTGTACATTCTATTCTACAAACTAATTAGATAGGTAATGCCAACCTTTCAATTTTAGGCTTTGGCACATTCTTGAATGCTAAAGGTGAATATAAGTAAACAAGCAATAGTTAACTGGAAAAAAAAAAAAAAAAAAGTTGCCATCTTAAGTCCATTAGGACAACTGGTTTCTGATTGATTAAGGCATTGCTTTCTAAATAAAAATTTTTACATTAAAAAATGTCAAACATTTAATTATAATCTACTCACTGTGTTAGTAGTTGCTGCTATCTTCACTTGCTTTTCTTCAGACTCTAACTGGCATATGTTTTTAACTTGGAGCCAATTGGTCTCATTCGGACCAGCACTCCATCTCCCTTGTCTGGTCAACACGCTGTAGGTAAAAAGACATTTCAAAAATGCATCTCCACATAACAGTTTTATGGCTCATACAGGATCAGAAAATTAAGGCTTTTCCTTAGGCACAACGTTTAAAACTCTCCATGGGCCCCTGACCGTAACTGATTCAAGGTGACTAGGTTCTACTGGGTTGTCTTTTTGAACACTGGTTATCTTTTTAGGGTGGTGGTAGGCAGTACCCTATGGAGTCTACATTCAGGACTCAAAATATTCTTTAACTTACACGGACAATCTGCTGACATATTTTCCAAAAACAACCATTATAATTGAACAGTATGCACTTCTGGATTAGCAGTTCTCAACCCTGCCCGCGCACTGGAGCCACCAGCACAGCTCTGGAAGAGTGCCCATGCTGGGACTCTACCCTACGTGATTTGGATTTAGTCTGGCAACTGGGCAGCCATGGACAGTTGTGCAGGCTGACACTGCACAAAAGTGCTGCAGCCCAGGGGGTGTCACTCACACCATATACACTGTATATTTGTATTTTTATTACAGAGTTTTACTTTATGATAGCAGGTGGCAGTAGAGTGTCTTATTCTAAGAAAACTGTAACGCTACTACTAAAGCTTTCTGACAGACGCAGTGAAGGGTGCTGGAGAAGGGGTGACTTCTCTCTAATTCATACACAGGCACAAAATAGACTACCAGAAGTCCTCTTTGGGAGCACATACCAGAGCCCTAAAATACATTTCTGTTCCTTCTTTCAGTTACTCCTCTTCTGGGACCCCACGTTAAGTTAGCAATCTTAAATATAACAAAGTTTTAAGCACAACGATGTTGCCTAAAGGCTACCTTGAAATCGCGAGAAGGTGGATGATGGCGATCACGCTGCTAGCTACATCAACATTTAGCACTCACTATCTGCAGACACTTTCTAAGCACTTAACTTTTTCAGTCCTTACAACTCTATGAAGTTGGTACTAATTACTACCCCCATTTTACAGAAGAAGAAACTGAGCAGAGAGAGATGAAGTAACTTGCCTAAGGTCACTGGTTCCAGACCTTCAATATGTGGAAATTTGGGGAGGGGCCTGCAGTACACGACACACTGACTATAGCGATGAACTGTCACAGGCAGGATAGCAAAGGCAGAGAGAGGCAGAAATTCTGAGCTTCCAACGTGATTTACGAGACTCAAGGGTATAACCCCACAGCCCTGTACGGGCAGCTAGGAGGATCTTAAGAGTCATAAGAAGAATTACAAGGAAAACTAGAATTGCCCTATGGGACTCTTGTAACAAAATACCTACACAGGAGTTAGCTATAATCTTAACACTTTCTCCATGAAAAATTTCAGAAATTTTCTTTGTGAGTGTGTACCCTCAGTTTTATAATGGGTGCTAATCAGAATTCATTTGATAGGATTCTGCTTTGTAGCCAATTAATCTACACTATATTGAGCAAAAAAAAAAAAAAAAAAAACCAGGGATACCTATATTATTTAGTTACACATTTATCAAAAAATCACTTTACAGTATCATTTTTTCTCCAAGTTGCCAAACCTAGAACATTCCTATTTATGACATCTAGAATACAATGTATAGAAATAAAAGGGGAAATTTAACTCTTATTATTGTTAAAATAAAACATCAGAGTTTTCAGAGAAAATTCTCTCTCTCCTTCTTGTGAGTTACCTATAATCATCACCATTAGAATCCTGAATTAAAACTGAGCTTCCGTTGCTGAGACCTTGCTCTCTGAATGTCTTCTTCAGGTCTTCCATGGGAATAGCAGTCCAGCTCTCTTCGCCCGTGGATTCAGCACGGCTTATTAAGATGACACCCGCTGGGACCGCTAAGGCTGTGAAGACGGTGCCTACTTCCGCATTCGATGGAAAGACGTGTGGAGATTCTATCAACTGCTGACACTTTTCTCCTTCTCTGCTTGTTGCTGGATGAAGAACATTCAGAAGCAGAGGTTCACAGTCAATACCAGTTTGAATCTGGACTCCGCCAACCTACAACATAACATGAAGATAACATTAGCATGGTTTATATTTGTTAAAATTAAGTTAGCATAATAACACAGTAAGACTACTTTTGTAGAACAATCCTTTATTTCGAGTAAAGTAAAATTTTCACAAATGTCTGTTTTGAAACCTTCTCTCATCCGTCTTTTCTTTGTTTCCATTTCCACAACCATTAGCTAGCCTGGCTCTTTATACACCTGGGTTACTGACATGCTCCCCTGAGTTACTTTCCACGTATGGACTCTTCCACTTACACCAGGGTTACCTCCTAACACAGCACTCCGCCACCTTATTATCCTGCACAGAGCAGTGGGAGGGACTCCCACTGCCCACAAGGTGAAATCTAGTTTCTCAGACTGGAATCAAAAGTTCTCAATCTCCCTATGTCCTTCATCAGCCTTACTTTCTAAGTGCATACCAAGTCAATCAACTATACCAGCAAGTGCATACGCCAGTCATTACTACGTAACAGGTCACAGCTACTCCTTGTTTTGGAAGGCTCTATTCAACCTCTCTACCTATTCAGATGCCTTAGATCACCATTGTATATGAAACAGTTTTTCACCTAAAACGATTACTACTCCAGGAATATTAGCTGTGGTTATTTCTGTCATGTGTTATTACTCAAATAGTATCAATTTCTGTGTGGTCAGTCCATCTTAATTTTAAGTGCCTTTACAGCAGAGACAATATCTTCCCCTACTGTAGCTGGTTTAACGACATTCATATGATAGGTCCTCGTGAACGCTAGCAGACCAGGATTTCCGAGACGCTGCGATCACTACCCCCACTAGTTCTAGAAATGTTTGAGGCATCCCTATTATATTTCAGGCAATGTGCTAAGTGCTAAGGCTATAAAGTTAAATAAGACAGTTTCTGCCTTCAAAAAACTCAGATTTTGAATCTAATAAGATGAGGTACAAAAATCAAATCAATATAATATGATAGATACAAGAGCAGACGTAACATCAGAGTTCCAAAAAAGGTAGGAGAAAGCTACCAGCTCTGCCTGGAGAAGTTAAGGAGCGTCTCAAAGATGGGGTGACATTCCAAATGGATCTCTAAGGATGAGAGCAGTCAACAAGCTTAAAGGGCCAGGGGAGTAGCAGCCCAGGCAGAGGTGTGAAGACAGGATGCACCACAGGAATGGTAACTCGACAGGTTCTTTACAGCCCAGCTTTTGGCCTGCCTCCCACTATTTTATGCTGCCCACCCTTTGGTTTAGTCACCACTGACGGACGTGTTGGTTTCAAAATATACCACAACTACTTAAGTCCTTATCCCTCCTTGTAGCTCAAATGTTTACAGATTGTCTATCAAGAAGTGTTGGGCATATAAAGCAGACTAAAACACTGTGCCCCCACGAGCTCAGTGGGCTGTTAAGGGAAAAATACTCCGACAGAGACTTGCAGAGAGTGGTAAGGGCTGTGCAGGAAAGGACATCCAATCTGGACCTAAGAGAAAAGGTAATTTACAACGGATGCTGGAAAAGAACCTGATTCCGCCAGGCTGAGCAGGGGAAGAGGGAGCAGAGGGTGGGAGAAGCAGTGAGCGGGAGGGAAGGTCAGGCCTAGCAGCAGAAGCAGCATGCCCTAGGGCCCGGGGGGGAGACTGGCAGGGCCGGAGTGCAGGATGCAAGGGAAGGAAAGGAAGTACGCAGAAGTAGGGGGGTTAGATCTTGAAGGACCATGGGAAGGAACTGCGATGTTTCTGCTTAAGACCAGGAGAAACTATTGCCTTTTTGGGCAAGACAGTGATAGGGATCAGATTATGCATTTTACTTTTATTTGTCCTTTTTTGAATGAATGCTCGTTAAGAGATATTACAATTATATAGAAAGTAGCTGAGGCAGTCTACTCAGGAAAGGTGACGGTGTGAACTGAAATAAACAGTGGAGATAAAGACGTGCATGGCTTTGAGATCCAAGAAGGGAGAGAACGGACGGGTCTTGACGACTACTCGGGGTGTGTTGGGGGGACAGTCAGAGGTGACTCCCAGGAACAGGGCCTCGGATAACTGGAGGTGAAGTTGTTCGGAGGCAAGGAGGAGGTGTGCAGGCTTTTTATTTGCTTGTTTATTTTTGGGAGGTGGGTGGGGTGAGTAGGTGGAGGGTGGTGATTAACTCACTTCTGGATATGTCTCATTTGAGATGCCTGTGGAATAACGTGGTGGAGGTATCCAGTAAGCAGCAGAATACACTGTTTTAGGAGAAAAATCTGGAGTGAAAACAGAGGTTTGTGATTCATCAGGAATGGTGATGAATCCTTGGAAATACGAGATGGCCCAAAGACAGTCCTCAGAATGGCTGAGATGGCCCTCACCCCTTCCTGACTTGGAAAACCACTCTCTTCTGACAAGCCACCTCCTGGGGCTTCCCTCACGCAGTACAGGACTCACTCATAATGCCGTTGCAGGGACTGTGCCCTAGCCGTGTTATTACGACACTTCTGTTGTGGTATCATTATTTACTCCATGAAGGACACCTTTGTATCTAGCATCTGACTACTGCCTGGCATGATCTAGGTGCTTGATAAATATTTCTTTAACATGCAACAAACACTGACTGTGCCCAAAAGTTACTGAACATTTCAGCAGTTTTCTGTGTTCACAAATGTTGAATAAAATTTCATTGCAATGACTTAAATAAAAACCCAAAATGGTCACGACTTTTTCTTCAATATTTTTTTTACCTCCACTCCATTCCATACAAAAATGTCTTCCCCATCAGCAATTTCCAGCTCACACAGTGTCAGTTCATCTCCTGGAAAGACGGGACCATCAGTGAGACCACTCATCATGACCGTCCAAAAGAATAAACACATAAAAAGGTAGAGCTGAGTGACTCAAATATTTGTTTGAAAAAGCATTCTCATTAAGGAAACTTAAGAAAAAGAGAGAATTGTTTTTATAGCTATTTTTATTATATTGATACTGTTTTATATTATTATTTTTTTAAATTTCCTGTAAGCATTTTCCCATGCTGGTACATAATCTCTGTGAACATGGGAGCAGGAGGAAAGAGTTAATATAAAGGTCAGTTGTACCTGAGGTGTACGACATTGTGAACAGGAGTAAGGCCTCGTCATCAAATGATCTGAGTCCTAGCTCTAACCAGTATACGGCCCAGTCTACGTCAGCTAAAGTTTCTAGGCTTCAGTTAATTTTGTGAAAATTAAACGAGGTAATTTACATAAAACACTTATTACAGTATCTGGCACAGAGAAGCCAGAAATACATGTTCCTGCTGCTGCTATTACTTTTCTTGTAACTTAAAGGAAGTAAATACTTTTAAAGTCTTGACGTACTTTACGCTGACTTGCTACAAAATCTGAAGCTGAGAGTTGAGCAAAAAGTCAAGCCATATAAATCGGCTTCAAATTATTTCATATCACGTTGCTAAAAATTTGTGGTTTAAAAAAAAAAAAAATTCCAAAGCCTTAAAAAAAATTAGGTAAAGAGGTAGCCTAAACTTCAGAAAATTAAAAAATCTTTTCATGTTAGAAAAGTTTCACACATTGTATATGTTAGATACATTATAAAGTAGATAAATTATTTGTTTTTGAAAACCTGACAGTGGGATAACCTGCATACATAGTTACGGAAGTCCAGGCAGGAAGAAAGGCTGGCAAAGAGCATAAAGTCCCAGGTGGGCCCCACAGGAGCTGATAAGTAAAACGAGTTGCCGTGTTTCCACATTTATCTTACCGTCAAGCGTCTGGTAGACGTGCAGTCCTGCTGGTACAAGCTTTGCAACACTGAGAACCATGTCTCCTTCCCAAAATTCTAAGAGCTTAAGGGTATTAATAAAAGAAAAGAGAGCAAGGAAAAGAAACATGTATGTGTCACAGGTTAAAGAATTTCCACATGGAGCTGATATAAGGAACGAGCAATAAATTCTGCCATCCGCACCCAACATCAAAATCTGGAAGTAAGACATCATTCGTCAAACTGGTAAAATCCAGAGACGGGTGCTCTCATCCATTACTGACTAAAGGACTCTGACATACAGAAAAAGCACAACAACTGTCTGGACAATTCTAAGTAATACATGTGAAGACAGCTTGATCCGAAGGCCACATGATCAGCGTGCCAGTCTAGGAAAAGAGTAAAACTCATTTGTTTAATCAGCACTGTTCAGGAAACAGCAGCATGTGCTCTCTCACACGCAAACATTCTAATTATTTGAAAGGCAGCTCTCCCACTGTCACCGTGCAAAGTGGCATCACTGGTTTATATGATACGCAGGTCCTGGGGATGTATTCTACACACTTCTGGGGACTGTGACAATCTCACCAAAATAATGACGCTTCAAGGTCATTCCAATCCAGCCATTCTCCACAATACCATAAAATACTTCTCTTAAAAAGATAACCTCATATTTCCGAATAATTAATTTACTGTGTCAACTGCAGTCTCTTGACAGCGGCTTACTTCTGAGAGAACAGTGACTGGGTATGTACACCTCAGATCCCAGGCAGCACAGACTGGAGTGAATCTAGACCTGACGAAGGTCAATCCTGAAGGTAGTGGTCTTTTCCATTTGAATGCCACAGATTCAGATCCCCAAGTCCACCTGTATCAAACTGCCAGAATTAGCTCAGAAACAAACCTTCACTGCAAAAGTGCAGCAATGTTAGACAACGTTAGAAATGCTGACACTGATCCAGTGTTTAGATATCCAGTTCTCCAACAACGGCAGAATACACAGGCTTCTCCAGCTCATATGGAACAGTCACCAGGAGAGACCACACCTGGGCCATAAAACACATCTTGATACATTTATAGGAATAGAAACCATACAAAGTATGCTCTCAGGCCACGATGAAATTAAACTAGAAATACATAATAAAAATATAGCTGGAAAATCTCAAAATATCTGGTGATTAAACAGCACACTTCTAAATAACACATGGGTTAAAGAAGTCTCTATTTTAAAATATATTGAACTAAATGAAAATGAAAAAACAACTTGTCAAAATTTGTGGGATGCAGCAAAAATAGCGCTTAGAGTGAGATTCATAGCAGTGAATGTATATATCAGAAAAGAAGAGAGATCGAAAATCAATAATCCAAGCTTCCACCTTAGGTAACTTCAAAAGGAAGCACAAACTAATTCCAATGTAAGCAGAAGAAAAAAATAATAACAATTAGAGCAGAAATCAATGAAACTGAAAACAAGAAATTAGTAAGAGAAAATTGATGAAAGCAAAATCTGGTTCTTCAAAAATAAATCAATAAAATTGATAAATTTCTAGCCAAGCTAACCAAGAAAAAAAGAGAAGACACAAATTATAGTAAAAGCTGGAGTCTGTGCAAGGTGGCAACCTGTCAGAGTAAGAAAACTCAAAATATTTTCCACTAATACAGAGTGACAGAAAAATGGTTAAGACTGCACTCTGTCAAAGGTGGAAAACTTAGAAGACCCAGAAAAACAAGGCAGTGCTGTCCAGTTCCAGTTCTCACAGGTTTCACTGTACTAATATCAGAAATGAGAAAGGGACCATTACAGCTGGTCCCTGGACATTAAAGGAATACTATGAATAACATAAATTTGAGAACTCAGATGAAATGGACCAATTCCTTGAAAGACATAATGTACCAAAACTCATACAAGGAGAAAGAGATAACTTGAATAGTTCTATATTTATTAAAGAAATTGTATCTATAATGAATAATTTTTTAAAATAGAAAGCACTGGTCCAGATGGCTCCACTGGTGAATTCTACCAAACATTTAAAGAAGAGTTAACACCAATCCTTCTCAACCCTTCCACAAGGGTCAGCATTACCCTAATACCACAGCAGACAAAGACATTACGCAGAAGGGAAATTCCAGACCAGTATCTCTCGTGAACATAGAGGCAAAAATCCTCAACAAAATATTAGCAAAACAAATGCAAAAATGTGTAAAAAAAAATTACATACTGTGACCACGTGGGATTTATTCCAGGTATACAAGGGTGGTTCAACACTTCCCAGTCAATTAACCACATCGACAGGCTGAAGGAGGAAAATCATGATCATATCAACAAAGAAAAAGCACTCGACAGAGTCCAACACCCTTTCAGGATAAAATCTCCCAGCAAACCAGGAACAGGGGAGAACTGCCTCAATTTCCCGAAGAACAGCAACAAAACATCACACTGAATGGTGAGAAACTCGATGCTTCCCCCTGGAGATCAAGAACAAGACAGGGATGTCTACACCAACCACTCCTATTGAACACTGTACTGGAAGCCTAGATAATTGAAGTATAAAAGAAAGAAAATTAAAGGTATACAGACTTTTTTTTTTTTTGCAGATGATATGATTTTCTATGTAGAAATTTCCCAAGAATCAATCAAAAAACTCTCGGAACTAATAAGTGATTATAGCAAGATTGCAGGATACAAGGTTGATATAAGTATCTTTCAATCAACCAAAGTTAAAAAAAGAAACTGATTTAATTACTTTTCTCAGTACAGGAGGAAGGTCAAAACAAAGCTAATAATTTTGGTGAGGGACACAATTTTTCAGAAAATTCATTTATTTCTGGGAAAAAAAAAAAGCTTGTATTTTCTATTTCCCTTGTCCTTATCAGGGAGTATGTGGGGTGAAGATGTTCAGTGAAGAGGAAAGAACACCAGACAAAAAGTAGGGAGCCCAGTGCTGGAGTCCTGGTTCCACCTTAACTAGGCGTCTGACCATAGCAAGCCACTGGGTCTCTTTAAACACAATTCCTTCACCTTCAAAATCGAGTTAGTTTGTTCTAATGAAGTTAAACAAATAATATAGCATATATAAAAGCACTGCAAGTCAGACAAAGAGTACTATTATTATAATTATCATTAAACCACAGTTGGATAAATTATTTGGAGAAAATGATTACAACAATGTTTGATTTTACTAAAACCTGTTGCCGTCGAGTCAATTCCGACTCATAACAACCCTATAGGACAGAGCAGAACTGCCCCATAGGATTTCCAAGGAGCACCTGGTGGATTTGAACTGCTGACCTTTTGGTTAGCAGCCCTAGCACTTAACCACTATGCCACCAGGGTTTCCTTGTTTTTACTAAAAAAATAATATTATTTTCCTTCACGTAGGAATCTTATGAATAAATGCTATTTTATACTAAACGGTAGAAAAATTAGTTGCTTTTATTTGCTTAGTAGTTTTTCGTTTTAGGCAACGTCTTTATTTTTTTTTTCACTCCTTTTCAAAAACAATTCTCTTTGACTTACTTTCCAGAAGAGAGATAACCTTACACTCTTCCTCCCCAAATAAAATGTACCAGGCTTGATTCTCTACCTGAAAAGTGCTGGCAGGAACTGTGACAGACTCACAAGTACAGGAGAATACTGGGTCGGCCCTCTGCGGAAGTGGCAGATACTGGATTTTCCTAAACTGCTTTGAAAAAATAAACAGCTGGATCCTAAATAAGATGAAAGGGAGAAGCCAGCCTGAGATGGACTCTACTGTCTAAACTGAGAGGAAGTAAGGCTAAATTACCTGAAATATGGCTTGTCGAAGATCTCCTAATGTTTTTCTTTTATCGAAGGTCAAATCCCACACGCTTTCCCTTTGCGAGACCACTGGGTGTAGAGCCCCGTTGAAGAAATGATAATGAGGGCCCAGATGGAGATGCAATTCAAAATTATTGTTTGCAGAATCACATTCTGCCCTTTAAAGGAGCATAAAAAAATACATAACTACAGATACTGTGATTCATTTCAAACCAAACATATTTTATTCACAATATAAGTTTTCCATGCCACCTAAGTTATTAAGACACTTTTCTCTCATGCTCCAAAAATAATTTTTTAGTTTCTCAATAAAAGCAAAAATTTACCTCTGATTGCCACTGTGAATTTCAAGGAAAAACTGTTTTAACGTAGATTGTGCAATGTTACCACATTACCTTGAATGAACACTGACACCCAGAATCTTCCAGGCCTGAGATTGTATTGTAGTCATGAACAAAACGCTAGAAATCTGCTCACATAATTAAGTGCCAGTTACAAACTTCTATTTCATCCTTACTTCCCCTGGACTCCCTGGACCCCCCTAATTAAGTATCTGAAGTTGTTCTCGCAGTCCTCTGTGTCTACTTTCTCCAGGTTAGCTGTCCTCAGCAGCAGCAGCATGCTGGCTGCTCTTCTCTGGATCCAGAGAACTGCCTTGAAGCCTAGTGTCAAACATTTCACTCTAGACAGAGTCTGACAAACAGAGGTGGAATGAGGCTACTGCCATGATTCAAGTACTTGAGATATTATTAATGTGGTCAGAGGCAGCATTAGCTTTTCTGATAACTGTATTAAAGAGCTTAAAAAAAAAAATCCAAACCTGTTGCCATCCAGTCGATTCCAACTCACAGCAACCCTATAGGACAGAGTAGAACTGCCCCACAGGGTTTCCAAGGAGCGGGTGGTGCATTCGAACTGCTGACCTTTTGGTTAGCAGCCGTAGCATTTAACCACTGAGTCAGCAGGGCTCCACTGAAGAGCTTAGTGCTGGCTAAAATCTCTTGAATTTTTGTCTGATACCTGCTGCTAATCCATACTAATCACGCAGGCTATTTTCCACACTTAAGATATTTCTCTCCATTAAGTTTTTATCTTTCTAGTTTCTTTGTTTTTGTTGAGATTTTCTTCGATCTAGGTTTGTTATTCAATATACCTATTTTTTTCCCTGCTTCAAGTCAACGATAACAATGTTGAACACAGTCCTGCCACACAGTCAGCCAGGTGGGTCCACAAGGAGGCCAAGGGAACATCTTTAAATACTCTGCATTTCTCTAACCCCAAACCCTAGTGACTCCGTCAGAGAGCAAATAAAGAACCAGTTCTTCAGGGTCCAAGGTTAGGCCCCAAAAGAGAATGTTGGGATCATCAGGTCCCCATAAGCCATCCCTTTACGAATCCATTATAGGTTTTTGCCCAAGACTGACATTAAGCCCAAAGATTTGTATAATCCGTATTTCTACATCCCAGTTCTCCACAACTTAAACACAAGGGCCGATTTTAATGAGAGGCTTTCTTTGTGCCCAAGGGGATAATCTGGCCTCACCAGGAGACAATTCATTTAGCACAACTGTGTGCCCACCAAGCTCTTATCTTAGGCCTCAATTCCTATTTAGCAATGGCTATTTGATGTGCCATTATTTAGGTCACTTTCATGGATAAGGATAATTCTAAAGAAAAAGACAACATCATCATAAAAAGTCAGCTGCTAAACAGACGTTGGCATTGACTTTCTTTTTTTCTTTTTAATTTTCATTATTGAATGCTTAAGGCCTAAATTAGATCTTCATTCCCCAGAAAAACCACTCGAACTCTCTAGGATATTTAAAGTTACCTTCCTGTTTGCAGTTCAGTGTTGGCCGCGTCCATTTCACTCAGCAAATGACACGGAACCCTGTATCTTGGATTAGCTCGAGCTGCGGACAACAACTTTTCATTAACTTGTGCTGACCAATGAAATTTGTTCAGGATTTTCTTCCTGATTACAAATGTAATCACTGGTCACTGTAAAAATTCTGGAAATGATTTTTAGAAGTGTAAAAGAAATAGTTATCACCTGTACTCCCACTCCCCAGAAATACCCACTGCTAAAATTTGGTATCTACACTTCTGATATTTGTTTCCATATATACGTTGTGGGTCTGTATATACAGACACACACACACACACACACACACACACACACACACTTTTTAAAAATACCTGGGATCATAGTCAACAAATTTGTAACTTGCCTTTTCATTTCATATATTGTGACCATTTTTCTAAAGCCTTCAACGTTGTGTGCTGTCGAGTTGATGCCGACTCATAGTGACCCCATGTGACAGAGTAAAACTGCCCCACAGGGTTTCCTAGGCTGTAAATTTTATGGGAACAGATCACCAGGTCTTTCTCCCGCAGGCCATTTTGGTGGGTCTGAACTGCTTACCTTTCGTTTAGTGGCCCAGCGCTTAATCACTGCATCACTGGGGCTCCTTAACGCCTTAAATAAATGAGTGCATAGTTGTCCGTTCTGTAAGTAGCATAATTAATCTAACCAGTCTCTTTTTGTTAGACATTTAGTGGTTTGCAATGTCACTATTATAAAATCTTTTCCTTTTCCCTCAAGGTAATGTGCAACAGACATCTTTTGAACATAAATATTTGTGCACAGCTCTGATTATTTCCTCAAGACAAATTTGTAGGAGTAGAATTACTAGTTTGAAGGGTGTGATTTTAAAATATATGCACCCAAATGGGTTGTTCTATTCACATTCTTATAGCTGTGCAGGAAGTATTGGCTGTTGAGAACCCCACCCCACCAGATTAGCAGAAATACTTGAGTTGGTAGGAAAAAAACAACATCTCACTGCCGCTTCAACTAACTTTTCCTCGATTATGGGTGAGGTTGAGGAAAAATTTCTTTCGAAGTTTACTAGTAGTTTCTATCTCTTCTTTTGTAAATTGCCTATTTATATCCTTTTCCCAGTTTACTATTGACACAATGGAATATACTTAAGAGTACTCTACAGATAGGGGAAATACATTTGTCATATATTTTACTAATGTTTTCCATTTGTCTTTTAATTTTATTGAAGGTTTATATCACTTTTCCTTAATTTTTTCTTTGCTTTAAGCTTAGAAAGGTGTTCTCTACCTTAAGATCAGATAAATATTTATATTTTACTCATGTTAAGGTACCTTTTTTACATAAAATATAAACGAGTTATAATTTCATTTAAGTGATTAGTATAATAAAAGAAAATACACTATATTTCTAGCAGCTAACCAACTTCCAGGTATATTTATTAATTCACTTTTCCCTCATATATCTGAAAAGCTACTTTATCATGGATTAAAACCTAAAATATACCTAGGCCAATTTCTGGGCTTCCTGCTCTGTTTCAATGGTTTGGACTACCTCCTTGCACCAGCATGACACTATCTTAATTGCTACAGCTTTATAAATATGTTTTTATTGATAGAGCAAAATTTCCCTCCGTAGTCCTTTGTTCAATTTTTATTAATTTATATTTCTGGGTGAATTTCAGCATCATTTTGTCAAGTTCTGTCCCTTTGCCCTTCAAAAAAAAAGTTCATCAAGATTTTGGCTGGATCTTTACTAAATGCCTAAGCAATTAGAAAACTGTTGTTTCGTATATTTTCTAAATATATTCATGCTAAAATTCAATCCAGTTAAACAGATAAATACTCCATCTGAAGATATGTTTTTTTCTGTGAATACATATTTCTCTTTGAATTCTTTTCCACAATATTTTTATCCGGACCATTACCATATTTTCCCCCAGGAAAAAACAAAGCCCTTTCTGGCTAATAGCATAGTTATGTAGTTATTTCATAACCAGAGAGTTCATTTCCTTTGATCCACATGCAAATTACCAATTGCTTTATTCTTATTCTTTATAAAAATGATCACTATTCTCTAAGAATAGTATCCTCATTTCTAATCATAGTTATTTCTCAATCTAGAATTTTCCTAGTTAGGATTTCTTACTTTTGAGTAGACTCGGAAAAGTGATCAAAGTCTTACTGACTTACTCATGTTAGTGGCTTGGTTCAAAAATACTCTTTATTATTGTAGATCTCAACAGCCTACCTCCATGGTGTTAGTTCTCTTAGAAGGCTCAACAAAGAATGCTTCAAATATATTTCAACTGCTCAGAGACTGGAAATTTGAATTTCCCTCAAGCATTACCTTGAGGGAAAAGAAAAAAGAAAGAAAAATAAAGGATATGAAAATAAGACTAAGGCCACTTATGACTCAAAGGCACACATGGCCACATGAAAGAGCCAAACCCGAGTAAGCACAAACCACACTCAAGTTTCCTAAGAGAATGGGAAAATATTATTTGATCCAAGAAAATCCAATTTTGAAAATCTAACTCATTGTAGAGACAGAAAATATATTTCTGATCTCATATTATCACGAGGGAAAAATTAAGTAGAAATATCTGATCTTCATGAACGACAGACTGTTAGATTTCAGTTGGCATAAATATTTCTTGTATTTCAAGAGTAAACATTCTTTAAAAAGGGTAAACAATTTCAAATAACATCGGATGTTTATCTTCTAAAGACAGAAGTGTTTGTATTCTAATTAATGAACTTAATAAAACCAATAGGAATATTTATCTTTCCATACCTTCAGGGGGTCTCTGCAACTGGGATTTCCGATAAAACAACATATAGGCACTTTCTTTACCCTGAAACTGCTGTTCAATATCCTTTTCCTTGATTGGCTGGACTTTGGAATCATTTATATCAAACCAGTGGGGGCAGGTTGTGCTATCATTTAACCCTGGGGATTCTGAAGTCAGTGTCTTGAAAACTCGTTGATCATTCCTTTGGAAATCCGACTTGGGCTGGAGAGAACAATTCTTCAATAGACTAACTGTACTTTCATCTGAACTGAGTAGAAACACCTGAGAATGGAGCTGTAAGAACTATACAGAAACCAACAACAACAAAAAAAAATACAAGGTTAGCAAACATATGTTAAAATTAGACATGATTTTTAAAAAAATGTTCTCTTCCTTCTGAGATTGGGTATTTTAACTTCATTTTTATTTTTGGCCTGGTCAGCTAGGGGAAAAATCCATTTAGGCTATAACAAGATATTTAATAAAAATCAGACTGCTCTCTGTTGAACAGTCTACCGGTTTTATCAAGGGAGAAAGTTGTCATGCAACAATCTAAAAAGTATTTTAATTAAACCTCAATAACGCTGTCTTAAAAAGTATTTTGCTGGCAATATTAGGTAAAATAAACATTTATGAAATGTTTAAGAGAAATCTAACTACAAAACAAAAGCAACTGCACAGCACAACACTGTTGTTAGGTGCTGTTGAATCGGTTCCGACTCATAGAGACCCTGTGTACCACACAACGAAACACTTGCCCGATCCTGCGCCATCCTCACAATCGTTGTTATGCTTGACCCCATTGTTGCAGTCACTGTGTCAATGCATCTCATTGAGGGTCCTCCTCTTTTTCAATGACCTTCAACTTTACCAAGCATGTTGTCCTTCTCTAGAGACCAGTCCCTCCTGATAACATGTCCAAAGTATGTGAGACAAAGTCTTGCCACCCTTGCTTTTAAGGACCATTCTAGTTGTACTTCTTCCAAGACAGACTTGTTTGTTCTTTTTTTACAGTCCATGGTATATTCAATACTCTTCGCCAATACCACAATTCAAAGGCGTCAATTCTTTTTCGGTCTTCCTTATTCATTGTTCCGCTTTTGCGACGCATATGATGCGATTGAAAACACCATGACTTGTGTCAGGTGCATCTTAGTCTTCAAGGTGACATCTTTGCTTTTCAACACTTTAAGGAGGTCCTTTGTAGCAGATTTGCCCAATGCAATGCATCTTTTGATTTTCTGACTGTTGCTTCAATGGGTGTTGATTGTAATCCAAGTAAAATGAAATCCTTGACAACTTCAATCTTTTCCCCGTTTATCATGATGTTGCTTATTGGTCCAGTTGTGAGAATTTTTCTCTTTATGTTGAGGTATAATTCATACTGAAGGCTGTGGTCTTTGATTTTCAGCAGTAAGTGGTTCAAGTCCTCTTCTGTTTCAGCAAGCAAGGTTGTGTCATCTGCATAACGCATCTTGTTAATAAGTCTTCCTCCAATCCTGATGTCCTGTTCTTCTTCACATAGCCCAGCTTCTAGGATTATTGCTCAGCACACAGACTGAATAGGTATGGTGAATGGATACAACCCTGACACACACCTTTCCTGTCTTTAAATCAGGCATTATCCCCTTGTTCTGTCTGAACAACTGCCTCGTGATCTATGTACAGTTCTTCATGAGCACAATTAAGTATTTTGGAATTCCCATTCTTTGCAATGTTACCCATAGCACAACACTACAGAATATGAAAACTAGTGACCCAGTGTTCAGATGAAGTAATAATTGTAAGCCTAAAGTATCTTTTTTAATAACTTATTTTTGTTGTTGAGAATATACACAGCAGAACATACTCCAATTCAACAATTTGTACACGTACAATTCAGTGACGCTGATTACATTCTTTGAGCTGTGCAGCCATTCTCACCTTCCTTTCCTGAGTTGTCTTCCTCCATTAACATGAACTCACTGCCCCTCCTAAGTTTCCTATCTAATCTTTCCAGTTGCTGTTGTCAATATGATTCCATACAGATAGATCTTGAAAGAGCACAATACTCAAAGCAGACATTTTTTACTAGTTAAGCTAAACCACTGTTTGGTTTTAAGACTTCAGGAGATACTGTCGGTTAGGATTTAAAGATTTATCTCAGGGAAATAGTTTCCGGGGTTCATCCAGCCTCCATGGCTCAGAAAATCTGGAGTCCATGAAAATCTGAAATTCCATTCTGCATAACCCCCCTTTTGATCAGGATTCTTCTATGGAATGTTTGATCAAAATGTTCAATAATGGTAGGTGGGTACCATCCAGTTCTTCTGGTCTCATGGCAAAGGAGGCAACTGTTCATGGAGGGAATTAGCCTCACATTCCATTTCTTCCTCCTATTCCTGACTCTCCTTCCTGTGTTGCTACAAGCAAATAGAGACCAACTATTGTGCCTTGAGGCACCTTGGCGGCGTGATGGTTAAGAGCTTGGCTGCTAACCAAAAGGATGGCAGTTCAAATGAACCATCCACTCCTTGGAAACCCTATGGGGCAGCTCTACCCTGTCCTATAGGGTTGCTATAAGTTGGAATCGAGAGCACCTAACAACACTGTGCCTTAGATAGCTGTTTGCAAGTTTTTAAGACCCCAGGCACTACACAACAAACTAGGAGGTAGAATGGAAACACTGAACACGTTATTAGGCCAAATGACTGGGATGTCCCATGAAACCGTGACGCTAAACCTCCAAATCAAGGAACCAAATCCCATAAGGTGTTTAGTTGTACATAAGCAGCCTTGGCAGCTACTCTTTTTTTTTTTTTTGTCATTGTTGTAAATACATCTATTACACAACTTTTGCCAATTCAACTTTTTACAGATATACTATGTAAACCGACAGCAATTAATCAACTACGCAGCCTCAAGTATCTTTTAGCTAAACTGAATGCTGTCTGTCCTGGAAGCTGAGGGGACGAGTTCAGGAAATCAAAGCATGTCAAGAAATCCCAAAGGCTCTTTCTCAAGTTCCTCTTCCTAAAGGATTGAGAATAAAATCTCTCTCCGTATCGCCTAACCCTACCTCCCCAACCCTACTCTTCTCTCCTCTACCCTCAGTATTTCTGCAGCCCTGCATTGCTTCCTTTTCACTCTCAGCACAAATTTACTTTGTATAGAAAAATCACATGGGAGCTATATGTAACATTCGCTTTCCCCGTCAATCAACATGGAAAGGGGGTTTTCTCATCTTTCTCTTGGAAAGAAGATAACTTGTGGTACTGTCAAGTATCTACTCAAAAGTATTGTTTTAACCTAAAGAGAAGGGCGTAGGGCATACGGCCCAAGGATAATATTGTTAACATGTATATGAGAACAGGTGATAAAACAGTTTTACCTAATTCATTTTAGGAATAAAATATCAACAATTTGAAACATTTAAGTAATGAATTTTCTGTATAGCCTTTTTTTTTTTTTTCTTTCCTGTTTGATAGTTGAGGATTAACTCTCTTAAGCCTCAAACTTTAATGCAGTTCTGGTTCTGGTAATGGCAGATAGCTTTTATCAGACTAACTCTCCTGATAAAAATGATAAACTCTGGATAAAATCAAGGAATCTTCACATTCCATTTTTACCTTCTTTGTTGGCTATCTTAGTTACCTAGTGCCGCTATAACAGAAATTCCACAAGAGGATGGCTTTAATAAACAGAAATTTATTCTCTCACAGTCTAAGAAGCTAGAAGTCGAAATTGAGGGTGCCAACTCTAAGGGAAAGCTTTCTTTCTCTGTTGCCTCTTGGGGAATGTCCTTGTCATTAATCTTCCCCTAGTCTAGGAGCTTCTCAGCACAGGGATCCTGGGGCCAGAGGTCACGCTCTGATCCTAGCTCTTCTTGCTTGGTCATAATGAGGTCCCACTCCTCTCTGCTCGTTTCTCTCTTTTATATCTCATAAGAGATTGGCTCAAGATATAACCTAATCTTGTAGACTGTGCCCTGCCTCATTAACATAGCTGCCTCTAATATTGCCTCATTAACATCATAGAGGTTAGGATTTACAACGTACAGGATAAATACATCAGATCACAAAATGGAGGACAACCACGCAATACTGGGAATCACAGCCTAGCTAAGTTGACACTCATTTTGAGGGGATACAATTTAATCCATAACATTTTCTCTTTGGTTATTATTTTTAATGGTTGCTCTAGGGATTACACTATGCATAAATTAATATTATAAATTAATATCATATCACTTCATCTACAATATAAGACAGTTACAAACGTATAATTCCATTTCTTCACTTCCATCCATTTCTGCTATTGTTTTCTTACATTTTACTATAACATAGTTGTAAATTGCATTATATGTCATTATTCTTGCTTTAGACACTTAAATGACTTTTAAAGAAATTAAGGGAAAAATAGTATTCTGTATGTATTTATTCTGGTGCTCATTGCTCCTTCCTGCACATCCAGGTTTGAAATCTAATATAATTTCCCTTCAACCCAGAGAACTTCCTTTAGCATTTCTCAGAGTTCAGACTACTGGCAAAAAATATTCTCAGCTTTTGTGTCTGAAAAATCTTTATTTTGCCTTCATTTTTAAACGATATTTTTGCTGGATATAAAATTCTGGAGTGATAATTTTTGTTGTTGTTTTTCTTTTAGTACTTTAAAGATGTGTTCCAGATTCCAATAATTTGGGTGAGAAGTCAGCTGTCATTTTTTATTATTTTTCCTTTAAATGTGTCTTTTTTCTCTGGTTGCTTTTAAGATTTTTCTCTTTAGCTTTGGTTTTAAGCAGTGTGGGTATAATGTTTCTAGGTATGGTATTCTTTGTGTTTATTTGCTTTGTATTTGCTAAGTTTTTTATATCTGTGGGTTAAGGTCTTGCATCAATCCTGGAAACATTTTGGCATTCTCTCTGCAGTTTTTCCCCTGCCCCATCATCTTTCTCTTCTCCTTCTAGGACTTCATTATATGTGTTTTACACCATTAGGTACTGTCACAGGTGCTGGATGTTCTGTTTTTCAGTTTTGATTTTTTTTCCTGCTGCTTTAATTTAGATAATTTCTCCTGATTTGTCTTCAAGTTCATTATACTTTCTTCTGCTCTATCTAGTCTTCTGTTAAGCCCAAACAACAAACTTTTTGTTTCAGGTATTTTTTTTTTTTATTATTTAGTTTTATTTAGAGTATCTATTTCTCTGCTAAAATCCCCCATTTATTCACCTATTCTTAAAAATGCTTTAACATATTAATAATAACTATCTGCTACCCTGGATGGAGCCTGGGTAGTGCAGTGGGTATGAGCCTCATTGTTAACCAAAAGGTCAGCAGTTCAAATCTATCAGCCACTCCTTGGAATCCCTATGGGGCAGTTCTACTGTCCTACAGGGTCGCTATGAGTTGGAACTGACTCTGTGGCAACGGGTTTTAGGTTTTGCTTGCTATCATAACATCTCCATTATCTGTAGGTCTGTTTCTATTGACTCTTTTTTCTCTCATAAGTTGACTCTTCTGTGTCCTGATTATGGACAATACTGTCCTGTGCATGTTATGTAATCTTATACCATATGCTGGACATTTTGAATTATGTGTTATAAAGTCTCTAGAGAACTTTTTTTTTTCCTAAAGAGTTTTACATTGTGTCTAACAAGCCTGCTAAATTACCTTTGAACCTCTTGACACTATGGAAGCTTCACTTTGAGTTCTGTTAGGGTCAGTCTATTGTAATTTTGCCTTTAGTCCTAGGGAGTTAGTTCCTCATCCAGGGGCATGGTCCCTTCTCTTAAGGCAGGAGCCAGCAAACTAGTCTGTGGGCCAAAATGGCCTGCTGCCTGTTTTTATACAGCCTCAAGCAAAGACTTATCTTAATATTTTTAAATGGTTACTTTTTTAAAGATTATTTAAGTACCTATATAATGCCCTTAATTTTACCTCTTGGCCCACAAAGCCTAAAATATTTACTATCTGGCCTTTAAGAAAAGCAATATATGAAAACATATCATGAACAAGTATGACTTACCCCAGGAATTTAAGACTGGCTTAACATTGAAAAAAAATCAGCAATATAATTCCCCAGATTAATAGAAAAAAAGAGAAAAGTCATGTGATTACGTCAACAGATAGAAAAAACAAACAAAAAGCATTTGATGAAATCTCAACTCTGTTCAAGATAAAAACTGTTAGTCAACTAGGAATAAAAGGGAACTATGTTGTTGTTTATGAAGGATATTTATAAAACAACAACAAAACAACAAAAAACCCTACACAGCTAATACCATATTTAAAAGTGAAACACTGAAATTATGATCTAATCATTTTAAGTGATAAACTTTACGGTATAACCTTTGTAACAACTGGCTTTTTTTTTTTTTTTTGCTGTTGTGATTAGGAGCGTCTGTCCCTTTGTTTACTTCTTTGCTCTGTGATATATGTTGTTGTTGTTGTTAGGTGCCGTCCAGTTGGTTCCGACTCATAGTGACCCTATGCACAACAGAACGAAACACTGCCCAGTCCTGCGCCATCCTTACAATTGTTATGTTTGAGCTCATCGGTGCAGCCACTGTGTCAATCCACCTCGTTGAGGGTCTTCCTCTTTTCCGCTGACCCTGTACTCTGCCAAGCATGATGTCCTTCTCCAGGGACTCATCCTTCCTGACAACATGTCCAAAGTATGTAAGACACAGTCTCGCCATCCTTGAGTCTAAGGAGCATTCTGGCTGTGCTTCTTCTAAGACACATTTGTTTGTTCTTTTGGCAGTCCATGGTATATTCAATATTCTTTGCCAACACCACAATTCAAAGGCATCAACTCTTCTTCGGTCTTCCTTATTCATTGTCCAGCTTTCACATGCATATGATGCAACTGAAAATACCAAGGCTTGGGTCAGGCGCACCTTAGTCTTCAAGGTGACATCTTTGCTCTTCACCACTTTAAAGAGGTCCTTTGCAGCAGATTTACCCAGTGCAATGCGTCTTTTGATTTCTTGACTACTGCTTCCATGATATATAAAGCTATTTAATAGCTGAATTCTAGCTCTTAAACAAAAATACTGATTTTATTTTAACCTATTTTAAATATTCTTCTGCGGAACTTGTGTTACTGAGATCATAACAAAATGATTTCTGGAACCAGACTTCCTGTGATGATCCCACGTATTACCTTCCGCAGTGGTCCATACTGTCTTCTGTACGTCTTGTTCCAAGACAGGCCTATCTTATTCAGGAGCTTCTGGCCTAGCTGATCAACAGGGATTAGATTACTCTCCTCCTTAGGAAAAAAACAGTCATTTAAGAAAAATTTGATGAGAAATAATTAAAACAGTTATAAGTTCAATGGAACAGGATAATATCTAGTTAAATGTATCGATAACAGCAAACATGTAAGCGGATTAATCATAACTATTCCCAAAGTTTTTTAAAAGCAAATTAAGCTTCAATTTAGAAAGCTTGAATTATGCCACTTTCCACATACCAAAGCTTAACCACTTAAAAAGCAATACCCAAAGAGTATTCTGATTAATATATTCCCGATACCGTGTGCGAATTTCAGAAGAAACATTCAAGTGCATAAAAAAAAAAAAAAAGACTACTAATTACTCTGAATTTTTGAAGTATAAACAAGTTTAAAAGGGGGGTAAGAAGTGGCAACAGATACTGATTATTGATAGTTAAAGGACTCGGTTCAAGTCCTTGGCTGTTCTTAGTTGCCGTTGAGTTGATTCTGACTCACGGAGGTCCCTGTGTATCACAGCAGAACTGTGCTGAATACGGTTTTCAAAGCTGTGACCTTTAGGAAGCAGATCACCAGGTCTGTCTTCTGAGGTGCCTCTGGGTAGGTTCAAACCATCAACCTTTCAGCTAGTAGTTAAGCACTTAACGAAGTGCACCACCCAGGGACTCCTAGGTCCCTGGCAGGAAGTATGAAAGATCATTTAGTAAGAATGAATGAATAAGTGAAAGGAGATCAAACATCTTTAAAACAGGGGTATAAAAAAAAAATTAAAATTCATATACTTAAGGCATCAATATCAGGAATAAATAAGGAGACAAAACTTCAGGCCCTACAGACCTGAAGGACAGAAGGGCAATACAGGAAAATGCTAAATTGCAAAACAGTATGAACAATAAATACCAATTCTGTTTAAAATAACAATAATAATAACCAAAAATAATCATCACCCAATCCTAATATATGTATAGAAATGCAAAGACAACAAAGTGCAAAGAACATAGAGTCAGTTCTCATTAGTCACGGTAGTTATATGCTATAAAGTCACCGTGAACACTGAATTAGCAAATACTGAACCACTGCTGAGCTTAGGTTTTCGCCAGACTCCAGTCACAACATTTTCATCAACAGAGAAGTACACAATCTTGTTTTTATGTGTGCTTGTAATTAAGGACACCTTCTTGTTATTGTTGTTGCCCACTGACTCAGGGAGACCTGTGAACAAACGAACAAAACGCTGTCTGGCCCTGTGCCATCCCCATGACCGGCTGCAGCTCGGACTGTCATGATCCACAGGGTTTTCACTGGCTGATTTTCAGAAGTAGATCATCTTGGTTTGGAGGCTCTGCTGAAATCTCTTTCGTATCATGCTGTTACATGCCATCAAGTCTATTCCAACTCACAGCAATGCTATTCGACAGAGCACCATTGCTCCAGAGGGTTTCCTAGGCTGTAACCTTTACGGGAGCAGATTGCCAGGTCTTTTCTCCCAAGGAGGGGCTGGTGGGTTTGAATTGAACCACTGACCTTTCAGTTAGCAGCGGGGTGGTTAACTGTTGTGCCACCAGGGCTCCTTCAGCATCATAGTGACATGCAAACCTGCACTAATGGATGGGTGGCGGCTTAGCATGAGGTGCCTTGGCCAGGAGTTGAACCTGCGTCTTCCACAAGGAAAGTGAGACTTCCATCACCAAAGCCTCATAAAGACAATCTTAGTTAATATATATTGTTGGTTCATCAAGATTGAACTCATGGCCAACGGCACCATCAAAAAAAACCCAGTGCCGTCGAGTCAATTCCGACTCATAGCGACCCTACAGGACAGGGTAGAACTGCCCCATAGAGTTTCCAAGGAGCACCTGGCAGATTTGAACTGCCGACCCTTTGGTTAGCAGCCATAGCACTTAACCACTACGCCACCAGGGTTTCCAACGGCACCATAATTCTCTACAAAGACACAGATACATGTATACAAACACACACACACACCGTACCTCCGATAAGATTGCCTGTAGAATCATCAGTGGGTCATCAATCTCTTCTCCATTTGGAAGATCTTTCGAATTCATATCTGGCTTACTTTCTTCCTTCTAGGAAAGAAAATAATATAAGAGTTTCTATTACTAATCCCTAAAAAGGTAATTCACAAAATAACAATGGCCATACCATGAAGGCTTCAAGACAGACAAGTGGTAATAAAGACATTCTAATAATTTGTATGTGCTTTGGAATCAGGCAGGCCTGGTTTTGAATTCCAGCTTGGCTGAGTGATCCTGGACAAGCTACTTAATCTCTTTGGGCCGTAACTGTAAATTGGGAATTATGAGATAGTAAAGCTGCTAGCATAATACACACAGGGGGTTATTGCATTTTCCCACTAAGCACTAGTTTAGCCATACCCTACAAATTTTGATATGTTGTGTTTTCACTAACAAAATAATTGCTGGTCTTCATCCAGTATGGTCTTACTTACTTGTGTTGGCCTGATGCAATCTTATCCACCTTTAAAGTGCAAGAAAGCAGTTTGAAGGAAGGTAACATTGTTTAAGTATAGTGAGTAAGTCCCTTTATGTGGCCTTTTGCCTTTGTTCTTTGGAAAAACAGCTTGAGAAATTTTTCCCCTAAGCTCTGAGGAGCTACCTTTGCCTTAGTTTCCCACTCCAGACAGTTTTATACTTTTGTCTAGGTTGATTGGTATTTCCTGGGTAAGCTGTAAACAATCTGATGGCTTGATACTTTTTGTCTGGCCCTGGGCTGCAGCCTGCTCTGTGATTCGACTATTTCCTGCACATTGCAGGGATTGGTCAATATACTATCAGCTATGCAAATGAAATGACTGTGGTCCACTGAGTGGATTGGCCAATTCATGGCCCTGCAGAGAGGGCCATACCTTGAAATTGACAGAGTCTGATCTATGTGCAGCCAACCCCACAGAGGTTTTAGGAAGGCAGAAAGAAGAAAAGACAAGAGCAAGAAGAGAGAAGCAGAGAGAGAGAAGGAGAGGAGCCTCCTAAAAGAATTGTAATACAGGTCAAGGGCTCTAACACCGAAGACAGCAAGAGGCCCAGAAGGTGCCCAGCAGCAGAGCTGGTGGGAAGAGGCCTGAAAGGGGCCCAGCGGGCAGAGCTGGCAGAGTCAGTGGTGATGGCAGAAACCCATTGTTAGGAGTGCTGCTAAGAGAGCTGAACAAAACTGCTACACTGGCTATGAGCATGGTCAGTTGGCAGTAGAGAAGTCAACAGTAGGGAGGCAAAAGGCGGAAAGGCCTGCATGGCCGAGAGGAGGGCTGTCCTGAGGAGGCTGAGGGGGTGTGCATGGCAGACAGAAGGGTCTGTCTGCTTGCATGGCTGAGAGGAGTGGAGAGAGCTATCCTGCACTGACGGGAAGGATGTCTTCTCCACTTTGGGGGAAGCCTTCCAGACTTTGTCTACATGCTTCCTGACCTTGAGTTGTAGCCTGTTACTTCCTTAACAAATCCCATAACTGTTAGTATGGTCTGTGAGTTCTGTGTAGCCATTGCAATGGATTATCAAAACCAGCAGAGAAGTAGAGAGTGCTGTGGGGAGGATGGCTGGTGTCAAAATTGATAAAAAGATTGGAGAGAGGAGGTATTTCTGAACTCTATCTCATGGGAATCAGCCGTGGGCTAATCCTGGTTCTTATCCCTAAGGAATCTAGACAAGTTCTGATGCTAATACCCGTATGCAAAAAGGATCTACTCAGACTAAGCATGGAAACACTGAAGCTCAGTTTTTTTTTTTTTTTGTCTAGATGAGGATAAAAAAGGGGAGATTGGGAGCGTGCACAAATACAGCTGACAGAAGGTCAGAAGCATAGAATGGAATTTTTTTGAAAAGCAAGCTGATGTCAACAAAGGGAATGTGCATCTTGGATGCTGTTGGCAGAGAGAGAGAGAGGAAGGGAGGGAGAGAGAGGAAGGGAGGGAGACAGAGGAAGGGAGAGAGAGAGAGAGAGGAAAGGAGGGAGAGAGAGAGAAAGGGAGGGGGAGAGAGGAAGGGAGAGAGAGAGAGAGAAAGGGACGGGGAGAGAGGAAGGGAGGGAGAGAGGAAGGGAGGGGGAGAGAGGAAGGGAGGGGGAGAGAGGAAGGGAGGGAGAGAGAGAGAGGAAGGGAGGGAAAGAGAGGGAGGGAGGGAGGGAGAGAGAGGGAGGGAGGGAGAGAGAGGGAGGGAGAGAGAGAGAGGGAGGGAGAGAGAGAGGAAGGGAGGGAGAGAGAGGGAGGGAGGGAGACAGAGGGAGGGAGGGAGACGGAGGGAGGGAGAGAGAGAGGAAAGGAGGGAGAGAGAGAGAAAGGGAGGGGGAGAGAGGAAGGGAGAGAGAGGAAGGGAGGGGGAGAGAGGAAGGGAGGGGGAGAGAGGAAGGGAGGGGGAGAGAGGAAGGGAGGGGGAGAGAGAGAGGAAGGGAGGGAGAGAGAGAGAGGGAGGGAGAGAGAGAGGAAGGGAGGGAGAGAGAGGGAGGGAGGGAGAGAGGAAGGGAGGGAGGGAGAGAGGAAGGGAGGGAGAGAGAGGGAGGGAGGGAGAGAGAGAGGAAGGGAGGGAGAGAGAGGGAGGGAGGGAGAGAGGAAGGGAGGGAGGGAGAGAGGAAGGGAGGGAGAGAGAGAGGAAGGGAGGGAGAGAGAGGGAGGGAGGGAGGGAGAGAGAGGGAGGGAGGGAGAGAGAGGGAGGGAGGGAGAGAGAGGGAGGGAGGGAGAGAGAGGGAGGAAGGGAGAGAGAAGGAAAGGAGGGGGAGAGAGGAAGGGAGGGAGAGAGAGGAAGGGAGGGAGAGAGAGGAAGGGAGGGCGAGAAGACTGGTTACTACGTGTATTCATTAACTACAACATTAGCTGTCTGATGATCAGGAATCTGTGTTTCGAGAGCTTTATAATATCCTGACACGATGGTCTGTGATTCATATACAGTCATTTTAGGCGTTTTGGTTATATTTTAGAAAATCTGTTGAGGGTTTGGGGTTGATGGGTAATGCGTCATCATTTTCCTATTTAACATAATAACAGACTTCCAATTAGAGCTCTTCCTCAGAACATTTGCAAGTTTTTTTTTGAGAAAATTACAAAACTTGTTTATGAGGGATTAAAGATGCTCTAAAAAAATGAAAAGACATATTGACACATGAACACTTAAAATCCCACTACTTTTGTGTGTGTATGTAAACTGACAAGCTCCTTCTAAAAATGCATCGAGAAGCAAAAAAAGACAAGATAGGCAAGACACTCCTGAAGAATAGCAACATACAGGGGGACATGCCCTAACAGATATCATGGCTTGTTATAAAGCTACAGAAATGAACAATGTGGTATTTGCCCAGGAATAGAATACAGAAGAATGGAACAGAAGAGAGAGCTGAAAAACAGTCTCAAGCATAAATGAACAATTACTATGACAGAACCGGCATTGTAGTTTGATGAGGAAAGAATGGATTACTTAATAAATAGTAATGAGCAAATGGTAATAGGGTCATTATGAGTTGGAACGGACTTTGGTCTTGACGGCACCTAACAATAACTAAGTTTTGGAAACCCTGGTGGTATAGTGGTCAAGAGTTTGGCTGCTAACCAAAGGGTCGGCAGTTGCAATCTAACAGGCGCTCCTTGGAAACCATATAGGGTGGTTCTACTCTGCCCTATAGGGTCGCTATGAGTCAGGATCAACTCAACGGCAATGGTTTGTTTTTTTTTTAAATAAACAACTGGGAACTCAAATGGAAAAGAAAATCCAACCTCATACCATTCATAAGAAACCATTCCAGGAAGATTCAAGTTTTAAATGCAAAACTATAAAGCTTTTAGAAGATCATATAAGAAAAAATCTTTATCATCTTGGGGTTCAGTGCCATGAAAGACAAAAGAAAAGCTGAGGAACTGTTCTAGATTAAAGGAGACTGGAGACCCTGGTGGTGTAGTAGTTAAGAGCTACAGCTCCTCACCAAAAGGCTGGCAGTTCGAATCCACTAGGCGCTCCTTGGAAACTCCATGGGGCAGTTCTACTCTGTCCTATAGGGTTGCTATGAGTCGGAATTGACTCGATGGCAACGGTTTGGTTTTTTTGGTTTTAAGAGATATGCTAACTAAACATAATTCATGACAGGACCCTGGACTTGATACTAGAGTGGGGGGAAAACTGCCATAAAGGGCAAATGGTGAAATGACTATAAATTACATATTAGAGAACAGTAGTTTATATCAATGTTAAAGTTCCTGATTTAGATCTGTGCTTACCTAAGAGAATGTCTTTGCTTCCAGGAGATACATAATGAAGAATGTAGGAGTCATTCAATGTAATTTCAAATGGTTCAGTGTGAATAATGATAATATTGATAATGTGTGTTAGTCAAAATATATAAAAATAACAACTTTTTCAGATCCATGTTTTTGTGTTTAACTAAGAGGAAGAATTTGACTCATGTAGTGTGACTATATTAGATCAACGATAGATAACAATCCATCTAAGAACTGAGAACTGTAAAATTTAAAGTCAATTATTTAAATTCATTTTAATTTACCCTTAAATAACAACAATAAACAGTGAAGTCTGGCACACAAGTACATACATATGCATGCACACACACGGTGCACACACAAATGTGGCAGATGTTAACAACTAGAGAATGTAGGTGAAGGGTATAGAGGAGGTATTTGTACTATTCTAGTAATTTTTCTGTGAGAAATTATTTAGAAATAAAAAGTTGAAACTTATACCCAAATTAACTTTCAGAGCCTATCAAAGTTTCCTACAGAGTAAATACACAATAAATGACAAGATTATCTCATATGAATAAAATAGGTATAAAAAAGCAAAGAAATTGTGAAGACATTTATTTCTCGACTAATTTCTACACTTACGTGGAATCGCCAGTTTCCCAAATGATCAACATCTTTGATATACACGTGATAATGTCCTCCATGGCAGCCCCCTTTGTGTATGATAACGGAGAAGAGGTCATAGATAAATTCTGAATCATCCAGTTCACTCTAAAAGAAGAAAGAACATAACCACTCATACAGCTTACATATAATGGTAACATACATATAAAAGGGAAAAATTTCAACTAATGGATACTTCACTGTCATTTTCATTATTATTTTTTTGTTTGTTTGGGTTGTATCATTGTCATTTAAGGACAAATTTAAATGAATTTAATAATTTAAAAATTCTTAGGTTGACAATTATCTATCACTGATCCAATATCAATCACACTACACCAATCAAATTCTGCCTGTTAAACATGAACACTTGTATCTGAAAAAAGATTGTTCTTTTTATGGATTTTGGCTAAGACCAGGTGAGACAACGTGACAATCGAACATACTACCTTCCCAGTGTAGAGACTTTTAGAAAGGGCAAACCGTCTCCGGTTATACCAAAACCAAACCCAGTGCCGTCGAGTCGATTCCGACTCACAGTGACCCTATAGGACAGAGCAGAACTGCCCCACAGAGTTTCCAAGCAGTGCCCGGTGGACTCGAACTGCCGACCTTTCGGGTAGCAGCCGTAGCACTTGACCACTACGCCAGCAGGGCTTCCGTACTATCACCTGTTTTGCCGCTGTCTGAATGGGCTCTTTATCATCCGACTAGGTTACCGCGTGCCTCGGAGTCAAAGTCATGCCCGTCTCTCTCCCCTCCTGACACCTCGGTTCTCCGTAAGCAACAAGAATTTCACAATTCTTAGTGCTGGCTGGTTTTGTTTAGAGGCAGTTTAGTGAAATGAGGTGGCTCTTACTTTATTAATTCCATCATCAATCTTTTCTATAACTAAGGTGCTCTAAAATCCTTAGAGACCCAACAGATGAAAACTCCACGATGGTATTTTTTTTTAGCGTTAGATTAGGAAGCCCTGGTGGGCAAGTGGTTAAGCTCTTGGCTGCTAACTGAAAGGTTGGCAGTTCAAACCCACCAGCCGCTCCACGGGAGAAAGATATGGTCCTCTGTTTCTGTAAAGATTTATAGCCTTGGAAACCCTATGCAGCACTTCTACTCTGTCCTACAGGGTCACTATGAGTTGGAATCGACTCAATGGCAATAGGTTAGTTAGAGTAAGAGATACTTTAAAGATGTTTATTTAAATTCCTGAAAGAGGAGAAAAAGGAAGGCTTAGTTTTTGCATTTGAAGAGTTTGAGTCTTGGTGGTGCAGTGGTTAAGAAGAGTTCAGCTGCTAATCAAAAGGTTGGCAGTTCAAATTCACCAGCTGCTCCTCGGAAACCCTGTGGAGCAGTTCTGCCCTGTCCTATGGGGTCGCTATGAGTGGACTCTTGACAGCAACAGGTTTGTTTTTTTTGTTTTGGGCTTTATCATGTTAAGTTCCCTTCTAGCTTTGGCTTTGATTCTGATTTTTCTATCTAAGATCAATTACTGCTCTTCTGTAATGATAAACTTACACATGGATGCCACTTGGCGGGGTGGCAATTATTTGTTTAAAAAAGTATACTTTTAAGTGGGCACCACTTTTCAAATGCCAGGTTCAGGCAAGAGAGAAGAGAGATGTACACAAAGATGCAAAGTGACATTTTTTTTTCCATTAATACGGAAGTCAAAAGTAAAATTAATGTGAGCTTCCTGAGTAGGGGCTCATTTTTACTTTATTTCAGTTTTGTTATTTCAAAACATGTGAAAATCATGTGACAACTACCTTTAATAAAAGGACAAAAAAATTTCAGCCAAAAAATGGGGGATGGAGTAAGTATACTAACTTATTCTAGCAAAATGGTTTTATTTTCCTTATGCCAATAACAGGCTCGGGACCAACACATTAGAACCTCTGCATGGTAATTAGCATGATGAAGCAAAAAACAAAAAGCTCAGTAATCAGGTTTGAAGTAGAGGAAGGCTCATCTCTGAAGAGCTTCAATTTTAAAATGTTTATAAACAAAAGATTACTTTTATACTCAGACATCCAATAACTAGCTAATAAGTATTCAGTTTTTTATAAACATGTAAGAGTGCATTGCAGTAAGTACACCAGACTCATCACCTTGATCTTGGTAGGTACATTTGAAAACGGCTCATAAATTAGGTTACTGTGCAATTCATTTGTTTTCAAAACTTTTTTTACCCTTGTCTTTAGGATTACAAATTCCAGATTAGTGAAATTCTATTTGTATGTTCACTTCCTAGATGCATAGTTTGTCATTACATCTAAAAACAAAAAACCAAACGCATTGCCATCGAGTCAATTCTGGCTCATAGCAACCCTATAGGACAGAGAAGAACTGCCCCATAGGGTTTCCAAGGAGCACCTGGTAGATTCAAACTGCCGACCTTTTGGTTAGCAGCCGTAGCTCTTAACCACTACGCCAGAAGGGGTTAGCAAAGTACCAATTAATGATGATGTTTCCAAACACATTTTCTAATTTTTTAATGTTTCACTTCAAAGATTTTTCAAGGAGAATTAAAAAAGAGAACTGGGAACAAATCTGTATTTTGGAGACTCAAAAGGACTGTACCAAACCAGTGGTTCTCAACTGGGGCGGGTGGGGGGGGTGACTTACCTGCCCTGCCCTCATTGCCCACCTAGGGGACCTCTGCAATATCTGGGGACACTTTTGGTTGTCACAACTGTGGGGGGTGATGGGTGCTACTGGAGTGTAGTAGGCAGGGGCCAGGGATGGACAGGACAGCTCCCCACGACAAAGAATTATCCGACTCAAAACGTTAATAGAACCATTTGAGAAACCTTGTGATAAAGCAACTGAAAATCCGGTCAATAAAAGATTCAATCTTAGGAGGAGAAAAGAAAGAATTTCGAAGTAAAACAGTTCAAACCTGTTCACAAAAAGGCTTCAGATTGATCCGGAGAGGGAACGTATAACAGCTAGTTTCCTTGTATCGTTCACACTTCACGAAATCAAAATTAAATCTTAATAACGAAACAGTAAGAAAAGGAGGCAGTTTACGCAATTTGGCCAACTGTTAAAAGAAAATTTTAAAAAGTATTTTAAAAGTCAAGTTATACATAAAGAACACATAATGTTTCTTAAGATTTGAAAAAGAAACCTAGGACACAGATTTAAGAGAAATGTCTTAAAATACATAAATTGATTTCTGTAGATCCAATATAGCTCTTGATAGAAACTCATCTATTTTAAGAGACTGTAAAAATGGAAGGACCAAAGGTGGCATCACTCATTTATGCTTACAACTGAAAACTTAGTACCCAGTTTTACGTTTAGTGTTGATATCCTAAAATGCTATGTCATGAGCATGTTAGAACTGCGTGCTCCTCTCTCTAATTGTGCCTATTTCCTGCCCAACCCTTAGCCTTTTACCTTCCTGCCTGGTGTCTCCACTTTACCTACAGAAACATGTCTCTTTGTATCTACTGAAGAACTGGCACTCCTAACCTGGGACCCAGGAACCTGTTTCAAAGGATCTGAGCCCCCCCGAATTATAGGAAAATGTTATGTACATGTGTATTTTCCTGGGGAGATGACCCACAGCTTTCATTAGAGCTTATAAAAGGGGTCCAGCTCCCCAAAGGTTAAAATCTACTGACTGGAGTCTTACAGTCGCTGATTTTTAATTTAAAAACAGTTAAGATTTTTTTTTGCTTAAGGCAAAATAATTTTTTTTTTTTTTAACATTGCTCAAACAAGATATTTCTTGCTTTAAAACAAAACACTAAGTTGCTTTTTACTTGAGAATCATCAGCCTTCCCAACTCCCTTGGATTAATGGCCCATGGAGTGGGGGGACCCATAATCATATCCATCTATGTATCTAATACCCCTAAAAATAGATTTTAAGAAGTTTCATAAATTTGGGGAGGGGGTGGAGTTAAAAGAAAAAACAGCAGTATAACAACACGGTAGCCCTTCAAACAGGCTCTAAAATTGTACCTACAAAAACTGTGTAACTCAACTACAGTGTGTCTGAGAAAAGACAGCTCCAGAAAGGAAAAACTATTTAAATAAGCAGCACGACCAAACCCTACGCTTAGAATGCAAAACACCCAATGCAACTAGAATAGGGTGCAACTTTAAAAAAGTAATCAAGATAAAATATTTTTCAACTGAAAAAGAATTAAACCAGTGATATAAAGGGCATACAAAAGAGCTGCTTTTGTTCAACAAAAACGTGCACCAAAACCAAGGAAAGAATTCATAGTTCTCTTTCTAAGGCCTTTCTACCCTCTGAAGTTTATTAGATTTTGGTTATAGTATAAAAGGTAAAATACAACATAAAAAAAGCAAACAATAAACCTCTCTTTTTGGGCTTCATAAAGGGGCAAAGGCTAGATGGAAATACCTATCAGATAGGATAAGATATTCACCCTGGTTTTAAATCCTATTTTGACAACTGTGAAGCCCTGGTGATGTAGTGGTTAAGAGTTCAGGTTGCTAACCAAAAGGTCGATAGTTTGAATCCATCAGCTGTTCCTTGGAAACCTTATGGGGCAGTTCTACTCCGTCCTATAGGGTTGCTGTTTGACTTGGTATCGACTCCACAGCAATGGTGGGTGTGACAACTGTAGGCTCAGGCTTTACTGTTTACATTACATTTCACCACAATCTCCAGGATGCAAAAGCAATATTATGTGTTATCTCAATCAATGCTCATTTTATTTGCTGTAAAAATTCAGTAATTTTCAGCTTTAGGGATAGTACTATCTCTGTCACAATGGAAACTGCACAGCCATGTCCTGTGTGATGACAGCTCTTTAAGACAGTGCTCAATAACCTGATCGAGTTGGGTTCAAGTTTACAAAGTTTATGAACAGCCTGTCATATCCCCTACCAGCAGAGGAACAGTTACTTCTACAGATAATAACAATGGCAGTTGGGTTGATTTTGTATTGTCCGTAGATATAAAGAGCTGACAAGGCCAGAGGTTACAAATAAAAAACCTGGGCCAGAGGAATGGGAAATGGCATTAATAAATGCACAAATACGTATTTGCACACACACACTTATATATTTACAGATTATAATAATCACTATGTTAATGTTTTAAAGAATTATTAGTTCTTAGCAATTTCGTAGCACTGGTAATATTTATTTTAATGGTTTTGTGGAAAATTAAGTGACTGTGCAAGAAATACATTTAAAAAACAATTCCACAGGGAGAAATCACATACAATTGTGAAAGAATGGTGAGAGAAGAATATAAATGATCAGTTCTTAGAAGGTAAGGTAAAAGAAAAAAATCTCCATAAAAATGCTTTTCTAAAACATGTTCTCCAAAGAGAGTTAGTTATTCAGATACCAGAGTCCCTTAGGAACAAGTAAATAAGATACCCTGGATCCAAAGGGCTTGCCTAGTAAAGCACTGAGACCTTTCAGCTCAACTGGGATAAACATCAATCTGGCAGCAGGTTTTAAAAAAACTGCCAAGGTGCTGATATGATAAATCACTGCCACAACATAAAGGGACTGGAGTGTGCAAAATTCATGATGCATGAAAACTGTAGCTGCCTCTTGTTCCCGCTCTTCCAAAGCTTCTCCTCTTGGCTGGAATCCTGAATGTCAACTGTGAATGACATGTGCAGGAATGGCTATGTGCATGAACGAGGTGAGTAAGTCTGAGAAGTATCAGTGTTCCACGTCTACGGATCTGTTGTACTTTTCTCTCTGAGCTCTTACATTGCAACAGAAATCAGCTGTTTAAATCTTGTCTTCCTTTCAGCCTATGTTTTGGTTTGCCACACTGAAAGAAAACCAGATGCTTTCTGTAAAGTCCCTTGATTAGCAAGTTAAGGCATTCCCAACTGGGGGAAGAGGAAACGGTATATTAGATTTGCTAGAGTGAGACAGCACATATATTAATACCGTAAAATTATTGCATAATAAGAAAATGAAAAAAGCCATTCAATTTTATAGTAGTAAAAAAAAAAAAAGGAAATTTCAACAAATTTCTTGGCCAGCAGAAATAAAAAGATAACACTGTCTTCTGCAAAAAACACAGGTAATTTGCAAAAAGCACAGGTAAAAGGAGTTTATTAAAAAAGGCATACTTAAGAAACACTTGGGTGCAAATCAAATTTTCCTGGGAGAGAAGGAAGTTGAGAGGCAAGAACTGTTGGGTTGAAACCTTTAAAAACTTTTTTACTGTAAAAAATTAAAATATAGATGTATATAACAGAAATATCTTTTCAACCACCAGTGTTAATAAATTATGAACAGTTTCGTGTGTTTTCTTCCAGGCTTGCGTACAAGTTGATTTCACCTGACAGATCTTCTTGCTACTCCATTCTGAGCAGGAAGTGGTAAGTGGGCACTCTGGGTAAAGGCAGAGTATCTATCTTTACCTTTACTGCTTTAACCAGCCTATCACAAGCTCCACAGTGGTATAAGTTGTCACAGTCAAAAACTTCCTCTTCTACATACATGTTCCAGAGTGCCTCTTCCAAACCAGACACATTTTTGACCGTTACTGTCAGATCTAAGAAGTCTTCCTGAAACACACATGAATATATATTCAAAAAACAATTTCAGAGGTTCGCAAACACCACTAACTTATACATACATTGGAAATAATCAGGTATTTTTTTCCTAAAACACTGTACATATGAAGCTACAGCTCTCTTGATCAGATATTGTGAAACTCATAATACTAAATTATCCTTTGTTCTAAATCAAACTATAATTTGGTTTAAAATATATCAGAAAAAAGTTCATAAAGAATTGAGTTTCTCAGTTTATTGTATGTACAATTAAGCCTATCAGGAAATAAAACAAACCACTGAACACATCTCTGAATTCAGAAGTGTAAGCGGGTGAGGTTTACTGGTACCATTTTAGTCTCTAGACTGGAAGGTGTAAGCAGGGAGGGGAAGGGAAGGGGAGGGTTGAATCTTCTAGTTAAACTTCAATGTTTCATCTTCTCTTGCTAGGGTTGGTTTAAGATACACTTAGGGTTATAAGAAAAAAATTATCTTGAGCCAATATAAAAAGATACTTCTAGGAAAAATTAAGAGGGGAGTATTTTGCAAAAAGGGAGCCTATCAGTGCTACTATAACTGCACTTGAATTACAATATATTTCTAGTAATAACCACTTACGATTTCTCATGTTGAAATCATATTCACGTGTACCACAGCATTTTTTAAGGGATTATGGAAATCGTAAAATAACGAAATATTAATTCATGGCGGAAATCTTGAGTAATAAAAGTAACTTTTATATATAGTTTATATATACGTAAAAAGTTAACGTCTATGGTTTATAATGAGCCTCCATATGCATTGTTTTCAAATTACTTTGTGAATTGTTACATCATAGCTAAGTTAATCACGCAGTAATTCAAGGACGTACACGACGTCTTAAATATTTCCAAACTAGGCTGACGGATGCTTCTATTTGCCCAGACAATAAGGGCTAAAAAATATTTTTTAATCCCAAGTCATTCTTGAAAAAAAGATACATATTCCACAAAAGCAATTTATGCAACATTTGGAAAATGGCATTTAAGTAATATTTTACTAATACAGTCAAATTCAGAAAGTTTCTGTAACTCTTGACAAAACAGAAGGAAATTTTTAGAATGACTGCTCAGTGAAGAACTCATCTGCTGTAGAAGATTTATGGTACAAACAAAATTATTATATTTACGTGAGCAAATTTTCAATTTATAATTCTAATTAGAGCAGATGGGCAATCTAGGCGATTACAAAGAACTGGAGATTACACTAGTTAAAAACAGGACTATAAAACTCACAGAAGCATACACATACAAATGAAATTTCTCAAGGATATTAATAAACTAAATGCAATACTTAATTATAGACGCTGGTCAATTGAAACAGCCCTCAGTATTCTCTATTACTTCCCTAATTAATTTTCTTTATAATATTCCAACTGCCAACTCTGATACTGGCTTCTCTCATGAAGCCAGTCTTTTACTTGTAAACATCCCACACACATGAGAGTGCTGAATAAAAGATTAAGTTATTTTAAGATATTTGTTTCCTTCCATTTACATGTGGAAATCTGGATTATAAACTAATGGGTTAAGTATAGCTAAAGGAGAAGAGAAAAACAAATTATTTCTAGCAATAAACACTTTAAACCTCGGACGGTGCTGTTGTTCACAGATTTCATGACATGAACTGTCATTGACACTATCACCTAAGCTACTCCTGCAGGTTCACCTGCTTCTCACTGATGTTCTCACAGTCTTGACAAATAATCTGGTTGACGATGGTTCCGTGATACAGACGCTTGATGAGGTCATGGCCCGAGGTCCCAACTAAGGAAGCTTCCAAAGCACTGAAAAGAATTCGATTCAGTTCCTGCACGTCATGCTGCCTCATCTCCTATAAAACAGGATAACTTTTAAATGTAATTTTGTGCTTCAGATTTTAAAAAATTATATTAGTTAAAAAATCCACAAGATTTATCAAGCAATCCAAAGGTAAGCCTTGATCAGATATAAGGAAGACAGTTCAAAACCAGCTGCGAGCAGGTTAATACTTGAGATCACCGCCTATCTTGTTTATACTACAGAATGAGTACGTGATATGTGACTAGACAGCGTTCAGTGTGTACGTATAACCCAACTCGCTTAATAACAAGAAAGTTCATTTATTCTTGTGAGAACATACGCCCGTGGCAATGCCACTGCAAGGGGAAGAGAAAGAACACAGCAAGCACAGACCAGCCTCTAACAGCTGGCAGTGTCAAAAAAAACCAAACCCAGTGCCCTCGAGTCGATTCTGACTCACAGCGGCCCTACAGATGTAGGAATAGCAAAATTGCACTTGGATCACAGCAACCGGCGAACCAGTAGAATTTGTTGACGCGTAGACCAACCGAAACAAGACTAGCACGGGGCAACTGAGAAATATTCCTCGTGGAACCTGCTTTAATCTTTTACACCAGTCATGTGGCTGTGTGTGAACAGACCGAAATACTCCTTAAGAACAATTTCTAAATGACAGCCCAGGGGCACGCCAACATTTAGATGTGGAGAGGAGGAGGAGGGACCAGGAAAGGACACAAGGAGGAACAGCAAGCGGAGAGGAGGCCCAGGACAGTGTGAGAACCTGAGCCAAGATGACGCTGGGTTGTAAGAAGGGAGTGGCGAGTGCTACCAAGAGTCCATGAAGCTGAGAACAGAGAAACATCTCGAGGACTTGGCAACATGGATGTCATTGGTAACTTCAACAAGAAAGTAGGAAGGAGGTAGAGACACAAATGGAAAGCGTAGAAATAGCGGCAGTGAGGGAAGACAATTTATAAAATGAGGTGGGAACAGACCCAAATAAAGTAGATGAAAATTGGAGCAAGGTGTGGAGCTCCTGGTCTTTTTTCCCCTTTCACATGAGACACTAGAGGATGTGTGTCTGTCCAATATCACTGGCTCTGACAGCAAAGGAAACCTGCAAGACATTTTCAGGAGAAGCTGGCCTTCGTACCTCATTGCTGGTCCACCCAAAACTGTCAGTGAGGTCTGCTGTGGATGCTGCTTCCTGGTCTAAGAGCAGAAGCTGAGCAAAAAGCCGCTGTAACTGCAAAGGGATGATTCGAACCTGAAGGAGAAAGGAAAGCATTTCTAAATGAAGTCTTTGAAATGTTGGTCACGGCTTTTAAACAGAGCTGCATCCTCATTTTATATCTCCTACTATCAGTTCATTTAGTTCACTCAGAAGAACACTTATAAATACTTTATTACAGAAAGTGATCTAATTAAAATAATTAAGCTTCGGGTTTTCTTTGAAAATTTCAGTTTAACACAAAAAGTTGTAATTATCTGGAATTTCTACCTTGGTGTAATTCAGATCAATATTAAAACTCAAAGAGACCCTAAGGGCCACCTGATGGATTATAGACTGACAGTAAATTAAATCTCTAATAGCTCACTCTTTCTCTAAAACATCTCAGATACAGACATACTCCTCATGGAGGAATTTTCCAGGTATAAGTATGTCACTTTGCAGTTCTGACAGTAGGGCTGGCTGTGCACTGTCTTGCTTGTTCTCTGCCCACTCCAAGCCCAGTCCCCTCTCATTTGGTGTGCTGAGCACGAAGGGTGTAATGCAGGCTGGAGAAGTGGAGGGGCAGGCTGAGCAGCACCACTCACAGTCTGGTTCGTGGACTAAACTGTAAGTATCAAAAGTGAGAATACGTGCTGAGAAACTTTTATGGCAATTTGACATTGCCACAGCATTTTTATTACATTTTACAAAAGGCTTGATCCCCAACAGATTGGGAATTTAAACACACACACACACGCACACACACACACACAACCTTTGCCACACAGGTGGTTTGAGAAGCCCTGCTTAGGCTGGATCTGCCAAGAAGTACAGGCACTACCCTGAAAGCAATATGGAACTTCTGAATGATTTTTAAGCAGAGAAGAACATGATTTCATGAAGGATCTGCATTTTTAATAAAGTTGTACCGCATTAGCATACAATAATTCACTTTATTTCCAGAATATCAATATTGAAAAAATGAGTCTTTTTTTTTGTTTTTGCATAAAAATGCACTAAATGGTTTTTTTTTAGTAGGTTAGTATGGACAATCTGTAAATATTTTCATCCACCAGAAGAATAAACATAGTGAAGAATAATGTATATTTATAAAAAAAATTTTTTTTGGAAGGAAAATTTCACTGACAATAGGTTATAGGCCAAGTCACTTTCTGAAAATAAAGACAATATTTGGTAGTTAATAAAGTGGCTGTTTTCTATAAATAAGAACTTAATTCCTTATTTAAAAAAAAAGCATTTTCTCAATACTCCAAACCCCTCCCCTCACCATAAATGAGATTCAATACCTTTGCATCAGGTTTGTCTTTATCCTCTAAAGAACCAAGCTCTTCCGGGCCAAGGGAAAATAACGCTTCTAAACAAAAAAGTAGAATCAGAGATGGAAATGACAATATTTCATTTTAGAAAACTGTTTTAGAAAGCCAAGGCTACCATTAAATGAAATCAGCTGCAGATTCAGTAATATGACTGTGGCAATATTTATATCCTTACTCTACATATTTTGCTTTTTAAAAAAATATTTTATTGTTTTAGGTGAAAGTTTACACAGCAAATTAGGTTTCCATTAAGTAATTTTTATACAAATTGTTCCATGACATTGATTACAATTCCCACAATATGTCGGCATCCTCATTATTTCCACTGTTTGCTCTGTTTCCATTGATACGGCTTCCCTTCCTCTTCTTGCCGTCTCACCTTTGCTTTTGGGTGAATGCTGACCATTTGGTCTCACATAGTTGATTGTTCAAGGGCGCACATTACTCACGGATGGTGTTATTTTATGTCTTGTAACATTATTTTTCACCACTGACTCTAAGAAAATAAAGTGGCGCACTAACAACATTTCAGAGATTTCTCTGGTTTCTCACTGCCTATGGCAGTGGGTTCCAAAACCCACATGAGGAATGTAAGGAAAATGCAGGGTTGCCCTCCTCTGTCACGGGCATTTACACACCATATGTAAGGCTGCCAATAGTTCTTTCTGACCTTTTTGTCGGGGATGGTACCCTTCCCTCTCGTGGTGTTAAAACACCTTTCCTATGTTGAGGGTGACCTTACCTGGAAAACGAAGAAGACGGCAGTCCATGTTAGTCTCCTGAATTTGTTTTTAAGCCAAGGTCTAGGTACCCCACCCCGGGGGGCATGTCTGAATCTTTTGGAATGTCTGTTCCAAACCTAGATAGGAACTCCTACTGGGAAACTCTGATGTATTCCAGGGAGACAAGGGATGGAACACGTATTGTTCCCCCATCCATAACCACTACTCTTGGGAGTCACTATTAACGTATGTCACATTCCTCTGAGGGCTTTAACTGGGAGAAAGTGAGCCTAGATGTTAAAGCATAAAAACCACAAACAGCACACCAAGGACTTTCACGATCGCCTCCCACCACCCTCAGCAGCCTTGTGCCGGGAAGGAGTATACGGGAACTCAACCCAGCCCTGCTCCACACTCCACAATCATTTCCCTCCTGTTCTCGGCCTGTCCATACCCCTTCCGGATGAAATCTCCACTCACACTGGGATTCATGCTAAGCCCCAGTCCACACTAAGATGCCAAACTCCATGCTAAGGCTGGCAGGCCCCTTTGCAGGAGAGGATGGTATGGGGCATTGTCTGGTCCTTGCTTAGTGACAACTCTCCATGCCCTGGCCCCCTCCTCCCCAGTTGTTACCAAGGCACAGGAAACTCTCTCCCATCTTCAGTCTCTTTTTAAGGCTACTTTTCTACTTCAAGTTGCCCTTTAATTTCACCTGTATTAAGGCCTGGGAAACTTTTATCCCTCCTAGGAATCTCCTTAGCAATCCCGAAATGACTAACGGTGGAATTATTGACGACATCAGGGAGATATTTTCGTGGAGACGGAGGCAAGGACAAGGGCACTTTTCTTGAATCCCACATGCAGTCCAATCCATTAGACTGGCCTGGGAGAGGGTAATGGAAAACATGTACTAAATCTCTGGAGGCAGAAGGTCTTTCAGAGCTTAGAGGCAATGAACGACATCACGAGGATTTGGTAAATGCATTAGTGGTGGGAATGGGAATGTGGCAAATCAGATATAGGACAGGTTGTCTCTCCTCTGCATACAGAGAGCCTGTGGAGAGCTGAGCTAAGGTCGTGTAGTCAGGCCGATGTGACAGCAAAGTAATGCTCATATAGAAACTGGGGGCAGAGGCTAAGACTCCAGTTTGCAGGTATGGGAATGGGACGAACACGTAGAGGGAAGCAGGGATAAGAAGTCAAGGGTCCAGTGAGGCTAGGCTTGCTTCCTGTGGTTGGTTTCTGGGAGAGTCTCCTATATTCTTAAAATAAACCCCTTTTTTAATTGAGGTGATCTGAGTAGGTTTCTGTTCCTTGCACACAAGCCCTGATGTTATAATCCTAGGGGCTTTCGAATTCACAATTTCCAGACCCTAGAAAGGTAATATGAGGAAAGGGCTATGTCTATTAACCCTGTCCCATGGTCTGGGACAGACAGTATTCATTCATCAAGCAGATTAATATTCCTGTAAGAAATGCATGAATATTCAGCCTGATGTACAAAGCCTCACATCAGGCCAAGTTCTGAGGCCAAACAAGTTCAGATCACATCGGGATGTCAGAGCTTTCTGTATCTCAGAATTGCAGATACACAACTGTGGACTTGTATAAATACTAATGTGACACTATTTGCCCCAAGTGTTTGGGTAACTCTACCTTAAGCTTTTGTTACTTTGGAGAACGTTTAAGACTTGACATTTAAAACTTCTCAAATTAAAAAAAATTTTAAACACAAATTGTATAACAGTGAAGGCTGACACTCATGGTAAATATGTCTTTATGCTGAATTTTGAATTGAGAATTCTAAAAGAAATATATTGCCTTTTTTGCTTTTGTTACTAAACATTTGTGCTATCGCACAGAACATATTTAAGATCATTTAAGCTTCGTATTTCTGTGTAAAAGAATTACCGAAGGTTTGTCTTACCTTTGTAATGAACACATACTGTGGAATAGGCCTTTAAGATACTTTGTCTATTTGTGATTTCGCATAATTACATGTAGAGACAGCTGTAGGTATTACTAATCAAATGCATGTAACAAACCATACCTCTGAATTCAGGTGTGAAATGAAGAGTCTGAAGAAGAGAATTGAGGTAACAGGTGCCACCCTGATTTCTGATTCCGCTTAAATTGGTGAATTCTCTAGGGGCTGGTGGCTCCAAAGCTTTAGTCTTTAACTTCTTCCCTTTTTCATACTGATTATTTGACACACTGGGAGAATCCTCTTCAAATAGGTCCCCAAACATTGTGAAACTAAATACTACCCTTAAAAAAATAAGACATGTACAGAAATGTTTTATTAAAAAAAAAAAACCCAAATCTCCCTGCTGTACACTTAGTTCTCTATCTTAAGTTCTTCCTTAGAGAGTACATGCACTCATTTGGGCTTTGGAGGTACCAAGACCTGGATTTTTCTCACCCATGCCAAGCTCCTACCTACCTGTGTGGCTTCAGGCAAGTTACAAAACCTGTTTTCTTGTAAAATGGGCTACCACCTATCCCGAAGGGTTATTTTTGCAGTTAAATGTCGCGATGAAGGAAAGCCACATACTGTATAAGGTTTGCCCCACAATAAATTAAAGTTATTTTTGAAAGGGCATAGTGAATGAAAAGACAAAGAAAACCCATCACTGTACCTAATCCACTAATGGGGTGGCAAAGCCAATCCTAGATCTGAGTTGACAGATGCCTTGGGACCATCAATCGCTAAAATCTGTGCCTCCAACACCCCTCAGGACCTTGTACCAGATATGACACCGCAATGAATTATATAAATCAAATTAACCTTCTTTACAGCAGTTTAGCATGTAGCCTCAAAGTTGGAGAGCCGGGAGGAGGGTCCCTGGGAAGACCCTGCCCGTAACAGGATCACGCTAAAGGCCCTCCGAGCTGTACCCAGTGAGCCAAGGATCAGCCCCGGGGGCCGAGATGACCTGCTCAAGATCTCACAACGGATGTGGCAGAGGGTCACTCGCAGGTAAGGGATGCAAAGCGCCTAGCACGGCTCCTAAGTGACAGTGCTTTCACGGCTGCCTCCTGACTGACAGGAATGCAGTGATTTTCCTTTTCAATCCGTTCCTCAGAGAAAAAAAGCATAGGAAAATGAAATGCGGAAGTCTGGCCTCGAGTCCGCGGTCGGGATCGAGTCTCCCCAGTCCAGGGCCGAGGCCGGGGGTCCTCCAGCCCTCAGGGCCACCACGGGTGCAGGGAGGAAAAGAGGCCCAGGCCGCCGCAGTCCGGGACCGCGGAACCCACGCCCCGAGCCGCTCCTCCCCTCGCCCTCCTCAAGCCGTGCCGCCAACACGATCCCAACGCCTCCCACGTCCCTCCCGGGGTCCCCGGCCGCCAGCCCCACTTACAAGCCTAGAGCCCAGACCCCCGCCCTAGCCAAAGCTCGACGCAAACAGACACGCCTCAACCGGGCGCCACCATATTGGCGACGGTGGGTCTCCCGCGGCCTCGCGATAGCTACGTTTGGAACGCGCGGACTACGTCTCCCAGGATGCCCCGCGGGTGCGCCTGCCAGTCTCGCGGCGCCTTATGGGCAATGCAGTTCTTTTGCCCCAGAGTTTAGGCGTGAGGGCGGGTGGTAGTTCCCACCTTGGCCAGCCGGGCCCTCATTCATTCACATTACAAAGTTTGTATTGATTGCTGTCTTCAATCCATACTGCAATCCTTGTCTTTACCGTGGCTGATTCCCAAATTAAGGTCCCTGGGTGGCACAAACGGTTTGCACTCGACTGCTAACCTGAAGGTTGGCTGTTTGTGAAGTAGTGAAAACTCATTTTCATTAGTGTTTTAATATTAGAGAGAATATATTCTCTCATTTGTTTCAGTATAGCTGAATAGGGTGTGATTAATCTCTAGTCCTTGGAAAATGGTGCAGGCTCTGTTCAAAATATAAGCTGAGCAGCGCGTTCCACTCTTACCCAACCCAGAATAAATACCCTAATACCTTACAACATGTTTTCCCCTACTCAAAATAAGAGATTGAGAGCTTGACATGACTAACGCCATAAGGATGCTCTAGGTAATCTCTAAACATTTTTTCATTGCACCAGCTGCACCGGACTCTTCCCAGGGGGCGCGGAGCTATCTCAGCTCCCGTGGCCTTGGTCTTTCTTCTTCTTTTTTTTTTTCTCTTGAGAAATGGCCTTCAGCCTGCAAACCAACAGGAAGGCTCTCTGGCATTTTTAATCTGCAACGTTCCTTTTTGCTCCCTATCTCAGCCACAGTGGACTTGGCAAAACAGTTCCACTAGCTGAGAAATTCTTACATGAGTTTTTCAGCCTGTTACAAATATCAGATTAGAGTCTGGATGCCTGATATGCATATCTGTAGTTCAATAAAGAGTTTTTTTGTAGTTGTTTTGTGACGTATAAGGCCATCTGTGGACTATGTGCTCAAAACATTAGATAACCCTGATCTTCCCCATATAAAACCCTCCAATCAACTCTTTAGGGTAGACAGAATTTGGGAGAAATTTAACCCCCTCTGTCTCTTGAATACCGGTATTCAATAAAGCCCTCTTGCTCCTCCTGTCTCAGCATTGGCTTTGCCGTAGGCGGATCAAACCCAAGACGCGCGGTAACATTTGAACCCACCCAAAGGTACTGTGGAAGAGAGGCTGGACGACCTGCCTCTGTTAAGATTACAGCCAAGAGAGTGCTGTGGAGAAGTTCTACTCTGAAACACATGGGGTCGCTATGAGTCGGAATTTCTTGTTAGTTGCCATCTAGTCAGCTCCCACTCGTGGCACCTTCTCTATAACAGAAGGAAGTGTAGCGAATCCTTTTGGGCATTTACAGTAGCCGTATTTGCAGAGTCAAGAATAGTTGCTCTTGAAGATTTGCACCGAATTTCAACCAATAATCGAGAGAAGAAAGAGCTAGACAAAAGAAATAAAGGAAGTAAAGCCTCTATGTTAAAAACGAGCCAGTTGTCATGGAGACAGTGATGTCTCTGAAGTGAGCGTAGGGGCCCTGGTTCATGCAAGGGGTGGTTGTGACAAGGATCTCGAGAAGCAGGTCAGATCAGTGGGTGATGCAGAACCAGCTTTGTGGAAGAGCAATACCGAAACAAGAGCCAGATCAAACAATCATCCAGCAGAGGTGCTAGCAGTCCCCTGGGGAGAAGGGACACATTGCTTTTTATTTTTTCATTCATTCATTCATCCATTCACTGATTCAACAAATATTAGTAAGCATCTACTAAGTGATAGGCATAGGCCTAGATGCGAGACGTATAATATTGAATGTGATGGACAAGGCCCCTACATGAAGCTTACCCTCTAGTGCGGGAAACTAACAAAAAAGCTGGATAGAAAATAGTCAAAAGCAATTCAAGGGAAATCCTAGAAGAATGGGACTGAGTAAATGTCAAGGATGTGGAGGGAACTGTTTGTAACATTGCCCTCAGCATAGACTTAGAGAACTAACGAATGAGAAGGCACATGGAGAGCCATGGAAAGAACATTCTTGGCAGAGGGAACAGCAACTACAAAGATTCCAAGGTGGAAAGAAATTGGAAAAAGGAGGAGGCCAGTGTGGCTGGAGTGGAGGGAGCGAATGGGAAAAAGGTAGAAGAGCTGGGTGGGAGCTGGAATCAAGCAGGGCCTTTTGGCCAAAGTGAGGAGTTAGGATACTGTACTTCTTAAGTCAATGGGAAGTCATCCCATGGTGTTAAGCAAGAGACAGGATGGAGATTTAGTTTGGAAAAAGATCCCTCTGGCTTGTGTGTGCAGGGAAAGAATGAAAGCAGAAAAACCTGTTAGGAGGCTGTCATGGATTGAAGTATGTTCCCCCAAAATACGTGTCAACTTCATTAGGCCTTGATTCCCAGTATTGTGTGGTTGTCCTCCATTTTGTGATTGTAATTTTATGTTAAAGAGGATTAGGGTGGGATTGTAACACCCTTACTAAGGTCAGATCCCTGATCCAATATAAAGGGAGTTTTCCTGGGGTTCGGCCTGCACCACCTTTTATCTTACAAGAGACAAAAAGAAAGGGAAGCAAGCAGACAGTTGGGGACCTCATGCCACCAAGAAAGAAGCACCAGGAGCAGAGCATGTCCTTTGGACCCAGGTCCCTACAAGGAGAAGCTCTTAGTCGGGGAAGATTGATAAGAAGGCCAACAGAGAGAAAAAGCCTTCCCCTGGAGGTGATGCCCTGAATTCGGACTTTTGGCCTACTTTACCGTGAAGAAATAAATTTGTCTTTGTTACAGCCATCCACTTGTGGTATTTCTGTTTTAGCAGCACCAGATAACCAAGACAGAGTCTATTCCTGGAGTCAAGGCAAAAGATTAGGGATGGCGTGGTGTTGGTGGAAGTACAGAGAAGGGGCAGATTTCTGACCTGTGTTGGAGATAGGACAGGACCTGATGATGGCTGTGTGGTTGCTTTGTGATGTGTCACCTGGGCTAGGTTACATTTCATTTCCCACAATTCCTTTCCCTGTATGTTCCTGGTAAGGGTGGGTAGCTAGAGTTTTTTTTTTTTTTTTTGCCCGAACTTAGGAGGGTGGAACTATTCTTGTTTTTTTATGCGCACGAGTGCAGGTTAGGCTCTTTCCTAGCCCACGCATGTTGTTGCCTATCTTCTGTCTCAACTCATTGGCATGAAGCAGCTGCTGGGTCTGCAACTCCTCCACATCCCCCTGGATCCTCCTTCAGTCTCTGACACACCTGGCACAGGTGCGTGTTTAGTTCCACAAGGAAGGGTGCCACCTTCTCCTGCAGGTCACATACTTGTCAAGGGTAGAGGCAGTGAGAACACTGTCCTCATGGGGCCCAGCTCATACTTGTGGGTTCCAGCTTGCCCCTGCTCCTCCACTTTACATCCATGTTCCCTTCCCGAAGGCCCTCCCTGTGGTCTTTGACTAAGCTTCTGCATGAGACATAAACCCCTATTGAGTGTTCAAATGACTCCCATGATGGTGTAAGGTCAAACCCCTGTAACAAATGCTTTATTATATGCATACATGGTGTAAGAAGCTCTGGTCGTGCAATGGTTGAGTTCTCTAATGTTAACTGAAAGGTCAGTGAGTGGTTCAAACCCACCCAGTGGCTCCAAGGGAGAAAAGACCTGAGAATCTGTTCCAGTAAAGATTATAGCCTAGAAAACCCTCTGGGGCATACTCCATCACACAGGCTCACTATGAGTCAAAATCAACTCAACGGCATCTAATAACAACAGTGAAATGGTAGGGTTATAAAGTGGATGTATACTTCCCCCACTTGTCTGTCAGTTCGTTGTACTGTGGGGGCTTGGGTGTTGCTGTGATGCTAGAAGCTATGCACTGGTATTCAGATACTAGCTGGGTCACCCATGGAGGGCAGGTTTCAGCTGAGCTTCCAGACTAAGACACACTGGGAAGAAGGACCTGGCAGTCTACTTCTGAAAAGAATTAGCCAGTGAAAACCTTATGAATAGCAGTGGAACATTGTCTGATATAGTGCTGGAAGATGAGCTCCCCAGATTGTGAGGCACTCAAAAGACGACTGGGGAAGAGGTGCTTCCTCAAAGTAGAGTCGACCTTAATGATGTGGATGGAGTAAAGCTTTTGGAACCTTCATTTGCTGATGTGGCACAACTCAAAATGAGAAGAAACAGCTGCAAACATTCATTAATAATTGGAACCTGGAATGTACAAAGTATGAATCTAGGAAAATTAAAAATCATCAAAAATGAAATGGCATACATGAACATCGATATCCTAGGCATTAGCGAGCTCAAATGGACTGGTATTGGTCACTTTCAACTGGACAATCATATAGTCCACTATGCTGGGAATGACAACTTGAAGAGGAATGGTGTTGTATTCATCGTCAAAAAGAACATTTCAAGATCTATCCTGAAGTACAATGCTGTCAGTGATAGGATAATATCCATACACCTACAAGGAAGACCAGTTAGTATGACTATTATTCAAGTTTATGCACCAACTGCTAAGGGCAAAGATGAAGAAACTGAAGTTTTAATCAGCTGCTGCATTCTGAAATTCATTGAACATGCAATCAAGGTGCATTGATAATTACTGGTGATTTTAATGCAAAAGGTGGAAACGAAGAAGGATCAGTACTTGGAAAATATAGCTTTGGTGATAGAAACAATGCTGGGGATAACTGATAGAATTTTGCAAGACCAACGACGTCTTCATTGCAAATACCTTTTTCACCAACATAATTGGCAACTATACGCATCCATGGAAAGAGATGATGGAAAAGCTCAGTATCATCAGTTAGAACAAGGCCAGGGGCTGACTGTGGAACAGACCATCAATTGCTCATGTGCAAGTTCAAGATGAAATTGAAGAAAATCAGAGCAAGTCCACGAGAGCCACAATATGACCTTGAGTATATCCCACCTGAATTTAGAGACCATCTGAAGAATAGATTTGATGCATTGAACACTGGTGACCGAAGACCAGATGAGTTGTGGAATGACATCAAGGACATCATACATGAAGAAAACAAAAGGTCATTGAAAAGATGGGAAAGAAAGAAAAGACCAATATGGATGTCAGAGGAGACTCTGAAACTTGCTCTCAAACATCAAACAGCTAAAGCAAAAGGAAGAATTGATGAAGTAAAAGAACTGAACAGAAGATTTCAAAGGGCAGCTCGAGAAGACAAAGTAAAGTATTATATTGACATGTGCAAAGAGCTGGAGATAGAAAACCAAAAGGGAAGAACATATTCGGTGTTTCACAAGCTGAAAGAACTGAAGAAAAAATTCAAGGCTGTTGCAATAGTGAAGCATTCTATGGGGAAAACATTAAATGACGCAGAAAGTTTCAAAAGAAGATGGAAGGAATACACAGAGCCATCATAACAAAAAGAATTAGTTGACCTTCAACCATTTCAAGAGGTAGCATATAATCAGGAACCGATGGTACTGAAGGAAGAAGTCCAAGCTGCACTCAAGGCACTGGTGAAAAACAAGGCTCCAGGAATCGACAGAATATCAATTCAGATGTTTCAACAAATAGATGCAGCACTGGAAGTGTTCACTCGTCTATGCCAAGAAATATGGAAGACAGCTTCCTGGCCAACTGACTGGAAGAGATCCATATTGACATCTATTCCCAAGAAAGGCAATCCAACTGAATTTGGAAATTATCGAACGATATCAAAATCGCTTGCAAGCAAAATTTTGCTGAAGATCATTTAAAAGCAGCTGCAGCAATATATCCACAGGGAACTGCCAGAAATTCAGGCCAGATTCAGAAGAGGATGTGGAACCAGGGATATTATTGCTGATGGTAGATGGATTCTTGCTAAAAGTAGTGAATACTGGAAGGATGTTTACCTGTGTTTTATTGACTATGCAAAGGCATTCAACTGTGTGGATCATAACAAATTATGGATAACGTGCTGGATAATATTCCAGAATATTTAATCATGCTCATGAGGAACCTGTACATAGAACAAGAGGCAGTCATTCGGGCAGAACAAGGGGATACTGAGTGGTTTAAAGTCAGGAAACGTGTGAGTCAGCACTGTACTCTTTCACCATACCTGTTCAATCTGTATGCTGAGCAAACAATTTGAGAAGCTGGACTATATGAAGAAGAACAGGGCATCAGGATTGGAGGAAGACTCATTAACAACCTGCGTTATGCAGATGACTCAACCTTGCTTGCTGAAAGTGAAGAGGACTTGAAGCACTCACTAATGAGGATCAAAGACCACAGCCTTCACTATGGATTGCACCTCAACATAAAGAAAACAAAAATTCTCACAACTGGACCAATGAGCAACATCATAATAAATGGAGAGAAGATTGAAGTTGTCAAGGATTTCATTTTCCTTGGATCCACAATCAACAGCCATGGAAGCAGCAGTCAAGAAATCAAAACACACATTGCAACAAATCTGTCTTGGAATAAGTACGATCAGAATGCTCCTTAGAAGTAAGGATGGTGAGACTGCGTCTTACATACTTTGAACATGTTGTCAGGAGGGATCAGTCCCTGGAGAAGGACATCATGCTTGGCAGAGTACAGGGTCAGCGGAAAAGGGGAAGACCCTCAATGAGGTGGATTGAAACAGCGGCTGCAACAATGGGTTCAAGCATAACAGTGTTTGTAAGAATGGCACAGGACCAGGCAGTGTTTAATCGTTATGAGTAGGAACCGACTCAACGGCACCTAACAACAACAACAACTACAACAACAACAACATGCTTACCTTATTAAGAAGAGTCCCAGTGCCAGTGTGTGAGAGGCCCAACTCTTTTCCATGCTAACCAACACTTGGTGTGGTCAGTCTTGTTAATTTTGTTGTTGTTGTTGTTAGGTGCCATCGAGTCGGCTCCGACTCATAGCGATCCTATGCACAACAGAATGAAACACTGCTCGGTCCTGCGCCATCCTTACAATCATTGTTATGCTTGAGCCCATTGTTGCAGCCACTGTGTCAATCCACCTTGTTGAGGGTCTTCCTCTTTTCTGCTGACCCTGTACTTTGCCAAGCATGATGTTCTTTTCCAGAGACTGATCCCTCCTGACAACATGTTCAAAGTATGTAAGACACAGTCTTGCCGTCCTTGCGTCTAGGGAGCATTCTGGTTGTACTTCTTTCTGGACAGATTTATTCGTTCCTCTGGCAGTCCATGGTATATCCAATATTCTTTGCTAACACCACAATTCAAAGGCATTAATTCTTCTTCGGTCTTCCTTATTCATTGTCCAGCTTTCACATGCATACGATGCGATTGAAAATACCATGGCTTGGGTCAGGTGCACCTTAGTCTTCAAGGTGATATCTTTGCTCCTCAACACTTTAAAGAGGTCCTTTGCAGCAGATTTACCCAATGCAATGTGTCTTTTGATTTCTTGACTGCTGCTTCCATGGCTGTTGATTGTGGATCCAAGGAAAATGAAATCCTTGACAACTTCAATCTTTTCTCCGTTTATTATGATGTTGCTTGTTGGTCCAGTTGTGAGAATTTTTGTTTTCTTTATGTTGAGGTGCAATCCATACTGAAGGCTGTGGTCTTTGATCTTCATTAGTGAGTACTTCAAGTCCTCTTCACTTTCAGCAAGCAAGGTTGAGTCATCTGCATAACGCAGGTTGTTAATGAGTCTTCCTCCAATCCTGATGCCCCGTTCTTCTTCATATAGTCCAGCTTCTCAAATTGTTTGCTCAGCATACAGATTGAATAGGTGTGGTGAAAGAATACAACCCTGACGCACACCTTTCCTGACTTTAAACCAATCAGTATCCCCTTGTTCTGTCTGAACAACTGCCTCTTGATCCATGTACAGGTTCTTCATGAGCACAATTAAGTGTTCTGGAATTCCCATTCTTCGCAACGTTATCCATAATTTGTTATGATCCACACAGTTGAATGCCTTTGCATAGTCAATAAAACACAGGTAAACATCCTTCTGGTATTCTTTGCTTTCAGCCAGGATCCATCTGACATCAGCAATGATATCCCTGGTTTCACGTCCTCTTCTGAAACATGCCTGAATTTCTGGCAGTTCCCTGTCGATATACTGCTGCAGCCATTTTTGAATGATCTTCAGCAAAATTTTCCTTGCGTGTGATATTAATATTATTCTATAATTTCCACATTCGGTTGGACCACCTTTCTTGGGAATAGGCATAAATATGGATCTCTTCCAGTCAGTTGACCAGGAAGCTGTCTTCCATATTTCTTGGCATAGACGAGTAAGCTCCTCCAGCGCTGCATCCGCTTGTTGAAACACCTCAGTTGATATTCCATCAATGCCTGGAGACTTGTTTTTCACCAATGCCTTCAGAGCAGCTTGGACTTCTTCCTTCAGTACCATCAGTTCCCAATCATATGCTACTTCTTGAAATGGTTGAACATCGACTAATTCTTTTTGGTATGATGACTCTGTGTATTCCTTCCATCTTCTTCTGTTGCTCCCTGTGTCGTTTAATATTTTCCCCATAGAATCCTTCACTATTGCAACTCAAGGCTTGAATTTTTTCTTCAGTTCTTTCAGCTTGTGAAACACTGAGCATGTTCTTCCCTTTTGGTTTTCCATTTCCAGCTCTTTGCACGTTTCAATATAATACTTTACTTTGTCGTCTCGAGCTGCCCTTTGAAATCTTCTGTTCGGTTCTTTTACTTCATCATTTCTTCCTTTTGCTTTAGCTGCTCGATGCGCAAGAGTAAGTTTCAGAGTCTCCTCTGACATCCATATTGGTCTTTTCTTTCTTTCCTGTCTTTTAAATGACCTCTTGCTTTCTTCATGTATGATGTCCTTGATGTCATTCCACAACTCATCTGGTCTTCGGTCACTAGTGTTCAATGCATCAAATCTATTCTTCAGATGGTCTCTAAATTCAGGTGGGATATACTCAAGGTCATATTGTGGCTCTCGTGGACTTGCTCTGATTTTCTTCAGTTTCACCTTGAACTTGCACATGAGCAATTGATGGTCTGTTCCTCAGTCAGCCCCTGGCCTTGTTCTAACTGGTGATATTGAGCTTTTCCATCATCTCTTTCCACAGATATAGTCAATTTTATTTCTGTGCCCTCCATCTGGAGAGGCCCATGTGTATAGTCACCGTTTATGTTTGTGAAAGAAGGTATTTGCAAGGAAGACGTCGCTGGTCTTACAAAATTCTATGATTCGATCTCCAGCATTGTTTCTATCACCAAAGCCATATTTTCCTTCTTCTTTGTTTCCAACTTTTGCATTAAAATCACCAGTAATTATCAATGCATGTTGATTGCATGTTCGATCAATTTCAGACTGCAGCAGCTGATTAAAATCTTCTATTTCTTCATCTTTGGCCCTAGTGGTTGGTGCGCATATTTGAATAATAGTTGTATTAACTGGTCTTCCTTATAGGCGTATGGATGTTATCCTATCACTGACAGCATTGTACTTCAGGATAGATCTTGAAATGTTCTTTTTGACAATGAATGCAACACCATTCCTCTTCAAGTTGTCATTCCCAGCATAGTAGACTATATGATTGTCTGATTCAAAATGGCCAATACCAGTCCATTTGAGCTTGCTAATGTCTAGGATATCGATGTTCATGCATGCCATTTCATTTTTGATGATTTCTAATTTTCCTAGATTCATACTTTGTACATTCCAGGTTCCGATCATTAATGGATGTTTGCAGGTGTTTCTTCTCATTTTGAGTCTTGCCACATCAGCAAATGAAGGTTCCGAAAGCTTGACTGCATCCACGTCATTAAGGTTGACTCTACTTTGAGGAGGCAGCTCTTCCCCAGTCATCTTTTGAGTGCCTTCCAACCTGGGGGGCTCATCTCCCAGCACTATATCAGACAATGTTCCGCTGCTATTCCTAAGGTTTCCACTGGCTAATTCTTCTCAGAAGTAGACGGCCTGGTCCTTCTTCCTAGTCTGCCTTAGTCTGGAAGCTCAGCTGAAACGTGTCCTCCATGGGTGACCCTGCTGGTATGTGAATACCGGTGACATAGCTTCCAGCATCACAGCAACACACAAGCCCCCACACTACGACAAACTGACAGACACGTTGGGGCTAAGTGTATAATTTAAATTGTGGTATTAATTTGCATTTCCCTAATGACTAATGATGTTGAGCATCTTTTTATGGGCCTGCTTGCCATCTGTATATCTTCTTTGGTGAAGTGACTGTTCAAATCTTTGCCTATTTCTTTATATTGAGTCTTTTATTTTCACCTTCCTGGTTTTTGAGAGTTCTTTATGCATTTTGGAGATAAACCCTTTATATGATACATACTTTGTAAACATTTTCTCCCAGTCTGTGGCTCTCCCTTTTTTTTTTTCCAATAAACTTAAAATTTTATTGTGATAAAATATATATAACAAAAGTTATCTTTTTAATCTTTTTTAAGTATTCATTCAGAGACTTCAATTATATTTGTTTTGCACAATTGTCACTGCCATCCATTTCCAAAAGTTTTTCATCACCCCAAACAGAAATCCAGAATCCCACAAGCAATAACTCCCTATCCTCCCCTCCCACAAATCCCCAGTCCCTGGCAACCACCAATATACCCTTGTGTCAATGCATTTGCCTATTCTAGTCATCTCATACAAGTGGGAACATATAATATTTGTCCTTTAATGTCTCACTTATTTCACTTAGCATAGTATTTTCAAAGTTCATTCATGTTGTTTTATGGTTGAGTAATATTCCATTTTACATATATACCCCATTTCATTTATCTGTTTATCTGTTGATGGATACTTGGGCTATTTCCACCTTTGAGCTACTGTGAACAATATTGCAGTGAACATTGGTGTACAAGTATTTGTTTGAGACCCTGCTTTCAAATCTTTGGATATATACCTAGGAGCTGAATTGCTGTTTAAGAAACTTTTTATTTTATAATAGTTTTAGAATTACAGCAAAGCCAAAGTTGGAAAACTAGCCCAGAGAATTTCTGTATCCCTGCACTTAGTTTTGCCCAACACTTAACAAATTACTGTGGCACATTTGTCACTACTGATGAATCAATATTGCCATTGGACCTTTGTCAAATATCTAGTAACTGTTTGACTGTCCACGATGAAGCTGTCTTAGACCCTTATTAAGGATCAGGTCCCCAGGTTGGGTTCCAGAGTTCCTCATTAAATGTTCCTCAGGGTCTTAGTGGACATGCACCACTTACCAATACACACACTGGCCTCACCCGTGAAGCATCCAGAATACCCGATGTCATAATTCAGTCTAATGAAACCAGCATTTTTTGTGGGTTTCTCTGTGCGAATACAGCCCAGGAATTTTGGGAGAAGCGTGCAAGCATGAAGAGGACAGCCCTTGACCTCAGGGAGTGCTCTGTAGAGTGCAGGACGCAGACACATCAATTCCTGAAGGACGATGGGGCAAGTCCTAAAGCAGAGGTTTAAACAGGTCAATGGAAGCACAGAGAGGAGAGGCGTCTCAGTAGTGGGCTTCTGGCACAGACTGGGCAAGTGGTCACCCACCATGAGGTCATATCTAGAGAAAGTGATTTAAGTAGATGACAGTCACATTCCACCAAATCCCTGGCATGGCCCCTGGAGGTGGGGTTGTCAATCTCATTTCAGCAGTACATAGGCCTCAGAAGCTTCTAATTTTCTGGTGGAAATGGAATAACAGAAGCAGCAAAACATACACCTTCCAGGAACACTTGTAAGCAACAATTCCAGGTCAGTGGTAAGGGACTTGAGGTCTTTCCCTGAAATATGGGAAGCTGATTCCCTTCTGAGCAAAGACCTTTTGGTAGTCTGAGGATAAAATCCAAATTTTGCTTTGGGAAAAATCCCAAAATGTGAGCTTTATTAACTTTACTTTTTATTTTGTGAGTCTTCAGGGTTTAAAAGGTTTGCTTAATAATTTTGTTTCTAAACTCACATTGCTAGTAACAAGCACGATCCCTCCCCAAGGCAAAGATCAAAAGCTATTCCTGTTTGAGAAACATACAGATGTTATCTCACCAAATACAATAATTCATTACTGTCCTCATGAGTAAATCACTGGCAATGAGGACACGTTTCTTGATGTGTGAAGAACACATACCCTCTCTTGGGGCAGGTTTCGTATCTGGACTTCTCACACAGACTGTCACAGGAGCTTAGAATCCAAGCTGCTAGTTGCTCTGGGCTGCAGTTTCCCGATGGCGCCTACAAGTTTGACTGGCTTCCTTCCTCTGTGTGTGTGTCTCCTGTTGACACCTGGCTTTGCTGAGGCAGGCAAGCTGCTGGTTGTCCCCATGGATGGGAGCCACTGGTTCACCATGTGAGCCGTTGTGGAGAAACTCATTCACAGAGGGCACGAGCTGGTCTTAGTCATGCCGGAGGTGAGCTGGCAACTGGAAAAATCACTCAACCTCACACACAAAAAAGTAAAGTCTTATTCCACTTCTTATACCCTGGAGGATCTGAATCGTGAGTTCATGGTTTTTGCCAGCCGTCACTGGGAAACTTCGGACTTAGATTTATTTTCTCTATTAACGGGTCCAACCAGCACGTTCCTTGAATACTTTTTTTCACATTGTAGAAGTTTGTTTAACGACGCGAAATTAGTGGAGTACATAAGAGAGAGTTCTTTTGATGCGGTGTTTACAGATCCTTTTGATCTGTGTGGCTTAATTATCGCCAAATATTTTTCACTCCCATCTGTGGTCTTCACCAGGGGACCATTTTGTCATTATCTCGAAGAAGGCACACAGTGTCCCAGTCCCATTTCTTATGTTCCCAGAGGTCTCTTAGGGTTCTCAGACACCATGACCTTCAGAGAGAGAGTATGGAATCAAGTCTTCCGTTTGCAGGAGCGTTTATTTTGTGGCATTTTGGTCAAAAGTGGTTTAGAAATTGCCTCCAGGATTCTCCAAATCCCCGTCACGGCTTACGAACTCTACAGCCATCCTTCAATTTGGTTGTTACGAACTGACTTTGTTTTGGAGTATCCCAAACCTGTGATGCCCAACATGATCTTTATTGGAGGCATCAACTGCAACCAGGGAAAGCCATTGCCAGAGGTAAGTTACGCCTTCTTTAGCAGATTAAGATCAGCTGGCTTTGGGTGTGAAAAAACCACTCCTGACTGAACCAGGATTTGTCATTTATATTCTTCACATTTGTAATTTCTTTCTGGTTTAATGACTTTTTTTTTTTTTAAAGAGTTATTTATTGATTGATTGTGCTTTAGATGAAAGTTTACAGAACAACTTAGTTTCTCATTGAAAAATTAATACACATTTTGTGACATTGGCTGCCAACCCTGTGATGTGTCAACACTCTCCCCTTCTGGACCTTGGGTTCCCCACTTCCATTTGACCAGCCTTCTTGCCCTCTCCTGCCTTCTCATCCTTGCCCATGGATCAGAAGGCAGTTACATCTAGTATACGTGGTTGAGTTACGTGTATTTTGTTTGTTTTATGGGCCTGTCCAAAGCGTAAACCTCAGGAGTGACTTCAGTATTGAGTTAAAAAGATGTCTGAGGAGCCATACTCCTGGGGTTTCTCCAGTCTCTGACAGATCAGTAAGTCTGGTCTTTTTTTTTTTTTTTTTTTTTATGACTTTGAACTTTGTTCTACATTTTTCTCCAGCTATGTTGGGGACCCTTTATTGTGATCCCTGTCAGAGCTGTTGGTGGTGGTAGCTGGCCACCTTTTAGTTGTGCTGGACTCAGTCTGGTGGAGGCTGTTGTAGTAGTGGTCCATTAGCCCTTTGGACTAATCTTTCTTTCTTTTTTTCTTCATGTCTTTGGTTTTCTTCATTCTGTCTTGCTCCAGATGGGTGGGATGAGTGGAGATCTTAGGTGGTCGCTCACAAGCTTTCAAGACTCCAGACACTACTCACCAAAGCAGGATGTAGAACACTTTCTTTATAAGCTATGTTATGCCAATTGAGTTAGATGTCCTTCAGAGACTGTGGTCCCCCAGCCCTCAGCCCAGTAACTCGGTCCCTCAGGGAGTTTGTGTCTGTGAAGCTTCTGTGATTTTGCCTTGGTCAAGATGTGCTGACATCCCCAGTATTGTGTACTGTCTTAGCCTTCACCAAAGTTACCACTTACCTATTGTCTAGTTAGTGTTTTTTTCTTCCCCACCTCTCCTCTTCCTCACAACCATCCAAGATCGTTTCTTTCTGCGTGTAAACCTTTCATGAGTTTTTAGAATAGTGGTATCATACAGTGCTTGTCCCTTTGTGACAGACTTATTTCACTCAGCATAATGCTCTCCAGATACGTTCATGTTGTGAGATGCTTCATAAATTCATCATTGTTCTTTATCGTTGTGTAGTATTCCATTGTATGTACCATAATTCATTCATCTGTTGTTGGGCACTTAGGTTGTTTCCATCTTTTTGCTATTGTGAATAATGCTGTAATGAACCATCTTTTTGCTATTGTGAATAATGCTGTAATGAACATGGATGTGCATCTGCCTATTCCTCTGACGGCTCTTATTTCTCTAGGATATGTCCCTAGGAGTAGAATTGCTGGATTATATGGTATTCCACTTTTAGCTTTTTAAGGATGCACCATATCGTTTTCCAAAATGGTTGTACCACTTTGCATTCCCACCAGCACTGCATAAGAGTTCTAATCTCCCTGAAGCCTCTCCCACATTTGTTATTTCCTGTTTTTTTTTGATTTGTGCCAGTAATGTTGGGGTGAGATGGTATTTCCATGTAGTTTTGATTTGCATTTCTCTAAAAAAAAAAAAATTAAAGGCTAGTGATTTCGAGCATTTCCTCATGTGCCTGTTAGCCACCTGAATGTCTTCTTTAGTGAAGTGTCTTTTCATGTCCTTTGCCTATTTCTTAATTGGATTGTTTGTCTTTTTGTTGTAGAGGTGTTGAGTTTTCCTGCAGATTTTAGAGATTAGATCTTTGTCAGATTTGTCATAGCCAATTTTTTTTTTTTTCTCAGTCTATGGGTTCTCTTTTTATTCTTTTGGTGAAGTCTTTTGATGAGCATAAATGTTTAATTTTTAGAACATCTCAGTTATCTAGCTTATCTTCTGTATTTGTACATTGTTAGTTATGGTTTATATAATATTCATGATATGTATTAGGGCCGCTAGCATTGGCCTTATTTTTTCTTCTATGATCTTAATAGTTTTTGGTTTTATATTTAGGTCTTTGATCCATTTCGAATTAGTTTTTGTGTGTGGTGTGAGGTATGGGTCCTGTTTCATTTTTTTTGTGGATGGACTTCCAATTGTGCCAGCACCGTTTATTAAAAAGACTGTCTTTTTCCCATTTAGTGGACTTTGGGCCCTTGTTGAAGATCAGGTGACCTTAGGTGGATGGATTTACACTTGGGTTCTCAATTCTGTTCCATTGGTCAGTGGTCTGTTGTTGTACCAGTACCAGGCTGCTTTGTCTACTGTAGCTGTATAGCAGGTTCTGAGGTCGGGTAGTGTGAGTCCTCCTACTTTGTTCTTCTTTTCAGTAGTGCTTTACTTATCTGGGGCCTCTTTACTTTCCATGTAAAGTTAAAGATTAGTTTTTCCATCTTGTTAAAGAATGCTTTTGGTATTTGGATTGTGATTGCTTTGTACTTGTAGATTGCTTTGGGTAGAATTGACATTTTCACAATGTTGAGTACACCTATCCATGAGCATAGTATGTTTTCCATTTATGTGGGTCTCTTTTGGTTTCTTGGAGTAGAGTTTTTTTTTTTTTTTGTATAGGCCTTTTATGTCCCTGGTTAGATTTATTCCTAAGTGTCTTATTTTTTTAAGGGCTATTATAAATGGTATAGCTTTTCTGATTTCCTTTTAGTAGTTCTCTTTATTGGTGTATAAGAATCCAACTGATTTTTATTCATTTATCTTATATCCTGCTACTTTGCTGAATCTTTCTGTTAGTTCCGGTAGTTTTCTTGTGGAGTCTTTTGGGTTCTCTATGTGTACTATCATATCATTCACGAATAGGGATAGTTTTACTTCTTCTTTACCAATTTAGATGAACTTTATTTGTTTTTCTTGCCTTATTACTCTAGCTAAGACTTCCAGCACAATGTTAAATAGGAGTGGTGATAAAGGGTATTCTTGTTTTGTTCCTATTCTCAGGGGGAATGTTTTCAGCCTCTCTCGGTTGAGAATGATGTTGGCTGTTGGTTTTGCATCGGTGTCCTTTATTATGTTGAGGAATTTCCCTTCTATTCCTGTTTTACTGAGAGTTTTTAACAGGATTGGGTGCTGGACTTTATTGAATGAAGCAGAGTACTTTTTCAACAGAATCCCCAGATGGTGTAAATGGTTATTGTGTTTGGGGTTGGCTCGATAGCAACTGGTTTTTACTTTTTAAGCAAAGTACAGATCTCATATTTTGCTGCTAGGGTTTTTGTTCCTATGCTCCCCCTACAAGCAGCCTCCCATCAGTGAAAGCAGGTGCATTGGGGGCAGGGTAATCTGGGGTGCCTTGTAAGATGGTGGGGCTGGAGCTGGGAATGCCAGCTCCATGCTGGGCCCTAGGGCATATGTGGACCTGCATAAATGTGGGGAGGAGTGAGAGTTACATGTTTTCAGCGTGGTTGCGCATGGAGTATGTGGGGCTGGGAGGTAACCAATAACCAATTGCCTTGCAGCCTATCCTGACTCATGGTGATTCCATGTGTGTCAGAGTAGAATTGTGCTTCACGGGGCTTTAAATGACTCTGACCTTTGGAAGTAGATTGCCAGGCTTTTCTTCTGAGGTCCTTCTAGGTGGACTCAAATCTCCAGCCTTTTGGTGAGCAGCCAAGCATGTTAACTGTTTGTGCCACTCAGGGATGCTGGGGTGGGGAGATTAGCCATTGCTGTAGAGTCTTTTATTTTTTTTATAGAGTCAATTCTGACTCCTAGTGACCTAAAGGACAGAGTGGAACTGCCCCTAGGATTCCCAAGACTGTAGTCTTTACAGGAGCAGACTGCCGCACCTTTTTCCTGAGGAGCAGCTGGTGAGTTCAAACCACCAAACTTTCGGTTAGCAGCCAAGCACTTTAACCACTTTGCCACCTGGGTTTCCCCTGGGGAGAGTAGAGGAAGCCAAAGGAAGCCGAGGCTTTGCAGAATGTCGCTATCAGGCTTGCATGAACTTGGCACTTCGCTTTTTACAACTTAGGACAGAAGAAGGGATCGAGCAGGAGGCTGCCCAGAGGCACCTGCTGTCTGCAGTTCTAGGTAGTGGCGGTGCGGCAGGTGGTTCCCATTCCTGCCCTGTCATTCCTTAGGCGGTTGGTGTTTAGTGGGTTACAGAATCTGTTCTGGAGCTGTAATCAGCATTAAAAATGAGAAAAAAAAAAGAAATAGAATAGAATTGGATTGGATAGAAAATATCACTGTAGTTAGTACAAAGGTTGTTTTGTGAAACATTTGTTTTAGGTGCATAGACCCATATTTGTGTACTGAGTTGTGAGTTTATATGAGAAGTGTTACTGTGGGTCCTGGCCCAGATGCATTGAAAGCTGCCGTCTTTAACCACCTATGTGCTTTCAGCCAATGTCTGCAACCCATTTATGCAATTTTCACACAGCCACAACAAAACCATGTTTTGGAAGACTAGAATAAAATAGTAGAACTTGTGCTAATATTAATTAGTTAACTAATGTTTAACAGTGTTAATGGGTAAATTGATATTATAGATTGATTGTATCCCCCAGAAAAATATGTTGTAGTCTTAACCTCAAGTCCCCGTAAATGTGACCTTGCTTGGAAATAGGGTCTTTGAAGATATAATCAAGCAAAGCTAATATGACACCTTATCGGAGTTGTTGTTACGTGCTGTGGGGTCAGTTCTGACTCACAGTGATCCTATGTACAACAGAATGAAACACTGCCCAGTCTTGCGCCATCCTCATGATTGCGGTTATGCTTGAGCCCATTGTTGCAGCCACTGTGTCAATCCATCTCATTGAGGGTCCTCCTCTTTTTCACTGACCCTCTACTCTGCCAAGCATGATGTCCTTCTCCAGGGACTGGTCCCTCCTGACAAGTCCAAAGAACGTGGGATGAATTCTCACCAACCTTGCTTCTAAGGAGCATTCTGGCTGTACGTCTTCCAAGACAGATTTGTTCATCCTTCTGGAATATTGATTATATTCAATATTCTTCACCGACACCACAATTCAAAAGGGTGAGCCCGAATCCTATATGAGAGGTATTCTCATAAAAAGAGAAGACACACAGACATACACACAGAGGGAAGACGATATGTGACAATGGAGTCGGAGACTGGAGTGATACATCTACAAGCCAAGGATGTACAAGGACCGCTGCCGTCACCAGAAGCTGGAAGAGAGGGTTGGAACAGATTCTCCCTCAGAGCTTCAGAAGGAATCAACATGGCCGACACCCTGATTTCAGACTTCTAGCCTGCACAGCTGTGGGACCATAAATTTCCGTTCTTCTAAGTCAACCGGTGTGTGATACAGTTACAGCCGCCCTAGGGCACTAAAACAAATGGCAAACAATAAAGAGCACATATGCGAAGTGTACAGTTCCATATGTTGTGACAGATGCAAACACCAGTAAAACCACCGTCACAATCAAGATAATGATCACCCCCCAAGGTTTCCTCATGTTCTATGTAATCCCTGTCTCCTAACCGTGTCCCGTTCCCCACATCACCCCCCACGCCCTCCCCAGCTTTCTGTCACTATACATTAATTAGCATTTTCTACACTTGTATAGAAATGCAATTTTCCATTATGTACATCTTTTTTGTCTGGCTTATTTATTCAGCAACAGTATTTTGAGATTCGTTCCTGGTATACATGTTAAATAGTTCATTCCTTCTTATTGCTGACAAGTATTCCATTGTATGGATATACCACCTTCATGGATAGACCCTTGGGCTTTTTCCAGTATTTTATATTACACATAAAAGTGCTATGAACACTCATACACAGGTCTTTGTATGGAAGCATGCTTTCCTTCCTCTTGGATAAATACCTACTAGTAGAATGTTTAGGAGCCCTGGCGGTGCAGTGGTTAAGTGCTCAGCTGCTAAAGGGAAGGCTGGCAGTTCAAACCCACCCAGCAGCTACATGGGAGAAAGGCCTGGTGATCTGCTTTCATAAAAATTATAGCCTAGAAAACCCTATGGGCAGTTCTATTCTGTCATATGAGGTCACTAGGAGTCGAACTCAACTCGACGGCACCTAACAATAGTGGAACGGTTGGGTTATATGGTAGGTGTACGCTTACATTTTCAAGAAACTGCCAAACAATATCCCAAAGTGCAACTGACGTACAGTCCCAGCGCCAGTGTGTGAGCGGCTCAGCTCTTCTACACGCTCTCCAACACATGGGGTGGTCACTCCTTGAATCTTAGCTAATAAGTGTTTAATTTAAAAGGTGGTTTTCATTTTTATTTCCCAAATGACTAATGATGTTGAGCATCTTTTCATGGGTCTGTTTGCCATGTGTATATCTTCTTTGGTGAACTGACTGTTCAAATCTTTGCCCATTTCTTTATATTAGTCTTTCATTTTCTCCTTCTTGGCTTTTGAGAGTTCTTTATGTATTTTGGAGACAAATGCTTTATATGGTATATACGTTGCAAACATTTTCTCTCAGTCTGTGGCTTGTCCCTTTTTTAAAAAAATAAACTTAAAAAAATTTTATTGCGGTAAAATACACGTAACAAAATTTGCCATTTTAACCATTTTTGAGTATACAATTCAGTGACATCAATTATATTCACTATCTTGTACAACTATCACCACCAACCATTTCCAAACATTATTCATCACCCCAAACAGAAATTCAGAATTCCACAAGCTCCCCATCCTCCCCTCCTGCCAATCCCCAGTCCCTGGCAACCACCAAAGACTCTTGTGTCATGCCTTTGCCCATTCTAGTCACCTCATACAAGTGGGATCATATAATATTTGTCCTTTTGTGTCTGACTTATTTCACTTAGCATAGTATTTTCAAGGCTCATTCATATTGTAGCATGTATCAGAACTTCATTTCTCTTTAGGGCTGAATAATATTCCATTTTACACATATACATCATTTTGTTTATCTGTTGATGGATACTTGGGCTATTTCCACCTTTGAGCTACTGTGAACAATATTGCAATGAACATTGGTGTACAAGTATTTGTTCAAGACCCCACTTTCAAGTCTTTGGGATATATACCTAGGAGTGGAATTGCTGTTTAAGAAACTTTTTATTTTATAATAGTTTTAGAATTACAGCAAAGCCAAAGTTGGAAAACTAGCCCAGAGAATTTCTGTATCCCTGCACTTAGTTTTCCCCAACACTTAACAAATTACTGTGGCACATTTGTCACTACTGATGAATCAGTACTGCCATTGGACCTTTGTCAAATATCTAGTAACTGTTTGACTGCCCACCATGAAGCTGTCTTAGACCGTTATTAAGGATTAGGTCCCCAGGTTGGATCCAGAGTTCCTCACTAAATGTTCCTCAGGGTCTTAGTGGACATGCACCACTTACCAATACACACACTGGCCTCACCCGTGAAGCATTCAGAATACCCAATGATGGAATCAGCCCAACCCAACTAGCCTGTCCTGTGGGTTTCTTTGTGTGAGTGCAGCACAGGAACTATGGGAGAAGGGCGCAAGCTTGAAGAAGATGGCCCTTGACCTCAAGGAGTACTCTGTAGAGCACAGGACACAGACACAGCGACTCCTGAAGGACAGCACCAAGTCATCAAGGCAAGTCCTAAAGCAGAGGTCTAAAGAGGCAATAGAAGGACAGAGAGGAGAGGAGTCTCAGTAGTGGGCTTCTGGCACTGATTGGACAGGAGGCCACCCACCACAAGGTCATATCTATGGGAAGTGATTTAAATAGATGATAGTCGCCTTCCACCAAATTCCTGTAATAGCCCATGGAGGTGGGGTTGTCAATATTATTTCAAAATTTCAGAGGCCACAAAACCGAACCCACTGCCTTTGAGTGGATTATGAATTATAGCAACCTTAGGGGACAAAGTAGAATTGCCCCAAAGGGCTTCCAAGGAGTGCTTTGTGGATTTGAATTGCTGATCTTTTAGGTTTCTAATTTCCTGCTGGAAATGGAATAAGACAAAAAGCAATGCCTACGTCTTCCAGCAACACGTGTCCATGGTTTATGTCTGCATTCATTTTGAAGAAAAGTACTTTTCTTTTTTTTTAATTGTACTTTAGATGAAGGTTTACAGAACAAACTAGTTTGTCATGAAACAGGTAGTACACACATTGTTCTACGGCATTGGTTAATAACCCCACATGTCAATACTCTCCTTTCTCAACCCTGGGTTTCCTATTACCAGCTTTCCTGTTCCCTTCTGCCCCAGGGCTGATGTGCCCCTTTGGTCATGTTTTGTTCCATGGGCCTGTTCAATCTTTGGCTGAAGGGTGAACCTCAGGAGTGACCTTATTACTGAGCTGAAAGGGTATCTGGGGGCCATACTCTCAGAGTTTCTCCAGTCTCTGTCATGCCAGCAAGTCTGGTCTTCCTTTTTGAGTTAGAATTTTGTTCTACATTTTTCTCCAGCTCTATATGGGACCCTCTATTGTGATCCCTGTCAGAGCAGTCAGTGGTGGTAGCCAGGGGCCATCTGCTTGTACTGGACTCGGTCTGGTGGAGGACGTGGTAGGTGTGGTCCATTAGTTCTTTGGACTAATCTTGCCGTTGTATCTTTAGTTTTCTTCATTCTTCCTTGCTCCTGAAGGGGTGAGGCCAGTGGAGTATCCTAGATGGGCACTCACAGTGTTTTAAGACCCCAGCTGCTCCTCAGCAAAGTAGAATGTAGAACACATTCTTTATAAACTATGTTATGCCAATTGAGCTAGATATTCCCCGAGACCATGGTCCCCACAGTCCTCAGCTCAGCAATTCGGTCCCTCAGGGAGTTTGGATGTGTCTATGGAGCCACCATGACCTTGCCTTGTACAGGTTGTGCTGGCTTCCCCGGTATTGTGTACTGTCTTACCCTTCACCGAAGTTTTCACTTATCTATTGCCTATTAAGTGTTTTTCCATCCCCACCGCACTCTCCCTCTTAAACATCAAATATCGTTTCTTTTTGTATGTAAACCTTTTCATGAGTTTTTACAGTAGTGGTCTCATGCAATATTTGTCCTTTTCTGATTGACTTATTTCAGTCAGCACAACGTCCTCCAGACTTATCCATGTAAAGAGCTGCTTCACAGATTCATTGTTATTCTTTATCGTTGCATACTACTCCATTGTGTGTATGTACCACAGTTTGTTTATCCATTCATCTGTTGACGGGCATCTAGGTTGTTTCCATCTTTTTGCTATTGTGAACGATGCTGCAATGAACATCGGTGTGCACGTGTCTATTTGTGTGATAACTCTTAAGTCTCTAGGATATATTCCCAGGAGTGAGATTGCTGGATCATATGGTATTTCTATTTCTAGCTTTCTAAGAAGCGCCATATCATTTTCCAAAATGGTTCTATCATTTTGCATTCCCACCAGCAGTACATAAGAGTTCCGATCTCCCCGCAGCCTCTACATCATTTGTTATTTCCTGTTTTATTGGTTCGTGCCAGTAATGCCAGGGTGAGATGGTATCTCGTTGTGGTTTTGATTTGCATTTCTCTAATGGCTAGAGATTGTGACCGTTTCCTCATGTGTCTGTTGGGCGCTTGAACGTCTTCTTTGGAGAAGTTTGTTACCTTTGCTCATTTTTTAATTGGGTTATTTGTCTTTCTGTTGTAGAGGCATTGGTTTTTCTTGCATATTTTAGAGGTTAGACTTTTGTCTTACTTGTAAGAGCCAAATTTTTCTTCCTGGTCAGAAGGTTCTCTTTTTACTCTTTTGGTGAAGTCTTTTGATGAGCATAAGTTTTTAATTTTTAGAAGATCCCAGTTATCTAGCTTATCCTCTGGAGCTTGAGAGTTGTGGGTTGCGGTTTGTATACTGTTAATGCTGTGTATTAGGGGCTCTAGCATTGATCCTATTTTTTCTTGTATGAATTTCATTGTTTTTGGCTTTACATTTAGGTCTTCGATCCATTTTGAATTAGTTTTTGTATATGGTGTGAGGTATGGGTCCTGTTTCATGTTTTTGCAGATGGACATCCAGTTTTGCCAGCACCGTTTTTTAAAAAATACTGTCTTTTGCCCATTTGATGGACTTGGAGCCCTTGCTAAAGATCAGGTAAGCATAGGTGAATGGATTCACATCTGGGTTGTCAATTCTGTTCTGTTGGTCAATGCATTTGTCGTTGTACGGGTACCAGGCTCTTTTGACTACCATAGCTTTACAGAAGGTTCTGAAGTCAGGTAGTGTGAGTCCTCCTACTTTGTTTTTTTCTTCAATGGTGCTTTACTTATTCAGGGCTTCTTCCCTTTCCATATAAAGTTAATGATAAGTTGCAAAGTGCTTTTCTAATGGAGTACCTGGATAGTGCAAATGGTTATCAAGCGGGGGGTTGACTCGATAGCAACTGGCTTTTACTTTCTAAGCAAAGGACAAATGTTGCGTTTTGCTGCTAGCGTTTTGGCTCCTATGCTCCCTCTGCAAGCGGCCTCCCATCAGTGAAAGCAGGTGCACTGGGGGCAGGGTAATCTGGGTGCTTATAAGAGGGTGGGGCTGGGGCTGGGAATGCATCTCCATGTTGGGCCCTAGAGCACCCCTGGGGAGAAGCGGGAGCTAAACGTTTTCATGGTGGTGGCAGACGGAGCCTGGGGCCTGGGAGGAAAGCCGTAACCAAGCACTGTGCAGTCGACCCCATGTGTGTCGGAGTAGAACTGGGCTCCACAAGGCTTTCAATGGTTGTGACCTTTGGGAAGTAGATCACCAGACATTTCATCTGAAGTACTTCTGGGTAGACTCAGATCTCTAACCTTTTGGTGAGCAGCCAAGCACGTTAACTGTGCCGTGCAGGGACGCCAGGGCTGGGGAGAGTACCCACTGCTGTCGACACATTTCTGACTCCTAGTGATACTATAGAACAGAGTAGAACTGCCCATAGGGTTCCCAAAGCTGTAATCTCTACAGAAGCAGACTGCCACATCTTCGCTCTGCAGCGAGACTGGTGAGTTTGAACCACGAAATTTTTGTTTAGCAGCCAAGCACATTAGCCACTTGCCACCTGGCTCCCTCTGGGGAGAGTAGAGGAATCCAAAGGAAGCCCAAGACTTTGCAGAATGTCCCCATTGAACTTTCATGAACTTGGAGTGTCGCTGTCCACAGACTCAGGCCGGAAGAGGGGATTCAGCACGAGGTTGCCCAGAGGCACCTGCTGTCCGTGGTTTTCGGTAGCGGCAGTGAAGCAGGTGGGTCCCATTTCTGCCCTGTCACTCCTCAGAAATTCTAGAACAGCTGGCAGAGGGTCACCTCATTGCTACCTTCCCCCACACTGGGTCATCTGCCTCTCTGTCTCCCTGATGAGTCTCCATCCTTCCTGGTCCACAGTGTCTAGCCCAGTCCTCAGGACATGACAGATACTCCACAGATGTTGTTTAACATGAGACTTTCTAGCCATCATCTGACGGGCAAGTGAAAGAGCAGTATTCCTGAAAATCAGGGTGACTGCTGCTTTTGGCCTGTCGAAATCAGGCCTGGAGTTTTGCTTCTGGCAAGACCAAGCTGTGAGTCTTTTGACGACAAGGAGAAGGACGTTTCAGGACTCTGTGAGACTGAGCCCAGTCAAAGGGCTCTAACCCCCTTTATCGCTCTCTCATTTATGCCTCCAAGCAGCTCCCAGTTATTGAATGATAGCTCACCCTCCACCCAAGGGTGGGGCCTGCGACTTCCGGAACTGGCTCAGAGTTCAGTGCTGCTCACTGTATCCTGGGGTCAGGCCCAGGGTGGTTCAGATACACATATAATCATTTTATAGCTATCATCTATTATATAGATACAGCTATGAAATATAAAATATGGTGAATCATATAGAGTTTTATGCAAGTTTGGTTCTGTCTATAAAGATATATAAAAATATACGACCAATGTGATTTTACGTATCTTAGGGATAAGAACCAGAATGAGCCCAAAGCTGATCTCTGTGAGGTGGAGGTCAGACATATCTCCACTCTCCAACATTTTTACCAATTCTGACATCAGCCACCCTTACCAAAGCACTCTACTTCTTTGCTGGGTTCAATAATTTGTTGCAGTGCCCACACAGAACTCACATACCATACTTACAGTTAAATGGTTTATTAAGGAAGGACTGGGGACAGCTCGGAATCAGGATCAACAGGCTGCAACTGGGGACCAGGATCAGGAAGCATGTAGGCGAGGTCCGAAGGCTTCCCCGAGGAGGAGAGCACATCCCCCCCTTCTTCAGTGCAGGACAGCTTTCTCAGCTTCTCTTGGCCGTGCAAGCAAGCAGGTGCTTCTCTCTGCCATGTACACCCCCTCTCAGATGTGCAGGCTCCTCTCAGCCTCCTCAGCACAGGCCTCTTGGTTCTGCATCCCCCGTGTCAGACATGCAGGCCTCTCTGCCTTTGACCTCCCTGCTGCCAGCCTCTCCACTGCTAACTGACCCAGCACATAGCCGGTGTAGCAGCTTTGTTCAGCTGTCTGTTAGCTGCTTTCCTAGCAGCAGGTTTCTGTCTTCACCACTGACTCTGCCCCAGGGCCCTTTCTGGGCCTCTTGCTGTCTTCAGTGTCATAGACCTTGACCCATGTTACAGTCTTTTAGGAGATTCTTTGCTTCTTCTCTCTCTGCTTCTTCTCTCTATTTCTTCTCTTTTGCTTTTCACCTTTCCTGCTTTTTGCTTCCTTCTGAAACCTCAGCGGCGTTGGTTGCATATATGAACAGACTCTTGTCAATTTCAAGGCATGGACCTCCTACCAAGGCCACAAACTGACCAATCCCCTCTCAGTAGACAACATGCACTTCATTTGCATAGCAGGCTATAGTCACTTCATTCGCAGAGTATATTGAGCAATCACAGGGCAGGCTGCAGCCCAGCTGCTGACAAAAGCATCAAGCCATCGAGTTGTTTACAGCTTACCAGGATATATGGATCAACATCCACGAAAGCAACAAAATCTCTGGGGTAGAAAACTAAGGCAAAGGTAACTCCTCAGGGCTCAGGAGAAAAACCTCTCAAGCTGTTTTCCCAAAGATTCAAGGCAAAAGACAGATATATGTATATATCTATCCGTATATCTGTCACAGCCACTGTGTCAATCCATCTTGTTGAGGGTCTTCATCTTTTTGCTGACCCTCTACTTTAATAAGCATCATGTCCTTCTCCAGGAACTGGTCCTTCCTGACGACATGTCCAAAGTATGTGAGATGAAGTCTCACCATCCTGGTTTCTGAGGAGAATTCTGGCTGTACTTCTTCCAAGACAGATTTGTTTGTTCTTCTGGCAGTTCATGGTATATTCAATATTCTTCTCCCACACCATAATTCAAGTCTGTCAATTAGGTGGCCTCATAAGGTGGGCCCTAATCCAACATGATCGGTGTCTTTATAAGAAGAGACAGGAGACAGAAGAGGAGAAGGGACAGACACACAGGGAGAATGGCATGTATAGATGGGGGAGGGGGAGAGTTTGGAGTGGTGCATCTGTAAGTCAAGGAACACCAAAGACCATGAGCAAGGAAAGTTTCTTCCTTAGAGTCTTCAGAGAGACTATGACCCTGCCAACACTTTGATTCCAGGTTCTACTCTCCAGAACTGTGAGAGAATAAACTTTTGTTAACTTAATATACCCAGTTTGTGGTTCTTTGCAATGACAGTCCTAGGAAACTCACACAGGTTCATCTCTTTTGAGGCGTGTGGCTACTTTTGCAAGTATTCTGGGATTTCTGTTAAATGATAGGCCTCAGTTAAAAAACCAGGACCCTGTCCTGCCAAAATTGCAGTTTGGCTTGGCATTTTTTAATTTGTTTCGTTATCTTTGTACGGTTTAAACCCAGAATTTTTTCAAACTGAAGATCAGGTCTTATTTAGTAGGTTATGAAATGTATACAGGGTTGTGTATTGTTGTTGTTGTCGGTTGCTGTCTAGTGCATTCCGAGTAATAGTGACCCTATGTACAACAGAACGAAACACTGCCCGTTTCTGCGCCATCCTCATGATCCTTGCTATGTTTGAGCCCATTGTTGCAGCCACTGTGTTGATCCGTCTCATTGAGGGTCTTCCTCTTTTTTCCTGACCCTCTACTTTACCAGGCATGATGTCCTTCTCCAGGGACTGGTCCCTCCTGATAACATATCCAAAGTATGTGAGATTTAGTCTTGCCATCCTTGCTTCTAAGAAAGGTGTAATCAGCATTAAAAAGGAGAGAGGAAAATTAAAAAGAAAGAGAATAAAATTGAATCGGAGTGAAAATGTGACTACAGTAAGGACAAAGGTTGTTTTGTGAAGCATTTGTTTCCGATGCTTAGGTGCATGTTTGTGGACTGAGCTGTGATGTTGCATGAGAAGTGCGACTCTGGGTCTTGGCCCGGGTAGATTGAAAGCTGCTGTCTTCAACCTCCTACTCACCTTCAGCCAGTCTCTGCAGCCCATGTATGCAATTTTCACACAGCTGTGACAAAACCGTGTTTTGAGAGACTAGAATAAAATTGTAGAACTTGTACTAATATTAACTAGTTAACTAATGTTTAACGGTTTTAATGGGTAAATTGGTATTATGGATTGATTGTATTCCCCCAAAAGATATGTTGCAGTCTTAACCTCTAGTACTGTGAATGTGACCTTGCTTGGAAATAGGGCCTTTGAAGATGTAATCAAGTTAATATGAACACATACTGGAGTTGTCGTCGTTGGTTCTTACTCACAGTGACCCTATGTACAACAGAATGAAACACTAACTGGTCATGTGCCACCCTCATGATTGTTGTTATGCTTGACCCTGTTGTTGTGGCCACTGGGCCAATCCATCTTGTTAAGGGTGTTCCTTTTTTTCGCTGACCCTCTCTATTCTACCAAGCATTACGTTCTTTTCAGGGCCTGGTTCCTCCTAATAACATGTCCGAAGTATGTAAGATGAAGTCTCACCATCCTTGCTTCTGAGGAGCATTCTGGCTATACTTCTTTGAAGACAGATTTGTTCATTCTTTTGGCAGTCCATTGTATATTCAACTTTCGTTGTGAACATCATGATTCAAAGGGGTGAGTCCTAATCGTATATGAGCAGTATTCTTATAAAAGAGAAGAGACATAGACATGCACTCAGAGGGAAGATGATATGTAACGATGGAGGCAGAGATCTGAGTGATGCATCTTCAAGCCAAGGATGTACAAAGACCACCACCAGAAGCTGGGAGAGAGGGATGGAACAGATTCTCCTTTAAAGCCTCAGAAGGAATCAACATGGCTGACACCCTGATTTCAGAATTCTTGACTGCAGAGCTGTGGGACAATAAATTGCTGTCCTTAGAAGCGACCCAGTTTGTGGTACTTAGGGCAGCTCTTCTTTGTTATTGTTGTTAGGTGCTGTCATGTCATTTCTGACTCATAGCGACCCAATGTACAAGAGAATGAAACACTGCTTGGTCCTGTGCCATCCTCATTATCATTGTCATGCTGGAGACCATTGTTGCAGCCACTGTGTCAATCCATCTTTTTAAGAGTGTTCCTTTTTTTCGCTGATCCTCTACCAAGCATCATGTCCTTGTCAAAGGACTGATCCCTTACGATAACATGTCCAAAGTTTGTGAGACGAAGCCTCACCATCCTTGCTTCCAAGGAGCATTCTGTTTGTACTTCTTCCAAGACAGACTTGTTTGTTCCTTTTGGCAGCCCATGGTATATTCAGTATTCTTTGCCAACACGTCAATTCAAAGTCATCAGTTTCTCTTTGGTCTTATTCATCCTCTAGCTTCTGCATGCACATGAGGTGACTGAAAATATCATGGCTTGGGTCAGGTGCACCTTAGTCTTCAAGGTGACATCTTTGCTTTTTAACACTTTAAAGAGGTCTTTTGCAGCAGAGGAAACTGTGATGACGTAGTGGTTAAGAGCTATGGCTGCTAACCAAAAGGTCAGCAGTTCAAATCCACCAGGCCCTCCTTGGAAACGGTGTGGGGCAGTTCTACTTTGTCTTATAGGGTCACTGTGAGTTGGAATTGACCTGATGGCAACTGGTTTTGGCTTTAGGCTGTTGCAGCAGATTTGCCCAATGCAATGTGTCTTTTGATTTCTTGACTGCTGCTTCCATGGGTATTGATTGTGGGTCCAAGTAAAATGAAATCTTTGACAGCTTCAATCTTTTCTTCATTTATCGTACTGTTACTTATTTATCCAGTTGTGAGGATTTTTGTTTTCTTTTTGTTGAGGTGTAATCCATTCTGAAGGCTGTGGTCTTTGATCTTCAGCAGTGTTTCAAGTCCTCTTCACTTTCAGCAAGCAAGGTTGTGTCATCTGTATATCGCAGGATGTTAATGGGTCTTCCTGCAATCCTGATGTAGCGTTCTTTTTCACAGAGTCCAGCTTTGCAGATTATTTGCTCAGCATACAGATTGAATAGGTATGTTGGAAGGATACAACCGTGATGCACACCTTTTCTGTCTTAAAACCACTCAGTATCCCCTTGCTGTGTTCCAATGACTGCCTCTTGATCTATGTACAGCTTCCTCACGAGCACAATTAAGTGTTCCGGAATTCCTGTTCTTTGCAATGCTACCTACAGTTTGTTATGATCCACACAGTCTATTGCCTTTGCATAGTCAATAAAACACACGTAAATATCTTTCTGGTATTCTCTGTTTTTAGCCAGGATCCATTTGACATCAGCTCCCTGGTTCTAGGTCCTCATCTAAATCCGGCTTGAATTCTTGGCAATTACCTGGTGATATATTGCTACAGCTGCTTTTGAATGATCTTCCGCAAAATTTTGCTTGTGTGTGGTATTAATGATATTGCTTGATAATTTCCACATTCGGTGGATCACCTTTCTTTGGAATAGGCATAAATATGAATCTCTTCCTGTCGATTGGCCAGGTAACTGTCTTCTAAATTTCTTGGCATAGACAAGAGAGTACTTCCAGCACTGCATCCGTTTGTTGAAACCTCTCATTTGGTATTCCATCAACTCCTGGAGCCTTGTTTTTTTACCAATGCCTTCAGTGCAGCTTGGACTTCTTTCTTCAGTACCATCCATGCCTGATAATATGTTACCTCCTGAAATGGTTGAACAGCGACCTATTCTTTTTGGTACAGTGACTCTGTACAGCCCTTCCATCTTGTTTTGATGCTTTCTGCATCATTTAATATTTTCCCTGTAGAACCCTTCAGTATTGGAACTCGAGGCTCAACTTTTTTCTTCAGTTCTTTCAGCTTGAGAAATGTTCTTCCCTTTTGGTTTTCTCTCTCCAGTTCTTTGCACACGTCATTACAATACTTTACTTTGTCTTCTCAAGCCGCCTTTTAAATCTTCTGTTCAGTTCTTGTACTTCATCATTTCTTCCTTTTGCTTTAGCTACTTGATGTTCAAGAGCAACTTTCTGAGTCTCCTCTGACACCCAGTTAGGTCTTTTCTTTCTTTCCTGTCTTTTTAATGACCTCTTGCTTTCTTCGTGTATGATATCCTTGATGTCATTCCACAATTCATCTGGTCTTCAGTCATTAGTGCTCAATGTGTCCTGTCCAGTCTTTTCTTGAGAAGGTCTCTAAATTCAGGTAGGATATACCCAATGTCATACTTTGACTCTCATTGACTTGTTCTAATATTCTTCAGTTTCAGCTTGAACTTACATATGAGTCTTTGATGGTCTGTTCAATAGTCGGCCCTGATGATATTGAGCTTTTCCATAGTCTCTTTCCACAGATGTAGTCAATTTGATTCCTGCATATTCCATCTGGCAAAGGTCCATGTGCATAGTCACTGTTTATGTTGGTGAAAAAAGGTATTTGGAATGAAGAAGTTGGTCTTGCAAAATTCTGTCATGCAATGTCTGCATCATTTGTATCATCAAGGCCATATTTTCCAACTATCAACCCTTCTTCTTTGTTTCCAACTCTTGCCTTCCAATCACCAGTAATTATCAGTGCATCCTGATTGTATGTTTGATCAATTTCAGACTTCAGAAGTTAGTAAAAATGTTCAATTTCTTCATCTTTGGCCTCCATGGTTGGTGTGTAAATCTGAATAATAGTTGCATTAACTTGTCTTCCTTGTAGGTGTATGAATATTATCTTATCATCAAGAGCACCATACTTCAGGATACATTTTGAAAGGTTCTTTTTGATGATGAACGCAATGCTATTCCTCTTCACATTGTCATCCCAGGCATAGTAAAGCATATGATTATACAATTCGAAATGGCCAATATCAGTCCATTTCAGCCCACTAATGCCTAGAATATCAATGTTTATGCATTCCAATTCATTTTTGACAACTTCTACTTTTCCTAGATTCATACTTCATACATTACACTTTCCAATTATTAATGGATGTTTGTAGCTCCTTCTCATTTTGAGTCATACCATCCCTACTACTAATATAAATGGCATACAATCAAGTCAGCATATGTGAAGTGTACAATCTGAGAAGTTGTGACATATGTAAACACCAGGGAAACCACCATCAAAACCAAGATAAAGATAACCCCCTAAAGTTTCCTCGTGCCCTTTGTAATCCCTGTCTCCCAGCCCCTCCCACCCATGTCCCCCTCCCCACATCAAGCCCTACCCTCTCTCCGCAGCTTTCTGTCCTTATGCATTAGTTTGCATTTTCTACAATTGTACATAAATACAATTTTACATTGTTGTTGTTGTTTGTTGTTAGGTGCTGTCGAGTCGGTTCTGACTCATAGCGATCCTATGCACAACAGAACGAAACACTGCCCGGTCCTGCGCCATCCTTACAATCGTTGTTATGCTTCACCTCATTGTTGCAGCCACTGTGTCAATCCACCTTGTTGAGGGTCTTCCTCTTTTCCACTGACTCTGTACTCTGCCAAGCATGATGTCCTTCTCCAGGAACCGATCCCTCCTGGCAACATGTCCAAAGTATGTAAGACACAGTCTTGCCATCCTTGCCTCTAAGGAGCATTCTGGTCGCACTTCTTCCAAGACAGATTTGTTTGTTCTTTTGGCAGTCCATGGTATATTCAATATTCTTCACCAACACCACAATTCAAAGGCATCAACTCTTCTTCAGTCTTCCTTATTCATTGTCCAGCTTTCACATGCATATGATGTGATTGAAAATACCATCGTTTGGATCAGGCACACCTTAGTCCTCAGGGTGACATCTTTGCTCTTCAACACTTTGAAGAGGTCCTCTGCAGCAGATTTGCCCAATGCAACGCGTCTTTTGATTTCTTGACTGCTGCTTCCATGGCTGTTGATTGTGGATCCACGTAAAATGAAATCCTTGACAACTCCAATCTTTTCTCCATTTATCATGAGGATTTTTGTATTCTTTATGTTGAGGTGCAATCCATACTGAAGGCTGTGGTCTTTGATCTTCATTAGTAAGTGGTTCAAGTCCTCTTCACTTTCAGCAAGCAAGGTTGTGTCATCTGCATAACGCAGGTCGTTAATAAGTCTTCCTCCAATCCTGATGCCCCGTTCTTCTTCATATAGTCCAGCTTCTCAGATTATTTGTTCAGCATACAGATTAAATAGGTATGGTGAAAGAATACAACCCTGATGCACACCTTTCCTGGCTTTAAAGCAATCAGCATCCCCTTGTTCTGTCTGAACAACTGTCTCTTGATCTATGTAAAGGTTTCTCATAAGCACAGTTAAGTGTTCTGGAATTCCCATTCTTCACAGTGTTATCCATAGTTTGTTATGATCCACACAGTCGAATGTCTTTGCATAGTCAATAAAACACAGGTAAACATCCTTCTGTTATTCTCTGCTTTCAGCCAGGATCTATCTGACATCAGCAATGATATCCCTGGTTCCACGTTCTCTTTTGAAACATGCCTGAATTTCTGGCAGTTCCCTATCGATGTACTGCTGTAGCTGTTTTTGAATGATCTTCACCAAATTTTCCTTGCGTGTGATATTAATGATATTATTCTATAATTTCCACATTCGGTTGGATCACCTTTCTGGGGAATAGGCATAAATATGGATCTCTTCCAGTCAGTTGACCAGGAAGCTGTCTTCCATATTTCTTGGCAAGGACGAGTGAGCACCTCCAGCGCCTCATCTGTTTGTTGAAACATCTCAATTGGTATTCCATCAATTCCTGGAGCCTTGTTTTCCGCCAATGCCTTCAGAGCAGCTTGGACTTCTTCCTTCAGTATCATCGGTTCCTGATCATATGCCACCTCTTGAAATGGTTGAACATTGACTAATTCTTTTTGGTATGATGACTCTGTGTATTCCTTCCATCTTCTTTTGATGCTTCCTGTGTCATTTAATATTTTCCCTATGGAATCCTTCACTATTGCAACTCAAGGCTTGAATTTTTCTTCAGTTCTTTCAGCTTGAGAAATGCCAAGCGTGTTCTTCCCTTTTGGTTTTCCATCTCCAGCTCTTTGCACATGTCATTATAATACTTTACTTTGTCTTCTCGAGGTGCCCTTTGAAATCTTCTGTTCAGTTCTTTTACTTCATCAATTCTTCCTTTTGCTTTAGCTGCTCGATGCTCAACAGCACGTTTCAGTGTCTCCTCTGACATCCATCTTGGTCTTTTCTTTCTTTCCTGTCTTTTCAATGACCTCTTGCTTTCTTCATGTATGATGTCCTTGATGTCATTCCACAACTCATCTGGTCTTCGGTCACTAGTGTTCAATGCGTCAAATCTTTTCTTGAGATGGTCTCTAAATTCAGGTGGGATATACTCAAGGTCATATTTTGGCTCTTGTGGACTTGCTCTGATTCTCTTCAGTTTCACCTTGAACTTGCATATGAGCAATTGATGGTCTGTTCCACAGCCAGCCTCTGGCCTTGTTCTGACTGATGATATTGAGCTTTTCCATAGTCTCTTTCCACAGATGTAGTCAATTTGATTTCTGTGTGTTCCATCTGACGAGGTCCATGTGTATAGTTGCCGTTTATGTTGGTGAAAGGAGGTATTTGCAAGGAAGAAGTCGTTGGTCTTGCAAAATTCTATCATTCGATCTTCGGCATTGTTTCTATCACCAAGGCCATATTTTCCAACTACTGATCCTTCTTCTTTGTTTCCAACTTTCGCATTCCAATCACCAGTAATTATCAATGCTTGTTGATTGCATGTTCGATCATTTTCAGACTGCAGCAGCTGATTAAAATCTTCTATTTCTTCATCTTTGGCCCTAGTGGTTGGTGTGCATATTTGAATAATAGTCATATTAACCGGTCTTCCTTATAGGCGTATGGATGTTATCCTATCACTGACAGCATTGTACTTCAGGATAGATCTTGAAATGTTCTTTTTGACAACGAATGTAACACGATTCCTCTTCAAGTTGTCATTCCCAGCATAGTAGACTATATGATTGTCTGATTCAAAATGGCCAATACCAGTCCATTTGAGCTCACTAATGCCTAGGATATTGATGTTTATGCATTCCATTTCATTTTTGACGATTTCCAATTTTCTTAGATTCATACTTTGTACATTCCAGGTTCCGATTATTAATGGATGTTTGCAGCTGTTTCTTCTCATTTTGAGTCATGCCACGTCAGCAAATGAAGGTTCCGAAAGCTTGACTGCATCCACGTCATTAAGGTTGACTCTACTTTGAGGAGGCAGCTCTTCCCCAGTCATCTTTTGAGTGCCTTCCAACCTGGGGGGCTCATCTTCCAGCACTATATCAGACAATGTTCCGCTGCTATTCCTAAGGTTTTCACTGGCTAATGCTTCTCAGAAGTAGACTCCCAGGTCCTGCTTCCTAGTCTGTCTTGGTCTGGAAGCTCAGCTGAAACCTGTCCTCCTTGGGTGACCCTGCTGGTATCCGAATACCGGTGGCATAGCTTCCAGCATCACAGCAACACACAAGTCCCCACAGTACAACAAACTGACACGTGAGGGAATTTTACATTATGTACATCTTTTTTGTCTGGCTTATTTTCAGCAACAGTATTTTGACATTCATCCCTGGTGTACATGTTAAAGAGTTCATTCCTTTTCATTGCTGACAAGTATTCCATTGCACAGATTTACCACCATTTGTTAATAGACACTTGGACTTTTTCCAGTTTTTTATGTTGCAAATGAAAGTGCTATGAATACTCCCACACAGGTCTTTGTATGGAAGTATGGTTTCTTTCCTCTTGGATAAATACCTACTAGTGGAAATGTTGGGAACCCTGGTGGTGCAGTGGTTAAGTGCTCAGCTGCTAACAGGAAAGTTGGCGGTTCAAACCCACCCAGAAGCTACACAGGAGAAAGGCCTGGCAACCTGCTTTCATAAAGATAATAGCCTAAAAAACCCTACGGGGCATTTCTACTCTGTCACATGGGGTCACTATCAACTTGATGGCACCTAACAACAATAGTGGAACGGTTGGGTTACATGGTAGGTGTATGCTTACATTTTCAAAACCCTGCCAAACAACATCCCAAAGCACAACTCATCATTGTGCAGTACCAGTGCCAGTGTGTGAGTGGCTCAGCTCTTCTGCATGCTCACAACACGTGGGGTGGTCGCTCCTTTGAAGTTCAGCTAATAAGTGTGTAATTTAAACGGTGGTTTTAATTTTTATTTCCCAAATGACTAATGATGTTGAACAACTTTTCATGGCTCTGTTTGCCATCTGTATATCTTCTTTGGTGAAGTGACCGTTCAAATCTTTGCCCATTTTTTTATATTGCATCTTTTGTTTTCACCGTCTTAGTTTTTGAGAGTTCTTTATATATTTTTGGAGACAAATCCTTTATATGATATATACTTTGCAAACATTTTCTCCCAGTCTGTGGCTTGTCTTTTTTTTTTTTTTAATGAGCTTAAAAAATTTTATTGTGGTAAAATATATATAACAAAATTTGCCATTTTAACCATTTTTAAGTATACGATTCAGTGACATCAATTATATGCACCGTCATGTACAACCATCACCACCATCCATTTCCAAATTTTTTCATCACCCCAAACAGAAATCCAGAATCCCTCAAACAATAACTCCCCATCCTCCCCTCCCACCAATCCCCAGTCCCTGGTAACCACCAATAGACTCTCGTGTCTATGCCTTTGCCCATTCTAGAATCATCTCATACAAGTGTGAGCATATAATGTTTGTCCTTTTTTGCCTGACTTATTTCACTTAGCATTATATTTTCAAGGTTCATTCATGATGTGGCATGTATCAGAACTTCATTTCTCTTTAGGGCTGAATAATATTTCATTTTCAATATATACCCCATTTTGTTTATCCCTTTATCTGTTGAACACTTGGGTTGAGTCCACCTTTGAGCTATTGTGAACAATATTGCAATGAACATTGGTGTACAAGTATCTGTTTGAGACCCTGCTTTCAATCTTTGGGATATATACCTAGGAGTGGAATTGCTGTTTAATAAACTTCTGATTTTATAATAGTTTTAGAATGACAGCAGAGTAAAAGTTGGAAAAATAGTCCAGAGAATTCCAATATCCCTGCACTTAGTTTCCCCTAATAGTTAACAAATCAATATTGCCATTGCACGTTTGTCAAATGTCTAGTAACCATTTGACTGCCCAAGATGAAGCTTAGACTCTTAATAAGCATTAGGTTCCCAGGTTGGATCCAGAGTTCCTCGCTAAATGTTCCTCAGGGTCTTAGTGGACAGACACCACTTAGCAATACACACATTGGCCTCACCCATGAAGCATGCAGAACACCTGATGGTGTAATTCAGCCCAACACAGCCAGCATTTCTTGTGGGTTTCTCTGTATGAGTGTAGCACAGGGACTGTGGGAGAAGGGTGCAAGCTTGAAGAAGACAGCCCTTGAGCTCAAGGAGTGCTCTGTAGAGTGCGGGACACAGACACAGGGTTCCTGAACGACAGCACCAGGCCCGTTGGGGCAGGTCCTAGAGCAGAAGCCTAAACAGGCGAATGGAAGCACAGAGAAGAGAGGTGTCTCAGTAGTGGGCTTCTGGCAGGGATTGGGAAGGTGGCCACCCACCACAAAGTCATATCTAGGGAAAGTGATTTAAACACATGATAGTCACATTTCACTAAATTCCTGGAATGGCTCATGGAAGTGGGGTAGTCAAACTTATTACAGAATTTCAGAGGCCTTAAAACCCCAAAACCAAACCCGCTACCATTGAGTGGATTTTGACTCATAGCAATCCTAGAAGACAGAGTAGAACTGTCCCATAGGGTTTCCATGGAGCACCTGGTAGATTCGAACTGCCAACATTTTTGGTTTGTAATTTCTTGCTGGAAATGGAAGAAGATAAGCAGCAATGCCTATGCCTTCTAGGAGCACTTGTAAACAACAATTCCAGGTCAGTGATAAGGCACTTCCAACTTTTACCTGGAACCTGGGAAGCTGATTCCCTTCTGAGCAAGAGCTTTTGGTAGTCTGAGGTTAAAATTCAAATTTTGTTTTGGGACAAATTTCAAAATATGAGCTTTATTCAACTTTACTTTTTATTTTTGTGAGTCTTCAGGGCTTAAAAGGGTTGCTTAATAGTTTTGTTTCTAAACTCACATTGATGGTACCAGGCATGATCCCTGCCCAAGCCAAAGATTGAAGGCTACTCTTGTTTGAGAAACATACAGACGTTTCCTCAACAAATATAATTATTCATTATTGTCCTCATGAGTAAATCATTGGCAGTGAGGGCACGTTTCCTCATGCGTGCAAATACACACCCTCTCTTGGGCCAGGTTTTGTGCCTGGACTTTTCACACAGACTGTATCACAGGAGCTTAGAATCCAAGCTGTGAGTTGCTCTGGGCTGCAGTTTCCCGATGGCGCCTGCAAGTTTGATGTGCTTCCTTCCTCTATGTGTGTGTCTCGTGTTGGCACCTGGCTTTGCTGAGGCAGGCAAGCTGCTGGTTGTCCCCATGGATGGGAGCCACTGGTTCACCATGCGGGCCGTTGTGGAGAAACTCATTCACAGAGGGCATGAGGTAGTTGTGGTCATGCCGGAGGTGAGCTGGCAACTGGGAAAATCACTCAACTTCACAGTAAAGACTTATTCAACTTCTTACACCCTGGAAGATCAGGATCGTGAGTTCATGACTTTTTCCAATTATTGTTGGGAAACTCGGGACTTGAATATATTATCTCTAATAATGAGTCCAACGGGCACTTTCTTTGAATTAGTTTTATCACATTGTAGGAGTTTATTTAACGACACAAAATTAGTGACGTACCTAAAAGAGAGTTCTTTTGATGCGGTGCTTACGGATCCTTTTGATCTGTGTGGCTTAATTATTGCCAAATATTTTTCACTCCCATCTGTGGTCTTCACCAGGGGACCATTTTGTCACTACCTTGAAGAAGGCACACAGTGTCCCAGTCCTATTTCTTATGTTCCCAGAGGTGTATCAGGGTTGTCAGATACTATGACCTTCAGAGAGAGAGTATGGAACCAAATCTTGCATTTGGAGGAACGTTTATTTTGCCACTATATGTTCAAAAGTGGCTTAGAAATTGCCTCTGAGATTCTCCAAACGCCAGTCACGGCTTATGACCTCTACAGCCATACGTCCATTTGGTTGTTAAGAACTGACTTTGTTTTTGACTATCCCAAACCTGTGATGCCCAACATGGTCTTCATTGGAGGCATCAACTGCAACCAGGGAAAACCATTGCCAGAGGTAAGTTACCTCTTCTTTAGCTCATTAAGAACACCTGGCTTTGGGTTTAAAATGAATGACTCCTTACTGCACCGGAATTTGCCATTTGTTTGTCACGTTTGTAATTTCTTTTTGGTTGAATGACTTCTTTTATGCCAATTCATTTAATTGTGGGTTAACAGATTTCATAAAGTGGCCCCCTTTTATGTGTGTGTATATAATTGATGACTCTCCAGGCTACATTTTCTAATAGTTTACTTTGAAAACTACTAAAAAACACAGTAAGAGATGAAATGCGCCTTTTGCTAATCCTATGCCACCTCCATAGGAAAGTGCTCTGAAATTATTTTTATGAAATTATTTCCTATATACATGCATATATAGAATGTAATTTCATACTCATTTTATTAAAATAAGATCTGGAAACAGGCTGGAATATTGTTTTTTACCTGGCATTTTTTATTTGCCAATAAATTGCAAACATCTTAGAAGTCAAAACATACACATCTAGCATGTTCTTTTCAATCACTGCGTAAAAGTCTTTACTTTGGATGCCGTGTAGTTTATCCAACCAGCCAAAATTGATAGACAACTAACAACAATAACAACTATATGTATATGTAATAGAAATCCTGGTGGCTTAGTGGTTAAGAGTTTGGCTGCTAGGCAAAAGGTTGGCAGTTCAAGTCCACCAGGTGCTCCCTGGAAACCCTGTGGGGCAGTTCTACTCTCTCCTATAGGGTCGCTATGAGTTGGAATTGACGGCAATGAGTTATATATAAAATATTATATAGATATAAAATATTAATAATGCATGTATTTATTTCTTATGAGTGAGTGCAAACTTCAAAATGACAATTACGGTATTAGTTGTCCTGTAGAATGTACAGACTTGTATAAAACCCACTAAAACCCACGCTGTCGAGTTGATTCCGACTCATAGCGACCCTATAGGACAGAGTGGAATGCCCCATAGTTTCCAAGGAACGCCTGGTGGATTCGAACTGCTGACCTCTTGGTTAGCAGCTGTAGCACTTAACCGCTACACCACCAGGGTTTCCTAGACTTGTATAATGTCCCCATATTCATGAGGACATTTTTTTTGGAATAAAAATAATTATATACTTCCCCTCATACCGACGCTAAGAATGTTTTTATGTGTTTTTGTAGCAAAGAACATGTTATTTTGTTTACGTAAATTCAGCGTGCTGTATCTGGGATCCGCAAACTCTTTTTGTAAAGGGCCAGATAAAAATATTTTAGGCTTTGCCGGCCTTATGAGGTCTGAGTCGCTCACACTTTGTTTTGTTTTCACTTTTTTAAAAACCGTTCTCTAAGAATGTAAAAACCATTCTTAGTTCGAGAGCCAGGGTGCTCTACTACGTAATTTGGTCTTGTAAAACAAAAATGTTAGATAGACAGTAATACTCTGCTCACCCTGAGAGAGGGCATTGTGTCACCAGTGAATAGAGATGAATTAGTATAAGTGACTGCTACTGTCCATGGCAGGATTACCCAGAGTAGTCAGAGATTCAGTTTGAAAGGTTAGGGAGAGAACTTACGTCCTGTACTTGGATCCATAGTTTAGGTCTGCATTCATTTTGAACCCAAGTACTTTTCTAATGGAGTATCTATTGGGTAGAATTTTGTTGAAAATTTTTGCATCTATATTTGTGAGAGATATTGGTGCGTGATTTTCTTTTTTTCTTTTCATGTGTGTCTTTGCCTGGTTTTTGTATCAGGGTTATGCTGGCTTCATAGAATGAATTTGGAAGAATCTCTCCCTTTTGTATGTTCTGAAATAGTTTGAGTAGTGCTGGTGTAAGCTCTTCTCTGAATGTTTAGTAGAATTCTCCAGTGAAGCCATCTGGGCGAGGGCTTTTTTTTTGTTGGGAGATTTTTTATTGCCTTTTCAATCTCTTCTCTTGTTATGTGTCTGTTCAGATTTTCAGTATCATTTTGTGTTACCTTGGGTAGGTAGTGTGTCTCTAGAAATTTGTCCATTTCATCTAGGTTTTCAGATTTGTTGGAATATAGTTTTTCTTAATACTCTGTTATGATCCTTTTTATTTCAGTTGAGTAAATTGTAATGTCCCATTTCATTTCTTATTTGGGTTATTTGTGTCCTCTCCTGTTTTCCTTTTGTCAATTTGGCCTGAGGTTTGCCAATTTTTTTGATCCTTTCAGAGAACCAGCTTTTGGTTTTGTTGATTCTTTCTATTGTTTTTCTATTCTCTGTTTCATTTTTCTACTCTGATTTTTATTATTTCCTTTCTTCTGGTGGCTGTGGGCATCTTTTGCTGTGTGCTTTCTATTTGTTCTAGTTGTGCAGCTAATGTTTTGATTTTGTCCCTTTCTCCTTTTTTGATGTGTGCATCTATTGCTATAAATTGACCTCTGAGGACAGCCTTTGCTGTGTCCCAAAGATTTTAGCATGATGTGTTTTCATTCTCATTTGATTCTAGGAATTTTTTGATTGAATCTCTGACTTCTTCTATTACCCAATGGTTTTTAAGCAGGGTGTTATTCAGATTCCATGTAATAGATTTTTTTTTTTCCTTACTCTTCCTGTCGTTAATTTCTACTTTGATGGCATTGTGTTCAGAAAAGATACTTTGTATCATCTCAATGTTTTGGATTTTGTTGAGGGTTGCTCTGTGGACTAACATGTAGTCTGTTCTGGAGAATGTTCCATATGGGTTGGAAAAGAATGTGTACATTCAAGTGTTGGGTGGAGTGTTCTACATATGTCTATGAGGTCAAGTTGGCTCATTTAGCTCTTCTGTATCTTTATTGAGTTTCTTTCTAGATGTTCTGTCCTTTACTGAAAGTGTTGTGTTGAAGTCTCCTACTATTATTGTGGAACTGTCAATTTCTCTTTTCAGTGCTGTTAGATTTTGTTTTATGTATTTTGGAGCCCGGTCATTGGGTGTATAGATGTTTATTATGGTTAAGTCTTCATGATGGGTCATCCCTTTAATCATTATATAGTGCCCTTCTTTGTCTTTTATGGTGGATTTTATTTTAAAGTCTATTTTATCTGAGATTAGTATTGCCACTCCTGCTTTTTTTTTTTTGTAGTTATTTGCTTGATATATTTTTTTCCATCTGTGATTTTTAATAAATTTATGTCTTTGTTTCTAAGGTGTGTCTCTTGTAGACAGCATATGGATGGATTCTGTTTTTTTAATCCATTCTGTCACTCTGTGTCTCTTTATGGGTGCATTTAGGCCATTTACATTCAGAGTGATTATTGATAGGTGTGAGTTTACTGCTGTCATTTTGCAGTGCTTTTTTTTTTGTGTGGTGCTAACTTTTTCTTTGTTCCTCTTACTCTCCTGTGCTGAGTTCCTTTTATTTGTGGATTTCTTTCTTTTTTGTAGATTTGATCCTTATGGAGACTTTTTCTTCTTTATTTTGAAGAGTAAGTAGGTTTTTTAACTTTCTTTGTGGTTACATTGAAATTTATCTTATCTTCCTAGATTTGAACCAGTCTATTATTACTTGGTATTGCCTTGCCTTCCCCTCCATTAGAAAGTTCTATACCTACTCCCTTCGTTCCCTCTTTTATTGTTCTGACATTGTTGTCACTCACCGAAGGCTATAATCTTTATAGAAGCAGACTGCCACATCTTTGGCCTGAGGAGTAGCTGATGAGTTCCAACCACCAAACTTTTGTTCAGCAGCCAAATACATTAACCCGTTTACCACCTGGGTTCCATCTGGGGAGAGTAGAGGAAGCTAAAGGAAGCCAAGGCTTTGCAGAATGACCCTATTGGGCTTGCATGAACTTAACGAGTCACTGTTCACAGACTCAGGCCAGAAGAGGGGGTTGAGCATGAGGCTTCCCAGAGGCACTGCTCTCCGCAGCTGTAGGTTAGTGGCAGTGCAGCCAGTGGGTCCATTCCTGCCCTGTCACTCCTTGGGCAGTCTAGAACAGATGGCAGGAGGTCACCTGACTCCTCCATGCCACCTTCCCCTACACTGGGTCATGTTCCTCTGTTTCTCCCTGGTAAGTCTCCATCCTTCCTGGTCCACAGTGTCTACCCAGTCCTCAGGACATGCCAGATGCTCAGCAGATGTTGTTCAACAGGACACTGTCCAGTCATCTGAAGGGAATGTGAAATAGCGCTCTACGTAATTTTTTTTTTTTTTTTTAATTAGGCCTGCCAAAATCAGGCCTAGAGTTTCACTCTCAGCAAGACCAGGCTGTGAGTCTTTTGATGTTGAGGAGAAGGAAGTTTCAGGACTCTGTGAGACTTAGCCTGGTCAAAGGGCTCTCACCCCCTTTATCCCTCTATCATTTATGGCTCCAAGCAGCACCCAGGCATCGCATGACAACTTGCCCTCTCCCCAAGGGTGGGGCTTGTAACTTCCTGAACTGGCTCAGAGTTCAGTGCCACTCACTGCATTCTGGGTCCTGGCCCAGAGGGTTTCAGATACACATATAGCCATTTAATAGCTATCATCTACCTATTATGTAGGTATAGCTACGAAATCTAAAATATGTTGAACAACAAAGAGGTTTATACTTGTTTGACTATATCTATAACGATATATAAAAATATACAACCATATGTGGTTTTATATAACTTAGGGACAAGAACCAGAATGAGCCCAAAGCTGATGCCTATGAGGTGGAGTTCAGGCACATCTCCAGTCTCCAACCTTTTTACCGATTTTGACGTCAGCCATCCTTTTCAGGGCACTCTCTACTTCTCTGCTGGGTTCAATAATTCTTTGTAGTGGCCACATAGAACTCACAGACCATACTTACAGTTTAATGATTTATTAAGGAAGGACTGGGTCAGCTCAGAATCAGGGTCAACAGGCTATAACTCGGGATCAGGATTAGGAAGCACGTAGGCAAGGTCCGGAAGGCTCCCTCAAGGAGGAGAGCACATCCCTCCCTCCTTCAGTGCAGGACAGCTTTCTCAGCTCCTCTTGGCTGTGCAAGCAAGCAGGTGTTTGTGCACACCCTGTCTGCCATACACACCCCCTCTCAGCTGTACAGGCTCCTCTTGGCTTCCTCAGCATAGGCCTCTTGGCCCACTGTTGCAGCCACTGTGTCAATCCATCTCTTTGAAAGTCTTCTTTTTTTTAGCCCTCTATGTGTGGTGTTGGCAAAAAATATTGAATATACCATGGACTGCCAAAAAGAGGGAACAAATCTGCCTTGGAAGAAGTACAACCAGAATGCTCCTTAGGAATCAGGATGGCGAGACTATATCTCACATACTTGGGACATGTTATCAGGGGGAATCAGTCACTGGAGAAGGACATCATGCTCAGTAAAGTAGAGGGTCAGTGAAAAAGAGGAAGACCCTCAATGAGATGGATTGACACAGTGGCTGCAACAATGGGCACAAGCATAACACCAATTGTTAGGATGATGCAGGATTGGACAATGTTTTGTTCTGTGGTACATAGGGTCGCTATGAGTCGAAAGTTATTCGACGGCACATGACAACAACATAGAGTCACTATGAGTCAGAATCAATGCATCGGCAGAAGGCTTTCAGAAAAGGTTATAAGGGCTTATGGTTAGAATGACAAGAATAGCAATATCATTACTAATGAGTCAGAGGGGTTGTGTAACTCACATATGATCATACAGAAACTTTGTGTCTGGAATTTGAAAGCATAACAAAGATTGCGAGGGACGGTGTAGTGTTTTGTTCTGCTGTACACAGAGTTGTTATGAGTCTGAATCGACTTGATGGAACCTAACAAAAACAACAACTACTTTACCAAGGATGATGTCCTTCTCCAGGGACTGATCCCTCCTGATAATATGTCGAAAGAATGTGGGAGATAGTCTTGCCATCCTTGCTTCTAAGGGGGGAGTAATCAGCATTAAAAAAGAGAGAGAAAAAAAAAAAAAAAAACAGAAATAGAATAAAATTGAATTGGATAGAAAATACGATCTTAGTAAGGACAAAGTTTGTTTGTGAACTGTTCGTTTCAGATGCATAGATGCATATTTGTGTACTGAGCTGTGGTGATATATGAGAAGTGCTATTGTGTGTTCTTATCCAAGTAGACTGAAAGCTGCTGTCTTCAACTACCCATTCACCTTCAGACAGTCTCTGCAACCCATTTATGCAATTTTCACACAGCCATGACAAAACCATGTTTTGGAAGACTAGAATAAAATAGTAGAACTTCTACTAATATTGATGAGTTAACTAATGTTTAAGAGTTTTAATGGGTAAACTGATATTATGGATTGTGTCCCCCAAAAAGATATTTTGTAGTCCTAACCTTTAGTTCTGTGAATGAGACCTTGCTTGGAAATAGGGTCTTTGAAGATGTAATCAAGTAAATATGGGCCCATACTGGAGTAGGGGAGACCCTGGTGCCTTAGTGGTTAAAAGCTGTGCCTGCTAACCAAAAGGTCAGCAGTTTGAATCCACAAGGAGGTCTTTGGAAACCCTAAGGGGCAATTCTACTCGGTCCTTTAGGGTCCCTATGAGTCAGAATCAACTTGACAACAATAGGCTTGGTTTTTTGGTTTACTGGAGTAGGGTGGTTCCGGATCCTATATGAGCGGTACTCTTATAAAAAGAAGAGAAGAGACACAGACATACAACAGAGAGAAGATGATATGTGACAATGGAGGCAGAGAGGGGAGTGATGCGTCTATAGGCCAAGGAAGCAAAAGGAGCACCAGACCATGGGAGAGAGGCTTGGAGAAGAGGCTCCCTCAGAGCCTCAGAAGGAATCAACATGGTTGACACCCAGATTTCAAACTTCTAGCCTGCAGAGCTGTGGGGCAATACATTTCTGTTCTTACAAGCCACCCAGTTCATGCTACTTAGTTATGGCAGCCCTAGGGCACTAATACAAATGGCATACTATAAAGTGGGCATATGTGAAGTGTACAATTTGATAAGTTGTGACAGTAGAACCACAATTACCATCAGGATAAGGATCACCCCCCAAGGTTTCCTCATGTCCTTTATAGTCCCTGTCTCCCAGCCCCTCCCAGCCATGTCTCCCTCCCCACATCAACCCCCACCTCCTCCTCAGCTGTCTGTCACGGTACATATATTAACTTGCATTGTCTACAATTGTATATAAATGCTGTTTTACATTATGTATTTCTTTTTTTGTCTTGCTTATTTTACTCAGCAACATTATTTTGAGATTCATCCCTTGTGCACATGTTAAAGAGTTCATTCCTTTTTATTGCTGCCAAGTATTCCATTGTATGGATTTGCCACCATTTGTTGATAGACCCCTGGGCTTTTTCCAGTATTTAATGTTACAAATATGAGTGTTACAAACACTCACACACAGGTCTTTGTGTGGAAGTATGCTTTCCTTCCTCTTGGATAAATACCTACTAGTGGAATGGTTAGGAACCCTGGTTGTGCAGTAGTTAAGTGCTCAGCTGCTAATGGGAAGGTTGGTGGTTCAAACTTACCCAGCAGGTACGCAGGAGAAAGACCTGGTGCTCTGGTTCCGTAAGGATTATAGCCTAGAAAACCCTATGGGGTAGTTTTACTCTATCATGTGGAGTCACTATGAGTTGAAATCAACTGGACGGCATCTAACAACAATAGTGTAAAGGTTGGGTTGTATGGTAGGTGTACGCTTACATTTTCAAGAAACTCCCAAGGACAACTGACCATCGTGCAGTGCCAGTGCCAGTATGTGAGTGGTGTAACTCTTCTGCATGCCCACCAAGACACGGGGTGGTTGCTCCTTTGAGTTTTAGCTAATAAGTGTGTAGCTTAAGTGATGGTTTCAATTTGCATTTCCCTAATGGCTAACGATGTTGAGCTTCTTTTCATGGGCCTGTTTGCTGTGTATCCTCTTTGGTGAAGTGACTGTTCAAATCTTTGCCCATATCTTTCTGTTGGTCTTTGTTTTTTTCCTTTCTGGGATTTGAGAGTTCTTTATATGTTTTGGAGACAAATCCTTTATAGGGGATATGCTTTGCAGACTTTTTCTCCCAGTCTGTGCTTGTCTTTTTTTTAAATAAACTTAAAAAAATATTATTGTGTAAAGTACATATAACCCAGTTTTGCCATTTTAATCATTTCTGAGTATATAATTCAGAGACGTTAATTATATTCACCATCTTGTGCAGCCACCACCACCAACCATTTCCAAACGTTTTTGATCACCCCAAACAGAAATTCAGAATCCCACAAGCCATAACTCCCCATCCTTCCCTCCCACCAATACCCAGTCCCTGGCAATCACCAATAGACTCTTGTGTCTATGCCTTTGCCCATTGTAGTTGCCTCATAAAAGTGGGGTCCTGCAATATTTGTCCTTTTGTGTCTGACTTACTTCACTTAGCATAGTATTTTCAAGGTTCGTTCATGATGTAGCATGTATCAGAACTTCATTGCCCTTTAGGGCTGAATAGTATTCCATTTTACATATATACCCCATTTCATTCATCTATTTATCTGTTGAACACTTGGGTTGTGTCCACCTTTGAGCTACCGTGAATATGCTGCAATGAACATTGCTGTACAAGTATCTGTTTGAAAGTCTGCTTTCAAGTCTTCGGGATATGTTCATAGGACTGGAATTGTTAAGAAGGTTTTTATTTTATAATAGTTTTAGAATTAGAGCAAAGTAAAAGTTGCAAAAGGAGTCCAGAGAATTCCCATATCCCTGCACTTAGTTTCCGCTAACAGTTAACAAATTACTCTGGCCCATTTGTCACAGCTGACAAATCAATATTGCCATTGACCTTTGTCAAATGTCTAGTAACCATTTGATTGCCAAGGATGAAGTCGTCTTAGACTCCTAATAAGAATTAGGTCCCCAGGTTGGGATCCAGAATTCCTCACTAAATGTTCCTTAGGGTCTTAGTGGACATATACCACTTAGCAACACACACACTGGCCTCTCCCATGAAGCATCTAGAACACCTACTTGATGTAATCCAGTCCAACGAAACCAGCGTGTCCTGTAGGTTTCTCTGTGCGAGTGCGGCACAGGAACTGGGAGAGTAGGGCGCAAGCTTGAAGAAGACAGCCCTTGACCTCAAGGAGTGCTCTGTAGAGTGCGGGACACAGACACAGCGATCCCTGAAGGATGGCACCAGGCCATTGGAGCAAGTCCTACAGCAGAGCCTTTGGTAGTCTGAGGATAAAATCCAAATTTTGCTTTGGGAAAAATTCCAAAATATAAGCCTTATTCAACTTTACTTTTTATTTTCTGTGAGTCTTCAGGATCCGAAAGTGTTTTTTAATAATTTTGTTTCTAAATTGACATTGCAGTACTTGACATGATCCCTGCTCAAGGCAAAGATCGTAAGTTATACGGAAGTTATCTTACTGTCATGGATTGAATTTTGTCCCCCCCAAAATGTGGGTATCAACTCTGTTAGGCCATGATTCTCAGGATTGTGTGGTTGTCCTCCATTTTGTGATTGTAATTTTATGTTGAGAGGATTAATGTGGGATTGTAACACCACCCTTACTCAGGTCACCTTCCTGATCCAAGGCAAAGGGAGTTTCCCTGAGGTGTAGCCTGAACCACCTTTTATCTCTAAACAGATAAAAGGAAAGGGAAGCAAGCAGAGAGTTGGGGGCCTCATATCACTAAGAAAGCAGCACCAGGAGCAGAAAGCGTTGTTTGGACCCAGGGTCCTTGTGCCGAAGAAGCTGGTCACCATGGGAAGATTGAGGACAAGGATGTTCTTCCAGGGCCAACAGAGAGTAAAATCCTTCCCCTGGGGCTGACGCCTTGAATTTGGACTTTTAGCCTACTTTATTGTGAGGAAATAAATTTCTCTTTGTTAAAGCCATCCTCTTGTGGTATTTCTGTTATGGCAGCACTAGATGACTAAGACGTTCACGAAATACAATTATTTTTTTATTGTCTTTATAAGTAAATCATTGGTGATAACAGCAGGAACACACACCCTCTCTTGGGGCAGGTTTTGTGCCTGGACTTCTACCGCTGACTGTATTACAGGAGCTTAGAATCCAAGCTGCAATTTGCTCTGGGCTGCAGTTTCCCGATGGCGCCTGCAATTTTGACAGGCTTCCTTCCTCTATGCGTGTGTCTTCTGCTGACACCTGGCTTTGCTGAGGCAGGCAAGCTGCTGGTTGTCCCCATGGATGGGAGCCACTGGTTTACCATGCGAGCCGTTGTGGAGACACTCATTCACAGAGGGCATGAGGTGGTCGTAGTCATGCCAGAGGTGAGCTGGCAACTGGGAAAATCATTCAACTGCACAGTAAAGACTTATTCAACTTCTTACACGCTGGAGGATCTGAATCGTGAGTTCATGGTTTTTTCCAATTATTGTTGGGAAAGTCAGGACTCGGATATATTATCTGCAGTAATGAGTCCAATCAGCACTGTGTTCGAGTACTTTTTTTCACATTGTAGGAGTTTGTTTGACGACACGAAATTAGTGAAGTACATAAAAGCGAGTTCTTTTGATGCGGTGTTTACGGATCCTTTTGATCTGTGTGGCTTAATTATTGCCAAATATTTTTCACTGCCATCAGTGGTCTTCACCAGGGGACCATTTTGTCATTATCTTGAAGAAGGCACACAGTGTCCCAGTCCTATTTCTTACGTTCCCAGAGGTATCTCAGGGCTTTCAAATACCATGACCTTCAGGGAGAGGGTACTCAACCAAGTCTTCCATTTGGAGGAACGTTTATTTTGCAGTTATTTTCTCAAACGTGGCTTAGAAATTGCCTCTGAGATTCTAGAAACACCAGTCACGGCTTATGACCTCTACAGCCATACGTCCATTTGGCTGTTAAGAACTGACTTTGTTTTTGACTATCCCAAACCTGTGATGCCCAACATGGTCTTCATTGGAGGCATCAATTGCAACCAGGGAAAGCCATTGCCAGAGGTAAGTTACCTCTTCTTTAGCCCTTTAAGAGCAACCTGGCTTTGAGTATAAAAAAAATGACTCCTTACTGCACTGGGGTTTGTCATTTAGGTTGTCACATTTGTAATTTCCTTTTGGTTGAATGATTTGTTTTATGCTAATTCATTTAGTTGTGGGTTAATGGATTGCATAAAGTGGCTCCCTTTTATGTGTGTGTATATAATTGATGACTCTCCAGGCTACATTTTCTAATAGTTTGATTTGAAAACTACTAAAAAACACAGTGAGAAATGAAACGTGCCTTTTTGCTAATCCTATGCCACCTCCATAGGAAAGTGCTCTGAAATGATTTTTATGAAATTATTTCCTATGTACATGTGTATATAGAATGCAATTTCACACCCATTTTATTAAAATAAGATCTGGAAACAGGCTGGAATATTGTTCTTTGCCTGGCATTTTTCACTTGCCAATAAATTGCAAACACCTTAGAAGCCAAAACATACACATCTAGCATGTTCTTTTTAATCACTGCATAAAAGTCTTTACTTTGGATGCCGTGTAGTTTATCCAACCAGCCAAAATTGATAGACAACTATATATATATATATATATATATATATATATATATATATATATATATATATGTAATGGAAATCCTGGTGGCTTAGTGGTTAAGAGTTTGGCTGCTAGGCAAAAGGTTGGCAGTTCAAGTCCACCAGGTGCTGCCTGGAAATCCTGTGGGGCAGTTCTACTCTGTCCTACAGGGTCGCTATGTGTCGGAATTGACTTGACGGCAACGAGTTACATGTAAAATATTATATAGATATAAAATATGTATTAATAATGCATGTATTTATTTCTCATGAGTGAGTGCAAACTTCAAAATGACACTTATAGCATTAGTTGGCCTGTAGGATGTACAGACTTCATGAAAATGTGGCCCATTTTCATGAAGAAGTATTTTTGGAATAAAAATAATTATGTACTTCCATCATACACACGCTAAAAGTGCTTTAATGTGTTTTGTAGTAGAGAACAAGGTATTTTATTTATGTAAATTCAGTATGCTGTATCAGGGATTCTCAAACTCTTTTTGTAAAGGGCCAGATAAAAATATTTTAGGCTTTGCTGACCTCATGAAATCTGAGTCACTCACACTTGTTTGTTTTGTTTTTGCTTGTTTAAAAATGGTTTTTTAAGAGTGTAAAAACCGTTGTTAGTTCACACCCTCACTGCTCTGCTATATAATTGAGTCCAGTAAAACGCAAATGTTAGATATATAGTAATACTCTGCTCACCCTGAGAAAAGGCATTGTTATCTAATTTGACACCGTGCCCTGGAACAGTCGAGCCAATGAATCACACTCCAAGTCAGGAAGAGAGAGAAAGTTTATTGGGTGGTAACACCAACGGGGAAGTCCAGCAGCAACACAGGCTGTCTTTATGGAGTTCTGAAAAGCAATTTCTGCAACGCAGCTTATATATCATTTTTGCATGTGTGAAGCCCACAGATGGTTGGATGAGTGTACATGACAAAACAACCATGAGAAGCTCTTTATTAAAGATATGCATGCCGGACATCTGGACTCTAATCTTTATATTTGTAACAGGCAAAAAAACTTACATAAAAATCTCTCGGCTAGTAGAACTGGCCTGCTAAGTTTACTCTGACTGAGATAAGGAGCTAGAAAGAGAGCTGCAGACCAAAAGCGCCAGGCAGCCTTCCTAGCTGTTGTCCTACAGGCTGAAGGCCTTCTCCCAAGAGGACAAAGGAGGGCGACCAAGGCCACAAGAGCCAAGGAGGTCCTGCACCCTTTTGGAAAGAGACCAGTGTAGCTGGTGTAATAAAAAAGGACATTGAACGTGACAGTGTACAAAATGCCAAGAAAAAAAAAAAGAACTTATAGGTTCCTTAGAGTATCATTACGGCATTAGTTATGTCAACTTCTCAATTGCTCATTTTGAAAAGGGGAAAACATGCTGCAAGGTATTAGGATCGCAGCCTTGCATCGCCAGTGAATAGGGATGAGTTAGTGTAAGTGACTGCCACCGCGCAAGGCAGGGTCACTCAGAGTAGTCAGAGATTCAGTTTGAAAGGTTAGGGAGAGAACTTAAGTCTCTCACTTGGGTCCAGAGGTTATGTCTATGTTCGTTTTGAAGCAAAGTACTTTTCCAGTGGAGAACCTGGAGAGTGCACACGGTTATCAGGGTTGGGGCCGACTTTTCTGGTGGAGAACCTGGAGAGTGCACACGGTTATCTTGGTTGGGGCCGACTTTTCTGGTGGAGAACCTGGAGAGTGCACATGGTTATCAGGGTTGGGGCCGACTTTTCTGGCGGAGAACCTGGAGAGTGCACACGGTTATCTTGGTTGGGGCCGACTTTTCTGGCGGAGAACCTGGAGAGTGCATACGGTTATCAGGGTTGGGGCCGACTCGAGAGCAGCTGGTTTTACTTTCTAGGAGAAGGAGAAATCTCATGTTTTGCTGCTAGGGTTTTGGTTTCTATGATCCCTCTACAAGCAGCCTCTGATCAGTGAAAGAAGGTGCCTTGGAGACAGGGTAATCTGGGTGCCTTGTGAAAGTATGGGGCTGGGGCTGGGAATGCCAGCTCCATGCTGGGCCCTGGATCACATGTACACATGTGTAAACGTGGGGAGAAGCAGGAGCTAACTGTTTTGAGGGTGGCCGTACACAGAGTGTGTGGCCTGGGAGGTAAGCCGTGACCCCACGTGTGTCAGAGTAGAACCAGGCTCCACAGGGCTTTTGATGTTGTGACCTTTGGGAAGTAGATCACCAGACCTTTTTTCTGAGGTCCTTCTGGGTGGACTTAAATTTCTAGCCTTTGGTGAGCAGCCAAGCGCGTTGAATGAGTGTGCCAGGCAGGGGTGCCGGGGCTGTGGAGAGTATCCACTGCTGTTTAGTCAATTCTGACTCCTAGTGACCCTATAGAATGGAGTAAAACTGCCAGTAGGGTTCCCAAGACTCTAATCTCTGCAGAACCAAATTGCAGAGCAGCTGGTGGGTTGGAACCACCAAACTTTTGTTTAGCAGCCAAACACATTAACCACTTTGTGACCCGGCATCCCTCTGGGGAGAGTAGAGGAAGCCAAAGGAAGCCGAAGCTTTGCAGAACGTCCCTACTGGACTCACATGGACTTGGCGTGTTGCTGTTCACAGACTCAGGCCAGAAGAAGGGATTGAGAGCGAGGCTGCCCAGAGGCATCTGATGTCTACAGCTGTAGGTAGTGACGGTGCAGCAGATGGTTCCCATTCCTGTCCCTGTCACTCCTCTGGCAGTCTAGAACAGCTGGCAGAGTGTCACCTGCCTCCTCCATGCCACTTTCCTCTACACTGGGTCATCTGCCTCTCTATCTCCCTGGTGAGTGTCCATCCTTCCTGGTCCACAGTTTCTAGCCCAGTCCTCAGGATCCTCCAGACGCTCAGCAGATGTTACTCAACAACAGACTTTACAGCCATCTGATGGGAAAGCGAAATAGCACTCTCTCTAAAAATTGGGGTGATTGCTGCTTTAAGCCTGCAGAAATCAGGCTGGAATTTCACTCTCGGCAAGACCAGGCTATGAGTCTTTTGAAGGCAAAGAGAAGGAAGTTTCAGGACTCAATGAGACTGAGCCCAGTCAAAGGGCCCTCACCTCCTTTAACCCTCTCTCATTTGTGGCTCCAAGTAGCAGCCAGGCATCGCATGACCTCTCACCCTTTACCCAAGGGTGTGGCCTGCAACTTCCCAAACTGGCTGTGTTCAGTGCTGCTCACTGCATCATGGGGTCATGCCCAGAAGGGCTCAGATATACATATAACCATTTTATAGCTTCCATCTATTATTTTTTTTTCTATTATATAGATATAGATATGAAATATAAAAGATATTGAACCATATAGAGTTTTATGCATGTTTGTTTATATCTATAAAGATATAAAAATATATAACCATATATGATTTTATGTGTCATAGGGACAAGAACCAGAATGAGCTCAAAGCTGATCTCTGTGAGGTGGAGGTCAGACATAGCTCCATTCTCCAACCTTTTTACCAATTCTGACATCAGCCACCTCACCCACGGCACCCTCTACCTCTCTGCTGGGTCCAGTAATTTGTTGCAGTGGCCACACAGAATTCACAGACCGTATTTAACAGTTAAGTGGTTTATTAAGGAAGGACTGGGGACAGCTCAGAATCCAGATCAACAGCCTACAACTGGGGACCAGGATCAGGAAGCACATAGGCAAGGTCTGGAAGGCTCCCCCGAGGAGGAGAGCATACCCCTCCCTTCTTCAGTGCAGGACAGCTTTCTCAGCCTCTCTTGGCCGTGCAAGCAAACAGGTGTATCTCTGCCATGCACGCCCCCTCTTAGATGTGCAGGATCCTCTCAGCCTCCTCAGCACAGGCCTCTTGGCCCTGCATCCCTGTCTCAAACATGCAGGCTTCTCTGCCTTTGACCTCCCTGCTGCCAGCCTCTCCACTGCTAACTGACCCAGCACATAGCCGGTGTAGCAGCTTTGTTCAGCTGTCTGTTAGCTGCTTTCCTAGCAGCAGGTTTCTGCCTTCACCACTGACTCTGCCCCAGGGCCCTTCTGGGTCTCTGGCTGTCTTCAGTGTCATAGTCCCCGACCCGTGTTACAGTCTTTTAGGAGACTCTTTGCCTCTTCTCTCTCTCTGCTGTTTCTCTCCCTGTTTCTTCTCTCTTCTTGTCTCTCTTGCCTTTTCTTCTTTTCTGCTCTTTGTTTCCTTCTGAAACCTCTGTGAGGTTGGTTGTATATACGAGCAAACTGTTGTCAATTTCAGGCATAGCCCTCCCACCAGGGCCGCAAACTGGCCAGCCCCCTCTCAGTAGACACCAGGCGCTTCATCTGCACAGGAGGCTACAGGCATTTCGTTTGCAGAGTATATTGAGCAATCGCAGGGCAGGCTGCAGCCCAGGTGCAGACAAAAAGCAGCAAACCATCAAGTTGTTTACAGTTTACCCAGGATATGTGCATCGACCTGTACGAAAGCAAAAAACTTCTGGGGTAGAAAACCAAGGCAAAATAATTCCTCAGGGCTCGGGGGAAAATCTCTCAAGCTATTTTTCCAAAGACCCAAGGCAAAAGGCCACATAAAGGAACTTATTTCAGCACAGATGTATGTATATATGTATACGTATATCTGTGACAGCCACTGTGTCAATTCATCTTGTTGAGGGTCTTCCTCTTTTTTGCTGACCTTCTACTTTGCCAAGCATGATGCCTTCTCCAGGGGCTGGTCCTCCTGATAACATGTCCAAAGTATGTGAGATGAAGTCTCACCATCCTCACTTCTGAGGAGCATTCTGGCTGTACTTCTTCCAAGATAGATTTGTTCATTCTTGGAAGTTCATGGTACATTCAATATTCTTCTCCAACATCATAATTCAAGTGCTACAGTTAGGTGACCTTATAAGTTGGGCCCCAATCCAATATGATCAGTGTCTTTATAAGAGGAGACAGGAGACAGAAGAGGAGAAGGGACAGACACACAGGGAGAGCAGCATGTGTAGACAGGGTAGAGTTTGGAGTGGTGCGTCTACAAGCCAAGGAACACCAAAGATCCTGAACAAGGCAAGATTCTTCTCTAGAGCCTTCAGAGAGACTATGACCCTGCCAACACCTTGATTTCAGATTCTAGCCTCCAGAACTGTGAAAGAATAAACTTCTGTTGACTTAAGGCACCCAGTTTGTGGTTCTTTGTGATGGCAGTCCTAGGAAACTCATACAGGCTCATCTCTTTTGAGGTTTGTAACTAGTTTTGTAAATATTCTGGAATTCTTGTTAAATGGTAGTCCTAAGGTAAAAATCCAGGACCCTGTCCTGCAAAAATTGCAGTTTGACTTGGTTTTAAAAATTTGTTTCCTTATCTATGCTGTAATATTTAACCTATTTGTGGTGCAATCTCTATGGGCAATTTTTAACCAGAATTTTTTCAAACTGAAGGTCATGTCTTATTTAGTGGATTTTGAAATCTATTCAGGTGTGTGTGTTGTTGTTGTTAGTTGCTGTCTATTCGGTTCCATGTTACAGCAACCCTGTGTACAGCAGAATGAAATACTGCCCATTCTTGTGCCATCCTCACAATCGTTGCTATGCTTGAGCCCATTGTTATAGCCACTCGTTGAGGGTCTTCTTCATGTGTGGCGTTGGTGAAGAATATTGACTATACCATGGACTGCCAAAAGCATGAACAAATCTGTCTTGAAAGAAGTACAATCAGAATGTTCCTTAGAAGCAAGGATGGCGAGAGTATGTCTCACATTCCTTGGCCATGTTATCAGGAGTGATCAGTCCCCAGAGAAGTGCATCATGCATTGTAAAGTAGAGGGTCAGCGAAAAAGAGGAAGATCCTCAATGAGTTGAATTGACACAGTGGCTGCAACAATGAACTCGAGCATAACAAGGATTATGAGAATGGCACAGGACCAGGTAGTGTTTTGTTCAGTTTTATGTAGGGTCGCTATGAGTCAGAACTGACGCCACATAAACCAACAACAGCAACAACTGATCCTTCCTGATAATATGTCGAAAGAATGTGGGAGATAGTCTTGCCATCCTTGCTTCTAAGAGGGGAGTAATCAGCATTAAAAAAGAGAAAAAAATAATAGAAATAGAGTAAAACTGGATTGGATAGAAAATATGATGATAGTAAGGACAAAGTTTGTTTGTGAACCATTTGTTTCAGATGTATAGGTACACATTTGTGTACTGAGCTGTGACGTAATATGAGAAGTGTTACTGTGTGTCCTGGCCCAAATAGATCGAAAGCCAATGTCTTCAACCACCTTCAGGCAGTCTCTACACCTCATTTATGCAATTTTCACACAGCCATGACAAAACCATGTTTTGGAAGACTAGAATAAAATAGTAGAACTTCTACTAATATTGATGAGTTAACTAATGCTTAAGAGTGTTAATGGGTAAATTGGTACTATGGACTGTGTCCCTTAAAAAGATATTTTGTAGTCCTAACCTTTAGTTCTGTGAATGAGACCTTGCTTGGAAATAGGGTCTTTGAAGATGTAATCAAGTAAATATGGGCCCATACTGGAGTAGGGGAAACCCTGGTGGCTTAGTGGTTAAAAGCTGTGCCTGCTAACCAAAAGGTCAGCAGTTCAAATCCACCAAGTGCTCCTTGGAAACCCTACGGGGCAGTTCTACCCTGTCCTTTAGGGTCACTATGAGTCAGAATCGACTTGTCTGCGATGGGTTTGGTTTTTTGGTTTACTGGAGTAGGGTGGTTCCGGATCCTATATAAGTGGTATTCTTGTAAAAAGAAGAGAAGAAACACAGACATACAACAGAGGGAAGATGATATGTGACAATGGAGGCAGAGAGGGGAGTGATGCGCCTATAGGCCAAGGAAGCACAAAGGCACCAGACGCTGGGCAAAAGGCTTGGAACAGATTCTCCCTGAGAGCCTCAGAAGGAATCAACATGGCTGACACCCTGATTTCAGATTGCGAGCCTGCAGAGTTGTGTTTCTGTTCTTACAAGCCACCCAGTTCATGCTACTTAGTTATGGCAGCCCTAGGGCACTAATACAAATGGCATACTATAAAGTGGGCATATGTGAAGTGTACAATTCGATAAGTTGTGACAGATGTAAACGACGTAGAACTACCATCACCGTCAGGATAATGATCACCCCGCAAGGTTTCCTCGTGTAATCTCTGTCTTCTAGCTCCTTCCAGCCATGTCCCCCTTCCCACATCAACCCCCAGCTCACTCCCCAGCTTTCTGTCACTGTGCATTAATTTGTATTTTCTGCAATTGTATGTAAATGTAATTTTACGTTATGTGCATCTTTTTTGTCTGGCTTATTTTATTCAGCAACATTAATTTGAGATTTGTCCCTGGTGCACATGTTAAAGAGTTCATTCCTTTTTATTGCTGACAAGTATTCCATTGTGTAGATTTATAACAATTTGATGATAGACATTTGGGCTTTTTCCAGTTTTTTATGTTACAAATATGAGTTGTTACCAACACTCACACGCAAGTGTTTGTATGAAGGTATGCCTTCCTCCCTCTTGGATAAATACCTACTAGTGGAATGGTTAGGGTGGTGCAGTGGTTAAGGGCTCAGCTGTTAATGGGAAGGTTGGCGGTTCAAATCCACTCATTGGCTACACAGGAGAAACACTTGGTGCTCTGCTTCTGTAAGGGTTATAGCCTAGAAAACCCTAAGGAGCAGTTCTACTCTGTCACCTGGGGTCACTGTGAGTCGAACTCAACTCAACGGCACCTAACAACAATAGTGTAAAGGTTGGGTTGCATGGTAGGTATATGCTTACATTTTCAAGAAACTCCAAACGACATCCCAAAGCACAACTGACCATCGTGCAGTCCCAGTGCCAGTGTGTGAGCGGCTCGGCGTTCCTACACACTCACCAACACATGGGGTGGTCACTCCTTTGAATTTTAGCTAATAGGTGTGTAATTTAAATGGTGGTATTAATTTGCTTTTACCTAATGGCTAACGATGTCGAGCATCTTTTCATGGGCCTGTTTGTCATCTGTATATCTTCTTTGATAAAGTGACTGTTCAAATCTTTATCCACTTTTATTATTTATTTTTTCCTTTACGTGCTTTAAGTGAAAGTTTGCAAGTCAAGTCAGTCTCCCATACAAAGAATTATACACAACTTGCTATGTACTCCTAGCTGCTCCCTCCCTAATGAGACAGCACATTCCTCCTCTCCACCCTGTATTCTCCATGTCCATTCAACCAGCTCCTGAACCCCTCTGCCTTCTCACCTTGCCTCCAGACAGGAGCTGCCCACATAGTCTGATATGTCTACTTGAGCCAAGAAGCTCGCTCCTCACCAGTATCACTTTCTATCTCATACTCTAGTCCAATCCATGTCTGAAGACTTGGCCTGGGGAATGGTTCCAGTCTTGGGCTAACAAAGGATCTGGCGACCATTACCTGCAGGGTCCCACTAGTCTCAGTCAGACCAGTAAGTCTGGTCTTTTTATAAGAATTTGAGATCTGCATCCCACTGTTCTGCTCCATCAGGGATTCTCTGTTGTGTTCCCTGTCAGGGCAGTGATCAGTGGTAGCCAGGCACCATCTAGTTCTCAGGCTGATATAGTCTCTGGTTTATGTGGCCCTTTATGTTTCTTGTGCTCATCTTTACCATATGGTTCTGGTATTCTTAATTCTCCTTTGCTCCAGGTGGGTTGAGACCAACTGATGCATCTTAGATGGCTGCTTGCTAGCGTTTAAGACCCCAGACACCTCTCAACAAAGTGGGATGCAGAATGTTTTCTTAATACATTTTGTTATGCCAATAGACCTAGATGTCCCCTGAAACCATGGTCCCCAGGCCCCTGTCCTTGCTGCTCTGGCCTTTGAAGCGTTTGATTGTATTCTTGAAAATGCTTTTGGTTTAGTCCAGTTGTGCTGACCTCTCCTGTATTGTGTGTTGTCTTTCCCTTCACCTAAAATAGTTATTGTCTACTATCTAATTAGTGAATACCACTCTCCCTCCCTCCCCACCCTTATAACCATCAAAGAATATTTTCTTCTGTGCCTAAACTTTTTCTTGAGTTCTTATAATTTTGTTCTCATACAATATTTATCCTTTTGCAACTGACTAATTTCAATCTGCATAATGCCTTCCAGATTCCTCCATGCTATGAGGTATTTCACAGATTCATCATTGTTCTTGATCTTTGGGTAGTATCCCATAATGTGAATATACCACAATTTATTTATCCATTCATCTGTTGATGGGCACCTTGGTTGCTGCCATCTTTTTGCTTTGTAAACATTGCTGCAATGAACATGGGTGTGGATATATCCATTCCTATGAAGGCTTTTATTTCTCCAGGATATATTCCAAGGAGTTGAATTGCTGGAGTGTTTGGTAGTTCTATTTCTAGTTTTTTAAGGAAGCGCCAAAGAGATTTCCAAAGTGGTTGTACCATTTTACATTCCCACCAGCAGTGTAGAAGTGTTCTAGTCTCTCCACAAAATCTCCAACGTTTACCATTTTGTGTTTTTTGGATTAATGCCAGCCTTGTTGGGGTGAGATGGTATCTCACTGTAGTTTTCCCGTGCATTTCGATAATGGCTAATGATTGTGAGCATTTCCTCATGTATCTGTTAGCTGCCTGAATGTCTTCTTTGGTAAAGTGTCTGTTCTTATCCTTCGCCCACGTTTTAAATGGGTTGTTTGTCTTTTTGTTGTTGAGTTTTTCAGTATCATGCAGATTTTAGAGATCAGGTGCTGATCGGAATTATTGTAGCCAAAACTTTTTCCCAATCTGCAGGTAATCTTTTTACTCTTTTGGTGAAGTCTTTGGATGAGCATAGGTGTTTGATTTTTAGGAGCTCCTAGTTTTTTTTTTTTTAGGTATCTAGTTTCTCTTCTGGCGTTTGTGCATTGTTAGTAATGTTTTGTATTCTGTTTATGCCATGTATTAGGGCTCCTAGCATTGTCCCTATTTTTTCTTCCATGATCTTTATCATTTTAGATTTTATATTTAGCTCTTTGGTCCATTTTGAGTTAGTTTTTGTGCATGGTGTGAGGTATGGGTCCTGTTTCATTTTTTTGCAGATGGATATCCAGTTATGCCAGCACCATTTGTTAAAGAGACTGTCTCTTCCCCATTTAACTGACTTTGGGCCTTTATCAAATATCACCTGCTCATACGTGGATAGATTTATGTCTGGATTCTCAGTTCTGTTCCATTGGTCTATGCATCTGTTGTTGTTCCAGTACCAGGCTCTTTTGACTACTGTGATGGTATAATAGGTTCTAAAATCAGGCAGTGTGAGGCCTTCTACTTTGTTCTTTTTCAGTAATGCTTCACTTATTTGGGGCCTCTTTCCCTTCCATATGAAGTTGGTGAGTTGTTTCTCCATTTCGTTAAAAAATATCATTGGTATTTAGATTGGGATTGCATTGTATCTATAGATTGCTTTGGGTAGAATAGACATTTTTACAATGCTGAGTTTTCCTATCCATGAGCAAGGTATGTTTTTTCACTTATATAGGTCTCTTTTGGTTTCTTGGAGTAGTGTCTTGTAGCTTTCTTTGTACAGATCTTTTATGTCTCTGATTAGATTTATTCGTAAGTATTTTATCTTCTTGGGGGCTACTGTAGATGGTATTGATTTGGTGATTTCCTCTCTGACGTTCTCTTTGTTTGTATAGAGGAATCCAACTGATTCATGGGTTTATCTTGTATCCTGATACGCTGCTGAACTCTTCTTTTAGTTTCAGTAGCTTTCTTGAAAATTTTTTAGGGTTTTCTGTGTATTCATGCCATACGCAAATAGATTTACTTCTTCCTTGCCAATCTGGATGCGCTTTATTTCTCTATCTAGCCTAATTGCTCTGGCTAGGACTTCCAGCACAATGTTGAATAAGAGTGGTGATAAGGGGCATCCTTGTCTGGTTGCCATTCTCAAGGGGAATGCTTTCAGGCTCTCTCCATTTAGGATAATGTTGGCTGTTGGCTTTGAATAAATGCCCTCTATAATGTTTTTATAATGTTTAGGAATTTTCCTTCTATTCCTGCTTTGCTGAGAGTTTTTATCACAAATGGGTTTTGGACTTTGTCAAATGCCTTTTCTGCATCAATTGATAAGATCGTGTGGTTCTTGTCTTTTGTTTTATTTATGTGATGGATTACATTGATTGTTTTTCTAATGTTGAACCATTCCTGCATACCTGGTATGAATCCCACTTGGTCATGGTGAATTATTTTTTTGATATGTCATTAAATTCTATTGGCTACTTTTTTTGGTGTCTTTACCTGGTTTTGGTATCAGGAATATGCTGGCTTCATAGAATGAGTTTGGGAGTATTCCATCTTTTTCTATGCTCTGAAATACCTTTAGTAGTAATGATGTTCACTCTTCTCTGAAAGCTTGGTAGAATTCTCCAGTGACGCCATCCGGGCCAGGGCTTTTTTTTGTTGTTGGGAGTTTTTAAACTACCTTTTCAATCTCTTCTTTTGTTAGGGGTTATTTAGTTGTTCTGTTTCTGTGTTAGTTTAGGTAGGCAGTGTGTTTCTAGAAATGTGTTTATTTCTTCTCGGTTTTCAAATTTGTTAGAGTACAATTTTTCATAGTAATCTGATATGATTCTTTTAATTTCAGTTAGGTCTGCTCTGATATCGCCCATCTCATTTCTTATTCGAGTTATTGGCTTCCTCTCCTGTTTTTCTTTTGTCAGCCTGGCCACTGGTTTATCGATTTTCTTAATCTTTTCAAAGACCCAGGTTTGGTCTTGTTAACTCTTTCAATTGTTTTTCTGTTCTCTATTTCATTTAATTTTGCTGCGATTTTTATTATCTGCTTTCTTCTGGTGCCTGAGGGTTTCTTTTGTTGCTCTCTTGCTATTTGCTCAAGTTGTAGGAATAATTCTTTGATTTTGGCCTTTTCTTCTTTTTGGATGTGTGCATTTGTTGCAATAAATTGACCTCTGAGCACTTCTTTAGTTGTGTCCCAAAGGTTCGGATAAGAACTGTGTTCATTCTTATTGGATTCTATGAATTCTATGAAATTCTATGAATTCTGTCCTGAATTTCTTCTATAACCCAGTTGTTTTAGAGCAGGTTGTCATTCAGTTTCCAAGTGTTTGATTTCTTTTCCCTGCTTCTTCTGTTATTGATTTCTACTTTTATGGCTCTATGGTCAGGGAAAATGCTTGGGAATATTTTGGATTCTGTTAAGGCTTGCTGTATGACCTAATATGTGGTCTATTCTAGAGAATGTTCCATGTGTGTTGGAAAAGAAAGTATACTTGGCTACTGTTGTATGGAATGTTCTGTATATGTCTATGAGGTCAAGTTGGTTGATCGTGGCATTTATATTTTCTGTGTCTTTATTGAGCTTCTTTCTGTATGTTCTGTCCATCTCCAAAATGTTGAATTGAAGTCTCCTACTATTATTGTGGATATATCCCTCTTTTCAATAATGTTACAGTTTGTTTTATGTATCTTGAAGCCCTGTCGTTGAGTGTGTAAATATTTAATATGATAATATCCTCCTGGTATATTGTCCCTTTAATCATTATATGGTGTCCTTCCTTATCCTTTGCGGTGGATTTAACTTTAAAGTCTATTTCGTCAGAAATTAGTATTGCCACTCCTGCTATTTTTTGATTATTGTTTCCTTGATATATTTTTTCCTATTCTTTGTGTCTTAGTTTGTTTGTGTCTTTAAGTCCAAGGTGCATCTCTTGCAGACAGCATATAGATGGGTGGCATTTTTTTTTTTTAATCCATTCTGCAACTCTGTCTCTTTATTGGTGCATTTAGTCTATTTTCATTCAGCATAACTATGGATAGGTATGAGTTTAATGCTGTCATTTTGATGTCTTTTTTGGTGTGTTGTTGACAGTTTCTTTTTTCCACTTAATTTTTTTGTGCTGAGTAGTTTTTCTTTATAAACTGTGTTTTCCTCCTTTTCATTGTTGTTGATTTTGTTTTTGCTGAGACTTTACATTTTTCTTGTATTTTATTTTGATGTGTAGGATTGTTAGTCTCCTTGGTGGTTACCTTATTATTTACTCCTATTTTTCTAAGTTTAAACCAAACTTTTATCTCTCTATATCACCTTGACTTCCTCTCCATATGAAAGATCTGTGAGTACATTTTTTAGTTCCTCTTTATTGATTTAATGTTATCATCTTTTATGTAATGACATCACTAATTCCCTGTTTTGGGTGTTTTTTTTTTTTTATCTTGATTTATTTTTGTGTTTTCCCTATCTAGGTTGATATCTGGTTTCTCTGTCCTGTGGTCTAGTCTTGGACTGTTATCCTATGTTACTGATTTTCTAACCAAAGGACTCCCTTTAGCATTTCCTGTAGTTTTGGTTTGGATTTTTGCAAATTCCCTAAACTTCTGTTTATCTGGAAATGTCCTACTTTTGCCTTCATATTTGAGAGACAGTTTTGCTGGATATATGATTCTTGGCTGGCAATTCTTTTCCTTCAAGGCTTTATATATGTCATCCCATTGCCTTCTTGCATGCATGGTTTCAGTTGAATAGCCTGAGCTTATTTGTATTGACTCTCCTTTTTGGTGACTTTTCATTTTTCCTGAGCCACTCTTTAAATTCTCTCTTTGCCTTTGGTTTTGGCAAGTTTGATTATAATATATCTTGGTGACTTTCTTTTGGGACCTACTGTGTATGGGTTTTGATGAGCATCTTGGGTAGATATCTTCTCATCTTTTACGATACTAGAGAAGTTTTCTGCCAACAGACCTTCAACAATTCTCTATGTATTTTCTGTTCTGTTCTGGTACTCCAATCACTCATAGGTTATTTCTCTTGATTGAGTCCCATATTGTCCTCTGGGTTCCTTCATTTTTTAAAATTATTTTATCTGATTTTTCTTCAAAAGTGTTGGTGCTGAGCGTTTTATCTTCGATCTCACAAATTCTTACTTCCGTTTCCTCAATTCTGCTCCTCTGACTTTCTTTTGAGTTGTCTAATCTGTAATTTTATTGTTAATCTTCTGAATTTCTGATTGCTGTCTCTGTATGGATTCTTGCAGCCTATTAACGTTTTGATTATGCTCTTGATTAACTTTCTTAATTTCCTCAACTGCTTTATCTGTGTGTTCCTTGGCTTGTTCTGTATTTTGCCTGATCTCCTTCCTGATCTCTTGCAGAGTTCTTTATATTAATCTTTTGTATTTTATCTCTGGTAATTCCAGGAGGACATCTTCATACAACTCCTTGATTGGGAGTTTGTTGAAACAAGCATGGCCTGCTTCTTTATGTGATTTGATATCGACTCTTGTCTCAGAGCCATCTATAAGTTGTTGTATTAATTTATTTTGTGTTTACTTACTGTGTCCTAGCTTCGTTTCGTTTTGATATACCCAAATAGGCTGCTGGAGTGAGCTAACTTGATTGTTGGAGCATTTGAAGCTCTAATATTCTGTCACCAGATGGCTAGAGATGTTTCCAGGTGTATGAGCCTAGGAGTCCATTCACTTCTCTTATATGGATTCAGCTCATGTGTCCAGGTAGTCAGTCACCAAGTGTGTGGTGCAGGCTGTCACCTACAGTCTTAGAGGAGCAGTGGTGATTTGCTGTATGCACAGGTTTCTGGTTGCAGCAGGGGGGTCACACTCTGAGCAAGGCAGGGAGTTGAAAACCTTCCCCCGAGTGTCTGTGAGTAAGGCACACCCCTGTTCTCTAGAGAGCACAGGTGGATTGGCTCTGCAGCCATACTATTAGCACCCAGTGCTTTTAACTGTAAGGACTGGAGACACCACTAATCCTTGGACCTCTCTTGCATGTGGCTAGGTGGCGTGGGTGAAGCCACCACTCCTCAGGCCCATGTTGTGGGTAGGTGAGGACCCTGCTTAATAGGCAGAGTGGTGTCAAATGTCCAAAACTCACCTCTCTACCACATAGCTGAAATAGTTATAACAGACCTCAGGGATATACACCCTTGTAAGGTAACAACAAGGGGCTAGCTACTGAAATGGGGTTACAGGAGTTCATGCAGGGGTGAAAGGTGTTCATAGTCTGTTGACTGCTTGTGCTGGACAGGAGTTACTTCTACCCTAAGTTCCCATTTTAGAGGAGCCAGCAGATTATTTTTCTCCCATTTGTAAATTTGTTCCTTCTCCAACACTGGGAGAATGACTCAGGATATGCAGCAGGACCTATCTAAGGCCCAGAGAAATTGACTGTCACAGAAGTCTGCTCGGGGTGGAGGGAGGAGGGATCAGATAAATGGGAGAGCATTCTTTCAAAAGGGAAGCTATTAGAGCTATGCAGTAAATTAGGTGCAATCACTTACTTTATGCTCAGAGTGCTGTTTCTCACTGATTCTGGAGGTGTCAGTAGACTCTGTGCCACTGGCTCTCTGTGGCTAAGGAAACCAGATGCTGAACGCTACCATCAGCTCTGCAGTGGTTGTGCCAGGGTATTGGGGCTGGTCAGGTCCAAGTCAGGTCCAGCAACTCATCACTGCTTCTGAACCGTCTCTCCCTCCCCCTGCCACTCAGTCTGAATTCTTGACTTTGCCTTTGACGTTCTGGGCTTCTAGCTTGTCATATATATATAATCGATTCACTTGTTTTTTCTTATGTTCATGGTAAGAGGGACCACCAGAAGCATCTGACTACTCTGCCATCTTGGCCCCGCCTCCCCCCCCTTTTTTTTATATTGGTCTTTGTTTTTTCTTTTCTGGGTTTTGACAGTTCTTTATGTATGTTGGAGACAAATCCTTTATATGACATATACTTTGGAAACATTTTCTGTCAGTCTGTGGCTGTGTTATATATATTTTATCACAATAATTTTTTTGTTATATATATTTTATCACAATAATAAAAAATTATTGTGATAAAATATATATAACACAGTTTTTCCATTTTAACCATTTTCAAATATATAATTCAGAGATGTTAATTGTATTCTCATCTTGTACAACAATCACCACCATCCCTTTCCAAATGTTTTTCATCACCCCAAACAGAAATTCAGAATTCCGCAAGCAATGTCTTGCCATCCTCCCCTCCCACCAATCCCAGTCCCTGACAACCACCAGTAGACTCTTGGGTCTATGCATTTGCCCATTCTCATCATCTCATATAAGTGGGACCATACATTATTTGTCCTTTTGTGTGACTTATTTCCCTTAGCATAGTATTTTCAAGGTTCATTCATGATGTAGCATGTAACAGAACTTCATTTCTCTTTATGGTTGAATAATATTTAATTTTACATATATACCTTATTTTGTTTATCTGTTTATCTGTTGATGGACACTTGGGTTGTTTCCACTGTTTAGCTGTTGTGAATAATATTGCGGTGAACATGAGTGCACAAGTATCTGTTTGAGAGCCTGCTTTCAAGTCTTTGGGACATATACCTAGGAGCGGAATTTCTGTTTCAGAAAGTTTTTATTTTATAATAGTTTCAGAATTGCAGCAAAGTAAAAGTTGGAAAAAGAGTTCAGAGAATTCCTGTATCCCTGCACTTAATTTCCCTAACAGTTAACAAATTACCCTGCCCCATTTGTCATAACTGACAAATCAATATTGCCATTGACCTTTGTCAAATGTCTAGTAAGCATTTGAGTGCTAAGGATGAAGTCATATTAGACTCCTAATAAGAATTATGTCCCAGGTTGGGATCCAGAATTCCTCACTAAATGTTCCTCAGGGTCTTAGTGGACATGCACCACTTAGCAATACATACACTGGCCTTACCCATGAAACATCTAGGACACGTGCTTGATGTAATCAGTCCAGTGCAACCAGTGTGTCTTGTTGGTTTCTCTGTGGGAGTGTACCACAGGAACTGTGAGAGAAGGGTGCAAGCATGAAGAAGACAGCCCTCGACCTCAAGGAGCACTCTGTAGAGTGCTGGACACAGACACATCAATTCCTGAAGGATGGCACCAGGCCTTCGGGGCAAGTCCTACAGCAGAACTTTCGGTAGTCTAAGAATAAAACCCAAAATTCCAAAATATGAGCTTTATTCAACTTTTTTATTTTTGTGAGTTTTCGTGTTGCTTAATAATTTAGTTTCTAAACTCACAATGCAGTACTGGACATGATCCCTTCCCAAGGCAAAGATCAAAATCTACTCTTGTTTGAGAAACATACAGATGGTATCTCACCAAATACGGTTATTCATTATTATCCTTATGAGTAAATCATTGGCAAAGAGGACTTGTTTCTCTGTGCAGGAATACACGCCCTCTTGGGACAGATTTTGTGCCTGAGGCTCTTCCATGGACTGAATCATACCAGCTTAGAATACAAGCTGTAGATTGCTCTGGGCTGAAGTTACCTGATGGCGGCTACATATTTGACTGGATTACTTTCTCTGTGCGTGTGTCTCCTGCTGACACCTGCCTTTGCTGAGGCAGACAAACTGCTCGTTGTTCCCATGGATGGGAGCCACTGGTTCACCATGCGAGCCGTTGTGGAGAAACTCATCCACAGAGGGCATGAGCTGGTCATAGTTGTGCCGGAGGTGAGCTGGCACCTGGAAAAATCTCTCAACTTCACAGTAAAGACTTACTCAACTTCTTACACGCTGGAGGATCTGAATCGTGAGTTCATGGTTTTTGCCAATTATTGTTGGAAAACTCAAGACTTGGGTATATTATCTTTAGCAAGAAGTCCAGCCAGCGCCGTGTTTGAGTATTTTTTTTCACGTTGTAGGAGTTTGTTTGACGACACGAAATTAGTGAAGTACATAAAAGAGAGTTCTTTTGATGCAGTGTTTACGGATCCTTTTGATCTGTGTGGCCTAATTATTGCCAAATATTTTTCACTGCCATCGGTGGTCTTCACCAGGGGACCATTTTGTCACTACCTTGAAGAAGGCACACAGTGTCCCAGTCCTAATTCTTATGTTCCCAGAGCTTTCTCAGTGTTGTCAGATACCATGACCTTCCGAGAGAGAGTACGGAACCAAATCTTGCATTTGGAGGAGCGTTTATTTTGCCACTATTTGTTCAAAAGTGGCTTAGAAATTGCCTCTGAGATTCTCCAAATGCCAGTCACAGCTTATGACCTCTACAGCCATACGTCCATTTGGTTGTTAAGAACTGACTTTGTTTTTGACTATCCCAAACCTGTGATGCCCAACATGGTCTTCATTGGAGGCATCAACTGCATCCAGGGAAAGCCATTGCCAGAGGTAAGTTATTTCTTCTTTAGCTCATTAAGAACACCTGGCTTTGGGTTTAAAAAGAATGACTCCTTACTGCACCGGAATTTGCCATTTGTTTGTCACATTCGTAATTTCTTTTTGGTTGAATGACTTGTTTTATGCCAATTCATTTAATTGTGGGTTAACAGATTTCATAAAGTGGCTCCCTTTTATTTGTGTGTGTATATAATTGATGACTCTCCAGGCTACATTTTCTAACAGTTTGATTTGAAAACTACTAAAAAACACAGTGAGGAATGAAATGCGCCTTTTTGCTAATCTTATGCCACCCTCCATAAGACAGTGCTCTGAAATTATTTTTACGAAATTATTTTCTATATGCACGCATATATAGAATGTAATTTCACACCCATTTTATTAAAATAAGATCTGGAAACAGGCTGGATACATTGTTCTTTACCTAATATTTTTCACTTGTGAATCAATTGTAAACATCTTTAAAAGTCAAAACATATACATCTAGCATGTTCTTTTTAATCATTGCATTAAATCCTTTACTTTAGATGCCCCATAGTTTATCCAACCAGCCAACATTGATAGACAACTAACAACAATAACAACTATATATATTTATATATGTAATGAAAATCCTGGTGGGTTTGTGGTTAAGAGTTTGGCTGATAGGCAAAAGTTTGGCAGTTCAAATCCACCAGGCGCTCCTTGGAAACCCTGTGGGGCAGTTCTACCCTGTCCTGTAGAGTTGCTAGTTCTACCCTGTCCTGTAGAGTTACTATGAGTTGGAATCGACTCGACGGCAACAGGTTATATATGTAATATTTTATATATATAAAATATATATATATAATGCATTATTTATTTCACATGAGCGAGTGCAAACTTCAAAATGATAAGTACAGTATTAGTCGAATTGTGGGATGTACAGACTAGTATAATGTCCCCATATTCATGAGGATATTTTTTTGGAATAAAAATAATTATGTACTTCCCCTTATACCCATGCTAAAAGTACTTTTATGTGTTTTTGTAGCAAAGAACATGTTATTTTGTTTATGTTACATAAGCATGCTGTATCAGGGATCTGCAAACCCTTTTTGTAAAGGGCCAGATAAAAATATTTTAGGCTTTGCCGGCCTTATGAGGTCTGAGTCGCTCATACTTCTTTATTTTGTTTTTGCTTTTTAAAAAACAGTTCCTAAGAATGTAAAAAACATTCTAAGTTCAAGGGCCAGGCTGCTCTACTACATAATTCAGTCTTGTAAAATGAAAATGTTAGATATACAGTAATACTCTGCCACCCTAAGAGAAGGCATTGCGTCACCAGCGAATAGAGTTGAAGTAGTGTAAGTGACTGCTGCTGTACAAGGCAGGATTACTCAGAGAGGTCAGAGATTCAGTTTGAAAGATCAGGGAGAGAACTTAAGTTCCTCACTTGGGTCCACAGTTTACGTCTACGTTCGTTTTGAAGCCAAGTACTTTTCTAATGGAGAACCTGGATAGTGCAAATTGTTGTCAAGCTTGGGGCTGACTCGATGGCAGCTGGTTTTACTTTCAGACAAAGCAAAGGACAAATCTCACTTTTTGATGCTAGGATTTGGGCTCCTATGCTCCCTCTTCAAGCAGCCTCTGATCAGTGAAAGCAGGTGCACTGGGGGCAGGGTAATCTGGGTGCTCGTAAGCAGGTAGGGCTGGGGCTGAGAATGCCAGCTCCACGCCGGGCCCTGGAGCATATGCACACCTGCATAAATGCGGGGAGAAGCGGTAGCTAAACGTTTTCAGGATGGTCGCACACGGGGTATGTAGGGCTGCGGGGTAAGCCGTAAACAATTGCTCTGCAGTAGACCCCATGTGTGTCAGAGTAGAACTGGGCTCCACAGGGCTTTCAGTGTTGTGACCTTTGAGAAGGAGATCACGAGGCCTTTCTTTTGAAGTCCTTCTTGGGTGGACTCAAATCTCTAGCCTTTTGGTGAGCAGCCAAGCATGTTAACTGTTTGTGCCAAGCAGGAACGCCAGGGCTGGGGAGAGTAACCCCTGCCATTGAGTTGATTTCAACTCCTAGCGACCTACAGAACAGAATACAACTGCCTATAGGGTTCCAAGGCTGTAATCTTTTTTTATTTTTCCATCCTGACCCCTCCCTTCCCTTTTAACCATCTAAGATTGTTTCTTTTTGTATGTAAACGTTTTCATGAGTTTTTACAGTTTCATACAATATTTTTCCTTTCGTGATTAACTTATTCCCCTCAGCATAACGCCCTCCAGATTCATCCATGTTATGAGGTGCTGCACAGATTCATCGTTGTTCTTCATCATTGTGTACGACTCCATTGCGCGTACGTACCACGGTTTGTTCATCCATTCATCTGTTGATGGGCACCTAGGTTGCTTCCATCTTTTTGCTATTGTGAACAATGCTGCAGTGCACATGGGTGTGCATATGTCTACTTGTGTGATGACTCTTATTTCTCTAGGATATATTCCTAGGAGTGGGACTACTGGATCATATGGTATTTCTATTTGTAGCTTTCTAAGGAAGTGCCATATCGTTTTCCAAAATGTTTTTTGCATTCCCACCAGCAGTGCATAAGAGTTCCGATCTCCCCGCGGCCTCTCGGACATCTGTTATTTCCTGTTTTATTGATGTGTGCCAGTAATGGTGGGGTGAGATGGTATCTCCCTGAGGTTTTGGTTTGCATTTCTTTAATGGCCAGAGAGCATGAGCATTTCCTCATGTGTCTGTTGGCTGCTTGAATGTCTTCTTTGGTGAAAAGTCTGTTCATTTCCTTTGCCCATTTTTTAATTAGATTATTTGTCTTTTTGTTGTAAAGGTGTTGGATTTTCTCGCAGATTTTAGAGATTAGACCTTTGTCTGATTTTTAATAGCCAAAGTTTTTTTCCCAGTCTGTAGGTTCTCTTTTTACTCTTTTGGTGAATTCTTTTGATGAGCACAGGTGTTTAATTTTTAGAAGATCCCGGTTATCTAGCTTATCCTCTGGAGCTTGTGTGTTGTGGGTTGCGGTTTGTATCCTGTTAATGCTGTGTATTAGGGCCTCTGGCATTGGTCCTATTTTTTCTTCTATGAACTTAATAGCTTTTGTCTTTATATTTAGGTCTTTGATCCATTTTGTGTTAGTTTTTGTATATGGTATGAGGTATGAGTTCTGTTTCATTTGTTTGCAAATGGACATCCAGTTTTGCCAGCTCCATTTGTTAAAAGACTATCTTTTCCCCATCTGATGGCCCTTGTTGAAGATCTGGTAACCATAAAAAAAAAAGACCCCACTGCCATCTAGTCAATTGCGACTCGTAGAGGCCCTATTGGATAGAGTTGAACTGCCCTGTAGAGTTTTCAAGGAGTGCCTGGTGGATTTGAACTGGTGACCTTTTTGGTTAGCAGCCATAGTTCTTAACGACTATGCCACCAGGGTTTCCCAGGTGACCATAGGTGGATGGATTTACGTTTGGGTTCTCAATTCTGTTCCATTGGTCAATGAATCTGTTGTTGTACAAGTACCAGGCTGTTTTGACTACTGTAAACGTATAGTGGTTTCTGAGGTAAGGTAGTGTGAGTCCTCCTACTTTATTCTTCTTCTTTGATAGTGCTTTATTTATCTGGAGCTTCTTCCCTTTCCAATTAAAGTTAATGATAAGTTTTTCCATCTCTTTAAAGAATGTTGCTGGTATTTGGATTGGGATTGCATTGTATTTGTAGATTGCTTTGGGTAAAATTGTCATTTTCACAATGTTGAGGCTACCTATCCATGAGCACGGTATGTTTTTCCATTTATGTAGATCTCTTTGGTTTCTTGCAGTACTGTTTTGTAGTTTTCTTTGTGTAGGTGCTTTATGTCCCTGTTCAGATTTATTCCCAAGTATTTTATTTTTTTAGGGTCTATTACAAATGGCATTGTTTTCCTGATTTCCTTTGCATCATTCTCTTTATTGGTGTGTAGAAATCCAACTGATTTTTGTATGTTTATCTTTTTTTTTTTTTAATAACTTTTATTAAACTTCAAGTGAACGTTTACAAATCCAATTGTATGTTTATCTTGCATCCTGCTGCTCTGCTGAATCTTTCTATTAGTTCCAGTAGTTTTCTCATGGAGTTTTTTTTTGGTTTTTCTGTGTATAGTGTCATATCATCTGCAAACAGGGACAGTTTAACTTCCTCATTGCCAATTTGGATGCCCTTTATTTCTGTTTCTTGCCTTATTGCTCTAGCTAGGACTTCCAACACAATGTTAAATAAGAGTGCTGATAAAGGGCATCCTCATCTTGTTCCTGTTTTCAAGGGGAATGTTTTCAGCCTCTCTCCATTAAGAATGATGTTGGCCATTTGTTTTGCATAGATGCCCTTTATTATGTTGAGAAATTTTCCTTCTGTAGCTATTTTATTGAGAGTTTTTATCAGGAATGAGTGTTGACTTTGTTGAATACCTTTTCTGTGTCGATCGAGATGATCATGTGATTCTTTTCTTTCCTTTTATTTATTTGGTGGGTTACATTGCTTGATTTTCTAATACTGAACCATCGTTGCATACCTGGTATGAATCCTACTTGGTTGTGGTATATTATTTTTTTGACATGGTGCTGAATTCTATTGCCCAGAATTTTGTTGAGAACTTTTGTAGCTATATTCATTAGAGATATTGGTCTGTAATTTTCTTTTTTTGTGATGTCTTTGCCTGATTTTGGTATCAGGGTTATGCTGGTTTCATAGAATGAATTTGGAAGTATTACTTCTTTTTCTATGATCTGAAACAGTTTGAGTGGTGCTGGTGTAAGCTCTTCTCTGAATGTTTGGTAGAATTCTCCAGTGAAGCCATCTAGGAGAGGGCTTTTTTTTTTGTTGGGAGATTTTTTTTATTACATTTTCAATGTCTTCTTTTGTTATGGCTTTGTTCAGATTTTCAATACCATTTTATGTTAGTTGGCATAGGTAGTGTGTCTTTAGAAATTTGTCTATTTCCTTTAGGTTTTCAAATTTGTTGGAGTATAGTTTTTCATAATACTCTGTTATGATCCTTTTTATTTCAGTTGGGTGTGTTGTCTTGTCCCCTGTTTCATTTCTTATTTGGGTTATTTGCATCCTCTCCTGTTTTTCTTTTGTCAATTTGGCCAGTGATTTGTCGAATTTGTTGATCCTTTCAGAGAACCAACTTTTGGTTTTGTTGATTCTTTCTATTGTTTTTCCCTTCTTTATTTCATTTATTTCTGCTCTGCTCTTTATTATTCCCTTTCTTCTAGTGGCTGTGGGTTTCTTTTGCTGTTTTCTTTCTATTTGCTCTAGTTGTGTAGCTAATGTTTTGATATTGTCCCTTTCTTCTTTTTTGATGTGTGCATCTCTTGCTATAAATTGACCTCTGAGGGCTGCCCTTGCTGTGTCCCAAAGGTTTTGGTATGATGTGTTTTCATTCTTGTTTGATTCTAGGAATTTTTTGATTCCATCTCTGATTTCTTCTATTATCCAGTGGTTTTTAAGCAGGGTGTTATTCAGTTTCCATGTAATTGATTTTTTTTTCCTTACTCTTCCTGTCATTAATTTCTGTTTTGATGGTGTGTGTGGTCAGAGAAGATATTTTGTATTATCTCAGTGTTTTGGATTTTGTTGAGGGTTGCTCTGTGGCCTAAGATATGGTCTATTCTGGAGAACATTCCATATGGGTTGGAAAAGAATGTGTACATTGAGGTGGTGGGTGGAATGTTCTATATATGTCTATGAGGTCAAGTTGGCTCATTGTGCTCTTTAGCTTTCCTGTATCTTTTTTGAGTTTTTTTCTAGATGTTCTGTCCTTTACTGAGGTGGTGTGTTGAAGTCTCCTACGATTATTGTGGAACTGTCAGTTTCTCTTTTCAGTGCTGTTGGAGTTTGTTTTATGTACTTTGGAGCCTTGTCATTGGGTGCATAGATGTTTATTTCAGTTAAGTCTTCCTGATGGATCATCCCTTTAATCATTATATAGTGCCCTTATTTGTCTTTTAAGGTGGTTTTTGTTTTAAAGCCTATTTTATCTGAGATTAGTAATGCCATTCCTGCTTTTTTTGGCAGTTATTTGCTTGATATTTTTTTTTCCATCCTATGATATTTAATGAATTTATGTCTTTCTTTCTAAGGTGTGTCTTTTGTAGACAGCATATGGATGGATTCTGTTTTTTAATCCATTCTGTCACTCTGTGTCTCTTTATGGGTGCATTTAGGCCTTTTACATTCAGTGTAATTATTGATAGGTGTGAGTTTACTGCTGTCATTTTGTAGTGCTTTTTTTTTTTTTTGTGGTGCTAACATTTTCTTTGTTCCTCTTACTGTCCTGTGCTGAGTTCCTTTTGCTTGTGGATTTCTTTTTCATTTCTTTTGTTTTGTAGATTCTGTTTTTATTGAGACTTTGTTTTTCTTCTTTATTTTGATGAGTAGGTTTGTTAACTTTCCTTGTGGTTACCTTGAAATTTACCCTTATCTTCCTAGATTTGAACCAGTCTATTATTACTTGGTATTGCCTTGCCTTCCTCTCCATTAGAAAGTTCTACACCTACACCATTCATTCCCTCTCTTTTTGTTCTGACATTGTTGTCATTTACCCAAGCCTGTAATCTTTACAGAAGCAGACTGCCACATCTTTGCTCTGTGGAGCAGCTGGTGAGTTTGAACCACCAAACTTTTGTTTAGCAGCTAAGTGCGCTAACCCCAATGCCACCTGGGTTCCCTCTGGGGAGAACGGAGGAAGCTAAAGGAAGCCAAGGCTTTGCAGAATGACCCTATTGGACTTGCATGAACTTGATGAGTCACCATTCCAGACTCAGGTCAGGAGAGGGGATTGAGCATGAGGCTTCCCAGGGGCACTGCTCTCCATACCTGTAGGTAGTGGTAGTGCAGCTGGTGGATCCATTCCTGCCATGTCACTCTTTGGGCAGTCTAGAACAGTGGCAGAGGGTCACCTGCCTCCTCTGTGCCACCTTCCCCTACACTGGGTCATCTGCCTCTCTATGTCCCTGGTGAGCCTCTATCCTTCCTGGTCCACAGTGTCTACCCGGTCCTCAGGGCATGCCAGGTGCTCAGCAGATGTTGTTCAACAAAAGACTTTCCAGCCATCTGACAGGAAAGTGAAATAGCACTCTCTCTAAAAGTTGGGGTGTCTGATGCTTTAGGCCTGGAGTTTCACTCTCAGCACGACCAGGATGTAAGTCTTTTGAGGTCAAGAAGAAGAACGTTTCAGGACTCTATGAGACTGAGTCTAGTCAAGGGGCTCTCACCGCCTTTATACCTCTATCGTTTATGGCACCAAGCAACATCCAGGTATCACATGATGGCTCGCCCTGTACCCAAGGGTGGGGTCTGCAACTTCCTGAACTGGCCTGGAGTTCAGTGCCACTCACTGCATCCTGGGGCCTGCCCCAGAAGGGTTCAGATATACATACAGCCATTTTATAGCTATCATCTATTATATAGATGATACCTATGAAGTATAAAATATGTTCAGCCATATAGAGTTTTATGCCTGTTGGGTTGTCTCTATAAAGATATATAAAAATATACAACATATGCGGTTTTATATATTTTAAAGATAAGAACCAGAAAGAGCCCAAAGCTGATTTATATGAGGTAGAGGCCAGACACATCCCCAGTCTCCAATCTTTTTTTTACCAATTCTGACATCAGCCATCCTTCTCAGGGCGCTCTCCACTTCTCTGCTGGGTTCAGTACGTCATTGTAATAGCCACACAGAACTAGTAGGCCATACTTACAGTTAAATGGCTTATTAAGGAAGGACTGGGTACAGCTCAGAATCAGGGTCAACAGGCTACAACTCGGGATCAGGATCAGGAAGCACGTAGGCAAGGCCTGGAAGGCTCCCTCGAGGAGGAGAGCATATCCCTTCCTTCTTCAGTGCAGGACAACTTTCTCAGCTCCTCTTGGCCGTGGAAGCAAACAGGTGCTTCTCTCTGCCATGCACAACCCGTCTCAGCTGTGCAGGCTCCTCTTGGCCTCCTCAGCACAGACCTCTTGGCCCATTGTTGCAACCACTGTGTCAGTCCATCTCATTGAGGGTCTTCCTCTTTTTTGCTGATCCCCTACGTGTCGTGTTGGCAAAGAATATTGAATATACCATGGACGGCCAAAAGAACGAACAAATCTACCTTGGAAGAGGCACAACCAGCATGTTCCTTAGAAATAAGGATGGCAAGACTACGTCTCACATACTTTGGACATGTTATCAGGAAGAATCAGTCACTGGACAGGGACATCATGGTTGGTAAAGTAGACAGCAAAAAAGAGGAAGACTTTCAATGAAATGGATTGACACAGTGGCTGCAACAATGGGCACAAGCATACCAACAATTGTGAGGGTGGTACAGGACTAGGCAGTGTTTTCTTCTGTGGTACATAGGATTGCTGAGTCCTAACTGACTCGATGGCACCTAACAACAATAACAACAACACAGAGTCGCTGTGAGTCAGAATCAGTGCAACAGCAAAAGGTTTTCAGAAAAGGTTATAGACGGAGTATGGTCAGAATGATAACAAGAATAGCAATATCATTAATAATAACAATAAAATATAATACTCTAATGAGTCAGAGGGGATGTGTAACTCACATATGATCTCACGGAAACTTCGGTTCTGAAATCTGAAAGCATCACAAGGATTGTGAGGGACTGGGCAGTGTTTCATTCTGTTGTACTTAAGAGTTGTTGAGTCGGAATCGACTCAATGGAACCTAACAAAAACAGCTACTTTACCAAACATGATGTCCTTCTCCAGGGACTGATCCCTCCTGATAATATGTCAAAAGAAAGTGAGACATAGTCTCGCCATCCTTGCTTCTAAGGGGGGCATAATCAGCGTTATAAAAGAGAAAAAAAAATAGTATAAATAGACTAAAATTGGATTGGATAGAAAATACGACAGACAGTAGTAAGGACAAAGTTTGTTTGTGAACTGTTTGTTTCAGACGCGTAGGTGCGTATTTGTGTTCTGAGTTGTGACGTTGTATGAGAAGTGTTACTGTGGGTCTTGGCCCAAATAGACTTAAAGCCTCTGTTTTCAACTGCCTATTCACCTTCACCCAGTCTCTGCAATCCATTTACGCATTTTTTGCACAGCCATGACAAAACCATGTTTTGGAAGACTAGAATAAAATGGTAAAACTTCCACTAATATTAATTCGTTAACTATCGTTCGAGAATTTGAATGGGTAAATTGGTGTTATGGATTGATTGTGTTCCCCCAAAAGATATTTTGTAGTCCTAACGTCTACTACTGTGAATGAGACCTTCCTTGGAAATAGGGTCTTTGAAGATGTAATCAAGTTAATATGCGTTCATACTGGAATAGTGTGGGTCCTGATCCTAAACGAGTGATATTCTTATAAAAAGAAAAGACACAGACATACAAAAGAGGGAAGATGATATGTGACAATGGATGCAGATGGGAGTGATGCACCTACAGGCCAAGGAAGCAACAGGAACACCAGACCCTGGGAGAGAAGCTTGGGACAGGTTCCCCCTGAGAGCCTCAGAAGGAATCAACATGGTAGACACTCTGATTTCGACTTCTAGCCTGCAGAGCTGTGAGACAATGTATTTCTGTTCTTACAAGCCGCCCAGTTCATGCTACTTAGTTATGGCAGCCCTAGGGCACTAATACAAATGGCATACTATGAAGTGCACATATACGAAGTGCGCAATTTGACAAGTTGTGTCATAGTAAACATCAGTAGAACCGCCATTACCGTCAAGATAATGATCACCTCTCAAAGTCTCCTTGCGCCCTTTGTAATCCCTGTCTCCCAGATCCTCCCAGCCGTGTCCTCCTCCCCTCACCAACCCCCACCCCCTCCACAGCTTTTTGTCGCTGTACATTAATTTGCATTTTTTACAATTGTATATAAATGCTGTTTTACATTATGTACACCTTTTTTGTCTAGCTTATTTTATTCAGCAACATTATTTTAAGATTCATCCCTGGTACACATGTTAAAGAGTTCATTCCTTTTTCTTGCTGACAAGTATTCCATTGTGTGGATTTACGACAATTTGCTGATAGACATTTAGGCTTTTTCCAGTATTTTATGTTAAAAATATGAGTGTTACAAACACTCACACACAGGTCTTTGTATGGAAGTATGCTTTCCTTCCTCTTGGATAAATACCTACTAGTGGAATGGTTAGGAGCCCTGGTGGTGCAGCGGTTAAGTCCTCAGCTGCTAACAGGAAGGTTGGTGGTTCAAACCCACCCAGCAGCTACGCAGGAGGAAGACCTGGTGCTCTGCTTCCATAGGGATTTTGGCCTAGAAAACCCTATGGGGCAGTTCTACTCTGTCACATGGGGTCACCGTGAGTCAAAATTGACTCAATGGCACCTAACAACAGTAGTAGAATGGCTGGGTTATATGGTAGGTGTATGCTTACATTTTCAAGAAACTGCCAAATAACATCCCAAAGTACAACTGATCACCCTGCAGTCCCAGTGCCAGTGTGTGAGCAGCTCAGCTCTTCTACAGGCTCACCAACACATGGGGCGGTCACTCCTTTGAATTTTAACTAACAAATGTATAATTTAAAGGGTGGTTTTAATTAGCATTTCCCTAATGACTAAAGATGTTGAGCATCTTTTCATGGGCCTGTTTGCCATCTGTTTATCTTCTTTGGTGAAATGACTATATAAATCTTTGCCCTTTTTTTTTTTTTAATGTTGGTCTTTGTTTTTTCCTTTCTGGGTTTTGAGAGTTCTGTATGTATTTTGAAGACAAATCCTTTATATGACATATGCTTTCCAAATGTTTTCTCCCAGTCTGTACTTTTTTTTTTTTTTTTAGTAAGCAAAAAAATTTTACTGTGGAAAAATCTATATGACACAATTTTGCCTTTTTAACCCTTTTTGAGTACATAATCCAGAGATGTTAATTCTATTCTTATCTTGTACAACCATCACCACCATCCATTTCCAAAAGTTTTTCATCACCCCAAACAGAAATCCAGAATCCCTCCAGCAATAACTCCCCATTCTCCCCTTCTGCCAATCCCCACTCCCTGGCAACCACCAATAGACTCTTGTGTCTATGCGTTTGTCCATTCTAGTCACCTGATACAAGTGGGATCATACAACATTTGTCCTTTTGTGTCTGACTTATTTCACTTAGCGTAGTATTTTCAAGGTTCATTCGTGTTATAGCGTGTATCAGAACTTCGTTTCTCTTTGGGGTGAATATCATTCCATTTTACAACTATTCTTTGTTTTGTTTATCCATTTATGTGTTGATGGACACGTGGGTTGTTTCCTGTGTTTAGCTATTTTAATAATATTGCAGTGAACATGAGTGTATAAGTATCTGTTTAACAGCCTGCTTTCAAGTCTTTGGAATATGTACCTAGGCGTGGAATTTCTGTTTAAGTAAGTTTTTTTTATATAACAGTTTTAGAAATTATAGCAAAGTAAAAGTTGGAAAAACAGTCCAGAGAATTCCCGTATCCCTGCACTTAGTTTCTGCTAACAGTTAACAAATTCCTCTGGCCCATTTGTCACAGCTGACAAATCAATATTGCCATTGACCTTTGTCAAATGTCTAGTAACCGTTTGATTGCCAAGGATGAAGTCGTCTTAGACTCCTAATAAGAATTAGGTCCCCAGGTTGGGATCCAGAATTCCTCACTAAATGTTCCTTAGGGTCTTAGTGGACATATACCACATATAGCAGCACACACACTGGCCTCTCCCATGAAGCATCTAGAACACCTGCTGGATGTAATCCAGTCCAATGAAACCAGCATGTTCTGTAGGTTTCTCTGTGTGAGTGCAGCACAGGAACTGTGGGAGAAGGGCACAAGTTTGAAGAAGACAGCCCTTGACCTCAAGGAGTGCTCTGTAGAGTGTGGGACACAGACACATCGATGCCTGAAGGACAGACCAGGCCCGTTGGGCCAAGTCCTACAGCAGAGCTTTCGGTAGTCTGAGAATAAAATCCAAAATTCCAAAATATGAGCTTTATTCATCTTTACTTTTTATTTTTGTTAGTCTCTAGGGTCCAAAAGTGTTGCTTAATAATTTCATTTCTAAACTCACATTGCAGTACTTGGCATGACCCCTGTTCAAGGCACAGAATGAAAACTACTCTTGTTTGAGAAGCATGCAGAAGTTATCTCACCAAATACTATTATTCATTGTCGTCCTTATGGGTAAATCATTGGCAGTGAGGTCACCTTTCTTGATGTGTGCAGGAATACACACCCTCTCTTGGTGCAGGTTTTGTGCCTGGACCTCTACCTCTGACAATATCGTAGGAGCTTAGAATCCAAGTTGCAATTTGCTCTGGGCTGCAGTTTCCCGATGGCGCCTGCAATTTTGAAGGGCTTCCTTCCTCTGTGTGCGTGTCTCATGTTGACACCTGGCTTTGCTGAGGCAGGCAAGCTGCTGGTTGTGCCCACGGATGGGAGCCACTGGTTCACCATGCCAGCCGCTGTGGAGAAACTCATTCACAGAGGGCATGAGGTGGTCGTAGTCATGCCAGAGGTGAGCTGGCAACTGGGAAAATCACTCAACTTTACAATAAAGACTTATTTCACTTCTCACACACTGGAGGAGCTGAATCATGATTTCTCGGTTTTCACCAACTATTGTTGGAAAAGTCAGGACTTTAATATATTATCTGTAATAATGAGTCCAGTCAGCACTATGTTTGAATACTTTTTTTTTCACATTGTAGAAGTCTGTTTAACGACACAAAATTAGTGAAGTACATAAGAAAGAGTTCTTTTGATGCAGTGTTTACGGATCCTTTTGATCTGTGTGGCCTAATTATTGCCAAATATTTTTCACTCCCATCTGTGGTCTTCACCAGGGGACCATTTTGTCACTACCTTGAAGAAGGCACACAGTGTCCCAGTCCTAGTTCTTGTGTTCCCAGAATTCTCTTAGGGTTTTCAGATACCATGACCTTCAGGGAGAGAGTACAGAACCAAATCTTCCATTTGGAGGAGCGTTTATTTTGCCACTATTTGTTCAAAAGTGGCTTAGAAATTGCCTCTGAGATTCTAGAAACACCAGTCACGGCTTATGACCTCTACAGCCATACGTCCATTTGGTTGTTAAGAACTGACTTTGTTTTTGACTATCCCAAACCTGTGATGCCCAACATGGTCTTCATTGGAGGCATCAGCTGCAACCAGGGAAAGCCATTGCCAGAGGTAAGTTACTTCTTTAGCCCGTTAAGAACACCTGGCTTTGGGTTTAAAACAAATGACTCCTTACTGCACCGGAATTTGCCATTTGTTTGTCACATTTGTAATTTCTTTTTTGTTTAATGACTTCTTTTATGCCAAATCATTTCATTGTGGGTTAACAGATTTCATAAAGTGGCTCCCCTTCATGTGTGTGTATATTAATTGATGACTTTCTAGGCCGCATTTTCTAATACTTTCGTTTGAAAGGTGCTGGTTGGTTTTTCTTTTTTTTAAATACTGTGCGAAATGAAATGGGTCTTTTTGCTGTTTCTATGCCACTCTCTATAGGAGAATGGTCTGAAATGATTTTTCTGTAATTATTTCTTACATACATTTGTATATAGAATGCAATTTTCACACCCATTGTATTAAAATAAAATCTGGAATCAGGCTAGACATATTGTTCTTTACTTGGCATTTTTCAGTTGCTGATAAGTTCTGTTGTTGGTGTTGTGTGCCGTCGAGTGGATTCCAACTCATAGTGATCTCATAGGACAGAATAGAACTTTCCCATAGGGTTTCCAAAGATGGGCTGGCATATTCGAACTGCCGACCTTTTGGTTAGCAGCCTGAGCTCTGTCTTAACCACTTCACCCCCAGGGCTTCAATAAATTGTAGACAGTTTTATAAGTCAAAACACAGGCATTTAGCATCTTCTTTTTAATCATTGCATAAAATTCTTTACTTTGGATGCCCCGTAGTGTAGTCAACCAGCTAATATTAATAGACATTTAGGCTTCTTCTAGTATTTTCCTTTATAAACAAGACTGAACCTAACCTTCTTAAATATGGCCTTTATATTCATATAATTTGGAATTATTTGACTTTTGACTTCTGGGCTTAATTGTTGCTAAATATTCTTGCTCATATTTCAGTAGGCTGAAGTCCTAAGAGCAGGGTGGCTGGGTTAAATGGTCTGTACACAGTACTTTTAATAAACTGACAAATTGTTTTCAAAATATTGAGCAACTTCACACTTTGATCAACCATATATGAGAGTTCTAGTTTTTCCACACTCTCCCCAGCTCGGGGTGACATTAAACTTTTTAATGTTTAGCACTTTTCTGAGCAAAAAATTCTATGTACTGTTTCAATTTTCAGTTCCTATTTTCGTAGATATATTAGTTATTTGCATTCCCTCTTTTGTAAATCACATGTCCACATTCTTTAATCATTTTTCATAGGGTTATTTGTCTTTCTATAGATGCTAATTTGTGTAAGCCTCTTGGGTGTGTCCAAGAAGAAATAAGGCTTGCTATTGCATTTTAGTTATTGCAAGTCTTGAGAATTAGGGATAATAATGCTTAGATTTTATATGTGCTGAAAATATATATATATATTATATATATATATATATTATATATATATATATATATATATATTCCTATCCGTCATCTTTTCTCACACAGAATTTTTATTTTTGGGTTGTCAGATTCATGATCTTTTTCCTGAGTGGTTTCTCTGTTTCGACTTGTTTAGGCCTTTCCAAGACTATATAGACATTTTCCAAGCCTGTATAAACATTTTTTCTATATTTTGCTTTAATGCTTTCAATTCCTCCAGTGTTAATAATTTTATTTTTTGCAATGACAACTTTTCATGTACAAGGTGTAAGGATATAATTTTATTTTTTTCTAAATGGATAGTCAATTATCCCAACACCGTTTAATAAAAAAAAAAAATGTGTATTCATTCATTGAATTGAAATGCATCTTTATCATATTTTACGTTTCTACATTTATTTGCTTCTGCTTCTGAACTCTCAGTTCTAGTGCAAGGATCTACTTATCTACTCTTGTGCCAGTACCATACTGTTATGATTATAGTAGTTTCATAGTAGGTTTTAGTATCTGTCATGGCAAGCCCCATACTCAGTATTCTTTTTCTAAACTTTTGTGGCAATTATAATTTTTTTTTTCTCTTGTAACATCTAAAAGATAAAAACTAATCATTAGAGCTCTTTCAATATATTTTTTTCTTTCCTTATTAAAATTTATTCTTGGGCTTTTAATTATTTTTCAAACTATTATGAAAAGGCCATTTTCCTTCCGTTTCTATTTTGAACTAGTACTGATAATTAAAAGGTCCCTGGGTGGCAAGAACAGTTTGTGTTCGATGACTCACCTGAAGGTTGGATGCTTGAACCCACCCAGCAGAGTTGTGGAATAAAGGACTGGCAATCTGCTTCTGTAAAGATTGCAGCCAAGAAAGACCTATGGAGCAGTTCTACTCTGTAACACATGGGGTAGCCATGAGGCAGAATATTCTTTGACAACAGGTTTGGTTCTGTTTTTTTGTTTTATAATTTTTATTGTGCTTTAAGCGAAAGTTTACAAATCGAGTCAGTCTCTCACACAAAAACTTATATACACCTTGCTACATACTCCCAGTTACTCTCCCCTAATGAGACAGCCTGCTCCCTCCCTCCACTCTCTCTTCTCATATCCATTTTGCCAGCTTCGGTCCCCCTCTACCCTCTCATCTCCCCTCCAGGCAGGAGATACAAACGTAGTCTCAAGGGTCCACCTGATCCAAGAGGCTCACTCCTCACCAGCATCCCTCTCCAACCCATTGTCCAGTCCAATCCCTGTCTGAAGAGTTGGCTTCAGGAATGGTTCCTGTCCTCGGCCAACAGAAGGTCTGGGGGCCATGACAACTGGGGTCCTTCTAGTCTCAGTCAGACCATTATGTCTGGTCTTTTTATGAGAATTTGGGGTCTGCGTCCCACTGCTCTCCTGCTCACTCAGGGGTTTTCTGTTGTGTTCCCTGTCAGGGCAGTTATCGGTTGGAGCTGGGCACAATCTAGTTCTTCTGGTCTCAGGATGATGTAGTCTGTGGTTCATGTGGCCCTTTCTGACTCTTGGGCTCATAATTACCTTGTGTCCTTGGTATTCTTCACTCTCCTTTGATCCAGGTGGGTTGAGACTCCTTGATGCATGTTAGATGGCCGCTTGCTAGTGTTTAAGACCCCAGACACCACTCTTCAAAGTGGGATGTAGAATGTTTTCTAAATAGATTTTATTATGCCAATTGACTTAGATGTTCCCTTAAATCATGGTCCCTAAACCCCTGCCCCTGTTCAGGAATGGTTTTGGTTTTATTGGTAATAAGAGGACAGTTTTGGTTTTTGCCCAATTTTCTTATATGCAGCCAAATTACTAATTTCTCTTATTAGTTTTTTAAGCTTTTCTAAGTATACCATATTATCAGCAAACAATGATTTCTCCAATATTTTATATCACTGTGAAGCCCTAGTGACCCAGTGATTAAGTGATACGGCTGCTAACAAAAAGGTCAGTAGTTCAAATCTACCAGCTAGTCCTTGGAAACCCTATGGGGTAGTTCCACTCTGTCCTTTAAGGTCGCGATGGGTCGTAATTGACCTGACGGCCACGGGTCTGGTTTAGTTTGTTTTGCTGGAGCATGTACTGCCAAAACATTGTTGAATGATTGTGTTGGTCCCCTCGCTTGAACTGGGGGGTTGGGGGGGGCAGGGGGTGGTTCAACACTTGCAATTGACGATGTCTTGACAAATACAGGAATACGATTCCAGCCAAACGCATGGTCTCCAAGCTCCAGATGGAACACCTGGTGCCTTCTTATCTCAGTCTGTTTTTTATCTTGGATGTGGGTTCTGCGTTTTGTCTGTTGTTACTGGCTTCATAAAAGGCTCAGTACACTTCGTAACAAGGTCATATTCTCTCACTTATTTGAAGCCTGATTTTCCCCTTTGAACTTAGGAGTTGTTAGGGATCAGTTATGAGCTCAGTGGATTGATGTGCAGACACTCTGCTAGTGAAAAAAGTGGCACTCACAGACTGAATTCAGTTTGGCCAAGGCAGCATTTTGCAAGGGCTTCGCTCACCTGGTCAAGCAAGTTTCACACAGAGTACGTATATATGTATTGTATATATACGTGTGTGTATATATATATATGTGTGTGTGTGTGTACATATATGAATATATACCAAAAAACCAAACCCATTGCCGTTGAGTGGAATCCAACTCATAGCAACCCCAGAGGACAGAGCAGAACTGCCCCATAGGTTTTCCAAGGACCTTCTGGTGGATTCGAACTGCTGACCTTTTGTTTAGCAGCTGTAGCTCTTAACCACTGTGCCTCCGGGGTTTCAATATGTGTATGTATGTGTATATACATATAACATTATTTATTTATGTATAGCAAACCTGTTGCTGTCGAACTTATTCTGACTCATAGCTACCCTGTAAGACAGTAAAACTGCCCCATAGCGTTTCCAAGGAGCAGCTGGTGGATTCGAACTGCTCACTTTTTTCATTAGCAACCAGTAGCTCTTAACCACTGTGCCACCAGGGTTCTCTCTCTATATGTGTGTGTCTGTGTGTGTGTGTCTGTGTGTGTGTGTTTGTGTGTCTGTTGTTAAGTGCCATCGAGTTGGTTCTGACTCATATCGACCCCATGTACAACAGAACCAAACACTGCCTGGTCCTGCGCTATCCTCACAATCGTTGCTATGTTTGAGCCCATTGTTGCAGCCACTGTGTCAATCTATCTTGTTGAGGTTCTTTCTCTTTTTTTACTGACTTTCTGCTTTACCTAGCATAATGTCCTTCTCTAGGAAGTGGTCCCTCCTAAAAACATGTCCTAAGTTTGTAAAATGAAGGTTCACCATTGTCCCTTCTAAGGAGTATTCTAGTTGTACTTCTTCCAAAACAAATTTGTTAGTTCTTCTAGCAGTTCATAGTATATTCAATATTCTTTGCCAACACCAAAATTCAAAGGCATTGATTCTTCTTCTGTCTTCCTTATTCGTTGTCCAGCTTTTGCATACGTATCAGCCAACTGAAAATATTATGGCTTAGGTCAGGCACACCTTAGTCCTCAAAGTAACATCTTTGCTTTTTAACCCTTTAAAGAGATCTTTTGCCCAATGCAATATGTCTTTTGATTTCTTAACCGCTGCTTCCATGGGCGTTGATTGTGGGTCAGAGTAAAATGAAATCATTTGAAAACTTCAATATTTTCTCCATTTATTATATGCTTATTTGTCCACTTGGAGGATTTTTGTTGAGGCGTAATCCATACTGAAGGGTGTGGTCTTTGATCTTCGTTAGTAAGTGCTTCAATCCTCTTCACTTTCAGCCACCAAGGTTGTATCATCTGCATATCGTGGGTTGTTATCCTGATGCCCTGTTCTTCTTCATATAGTCCAGCTTCTCAGATTACTTGCTCAGCATGCAGACTGAATAAGTATGGTGACAGAATACAACCCTGACACACACCTTTCCTAACTTTAAACCACGCAGTATCCACTTGTTCTGTTTGAACGACTGCTGCTTGTTCTATGTACAGGTTCCTCAAGAGCACAATTAAGTGTTCTGGAATTCCCATTCTTCGCAATGTTATTCATAGTTTGTTATGATCCACACAGTCAAATGCCTTTGTATAGTGTCTTTGATAGGGTGCAGGGTACCACTTTTCTATCACCCTCTATTAGTGGGAAATACTTGAGTTTTCCTTCTCTGACAAGTTTCCCCCTTTCACGGGTTCTGGCTTTCGCAGGTTGTTTTATATATATATATATGTTTTTGTGTGTCGTCTAGTCAATTCTGACTCAGAGAGACCCCATTAAAACTGCCCCATAGGGTTTTCTAGGCTGTAATCTTTAAGGGAGCAGATCAAATCTTTTCTTCCATGGAGCCACTGGGTGAGCTTGAACTACCAAACTTTCAGTTAGCAGCCATGCGCATGACCGTTGGGCCACCAGTGGCCCTTGGTCTTCTATGCTAACCTATTGCCATTGAGTTGATTCTGACTCATGGCAACCATATAGGACTGAGTAGAACTGCCCCATAGGGTTCCCAAGGCTGTAATCTTTGAACACTCTTGGCATTTCTCATGCTGAAAGATCTGAAGAAAATATTCAAGCCCTGAGTTGCAGTATTGAAAGATTCTATGGGCAAAATACTGAACAATGCAGGAAGCATTAAAAGAAGATGGAAGAAATACACAGAGTCAATGTACCAAAAAGAATTGGTTGACGTTGAACCATTTCAGGATGTAGCACAATATCAAGAACTGGTAGTATTGAAGGAAGGAGTTCAAGCTGTACTGAAGGCATTGGCAAAAAACAAGGCACCAGAAATCGATGGAATATCAATTAAGATGTTTCAAAAAATGGATGCAGCACTGGAAGCGCTCACTTGTCTATGCCAAGAAATTTGAAAGGCAGCTACCTGGTCAACCGACTGGAAGAGATCCATATTTGTGCCCATTCCAAAGAGCGGCAATCTAATGGAATGTGAAAATTATTGAACAATATCATTAATACCACGTGCAAGTAAAATTTTGCTGAAGATAGTTAAAAAACAGTTGCAGCAGTATATCAACAGGGAACTGCCGGAAACTGAAACTGGATTCAGAAGAGGACGTGGAACAAAGAATATCATTGCTGATGTCAGATGGATCCCTTGGAAGCTGAGAATACCAGAAAGATGCTAAACAGGTTTCAGCAGAGCTTCCAGAGTAAGACAGACTAGGAAGAAAGACTTGGTGATTCACTTCTGACAATCACTGAAAACCACATGGATCACAGCAGCCTGATTCTGCTGCTCGTAGGATCACTACCCCACCTTGGGTCCCTCATATCTGTTGTTCCTCTCCCTGGAGTTATCTTTCTCCCATACACAGTGGAATTAAATCCTTTTATCCTTTCGATTTTGGTTTAAAGGACACTTCCTTTGGGAGACTTTCCAGGATCCCCAGATAAGGTCACACGCCCCCATTAAAGGCACTTGTAGCACCTGGTGTGGTTTTTAGCCATTTTCACAACCACACTTTAATGAATTGCTTGTACAACTCTCTGTATAGCATGAATTCCACCTCCCTACTGCCTAAGATGCCTGAGGAGGGACCCATATTTGGCTTTCCATTGCCGTGTCTCCAGTACCCAGCCTGGCACCAGGAGCTGGTTTGCTGAATGAATGAAAACACAGTTGGACCGGGGTGGGTGCCAAAGAATTTTGGCCTCAGAAGGTTGTTTTAAGAGGCACTTGCTTCATGCCACTCCCTTTATGAATAAAAAGGGACTTGTGGGACAGGAAAAGCAGAGATGCCTGCCTATGTCTTATATTTTAGTCATGTTGCATTTCAAAATCAAGCCTGTCCTCCACTGCCTGGTTTCTTTCACTTCTCAGGGACTTTTCAGCGCCATTGCTGGAAGTTGCAGCCAGGTGAAGGGAAAGATGCTGCCCTGATTCGGCTTTGTCATGCATCCACCAGTCTGAGCAACTACAGTAGGATTTATTGTTCTCCCCAAATATCTCTCCAGTCCACTGACCCAAGCTTAGGAAGCGTCCTTCCAGAAAAGATGGTAATGAAGTGTCAATGGTGGTGTGGGGAGTGGCAGGGGGAAAACCATTCTAGGAGGGGATATTTGTGTATTGGCTGCTCCTGGGCTTGGCGTGGGGCTAAAAGAAAAGGCAGTGGGTGCCAGCTGCAAGTGGAGCTTTAGTACCGTTTCTGTTGGCTGCTCAAACATACATGCATACATACATGCACACATATGCACACAGCACAATACATTCACTGCACACATGCACATACATATACAGACATGACAAACACATATGCACATATACATGTAATACACCCATATGCATACTGACACAATACACACACATGTACATACACACATAATACACACATGCACATACTGACACAACACACATGCACATACACATGTAATACACGCATGCACATGCTGACACAATACACATGTGTATGTACACATGTAATACACACATGCACATGCTGACACAATACACATACACATGCTAACACAATACACACACATGCATGTACACATGTAATACACACATACCCATACATACACACTACACACACATGCACATGCATGCACACATATATACACATATGCACACAGATACACAAATGTGCACACACAATTCACAAATGCACGCATACACACATACGCACACGTGTACACACATACAAGTACACCTAAGCACATAAATGCGCACATGCACACACACATTATTCTTAGAAACAGTAAAGTCAAACTTCCTGAGGACAAAGGAAAAGGCTTTCCTCTCTCTTACTTTCCAAAATGACACCAGCACTGATGTTGCGCAGCGGTGGGTGCTGGTTCCCTCCCTTTGATGTAAGCTCCCCAGGCTCTGCTTTTGGCTGGCCTCTTGTTCAGCTACCCAAAGAGTAGACCTTGCTGGTAAGTGCTTACGCCAAGGTCTCCGGCCTGCTACGTTTCCTTCAGTCCTTACGAAACTCCACTTTAGGGGGACACATTCACACAGTGGGGCCCGGCCTAAAGAACCTGGGGTCTAGTGCCTTTTCTTTCTCCTCTCTCCACACCTGGCTGAAGCTGCCCTCCCTCCACATCTGTTTTCAAAGTCCTGCCTCTGTCCTGTCTGCTTTGGGGATCTGCGCTGTGCTTCCTTTGGTCGGTCCTGGGGTCTTGCTGAAAGGAGCCCTGATGGCGCAACTGGTAAGTGCTTGGCTGCTAACCAAAAGTTTGGCTGTTCCAATCCACCAGCCGCTCAGCTGAGGAAAGATGTGGCGGTCTGCTTCCGAAAAGATCACAGCCTTGGAAACCTTATGGGGCTGTATTACTCTGTCCCATGGGGTCACTGGAGCCCTGGTGGTAAAGTGGCTAAGACCTCAGCTGCTGACTAAAAGGCTGGCAGTTTGAATCTAAGAACCACTCCTTGGAAACCCTGTGGGGCAGTTCTACTCTGTCCTGTAGGGTCACTAGAAGTAGGAATCCACTCAAAGGCAACGGGTTTGGGGTCTTTCTGCTGTCTAGACCCAGACCAGGATGTTGCCCCCTGCTGGCTCTGATCACTGGGAGCAGGACACCCTGCAGGCACCCCTCCCCAGGAGGCAGCTTTGGAGGCCCGCAGCCAGCTGGCACTGAGCAGCCTTCCATGCCCTGCCCAAGCCCTTCACAATGCATTTGCACCCTGGCTGCATTCCCGGGGCCAGCCTGTGCAGGCGTGAATTTAAAAAGCTCCATTTCTCATGCTTCTCCTCCTTTCTGTCCAGGCAGCATATCCTGCTCCAAGGGGCTAGGTTAGGACTGGCCCTTGCGTGCCAGCTCGGCTGTGTGGCTGTGTGGCTGTGCAGGTGTTCGTGACTAGCTCTGGGCAAGTCTGTTCCAGAACTGTACAAACCACCTTCACTTAGACAGCCTGCTTTCCATAGTCACCACCTTCTTGGGCCACCTTCAGCCGTGAGATGAGCAGGTAGGACACAAGTCACCTACCCTCCCTATCTTTCACCCTGTGACTTTCCCACCATTTGTGATTCCTACACTTTCTTCCCTTTTATTTTCTCACCTTCCTCTCCTGTTCCTGTTTACTGCTACCTCTCTCCCTACCTCTCTCTCTCTCTTTCACTCTCATCTCTTCCTCCCACCATCTCTTTCTTTTTCATCACTCGCTCTCCTGCTCTCTCTCCCACTCCCCCTTCTCCCTCCCCACTCCTCACTTTCCCAGGGCAGGGCTGGCTCATTGAACCTGTTTTTAGGAACTACTTTTTTGCTACCAAAGGGCCTTCCAGTTCATACCCCACATGAGCAGCATAGAACTGCTCCATAGGATTTTCAAGGCTGTGGCCTTTCAGAAGCACATCACCAGACCTGTCTTCCTAGGCACCTCGAGGAGGGTTGAAACTGCCAAACTTCTGGCCAGTAGTTGAACACTTAACTGTTTGCACCCCTGGGAATTCCTTCAGTAAAGATTAAAGCCAAGAAAACCCTATGGAGCTCAGTTCTACTCTGTGACACGTGGGGTCTCCGTGAGTTGGATTTGACTTCACAGCAATTAAAAACAACAGAGGGTACACCTGTGAGGATTAGATTTGGCTGCAGGAAACAGAAATCCTACCAATAACAATGGCTTATACAAGACAAGTGTGGGTAGCAAGTTCTATCTGACTCTTTCATCCACTCCTCATCCCTCCGCCCACCTTTCAATCTTGCCGTCATCATGATCCCCAGAATTTGAGGTGGGAGACTCCATTTTGTAGTGTAGAATCTGTTAAGGTAACTCTTCTTTTCTGCTCTGAGAAAAGTTGGTAAGAAAGTTGATACACACCGATAGCTGTTGACTTGTGGACGTGACTGGTGGGGTGGAATCTGGGGAGCTCAGGATGTAGTGCAGCAGGAGGCCTCCAGAGGCCTTCCCAACTCGTCCTCAAACTACCACCCTGCCTCTTTGGAGAGGGAGAGGCAGATAGGTGGGTACAAAGAGAGAAATAAACCCGGAAGCTCAGGCACGAGCTGATAAGGAACCTCATTGGCCCAAGTTAGCTGTGTGCTTAGAAAGAGTTAAATATTAGTTTTGATTTCTTTCATATCAAAGGGCAAAAGTCAGAGTAAGGGAGACATAGTTCAGGGTGATTGCTAGGAAGCCTGTGGTTTAGGCAGTGTGAACGATTCATCATCGTCATTATTTTACTTTCACTCCCTCCAGCATGGCCTTCCTTCTGCAAGCATTTCAGAGGGCTTCTGCTGGGGCTTTCTTGTTAGCACTTTGGGGTGTGACTGGAGGTGAGAAGCTGCTGGTTGTTCCTCAGGATGGGAGCCACTGGCTTAGTATGAAGGAGATAGTTGAGCTTCTCAGCGAGAGGAGACACGACATTGTGGTGTTGGTGCCAGAAGTGAATTTGCTTCTGAGGGAATCCAAATACTACACAAGAAAACTCTATCCAGTGCCGTACCCCCAGGAAGAGATGAAGGACCGATACCGCTCTTTTGGAAACAGCCATTTTGCTGAGAGATCTTACCTGAGCACCGCTCAAACAGAGTATAGGAATGTCATGATTGTTATCAACATGTACTTTACCAACTGCGAGAGCCTCCTGAAGAACTCGGAGACCCTGCAATTCCTCAAGGAGAGTAAGTTCGATGCCCTTTTCACAGACCCAGCCTTGCCCTGTGGTGTGATCCTGGCTGAGTACCTGGGCCTGCCCTCTGTGTACCTCTTCCGGGGCTTCCCATGTGCCCTGGAGTACAAGTTCAATGGAAGCCCAAGCCCCATGTCCTACATTCCCAGGTACTATACTCAGTTCTCAGACCAGATGACTTTCTGCCAACGGGTGGCCAACTTCCTCACTAATTTGTTGGAGACCCCTCTACTTTACCTTCTGTTTTCAAAGTACCAAGATCTTGCCTCAAATCTCCTCAAGAGAGAAGTGGACTTAGTCAGTTTGTATCAGAAGGGCTCCATTTGGCTGTTAAGGTATGACTTTGTGTTTGAGTTCCCCAGGCCAGTCATGCCCAACATGGTCTTCATTGGAGGGACCAATTGCAAGAAGGTGGAACGTCTAGCTCAGGTTGGTGGTTTTACCTATTTTTGATTGCCCTGTTTCTTAGAAAGTAGACAGAAATCATTCATATGTGCTCTGTCTTTCCTTATTCAATCAGCCTCTCCAGCCCACCTGGGAGGGCTGCCTGAAGAAATGGTGGTCTTCCTTCCAATAAAGGGGAAAGGGCCTCCAGGTGAGGAGCAGAGGGGGCGGTAAGACATTTGAAGCTGAGCTGATGCAGAGGATTTGGATGAAGACAAGACTGGTGTTAGGGTACCTGGGGAGAGACTCAGAATCATAGAATGAACCCTTATGGACTGTTTAGGAGACAGAAGAGAAAGATTGCCCAAGGGGACCAGAGCTGGGAGGCCAGTTCATGTCAAAACCCATTCCCAAACTCTGTTCCATGCAATTTCCCTGGGCTTTTCTAAGCCAGGGACCAACAAACTACAGCCTGTGGGCCAAATCTGGCCAGAGGCCTGGTTTTGAATGACTCAGCTAAGAACAGTTTTTACATTTTTGAAGGGATGTTAAGCAGCAAGAACATCATACACAATATGTGACATATATGGTCTGCAATGCCTGCATAGTTTTATTTGGCTCTTTAGAGAAAAAGTTTGTGGAACCCTGACCTGGAGTTCCCAGAGTTACTTTGTTTTGATGAGTAGGATTGTTAGTCTCCTTTGTGGTTACCTTAATATTTACCCCTATTTTTCTAGGTTTAAGACTAACTTTTATTTCTTTACATTGCCTTGAATTCCTCTCCGTATGAAAGATCTATGACTACATTTTTTAATTCTTCTTTATTGTTTTAATGTTGTCTTCTTTTACATAATAACATCATTGTTTTCCTGTTTTCCTTGATTTATTTTTGTGATTTCTCTGTCTGGGTTGACATCTGATTGCTCTGCCCAGTGTTCTAGTCTTGGTTTGATACCCGATATTATTGGGTTTTTAAGAATTCCCTAAACTTTTGTTTATCTAGAAATGTCCTAATTTCACCATCATATTTGGGAGACAGTTGTGCTGGATATATGATTCTTGGCTGGCAATTTTTTCCTTCAATGCTTTTTATAAGTCAGCCCATTGCCTTCTTGCGGGCATGGTTTCTGCCAAGTAGTCTAAGCTTATTCTTATTGACTCACCTGTGCAGGTTACTTTTTGTTTATCCCTAGCTGCTCTTAAAATTCTCTCTTTATCTTTGATTTTGGCAAGTTTGATTGTAATATGTCTTGCTGACTTTCTTCTAAAATATACCTTATGTGGAGTTTGATGAGCATCTTGGATAGATATCTTCTCATCTTTCACGATATCAGAGAAGTTTTCTGCTAACAAATCTTCAACAATTCTCTCTGTATTTTCTGTTATCCCTCCTTGTTCTGGTACTCCAGTCACTCGTAGGTTATTTCTCTTGATAGAGTCCCACATGGTTCTTAAGTTTTCTTCATTTTTTCAAATTCTTTTATCTGATTTTTCTTCAAATATGTTGGTGCCAAGTGATTTATCTTCAAGCTCACCAATTCTATTACCCACTTGCTCAATTCTACTCCTTTGACTTTCTATTGAGTTGTCTAATTCTGCAATTTTATTGTTTATTTTCTGAATTTCTGATCACTGTCTCTCTATGAATTCTTGCAGCTTATTAAATTTTTCATTATGATCTTGAATAACCCTTTTAATTTCTTCAACCGCTTTATCTGTGTATTCCTTGGCTTGTTCTGTGTACTGCCTGATCTCCTTCCTAATCTCATTCCTGATGTCTTGAAGAGTTCTGTATATTAATCTTTTGAATTCTGCATCTGGTAATTCCAGTAAGGCACCATTGTCCAGGAGATCCCTTGATTCTTTGACTGACAGCTTGTTGAAGTGATCATGGTCTGTTTCTTTATGTGACTTGATACTGACTGTTACCTCTGAGCCATCTATAAGTTACTGTATTATTTTATTTTATGTTTGTTTACTGTATCCTAGTTTCTTGCTTTGTTTTATTTTGATATGCCCAAATGCGTTGCTTGAATGAGCTAGCCTGATTATTTTCACCTCTGAAGTTCTGACGTCCTGTCACCAGATGGCTAGAGCTGTTATCAGGTATATCAGTCTAGGAGTCCATTCACTTTTCTTGCATAAATTCAGCTCAGGTGTTCAGGTAGCTGGTCATCAAGTGTGTGGTACAGGCTCTGTCCTACAGCCTTAGAAGGGCAGAGGTGATTGGTGTAGGTACCGGTATCTGGTTGCAGCATGGGGTCATGCCCTGAACAAGGCAGGGGGCTGAGAACTGTCCCCTGAGTGTCTGTGGTGAAAGTGCGTCCCTCTTCCCTAGATCGTACAGGTGGGTGGGTTCTGTAGACAGACTACGGGCATCCAATGCTTTTGGTTGTAAGGACTGGGAGGTACCAGTTATCCTTGGACCCCTGTCCCAGGTGAATAGGAGACCTGATTGGAGCCACCAGTCCTTATGCCACTGATGTGGGTAGGTGAGCAACCTGGTTTAAGAGGTAAAGTGGTGCCAACTATCATACAGCCACCTCTTTGCCGCACAGCTGAAATGGTTGCAGTCTGCCAACCAGGGCCTATTCTCCTGAAATAGGTCCATGCAGGAGGGAAAGCTATTCAAAGTCCATGTACTGTTTATGCCTGGACAGGAGCCACTTCTGTCCTGATCTGCCCCAGTTAGTGGACCTGGCAAATTATCTTTTCCCCCAGTTGTGAATTTATTCCTTCTCCAAGGCTGGGAGGCAGGCTCAGGGCACTCTACGGGCCAATCTCAGGACCAGGGAAATCAACAGCCACTGAAGCCGACTTGGGGACAAGGGTGAGGTAAAATATGCACAGTACTTAGCTTTTGCTGAGACTGCCGTTCTTCTCTGGTTCTGGGGGTGTGAGTAGGTTGTGCAGTTGGTTGCTTCTCCCTGAGGAAACTGTGACTGAACACTACTACCAGCCCACAGCATCTGCTCATGGGAATGGTGCCTGAGGGACCCCAGTGATTCAGGTCTGGCAACTCCTCTCCGCTTCTGAACCGTCTCTCCCTCCTCCTACCACTCAGCCTGTTTTCTAAGTTTGCTTTTGGTGTTCAGGGCTCCTAACTTGTCGTAAATATAATCGTTTCTTTTTTTTTTTTTTTTTGGTCTTTGTTGTAAAAGGGATTGCCAGAAGCGTCTGACTATTCCACCATCTTGGCCCCGCCCCTTCCCAGAGTTACTTTGGAAAATGAAAAAATGTGTGTGCATATTTTGAGTGTTTACACTTCTGAAAGTCTTCAGACCACTCCTTATCTTTCACACCAGAATTATCTTTACAACACAATTTCACCAGAGAAAAACCTCAAATAGGCCCCAAACACCTTTACCACCCTTCTTTAACATCTGCTAATTTCTATGTTAACAAGTTGGATATTGGCTGTAACTACTGTGAAAAGAAAGGGGCAGAGATGATAAGCTGAATGGGACTGGTTCCAAGGAGCAAGTGGCTTGAAATAGAAACCTCCTTTGTCAGCGAAGGAAGGATGGAGTCTTCGTGGCACACTGGTTAAGTGCTCGGCTGCTAACCAGAAGGTTGGCAGTTTGAATCCACCAGTGGCTCCACAGGAGAAAGATGTGGCAGTGTGCTTCTTTAAAGATTTACAGACTTAGAAATCCTACAGAGCAGTTCTACTCTGTCCTACAGGGTTACTGTGATTGGAATCAACTCGATGGCAGTGGGTAATCTTTATGGAAGCTGGCTGCCACATCTCTCTCCCACAGCATGGCTGGTGGGTTCATACCACCAACCTTTTGGTTAGCAGCTGAATGCTTAACCACTGCACCACCAGGGCTCCTTAGTTTAAAACACACTAGATTCCAGTTCCTCAGGGCTGGGCCTTCTGTTCTCGTTTCCTTTTGTGTTCCAGAATTACCTTGACCAGTGATTCTCAACTGGTGGTGACTTTGCCCACCAGGAGGCAATGTCTGAAGGCATTTTTGATGTTACAGTTAAGGGGTGCCAGTGTCATGTACTTTGGACATGTTATCAGGAGGAATGAGTCCCTAGAGAAGGACATCATGCTTGGTAAAGTAGAGGGTCAGCAAAAGGGAAGAAGACTCTCAATGAGATGGATTGACACAGTGGCTGCAACTGTGGGCTCAAACATAGCAACAATTTTGAGAATGATGCAGGCCTGGGTGGTATTTCGTTCTGTTGTGCATGGGGTTGCTACGAGTCAGAACTGACTCTCGGCACCTAACAACAACAACTGTCAACTAGTAGGTAGAGGCCAGGGATGCTGCGAAACATCCTACAATGCACAGAACGTACCCAGCACTGCAACAAAAAATTCTTCTTATGAAAAAATTCAATAACGGTGAAGTTGAGAAATCCTGATCTAAAGAAACTTCAGGTTAACATTAGGGACTTCTCTCCAGCAGGGTCCCAGATGGGTCGTGTGGGGCAGCAAGGGTCCTGTGCCCACCTCTGAGCACACCTTGTCTCCTTACAGGGTTTCCTACGAGTAACACATGCAGGCTGAAATTCCAACATTTATGGGTTGAGCTGAAGGTTGAACTCTGGACAAGTCCGGGGAACAAAATCCCAAAATGCCAAGTCATTCTGAATAGGCACTTAAAAAAAATTCAAATTACAATGCCTTTAATGTGTTGCTTCTCTCTCAAAACTGTGTATTTATCTTTAAAACCCAGTACCTTGGAGATTACCAACATGTGGAACATTTTGGCAGAAGTGTTTCTGTTAATGAGTAATTATCTAAAGAGTGGCTAAATGCTAGGGTGAATCAGGGTTGTTTTTTTTTTCCAAAGCATCCAGTATAAAATTAGACAAACAAGAAACAAAAAAACCCAAAAAATCAAACCCATTGCCACTGAATTGATTTCAACTCATAGCGGACTTACAGGACAGAGTAGAGCTGCCCTATATGGTTTCCAAGGAGTGCCTGGTGGATCCAAACTGCTTATGTATTGGTTAGCAGCTATAGCTCTTAACTACTATGCTGCCAGGGTTTCCATTCAATACGACTCTCCAAAAAACTGGAAACTTGGTTGGTTAATAATTTAGGTGATTCTAGGAGGATGATGTTAATTGTTTTTAAACAGCTTTATTGAGATAATTCACCTTCCATATGTCTTAGTCATCTAGTGCTGCTACAAAAGAAATACCACAAGTAGATGACTTTAACGAAGACAAGTTTATTCTCTCACAGACTACTAGGCTAGAAGTCTGAATTAAGGGTGCCAGCTCCAGGGGAAGGCTTTCTCTCTGTGGGCACAGGAGGAAGGTCTTTGTCATCAGTCTTCCCTTACTCTAGGAACTTCTCCATGCAGGATCCCCAGGTCCAAATGATGTGCTTTGCTCCTGGTGTTGCTTTCTTGGTGGCATAAGGCCACTTTGTCTCTCTGTTTGCCTCTCTTTTCTGTATCACAAGAGATTGGCTGAAGACACAATTCAATCTTAAAATGACTCCTGCCTCATTAACATAACTGCCACTAATCCGATCTCATTAACATCATAGAGATGCAATTCAGTCCATAACACCATGCAATTCAGTCCATGACACCGTACAATTCAACTATTTAGAGTTTACAATTCCATGGTCTTTAGTATATGCACTGAGTTGTGCAACCAACATCACAAACAATTTTAGAACATTTTCAATGACTCCAAAAAGAAATACCATATTCATCAGCAGTCACTCCTTATTCCCACCTTCTACCAACACCTGACAGCCACTAATCTCCTTTCTGTCTTTATGAATTTGTCTATTCTGGACATTTCATATGAATGGAATCATGTGATATATGACTGCCTTTTTTTGCCTAGTATAATGATTTCAAGATTCATCCATTTGTAGCATTACTTTTTATTACTGAATATCCAGGCATGGACCAGTAACTTGAAATTTGTCTCCAAAATTGGAGGGTGCTGAGAGACTGAAGAAAGAGGCAGGCAACTCCAGTGTGGCAACATACGAGTTTTACAAGGAAGTCTTACAAACAAGGTCGCCCCTGCTGGCCCTAGGACCATGCAGACCTCTGTACCCAGCAATAGGCACGGTGGAAGTTTCATAGTGATCAAGGACAAAAGTGGCTACAAGCCAGGGAGTTACAAAACTGCCTCAGCAAGGTCACATAACAGGGCTTGGAAAAGAGCAGTGAACTAACAGAAAAAGCTGTGGACTAATAGAAAGTGTAAGGGCAGCCATGTTGGACCTCACAAAGCCTGTTTTCCCCTTCAGTCCATCCTCGAGGCCAGCTCTTAAAATCTCATGCATTCCGCCTCTCCCACAAAGTCCCTGAGGGCCCCAAGGGAAGGTGTCACTGTTGGGACAGACAGTGTTGCTGTAGTTGAAGGCACAGACCACACCAGCAGTATAGATAAACACAGCAGACAACCCCTATACCCAGGAAAAGAACAAGACCCATCAAAACAGTATGCTAACTAGAGGGGAAATAGGATAACCAGGCAGCCAAAGCAGACCAGCCATCAGATGTGTCCAGAGCTTCTACCAGTTCCTTCTTGTGGCCTAATAGATCAGTTATGTCCTGGTGGTAGTATGGTATATAGGTACACTATGCAGTCTTTACTACGGCACATATCCCACCTTGAACAGCTGTTAGAATGTCCAGATCCATTCAGTTCTGAAGGGCTACCTTCCTTATTTGGGTGGTTTTGGCAGTTAATAGCCACAAGCTTTCACTGTTGTCATTCAGGACACGTTTAGAAAAATTAGTTAAGGCATCAGTTTGTTCCATTACTTCTAAGGAGCCCATGGGGGGAATAAAAACAGTCAAAAGGTAATCATACCAGCGGAAAAGGCTACACTTGGCCCACCTGGCTTTCACTATGGGGTAATTCAGAGGTTTTGGTATAGTTTTCTTGACAGTCCCTGCAGTATAGGGTGGCCTCAAAGTGCAGCACCCTATCAAATCTTGTGGTAACCAGGGCCACAGGTAATAGCCACACAGCCACTGGTTGCCATTAGGAGGGGGCTATGCTCCTGCCTTCCAGCTGGGGTGTTTATTATATTGCAACCAGTTAGTGGTACTAGGTATTATCAACCGTTGGCAGAGGAACACTAAAGTCCAGCCCACTATGGGAGCAGAGGACTTTGAGGGAGATGGAGGGGAGTACTTGAGGAAAGACAGTGGAACCTTGGTTCTTTTGTAACAGAGAAATATCTTCAGCAGTTAACACGATGTCATCAATGTAATGAAATCAATGGACAGCAGCGGGGAAGGTGAAGAGTCAGATCTCTAACAGCCAAACCATGGCAAATAGTGGGACTGTGCAGATGTCCTTGGAGGGGCACTTGAAATTCCCATTTCTGCCCCTCCCAAATGAAGGCAAACCGGTCCTGTGCGGGCTGGGTTAGAGGAATGCTAAAGAAGGCATTGGCCAGATCTAACACAGCATGAATGAATAATTGGCATCTTTGAATTGTGGTGTTGGCAAAGAATATTGGATATAACAAGGACTGCAAAAAGAACAAAGAAATCTGTCTTGGAAGAAGTACAACCAGAATGCCCCTTGGAAGGAAGGTTGGCGAGCCTACGTCTTACATAATTTGGACATGTTATTAGGAGGGACCAGTCCCTGGAGAAGGACATCAAGCTTGGTAAAGTAGAGGGTCAGCAAAAACGAGGAAGACCCTTAACAAGATGGATTAACATAGTCACTGCAAAGATGGCCTCAAGCATAACAACAATTGTGAAGATGGTGCAGGTCTGGGCAGTGTTTCATTTTGTTATACGTGGTGTCGTTCCCACCCAGGACTGTTGCACATCTCTTTGTAACTGCAGCTCTTCCTGTAGGGCTCTTATTGGTGCTTCGGCACCTAGCTGGGTGTCCATGGCCAGCCAAAGTGCACAGAGCAGTGGCCATCTCACAGCCACTACTGCTCATCTAGCTTCCTTTCCACACTTATGAAGTCATGCATAGTCTCAGAACCATGATATGCCTCTTGGCATTTTGGGGGCGTCCACGTACTCGTGAGGCAGATAGCGTGCATAAAGCATATGGGCAAAACCTCCACACATGGAGGTCGCTGGCCAACCCAGAATTTTCTCCGTGGATGCCTCAAGCCCACTTGCCATTTCTTCAGTCTCCTGGCTGGCTTGGGCCCGTAGCTTGAAATTTGCCTCCAACGTGGACAGCGTCGAGAGACCGAAGAAAGAGGTGGGCAACTCTAGTGTGGCAGAAAGAACTTTTATTAGGAAGACTTACAAAAGATGCAGTCCCTGGCAGCCGAAGGACCAGAGCATATCTACACAACAAGTAAGGAGTGTGGGGTGGAGGCGCTCAAGGACAAAAGTAGCTATGGCCAGGGAGTTATACAAGACTGCCTTAGCATGGTCACATGACAGGGGCTTGGAAAACAGCAGTGAACTAAAGGAAAGAATGAGGGCAACCATGCTCAACCTTGCAAAGCCTATTTCCCCCTTTACTGAATAATAGTTCATTCTGTTGATAGTGCTACGTTTTATTTATCTACTCATCAGTTGACGGACATTTGGTTTGTTTTCACTTTTGGGCTATTTTGAGTAATGCTGCTATGAACATTTGTGTATGTTTTTGTGTGGACATATATTTTCAGTTCTCTTGGGCGTGTATCTAGGAGTGGAATGCTGGGCTGTATGGTAACTATATATTTAATCATCTGAGGGAATGTCAGATTGTTTTCCAAAGTGGCTGCACCATTTTTTTATTGTGGTAAAACACATACAAAATTTACCATTTAACTGTTATAAAGTGAACAATTCAGTGGCATTCAGTACATTCACATTTTTGTGCAACTATCACCTTTATTTACTTGTAGGACATTTTTCTCACCCCAAAGCGGAAACCTTATGCCCTTTAAGCAGTCACTCCCCACTCCCTTTCTCCCTCCCCTGACAAACACTAACGTGCTTTCTGTCTCCATGGATTTGCCCATTCTGTATATTTCATATAAATGGAATCATGCAATATGCGGCCTAAAATGTCTGGTGTCTTTCACTTCTACTCCGACACACACACAGGGCTGCCGTGAGTCAAAGTCAACTTGACTGCATCTGATTTTTTTTGTTTTTCTTTTAGTTAGCATACTGTTTTCAAGGTTTGTCTATGTTGTAGCATGTATCATAACTTTATTTCCTTTTACTGCTGAGTAATATTCCATTTTATGCATAGACCACATTTTGTTTATCCATTCATCTCTTGGAGCCCAGGTGGCACAGTGGTTAAGAGTTTGGCTGTTAACCAAAGGGTTGGCAGTTTGAATACACCAGCCGCTCCTTAGAAACTCTATGGGGCAGCTCTCTGTCCTGTAGGGTCACTATGAGTCAGAATCGGCTCAAATGCAACAGATTTTTTTTTTTTTTTTTGGTTATACATCTCCTGGTGGGCATTTGAAGTGTTTCCACATTTTGGCTTATGAATATAGTTGCTATGAGCATTTGTGTACAAGTTCTTGGTTGAACACTTATTTTTAACTCTTGCGTATATAACCAGGAATGGAATTGCTGGGTAATATGGTATTTCTATGTTTAGCCTTCTGAGAAACCATCAAACTTTTACATAATGCTGTACCATATTATAGTCCCATCCACAGTTTTTGAGGGTTCCAATTTCTCCACATCCTTGCTTGCAACATTTGTTATTTTCCACTTTAAAAAATTATTATTATAAGGGTCCTAGTGGGTGTGAAGTGGTATCTCATTGTGGTTTTGATTTGCATTTCTAATGACTAAAGAGTTTGAGCATCTTTTCATGAGCTTCTTGGCCATTTGTATATCTTCTTTGGAGAAATGCCTACTCAAGTTTTTGCCCACTTTTTTTTTTATTGGATTGTTGGTCTTTTGATTGTTAAGTTGTGGAAGTCCTTTGTATATTCTAGTACAAGTCCTTTACCAGGTATATGATATATATTTTTTCCCATTATGTGGGTTGTCTTTTCACTCTCTGATAGTGCCCTCTGATGAGCAAAAGCTTTTAATCTTTTGCTGATCTTCCTCCTTTCTGTCCTTTTCCCACTTCTGAAAATCAGTCACACCTGGTCCTGTTTATTCCCAGGCAGCCATATCCAGGCCCCCTAGTCACAGGCTCCCCCCTGTGCAGAGAGAGCTGCAGAGGAGGGGCCTGGGCCAGGGCAGGAAGGGTGGAAGCACATCTTCTTGTGTTCCTGAAAAATGCACAGTGGAAACACCAGAACCAAACCCGAGACTCCTACCTGCACATCAGGGTCTCTGCCATTTCAACTCCAAAGACCAGTTGCCATTGCGTCAATTTTGACTCATAGTGACCCTATAAGACAGAATAAAACTCCTCCATAGGGTTTCCAAGGCTGTGATCTTTTCAGAAGCAGACTGCCAAATATTTCTCCCAAGAAGTGGCTGGTAGATTTGAACCGCTGACCTTTTGGTTAACAGCCAAACATTTAACCATTGCACCATCAGGGCTCCTTCAACTTCACGTAAGCTTCTCTTTTAGGCACAAATCCCTAGACAAAAGGACAAATATTAACTTTGGGAGTATCAAAAATGCTGATGTCCTCCCTTCCCACTGACTTTCCTGCTCTGTTGGTTTCTGTTCAGTCACTTCTGACCCATGGTGTCCCCACATGGGCAGAGTAGAGGGGCTCCATAGGGTTTCCAGGCTGTGGCCCTTCAGTAGCACATCACTAGGCCTTTCTTCTCAGGCAACTCTGGGTGGGTTGAAACTTCCTATTATCTGGCTAGGAGTTGAACACTTAATCATTTGCACTACCCAGGGACTACTTCTGTAAAGATTAAAGCCAAAAAAACCCTCTGGAGCTCAGTTCTACTCTGTAACACATGGGATCTCTGTGAGTTGAAATCTAGTCAACAACAACTAAGAACAACAGAGGGTATTTCTGTGAGGAATAGATTTGGTTACAGGTAACAAAAATCCTACCAACAGCAATGCCCTACTCAAGACGAGTGAGGGTTGGAACTTCTATCCGGCTCCTTCATCCACTCCTCCTCCCTCGGCCCACCTTTCAATCCCGCCATCACTCTAATCCCAGAACTTGAGGTGGACGATTCCACTGCATAGTCTTGAATCTATGAAGATAACTCTTTCTTTCCACTCTGAGAAATGTTGGTAAGAAAGTTGATACACACTGATAGCTGTTCACATGTGGACATGACTGATGAGGTGGAAACTGGGGAGCTCAGATGTAGCTCAGCATTAGGCCTCCGGAAGCCTTCCCAGCATTTTGTCAAACTGTCACCCTGCGTCTTTGAAGAGGGAGAGGCAGATAGGTGGAGACAAAGAGAGAAAGAAACCCTGAAGCTCAGGCACAAGCTGATAAGGGACCTCACTGTCCCAAGTTAGCTCTGTGCTTAGAAAGTGTTAAATACGAGTTTTGATTTCTTTCATATCAAAGGGCAAAATTCAGAGCAAGGGAGATGTAGTTCAGGGAGATTGCTAGGAAGCCTGTGACTTAGTCGGTGTAAATGATTCTTCTGCACGATTAATATTTTACTTTAATCCTTTCCAACATGGCCTTCCTTCTGCAAGCATTTCAGAGGGCTTCTGCTGGGGCTTTCTTGTTAGCACTTTGGGGTGTGATTGGAGGCGAGAAGCTGCTGGTTGTTCCTCAGGATGGAAGCCACTGGCTTAGTATGAAGGAGATAGTTGAGCTTCTCAGCGAGAGGGGACACGACATTGTGGTGTTGGTGCCGGAAGTCAATTTGCTTCTGAGGGAATCCAAATACTACACGAGAAAACTCTATCCAGTGCCGTACCCCCAGAAAGAGCTGAAGGACCGTTTCTACTCTTTTGGTAACAGCCACTTTATTGAGAGATCTTTCCTGAGTGCTCCTCAGGCAGAGTATAGGAATATAAAGATTATTGGTGACATGTACTTCACCAACTGCCAGAGCCTCCTGAAGAACTCGGAAACCCTGCAATTCCTCAGGGAGAGTAAGTTCGATGCCCTTTTCACAGACCCGGCCTTGATCTGTGCCGTGATCCTGGCTGAGTACCTGGGCCTGCCCTCTGTGTACCTCTTCCGGGGCTTCCCTTATGTCCTGGAGTACGCGATCAGTGGAAGCCCAAACCCCGTGTCCTACATTCCCAGGTACTATACTCAGTTTTCCAGTAAGATGACTTTCTGCCAAAGGGTGGCCAACTTCCTCGTTAATTTGTTGGAGACCCCTCTATTTTACCTTCTGTTTTTGAGGTACCAAGACCTTGCCTCAAATCTCCTCAAGAGAGATGTGGACTTAGTCACATTATATCAGAATGTCTCCATATGTCTGTTAAGATACGATTTTGTATTTGAGTACCCCAGGCCAGTCATGCCCAACATGGTCTTCGTTGGAGGGACCAACTGCAAGAAGAGGGGACGCCTAGCTCAGGTTGGTGGTTTTTCCTATTTTTGATTACCCTGTTTCTTAGAAAGTAGAAAGAAATCATTCATATGTGCTCTGTTTCCCCTTACTCAGTCAGCTCTCCAGCCCATCTGGGGGGCTGCCTGAAGAAATGGCGGTCTTCTTTTCGACAAACGGGAAAGGGGCTCGAGATGGGGAGTGGTATGATATCTATGGCTGAGATGATGCAGAGGATTTGAATGAAGACAGGCCTGATGTTGGGTTATCTGGGAAGAGACTCAGAGTCACAGAATGAGCCTTTCATCCTGTTGAGGAGATAGAGGAGAAGGCTTGCCCAAGGGGCCAAGAGCTGGGAGGACAGAGCAAGTTAAAACCCATTCTTGCAACTCTGTCCCATGGATTTTCCCTGGGCCCTAAGCCAGGAATCAACAAACTACAGCCTGTGGGCCAAATCTGGCCAGAGGCCTGGTTTGAATGACCCAGATCTAAGAATGGTTTTTACATTTTTAAAGGGATGTTAAGCAACAACCACAAACTATATGACAGAGACGAATGTGGTCTGCAACACCTGCATAGTTATTATTTGGCTCTTTGGAGAAAAAGTTTGCTGACCCCTGACCTAGAGTTCCCAGAGTAACTTTGGAAGATGAAAATCTGTGTGTGTATTTGAATATTTACAATTATGAAAGCTTCAGACCACTCCCTGTCTTTAATGCCAGAATTCTCTTTTTTGATACATTTTTTACCACAGAAAAAGCCTCAGATAGGCTCCAAACACCATGAACAGTCTTTTTTAACACCTGCTAATTTGTTTGTTAACAAGCTGGACAATTGGCTGGAACTACTCTATAAAGAGAGGGGCAGAGATAATGAGCAGAACTGGACTGGTTCCAAGAAGCAAGGGGTGTGAAATAGAAGTATCCTATGTCAGGAAAGGAAGGAGCCCTGGTCTTGCAGTGGTTAGGCACTTGACTGCTAAGTGAAAGATTGGCAATTGGAACCCACCTGTTGCTCTGTAGTCTTGGAAACTCTATGGGACAGTTCCACTCTGTCCTGTGTGTAAGCTCTGAGATGGAATTGACTCAATGAGAATAGGTTTGGTTTTGGGTTTGTCAGAAAAATTCAGTTAAAGAAGTTAAAAAGCGGAAGTGTCATAAGAAACATTTTACATTAGAAGGAAAGAAATATCATTTCTGGTACCTTGGTACCATTCATCTTATTTTTGAAAACAAAAGAAAAAAGCCCTGCTCGGTAATGAATGTCTTTGTGAGATTAAAATCCCTATTATATCTTGTTAATTAAGAGAAATCATCTTCAACACTTATGAGATATCTATCTATCTATACCTATATCTACTGGAAACCCTGGTGGCATAGTGGCTAAGAGCTACATCTGCTAGCCAAAAGGTCAGTAGTTCGAATACACCACGCACTCCTTGGGAACTCTATGTGGCAGTTCTAGTCTGTACTATAGGGTCGCTATGAATTGGAATTGACTCGACAGCAACAGGTTATGTCTACTCTATCTCTGTGTCTATATATACAGTTGATGTTCATTACTCACAGATTTCATATTTGAAAATTTACCTACCAGCTAAAATATATTCATAACCCCCAAGTGAATTTTCTTGCCACCTTTGTGGTCATTTGCAGATGTGCCCAGCGTGGTGAAAACTTTGAATTACCTGATGTGCACATTCCCAGCCAATGACAAAGTGACGCTCTCCTTTTTTTTTCCCAACCCTCCTCCTGTAAACAAGTGTCCTTTTGGCTGTCTATTTAGTGCCATGTGTTTTGCATGTTTGTGCTCTTTGTTGGCGGTTTTACTTTTTTAAATGGCCCCAGTTGTAGTGCTGAAGTGTTTTTAGGTAAGCTTCATTCAGGCATGAGGCATAGCACTATTGGCCATGAGTTCAATGGTAATGAACAAAGGAGATCTATCAAATACGGTTTCTTTAAACAGAAACACACTAAAACAAGGTTGTGCATCGATCAGTTGATGAAAATGTGTGACCAGAGCCTTGTAGAAACCTAGCACTGTATTTCCCCTTGGAGCAATGTTTCAGTGAAACCATTGAGAGCTGGGACTCAATGGGACTGCCTTGTTTTTCTGGGTCTTACAAGTTTTCTACCTTTGATGGGGTGCAGCTACCCCTTTTCTATCACTCTCTACTAATGGAAAATATTTGAAATCGCCTTCTCTGACAGGTTTATGCCTTACAGAGTGTCTCAGGTACCTAGTGCTGCTGTAACAGAAGTAACACCAGTGGATGACTTTAACAAAGAGAAATTTATTCTTTCAAAGTTTAGGAATATAGAAGTTCAAATTCAGGACACCAGCTCCAGGGGAAGGCTTTCTCTCTCTCTTAGCTCTGTGGCAAGATCCATGTCATCAATCTTCCCCTGGTCTGGGATCATGTCAGTGCAGGTACCCTGGGTCCAAAGGACATGCTCTGCTCCTGGCTCTGCATTCTTGGTGGTAGGAGGTCCCCCTCATCTCCTCTTCATTCTCTCTTTGTATCTGAAAAGAGATTAACTCAAGATAGAACCTAATCCTGTAGATTGAGTCCTGCCTCATTAATGTAACTGCCTCTGAGCCTGCCTTATAACATCATAAAACCCATTGCCGTGGAGGTGATTCTGACTCACAGTGATCCATTAGGACAGAGTGGAACGGCCCCATAGAGTTTCCAAGGAGCGGCTGATGGATTTGAACTGCTGACCTTTTGGTTTGCAGCTGAATGTTTATCCACTGTGTCACCAAGGCTCCCATTAACATCATAGTGGTTAGGATTTACCACACAAAGCAAAATTACATAAGATCACAAAATGGTGGACAACTAAAACATACTGGTAATTACGGCCTAGCCAAGTTGACACATATTTCAGGGGGACACAATTCAATTCATAACTCATAGGTTCTGGCTTTTGCAGTTTTTATTGTGTTTATATATATATACATCCATAAACATATATATATGCCCGGTGGTGCACTGGTTAAGCTAACTGAAAGTTTGGCAGTTGAACCCACCTAGGGCCTTCATGGCAGAAGAGACCTGGTGATCTGTTCCCACAAAAATTACAACCTATGATATCCTGTGTGGCAGATCTACTCTGCAACATGAGGTCACCATGAGTCAAAAATTGACTCACTAGCACCTAACAACGTCCACAATAGATACAGAGATAGAGAGGTCAGTGAGGGGTATTCAATCATATTGAAAAACCAGACTGTAGTGATTGCACTTTATCTGGAGCTTACCTGCATTTGTACCTTAATTTTCATCCCAACGTGTCCCTGTAGAGAGGATTCTGTATTACAACATGTAATTATTAAGTTGTACTTGTAATTATTAGGAATTAAATGACAGTCATCAGAACCTAATTTCTTTGGTCAGTCAAACTGTTCCAACACTACGAAGAAAATGTGCAAAGCCTTTCAAAGACCATAGCTTGGTGGACATTCCTTGCATGATGCTGTGACCAGATATTAGGGAAGACTCTTCTGGTGGGCCCTCCTTGGGAAGATACAGTGACCACTTCCCTCATGCCCATGTGAAAGGCCCTCTGACCACAGCCCACCTGCCTCCTTTCCCAGGGGGTCTTGGCCACTTGGGCCTCCCTGGTTGTTTCTGGGAGCCCTTGCACCTGCTCACAGACCATTTGGCAGCTGTTCTCCCCCCTGTGTCTGAGGGGCCTATGGAGAAGCCACTCACTGCCTGGCTAGTGGTTCCCACTGTGGGATCTCAGAGTCTTAGTTGTGGGGGCAGCACAGATGTTCTGAAGATACTTATCCGGCCCTGCCAAGGGCCTCCTCTCCAGCCCTGTGTCCCCTTTGCCAATTGGCCCCAAAACCATTCTGCCACTGCCTCGTCAATCTTTCTGTCTATTTTCTGGTCCTGACTTCTCCCCAGCATCCCATTCAGTATCTCCTGGAAAGAGCTTTTATCTATAGGCCCTGTCCCCCTGCCCACTATAGGGTCATTGTGAGTCAGAATCGACTTGACGGCAATTGGTGACCTCTGTCCACAGCGGTTCAACTCCTGGCCAGGGGCCCGAGAGTTGAGTCATCCTTCTTGTTTTCTTGGTTGAGTTCTGTCTTCCCCACGGTAACCTCATTTCCTATTGGGAGCCTCAGGCCTCAAACATCCTCATTTTAGAAGAGTACTGAGCTTTACATTTCATTATTAGAAGGACCATTAGGGTTTTTTTTTCTCAGAACAAAAGAATTTGATGATGAGGCCTAGTCTCTTCCACTTGCAATGCAGGGAACTGCTCAAGGTTTTCAAAGGACTCTCTCCGTTGGGAGTGCACAGGCCTTGGAGCCAGATTCTGGCTGAATCACACTCCAGGAACAAGTACATTCTCTCTGCCCAGCCTGCTCTCTGGGAGGGGACGATGAGAACTCAGCCTGAGCCTAAGCAATGGCAGGAGGGGCCAGGTTTCCCCTCGCCTGCTGGCCCCGGACTTCCCCTTGTCCCCATTATATTACAGCACAGGATAAGAGCTAAGAGTTGGATTTGAACCCAGCTGTGTGGAGGCTGGGGCACGTAGCACAAGTCTGAGCGTACATTTCTCCAGCTGTGTAATGGAGACTCTCAACAGTCCTGGTGCAAGTTGGGTAAGATCAGGTTCACGGAAAAAACACTTTGAAAGCTGTAGATGCAACACCAATATGATGGGGCTATTTTAGGGTGGAATAATAGGATGGAAGCCCTCAGACATAGTTTAGTCCAGCTTTCTCATTAAATGAGTAAGCAAATGGAAGCAGTTGAATGAACTGCCTGTGGCCACAGGCAAGCCCAGGGCAGAGGAGGAGAGAACCCACTCCCTTTCTCCCTCCCATCCTAAGCTCATGTGTTTGCTCTGCACTATTTGTCCCATTATACAAGCCCTGGAAGAAAGCAGCAACAAGTAGGGAAGAGGAGTCCATGGATGTGACCAGCCTTCTCCCAGCCATGGGGTCTTGGGCCTCAGTTTCCTTATCTGTACAATGGAGCTGATGAAGTCTGCCTTCCACCTAAGAGAGCTGTTTGAGCATCAGATGAAGCAACAAAGAGCATGTGAAAGTGCATTGCAGACAGTTGGGACCAAATCTGCCCTATCTTTTTCTTCCTTGGAGCCAGCTCAATATAGGCTGGAATTTTCTCTCTCTGAGTTTTCTCTTTATGATAAAAAACACCCTAGATTTCATGCAACGTTCTTTACAGAGCAGTTTTCAGAAACCTGTTGCTATGGAGTTGATTCCTACTCATAGTGAACCTATAGGACAGAGTAGACTTGCTCTCAAAGTTTCCAAGGCTGTAATCTTTACGGAAGCAGATTGGTACATCTTCCTTCTGTAGAGCAACTGGTAGCTTCAACCTACCAACCACTGAGTTAGCAGTGAAGTGCTTGACCACCGTGCCACCAGGACTCCTTAGTTTTCAGAAAACTAGGTCCTAATTCCTCAAGGTTAGCCTTTCTATTTTTGTTCCCTCCTCTTGTGTTCCAGAATCATCTAGGTCAGTGATTCCCAACTGGGGGTGATTTTCCCCCCAGGAGGCAATGTCTGAAGACATTTCTGGTGTTACAGTTAGGGCTTGCTACTGTCAACTAGTAGGTAGAGGCCAGGGATGCTGCCAAACATCCTACAATGACTAGGACATACCCTTCCCCTGCAGTAATGAGTTCTCCTTCCCCAAAGATGTCAATACTGCTGAAGTTGAGAAATCCTGATCTAAACAAATTCCAGGTGAACATCAGCGACTTCTCTCCACCAGGGCTTCCAGCTTGGTGATGGGGGAGGTGGGTAGCAAGGGTCCTGTGTCCACCTCTGAGCTCATCTTATTTCCCTAGAGACTGAAATCCCAACATTTATGGTTGAGCTGAAAGTTGAGCTGTGGGCAAGTCAGGAGAAAAAAACCTCAAAATGCCAAGTCAGTCTTAATAGGCACTTAAAAAAAAAAATACAACTTAAGCCAGTGTCTACAATGCCTTTAATGTGTTGCTTTTGTTTTAAAACTGTGTATTTATCTTTATGATTGGTTACCTTGGAGATTACCAACATGTGGAACATTTTGGCAGTGGTGTTTCTCTTAGTGAGTAATTATCTAAATTATGGCTAACTGCTAGGGTGATCAGGGTTAAAAAAAAAAGGTATTTAATAATTTAATATGAGTATCAAAAAACTGGAACTTGGTTGATTAATAACTTATGTGATTCTATGAGAATGATACGTTTTTAAGTCATTTAAGACCCTGGTCACTATCAGATGGATGACTGGTTCTAATGTCACCAGATGGATAACTGGGCACTACTGCAAATGTCTTTACCATGCTATTTCAAATCTTAGAAGACTGACTGGGTGGAAGGATGGATTTAAAGAGGAATCAGTTGGCATAGGCAAGGACTCAAGTTAAGGAACAGGTGAGTCTACAGAGGCCTCAACAGTTTCTTCAAAATACATGGCATATTGTTTATGAGTAGTGGGAGTGCTTCAGTACAGAACTGGGTAATGCCAGAAAAGAACATTTAATCAGGAAAAAGAAAATGGTAACAAAAAAGAATACAACTAGCCTAGTTTTTACAAGAGATACCATTGGATAACCAACTGAAAATGCCAAACCAATCATCAGGGCTGCTAGCATCTTCTATATGGAGCCAGGTAGCATTCGGTCAAATTTTCTTTATGCCCTGTTCTACTCTTCCAGTGGTAGTTACCCAGGTGCAACAAGAAGTGGCACATACTCCTCCTTCTTGTGCTAAAAGAAAGTCAAGAACTATTCTTTGGTCTTAAACTACTTTAACTGAAGACACCAAGGATTCTTGTTGTGCTGCAAGGTTTCTGCAATGTTGTTAGCTAGCTATTCCATAGTGGCTGACATATTTTGGATGGCCCTTTTTAATTAGGCTAGTCTGACAAAGGAGAAGAATGATCTAAGAAATCTATATTCAAGGCTGTGGTATTTTCCTATTGGACCATAATATCCATAATTGTCTTTGATTCTTGTGTGATTCCTGACTAGGATATTTAAGTCATTAGCCCAATGTCTGCTTTTATCATAAAAGTGAATGTCTAAAGGAACTCCTAGAAGACTCAGGGTGCATTGACCCATCATGTTCCATCCATCTAAACAGGGTAATGCCCAAGTGTGAGGTTCATGGTTCGGTTTTGGTACACTTTCTGTAGGATAATCTGATCCTCCACATCAGAATACATATGCATCAGGAACACAAATCATGCCGTTCCTGGTATAGTTTGTGGGAAGGGAATGTTTTGATTAACTTGTTCAAGCCAGGGTTCTGTTACAGAGTTGTTACAAATGCACAACTGTCCATTTCTGAAGTTTTTTTTTTTTTTTAATTTTTTTGTTCCATTACATAGGGGGATAGATCTAGGGGTACCAAGCGAAGTATTTCTTAGGCAGTGAGGAAACTGAGAATAATCTAGGGACCTGTCTGTGTTTGAAATCTGAATAGGTAAGTTGACAAATAAGGTGACCTCTTTGGGTGCAAGTTGTAGAGCACTGCAAAACTCAGTCATATATTTTCAGTTGAGTTAAATTAAAGAACGGTATCTGAAGTTGCATTAACACTCCAGAAGGATACCAAAATCTGACACGTGTGGCTTGCTTAAAGATGATCTCAAGTTTGGTGGTAGTGGGAGGTATAGAATTATACTTTAGTATGGGGAAAAGGAGAAGCTAATGGATCCAAATTTTCATGTGAAGCTATTGGAGCAGGATGACAGATCCAACATTCAGTCATGTTACCAGCACAACTTACTGATTGTGCTAACTTCATGAAAGCATTTTCCTTCCATGTGTCAAAAATTTTTGAAAGCAGGAAAATAATACTTAAGAAGAACTCCATAATGTCAAAATGATAACTAGGATAATATATAAAAAAAAAAAAAAAAAACTAGTGCCATCGAGTCGTTTAAGGAATAATGCCAAAATGATAAAGCAAGGTGATTACAGAAAGAAAGGTTATGAGTATGAAGCTAATTGCAAAAATGTCAATAGTTTGCATGGAAACCAGCAATGGTAAAACTTGTTTAAGGAAATTTCAGCTCGATTAGGAGCCATGTTTTATACAGGCTTGATCCGGAGGTCTTGGAAAGAATTGTCCACTTCAGATGTCGTCTGTTTCTGATCTCGAGGTCATCAGAATTGGAGCTTGAGTCCTTCCATGGGTTGGACAGTCCAGGCAGAGTTCTTTTCAGCTGAGAGAGATGAATCCAGGTCTTGACCCCCTGTAATTTGGCAGCACAATTGTTTGTAAGAAATATCAAGTATAGCACTTTGCATCTAGGTTTGAGAGAGTCTTTCAATTGGTGTTTTTTCCACTAAACATACTATCCAGGTTGAATATTGTGTAAATGAGACATTTCTTGCTTTTGATTATTAAAAGCTTCTTTAACTTGTGTAAAGTGTTCATTAGAATATTGAATCAAAGATTTACTATATTGAAACAGATCAGACTGAATTAAAACTGATTGAGGGCAATTTGCCCAATATGGAAGAGCTATTGGTTGTCCAGTAATAATTTTATGAGGGGTCATTTTGTGAAGTCCAAATGAAGTAGTCCTTAAATTTAAAACCACCAGGGTCAACTTTTTTCCAAGGCAATTGTAGAGGTTTGGAAAGCTTGGCTAGTTAAGTTTTATTACACCATTAGTTCTTTCAACTAAACCAGAGGATTAAGGATGGTGAGGATAATGAAGTCTCTGAAAAATAGGGAAATTTTTGCATATCTCCTGTCTTAGTTATCTAGTGCTGCTAGAACAGAAATACCACGAGTGGATGTCTTTAACAACAATAAATTTATTTCTTCACAGTAAAGTAGGCTAAATGTCCAAATTCAGGGTGTCAGCTTCAAGGGAAGGCTGTGTCTTTCTGTTGGCCGTCTCATCAGTCTTCTCCTGGACTAGGAGCTTCTCTGCACAGGAACCTTGGGTCCAAAGGACACGCTCTGCTCCTGGCACTGCTTTCTTTGTGGCACCAGGTCCCCCATCTCTCTGCTTGATTCTTTCTTTTATATCTCAGGAGATTGCCTCAAGACACTATCCAATCTTGTAGATTGAGTCCTGCCTCACTAACACAACTGCCACCCATCCTCCCTCATTAACATCATGGGGGCAGGATTTGCAACATATAGGAAAATTACATAATACCGGGAAATATGGCCCAGCCAAATTGAGAGAGACATCTTTGGGGGGACATAATTCAATTCATGAGAACTCTTTAGTTATTCATCCAGTAAAATGGGTGCCTCTGTCACTACAAATGACTCTTGGGCCCCCTAGGTAGGAATAATATCCTTGAGAATTTTCTAAACTACAAAAGCAGCTTGATGACTGAGGAAAGCTTCCACCCAGTGAGAGAATTTGCAAATCATTACTAATACAAATCATTACTAGTACAAACTTGTAAGGATTCGAGGGTGGAAGCTGGATGAAATAAATCTGCCATTCAAGAATAGGTCCTGAAAGCAGAGGAAATCTCCCAGGTGGTGCTGTATAAGGTTTATTGGAATTAAATTGAGAACAAACAAGAAACTGGGAAGCCACTTGTTCAGCAAGCTTATAAAAGTGCTCTCACCAATATTTCTTTAAGATTTCTAGCATCTTATTGCTTCCCAAATGAATGTTCATATGCAATGCATCCAGTACAGAGGCTTGCCGGGATTTGGGATTTACTAAGTTCTCGTTGGGTTTCACCCATATCCCAGAGGTGGAGCACCAGAAACAATCATGTGGGGCTAATTTTTGATGTTCAGATAAATCCTTTAAAGCCACTCTTCCAAATCTAGAGGGATTTTCTATAAGCATATTAAAAGGTTGTCTGTCAACCAAAGCAGTGACCTGAGGTGAGGGACCGTACAGAGCTGTTAAAAGTTTTTGCAAAGCATTAACAGGATGGAAACAAAGGGGGAGTGTGATCTTCAAAACTGAGAAAAAAAGTGTTCTACCGTGGCAGAAAAACATCCACATCAATGGGATTCTAAAGCCCTGATTAGTTCATCTGCCATTATTCCTGTCTTATCATGGCAGCAATTTTGAACCATAGGGACATGCAAGCATTCCAGAAAATTGATTTTTTATTAGGCCTGATCCACAGTCTAGTGGTTGAATCCTGATGACAGCTGGCCTGCTCCCATTCTTTACTTTAATTTGTGAGTTTCATTGTTGGTGTTTATAAAGTGACTTTGAAATTTCTTTTGGGTCAGATTTTTATGGGCCACAGTTTACAGGTGCCATGATTGTTTTATTTTTATTAACTATCCCTCCTTTCCCTTATGCTCATGAGTGGAATCATCACAATCATGAAGGAGGGTGATGTTCTGAAAGGGTGATTGGAAAGCTGTTCTATCAGCCATGCTGTTTCCTTTAATTTCCTGTTTGTGGAACTGCTTTTGGTTGATAGGCTTGAATTTTAATTACACTGATCTCAGAGAGCAGCAAAAGGGCTTCCAGGAGGTCTGCTTCTAAAAGACCATTTTAAGTTGAACACCAGAAGACGTTAACAACCCTCTTTGTTTCCATAATTGCCAAAATCATGAGTAATTTCAAGAACATATTTAGATTCTATGTACATTGAGCATTCAGAAGCCAGTTTGCAATCCCTCTTGCAACATGCTGATTGGTTCAGCCTGTTGATCTGAAGTGGCTTCAGGAAGGGCACAACCTTTGAGGATCCTGGTGGTCATGGCATATCCTCCCTGGTAATGAGAGCTGATATGTTCAGGCTTTCAATATGACCCATGAAACAATAGAGGTAAATTGGTATTGATAATGGGGTTTCTTGTAAATCTTGCCTAGAAGACAAAAGCTGTTCAGTAAGATTCAATGAAAGTAATGGTGTGGGTTGTCATCATCATTAGGTGGAGGTAGAGGCAACGATGTAGCCAGATTCAGAGAGGCTACAGTATGTACCAGAATATTACAAGCTGCTAAAAGGAGCACATCACAAGAAGTCAGCTTATTAGCTGAGAGATGTGGAGTTAATGTTGAATTTAAAATGGCTGACACCACATAAGGGACATAAGTGTCAAGACAACTTACTAGAACTATATCTGCTATGGTCTCAAGTAGCCTAGCAGTTGCAGCAACCACTCTGAAGCAAGGTAGGTAGCCCCTAGAAACAGGGTCTAATTGAATGCCCTAATAACCGTGAGCCTCTGTGGTCTTCTGTGTTTTTGAGTGAGGACTTCTAAAGCATTCCCAGAAGTTTCTGGACAAAAAGTAGAAAGTATAAATTATAATTAGGAAGCCTTAGAGCAGAGGTAGTAATTAAAGCCCTGGTGGTGCAGTGGTTAAGAGCTCGGGTGCTAACCAATCCGTTGGCAGTTTGAATCTACACGCTGCTCTGGTAAACTCTATGGGGCAGTTCTGCTGTGTCCTACAAGGTCACTGAGTTGGAAATGACTCAACAGCAACTGGTTTGTTTTGGTTTGGTGTTTGTTCGGTTATGCTTTCTGGCCATCTTCAGAAAGTTGCGTCAGGTCCAGAACCTTTAAAAATTAGTAAAGGGTTTGAGCTAACAAAGAAAAATTAGGTATCCTAGCTCTGCAGTAATTGCAGAATCCTAAAAATCCTCTCAGTTGTTTTTCTTGTAGTGGAGACATGATAAGTTCTTTTCTTTTGGGCTCTATAGTGATTTCTTTTGCTGATTGAACATGTCCCAAGTATTTAATCAAATGTTGGGCTAATTTCGATTTTTTCTTTGGTGGCTGTGTGCCCTCCTGTGGCCAAATGTTGTAACAACAGAATATTATCTGTGAGACATGCCTGTTGAGGGTTGGAACAGACCATAAGTCATCCACATATTGTAAGAATCTGGAACCTAAAGGCTGTATATCAACTTGTAAAATCTGAGACAATTAGGTGGGAGACTTGGTGAACCCTGGGGCATTACAGTCCACGTGAATAATTTGTCCTCTCAAGTGAAAGCAAATAAGTATTAGCTGTCTGCATGAACTAGGATGCTGAAAAAAAAGCACTTCGAAGGTCGACCACTGTGAAGTGTGTTGCTTCAGGGGGTACATTGCAAAGAAGCAAGTGCGGATTGGGGACTATGCAGAATCTAGGAATTACTATACAGTTAATGGCACATAGGTCCTGTACGAGTCTCCAGCCCTGATTATCAGGTTTCTTAACAGGGAAAACTGAAGTATTGCAGAGACTAGTGCCAAGAAATTATTAAATTAGAAAGCTTTAGTTAGAAAGTCTTGAATGATTGGGTTAAGCCCTCCTCCAGCTTTTCTTTTTAAAGGGTACTGTGATATTTTTGTGATACTTTAGGTAAAGGTATAGAGGTGTCTATTTGAACATTAATTTGTTCAGCCGATAGGACCTGACCAACATATGTCAACATGGTGGCCCATATGCTTTTAGGTACAGAAGACAGGCAATCTGCAGAACTGGGTAAAATAATGGAGTGACTCTTGTGATTGCAAGCTAAGTGCTTGCAAATAACAGAAGACCTCTTTTCTATTGTACCATACAATCAATTGATTGGTTGGTTTCAGGCAAGTCTAATAGCAATTCTGTTTCTGAAACTTTTATTTGACATTTCCTTTTAGATAAAAGATCTCTTCCTAAAAGGTTGCTGGGGTATCTAAACTAAGTAAAAAATGGATGCATGTCTTCAACAGGGCCTAAGGAGATCAAAATAAGTTGAGAACGGGGAAAATTTTGTTCTCAATTAGTAACCCCCACTATCTTTGATGTTTTGTTACTCTAGGGCAGCTCCTGCAACAAACACTAAGGTCCCTGGCCTGCTAGGTTTCCTCGAGTCCTTATGAAACTCCATTTTAGGGAGACACCCTCACACAGGGGGGACTGGCCTGAAGAACCTGTGGTCTATTGCTTTTTCTTTCTCCTTTCTCCACACATGGCTGAAGCTGCCCTCCCTCCACGTCCTGTTCTCAAAGTCCTACCTCGCTCCTGCCAGCTTCAGGGACCTGCACTGTGCTTCCTTTGTTCCGTCCTGGGGTCTTGCTGAACGGAGTCCTGATGGCACAGTGATTAAGTGCTCAGCTGCTAACCAAAAGTTCGGCAGTTCCAATCCACCAGCCGCCCAGCTGAGGAAAGATGTGGCAGTCTGCTTCTGAAAAGATTATAGCCTTGGAAAACTTATGGGGCTGTATTACTCTGTCCTCTGGGGTCACTGGAGTCCTGGTGGTACAGTGGCTAAGAGCTCAGCTGCTAACTAAAAGGCTGGAAGTTTGAATCTAAGAACTGCTCTTTGGAAACCCTACAGGGCAGTTCTACTCTGTCTTGTAGGGTTGCTAGAAGTTGGAATCCACCCAAAGTCAATGGGTTTGGGGTCTTTCTCCTGTCTAGACCCGGACAAGGATGTTGCCACCTGCTGGCCCTGATCACTGGGAGCAGGACACCCTGCAGGCACCCCTCCCCAGGAAGCAGCCTTGGAGGCCCGCAGCCAGCTGGCACTGAGCAGCCTTCCATGCCCTGCCCATGCCCTGCACAATATATATGCATCCTGGCTGCATTCCCGGGGCCAGCCTGTGCAGGGGTGGATTTAAAAATCCCCATTTCTCATGCTTCTCCTCCTTTCTGTCCAGGCAGCATATCCTGCTCCAAGGGGGTAAGTTAGGACTGGCCCTTGCGTGCCAGCTTGGCTGTGTGGCTGTGCAGGTGTTCGTGAGTAGATCTGGGCAACTCTGTTCCAGAACTGTATGAACCACCTTTCACTTAGACAGCCTGCTTTCCACAATCACCACCTTCTTGGGCCACCTTCAGCCACAAGATGAGCAGGAAGGATACAGGTCACCCACATTCCCTATCTTTCACCCTGTGACTTTCCCACCATTTGTGATTCCTACACTTTCTTCCCCAAAATTTTCTCACCTTCCTCTTCTGTTCCTGCTTACTGTTCATCTCTCCCTCCATCTCTCTCTCTCTCTTTCACTCTCATCTCTCCTCCACTCCATGTCTTTCTCTTTCATCTCTCCCTCTCCATCTTTCCCTCTCACTCCCACTTCTCCCTCCCCACTCCTCTCTTTCACAAGGCAGAGTTGGCTCATAGAGCCTGTTTTTAGAAACTACTTTTTGGCTACCAGAGGGCCTTCCAATTCCTACCCCACATGAGCAGAGTAGAACTGCTCCATAGGGTTTTCAAAGCTGTGGCCTTGCAGAAGCACATCACCAGACCTGTCTTCCTAGGCACCTCTAAGAGGGTTGAAACTGCCAAACTTCTGGTTAGCAGTTGAACACTTAACTGTTTGCACCCCCGGAGACTGCTTTGGTAAAGATTAAAGCCAAGAAAAGCCTACGGAGCTCAGTTCTAGTCTGTGACACGTGTGGTCTCTATGAGTTGGGTATGACTTGACAGCAATGACCAACAACAACAGAGGGTAGATCTGTGAGGATTAGATCTGGCTGCAGGAAACAGAAATCCTACCAACAGCAATGACTTATAGAGGACGAGTGTGGGTGGGAAGTTCTATCTGACACCTTCCATCTACCCCTGATCTCCTGGCCCAGCTTTCAATCTTGCCATCTTCGTGATCCCTGGAACCTGAGGTGGGCAACTCCATTTTGTAGTGTAGAATCTGTTAAGGTAACTCTTCCTTTTTGCTATGAGAAAAGCTGGTAAGAAAGTTGATACACACTGATAGCTGTTGACTTGTGGATGTCACTGATGAGGTGGAATCTGGGGAGCTCAGGATGTAGTGCAGCAGCAGGCCTCCAGAGGACTTCCCAACTTGTCCTCAAACTACCAGTCTGACACTTTGGAGAGGGAGAAGTAAATAGGTGGGGACAAAGAGAGAAATAAACCCAGAAGCTCAGGCACAAGCTGATAAGGAACCTCATTGCCCCAAGTTAGCTGTGTGCTTAGAAAGAGTTAAATATTGGTTGTGGTTTCTTTCAAATCAAAGGGCAAAATTCAGAGCAAGGGAGAGGTAGTTCAGTGAGATTGCTAGGAAGCCTGTGATTTAGGCATTGTAAATGATTCTTCATGATTAATATTTTACTTTAATCCTTTCCAACATGGCCTTCCTTCTGCAAGCATTTCAGAGGGCTTCTGCTGGGGCTTTCTTGTTAGCACTTTGGGGTGTGATTGGAGGCGAGAAGTTGCTGGTTGTTCCTCAGGATGGAAGCCACTGGCTTAGTATGAAGGAGATAGTTGAGCTTCTCAGCGAGAGGGGACACGACATTGTGGTGTTGGTGCCAGAAGTGAATTTGCTTCTGAGGGAATCCAAATACTACACAAGAAAACTCTATCCAGTGCCGTATCCCCAGGAAGAGCTGAAGGACCGTTTCCGCTCTTTTGGAAACAGCCATTTTGCTGAGAGATCTTACCTGAGGAACCCTCAGACAGAGTACAGAAATAACATGATTGTTATCAACAAGTTCTTCACCAACTGTGAGAGCCTCCTGAAGAACTCAGAGACCCTGCAATTCCTCAAGGAGAGTAAGTTCGATGCCCTTTTCACAGACCCAGCCTTGCCCTGTGGTGTGATCTTGGCTGAGTACCTGGGTCTGCCCTCTGTGTACCTCTTCCGGGGCTTCCCATGTGCCCTGGAGTACAGGTTCAATGGAAGCCCAAGCCCCTTGTCCTACATTCCCAGGTACTATACTCAATTCTCAGACCAGATGACTTTCTGCCAACGGGTGGCCAACTTCCTCGCTAATTTGTTGGAGACCCCTCTACTTTACCTTCTGTTTTCAAAGTACCAAGACCTTGCCTCAAATCTCCTCAAGAGAGATGTGGACTTAGTCAGTTTATATCAGAAGGGCTCCATTTGGCTGTTAAGGTATGACTTCGTGTTTGACTTCCCCAAGCCAGTCATGCCCAACATGGTCTTCATTGGAGGGACCAATTGCAAGAAGGTGGAACGTCTAGCTCAGGTTGGTGGTTTTACCTATTTTTGTTTGCCCTGTTTCTTAGAAAGTAGACAGAAATCATTCATATGTGCTCTGTCTTTCCTTATTCAATCAGCCTCTCCAGCCCACCTGGGAGGGCTGCCTGAAGAAATGGTGGTCTTCCTTCCAATAAAGGGAAAAGGGGATCCAGGTGGGGAGTACAGGGGACGGTAAGACATTTGAGGCTGAGCTGATGCAGAGGATTTGAATGAAGACAGGACTGGTGTTAGGTTATCTGGGGAGAGACTCAGAATCATAAAATGAGCCTACACAGCCTGTAGAGGAGACAGAGGAGAAAGATTGCCCAAGGGGACCAGAGCTGGGAGGACAGTTCATGTCAAAATCCATTCCCGAAAATCTGTCCCTAGCAGTTTACCTGGGCCCTAAGCCAGGGGTCAAAAAACTATAGCCTGTGGGCCAAATCTGGCCAGAGGCCTGGAATTGAATGACCCAGAGCTGAGAGTGATTTTTACGTTTTTAAAGGGTTGTTCAACAGCAAGGACATCAGACACAATATGTGGCAGAGACATATACAGTCTGCAACGCCTGCGTAGTTTTTATTTGGCGCTTTAGAGAAAAAGTTTGCTGACCCCTGACCTGGAGTTCACAGAGTTACTCTGGAAAATGAAAATATGTGTGTGCGGATTTGAGTATTTGCAGTTCTGAAAGCCTTCAGACAACTCCTCATCTTTTAAGCCAGCATTATCTTTTATAATGCACTTTCACCAGAGAAAAACCTCGAATAGGCCCCAAACACCTTTACACCCTTCTTCAACATCTGCTAATTTCTCTGTTAACAGTTTGGATAATTGGCTATAGCTACTGTGAAAAGAGAGGGGCAGAGATGATGAGCTGAATTGGACTGGTTCCAAGGAGCAAGGGGCATGAAATACAAGCCTCCTATGTCAGGAAAGGAAGGAGCCATGGTGGCACAGTGGTTAAGTTCTTGGCTGCTAACCAGGAGGTTGGCAGTTCGAATCCACCAGTGGCTCCACAGGAGAAAGATGTGGCAGTCTGCTTCTGTAAAGATTTACAGCCTTGGAAACCCTATAGGGCAGTTCGACTCTGTCCTACAGGGTTACTATAAGTTGGAGTCAAAACAAATGCAGTGGGTAATCTTTATGGAAGCTGGCTGCCACATCTTTCTCCCACAACATGGGTGGTAGGTTCATACCACCAACCTTTTGGTTAGCTGCTGAGTGCTTAACCACTGCACCACCAGGGCTTCTTCGTTTTCAAAAAACTAGATTCCAGTTCCTCAGGGCTAGACCTTCTGTTCTCATTTCCTCATTTCATGTTCCAGAATCATCTAGATCAGTGATTCTCATCTGGTGGTGATTTTGCCCACCAGGAGGCAATGTCTGAAGGCATTTTCGGTGTCACAGTTGAGGGCTGCTACTGTGACGTACTTGGACATGTTATCAGGAGGGACGAGTCCCTGGAGAAGGACATCATGCTTGGTAAAGTAGACAGTCAGCAAAAGAGAGGAAGACTCTCAATGAGATGGATTGACACAGTGGCTGTAACAGTGGGCTCAAGCATTGCAACAACTGTGAGGATGATGCAGGCCTGGGCATTATTTCATTCTGTTGTGAATGGGGTCACTACAAGTCAGAACTGGCTCACAGCACCTAACAACAACTGTCAACTAGTAGGTAGTGGCCAAGGATGCTGCCAAATATCCTACAATGCACAGGACATACCCATCACAGCAACAAACAATTCTCCTTTGAAAAAAATTAACAGTGGTGAAGTTGAGAAATCCTGATCTAAAAAAATTTTAGGTAAACATTAGAGTCTTCTCTCCAGCAAAGTCCGAGGTGGGTGGTGTAGGGGCAGCAAGGGTCCTGTGCCCACCTCTGAGCTCATGTTGTTTCCTTAGATGGTTTTCTACAAGTAACACACATCCAGGCTGAAATTCCACCATTTATGGGTTGACCTGAAGGTTGAACTCTGGGCAAGTCATGGGAACAAAACCCCAAAATGCCAAGTCATTCTGAATAGGCAGTTTAAAAAAATGCAACTTAATCCAATGTCTACAATGCCTTCACTGTGCTGCTTCTCTCTGAAAACCGTGTGCTTATCTTTATGACCCATTATCTGGAGATTACCAACATGTGCAACATCTTGGCAGGAGCGTTTCTCTTAATGAGTAATTATCTAAAGAGTGGCTAAATTCTAGGGTGAATCAGGGTTTAAAAAAAAAAAAGAATTCAGTATGAAATCAGGAAAAAAAAAAATGCCATCGAGTTGATATCGACTTATAGTGGCCCTGTAGGACAAAGCAGAACTGCCCCGTATGGTTTGCTTTTAATAAACCACTATGCCACCAGGGTTTCCATTCAATAGAAGTGTCCAAAAAACTAGAAACTTTTTTTTAAAACAGCTTTATTGAGGTAATTCACTTACCATATGTCTTAGTCGTCTAATGCTGCTACAAGAGAAATATCACAAGTGGATGACTTTAACAAAGACAAGTTTATTCTCTCACAGTCTAGTAGGCTAGAAGTCTGAATTAAGGGTGTCAGCTCCAGGGGAAGGCTTTCTCTCTGAGGCCTCAGGAGGAAGGTCTTTGTCATCAGTCTTCCCTTAGCCTAGGAGCTTCTCCATGCAGGAGCCCCAGGTCCAAATAATGTGCTCTGCTCCTGGTGTTGCTTTCTTGGTGGTATAAGGTCACTTTGTCTCGCTGTTTGCCTCTCTCTTCTGTATCTCAAGAGATTGGCTGAAGACACCATTCAATCTTAAAATGACTCCTGCCTCATTAACAAAACTGCCACTAAGCCCATCTCATTAACATCACAGAAATGCAATTCAATCCATGAAACCATACAATTCACCTATTTAGAGTTTACAATTCCATGGTCTTTAGTATATTCACTGAGTTGTGCAACCACAACCACAAACAATTTTAGAACATTTTCAATCACTCCAAAAAGAAATACCATATCCATCAGCAGTCACTCCTTATTCCCACCTTCTACCAACACCTGACAACCACTAATCTCCTTTCTGCCTTTATGAATTTGCCTATTCTGGACATTCCATATGAATGGAATCATGTGATATGTGATTACGTTTTTTTGCTTAGTATAATGTTTTCAAGGTTCATCCATTTGTAGCATAACTTTTTATTACCGAATGTCCAGGCATGGACCAGAAACTTGAAATTTGTCTCCAAAATCGGAAGGTGCCTAGAGACTGAAGAAAGAGGCAGGCAATTCCAGTGTGGTGACATAAGAATTTTACAAGGAACTCTTAAAAACAAGGTGGTCCTTCCTGGACCAAGGACCATGCAGATCTCCTCACCCAGCAATAGGCAAGGTGGAGGTTTTATAGTGGTCAAGGACAAAAGTGGCTTCAAGCCATGGAGTTACAAGACTGCCTCAGCAAGGTAACAAAACCGGGCTTGGAAAACAGCAGTGAACTAACAGAAAGAGCTGTGAACAAACAGAAAGCGCTGTGAACAAACAGAAAGCACGAGGGCAGCCATGTTAGGCTTCCCAAAGCCTGTTTTCCCCTTCAGTCCACCCTCAAGGCCATTTCATAAAATCTCACGCATTCCCCCTCTCCCGCAAAGTCCCTGAGGGCCCCAAGAGAAGGTGTCACTGTTGGGACAGACAGTTTTGCTGTAGCTGGAGGCACAGACCACACCAGCAGTATAGATAAACACAACAAACAATCCCTATACCCAGGAAAAGAACAAGACCCATCAAAACATCGTGCCAGCTAGAGGGGAAATAGGAAAACCAGGCAACCAAAGCAGACTAGCCATCAGGTGTGTCCAAGGCTTCTATCAGTTTCTTCTTGTAGCCTAACAGATCAGTTATGTCCTGGTGGTACTATGGTATATAGGTATAACATTCAGTCTTTACTATGGCACATATCCCACCTTGAATGGCTGTTAGAATGTCCAGATCCATTCAGTTCTGAAGGACTACTTTCCTTATTTAGGTGATTTTGGCACTCAATAGCCACAAATGTCTCTGCTGTCATTCAGGACATCTTTAGTAACATTAGTTAAGGCTTCAATTTGTCTCATTACTTCTAAGGACCCCATGGGGGAATAAAAACAGTCAAAAGGTAATCATACCGGTGGAAAAGGCCCACCTGGCCTTAACTCTGCAGTAATTCAGAGGTTTTGGTATAGTTTTCTTGACAGTTTCTGCAGTATAGGGTGACCCCAAAGTGCAGCATCCTATCAAGTCTTACGGTAACCAGGGGCACAAGTAGTGGCCACACAGCCATCAGGTGCCGTTAGGAGGGGGCTATGCTCCTGGCCTCCAGCTGGGGTGTTTATATTGCAACCAGTTAGTGGTATTAGATATTAACAGTTGGCAGTAGAACACAAGATTCCAGCTCACTATGGGAGAGGAGGACTTTGAGGGAGATGGAGGGGGATACTTAAGGAAAGACAGGAGAATCTTGGTTCTTTTGTAACGGAGAAAAATCTTCAGCAGTTAACATGATGTCATCAATGTAATGAAATCAATGGGCAGCAGCGGGGAAGGGGAAAAGAGTCAGATCTCTAACAGCCAAACCATGGCAAGTAGTGGAACTGTGTAGATATCCTTGGGGGAGGGGGGGGGCACTTGAAATGTCCATTTCTGCCCCTCCCAGGTGAAGGCAAACCGGTCCTGTGTGGGCTGGGCTACAGGAATAGTAAAGAAAGCCTTGGCCAGATCTAACACAGCATGTATGAAAAATTGACACCTTTGAATTGTGGTGTTGGAGAAGAATGTTGAATATACTATGGACTGCTGAAAGAATGAACAAACCTGTCTTGGAAAGTGTACAAGCAGAATGTCTCTTAGGAGCAATCATGGCAAGACTACCTCTCACAAAATTTGGACGTGTTATCAGGAGGGACCAGTCCCTGGAGGAGGACATCATTCTTGTTAAAGTAGAGGGTTAGCAAAAAAGAGGAAGACCCTTGACAAGATGGATTAACATAGTGGCTGCAAAGATGGGCTCAAGCATAATAACGATTGTGAAGATGGTGCAGGTCTGGGCAGTGTTTTGTTCTGTTGTAGATGGTGTCATTGCCAGCCAGGACTGCTGTACACCTTTTTGTAGCTGCGGTTCTTCCTGCAGGGCTCTTATGGGTTCTTCAGCACCTAGCTGGGTGTCTGTGGCCAGCCGAACTGCACAGAGAAGTGGCTATCTCATAGCCACCACTACTTATCTAGCCTCCTTTCTACACTTATGAAGTCATGCATCTTTCCAGAGCCATGCTCTCCCACTTGGTGTTTTGGAGGTGTCCCCATACTAATGAGGCACACAGCATGCATAAAGCATATTGGCAAATTCTCCCCACATGGAGGTCACTGGGCAGCCCGGAATTTCCTCCATGGATGCCCCACCCCCACTCGCCATTTCTTCAGTCTCCTGGTTCGCTTGGACCAGCAACTTGAAGTTTGCCTCCAAAATGGAGAGTGTTGAGGGATTGAAGAAATAGGTGGGCAACTGTAGTGTGGCTGAAAGGACTTTTATTAGGACGACTTACACGATGCAATCCCTGGCAGCCAAAGGACCAGAGTGTAGCTCCACAACCAGCAATGGGGATGGGGTGTGGTAAGGTTTCCTGGGGTGGAGGCTTTATAGTGGTCAAGGAGAAAAGTAGCTATAAGCCAGGGAGTTATACAAGTCTGCCTTAGCCTGGCCACGTAACAGGGGCTTGGAAAACAGCAGTGAACTAACAGAAAGCATAAGGGCAGCCATGTTCAACCATGCAAAGCCCCTTTTCCTCTTACTGAATAATAGTTCATTCTGTTGATAGTGCAACATTTTATTTATCTACTCATCAGTTGATGGACATTTGGCTTGTTTTCACTTTTGAGCTATTATGAATAATGCTGGTCTGAACATTTGTGTATAAGTTTTTTTGTGTGGACTTACGTTTTCACTTTTCTTGGGTATGTATCTAGGAGTGGAGTTACCGGGCTGTATGGTAACTATATGTTTAATCATTTGAGGAACGGCCAGGTTGTTTTCCAAAGTGGCTGCACCATTTTTTTTATTGTGGTAAAACACATACAAAATTCACCATTTAACTGTTATAAAGTGAACAATTCAGTGGCATTCAGTACATTCACATTTTTGTGCAACTATCACCTTTATTTACTTGTAGGACATTTTTCTCACCCCAAAGCGGAAACCTTATGCCCTTTAGGCAGTCACTCCCCACTCCCTTTCTCCCTCCCCTGACAAACACTAATGTGCTTTCTGTCTCCATGGATTTGCCCATTCTATATTTCATATAAATGGAATCATGCAATATGTGGCCTTTTATGTTTGGTGTCTTTCACTTCTACTCTGACACACACACAGGGCTGCCATGAGTCAGAGTCAACTGGAGTGCATCTGATTTTTTTTTTTCTTTTAGTTAGCATACTGTTTTCAAGGTTTATCTATGTTGTAGCATGTATCATAACTTCATTCCCTTTTACTGCCAAGTAATATTCCATTGTATGCATAGACCATTTAGTTTATCCATTCATCTCTTGGAGCCCAAGTGCGCAGTGGTTAGGAGTTTGGATGCTAACCAAAAGGTCGGCAGTTTGAATACACCAACCACTCCTTGGAAGCTCTACGGGGCAGTTCTCTGTCCTGTACGGTCACTATGAGTCAAAGTCTACTCAAAGGCAAAGGATTTTTTTTTTTTTTGGTTAGTCATCTCCTGGTGGGTATTTGAAGTGTTTTACCTTTTGGCTTGTGGATATAGTTGCTATGAGCATTTGTGTACAAGTTCTTGTTTGAACACTTATTTTCAATTCTTGCGTATATAACCAGACATGGAATTGCTAGGTAATATGGTATTTCAATGCTTAGCTTTTTGAGGAGCTGTCAGACTTTCACATAACACTACATCCTTTTTTATCACATCCAGTTTCTGAAGGTTCCAATTTCTCCATATCCTTGCTTGCAACATTTGTTATTTTCCACTTTAAAAAATTATTATTATAAGGGTCCTAGTGGGTGTGAAGTGGTATCTCATTGTGGTTTTGATTTGCATTTCTAATGACTAATGTGCTTGAGCATCTTTTCACATGCTTGTCGGCCATTTATATATCTTCTTTGGAGAAATACCTAGTCAAGTCCCCCCCCCCTTTTTTTTTTGTTGGATTGTTGGTCTTTTCTTTGTTAAGTTGTGGAAGTCCTTTATATATTCTAGATACAAGTCCTTTATCAGGCATATGATATATATATTTTTTCCATTATGTGGGTTGTCTTTCCAGTCTCTGATAGTGTCCTTCAATGAGCAAACCTTTTAATCTTTTGCTGATCTTCCTTCCTCCTGTCCTTTTCCCACTTCTGAAAATCAGTCACACCTGGTCCTGTTTATTCCCAGGCAGCCATATCCAGGCCCCCTAGTCACAGGCTCCCCTCTGTGCAGAGAGAGCTGCAGAGGAGGGACCTGGGCCAGGGCAGGAAGGGTGGAAGCACATCTTCTTGTGTTCCTGAAAAAATGCACAGTGGAAACACCAGAACCAAACCCAAGGCTCCTGCCTGCCCATGAGGGTCTCCGCCATTTCATGTCCAAAGACCCATTGCTTTTAAGTCAATTTTGACCCATAGTGACCTTATAGGACAAAATAAACTCCTCCCTAGGATTTACAAGGCTGTGATCTTTTCAGAAGCACACTGTCAAATATTTCTCCCAATGAGCGGCTGTGGATTTGAACCGCTGACCTTTTGGGTAGCAGCCAAACATTTAACCATTGCACCACCAGGACTTCCTCAACTTCATGCATGCTTCTCTTTTAGGCACAAATTCCTAGACAAAAGGACAAATATTAACTTTGGGAGTATCAAAAATGCTGATGTCCTCCCTTCCCACTGCCCTACCTCTTTGACTTTCCTGCTCTAACCAACTGTCGCTGTTCCTGCCCCATCTGCATCTGCCCACCTGTTCTGTCTGCTCCACCTGTCTGCCCTGTGACATTTGAGAACTTGACTGAGGCATAGAATGGAGGAGAAAAAGCAAGGCACTAAGCAGGCCTTTTTAAAGGTGTTTGTTCACCATTCTCATGTTTGACTAATGCCTTGTGGTTAGAAGTGTAACGAGTCCCAGAGCTATTCATGTTCTGGGAGGGGCAGCTTCCTTCCGAGTGTGCCTTTCCTCGAAGATGCCTCCCAGATGTAGGTCTCTGTCCAAGCCCAGATCTTGTACATGGATAGAATATGAACTTGTTAATTGCTGTTATGGCAACTCTGCATGTGCAGAGTAGAACTGCTCCACAGGGTTTTCAAGGCTGTGACCTTTCGGAATCAGATCACGAGGCCTGTCTTCCCAGGTGTGTCTGGTAAGCTCAAACTGCCAACTTTTCAACTAATAGTTGAACACCTAACCATTTGCACCACCCAGAGAACCCAAGAACAGAAATTTATTATTACTAGTTCTACAGGCTAGAAGTCAGAAATTAGGGTTTCAGCCATGTTGATTCCTTTTGAGGCTCTGAGGAAGAATGTGTTTCATGCCTCTTTCTCAGTCTGGTAACAGCTGATGATTCTTGGCATTTCTTGGCTTGTGGATCACTCCAGTCTCTGTATTCATCATCTCATGGCTGTTTTCCCTCTTTGTGTATGTGTGTCTGTGTCCCTTCTCCTCTTTCATAAGGGCACCAGCCATATTGGATGAGTACCCACCGTACTCCAGTATGACCTCATGTTAACTTAACTGATAACATCTCCAGTGATCCCTCCAAACCAGGTCACGCTCACGGATACAGAGTTTAGGACTTCAACTTCTCTTTTTTGGGGAGCAGAATTCAGTCCATAACAATGACAATGAAAAACACCAGCACAGCTAACAATTTTTGAGTTGGCCCATATGGCAGGCAAGGAGTCCTGGTGATGCAGTGGTTAAGTGCTCAGCTGCTAACAAAAGGTCAATGGTTTGAACCATGGGAGAAAGATGTGGCAGTGAGCTTCTGTAAAGATTACAGCCTTGGAAACCCTATTGGGCGGTTGTATTCTGTCCGATAGCATTGCCATTAGTAGGCGTCCTCTTGAGGGCAACAGGTTTGGGGTCCTCCTGATGTCTAGACACAGACTGGATGCTGCCATGTGCTGACTCTGATCACTGTGACCAGGACACCGTGCAGGCGCCCCTCCTCAGGAGGGAGCCCTGAAAGCCTGCAGCCAGCTGACCCTGAGCAGTCTTCCCACACCCTGAAAAATGCATTTGCATCCTGGCTGCCTCCCTGGGGCCAGTCCTGTGTGCCAGGTAGCCCCTTGAGCCCTGTTCCTCAAGCTTCTTCTTCTTCCCACCCAGGAAGCATGCTTCCTTCTCCAAGGTGGTGAGTTACGACAGGCCCTCTAGTGCCAACTCGGCTGTGTGGCTGTGTGGTTGTGCGTGACTTGCTCTGCGCAAGTCCATTCCAGAATTGAAGGAACCACCTTTCACTTAGCCTACTTTCCACAGTCAACACCCTCTTGGGCCACCCTCAGCCACGAGATGAGCAGATAGGACACAGGTCGCCACCCTCCTTGTCTTTCACCTTGCAACTTTCCCACCATTTGTAATTTCTACACTTTCTCCCCTCTTTTAATTTTTTCACCCTCCTCCTCTCTTCCCTTTGTTTCCACCTTTCACATTCTAGCTGCCAGTTCTTCAGGATTTTCTTTTACTTGGATCCACAATCACAGCCCATGCAAGCAGCAGTCAAGAAATCAAATGACACATTGCACTGGGCAAACCTGCTGCAAAAGACCTCTTTAAAGTTTTAAAAATCAAAGATGTCACTTTAAGGACTAAGGTGTGCCTGACCCAAGCCATGGTGTTTTCAATCAGCCTCATATGCATGTGAAAGCTAGACAATGAATAAGGAAGACCAAGGGAGAATTGATGCCTTTGAATTATGGCATTGGTGAAGAATACTGAATATAGCATGGACTTCCAGAAGAATGAACAAACCTAACTTGGAAGAAGTACAGTCAGAATGCTTATTAGAATCAAAGATGGCAAGACTATGTCTCCCATATTTTGAGCATGTTGTCAGGAGGGACCAGTCCCTGAAGAAGGACATCACGTTGGTACAGTAGAGGGTCAATGAAAAAGAGGAAGATCCTCAAAAAGATAGATTGAGACAGTGGTTGCGACAGTTGGCTCAAGCATAACAATGATTTTGAGGATGATGCAGGACTGGGCAGTGTTCTGTTCTGTTGTACACAGGGTTACTGTGAGTCAGAACTGACTCAAAGGCACCTAAAAACAACTTCTGTTTCCGTTTATTCTTCCTTTCTCTCTCTCCTTCCATCTCTCTCACTCAGTCTCTTTCTCTTTCAGCTCTCCGTCTCACTCTCTTTCTTTTTCATGTCTCCCTCTCCATCTTCCCTTTCCTTTCTTCCTAACCCCCCCCCCCACCAGCTTTTCTCTGTGTCTCTCTCTCACTCTGGCTTTCCCAGGGTAGGGCTGGCTCATTGAGCATGTTTTTAGGAACTATATTTTGGCTGCCAAAGGGACCACCAGTTCATACCATCTAGAAATTGGTCCATCTGGCCACAGCCAGACAGTACACCTCTGAAGGACTCTTGGGGATTAATTCAGCTAATTCTCACGACAACCTTGGGGCTAGCTATGGATACAACCCAACTTTAGAGCTGAGAAATTTCAGACACACAGCTAGGAAGGGGCAGTCTGACTCCAGAACTTAGCCTTTTAACTGCTCTGAAAGCAGAACTGGTCTTAGAGCCTACACAGGCTCCTGGTGGCACAAATGATTTGTGCTAGACTGCTAACCTAAAGATTGCTGGTTCAACTTATACACTGCTGGAGGGAATGTAAAATGGTACAACCACTTGGGAAATCGATTTGCCGCTTCCTTAAAAAGCTAGAAATAGAACTACCATAGGATCCAGCAATCCCACTCCTTGGAATATATCCTAGAGAAATAAGAGCCTTTACATGAACAGATATATGCACACCCACGGTGACTGCAACACTGTTTACAATAGCAAAAAGATGGAAGCAACCATGGCGCCCAACAACAGCTGAGTGGATAAATAAATTATGGTATATTCACACAATGGAATACTACGCATCGATAAAGAGTGGTGATGAATCTGTGAAACATTTCATAACTTGGAGGAATCTGGAAGGCATTATGCTGAGTGAAATTAGTCAGTTGCAAAGAACAAATATTGTATAAGACCACTATTATAAGAACTCAAGAAATAGTTTAAACAGAGAAGAAAATATTCTTTCATGGTTACGAGAGGGGGGTGGAGGGAGCGTGGGAGAGGGGTATTCACTAACTAGATAGTAGATAAGAACTACTTTAGGTGACGAGAAAGACAAAACACAATACAGGCAAGGTCAGCACAATTGGACTAAACAAAAAGCAAAGAAGTTTCTGGAATAAACTGAAAGCTTCGAAGGCCAGCGTAGCAGGGGCACAGGTTTGGGGACCATGGTTTCAGAGGACATCTAAGTCAATTGGCATAATAAAATCTATTAAGAAAACATTCTGCATCCCACCTTGGAGAAAGGCATCTGGGGTCTTAAACGCTAGCAAGAGGCCATCTAACATGCATCAATTGGTCTCAACCCATCTGGATCAAAAGAGAATGAAGAACACCAAGGACACAAGGTAATTTAAGAGCCCAAGAGACAGAAAGGGCCACATAAACCAGAGACTACATCAGCCACAGACCAGAAGAGTTAGATGCTGCGCAGCTACAACCGATGACTGCCCTGACAGGGAACGCAAAAGAGAAGCCCTGAGAGAGCAGGAGAGCAGTGGGATGCAGACCCCAAATTCTCATAAAAAGAACAGACTTAGTGGTCTGACTGAGACTAGAAGGACCCTGTTGGTCATGGCCCCCAGACCTTCTGTCGGCCCTGGACAGGAACCATTCCCAAAGCCAATTCTTCAGACAGAGATTGGACTAGACAATGGGTTGGAGAGGGATGGTGGTGAGGAGTCAGCTTCTTGGATCATGTGGACACTTGAGACTATGTTGGCATCTCCTGCCAGGAGCGGAGATGAGAGGGTAGAGGAGGGTAGAAGCTGGTGAAATGGACAGGAAAAGAGAGAGTGGAGGGAGGGAGCGGGTTGTCTCATTAGGGGGAGAGCAATTGTGAGTATATAGCAAGGTGTATATAAGCCTTTGTGTGAGAGACTGACTTGATTTGTAAACTTAAAGCAAAAAAAAAAAAAAAAAAAGATGGGTGGTTCAAACCCATTCAGTGATGCCACTGAAGAAAGGGCCAGGTTATCTGCTTTCATAACAATTTGGGTTGTTAGTTCCTATTGAGTCAATCCTCACCCGTGGTGTCCCCGCATGGGCAGAGTAGAGGTGCTGCACAGGGTTTCCAGGCTGCGGCCCTTCAGTAAGTAGCGCATCACTAGGCCTTCCTTCTCAGGCATCTCTGGGTGGGTCGAAACTTCCTATCATCTGGCTAGGAGTTGAACACTTAATCATTTGCACCACTCAAGGACTACTTCCGTAAAGATTAAAGCCAAGAAAACCCTATGGAGCTCAGTTCTACTCTGTAACACATGGGATCTCTGTGAGTTGAAATCGAGTCGACAGCAACTAACAACAACAGAGGGTATTTCTGTGAGGAATAGATTTGGTTGCAGATAACAAAAATCCTACCAACAGCAATGCCCTACTCAAGACGAGTGAGGGTTGGAAGTTCTATCTGACTCCTTCATCCACTCCTCCTCCCTCGGCCCAGCTTTCAATCCCGCTGTCGCTCTGATCCGAGAACTTGAGGTGGGCGATTCCACTGCATAGTCTTGAATCGATTAAGTTGACTCTTTCTTTCCACTCTGAGAAATGTTGGTAAGAAAGTTGATACACACTGATAGCTGTTCACATGTGGACATGACTGATGAGGTGGAAACTGGGGAGCTCAGATGTAGCTCAGCATTAGGCCTCCGGAAGCCTTCCCAGCATTTTGTCAAACTGTCACCCTGCGTCTTTGAAGAGGGAGATGCAGATAGGTGGGGACAAAGAGAAAGAAACCCTGAAGCTCAGGCACAAGCTGATAAGGGACCTCACTGGTCCAAGTTAGCTGTGTGCTTAGAAAGAGTTAAATACGAGTTTTGATTTCTTTCATATCAAAGGGCAAAATTCAGAGCAAGGGAGAGGTAGTTCAGGGAGATTGCTAGGAAGCCTGTGACTTAGTCGGTGTAAATGATTCTTCTGCACGATTAATATTTTACTTTAATCCTTTCCAACATGGCCTTCCTTCTGCAAGCATTTCAGAGGGCTTCTGCTGGGGCTTTCTTGTTAGCACTTTGGGGTGTGATTGGAGGCGAGAAGCTGCTGGTTGTTCCTCAGGATGGAAGCCACTGGCTTAGTATGAAGGAGATAGTTGAGCTTCTCAGCGAGAGGGGACACGACATTGTGGTGTTGGTGCCAGAAGTGAATTTGCTTCTGAGGGAATCCAAATACTACACGAGAAAACTCTATCCAGTGCCGTACCCCCAGGAAGAGCTGAAGGACCGTTTCTACTCTTTTGGTAACAGCCACTTTATTGAGAGATCTTTCCTGAGTGCTCCTCAGGCAGAGTATAGAAATATAAAGATTATTGGTGACATGTACTTCACCAACTGCCAGAGCCTCCTGAAGAACTCGGAAACCCTGCAATTCCTCAGGGAGAGTAAGTTCGATGCCCTTTTCACAGACCCGGCCTTGATCTGTGCCGTGATCCTGGCTGAGTACCTGGGCCTGCCCTCTGTGTACCTCTTCCGGGGCTTCCCTTATGTCCTGGAGTACGCGATCAGTGGAAGCCCAAACCCCGTGTCCTACATTCCCAGGTACTATACTCAGTTTTCCAATAAGATGACTTTCTGCCAAAGGGTGGCCAACTTCCTCGTTAATTTGTTGGAGACCCCTCTATTTTACCTCCTGTCTTTGAGGTACCAAGACCTTGCCTCAAATCTCCTCAAGAGAGATGTGGACTTAGTCACATTATATCAGAATGTCTCCATATGTCTGTTAAGATATGACTTTGTATTTGAGTACCCCAGGCCAGTCATGCCCAACATGGTCTTCATTGGAGGGACCAACTGCAAGAAGAGGGGACGCCTAGCTCAGGTTGGTGGTTTTTCCTATTTTTGATTACCCTGTTTCTTAGAAAGTAGAAAGGAATCATTCATATGTGCTCTGTTTCCCCTTACTCAGTCAGCTCTCCAGCCCATTTGGGGGGCTGCCTGAAGAAATGGCGGCCTTCCTTTCAACAAAGGGGAAAGGGGCTCGAGGTGGGGAGTGGTATGATATCTATGGATGAGGTGATGCAGAGGATTTGAATGAAGACAGGACTGGTGTTTGGTTATCTGGGAAGAGACTCAGAGTCACAGAATGAGCCTTTCGTCCTGCTGAAGAGATAGAGGAGAAGATTTGCCCAAGGGGCCAAGAGCTGGGAGGACAGAGCAAGTTAAAACCCATTCTTGCAACTCTGTCCCATGGATTTTCCCTGGGCCTAAGCCAGGAATCAACAAACTACAGCCTGTGGGCCAAATCTGGCCAGAGGCCTGGTTTGAATGACCCAGAGCTAAGAATGGTTTTTACATTTTTAAAAGGATGTTAAACAACAACCACAAACAATATATGACAGAGACTATGTGGTCTGCAACACCTGCATAGTTATTATTTGGCTCTTCAGAGAAAAAGTTTGCTGACCCCTGACCTAGAGTTCCCAGAATAACTTTGGAAGATGAAAATCTGTGTGTGTATTTGAATATTTACAATTATGGAAGGCTTCAGATCACTCCCTGTGTTTAATGCCAGAATTCTCTTTTTTGATACATTTTTTACCACTGAAAAAGCCTCAAATAGGCTCCAAACACCGTGAGCAATCTTCTTTAACACCTGCTAATTTGAGTTTAATTTGTTTGTTAACAAGCTGGACAATTGGCTGGAACTACTCTATAAAGAGAGGGGCAGAGATAATGAGCAGAATTGGACTGGTTCCAAGAAGCAAGGGGTGTGAAATAGAAGTATCCTATGTCAGGAAAGGAAGGAGCCCTGGTCTTGCAGTGGTTAGGCACTTGACTGCTAAGTGAAAGGTTGGCAGTTCGAACCCACCTGTTGCTCTGTAGTCTTGGAAACTCTATGGGATAGTTCTACTCTGTCCTGTGTGTAAGCTCTGAGATGGAATTGACTCAATGAGAATAGGTTTGGTTTTGGGTTTGTCAGGAAAATTCAATTAAAGAAGTTAAAAAGCAGAAGTGTTATAAGAAACATTTTGCATAAGAAGGAAAAAAGCATCATTTCTGGTACCTTGGTACCATTCATCTTATTTTTGAAAACAAAACAAAAAAGCCCTGCTCGGTAATGAGTGTCTCTGTGAGAGTAGAATCCCTATTATATCTTGTTAATTAAGAGATAGAAATCATCTTCGGCGCTTATGAGATATGTATCCACCTATATCTATATCTACTGGAAACCCTGGTGGCATAGTGGTTACGAGCTACACGCCTGCTAACCAAAAGGTCAGCAGTTCGATTCCACCAGATGCTCCTAGGAAACTCTATGGTGCAGTTCTACTCTGTCTGATAGGGTCGCTATGAATTGGAATGGACTCGACGGCAACAGGTAGTATCTGCTCTGTATCTGTGTCTATATATACAGTTGATCTTCATTATTCACAGATTTCATATCTGGAAATTTACCTACTCACTAAAATATAATCATAACCCCCAAGTCAATTTTCTTGCCACCCTTGTGGTCATTCGCAGATGTGCCCAGATGGGTGAAAACTTTGAATCACCTGGTGTGCACAATCCCAGCCAAGGACAAACAAGGTGATGCTGTCCCCCTCCCCTTTTTTTTTCCATCTCTCCTCTTGTAAACAATTGTCCTTTTGGCTGTCTATTCAGTGCCATGTGTTTTGCATGTTTGTGCTCTTTGTTGGCAATTTCACTTTTTAAAATGGCCCCAATTTTAGTGCTGATGTGCTACTGGGTAAGCTTCATCCAGGCATGAATTATAGTGCTATTGGCCATGAGTTCAATGGTAATGAACAAATGAAATCTATTAAGTAAGGTGTCTTTAAACAGAAACACACTAAAACAAGGTTGTGCATCGATCAGTTGACGAAAATGTGTGACCAGAGGCTTGTAGGAACTTAACTCTCTATTTCCCCTTTGAGCAATGTTTCAATGAAACCACTCAGAGCTGGAACTCAACAGGACTCCCTTATTTTTCTGGATCTTGCAAGTTTTCTGCCTTTGTTAGAGTGTGGCTTACCCCATTTCTATCACTCTCTACTAATGGAAAGTATTTGAAATCTCCTTCTCTGACAGGTTTATGCCTTACATAGTGTCTCAGGTATCTAGTGCTGCTATAACAGAAATAACACCAGTGGATGACTTTAACAAAGAGAAATTTATTCTTTCAAAGTTTAGGAATATAGAAGTTCAAATTCAGGGCACCAGCTCCAGAGGAAGGCTTTCTCTCTCTCTTAGCTCTGTGGCAAGATCCATGCCATCAATCTTCCCCTGGTCTGGGAGCATGTCAGTGCAGGTACCCCGTGTCCAAAGGACATGCTCTGCTCCTGGCTCTGCATTGTTCGTTGTAGGAGGTCCTTCTCCTTTCTGCTTGATTCTCTATTTTATATCTGAAAAGAGATTAACTCAAGATACAACCTAATCCTGCCTCATTAAGGTAACTGCTTCTAAGCCTGCCTTATAACATCATAAAAGCCATTGTTGTGGAGGTGTTTCTGACTCACAGTGATCCATAGGACAGAGTAGAACTTCCCCATAGAGTTTCCAAGGAGCAGCTGATGGATCTGAACTGCTGACCTTTTAGTTTGCAGTCGAATGTTTAACCACTGGGTCACCAGGACTCCCTTTAACATCAGAGTTTTAGGATTTACCACACAGAGGAAAATCACATCAGATCAGAAAATTGTGGACAACGACATGATACTGGTGTTTATGGTCTAGCCAAGTTGACACATACTTTGGGGAGATACAATCGAATTCATGACTCATAGGCTCTGGATTTTGTAGGTTTTATTGTGTTTATATATATATATGTATACACATGTATATATGCCTGGTGGTTCAGTGGTTAAGCTAACTGAAAGATTGGCGGTTGAACCTCTGCAGCAGCTTCACAGCAGAAGAGACCTGGCAATCTGCTCCTGTAAAAATTATAGCCTAGATTATACTCTATGTGGCAGTTCTACTCTGCGACACGAGGTCACCATGAGTCAAAAATTGACTCACTGGCACCTAACAACATCCACAATAGATATAGAGATAGAGATGTCAATGAGGGGTATTCGATCATATTGAAAATCCAGACTGTAGCGATCGCACTTTATCTGGAGCTTACCTGCATTTGTACCTCAATTTTCATCCCAACATGTCCCTGTAGAGAGGATTCTGTATTACAACATGTAATTATTAAGTTGTACTTGTAATTATTAGGAATTAACTGACAGTCATCAGAACCTAATTTCTTTGGTCAGTCAAACTGTTCCAACACTACGAAGAAAATGTGCAAAGCCTTTCAAAGACCATAGCTTTGTGGACATTCCTTGGACGATGCTGTGACCGGCTCTTCCGGTGGACTCTCCTTGAGAAGATACAGTGATCACTTCCCTCATGCCCATGTGAAAGGGCCTCTGACCACAGCCCACCTGCCTCCTTTCCCAGGGGTTCTTGGCCACTTGGGCCTCCCTGGTTGTTTCTGGGAGCTCTTGCGCACGCTCACAGGCATCTGGCAGCTGTTCTTCCCCCTGTGTCTGAGGGAGGGGCCTATGGAGAAGCCCCTTGCTGCCTGGTTAGTGGTTCCCACTGTGGGATCTCAGAGTCTTGTTCAGAGTCTGTTCTGAAGCCACTTACCCAGCCCTGCCAAGGGCCTCCTCTCCAGCCCTGTGTCCCCTTTGCCAAGTGGTCCCAAAATCATTCTGCCACTGCCTCGTCAATGTTTCTGTCCGTTCTCTGATCCCAACTTCCCCCCAGCATCTCATGCAGTCTTTCCTGGAAAAAGTCTTTATTTTTAGGTCCTGCCCCTCTGCCCACTATAGAGTTGCTATGAGTTGGAACCGACTCGATGGCAATGGGTGACCGCTTCCCACAGTGGCTCAAATTGTGGCCAGAGGCTTGAGTGTTGAGCCATTCTTCTTGTTTCCTGGTTGAGTCCTGTCTACTCCACAGTAACCTGATTTGCTACTGGGAGCCTCTGGTTTCAAATATCTTCACTTTAAAAGAGAGCTCAGCTTTACATTTCATTATTAGAAGGACCATTGGTTTTTTTTCCTCAGAAAAAAAGAATTCGATGATGAAGCCTAGTCTCTTCCACTTATAATGCAGGGAACTCCTCAAGGTTTTCAAAGGACTCTCTGTGTTGGGACTGCATAGACCGTGGAGCCAGATTCTGGCCAAATCATACCCCAAGATCGAGCACATCCTCTGCCCAGCCTGCTCTCTGGGAGGGGATGATGAGAGCTCAGCCTGAGCCTGAGCAATGGCTGGAAGGGCCAGGTTTCCCCTACCCTGCTGTCCTCCAGACTTCCCCTTGTCCCCATAATATTAGAGCACAGGATAAGAGCTAAGAGTTGGATTTTAACCCAGCTGTGTGGAGGCTGGGGCACGCAGCACAAATCTGAGCATACATTTCTTCAGCTGTGTAATGGAGCCCCAGATAGTCCTGATGTGAGTCAGGTAAGATCAAGTACACGGAAAAAAAAAAAAAACGCTTGAAAGCTGTAGATGTAACACTAATACGATGGGACTATTTTAGGGTAGAATAATAGGATGAGTCGGAATCGACTCCACGTCAGTGGGTTTGGTTTTGGTGAAGTAGGATGAAGGCCCTCAGACAAATTTAGTCCAACTTTCTCATGAAATGAGCAAGCAAATGGAGGCAGTTGGATGAACTGCCTGAGGCCACAGGCGCAGGCCAGGGCAGAGGAGGATAGAACCCACTCCCTTTAACCCTCCCACCCTAAGTTCACATATTTGCTCTGCACTATTTGTCCCATTATACAAGCCCTGGAAGAAAGCAGCAACAAGTAGGGAAGAGGAGTCCATGGATGTGACCAGCCTTCTCCCAGCCATGGGGTCTTGGGCCTCAGTTTCCTTATCTGTACAACGGAGCTGATGAAGTCTGCCTCTCCACCTAAGAGGGCTGTTTAAGCATCAAATGGGGCAACAAAGAGCATGTGAAAGTGCTCTGCAGGGTGTTGGGACCGAATCTGCCCTATCTCTTTCTTCTTTGGAGCCTAGCTCAATATAGGCTGGAATTTTCTCTCTCTGAGTTTTCTCTTTATCATAAAAAACACTCTGGATTTCTTGCAATGTTCTCTACAGAGCAGTTTTCAGAAACCCGTTGCTATGGAATTGATTCCTACTCATACTGAACCTATAGGACACAGTAGACTTGCCCCAAAAGTTTCCAAGGCTGTAATCTTTATGGAATCAGATTGGTACTTCTTTCTTCTGCAGAGCAGCTAGGAGCTTCAAACTACCAACCATTCAGTTAACAGTCAAGTGCTTGACCATTGTGTCACCAGGGCTCCTTAGTTTTCAGAAAACTAGATCCCAATTCCTCAGGGCTGGCCTCTTTGTTTTTGTTCCCCCCTCTTGTGTTCCAGAATCCTCTAGATCAGTGATTCCCAACTGGGGGTGATTTTCCCCCCAGGAGGCAATGTCTGAAGACATTTCTGATGTTAGAGTTAGGGCTTGCTACTGTCAACTAGTAGGTAGAGCCCAGGGATGCTGCTAAATATCCTTGCAATGACTGGGACATACCCTACCCCTGCAGTAAAGCATTCTCCTTCCCCAAAGATGTCAATACTGCTGAAGTTGAGAAATCCTGATCTAAATGAATTCCAGGAGAGCATCAGAGGCTTACCTCCAGCAGGGCTTCTAGCTGGAGCTCATCTTATTACCCTACAGACTGAAATCCCAACATTTATGGGTTGAGCTGAAACTTGAACTGTGGGCAAGTCAGGAGAAAAAAACCTCAAAATGAAAGTCATTCTTCATAGGTACTTAAAAAAAAAAAAAACTTAAGCCAATGTCTACAATGCCTTCAACGTGTATCAAAAAACTGAAACTTGGTTGATTAATAGTTGATGTCATTCTGTGAGAATGATACTAGGTGGGGTTTCTTTTAAACACCTTTGTTGAGATAATTCACATAACATAGAGTTCATCTATTTAAAATTTACAGTTCAAAGTTTTTTAGTATTTTCCAAGAGTAAAACTCAGATTCTGAAAAACTGTAATTAAAGAGAGAGTTATTGAGAATACAGGCAACTTGAATCAAGGAGGCATCAAGTTTTACATAGTAAGATTAGCCACTCTGCTGAGGCACGGAACAATGATGGTTTATAATGGCAAAAAGCACAGGCAGCTGAGGTACAGCTAAAAGTCTTTTCATTGGTAGCTGAGCGATCAGGAAACTGAAGGTGGGCTATGTCAGAAGTGGGGCTTTGTCTCAGATAGGACCATTATAGGTACATGGTTGGGCAAGGATTAGTTCAGTGCGGGAGCCAGAGTGTTTTTCTGAGAATCGGCCAACCACCAAATGTTCGTGGGTGCAGTTGTTTCCTGAAACACATGAAAATAATCTAACAGAACATGCTTAGAAATGGGTTAAGATGGAGTCACTTTTAGAGAAATGGGTCAAGATGGAGTCACTCTTGCTCCCTTGATGTGAGTCCAGGATAGACCAAAAGCTCGTGTTGGATTATTCTGCTTGTGATTCCTTCCCTTTGATCAAGAATTTTCTTAAAATTCATGGATCATTATGCATGGACTTACTGTTACCTTGCTATATGTATGGTCTCATCTTCATGGTGAGCTGGTATTATGTCACCCAGAAAGGAGTAACTCATCTTTTGCAAGGGTTGTAAGTGGGCAAATGGGTGGCCACTTATGTTTTTTAAGTCGTTTAAGACCCTGGACACTATCAGAAGAGTGACTGGCTCTAATGTCACCAGATGGATAACTGGGCACCACTGCAAATATCTTTACCATGCTATTTCAAATCTCAGAGGACTGACTGGGTGGAAGGATGGATTTAAAGAGGAATCAGTTGGCATAGGCAAGGACTCAAGTGAAGGAACAGGTGAGTCTACAGAGGCCTCAACAGTTTCTTCAAAGTACATGGCACATTGTTTATGAGTAGGGGTGAGTGCTTTGGTACAGAACTGGGTAATGCAAGAAAAGAAACATTTAATCAGGCAAAAGAAAATGGTAACAAAAAGGAGTATAACTAGCCTAGTTTTTACAAGAGAGCTGACATAAGATTTGATACCACTGGTAACCAGCTGAGAACATCAAAGCAAGCATCAGGGCTGCTAGCATCTTCTATATGGAGCTAGGTAGCATTTGGTCAAATTTTCTTTCTTCCCTGTTCTATCTACTCTTCCAGTGGTATTTATCCAGGTGCAACAAGAAGTGGCACATAGTCCTCCTCCTTGTGCTAATAGAGACTCAAGACCTATTCTTTGGTTCAAAACTGTTTTAAATAAAGATGCCAAGGATTCACATTGTGCTGTAATGTTTCTGCAATGTATTTAGCTAGCTATTCCATAGTGGCTGAAATATTTTGGATGGCCCTTTTTAATTAGGCTAGTCTGACACAGGAGAAGAATGAGCTAAGAAATCTATATTTTTCTATTGGATTATAATATCCATAAGTGTCTTTGATTCCTCTCTGATTCCTGACCAGGATATTTAGGTCATTAGTACAGTGTCTAATTTTATCATAAGAATGAATGTCTAAAGGAACTCCTAGAAGACTCAGGGTGCATTGACCCATCATGTTCCATCCATCTAAACAGGGTAATACCCAAGTGTAAGGTTCATGGTTCGGTTTTGGTACATTTTCTGTAGGATAATCTGATCCTCCACATAAGAATACATATGCATCAGGAACACAAATCATGCCATTCCTGGTATAGTTCTGTGGGAAGGGAATGTTTTGATTAACTTGTTCAAGCCAGGGTTCTGTTACAGAGTTGTTACAAATGCACAACTGTCCATTTCTAAAGTTTTTTTTTTTTTTTAATTTTTTTATTCCATTACATAGGGGGATAGATCTAGGGGTACCAAGCAAAGTATTTCTTAGGCAGTGAGGAAACGGAGAATGATCTAGGGACCTGTCTGTGTTTGAAATCTGAATAGGTAAGTTGACAAATAAGGTGACCTCTTTGGGTGCAAGTTGTAGAGCACTGCAATACTCAGTCATGATACCAGCACAAGCTACTGATTGTGCTAACTTCCTAAAAGCATTTTCCTTCCAGGTGTCAAAAATTTTTGAAAGCAGAAAAATAATACTTAAGAAGAACTCCATAATGTCAAAATGATACCTAGGATAATATATAGCAAGGAATAATGCCAAAATGATAAAGCAAGGTGATTATAGAAAGGTTATGAGTATGAAGCAAATTGCAAAAATGTCAATAGTTTGCATGGAAACCAGCAATGGTAAAACTTGTTTAAGGAAACTTCAGCTCGATTAGGAGCCAAGTTTTCTACAGGCCTGATCCAGAGGTCTTGGAAAGAGCTGTCCACTTCAGATGTCATCTGTTTCTGATCTCGAGGTCATCAGAATTGGTGGTGGAGTCCTTCCATGGGTTGGACAGTCCAGGCAGAGTTCTTTCAGCTGAGAGAGGTGAATCCAGGTCTTGACCCCTGTAATTTGGCAGCACAAGTGTTTGTAAGAAGTATTAAGTATAGCACTTTCCATCTAGGTTTGAGAGAGTCTTTCAATTGGTGTTTTTTCTGCGAAACATAATATCCAGGTTGAATATTGTCTACTCAAGACATTTCTTCCTTTTGATTCTTAAAAGCTTCTTTAACTTGTGTAAAGTGTTCATTAGAATATTGAATCAAAGATTTACAATATTGAAAGAGATCAAATTGAATTAAAATTGGTTCAGGGCAGTTTGCCCAATATGGAAGACCTATTGGTTGTCCAGTAATAATTTCATGAGGGGTCATTTTGTGAAGTCCAAATGAAGTTGTCCTCAGAGGCAACTTTATTCCAAGGCAATTGTAGAGGTTTAGAAAGCTTGGCTAGTTGAGTTTTATTACATCATTAGTTCTTTCAACTAAACCAGAGGATTAAGGATGGTGAGAACACCGAAGTCTCTGAAAAGTAGGGAAAATTTTGCACATCTCCTGTCTTAGTTATCTAGCACTGCTAGAACAGAAATACCACGAGTGGATGGCTTTAACAAAGATAAATTTATTTCTTCACAGTAAAGTAGGCTAAACGTCCACATTCAGGGTGTCAGCTCAAGGGGAAGGCTGTGTCTTGCTTTCGGACTTCTCATCTTCCCCTGGCCTAGGAGCTTCTCTGCATAGGAACCCTGGGTCCAAAGAATGCACTCTGCTCCTGGCACTGCTTCCTTTGTGGCACCAGATCCCCCTGTCTCTCTGCTTGATTCTTTCTTTTATATCTCAGGAGATTGCCTCAAGACACTATCCAATCTTGGAGATTGAGTCCTGCCTCACTAACACAACTGCCACCCATCCTCCCTCATTAACATCATAGAGTCAGGATTTGCGACATATAGGAAAATCACACAATACCAGGAATTATGGCCCAGCCAAATTGAGACACACATTTCTGGGGGGGACATACTTCAATTCATGAGAACTCTTTAGTTATTTGTCCAGTAAAATGGATGTCTCTATCACTACAAAGGACTCTTGGGCTCCCCAGTTAGGAATAATATCCTTGAGAAGTTTCTAAACTACAAATGCAGCAGGAGCTTGATGACTGGGGAAAGCTTCCACCCAGTGAGAGAATTTGCAAATCATTACTAATACAAACTTGTAACCATTAGAGGGTGGAAGCTGGATGAAATAAATCTGCCATTCAAGAATAGGTTCTGAAGGCAGAGGAAATCTCCCAGGTGGTGCTTTATAAGGTTTGCTGGAATTAAATTGAGAACAAATAGGACACTGGGAAGCCACTCGTTCAGCAACCTTATAAAAGTGCTCCCACCAATATTTCTTTAAGATTTCTATCATCTTATTGCTTCCCAAATGAACGTTCATATGCAATGCATCCAGTACAGCGGCTTGCCAGGATTTGGGACGTACTAAGTTCTCGTTGGGTTTCACCCATATCCCAGAGGTGGAGCACCAGAAACAATCATGTGGGGCTGATTTTTGATGTTCAGATAAATCCTTTAAAGTCACTCTGGTTTTCTATAAGCATATTAAAAGGTTGTTCGTCATCCAAAGCAGTGCCCTGAGGTGAGGGACCATACAGAACTGTTAAAAGTTTTTGCAAAGCATTAACAGGATGAAAACAAAGACGGAGTGCGATCTTCAAAACTGAGAAAAAACGTGTTCTACTGTGGCAGAACAATATCCCCATCAACGGGATTCTAAAGCCCTGATTAGTTCATCTGCCATTATTCCTGTCTTATCATGGCAGCAATTTTGAACCATAGGGACATGCAAGCATTCCAGCAAAATGGGTTTTTTATTAGGCCTGATCCACAGTCTAGTGGTTGAATCCTGATGACAGCTGGCCTGCTCCCATTCTTTACTTTAATTTGTGAGTTTCATTGTTGGTGTTTATAAAGTGACTTTGAAATTTCTTTTGGGTCAGATTTTTATGGGCAATAGTTTACAGGTGCCATGATTGTTTTATTTTTATTAACTATCCCTCCTTTTCCTCATGCTCGTGAGTGGAATCATCACAATCATGAAGGAGGGTGATGTTCTGAAAGGGTGATTGGGAAGCTGTTCTATCAGCCATGCTGTTTCCTTTAATTTCCTGTTTGTGGAACCTCTTTTGGCTGATGCTCTTGAATTTTAATTACAATGATCTCAGAGAGGAGCAAAAGGGCTTCCAGGCAGTCTGCTTCTAAAGGACCATTTTAAGTTGAACACCAGAAGATGTTAACAATCCTCTTTGTTTCCATAACTTGCCAAAATCATGAGTAATTCCAAGAACATATCTAGATTCTATGTACACTGATCATTCAGAAGGCAGTTTATAAGACCTCTTGCAACAGGCTGATTGCTTCAGCCTGTTGATGTGAAGTGACTTCAGGAAGGGTACCATCTTAGAGGACCCTAGTGGAAGTGGTCATGGCATATCCTCCCGGGTAATGAGAGCTGATATGTTCAGGCTTTAAATATGACCCATCAACCAATAGAACTAAATCAGTACTGATGATAGATTTTCTTGTAAATCTTGTCTAGAAGACAAAAGCTGTTCAGTAAGGTTCACTGAATGTAATGGGGTTGGTTGTCATCATCATTAGGTAGAGATAGAGGCAGCGACATAGCCAGACCCAGAGAGTATGTAACCAAATATTACAAGCTGTTGAAAGGAGTACACCATAAGAAGTCAGCCTACTACATGAGAGATGTTGAGTTAATGTCGAATTTCGATGGCTGACACCACATGAGGGACATAAGTGTCAAGACAATTTCCTAGAACTATATTGCTATGGTCTCAAGTAGTCTAGCAGTTGCAGCAACTGCTCTGAAGCAAGTTGGGTAGCCCCTAGAAACAGGGTCTAATTCAGTGGCCTAATAACGGTGGGCCTCTGTGGTCCTCTGTGTTTTTCACTGAGGACTTCTAAAGCATTCCCAGAAGTTTCTGGATAAAAAGTAGAAAGTATAAATTATAATCAGGAAGCCTTAGAGCAGGGGTGCTTGTTAAAGCCTTGGTGGCGTAGTGGTTAAGAGTTCGGCTGCTAACCAAAAGGTTTGATGTTTGAATCCACCAGCTGCTCTGGTAGAGTCTATGGGGCAGTTCTACTGTGTCCTAAAATGTAACTATGAGTGGGAATTGATTCGACAACTAGTTTGTTTTGTTTTGGTTATAGTTCAGTGTTGGCTTTTTGGCCATCTTCAGAACGTTGAGTCAGGTTCAGAACCTTTGAAAATTTGGTACATGGATTGAGCTAACAAAGAAAACTTAGGTTTTCTAGCTCTGCAATAACTGCAGAATCCTAAAAATCCCCTCAGTTGCTTTTCTTGTAGTGGAGACATGATAAGATATGATAGCTTCTTTTCGTTTGGGGTCCATAGTGATTTCTTTTGCTGAAAAGACATGCCTCAAGTATTTAAACAAACAAAACTATTTAAACAAAATTTGAGCTAATTTCAATTTTTTCTTTGGAGGCTTTGTGCCCTCTTGTGGCCAAATGTTGTAACAACAGAATATTAGCTGTGAGACATGCCTGTTGAGAGCTGGGACAGACCGTAAGTCATCCACGTATTGTAATAATGTGGAACTTTGCGTAAATTGTAAAGGTTGTACATCAACATGTAAAATCTGAGTCAAGTAGGTGGGAGACTTGGTGAACCCTGGGGCATTACAGTCAACGTGAATAATTGGTCCTCTCAAGTGAAAGCAAGTAAGTATTAGCTGTCTGCATGAACTAGGATGCTGAAAAAAAGGGCATTTCAAAGTTTGACTACTGTGAAGTGTGTTGCTTCAGGGGGTACATTACAAAGAAGTAAGTGCAGATTGGGGACTATGCAGAATCTAGGAATTAGTATACAGTTAACGGCACATAGGTCCTGTACGATTCTCCAGCCCTGATTATTAGGTTTCTTAACAGGAAAAACAGAATTATTGCAGAGACTAGTGGGAGAAATTATTAAATTAGAAAGCTTTAGTTAGAAAGTCTTGAATTATTGGGTTAAACCCTTCTCTAGCTTTTCTTTTTAAAGGGTACTGTGAAATTTTCAGGTAAAGGTATAGAGGTGTCTATTTGAATGTTAATTTTTTCAACTGATAGGACCTGACAACATCAGTAGACATGGTGGCCCATATGCTTTTAGGTACAGAAGACAGGAAATCTGCAGAACTGAGTAAAATAAGGGAGTGACTCTCTTGTGTTTGCAAGCTAAGTGCTTTGAGATAACAGCAGCCCTCTTCATTTGTAGTATTTTCTATTCCACAAGAGCCAACTGATTGGTTGGTTTCAGGCAAGTCTAATAGCGATCCTCCTGTTTATGAAACTTTTATTTGACATTTCCTTTTGGATGAAAGATCTCTTCCTAAAAGGTTTCTTGGGTATCTAAACTAAGTAAAAAATGGATGCATGTCTTCAACAGGGCCTCAGGAGATCAAAATAAGTTGAGATCGGGAAAAATTTTGTTCTCAATTAGTAACCCCCACTATCTTTGATGTTTTGTTACTCTAGGGCAGCGCCTACATCAATGCCAAGGTCCCTGACCTGCTAGGTTTCCTTGAGTCCTTATGAAACTCCATTTTAGGGGGACACACTCACACAAGGGGGCCTGGCCTGAAGAACCTGGGGTCTGTAGTGCCTTTTCTTTCTCCTCTCCACACCTGGCTGGTGCTGCCCTCCCTCCACGTCCTGTTCTCAAAGTCCTACCTCGCTCCTGCCAGCTTCAGGGACCTGCACCATGCTTCCTTTGGACTGTCCTCAGGTCTTGCTGAAAGGAGCCCTGATGGCACAGTGGTTAAGTGCTCGGCTGCTAGCCAAAAGTTTGGCAGTTACAAACTACCAGCCGCTCCGCTGAGGAAAGATGTGGCAGTCTGCTTCCGAAAAGATTATAGCCTTGGAAATCATATGGGGCTGTATTACTCTGTCCTCTTGGGCACTGGAGCCCTGGTGGTACAGTTGTTAAGAGCTCAACTACTAACCAAAAGGTTGGCAGTTTGAATCTAAGAACCACTCTTTGGAAACTGTATGGGGCAGTTCTACTCTGTCCTATAGGGTCGCTATGAGTCGCAATACACTCGAAGGCAATGGCTTTGGAAGTCGTTCTGCTGTGTAGATCCAGACCAGGATGTTGCCACCTGCTGACCCTGATCACTGTGAGCAGGACACCCTGCAGGCACTCCTCCCCAGGAGGCAGCCTTGGAGGCCTGCAGCCAGCTGGCACTGAGCAGCCTCCATACCCTGCCCGTGCCCTCCACAATGCATTTCCATCCTGGCTGGATTCCCTGCATCAGCACTGTGCAGGGGTAGTTCTTCTCCTTCCTGTCCAGGCAGCATACATCCTGCTCCAAGGGGCTAGGTTAGAACCAACCCTTGCATAGCAGCCCAGCTGTGTGGTTGTGTGGCTGTGTGGGTGTGGGCGACTAGCTCCGGGAAAGTCTGTTTCAGAATTGTAGGAACCACCTTTCACTTAGACAGCCTGCTTTCCACAATCACCACCTTCTTGGGCTACCTTCAGGCATGAAATGAGCAGGTAGAAAACAGGTCACCCACCCTCCCTGTCTTTTACCCTGTGACTTTCCCGTGTGATTTCTACACTGACTGCCCTTTTATTTTCTCACCTTCTCTTCTGTTCCTTTTTACTGCTTCGCTCTCTCTCTTTCACTCTCATCTCTCCCTCACTCCATCTCTTTCTCTTTCATCTCTCCCTCTCCATCTCCCCCTCCCACTCCCCTTCCTTCCTCCCCACTCATCGCTTTCCCAGGGCAGGGTTGGCTCATTGAGCCTGTTTTCAGGAACTACTTTTTGGCTACCAAAGGACCTTTCAGTTCATACCCTACATGTGCAGAGTAGAACTGCTCCTTAGGGTTTTCCAGACTTTGGCCTTTCAGAAGCACATCACCAGACCTGTTGTCCAAGGCACTTCTGGGAGGGTTGAAACTGCCAATCTTCTGGCCAGTAGTTGAAAACTTAAATGTTTGCACCCCCTGGGGAGTGCTTCGGTAAAGATTAAAGCCAAGAAAACCCTACGGAGCTCAGTTCTACTCTGTGACACGTGGGGTGTCCATGAGTTGGATTTGACTTGACAGCAATTAAGAACAACAGAGGGTAGACCTGTGAGGGTTAGATTTGCTGCAGGAAACAGAAGTCCTACCAACAGCAATGGCTTATACAAGTGTGGGCAGGAAGTTCTATCTGACTTCTTCCATCCACTCCACATCCCTCAGCGCACCTTTCAATCTTGCCATCATTGTGATCCCCAGAACTTGATATGGGCAACTCCATTTTGTAGTGTAGAATCTGTTAGGGTAACTCTTCCTTTTTGCTCTGAGAAAAGTTGATAAGAAATTTGATACACACTGATAGCTGTTGACTTGTAGACATGACTGATGAGGTGGAATCTAGGGAGCTCAGGATGTAGTGCAGCAGCAGGCCTCCAGAGGCCTTCCCAACTCGTCCTCAAACTGCCACCCTGACTCTTTGGAGAGGGAGAGGCAGATAGGTGGGGACAAAGAGAGAAATAAACCCGGAAGCTCAGGAACAAGCTGATAAGGAACCTCATTGGCCCAAGTTACCTGTGTGCTTAGAGATAGTTAAATATTAGTTTGGCTTTTTTCATATCAAAAGGCAAAATTCAGAGCAAGGGAGAGGTAGGCTGTGTTTGGGAAGAATACTGGTTAGTTTAGGGAAATAGCCAGGAAGCCTGTGGTTTAGGCAGTGTGAACGATTCATCATCATCATTATTTCACTTTCACTCCCTCCAGCATGGCCTTCCTTCTGCAAGCATTTCAGAGGGCTTCTGCTGGGGTTTTCTTATTAGCACTTTGGGGTGTGACTGGAGGTGAGAAGCTGCTGGTTGTTCCTCAGGATGGAAGCCACTGGCTTAGTATGAAGGAGATAGTTGAGCTTCTCAGCGAGAGGGGACACGACATTGTGGTGTTGGTGCCCGAAGTGAATTTGCTTCTGAGGGAATCCAAATACTACACAAGAAAACTCTATCCAGTGCCGTACCCCCAGGAAGAGATGAAGGACCGATACCGCTCTTTTGGAAACAGCCATTTTGCTGAGAGATCTTACCTGAGCACCCCTCAAACAGAGTATAGGAATGTCATGATTGTTATCAACATGTACTTTACCAACTGCGAGAGCCTTCTGAAGAACTCGGAGACCCTGCAATTCCTCAAGGAGAGTAAGTTCGATGCCCTTTTCACGGACCCAGCCTTGCCCTGTGGTGTGATCTTGGCTGAGTACCTGGGTCTGCCCTCTGTGTACCTCTTCCGGGGCTTCCCATGTGCCCTGGAGTACAAGTTCAATGGAAGCCCAAGCCCCGTGTCCTACATTCCCAGGTACTATACTCAGTTCTCAGACCAGATGACTTTCTGCCAACGGGTGGCCAACTTCCTCGCTAATTTGTTGGAGACCCCTCTACTTTACCTTCTGTTTTCGAAGTACCAAGATCTTGCCTCAGATCTCCTCAGGAGAGATGTGGACTTAGTCAGTTTATATCAGAAGGGCTCCATTTGGCTGTTAAGGTATGACTTCGTGTTTGAGTTCCCCAGGCCAGTCATGCCCAACATGGTCTTCATTGGAGGGACCAACTGCAAGAAGGTGGAACGTCTAGCTCAGGTTGGTAGTTTTACCTATTTTTGCTTGCCCTGCTTCTTAGAAAGTAGACAGAAATCATTCATACGTGCTCTGTCTTTCTTTATTCAGTCAGCCTCTGTAGCCCACCTGGGAGGGCTGCCTGAAGAAATGGTGGTCTTCCTTCCAATAAAAGGGAAAGGGGCTCCAGGTGGGGAGTAGAGGGGGCGATAATACATTTGAGACTGAGGTGATGCAGAGGATTTGGATGAAGACAGGACTGGTGTTAGGTTATCTGGGGAGAGACTCAGAATCAGAGAATGAGCCCATACAGCCTGTTGAGGAGACAGAGGAGGAGGATTGCCCAAGGGAACAAGAACTGGGAGGACATTTTAGGTCAAAACCCATTCCTGAAACTCTGTCCCATGCAGTTGCCCTGGGCCCTAAGTCAGGGACCAACAAACTACAGCCTGTGGGCCAGATCTGGCCAGAGGCCTGGTTTTGAATGACCCAGAGCTGAGAGTGGTTTTTACATTTTTAAAGGGTTGTTGAACAGCAAGAACACCATACACAATATGTGACGGAGACATATATGGTCTCTAACGCCTGCATAGTTATTATTTGGCTCTTTAGAGGAAAGTTTGCTGGCCCCTGACCTGGAGTTGGCAGGGTTACTTTGGAAAATGAAAATATATATTGCGTATTTGAGTAATGGCAGTTCTGAAAGCCTTCAGGCCGCTCCTTATGTTTCACACCAGCAGTGTCTTTTGTAACGCACTTTCACCAGAGGAAAACATCAGAGAGGCCCCAAACACCTTCACCACCCTGCTTTAACATCTATTAATTTCCTTGTTAACAAGGTGCATAATGGCTATAGCTACTGTGAAAAGAGAGGGGCAGAGATGATGAGCTGAATTGAACTGGTTCCAAGGAGCAAAGGGTGTGAAATAGAAGCCTCCTATGTCAGGAAAAGAAGGAGCCCTAGTGGCACAGTGGTTAAATGCTTGCGTGCCAACTAGAAGGTTGGCAGTTCAAGTTCACCAGTGGCTCCACAGGAGAAAGATGTGGTAGTCTGCTTCTGTAAAGATTTACAGCCTTGGAAATCCTACGGAACAGTTCTACTCTGTCCTACAGGGTCACTATGATTTGGAATCAACTCGATGGCAGTGGGTAATCTTTATGGAAGCTGGCTGCCACATCTTTCTCCCACGACATGGGTGGTGGGTTCATACCACCAACTTTTGGTAGCAGCTGAGTGCTTAACCACTGCACCACCAGGGCTTCTTCATTTTCAAAAAACTAGACTCCAGTTCCTCAGGGCTAGACCTTCTAGTCTCATTTCCTCATTTTGTGTTCCAGAATCATCTAGATCAGTGATTCTCAACTGGTGGTGATTTTGCCCACCAGGAGCCAATGTCTGAAGGCATTTTTGGTGTTACAGTTAAGGGTTGCTACCGTCACATACTTTGGACATGTCATCAGGAGGGACGAGTCCCTGGAGAAGGACATCATGCTTGGTAAAGTAGAGAGTCAGCAAAAGAGAAGAAGACTCTCAATGAGATGGATTGACACAGTGGCTGCAACAGTGGGCTCAAGCATAGCAACAATTTTGAGAATGATGCAGGCCTGGGTATTATCTCGTTCTGTTGTGAATGGGGTCGCTACGAGTCAGAACTGGCTCATGGCACCTAACAACAACAACTGTCAACTAGTAGGTAGAGGCCAAGGATGCTGCCAAATATCCTACAATGCACAGGACATACCCATCACAGCAACAAACAATTCTCCTTTGAAAAAAAATTAACAGTGGTGAAGTTGAGAAATCCTGATCTAAAAAAATTTTAGGTAAACATTAGAGTCTTCTCTCCAGCAGAGTCCGACGTGGGTGGTGTAGGGGCAGCAACGGTCCTGTGCCCACCTCTGAGCACATCTTGTCTCCTTACAGGGTTTTCTACGAGTAACACATCCAGGCTGAAATTTCAACATTTATGGGTTGACCTGAAGGTTGAACTCTGGGCAAGTCATGGGAACAAAACCCCAAAATGCCAAGTCATTCTGAATAGGCAGTTTTAAAAAATACAACTTAATCCAATGTCTACAATGCCTTTACTGTGCTGCTTCTCTCTGAAAACTGTGTACTTATCTTTATGACCCATTATCTGAAGATTACCAACATGTGGAAGATCTTGGCAGGAGCGTTTCTGTTAAGGAGTAATTATCTAAAGAATGGCTAATGCTAGGGTGAATCAGGGTTAAAAAAAAAAAATCATTCAGTATGAAATCAGAAAAAGAAAAAAACCATTGCCATCGAGTTGATATCGACTCATAGTGGCCCTATAGGAAAAGTAGAACTGCCCCATATGGTTTGCAAGGAGTGCCTGGTGGATTCAAACTGTTGACGTTTTGGTTGGGAGCTCTAGCTTTTAACCACTATGTCACCAGGGTTTCCCTTCAATATGAGTATCCAGAAAACTAGAAACTTGGCTGATTAATAATTTAGGTGATTCTAGGAGAATGACGTTAATTTTTTTAAACAGCTTTATTGAGATAATTCACTTATCATATGTCTTAGTCATCTAATGCTGCTATAAGAGAAATACCACAAGTGGATGGCTTTAACAAAGACAAATTTGTTCTCTCACAGCCTAGTAGGCTAGAAGTCTGAATTAAGGGTGTCAGCTCCAGGGGAAGGCTTTCTCTGGGCTCAGGAGGAAGGTCTTTGTCTTCAGTCTTCCATTAGTCTAGGAGCTTCTCCATGCAGGAGCCCCAGGTCCAAACGATGTGTTCTGCTCCTGGTGTTGCTTTCTTGGTGGCATACGGTCACTTTGTCTCTATGTTTGCCTCTCTCTTCTATATCTCAAGAGATTGGCTGAAGACACAATTCAATCTTAAAATGACTCCTGCCTCATTAACATAACTGCCACTAATCCCATCTCATTAAGATCGTAGAGATGCAATTCAATCCATGACACCATTGAATTCACCCGTTTAGAGTTTACAATTCCATGGTCTTTGGTATATTCACTGAGCTGTGCAACCACCATCACAAACAATTTTAGAACATTTTCAGTCACTCCAAAAAGAAATACCGTATCCATTAGCAGTCACTCCTTATTCCCACCTTCTACCAACACCTGCCAGCCACTAATCTCCTTTCTGTCTTTATGAATTTGCCTATTCTGGACATTTCATATTAATTAAATCATGTGATATGTGACTACCTTTTTTTGCATTTGTAGCATTACTTTTTATTACCAAATGTCCAGGCATGGACCAGTAACTTGAAATTTGCCTCCAAAATTGGAAGGTGCCAAGAGACCGAAGAAAGAGGCAGGCAAATCCAGTGTGGTGACATAAGAATTTGACAAGGAACTCTTACAAACAAGGTGGTCCCTGCTCGCCCAAGGACCATGCAGATCTCTGTACCCAGCAATAGGCAAGGTGGAAATTTTATAGTGGTCAAGGACAAAAGTGGCTTCAAGCCATGGAGTTACAAGACTGCTTCAGCAAGGTAACAAAACCGGATTGGAAAACAGCAGTGAACTAACAGAAAGAGCTGTGAACAAACAGAAAGCACGAGGGCAGCCATGTTAGGCTTCCTGAACCCTGTTTTCCCCTTCAGTCCGCCCTCAAGGCCATTTCATAAAATCTCACACATTCCCCCTCTCCCGCAAAGTCTCTGAGGGCCCCAAGAGAAGGTGTCACTGTTGGGACAGACAGTTTTGCTGTAGCTGGAGGCACAGACCACATCAGCAGTATAGATAAACACGACAGACAATCCCTATACTCAGGAAAAGAACAAGACCCGTCAAAGCATCATGCCAACTAGAGAGGAAATAGGAAAACCAGGCAGCCAAAGCAGACCAGCCATCAGGTGTGTCCAGGGTTTCTATCAGTTTCTTCTTGTGGCCTAACAGATCAGTTATGTCCTGGTGGTACTATGGTATATAGGTATAACATTCAGTCTTTATTATGGCACATATCCCACCTTGAATGGCTGTTAGAATGTCCAGATCCATTCAGTTTTGAAGGGCTACCTTCCTTATTTGGGTGGTTTTAGCAATTAATAGCCACAAACTTATCTGCTGTCATTCAGGACATCTTTAGTAAAATTAGTTAAGGCTTCAATTTGTCTCATTACTTCTAAGGACCCCATAGGGGAATAAAAACAGTCAAAAGGTAATCATACCAGTGGAAAAGGCCCACCTGGCCTTAACTCTGCAGTAATTCAGAGGTTTTGGTATAGTTTTCTTGACAGTCTCTGCAGTATAGGGTGACCCCAAAGTGCAGCACCTTATCAAGTCTTATGGTAACCAGGGGCACGAGTAGTGGCCACACAGCCATCAGGTGCCGTTAGGAGGGGGCTATGCTCCTGCCTTCCAACTGGGGTGTTTATATTGCAACCAGTTAGTGGTATTTTATATTATCACGCATTGGCAGTGGAACACAGAGTTGAGCCCACTATGAGAGAGGAAGACTTTGAGGGAGATGGATGGCGATATTGAGGAAAGACAGGGGAGTGTTGGTTCTTTTGTAATGGAAAAAAATCTTCAGCAGTTAACATGATGTCATCAATGTAATGAAATCAATGGGCAGCAGCGGGGAAGGGGAAAAGAGTCAGATCTCTAACAGCCAAACCATGGCAAATAGTGGAACTGTGTAGATATCCCTGGGCGTGGGGGGCGGGGGGGGGCACTTGAAATATCCACTTCTGCCCCTCCAGGTGAAGGCAAACCGGTCCTGTGTGGGCTGGGTAGAGACATAGTAAAGAAAGCCTTGGCCAGATCTAACACAGCATGTATGAAAAATTGACGCCTTTGAATTGTGGTGTTGGAGAAGAATATCGAATATACCATGGACTGCTGAAAGAATGAACAAATCTGTCTTGGAAAGTGTACAAGCAGAATGTCTCTTGGGAGCAAGGATGGCAAGACTACCTCCCACAAAATTTGGACGTGTTTTCAGGAAAGACCAGTCCCTGGAGAAGGACATCATACTTGGTAAAGTAGATTGTTGTTGTTATTGTTGTTAGGTGCCGTCCAGTCTGCTCCGACTCACAGAGACCCTATGCACAATAGAATGAAACACTGCCTTGTCCTGCGCCATCCCCACAATCATTGCTATGCTTGAGCCCTTGTTGCAGCCACTGTGTCAATCCACCTCATTGAGGGTCTTCCTCTTTTTTGCTGACCCTGTACTCTGCCAAGCATGATGTTCTTCTCCAGAGACTGATCCCTCCTGACAACATGTCCACAGTATGTAAGACGCAATCTCACCATCCTTGCCTCTAAGGAGCATTCTGGTCACGCTTCTTCCAAGACAGATTTGTTCATTCCTTTGGGGGTCCATGGTATATTCAATATTCTTCGCCAACACCACAATTCAAAGGCGTCAACTCTTCTTCGGTCTTCCTTATTCATTGTCCAGCTTTCACATGCATATGATGTGATTGAAAATACCATGGCTTGGGTCAGGCACACCTTAGTCCTCAGGGTGACATCTTTGCTTTTCAACACTTTGAAGAGGTCCTTTGCAGCAGATTTGCCCAGTGCAATGCGTCTTTTGATTTCTTGACTGCTGCTTCCATGGGCGTTGATTGTGGATCCAAGTAAAATGAAATCCTTGACAACTTCAATCTTTTCTCCGTTTATCATGATGTCGCTCACTGGTCCAGTTGTGAGGATTTTTGTTTTCTTTATGTTGTGGTGTAATCCATACTGAAGGCTGTGGTCTTTGATCTTTATTAGTAAGTGTTTCAAGTCCTCTTCACTTTCAGCAAGCAAGGTTGTGTCATCTGCATAACGCAGGTTGTTAATGAGTCTTCCTCCAATCCTGATGCCCCGTTCTTCTTCATATAGTCCAGCTTCTCGGATTATCTGTTCAGCATACAGATTAAACAGGTATGGTGAAAGAATACAACCCTGCTGCACACCTTTCCTGACTTTAAACCAATTAGCATCCCCTTGTTCTGTCTTAACAACTGTGTCTTGATCTATGTAAAGGTTCCTCATGAACACAATTAAGTGTTCTGGAATTCCCATTCTTCCTAGTGTTATCCATAGTTTGTTATGATCCACACAGTCGAATGCCTTTGCATAATCAATAAAATGCAGGTAAACATCCTTCTGGTATTCTCTGCTTTCAGCCAGGATCCATCTGACATCAGCAATGATATCCCTGGTTCCACGTCCTCTTCTGAAACCGGCCTGAATTTCTGGCAGTTCCCTATCAATACACTGCTGCAGCCGTTTTTGAATGATCTTCAGCAAAATTTTCCTTGCGTGTGATATTAATGATATTATTCTATAATTTCCACATTCGGTTGGATCACCTTTCTTGGGAATAGGCATAAATATGGGTCTCTTCTAATCAGCTGGCCAGGAAGCTGTCTTCCATGTTTCTTGGCATAGACGAGTGAGCATGTCCAGAGCTGTATCTGTTTGTTGAAACATCTCAATTGATATTTCATCAATTCCTGGAGCCTTGTTTTTCGCCAATGCCTTCAGAGCACCTTGGGTTTCTTCCTTCAGTATCATCGGTTCCTGATCATATGCCACCTCTTGAAATGGTTGAATATCGACTAATTCTTTTTGGTATAATGACAATGTATATTCCTTCCATCTTCTTTTGATGCTTCCTGCTTCATTTAATATTTTCCTCATGGAATCCTTCACTATTGCAACTCAAGGCTTGAATTTTTTCTTCCGTTCTTTCAGCTTGAGAAACACCGAGCGTGTTCTTTCCTTTTGATTTTCCATCTCCACCTCTTTGCACATGTCATTATAATACTTTACTTTGTCTTCTTGAGACGCCTTTTGAAATCTTGTGTTCAGTTCTTTTACTTCATCAATTCTTCCTTTTGCTTTAGCTGCTCGACGCTCAAAAGCAAGTTTAAGAGCTTCCTCTGACATCCATCTTGGTCTTTTCTTTCTTTCCTGTCTTTTCAGTGACCTCTTGCTTTCTTCATGGATGATGTCCTTGATGTCATTCCACAACTCGTCTGGTCTTTGGTCACTAGTGTTCAATGCGTCAAATCTATTCTTGAGATGGTCTCTAAATTCAGGTGGGATATACTCAAGGTCATATTTTGGCTCTCATGGACTTGCTCTGATTTTCTTCAGTATCAGCTTGAACTTGCATATGAGCAATTGATGGTCTGTTCCACAGTCGGCCCCTGGCCTTGTTCTGACTGATGAGATTGAACTTTTCCATCGTCTCCACAGATGTAGTCAATTTGATTTCTGTGTGTTCCATCTGGCAAGGTCCATGTGTATAGTCACCGTTTATGTTGATAAAAGAAGGTATTTACAATGAAGAAGTTGTTGGTCTTGCAAAATTCTATCATTTGATCTCCGGAATTATTTCTGTCACCAAGGCCACATTTTCCAACTACTGATCCTTCTTTGTTTCCAACTTTCGCATTCCAATGGCCAGTAATTATCAACGCATCTTGATTGCATGTTCCATCAATTTCAGACTGCAGCAGCTGATAAAAATCTTCTATTTCTTCATCTTTGGCACTAGTTGTTGGTGCCTAAATTTGAATAGTCGTATTAACTCGTTTTCCTTGTAGGCATATGGATATTATTCTAGCACTGACAGCGTTGTAGTTCAGGATAGATCTTGAAATGTTCTTTTTGACGATGAATGCAACACCATTCCTCTTCAAGTTGTCATTCCCAGCAGTATAGACTATATGGTTGTCCGATTCAAAATGGCCAATACCAGTCCATTTCAGCTCACTAATGCCTAGGATATCGATGTTTATGTGTTCCATTTCATTTTTGACAATTTCCAATTTTCCTAGATTCATACTTTGCACATTCTAGGTTCCAATTATTAATGGATGTTTGCAGCTCTTTCTTCTCATTTTGAGTTGTGCCACCTCAGCAAATGAAGGTCCTGAAAGCTTTACTCCATCCACGTCATTAAGGTCGGCTCTACTTTGAGGAGTCGGCTCTTCCCCAGTCATCTTTTGAGTGCCTTCCAACCTGGAGGGCTCATCTTCCAGCACTATATCAGACAATGTTCCGCTGCTGTTCATAAGGTTTTCACTGGCTAATGCTTTTCAGAAGTAGACTGCCAGGTCCTTCTTCCTAGTCTGTCTTGGTCTGGAAGCTCAGCTGAAACGTGTCCTCCATGGGTGACCCTACTGGTATCTGAATACTGGTGGCATAGCTTCAAGCATCACAGCTACACACAAGCCCCCACAGTACAACAAACTGACAGACACGTGGGGCATAAAGTAGAGGGTCAGCAAAAAAGAGGAAGACCCTTGACAAGATGGATTAACATAGTGGATGCAAAGATGGGCTCAAGCATAATAACGACGGTGAAGATGGTGCAGTTCTGTTGTAGATGGTGTCATTGCCACCCAGGACTGCTGTACATCTTTTTGTAGCTGCAGTTCTTCCTGCAGGGCTCTTATGGGTTCTTCAGCACCTAGCTGGGTGTCTGTGGCCAGCCGCACTGCACAGAGAAGTGGCTATCTCATAGCCACCACTACTTATCTAGCTTCCTTTCTACACTTATGAAGTCATGCATCTTTCCAGAGCCATGCTCTCCCACTTGGTGTTTTGGAGGTGTCCCCATACTAATGAGGCACACAGCATGCATAAAGCATATTGGCAAATTCTCCCCACATGGAGGTCACTGGGCAGCCCGGAATTTCCTCCATGGATGCCCCACCCCCACTCGCCATTTCTTCAGTCTCCTGGTTCGCTTGGACCAGCAACTTGAAGTTTGCCTCCAAAATGGAGAGTGTCGAGGGATTGAAGAAATAGGTGGGCAACCGTAGTGTGGCTGAAAGGACTTTTATTAGGACGACTTACACGATGCAGTCCCTGGCAGCCAAAGGACCAGAGTGTAGCTCCACAACCAGCAATGGGGATGGGGTGTGGTAAGCTGGCCTGGGGTGGAGGCTTTATAGTGGTCAAGGAGAAAAGTAGCTATAAGCCAGGGAGTTATACAAGTCTGCCTTAGCCTGGCCACGTAACAGGGGCTTGGAAAACAGCAGTGAACTAACAGAAAGCATAAGGGCAGCCATGTTCAACCATGCAAAGCCCATTTTCCCCTTACTGAATAATAGTTCATTCTGTTGATAGTGCAACATTTTATTTATCTACTCATCAGTTGATGGACATTTGGTTTGTTTTCACTTTTGAGCTATTATGAATAATGCTGGTCTGAACATTTGTGTATAAGTTTTTTTGTGTGGACTTATGTTTTCACTTTTCTTGGGTATGTATCTAGGAGTGGAGTTACCGGGCTGTGTGGTAACTATATGTTTAATCATTTGAGGAACGGCCAGGTTGTTTTCCAAAGTGGCTGCACCATTTTTTTTATTGTGGTAAAACACATACAAAATTTACCATTTAACTGTTATAAAGTGAACAATTCAGTGGCATTCAGTACATTCACATTTTTGTGCAACTATCACCTTTATTTAGTTGTAGGACATTTTTCTCACCCCAAAGCGGAAACCTTATGCCCTTTAGGCAGTCACTCCCCACTCCCTTTCTCCCTCCCCTGACAAACACTAATGTGCTTTCTGTCTCCATGGATTTGCCCATTTTATATTTCATATAAATGGAATCATGCAATATGTGGCCTTTTATGTCTGGTGTCTTTCACTTCTACTCTGACACACACACAGGGCTGCCATGAGTCAGAGTCAACTGGAGTGCATCTGATTTTTTTTTTTTCTTTTAGTTAGCATACTGTTTTCAAGGTTTATCTATGTTGTAGCATGTATCATAACTTCATTCCCTTTTACTGCCAAGTAATATTCCATTGTATGCATAGACCATTTAGTTTATCCATTCATCTCTTGGAGCCCAAGTGCGCAGTGGTTAGGAGTTTGGATGCTAACCAAAAGGTCGGCAGTTTGAATACACCAACCACTCCTTGGAAGCTCTACGGGGCAGTTCTCTGTCCTGTACGGTCACTATGAGTCAAAGTCTACTCAAAGGCAAAGGATTTTTTTTTTTTTTGGTTAGTCATCTCCTGGTGGGTATTTGAAGTGTTTTACCTTTTGGCTTGTGGATATAGTTGCTATGAGCATTTGTGTACAAGTTCTTGTTTGAACACTTATTTTCAATTCTTGTGTATATAATCAGAAATGGAATTGCTACATAATAGGGTATTTCAATGCTTAGCTTTTTGAGGAGCTGTCAGACTTTCACATAACACTACATCCTTTTTTATCACATCCAGTTTCTGAAGGTTCCAATTTCTCCATATCCTTGCTTGCAACATTTGTTATTTTCCACTTTAAAAAATTATTATTATAAGGGTCCTAGTGGGTGTGAAGTGGTATCTCAATGCGGTTTTGATTTGCATTTCTAATGACTAATGTGCTTGAGCATCTTTTCATGTGCTTGTCGGCCATTTATATATCTTCTTTGGAGAAATACCTAGTCAAGTCCCCCCCCCCCCGTTTTTTTTGTTGGATTGTTGGTCTTTTGATTGTTAAGTTGTGGAAGTCCTTTATATATTCTAGATACAAGTCCTTTATCAGGCATATGATATATATATTTTTTTCCATTATGTGGGTTGTCTTTCCAGTCTCTGATAGTGTCCTTCAATGAGCAAACCTTTTAATCTTTTGCTGATCTTCCTTCCTCCTGTCCTTTTCCCACTTCTGAAAATCAGTCACACCTGGTCCTGTTTATTCCCAGGCAGCCATATCCAGGCCCCCTAGTCACAGGCTCCCCCCTGTGCAGAGAGAGCTGCAGAGGAGGGACCTGGGCCAGGGCAGGAAGGGTGGAAGCACATCTTCTTGTGTTCCTGAAAAATGCACAGTGGAAATGCCAGAACCAAACCCAAGGCTCCTGCCTGCCCACGAGGGTCTCCACCATTTCATGTCCAAAGACCCATTGCTTTTAAGTCAATTTTGACCCATAGTGACCTTATAGGACAAAATAAACTCCTCCCTAGGATTTACAAGGCTGTGATCTTTTCAGAAGCACACTGTCAAATATTTCTCCCAATGAGCGGCTGTGGATTTGAACCGCTGACCTTTTGGGTAGCAGCCGAGCATTTAACCATTGCACCACCAGGACTTCTTCAGCTTCATGCATGCTTCTCTTTTAGGCACAAATTCCTAGACAAAAGGACAAATATTAACTTTGGGAGTATCAAAAATGCTGATGTCCTCCCTTCCCACTGCCCTACCTCTTTGACTTTCCTGCTCTAACCAACTGTCGCTGTTCCTGCCCCATCTGCATCTGCCCACCTGTTCTGTCTGCTCCACCTGTCTGCCCTGTGACATTTGAGAACTTGACTGAGGCATAGAATGGAGGAGAAAAAGCAAGGCACTAAGCAGGCCTTTTTAAAGGTGTTTGTTCACCATTCTCATGTTTGACTAATGCCTTGTGGTTAGAAGTGTAACAAGTCCCAGAGCTATTCATGTTCTGGGAGGGGCAGCTTCCTTCCGAGTGTGCCTTTCCTCAAAGGTGGCTCCCAGATGTGGGTCTCTGTCCAAGCCCAGATCTTGTACATGGATAGAATGTGGACTTGCTAGTTGCTGTCATGGCAACTCTGCGTGTGCAGAGTAGAACTGCTCCACAGGGTTTTCAAGGCTGTGACCTTTCGGAATCAGATGACCAGGCCTGTCTTCCCAGGTGTGTCTGGTAAGCTCAAACTGCCAACTTTTCAACTAATAGTTGAACACCTAACCATTTGCACCACCCAGAGAACCCAAGAATAGAAATTTATTGTTCCTGGTTCTATGGGCTAGAAGTCAGAAATTAGGGTTTCAGCCATGTCGATTCCCTTTGAGGCTCTGAGGAAGAATCTGTTTCATGCCTCTTTCTCAGTCTGGTAACAGCTGATGATTCTCATCATTTCTTGGCTTGTGGATCACTCCAGTCTCTGCATGCATCAGCTCATGGCTGTTTTCCCTCTTTGTGTATGTGTGTCTGTGTCCCTTCTCCTCTTTTATAAGGGCACCAGCCATATTGGATTAGTACCCACCCTACTCCAGTATGACCTCATGTTAACTTAATTGATAACATCTCCAATGATCCCTCCAAACCAGGTCACGCTCACAGTACAGGGTTTAGGACTTCAACTTATCCTTTTTGGGGAGCAGAATTCAGTCCATAACAATGGCAATGAAAAACATCAGCACAGCTAACAATTTTTGAGTTGGCCCATATGGCAGGCAAAGAGCCCTGGTGATGCAGTGGTTAAGCGCTCAGCTGCTAACAAAAGGTCAATGGTTTGAACCATGGGAGAAAGATGTGGCAGTGAGCTTCTGTAAAGATTACGGCCTTGGAAACCCTATTGGGCGGTTGTATTCTGTCCGATAGCATTGCCATTAGTAGGCATCCTCTCGATGGCAACAGGTTTGGGGTCCTCCTGATGTCTAGACACAGACTGGATGCTGCCATGTGCTGACTCTGATCATTGTGACCAGGTCACCGTGCAGGCGCCCCTCCTCAGGAGGGAGCCCTGAAAGCCTGCAGCCAGCTGACCCTGAGCAGTCTTCCCACACCCTGAAAAATGCATTTGCATCCTGGCTGCCTCCCTGGGGCCAGTCCTGTGTGCCAGGTAGCCCCTTGAGCCCTGTTCCTCAAGCTTCTTCTTCTTCCCACCCAGGAAGCATGCTTCCTTCTCCAAGGTGGTGAGTTACGACAGGCCCTCTAGTGCCAACTCGGCTGTGTGGCTGTGTGGTTGTGCGTGACTAGCTCTGCACAAGTCCATTCCAGAATTGAAGGAACCACCTTTCACTTAGCCTACTTTCCACAGTCAACACCCTCTTGGGCCACCCTCAGCCACGAGATGAGCAGATAGGACACAGGTCGCCACCCTCCCTATCTTTCACCCTGCAACTTTCCCACCATTTGTAATTTCTACACTTTCTCCCCTCTTTTATTTTTTCACTCTCCTCTTCTGTTCCCTTTGTTTCCACCTTTCACATTCTAGCTGCCAGTTGCCGAGGATTTCCTTTTACTTGGATCCACAATCAACACCCATGCAAGCAGCAGTCAAGAAATCAAATGGCACATTGCACAGGGCAAACCTGCTACAAAAGACCTCTTTAAAGTTTTAAAAATCAAAGATGTCACTTTAAGGACTAAGGTGTGCCTGACCCAAGCCATGGTGTTTTCAATCAGCCTCATATGCATGTGAAAGCTGGGCAATGAATAAGGAAGACCAAAAGAGAATTGATGCCTTTGAATTATGGTGTTGGTGAAGAATATTGACTATAGCATGGACTTCCAGAAGAATGAACAAACCTAACTTGGAAGAAGTACAGTCAGAATGCTTATTAGAATCGAGGATGGCAAGACTATGTCTCCCATATTTTGAGCATGTTGTTAGGAGGGACCAGTCCCTGAAGAAGGACATCACGTTGGTACGGTAGAGGGTCAATGAAAAAGAGGAAGATCCTCAAAAAGATGAATTGACATAGTGGCTGCGACAGTTGGCTCAAGCATAACAATGATTTTGAGGATGATGCAGGACTGGGCAGTGTTCTGTTCTGTTGTACACAGGGTTACTGTGAGTCAGAACTGACTCAAAAAAAAAAGGCACCTAAAAACAACTTCTGTTACCGTTTATTCTTCCTTTCTCTCTCTCCTTCCATCTCTCTCACTCAGTCTCTTTCTCTTTCAGCTCTCCGTCTCACTCTCTTTCTTTTTCATGTCTCCCTCTCCATCTCCCCTTTCCTTTCCTCCTAACCCCCCGCCACCAGCTTTTCTCTGTGTCTCTCTCTCACTCTGGCTTTCCCAGGGTAGGGCTGGCTCATTGAGCATGTTTTTAGGAACTATATTTTGGCTGCCAAAGGGACCACCAGTTCATACCATCTAGAAATTGGTCCATCTGGCCACAGCCAGAGACAAAATCCTCTGAAGGACTCTTGGGGATTAATTCAGCTAATTCTCACGACAACCTTGGGGCTAGCTATGGATACAACCCAACTTTAGAGCTGAGGAATTTCAGACACACAGCTAAGAAGGGGCAGTCTGACTCCAGAACTTAGCCTCTTAACTGCTCTGAAAGCGGAACTGGTCTTAGAGCCTGCACAGGCTCCTGGGTGGCACAAATGATTTGTGCTAGACTGCTAACCTAGAGATTGCTGGTTCAACTTATACACCGCTGGAGGGAAAGTAACATGGTACAACCACTTTGGAAATCGATTTGCCGCTTCCTTAAAAAGCTAGAAAAAGAACTACCAAAGGATCCAGCAATCCCACTCCTTGGAATATATCCTAGAGAAATAAGAGCCTTTACATGAACAGATATATGCACACCCACGGTAACTGCAACACTGTTTACAATAGCAAAAAGATGGAAGCAACCACGGTGCCCAACAACAGATGAGTGGATAAATAAATTATGATATATTCACACAATGGAATACTACGCATCGATAAAGAGCAGTGATGAATCTGTGAAACATTTCATAACATGGAGGAATCTGGAAGGCATTATGCTGAGTGAAATTAGTCAGTTGCAAAGGACAAATATTGTATAAGACCACTATTATAAGAACTCAAGAAATAGTTTAAACAGAGAAGAAAATATTCTTTGATGGTTATGAGAGGGAGAGGGAGGGAGTGTGGGAGAGGGGTATTCACTAATTAGATAGTAGATGAGAACTACTTTAGGTGATGAGAAAGACAAAACACAGGCAAGGTCAGCACAATTGGACTAAACAAAAAGCAAAGAAGTTTCTGGAATAAACTGAATGCTTCGAAGGCCAGTGTAACAGGGACAGGGGTTTGGAGACCATGGTTTCAGGGGACATCTAAGTCAACTGGCATAATAAAATCTATTAAGAAAACATTCTGCATCCCACCTTGGAGAGAGGCGTCTGGGGTCTTAAACGCTAGCAAGAGGCCATCTAACATGCATCAATTGGTCTCAACCCATCTGGATCAAAGGAGAATGAAGAACACCAAGGACACAAGGTAATTTAAGAGCCCAAGAGACGGAAAGGGCCACATAAACCAGAGACTACATCAGCCACAGACCAGAAGAGCTAAATGCTGCCCGGCTACAACTGATGACTGCCCTGACAGGGAACACAAGAGAGAACCCCTGAGAGAGCAGGAGAGCAGTGGGATGCAGACCCCAAATTCTCATAAAAAGAACAGAATGAATGGTCTGACTGAGACTGGAAGGACCCTGTTGGTCATGGCCCCCAGACCTTCTGTTGGCCCAGAACAGGAACCATTCCCAAAGCCAACTCTTCAGACAGGGATTGGACTGGACAATGGGTTGGAGAGGGATGGTGGTGAGGAGTCAGCTTCCTGGATCATGTGGACACTTGAGACTATGTTGGCATCTTCTGCCAGGAGGGGAGATGACAGGGTAGAGGTGGGTAGAAGCTAGTGAAATGGACACGAAAAGGGAGAGTGGAGGGAGGGAGGGGATTGTCTCATTAGGGGGAGAGCAATTCTGAGTATATAGCAAGGTGTATGTAAGCTTTTGTGTGAGAGACTGACTTGATTTGTAAACTTAAAGCAAAAAAAAAAAAAAAGATGGGTGGTTCAAACCCATTCAGTGATGCCACTGAAGAAAGGGCCAGGTTATCTGCTTTCGTAACAATTTGGGTTGTTAGTTTCTATTGAGTCAATCCTCACCCGTGGTGTCCCCGCATGGGCAGAGTAGAGGTGCTGCACAGGGTTTCCAGGCTGCGGCCCTTCAGTAAGTAGCACATCACTAGGCCTTCCTTCTCAGGCATCTCTGGGTGGGTCGAAACTTCCTATCATCTGGCTAGGAGTTGAACACTTAATCATTTGCACCACTCAAGGACTACTTCCGTAAAGATTAAAGCCAAGAAAACCCTATGGAGCTCAGTTCTACTCTGTAACACATGGGATCTCTGTGAGTTGAAATCGAGTCGACAGCAACTAACAACAACAGAGGGTATTTCTGTGAGGAATAGACTTGGTTGCAGATAACAAAAATCTTACCAACAGCAATGCCCGACTCAAGACGAGTGAGGGTTGGAAGTTCTATCCGACTCTTTCATCCACTCTTCCTCCCTTGGCCCACCTTTCAATCCTGCCATCGCTCTGATCCAAGAACTTGAGGTGGGTGACTCCACTGCATAGTCTTGAATCTATGAAGATAACTCTTTCTTTCCACTCTGAGGAATGTTGGTAAGAAAGTTGATACACACTGATAGCTGTTCACATGTGGACATGACTGATGAGGTGGAAACTGGGGAGCTCAGATGTAGCGCAGCAGTAGGCCTCCAGAGGCCTTCCCAGCATTTTGTCAAACTGTCACCCTGCGTCTTTGAAGAGGGAGAGGCAGATGGGTGGAGACAAAGAGAGAAAGAAACCCTGAAGCTCAGGCACAAGCTGATAAGGGACCTCACTGTCCCAAGTTAGCTGTGTGCTTAGAAAGTGTTAAATACGAGTTTTGATTTCTTTCATATCAAAAGGCAAAATTCAGAGCAAGGGAGAGGTAGTTCAGGGAGATTGCTAGGAAGCCTGTGGTTTAGGCAGTGTGAACGATTCATCATCATCATTATTTCACTTTCACTCCCTCCAGCATGGCCTTCCTTCTGCAAGCATTTCAGAGGGCTTCTGCTGGGGTTTTCTTATTAGCAGTTTGGGGTGTGACTGGAGGTGAGAAGTTGCTGGTTGTTCCTCAGGATGGAAGCCACTGGCTTAGTATGAAGGAGATAGTTGAGCTTCTCAGAGAGAGGGGACATGACATTGTGGTGTTGGTGCCGGAAGTGAATTTGCTTCTGAGGGAATCCAAATACTACACAAGAAAACTCTATCCAGTGCCGTACCCCCAGGAAGAGCTGAAGGACCGTTTCTACTCTTTTGGTAACAGCCACTTTATTGAGAGATCTTTCCTGAGTGCTCCTCAGGCAGAGTATAGGAATATAAAGATTATTGGTGACATGTACTTCACCAACTGCCAGAGCCTCCTGAAGAACTCGGAAACCCTGCAATTCCTCAGGGAGAGTAAGTTCGATGCCCTTTTCACAGACCCGGCCTTGATCTGTGCCGTGATCCTGGCTGAGTACCTGGGCCTGCCCTCTGTGTACCTCTTCCGGGGCTTCCCTTATGTCCTGGAGTACGCGATCAGTGGAAGCCCAAACCCCGTGTCCTACATTCCCAGGTACTATACTCAGTTTTCCAGTAAGATGACTTTCTGCCAAAGGGTGGCCAACTTCCTTGTTAATTTGTTGGAGACCCCTCTATTTTACCTCCTGTCTTTGAGGTACCAAGACCTTGCCTCAAATCTCCTCAAGAGAGATGTGGACTTAGTCACATTATATCAGAATGTCTCCATATGTCTGTTAAGATACGATTTTGCATTTGAGTACCCCAGGCCAGTCATGCCCAACATGGTCTTCATTGGAGGGACCAACTGCAAGAAGGGGGGACGCCTAGCTCAGGTTGGTGGTTTTTCCTATTTTTGATTACCCTGTTTCTTAGAAAGTAGAAAGAAATCATTCATATGTGCTCTGTTTCCCCTTACTCGGTCAACCCCTTCAGCCCATCTGGGGGTCTGCCTGAAGAAATGGCGGTCTTCTTTTCGACAAAGGGGAAAGGGGCTCGAGGTGGGGAGTGGTATGATATCTATGGCTGGGGTGATGCAGAGGATTTGAATGAAGACAGGACTGGTGTTTGGTTATCTGGGAAGAGACTCAGAGTCACAGAATGAGCCTTTTGTCCTGCTGAAGAGATAGAGGAGAAGGCTTGCCCAAGGGGCCAAGAGCTGGGAGGACAGAGCAAGTTAAAACCCATTCCTGCAACTCTGTCCCACGGATTTTTCCTGGGCCCTAAGCCAGGAATCAACAAACTACAGCCTGTGGGCCAAATCTGGCCAGAAGCCTGGTTTGAATGACCCAGATCTAAGAATGGTTTTTACATTTTTAAAGGGCTGTTAAACAACAACCACAAACAATATATGACAGAGACTATGTGGTCTGCAACACCTGCATAGTTATTATTTGCCTCTTCAGAGAAAAAGTTTGCTGATCCCTGACCTAGAGTTCCCAGAGTAACTTTGGAAAATGAAAATCTGTGTGTGTATTTGAATATTTACAATTATGGAAGGCTTCAGATCACTCCCTGTCTTTAATGCCAGAATTCTCTTTTTTGATACATTTTTTACCACAGAAAAAGCCTCAGATAGGCTCCAAACACCATGAGCAATCTTCTTTAACACCTGCTAGTTTCTTTGTTAACAAGCTGGGCAATTGGCTGTAACTATAAAGAGAGGGGCAGAGGTAATGAGCAGAATTGGACTGGTTCCAAGAAGCAAGGGGTGTGAAATAGAAGTATCCTATGTCAGGAAAGGAAGGAGCCCTGGTGTTGCAGTGGTTAGGCACTCTACTGCTAAGTGAAAGATTGACAATTGGAACCCACCTGTTGCTCTGTAGTCTTGGAAACTCCATGGGATAGTTCTACTCTGTCCTGTGTGTAAGCTCTGAGATGGAATTGACTTAATGAGAATAGGTTTGGTTTTGGGTTTGTCAGGAAAATTCAATTAAAGAAGTTAAAAAGTGGAAGTGTCATAAGAAACATTTTGCATAAGAAGGAAAAAAATATCATTTCTGGTATCTTGGTACCATTCATCTTATTTCTGAAACCAAAACAATAAAGCCCTGCTTGGTAATGAATGCGTTTGTGAGATTAGAATCCCTATTATATCTTGTAATTAAGAGATAGAAATCATCTTCAGCACTTATGAGATATCTCTCTATCTATATATTTTATATCTATACCTACTGGAAACCCTGGTGGCATAATGGTTAAAAGCTACACGCCTGCTAACCAAAAGGTCAGCAGTTCGATTCCACCAGATGCTCCTAGGAAACTCTATGGGGCAGTTCTACTCTGTCTTATAGGGTCGCTATGGATTGGAATAGACTCGATGGCAACAGGTAGTATCTGCTCTGTATCTGTGTCTATATATACAGCTGATCTTCATTATTCACAGATTTCATATTTGCAAATTTACCTACTCACTAAAATGTATCCATAACCCCCAAGTCAATTTTCTTGCCACCTTTGTGGTCATTCACAGATGTGCCCAGAGTAGTGAAAACTTTGAATCACCTGGTGTGCACAATCCCAGCCAAGGACAAACAAGGTGATGCTGTCCCCCTCCCCTTTTTTTTTCCATTTCTCCTCTTGTAAACAATTGTCCTTTTGGCTGTCTATTCAGTGCCATGTGTTTTGCATGTTTGTGCTCTTTGTTGGCAATTTCATTTTTAAAATGACCCCAATTTTAGTGCTGAAGTGCTATTAGGTAAGCTTCATCTAGGCATGAATTATAGTGCTATTGGCCATGAGTTCAATGGTAATGAACAAATGAAATCTATTAAGTAAGGTGTCTTTAAACAGCACACTAAAGCACAGTTGTGCATCGATCAGTTGACGAAAATGTGTGACCAGAGGCTTGCAGGAACTTAACACTCTATTTCCCCTTTGAGCAATGTTTCAGTGAAACCACTCAGAGCTGGAATTCAACAGGACTCCCTTATTTTTCTGGATCTTGCAAGTTTTCTGCCTTTGTTAGAGTGTGGCTTACCCCATTTCTATCACTCACTCCTAATGGAAAGTATTTGAAATCTCCTTCTCTGACAGGTTTATGCCTTACATAGTGTCTCAGGTATCTAGTGCTGCTATAACAGAAATAACACCAGTGGATGACTTTAACAAAGAGAAATTTATTCTTTCAAAGTTTAGGTATATAGAAGTTCAAATTCAGGGCACCAGCTCCAGGGGAAGGCTTTCTCTCTCTCTCAGCTCTGTGGCAAGATCCATGCCATCAATCTTCCCCTGGTCTGGGAGCATGTCAGTGCAGGTACCCCGTGTCCAAAGGACATGCTCTGCTCCTGGCTCTGCATTGTTCGTTGTAGGAGGTCCTTCTCCTTTCTGCTTGATTCTCTATTTTATATCTGAAAAGAGATTAACTCAAGATACAACCTAATCCTGCCTCATTAAGGTAACTGCCTCTAAGCCTGCCTTATAACATCATAAAAGCCATTGTTGTGGAGGTGTTTCTGACTCACAGTGATCCATAGGACAGAGTAGAACTTCCCCATAGAGTTTCCAAGGAGCAGCTGATGGATCTGAACTGCTGACCTTTTAGTTTGCAGTCGAATGCTTAACCACTGGGTCACCAGGACTCCCTTTAACATCAGAGTTTTAGGATTTACCACACAGAGGAAAATCACATCAGATCACAAAATTGTGGACAACGACATGATACTGGTGTTTATGGCCTAGCCAAGTTGACACATACTTTGGGGAGATACAATCGAATTCATGTCTCACAGGCTCTGGATTTTACATGTTTTATTGTGTTTATATATATATATATACATACACACATATATATGCCTGGTGGTGCAGTGGTTAAGCTAACTGAAAGATTGGCAGTTGAACCTCTGCAGCAGGTTCATGGCAGAAGAGACCTGGTGAAATGCTCCCATAAAAATTATAGCCGAGGATACCCTATGTGGCAGTTCTACTCTGCGACACGAGGTCACCATGAGTCAAAAATTGACTCACTGGCACCTAACAACATCCACAATAGATACAGAGATAGAGATGTCAATGAGGGGTATTCGATCATATTGAAAATCCAGACTGTAGCGATCGCACTTTATCTGGAGCTTACCTGCATTTGTACCTCAATTTTCATCCCAACATGTCCCTGTAGAGAGGATTCTGCATTACAACATGTAATTGTTAAGTTGTACTTGTAATTATTAGGAATTAACTGACAGTCATCAGAACCTAATTTCTTTGGTCAGTCAAACTGTTCCAACACTACGAAGAAAATGTGCAAAGCCTTTCAAAGACCATAGCTTGGTGGACATTCCTTGCATGATGCTGTGACCAGGTGTTAGGGAAGACTCTTCTGGTGGGCCCTCCTTGGGAAGATACAGTGATCACTTCCCTCATGCCCATGTGAAAGGCCCTCTGACCACAGCCCACCTGCCTCCTTTCCCAGGGGTTCTTGGCCACTTGGGCCTCCCTGGTTGTTTCTGGGAGCCCTTGAGCACACTCACAGACATTTGGCACCTGTTCTTCCCCCTGTGTCTGAGGGGCCTATGGAGAAGCCCCTTGCTGCCTGGCTAGTGGTTCCCACTGTGGGATCTCAGAGTCTTGTTCAGAGTCTGTTCTGAAGCCACTTACCCAGCCCTGCCAAGGGCCTCCTCTCCAGCCCTGTGTCCCCTTTGCCAAGTGGTACCAAAATCATTCTGCCACTGCCTCGTCAATGTTTCTGTCCAATCTCTGATCCTGACTTCTCCCCAGCATCTCATGCAGTCTCTCCTGGAAAGAACCTTTATTTTTAGGTCCTGCCCCTCTGCCCACTACAGGGTTGCTATGAATTGGAACCGACCCGAAGGCAATGGGTGACCTCTGCCCACAGTGGTTTGAATCCTGGCCGGAAGCCTGAGTGTTGAGCCATTCTTCTTGTTTCCTGGTTGAATTCTGTCTTCCCCACAGTAACCTCGTTTGCTATTGGGAGCCTTAGGTCTCAAACATTCTCATTTTAGAAGACTGCTCAGCTTTACATTTCATTATTAGAAGGACCACTGGGTTTTTTTTTTTCTCAGAACAAAAGAATTCGATGATGAAGCCTACTCTCTTCCACTTGCAATGCAGGGAACTGCTCAAGGTTTTCAAAGGACTCTCTCCACTGGGACTCCATAGACCCTGGAGCCAGGTTCTGGCCAAATCATACTCCAAGAACGAGCACATCCTCTCTGCCCAGCCTGCTCTCTGGGAAGGGATGATGAGAGCTCAGCCTGAGCCGAAGCAATAGCTGGAAAGGCAAGGTTTCCCATTCCCTGCTGTCCTCCAGACTTCCCCTTGTCCCCATAATATTAGAGCATGGGATAAGAGCTAAGAGTTGGATTTGAACCCAACTGTGTGGAGGCTGGAGCATGTAGCACAAATCTGAGCATACGTTTCTCCAGCTGTGTAATGGAGACGCCTATAATCCTCGCGTGAGTTGGGTAAGATCAAGTACACAGGAAAAAGAAAACCTTAAAAGCTGTAGATGCAACACCAACGTGATGGGACTATTTTAGGGTAGAATAATACGATGAGTCAGAATTGACTCCACGGCAGTTGGTTTGGTTTGGTGGAATAGGACGAAGGCCCTTAGACAAATTTAGTCCAACTTTCTCATGAAATGAGCAAGCAAATGGAGGCAGTTGGATGAACTGCCTGAGGCCACAGGTGCAGCCCAAGGCAGAGGAGGATAGAACCCACTTCTTTAACCCTCCCACCCTAAGCTCACGCGTTTGCTCTGCACTATTTGTCCCATTATATAAGCTCTGGAAAAAAGCAAAAACAAGTAGGGGAGAGGAGTCCATGGATGTGACCAGCCTTCTCCCAGCCATGGGGTCTTGGGCCTCAATTTCCTTATCTGTACAATGGAGCTGATGAAGTCTGCCTCTCCACCTAAGAGGGCTGTTAGAGCATCAAATGGGGCAACAAAGAGCATGTGAAAGCGCTCTGCAGAGTGTTGGGACCGAATCTGCCCTATCTCTTTCTTCCTTGGAACCTAGCTCAATATAGGCTGAAATTTTCTCTCTCTGAGTTTTCTCTTTATGATAAAAAAACACTCTGGATTTCTTGCAATGTTCTTTACAGAGCAGTTTTCAGAAACCCGTTGCTATGGAATTGATTCCTACTCATAACGAACCTATAGGACAGAGTAGACTTGCCCCAAAAGTTTCCAAGGCTGTAATCTTTATGGAAGCAGATTGGTACTTCTTTCTTCTGCAGAGCAGCTAGGAGCTTCAAACTACCAACCATTCAGTTAACAGCCAAGTGCTTGACCACTGTGTCACCAGGGCTCCTTAGTTTTCAGAAAACTAGATCCCAATTCCTCAGGGCTGGCCTCTTTGTTTTTGTTCCCCCCCCCCCTTGTGTTCCAGAATCCTCTAGACCAGTGATTCCCAACTGGGGGTGATTTTCCCCCCAGGAGGCAATGTCTGAAGACGTTTCTGGTGTTACAGATAGGGTTTGCTACTGTCAACTAGTAGGTAGAGCCCAGGGATGCTGCTAAACATCCTTGCGATGACTGGGACATACCCTACCCCTGCAGTAAAGAATTCTCCTTCCCCATAGATGTCAATACTGCTGAAGTTGAGAAATCCTGATCTAAATAAATTCCAGGCGAGCATCAGGGACTTATCTCCAGCAGGGCTAACAGCTGGAGCTCATCTTATTTCCCTAAGGACTTAAATCCCAACATTTATGGTTGAGCTGAAAGTTGAACTGTGGGCAAGTCAGGAGAAAAAAACCTCAAAATGAAAGTCATTCTTCATAGGTATTTAAAAAAAAAAAAAAACTTAAGTCAATGACTACAATGCCTGTAACGTGTTGCTTCCCTTTTTAAACTTTGTATTTAGCTTTATGATTGGTTACCTTGGAGATTATCAACACGTGGAACTTTTTGGCAGTAGTGTTTCTGTTAATGAGTAATTATCTAAACTGTGGCTAAATGCTAAGGTGAATCAGGGTTTAAAAAAAAATTTTCAATATAAGTTTCAAAAAACTGGAAACTTGGTTGATTAATAGTTTATGTCATTCTGTGAGAATGATACTAGGTGGGGTTTCTTTTAAACACCTTTATTGAGATAATTCACATAACATAGAGTTCATCTATTTAAAATTTACAGTTCAAAGTTTTTTAGTATTTTCCAAGAGTAAAACTCAGATTCTGAAAAACTGTAATTAAAGAGAGAGTTATTGAGAATACAGGCAACTTGAATCAAGGAGGCATCAAGTTTTACATAGTAAGATTAGCCACTCTGCTGAGGCACGGAACAATGATGGTTTATAATGGCAAAAAGCACAGGCAGCTGAGGTACAGCTAAAAGTCTTTTCATTGGTAGCTGAGCGATCAGGAAACTGAAGGTGGGCTATGTCAGAAGTGGGGCTTTGTCTCAGATAGGACCATTATAGGTACATGGTTGGGCAAGGATTAGTTCAGTGCGGGAGCCAGAGTGTTTTTCTGAGAATCGGCCAACCACCAAATGTTCGTGGGTGCAGTTGTTTCCTGAAACACATGAAAATAATCTAACAGAACATGCTTAGAAATGGGTTAAGATGGAGTCACTTTTAGAGAAATGGGTCAAGATGGAGTCACTCTTGCTCCCTTGATGTGAGTCCAGGATAGACCAAAAGCTCGTGTTGGATTATTCTGCTTGTGATTCCTTCCCTTTGATCAAGAATTTTCTTAAAATTCATGGATCATTATGCATGGACTTACTGTTACCTTGCTATATGTATGGTCTCATCTTCATGGTGAGCTGGTATTATGTCACCCAGAAAGGAGTAACTCATCTTTTGCAAGGGTTGTAAGTGGGCAAATGGGTGGCCACTTATGTTTTTTAAGTCGTTTAAGACCCTGGACACTATCAGAAGAGTGACTGGCTCTAATGTCACCAGATGGATAACTGGGCACCACTGCAAATATCTTTACCATGCTATTTCAAATCTCAGAAGACTGACTGGGTGGAAGGATGGATTTAAAGAGGAATCAGTTGGCATAGGCAAGGACTCAAGTGAAGGAACAGGTGAGTCTACAGAGGCCTCAACAGTCTTCAAAGTACATGGCACATTGTTTATGAGTAGGGGTGAGTGTTTTGGTACAGAACTGGGTAATGCAAGAAAAGAAACATTTAATCAGGCAAAAGAAAATGGTAACAAAAAGGAGTATAACTAGCCTAGTTTTTACAAGAGAGCTGACATAAGATTTGATACCATTGGTAACCAGGTGACAATGTCAAGCCAAGCATCAGGGCTGCTAGCATCTTCTATATGGAGCCAGGTAGCATTCGGTCAAATTTTCTTTATGCCGTGTTCTACTTTTCCAGTGGTATTTATCCAGGTGCAACAAGAAGTGGCACGTAGTCCTCTTCCTTGTGCTAATAGAAAGTCAAGACCTATTCTTTGGTCCAAAACTGCTTAACTAAAAACGCCAAGGATTCTCATTGTGCTGCAAGGTTTCTGCAATGTTTTTAGCTAGCTATTCCATAAAAAAAATAGCAGTTGAAATATTTTGGATGGCCCTTTTTAATTAGGCTAGTCTGACAAAGGAGAAGAATGAGCTAAGAAATCTGTATTCAGGGCTGTGGTACTTTTCCATTGGATCGTAATATCCATAAGTGTCTTTGATTCCTCTCTGATTCCTGACCAGGATATTTAGGTCATTAGTACAATGTCTACTTTTATCATAAGAATGAATGTCTAAAGAAACTCCTAGAAGACTCAGGGTGCATTGGCCCATCATGTTTCATCCATCTATACAGGGTAATTCCCAAGTGTAAGGTTCCTTGTTTGGTTTTGGTACATTTTCTGTAGGATAATCTGATCCTCCACATAAGAATACATACGCATCAGGAACACAAATCATGCCATTCTTGGTATAGTTGTGTGGGAAGGGAATGTTTTGATTAACCTGTTCAAGCCAGGGTTCTGTTAGAGAGTTGTTACAAATGAATAACCATCCATTTATAGATAAACATTTTTTTTTTTCCTTTACATAAGGGGATAGATCTAAGGGTACCAAGTGAAGTATTTCTTAGGCAGTGAGGAAACGGAGAATAATCTAGGGACCTGTCTGTGTTTGAAATCTGAATAGGTAAGTTGATAAATAAGGTGACCTCTTCGGGTGCAAGTTGTAGAGCACTGCAACACTCAGTCATTTATTTAGGGTTGAGTTAAATTAAAGAACGGTATCTGAAGTTGCATTAACAATCCAGAAGGATACCAATATCTGACACATGTGGCTTGCTTAAAGATGATCTCAAGTTTGGTGGTAGTGGGAGGTATAGAATTATACTTTAGTATGGGAGAAGCTAATGGATCCAAGAATTCATGTGGAGCCATTGGAGTGGGATAACAGAGCCAACATTCAGTCATGTTACCGGCACAAGCTACTGATTGTGCTAACTTCATGAAAGCATTTTCCTTCCATGTGTCAAAAATTTTTGAAAGCAGAAAAATAATACTTAAGAAGAACTCCATAATGTCAAAATGACAATTAGGATAATATAGCAAGGAATAATGCCAAAATGATAAAGCAAGGTGATTATAGAAAGGTTATGAGTATGAAGCAAATTGCAAAAATGTCAATAGTTTGCATGGAAACCAGCAATGGTAAAACTTGTTTAAGGAAACTTCAGCTCGATTAGGAGCCAAGTTTTCTACAGGCCTGATCCAGAGGTCTTGGAAAGAGCTGTCCACTTCAGATGTCATCTGTTTCTGATCTCGAGGTCATCAGAATTGGTGGTGGAGTCCTTCCATGGGTTGGACAGTCCAGGCAGAGTTCTTTCAGCTGAGAGAGGTGAGTCCAGGTCTTGATCCCCCGTAATTTGGCCGCAGAAGTGTTTGTAAGAAGTATCAAGTATAGCACTTTCCATCTAGGTTTGAGAGAGTCTTTCAATTGGTGTTTTTTCTGCGAAACATAATATCCAGGTTGAATATTGTCTACTCAAGACATTTCTTCCTTTTGATTCTTAAAAGCTTCTTTAACTTGTGTAATGTGTTCATTAGAATATTGAATCAAAGATTTACAATATTGAAACAGGTCAGATTGAATTAAATTTGATTCAGGGCAATTTGCCCAATATGGAAGAGCTATTGGTTGTCCAGTAATAATTTCATGAGGGGTCATTTTGTGAAGTCCAAATGAAGTAGTCCTCAAATTTAAAACCACCAGAGGCAACTTTATTCCAAGGCAATTGTAGAGGTTTAGAAAGCTTGGCTAGTTGAGTTTTATTACATCATTAGTTCTTTCAACTAAACCAGAGGATTAAGGACGGTGAGAACACCGAAGTCTCTGAAAAGTAGGGAAAATTTTGCACATCTCCTGTCTTAGTTATCTAGCACTGCTAGAACAGAAATACCACGAGTGGATGGCTTTAACAAAGATAAATTTATTTCTTCACAGTAAAGTAGGCTAAACGTCCACATTCAGGGTGTCAGCTCAAGGGGAAGGCTGTGTCTTGCTTTCGGACTTCTCATCTTCCCCTGGCCTAGGAGCTTCTCTGCATAGGAACCCTGGGTCCAAAGAATGCACTCTGCTCCTGGCACTGCTTCCTTTGTGGCACCAGATCCCCCTGTCTCTCTGCTTGATTCTTTCTTTTATATCTCAGGAGATTGCCTCAAGACACTATCCAATCTTGGAGATTGAGTCCTGCCTCACTAACACAACTGCCACCCATCCTCCCTCATTAACATCATAGAGTCAGGATTTGCGACATATAGGAAAATCACACAATACCAGGAATTATGGCCCAGCCAAATTGAGACACACATTTCTGGGGGGGACATACTTCAATTCATGAGAACTCTTTAGTTATTTGTCCAGTAAAATGGATGTCTCTATCACTACAATGGACTCTTGGGCTCCCCAGTTAGGAATAATATCCTTGAGAAGTTTCTTAACTACAAAAGCAGCAGTAGCTTGATGACTGGGGAAAGCTTCCACCCAGTGAGAGAATTTGCAAATCATTACTAATACAAACTTGTAACCATTCAAGGGTGGAAGCTGGATGAAATAAATCTGCCATTCAAGAATAGGTTCTGAAGGCAGAGGAAATCTCCCAGGTGGTGCTGTATAAAGTTTACTGGAATTAAATTGAGAACAAATAAGAAACTGGGAAGCCACTTGTTCAGTAACCTTATAAAACTGCTCCCACCAATATTTCTTTAAGATTTCTAGCATCTTATTGCTTCCCAAATGAACGTTCATATGCAATGCATCCAGTACAGCGGCTTGCCGGGATTTGGGACGTACTAAGTTCTCGTTGGGTTTCACCCATATCCCGGAGGTGGAGCACCAGAAACAATCATGTGGGGCTGATTTTTGATGTTCAGATAAATCCTTTAAAGTCACTCTTCCAAATCTAGAGGGGTTTTCTATAAGCATATTAAAAGGTTGTTCGTCATCCAAAGCAGTGCCCTGAGGTGAGGGACCATACAGAACTGTTAAAAGTTTTTGCAAAGCATTAACAGGATGGAAACAAAGGGGGAGTGTGATCTTCAAAACTGAGAAAAAACGTGTTCTACCATGGCAGAACAATATCCCCATCAATGGGATTCTAAAGCCCTGATTAGTTCATCTGCCATTATTCCTGTCTTATATTTTTTTTTATCATGGCAGCAATTTTGAACCATAGGGACATGCAAGGATTCCAGAAAATGGGTTTTTTATTAGGCCTGATCCACAGTCTAGTGGTTGAATCCTGATGACAGGTGGCCTGCTCCCATTCTTTAATTTAATTTGTGAGTTTAATTGTTGGTGTTTATAAAGTGACTTTGAAATTTCTTTTGGGTCAGATTTTTATGGGCAATAGTTTACAGGTGCCATGATTGTTTTCTTTTTATTAACTATCCCTCCTTTTCCTCATGCTCGTGAGTGGAATCATCAGAATCATGAGGGAGGGTGATGTTCTTAAACAGTGTTTGGGAAGCTGTTCTATCAGCCATGCTGTTTCCTTTAATTTCCTGTTTGTGGAACCCCTTTTGGCTGATGCTCTTGAATTTTAATTACAGTGATCTCAGAGAGGAGCAAAAGGGCTTCCAGGCAGTCTGCTTCTAAAGGACCATTTTAAGTTGAATACCAGAAGATGTTAACAACCCTCTTTGTTTCCATAACATGCTAAAATCATGAGTAATTCCAAGAACATATCTAGATTCTATGTACATTGATCATTCAGAAAGCAGTTTGTAAAACCTCTTGCAACAGGCTGACTGGTTCAGCCTGTTGATCTGAAGTGATTTCAGGAAGGGTACCATCTTAGACGATCCCGGAGGAAGTTGTCATGGTATATCCTCCCTGGTAATGAGAGCTGATATGTTCAGGCTTTAAATATGACCCATCAACCAATAGAACTAAATCAGTACTAATGGTGAGGTTTCTTGTAAATCTTGCCTAGAAGACAAAAGCTGTTCAGTAAGGTTCATTGAATGTAATGGTGTGAGTTGTCATCATCATTAGGTAGACGTACAGGCAACAACATAGCCAGATCTAGAGAGTATGTAACCAAATATTACAAGCTTCTAGAAGGAGCACATCATAAGAAGTCAGCCTACTACCTGAGAGATGTTGAGTTAATGTCGAATTTCGGATGGCTGACACCACATGAGGGACATAAGTGTCGAGACAATTTCCTAGAACTATATCTGCTATAGTCTCAAGTAGTCTAGCAGTTGCAGCAACTGCTCTGAAGCAAGTTGGGTAGCCCATAGAAACAGGGTCTAATTCAATGCCCTAATAACAGTAGGCCTCTGTGGTCCTCTGTGTTTTTCACTGAGGACTTCTAAAGCATTCCCAGAAGTTTCTGGACAAAAAGTAGAAAGTATAAATTATAATCAGGAAGCCTTAGAGCAGGGGTGCTTGTTAAAGCCTTGGTGGCGTAGTGGTTAAGAGTTTGGCTGTTAACCAAAATGTCTGCAGTTTGTATCCACCAGCTGCTCTGGTAGAGTCTATGGGGCAGTTCTACTGTGTCCTAAAATGTAACTATGAGTGGGAATTGATTTGACAACTGGTTTGTTTTGGTTTGGTTTTATTTCGGTGTTGGCTTTTTGGCCATCTTCAGAACATTGAGTCAGGTTCAGAACCTTTGAAAATTTGGTACATGGATTGAGCTAACAAAGAAAACTTAGGTATCCTAGCTTTGCAATAACTGCAGAATCCTAAAAATCCCCTCAATTGCTTTTCTTGTAGTGGAGACGTGATAAGATACGATAGCTTCTTTTCTTTTGGGGTCCATAGTGATTTCTTTTGCTGAAAGGACATGTCCCAAGTATTTAAACAAAAGTTGAGCTAATTTCAATTTTTTCTTTGGAGGCCATTGTAACAACAGAATAGTAGCTGTGAGACATGCCTGTTGAGAACTGGAACAGACCGTAAGTCATCCACATATTGTAATAATGTGGAACCTTGAGTAAATTGTAAAGGCTGTATATCAACATGTAAAATCTGAGACAAGTCGGTGGGAGACTTGGTGAACCCTGGGGCATTACAGTCCACGTGAATAATTGGTCCTCTCAAGTGAAAGCAAATAAGTATTAGCTGTCTGCATGAATGGCAACCCTGGTGGCATAGTGGTTAAATGCTATGGCTGCTAACCAAAGGGTTGGCAGTTCAAATCTGCCAGGTGCTCCTTGGAAACTCTGTGAGGGCAGTTCTTCTCTGTTGTATAGTGTCACTATGAGTCGGAATTGACTCAATGGCACTGGGGTTTTTGCTTTTTTGGTCTGCATGAACTAGGATGCTGGAAAAAAAAAACATTTCAAAGGTTGACCACTGTGAAGTGTGTTGCTTCAGGGTGTACAATACAAAGAAGTAAGTGCAGACTGGGGACTATGCAGAATCTGGGAATTATTATACAGTTAATGGCACGTAGGTCCTGTACAAGCCTCCAGTCCTGTCCTGATTATTAGGTGTCTTAACAGGGAAAACTGAAGTATTGCAGAGACTAGTGGGAGAAATTATTAAATTAGAAAGCTTTAGTTAGAAAGTCTTGAATTATTGGGTTAAACCCTTCTCTAGCTTTTCTTTTTAAAGGGTACTGTGAAATTTTCAGGTAAAGGTATAGAGGTGTCTATTTGAATGTTAATTTTTTCAACTGATAGGACCTGACAACATCAGTAGACATGGTGGCCCATATGCTTTTAGGTACAGAAGACAGGAAATCTGCAGAACTGAGTAAAATAAGGGAGTGACTCTCTTGTGTTTGCAAGCTAAGTGCTTTGAGATAACAGCAGCCCTCTTCATTTGTAGTATTTTCTATTCCACAAGAGCCAACTGATTGGTTGGTTTCAGGCAAGTCTAATAGCGATCCTCCTGTTTATGAAACTTTTATTTGACATTTCCTTTTGGATGAAAGATCTCTTCCTAAAAGGTTTCTTGGGTATCTAAACTAAGTAAAAAATGGATGCATGTCTTCAACAGGGCCTCAGGAGATCAAAATAAGTTGAGATCGGGAAAAATTTTGTTCTCAATTAGTAACCCCCACTATCTTTGATGTTTTGTTACTCCAGGGCAGCGCCTACATCAATGCCAAGGTCCCTGACCTGCTAGGTTTCCTTGAGTCCTTATGAAACTCCATTTTAGGGGGACACACTCACACAGGGGGGCCTGGCCTGAAGAACCTGGCGTCTGTAGTGCCTTTTCTTTCTCCTCTCCACACCTGGCTGGTGCTGCCCTCCCTCCACATCCTGTTCTCAAAGTCCTACCTCGCTCCTGCCAGCTTCAGGGACCTGCACCGTGCTTCCTTTGGACTGTCCTCAGGTCTTGCTGAAAGGAGCCCTGATGGCACAGTGGTTAAGTGCTCAGCTGCTAGCCAAAAGTTTGGCAGTTACAAACTACCAGCCGCTCCGCTGAGGAAAGATGTGGCAGTCTGCTTCTGAAAAGATTATAGCCTTGGAAACCATATGGGGCTGTATTACTCTGTCCTCTTGGGCACTGGAGCCCTGGTGGTACAGTTGTTAAGAGCTCAACTACTAACCAAAAGGTTGGCAGTTTGAATCTAAGAACCACTCTTTGGATACCGTATGGGGCAGTTCTACTCTGTCCTATGGGGTCACTGTGAGTCGGAATACGCTCTAAGGCAACGGTTTTGGGAGTCTTTCTGCTGTCTAGACCCGGACCAGGGTGTTGCCACCTGCTGGTCCTGATCACTGTGAGCAGGACACCTTGCAGGCACCCCTCCCCAGGAGGCAGCATTGGAGGCCCGCGGCCAGCTGGCACTGAGCAGCCTCCATACCCTGCCTATGCCCTTCACAATGTATTTGCATCCTGGCTGGATTCCCGACATGAGCACTGTGCAGGGGTGGCTTCTTCTCCTTTCTGTCCAGGCAGCATACATTCTGCTCCAAGGGGCCAATTTAGAACCAGCCCTTGCAAAGCAGCCCAGCTGTGTTGTTGTGTAGCTGTGCAGCTATGGGTGACTAGCTCTGGGAAAGTCTGTTCCAGAATTGTAGGAACCACCTTTCACTTAGTCTGCTTTCCTCAGTCATCACCTTCTTGGGCCACCTTCAGGCATGAAATGAGCAGGTAGAAAACAGGTCACCCACCCTCCCTGTCTTTCACCCTGTGACTTTCCCACCATTTGTGATTTCTACACTGTCTCCCATATTATTTTCTTACTTCCTCTTCTGTTCCTGTTACTGCTTCTCTCTCTCTCCTTCATTCTCCTCTCTCCCCCACTCCATCTCTTTCTCCTTCATCTCTCCCTCTCCCTCTCCATCTCCACCTCCCACTCTCCCTTCTTCCTCCCCACTCATCGCTTTCCCAGGGCAGGGTTGGCTCATTGAGCCTGTTTTCAGGAACTACTTTTTGGCTACCAAAGGACCTTTCAGTTCATACCCCACATGTGCAGAGTAGAACTGCTCCATAGAGTTTTCCAGACTGTAGCCTTTGAGAAGCACATCACCAGAACTGTCATCCGAGGCACTTCTGGGAGGGTTGAAACTGCCAGTCTTCTGGCTAGTAGTTGAAAACTTAAATGTTTGCACCCCCTGGGGAGTGCTTCGGTAAAGTTTAAAGGCAAGAAAACCCTACGGAGCTCAGTTCTACTCTGTGACATATGGGGTCTCCATGAGTTGAATTTGACTTGACAGAAGTTAACAACAACAGAGGGTAGACCTGTGAGGATTAGATTTGCTGCAGGAAAGAGAAGTCCTACCAGCAACAATGGCTTATACAAGTGTGGGCGGGAAGTTCTATCTGACGCATTCCATCCACTCCGCATCTCTCAACGCACCTTTCAATCTTGCCATCATTGTGATCCCCAGAACTTGAGGTGGACAACTCCATTTTGTAGCGTAGAATCGTTGAGGTAACTCTTCCTTTTTGCTCTGAGAAAAGTTGGTAAGAAAGTTGATACACACTGATAGCTGTTAACTTGTAGACATGACTGATGAGGTGGAATCTGGGGAGCTCGGGATGTAGTGCAGCAGCAGGCCACCAGAGGCCTTCCCAACTTGTCCTCAAACTGCCACCCTGACTCTTTGAGAGGGAGAGGTAGATAAAATCAAAAATGAAACCCAGTGCCGTCAAGTCGATTCCAACTCGTAGCTACCCTATAGGACAGAGTAGAATTGCCCCATAGAGTTTCCAAGGAGCCCTGGCGGATTCGAACTGCCTACCCTTTGGTCAGCAGCAGTAGCACTTAACCAGTACACCACCAGGGTTTCCAGGAGAGCCAGATAAGTGGGGACAAAGAGAGAAATAAACCCAGAAGCTCAGGCACAAGCTGGTAAGGAACCTCATTTGCCCAATTTAGCTGTGTGCTTAGAGACAGTTAAATATTAGTTTGGTTTCTTTCATATCAAAGGGCAAAATTCAGAGCAAGGGGGAGGTAGGCCGGGTTTGGGAAGAATACTTGTTAGTTTAGGGAAATAGCCAGGAAGCCTGTGGTTTAGGCAGTGTGAACGATTCATCATCATCATTATTTCACTTTCACTCCCTCCAGCATGGCCTTCCTTCTGCAAGCATTTCAGAGGGCTTCTGCTGGGGTTTTCTTGTTAGCACTTTGGGGTGTGACTGGAGGTGAGAAGTTGCTGGTTGTTCCTCAGGATGGAAGCCACTGGCTTAGTATGAAGGAGATAGTTGAGCTTCTCAGCGAGAGGGGACACGACATTGTGGTGTTGGTGCCAGAAGTGAATTTGCTTCTGAGGGAATCCAAATACTACACGAGAAAACTCTATCCAGTGCCGTACCCCCAGGAAGAGATGAAGGACTGTTTCCACCTTTTGGAAACAGCCATTTTGCTGAGAGATCTTACCTGAGCACCCCTCAAACAGAGTATAGGAATGTCATGATTGTTATCAACATGTACTTTACCAACTGCGAGAGCCTCCTGAAGAACTCGGAGACCCTGCAATTCCTCAAAGGGAGTAAGTTCGATGCCCTTTTCACAGACCCAGCGTTGCCCTGTGGTGTGATCTTGGCTGAGTACCTGGGTCTGCCCTCTGTGTACCTCTTCCGGGGCTTCCCATGTGCCCTGGAGTACAAGTTCAATGGAAGCCCAAGCCCCGTGTCCTACATTCCCAGGTACTATACTCAGTTCTCAGACCAGATGACTTTCTGCCAACGGGTGGCCAACTTCCTCGCTAATTGTTGGAGACCCCACTACTTTACCTTCTGTTTTCGAAGTACCAGGATCTTGCCTCAGATCTCCTCAGGAGAGATGTGGACTTAGTCAGTTTACATCAGAAGGGCTCCATTTGGCTGTTAAGGTATGACTTCGTGTTTGAGTTCCCCAGGCCAGTCATGCCCAACATGGTCTTCATTGGAGGGACCAACTGCAAGAAGGTGGAACGTCTAGCTCAGGTTGGTAGTTTTACCTATTTTTGCTTGCCCTGCTTCTTAGAAAGTAGACAGAAATCATTCATACGTGCTCTGTCTTTCTTTATTCAGTCAGCCTCTGTAGCCCACCTGGGAGGGCTGCCTGAAGAAATGGTGGTCTTCCTTCCAATAAAAGGGAAAGGGGCTCCAGGTGGGGAGTAGAGGGGGCGATAATACATTTGAGACTGAGGTGATGCAGAGGATTTGGATGAAGACAGGACTGGTGTTAGGTTATCTGGGGAGAGACTCAGAATCAGAGAATGAGCCCATACAGCCTGTTGAGGAGACAGAGGAGGAGGATTGCCCAAGGGAATAAGAACTGGGAGGACATTTTAGGTCAAAACCCATTCCTGAAACTCTGTCCCATGCAGTTGCCCTGGGCCCTAAGTCAGGGACCAACAAACTACAGCCTGTGGGCCAGATCTGGCCAGAGGCCTGGTTTTGAATGACCCAGAGCTGAGAGTGGTTTTTACATTTTTAAAGGGTTGTTGAACAGCAAGAACACCATACACAATATGTGACGGAGACATATATGGTCTCTAACGCCTGCATAGTTATTATTTGGCTCTTTAGAGGAAAGTTTGCTGGCCCCTGACCTGGAGTTGGCAGGGTTACTTTGGAAAATGAAAATATATATTGCGTATTTGAGTAATGGCAGTTCTGAAAGCCTTCAGGCCGCTCCTTATGTTTCACACCAGAAGTGTCTTTTGTAACGCACTTTCACCAGAGGAAAACATCAGAGAGGCCCCAAACACCTTTACCACCCTGCTTTAACATCTATTAATTTCCTTGTTAACAAGGTGCATAATGGCTATAGCTACTGTGAAAAGAGAGGGGCAGAGATGATGAGCTGAATTGAACTGGTTCCAAGGAGCAAAGGGTGTGAAATAGAAGCCTCCTATGTCAGGAAAAGAAGGAGCCCTAGTGGCACAGTGGTTAAATGCTTGCGTGCCAACTAGAAGGTTGGCAGTTCAAGTTCACCAGTGGCTCCACAGGAGAAAGATGTGGTAGTCTGCTTCTGTAAAGATTTACAGCCTTGGAAATCCTACGGAACAGTTCTACTCTGTCCTACAGGGTCACTATGATTTGGAATCAACTCGATGGCAGTGGGTAATCTTTATGGAAGCTGGCTGCCACATCTTTCTCCCACGACATGGGTGGTGGGTTCATACCACCAACCTTTTGGTAGCAGCTGAGTGCTTAACCACTGCACCACCAGGGCTTCTTCATTTTCAAAAAACTAGACTCCAGTTCCTCAGGGCTAGACCTTCTAGTCTCATTTCCTCATTTTGTGTTCCAGAATCATCTAGATCAGTGATTCTCAACTGGTGGTGATTTTGCCCACCAGGAGCCAATGTCTGAAGGCATTTTTGGTGTTACAGTTAAGGGTTGCTACTGTCACATACTTTGGACATGTCATCAGGAGGGACGAGTCCCTGGAGAAGGACATCATGCTTGGTAAAGTAGAGAGTCAGCAAAAGAGAAGAAGACTCTCAATGAGATGGATTGACACAGTGGCTGCAACAGTGGGCTCAAGCATAGCAACAATTGTGAGGATGATGCAGGCCTGGGCATTATTTCATTCTGTTGTGCATGGGGTCGCTATGTGTCAGAACTGAGTCACACCACCTAACAACAACAACTGTCAACTAGTAGGTAGAGGCCAGAGATGCTGCCAAACATCCTACAATGCATAGGACATACCCACCGCCTCAACAAACAATTCTCCTTCCCAAAAAATCAATAGCGGTGAAGTTGAGAAATCCTGATCTAAAAAAACTTCAGGTAAACATTAGGAGCTTCACTCCATCAGAGTCCTAGGCGGGTGGTGTCCTGTGCCCACCTCTGAGCTCATCTTGTCTCCTTACAGGGTTTTCGACAAGTAACACACACCCAGGCTGAAATTCCAACATTTATGGGTTGAGCTGGAGGTTGAACTCTGGGCAAGCCGGGGGAACAAAACCCCAAAATGCCAAGTCATTCCGAATATGCAGTTTTAAAAAATACAACTGAATCCAATGTCTACAATGCCTTTAATGTTCTGCTTCTCTCTGAAAACTGTGTACTTTTCTTTATGACCCATTATCTGGAGATTAGCAACATGTGGAATATTTTGGAAGGAGTGTTTCTGTTAATGAGTAATTATCTAAAGAGTGGCTAAATGCTAGGGTGAATCAATATGAAATCAGGAAAAATTTTAAAAAAAGTAAACACATTGCCGTTGAGTTGATTTTGACTCATAGCAGCCCTATAGGACAGAGTAGAACCGCCCCATATGGCTTGCAAGGAGTGTCTGGTGGATTCAAACTGTTGACGTTTTTGTTAGCAGATGTAGCTCTTAACCGCTATGCTGCCAGTGTTTCCATTCAATATGGGTATCCAAAAAACTAGAAACTTGGTTGATTAATAATTTAGGTGATTCTAGGAGAATGATGTTAATTGTTTTAAACAGCTTTATTGAGATAATTCACTTACCATATGTCTTAGTCATCTAGTGCTGCTATAAGGGAAATATCACAAGTGGATGGCTTAAACAAAACCAAAACCCGCTGCCATTGAGTCGATTCCGACTCATAGTGACCCTATAGGACGAGGTAGAACTGTCAAAGACAAGTTTATTCTCTCACAGTTTAGTAGGCCAGAAGTCTGAATTAAGGGTGTCAGCTCCAGGGGAAGGCTTTCTCTCTGTGGGCACAAGAGGAAGGTCTTTGTCATCAGTCTTCCTTTAGTCTAGGATTTTCTCCATGTAGGAACCCCAGGTCCAAACGATGTGCTCTGCTCCTGGTGTTGCTTTCTTGGTGGTATAAGGTCACTTTGTCTCGCTGTTTGCCTCTCTCTTCTATATCACAAAAGATTGGCTCAAGACACAATTCAATCTTAAAATGACTCCTGCCTCATTAACGTAACTGCCACTAAGCCCATCTCATTAACATCATAGAAATGCAATTCAATTCATGACACCACATACAATTCACCTATTCAGAATTTACAATTCAGTGGTCTTTAGTATATTCACTGAGTTGTGCAACCGTCATCACAATTTTAGAACATTTTCAATCACTCCAAAAAGAAATGCCATATCCATCAGCAGTCACTGCTTATTCCCACCTTCTACCAACACCTGACAACCACTAATCTCCTTTCTGTCTTTATGAATTTGCCTATTCTGGACATTTCATACAAATAGAACTTGTGATATGTGACTACCTTTTTTTGCTTAGTATAATGTTTTCAAGGTCCATCCATTTGTAGCGTTATTTTTTATTACCGAATGTCCAGGCATGGACCAGTAACTTGAAATTTGCCTCCAAAATTGGAAGGTGCCGAAAGACTGAAGAAAGAGGCAGGCAACTCCAGCGTGGTGACATAAGAGTTTTACAAGGCAGTCTTACAAACAAGGTGGTCCCTGCTCGCCCAAGGACCATGCAGATCTCTGTACCCAGCAATAGGCAGGGTGGAAGTTTTATAGTGGTCAAGGACAAAAGTGGCTTCAAGCCACAGAGTTACAAGACTGCATTAGCAAGGTCACATAACAGGGCTTGGAAAAGAGCAGTGAACTAACAGAAAGAGCTATGAACAAACAGAAAGAGTGAGAGCAGCCATGTTGGACCTCACAAACCCTGTTTTCCCCTTCAGCCCACCCTGGAGGCCATTTCTTAAAATCTCACGCATTCCCCCTCTCCCACAAAGTCCCTGAGTGCCCCAAGAGGAGGTGTCACTGTTGGGTCAGACATTTTGCTGTAGTTGGAGGCACAGACCGCACCAGCAGTATAGATAAACACGGCAGACAATCCCTATACCCAGGAAAAGAACAAGACCCATCAAAACATCATGCCAACTAGAGGGGAAATGGGAAAATCAGGCAGCCAAAGCAGACTAGGCATCAGGTGTGTCCAGGTTTCTATCAGTTTCTTCCTGTAGCCTAACAGATCAGTTATGTCCTGGTGGTAGTATTGTATATAGGTATAACATTCAGTCTTTACTATGGCACAAGTCCTGCATTGAATGGTTGTTAGAATGTCCAGATCCATTCAGTTCTGAAGGTTTACCTTCCTTATTTATTTGTTTGGTTTTGGCCATTAATAGCCACAAACTTTCTCTGATGTCATTCAGGACATATTTAGTGAAATTAGTTAAGGCTTCAGTTTGTCCCATTACTTCTAAGGAGCCCATGGGGGGGAATAAAAATAGTCAAAAGGTAATCATACCAGTGGAAAAGGCTACACTTGGTCCACCTGGCTTTCACTATGTGATAATTCAGAGGTTTTTACATAGTTTTCTTGACAATCCCTGAAGTACAGGATGACCCCGAAGTGCAGCACCCTATCAAATCTTATGGTAACCAGGGCCACAGGTAGTGCCACACAGCCATCGGTTGCCACTAGGAGGGGGCTATGCTCCTGCCTTCCAGCTGGGGTGTTTATATTGCAACCAGTTAGTGGTATTAGGTATTATGACCAGTTGGCAGTGGAACACAAGAGTCCAGCCCAGTATGGGAGAGGAGGACTTTGAGGGAGATGGAGGGAGATACTTGAGGAAAGACAGTGGAACCTTGGTTCTTCTGTAACAGAGAAACATCTTAAGCAGTTAATGTGATGTCATCAATGTAATGAAATCAACGGACAACAGTGGGGAAGGGGAAAAGATTCAGATCTCTAATAACCGTACCTTGGCAAATAGTGGGACTGTGTAAATATCTTTGGAGGAGCACTTGAAATGTCCATTGCTTCCCCTCCCAGGTGAAGGCAAACCAGTCCTATGTGGGCTGGGCTAGAGGCATGGGAAAGAAAGCTTTGGCCAGATCTAACACAGCATGAATGAATAATTGACGCCTTTGAATGTGGTGCTGATGAAGAATATTGACTATACCATGGACTGCTGAAATAATGAACAAATCTGCCTTGGAAGATGTACAAGCGGAATGCTTCTTAGGAGAAAGGATGGCAAGACTACATCTCACAGAATTTGGACATGGTATCAGGAGGGACCAGTCCCTGGAGAAGGACATCATGCTTGGTAGAGGGTCAGCAAAAAAGAGGAAGACCCTTGACAAGATGGATTAACGTAGTGGCTGCAAAGATGGGCTCAAGCATAATAATGATTGTGAAGATGGTGCAGGTCTGGGCAGTGTTTTGTTCTGTCATAGACGGTGTCATTGCCACCCAGGACTGGTACACATCTTTTTGAACTGCAGCTCTTCCTGCAGAGCTCTTATGGTTGCTTCAGCACCTAGCTGGGTGTCTGTGGCCAGGCGAACTGCACAGAGCGGTGGCTATCACACAGCCACTACTGCTCATCTAGCTTCCTTTCCACACTTATGAAGTCATGTATCTTCCCAAAACCATGCTATGCCACTTGGTGTTTTGAGAGTGTCCCCATACTCATGAGGCAGGCAACACGCATAAAGTGTATTGGCAAAATCTCCCCACATGGAGGTCACTGGCCAACCCGGAATTTCCTCCTTGGGTGCCTCACTTTCACTCACCATTTCTTCAGTCTCCTGGCTTGCTAGGACCAGTAACTTGAAGTTTGCCTTCAAATATGGAGAGTGTGGAGAGACTGAAGAAAGAGGTGGGCAACTCCAGTGTCACAGAAAGGACTTTTCTTAGTAAGACTTACAAGTGATGTGGTCCCTGGCAGCCGAGGGACCATGCATGTCTTCTTCCAGGCCTAAGGAGGTCGAAATAAGTTGAGTACGAGAAAAATTTTGTTCTCAATTAGTATCTCCCACTATCTTCGATGTTTTGTTACTCTAGAGCTGAGGCTTTTGCAAATTTGTGGGGTTGATAGCAGATAAAGTATAACATTTATCAGTTAAAATTTTACGTGATTCTTCATTTTTTGGACAGTTTTTTCAACTTGTGAGTTTACTGCTATCATAGGAAAAGCCTTTGTAAATTACCCAGAGCCCCTTTACACTGTTTGATGAAGGGCTTTGTTGGCTTGCCCAGTAGCAACTTTCATTTTTAGTTGACAGTCCTCTATAAAATGCTCAGGTTTCTTACAAAAGTAACAAACTTTAGTTTTAGGTGCAAGTTTACTGCTAGGGCCCCTATGTTGGAAAGGAGGCCATCTTCTGGGCTGGGTTTGGAGTTGTTGTAATTGTAAGGCCAGAAACTTATTTTGTCTGGCTTTAGTTTTTTGTTCTGCCTCTTTGGTTTGCTGTTCTAAAACTTGAGCTAATTTGTGGGCTAGAGTGGTTAGCTGGGTTGGAGACATTTTTCCAATTTAGGAAATGTCATTTAACAAGCTCAGCAAGCTCAGGATGGAGGCTATTGAGAAACATGAAATTAAAAAGTTATGTCTGCTCTGGGCTCTTTGAGGTGAACCCCGGAGTGCTCTTAGAAGAGCTTAAGAAATTAGGTGATGCCTAAAGTTATAAACACTTTCAACCTTTTCTTGTTTGCAACTTTGGACTTTCCCTCGATCAATGTTGTGGGGAAACACCTTTGGAATGTTGTTGTTGTTAGGTGCTGTCAAGTCGGTTCTGACTCGTAGCGACCCTATGCACAACAGAATGAGACACTGCCTGGTCCTGCACCATTGTTACAATCGTTGTTATGCTTGAGCCCATGGTTGCAGCCACTATGTCAATCCACCTCACTGAGGGTCTTCCTCTTTTCCGCTGAACCTGTACTTTACCAAGCATGATGTCCTTCTCCAGGGACTGGTCCCTCCTGACAACATGTCCAAAGTATGTAAGATGCAGTCTCGCCATCCTTGCTTCTAAGGAGCATTCTGGTTGTTCTTCTTCCAAGACAGATTTGTTTGTTCTTTTGGCAGTTCACAATATACTCAATATTCTTTGCTAACACCACAATTCAAAGGCGTCAATTCTTCTTCAGTCTTCCTTATTCATTGTCCAGCTTTCACACGCATATGATGTGATTGAAAATACCATGGCTTGTCTCAGGCGCACCTTAGTCTTCAAAATGACATCTTTGCTTTTCAACACTTTCAAGAGGTCCTTTGCAGCAGATTTGCCCAATGCAATGTGTCTTTTGATTTCTTAACTGCTGCTCCCATGGGTGTTGACTGTGGATCCAAGTAAACAGAAATCCTCGACCACTTCAATCTTTTCTCCATTTATCGTGATGTTGCTTATTGGTCCAGTGGTGAGGATTTTTGTTTTCTTTATGTTGAGGTGTAATCCATACTGAAGGCTGTGGTCTTTGATCTTCATCAGTAAGTGGTTCAAGTCCTCTTCACTTTCAGCAAGCAAGGTTGTGTCATCTTCATAACGCAGGTTTTTAATGAGTCTTCCTCCAATCCTGATGCCCCATGAAGGATTCTAGGGGGAAAATATTAAAGGACACAGGAAGCATCAAAGTAGATGGAAGGAATACACAGAGTCATTATACCAAAAAGAATTAGTTGATGTTCAACCATTTCAAGAGGTAGAATATGGTCAGGAACCAAAGGTATGGAAGGAAGAAGTCCAAGCTGCACTGAAGGCGTTGGTGAAAAACAAGCATCCAGGAATTGACAGAATATCAACTGAGATATTTCAACAAACAGATGCAGCGCTGGAAGTGCCCACTTTTCTATGCCAAGAAATATGGAAGACAGCTTTCCGGCCGACTGACCGGAAGAGATCCATATTTATGCCTATTCCCAAGAAAGGTGATCCAACTAAATGTGGAAATTATCAAACAATATCATTAATATCACATGCAAGCAAAATTTTGCTGAAGATCATTCAAAAGTGGTTGTGGCAGTATATTGATTGGGAACTGTCAGAAATTCAGGCTGAATTCAGAAGAGGATGTGGAACCAGGGATATCATTGCTGATGTCAGATGGACCCTGGCTGAAAGCAGAGAATACCAGAAGTATATTTACCCGTGTTTTCTTGACTATATGCAAAGACATTTGACTGTGTGGATCATAACAAATTATGGATAACATTGAGAAGAATGGGAATTCCAAAACACTTAATTGTGTTCATGAGGAACCTGTACATAGATCAAGAGGCAGTTGTTCAGATAGAACAAGGGGATACTGTGTGGTGTAAAGTCAGGAACGGTGTGCATTAGGGTTGTATCCTTTCACCATACCTTTGGAAGAGCTTTTGATAAATCTCTACTGACAATTTTGTCTCAATTTACTAGCATGAGCCCAGCCATGTTTGCTTCTTTGGCTATATGTTTTTCAGTGTATTTCCACTCTGCTGCATCCATCCATAGTTAAGCAACCCTGGACCCAACTAACATATAAAGCTATTGGTATAAGCTTTATAATCCAGGTTCATAAGTTTGAAACAGTATTTTAAATTCATTTTGGAATCAGGGGGTCTTCACATGGTTTGAGAAACTCTTTCACAGTAACATGAAGTTCCACCTTAGACCTGGGAGAAAAGGTAACTTGGGGAAGTTTTGTGGCTACTTCTGAATATTTGATTTTAAAAGGTAGTTTGGGTATAACTTTAGTCTCCTCTGGAGATCTTTAGGGGAATAAAGAAGTTCATAAAGGATGTTCTCAGGGGAATAGGGTGGTAAAGATGGGTAGAGGGAGGCATCTGCTGGAGGGGCAAAAGGGAGTGTAAAGACCATAGCTGGAGAGGCAGTTGGCAGGGTTAGAGAGTTCTGATATTGTAATTTTTTGAACTGTTTTGCCTGTTTTGAAACTGTATGTTGTAAGGAGGCAAATTTACTGGTTGTTGTCTTTTGGATGCTTTCTGATACCAATTTAAAACAGTGTTGCATTGTTTCTGTTTAATGCAAGAGACTATATTCCGAATTACTGTGCAGAAAAATTAATTTGCTTAGTTCAGATGATTCCCATAATGGCCATTCATTTTCTAAATTTCTCACTATGAGTGCATGCCAACAATCCTGATACAAGACTGAGCTGGAGTCATAATTTTTAAAGATATAACCAGTAATTGCCTCTGAAGGGTGGTCTGCTTCACTTGTCTTTGATGTGACACTCCCTATCTTCTCATTAAGTACCACTTGCAAGCACTCGGCCCCCAATAACACACAGGCATCCCTTGCACCAGCATGCACACCAATCCTCAAGAAGCAACCAAAAGAAAAAGGCTGCTGCCACCAGCCAGAGGAAAAGGATAGTTCGACGAATAGGCTGACTACCAGGCATCAGTCTCATCTTAATTAGGCACTGAACTCAACCATGGGTTCATAATACGAGAAAAAAAAAAAAAGTAGAACAAGTTTAACAATAAGGATGAAAAACAAAGGGGAAAGGACAGTCAACAAATCTCTCAAAGAACTCTACAGCAAGAAAGCAGAGTTTGATCCAAGAAGGCTGACCTGGGATGACTCCAGGGATCCACAAAGATGGATGAATACACAGGGTTCATGCCAGCACCAAAGCTCAGAGTTCCCGAGTCCCTGGGACCACCATCGGAAAGTCACCTTCGGATCTTTTTGACTATACCAAAAAAATGTCCAACGGTAAAACTCAGATTCTGAAAAATTCTAATTAAATAGAGATTTATTGAGAATGCAAACACTCAAATTGGGGAGGCAGCAAGTCTTACAGTGTAAGATTAGCCATTTCGCTGAGGCATGGAAGAGTGTGGTTTGTAAAGGCAAAAACCACAGGCAGCTGGGGTACAGCTAAAGCTCTCTCATGGGTATATGAGTGATCAGGAAACTGAAGATGGGCTATGTCAGAAGTGGGGCATTATTTTGGATAGGTCCATTACAGGTATGTGGTTGGGCAAGGGTTACTTCAGATGAGGGAGCTGGAGTGTTTTCCTGAGAATCAGCTGACTACAATTGTTTGTGGGTACAGCTGTTTCCTTAAAAGTATGAAAATAATCTAACAGAACATGCTTAATAATGGGCTAAGATGGAATCACTCTTAGAAATGGATCAGGATGGAGTCACTCTTGCTCTCTTGACATGAGTCCAGGCTAGGCCAAAAGCTTGCTTTGTATTATTCCCTTTGTCAGTATATTCTCTGAGTTCTGTCACCATCGCCGCAAACAATTTTAGAACATTTTCAATCACGCCAGAAAGAAACGCCATATCCATTAGCAGTAATTCCTCATTCCCCCCTTCCTTCAACACCTGGCAACCACTAATCTACTTTCTGTCTCTATGAATTTTCCTCTTCCGAATATTTCGTATAAATGGAATCATGTGAGATGTGACCTCCTTTTTTCTCTTAGTATAATGTTTTCAAGGTTCATCCATTTGTAGCATTACTTTTTATGAATAATAGTTCATTCTGTTGGTAGTGCCACATTTTATGTACCTACTCATCAGTTGACGGACATTTGGGTTGTTTTCACTTTGCAGCTATTATGAAAAATGCTGCTATGAACCAGGGCTTCAAATCAGTTCCTTCCAGTTTGGCCTCCTGCTGAGAATTTGCCTTTCCACCCCAGATATACTACATCAGAATCTACATTTTAACAAGATCCCCAGGAGATTCTTATAGATCTTGTTAAAATGTAGATTCTGATTCAGTATATCTGGGGTGGAAAGGTAAATTCTCAGCAGAGGGTTGAATCAGATTGAACTGGTTTGAAGCTCTGCTATGAACATTTGTGTATAAGTTTTCGTGTGACCATAGGTTTTCAATTTTTTCTTGGGTATATGTCTAGAAGTGGAATTGCTGAGCTGTATGGTAACTGTACGTTTAATCATTTGAGGAAATGCCGGACCATTTTCCAAAGTGACCACACCGTTTTTTTACTGTGGTAAAATACATATAAAATTCACCATTTGAGCTGTTATAAAGTGAACAATTCAGCGTCATTTAGTACATTTACAATATTGCACAACCATCACCTTTATTTAGTTCTAGAACATTTTCATCACCCTAACAGGAACTTTGTACCCTTTAAGCAGTCATTCCCCGCTCCTTCCCCCCATCCCCCGGCATCCACTAATTTGCTTTCTGTCTCCATGGATTTGCTCGTTCTGGATAAAAATATAAATGGAATCATGCAACATGTGGCCTTTTATGTCTGGCTTCTTTCACTTCTACTCTGACACACACAGGGTCACCAAAAGTCAGAATCAACTCGACTGCAGCTGATTTATTTTTCTTTTAGTTCGTATACCATTTTCAAGGTTTATCTATGTTGTAACGTGTATCATACCTTGAATTTTTTTATGACTGAATAATAGTCCATTGTATTTATAGACCACATTTTGTTTATCTGTTTATATATTGGTGGATATTTGGATTGTTTCCACCTTTTAACTATTAGGAATAGTGCTGCTATGAGCATTTGTGTACCAGTTCTTGTTTGAACACTTTTTTCAATTCTTTTGGGAATATATCCAGGAATGGAATTGCTGGGTCATATGGTAATTGAATGTTTAGCTTTTCGAGGAACTGTCAAACTTTCACATAGTGGTATACCAATTTATATGTCCATCCACAGTTTCTGAGGGTTCCAATTTCTCCACATCCTTGCTTATAACATTTGTTTTTTTCCACTTTAAAAAATTATTATTATAAGCCTCCTAGTGGGTGTGAAGTGGTATCACACTGTGATTTTGATTTGCATTTCTAATGACTAATGAGGCTGAGCATCTTTTCATGTGCTTCTTGGCCTTTGTATATCTTCTTTGGAGAGATATCTATGCAAGCCCTTTTCCCATTTTTTAATTTGATTGTTTATCTTTTCATCGTTAAGTTATAACAGTTCTTTATATATTCTAGATACAAATCCTTTATCAGATATATGAAAGATACATTTTTCTCCCAAACTGTGGGATATATTTTCACTGTCTGATGGTGTCCTTTGATAAGCAAAAGCTTTTAACTTTGATGTAACCATTTACCTGTTTTTCCTTTTGTTGCTTGTGCTTTTGGTGTCATACCTAAGAAACCATTACCTAATCCAATGTCAAAATGATTTACACCTATGCTTTCTTTTAAGAATTTTCTACTTTTAGCTCTTATATTTAGTTCTATGATCCATTTTGAGTTAGTTTTTGTGTATCGTGTTAGGAAAGGGTCTACCTGCATTGTTCTGCATGTGGATATACAACTATCCCAGCACCATTTGTTAAAAAGACTTCTTTCCCCATTGAATCATTTTGGCACCCTTGTTGAAAATCATTTGACTATAAACATGAGGATTTATTTCTGGACACTTGGTTCTATTCCATTGATATACACGTCTACCAATGTATCAGTACCACACTATCTTGACTATTGTGGCTTCGATATTGGCGGTATGAGTCCTCCCTCTTTGTTCTTCCTTTTCAAGACTGCTTGGGATATAAGGCTGCTGTGAGTTGGAACTGCCTCGGTGGCAACAGGATTGGTTTTTTGTTTCTTTGTTTGTTTTGGGCTATACTGGGTACCTTGAATTTCCATATGCAGTCTAGGATCAGTTTGCCAATTTCTTCAAGAAAAGCTACCTGAGATTTTGATAGATATTATGATGAATCTGTCCATCAGTTTGAGGAATATTGCCATTCTAAAAATATTAAGTCTTCTGATCTATGAATTTGGTTGGGGGGTGCTCTAACAGATACCTAAAATGTGGAAGCAGTTTTGAAACTGTGAATGGATAGAGGACTCAGAAGAAAGTGAGAACTATTAACACTGGAGAAGGCGCAGATGGTGAGAAACAGCAGCAGAGGACAGGTGGCGGTAGCAGTGAACCGGCAGCAGCAGCAGAACCAGGAGACCAGCACCAGACAGCACTGGAGATGACCCATGGAGCAAGAGAGCTGAGTGCCTGTGCACAGGAGGCTTCCTGGCAGAGTGGGGTGCTTCCAGGAACTTATCGGTAGAGCTAGGCTTGCCGATCCAAGGAGCAAGAGAGCTGAGTGCCTGTGCACAGGTGGCTTCCTGGTGGAGAGGAAGGCCTCTAGGTGGAGTTACAGAGCTTTGGAACACTTGTTCCAGCAGGGCAGATGTGGGCGAGAGGCCCTAGAAGCTGAGAGGCCAAGAAACCAGGGGGCAGAAGCTGAAGAGACAAGGAACACAAGAAGTGGAGCTGCCTCAGTCTCAAAAGGTATGGCCAGGACCTCTGGGGTTTTAAAGGGTAGAGCCATGGCCTCTGGTGTTTCTACGGGTGGAGTTGCCACTCAGAAGGACTAGGAGAATTGTGTTTCTAAAGCTGAGGGAGCAGAGCTGTTGTCCCAGTGGGGCTGGAAGGCAGAGCTGAAGCCCAGGGCCAAGGGGCCTCCACTCAAAATCTGGAGAGCGTGGCTAATACGTAGAGTCGGGAGGTCAGGGGTATTGTGTAAATGATCTCAGAGAACAGAGGATTATTTTCAAAGCCTTGAGGGCTAATGTAATATGTTCTGCTGACGTGTTGGTACCTGTTATCCCTTCTTTTCCTCCGGTTTCTCCCATTTGTAATGAAAATGTCTAGCTTGCGCCTGTTCTGGTATTGTACCTTTGGAAGCAGATTACTTGTATTCTAGATTTCACAAATGAGGAATTTTTGAATTTTAGACTTGGAGTTAAGACTTTTGCTATGATATGATGGGATGAATATGTTTTGCATATTGCAAGGATGTGATTTTTTCAGGGCCAAAGGGTGGAATGTCATGGATTGAATTATGTCCCCCCAAAAATACGTGTATCAACTGGTTAGGCCATGAGTCCCAGAATTCTGTGGTTGTCCTCCACTTTGTGATTGTAATTTTATGCTAAATAGGATCAGGGTGGGTTTGTAACACTCTTACCAGGTCACTCTCCTGATCCAATGTAAAGGGAGTTTCCCTGGGGTGTGGCCTGCGCCACCTTTTATCTCTCAAGAGATAAAGGAAACGGAAGCAAGCAGAGGGTTAGGGACCTCATACCACCAAGAAGTGCCAGGAGCAGAGCATGTCCTTTGGACCTGAGGTTCCTGTGCAGAGATGCTCCCAGACCAAGGGAAGGCTGATAATAAGGATCTTCCTCCAGAGCTGACAGAGAGAGAAAGCCTTCCTCTAGATTCGGAGCCCTGAATTTAGACTTGTAGCCTACTGGACTACAAAAGAATAAACGTCTCTTTGTTAAAGCCATCCACCTGTGGTATTTCTGTTATAGCAGCATGAGATGACTAAGACAGATGCCTTTCCATTTATTTAGGTCTTCCTTATTTTCTTTCAACAATGTTTTTTAGCTTTTAATATGTTTTAAAAGTCCTCAAAATTCTGGGTCTTCCCTCCTAGTCTTGTCTCCCCTATCTCCCCAAAACACAATGTTGAAGCTACGCCAAGGTCTGACTCAGATGTCTTGGCAAGGAGGCCTTTCCTGACCATGCCTGTCCTCTCAGGAGAGACTACATGATTGTTCTTTCTCAGTTCACCTTGTCCAGGACAGTAAACATGTCTTGGTCATCTTGTATATACAGAAGCCAGTGCCTGACTTGTGGGAAACAATCAATACATACTTTTTGAGCTGGTTTGAATGCCATTCTACGTACTATTCCCAGGCCACCCCAAGTATCACGCCGTCTGCTCATGTTGGTTTTTCTTGTGTGTGAAGAACGTACCATTCCCTGGACAAGCTGTTCTTTTTTTATTTATCTAACAATTTATTCATGCCTTTAGTAGGTTACATCATGTTACACTTAAATGATTTGTTTGTGTCTTTTTTTCCCTAAAGGCCAAGAGCCTTTATATCCTTGAGACCTAGCATGGTAGAATTAAATGAACATAAAAGTGTGCATGAGACTAGTGGACCACAACTACCACAGCCCCTACCAGACTGAGTCCAGTACAACTAGATGGTGCCTGGCTACCACCACTGACTGCTCCGACAGGGATCACAATAGATGGTTCCGGACAGAGCTGGAGAAAAATGTAGAACAAAATTCTAACTCACAAAAAAATACCAGACTTACTGGCCTGACGGAGACTGGAGAATCCCCACTGAGTATGGCCCCTGGACACCCTTTTGACTTAGTACTGAAGTCACTCCTGAGGTTCACCCTTCAGCCAAAGATTAGACAGGCCCATAAAACAAAATGAGACTAAAGGGCACACCAGTCCAGGGGCAAGGAAGAGAAGGCAGGAGGGAACAGGAAAGCTGGTAATAGGAACCCAAGGTTGTGAAGGGGAGAGTGTTGACATGTTGTGGGGTTGGCAACCAATGTCACAAAACAATATGTGTATTGTTTAATAAGAAACTAATTTCTTGTAAAACTTCATCTAAAGCACAATTAAAAAAACAAAACAAAAAAAAAAAAACCTCACATTTGTTATCTTACAGTTCTGGAGGTCAAAAGTCCTAAAATCAAAGCGTCAGCAGGGCTGCAGTCCCTCGGGAGGTTCAAGGGGACAATCCGTTTTCTTTCCTTTTTCCAGTGTCTAAGAGACCCCCATATTCGTTGGCTCATGGCCCCTTTCTCCATCTTCAAAGCCAGCAGCGGCAGGTTGAGTTCTTCTCATGCTGAGTCACTCTTGACTCTTCTATCTCCTATTCCACATTTCAGGACCTTCTGATTAAATTTGGCCCACCTGGATAATCCAGAATAATCTTCCTGTCTGAAGGTCAGCTGATCAGTAACCTTAGTTCCATCTGCAATCTGAATCCCCTTTTGCCATGTAACATAACATATTCGAAGTTTCCCAGGATTAGGACATGGGTATCTTTGGGGACCATTCTGCCGACCACACCCAGTCACTGCTGTTCAGAGAATGGGCAAAAGTACCAAGCCACAGAGCATTTTTAGATCACCAAAAGCTGGGAAACAGAGTTAAAAATGACATTAAAATGCCTTCTAATTTGTGTGTGTTTTAAATATTGATACCAAATGAAAATCACCTTCAGACTAATAATGTTGTTGTTGTTAGCTGCTGTCTGGTCGGTTCCGACTCATAGTGACGCTATGCACAACAGAACGAAACCCTGCCCGGTCCTGCGCCATCCTCACAATTGTTGTTATGCTTGAGCTCATTGTTGCAGCCACTGTGTCAATCCACCTCATTGAGGTCTTCCTCTTTTCCACTGACCCTGTACTCTGCCAAGCATGATATCCTTCTCCAGGGACTCATCCCTCCTGACAACATGTCCAAAGTATGTAAGACACAGTCTCGCCATCCTTGCCTCTAAGGAGCATTCTGGCCGCACTTTTCCCAAGACAGATTTGTTCATTCTTCTGGCAGTCCATGGTATATTCAATACTCTTCACCAACACCACAATTTAAAGGCGTCAACTCTCCTTTGTTCTTCCTTATTCATTGTTCAGCTTTCACATGTATATGATGCCATTGAAAATACCGTGGCTTGGGTCAGACGCACCTTAGTCCTCAGGGTGACATCTTTGCTCTTCAACACTTTGAAGAGGTCATTTGCAGCAGATTTGCCCAATGCAACGCGTCTTTTGATTTCTTGACTGCTGCTTCCATGGCTGTTGATTGTGGATCCAAGGAAAAAGAAATCCTTGACAACTTCGAATACTAATAAAATTAGAAGTAGAAGAAATTGACTTATAGAAATGCCTTTTTTGTGCTATAGCTGCTCAAAACACATGCCATGGACCCAGCCTGTTTTGGCAATGTTTTGAAGAAAGTTGAAAGGGGAGTGTTACGGGTTGATTTGTGTTTCCCTCAGAAGATATGTTCTAGAGCTGACCCCTGTCTGGTCTGTGAATGGCCACGTGCTCACTTGTTATTTCAGGGCTTCCATCTCCCCCTTGTGGAAGCCTCCCCTATGTATTCAGTCCCCACGGGGGTTTTGGGGACCTCACCTCTCTGCACAGCCTCTGAACAGACCTCCCTGGGTCGAGGCTCGTGGTTCTTAGCTGCCGTCCAGTTGGCTCTTGACTCATGGTGACCCTAAACATGATGGAGCAAAATGCTGCCCAGTCCTGCATCAACCCCTGGATCTGTTACAAAACTGGACTATTGTGATCCATAGGGTTTTCATTAGCTTATGTTTGGAAGTGTATTGCTAGGCCTTTCTTCCTAGTGTCTCTTAGTCGGAAAACTCTGCTGAAACCATAACAACACGTAAGCCTCCACTGACAGACAGGTGGTGGTAGGGCATGAGGTGCACTGGCCAGGAATGGAAACCAGGTCTCCCGCATGGAAGGAGAGAATTCTCCCACGGAACCACCACTGCACCCCTGGGGCCAGGCAGGCTCCTTCTAAGTCATTCTCACTTCCTTGTAAGAGTGATATTTCAGGAACACAAAGTTGGCCATGCCACAACCTCCCTGAGTGAATGCCCCTGGCCTTCAGGATGAAACTCTGGCCCCTAAAAAAAAAAAAACAGCTTCGCATAAAAAGCCCAGTGGCTTGGCCCCTCTTCCCCTTCAGTCTCCTGCTTGATGTTCTTGCACCTCCACGTTGTTCCCCAAGTGATTCCTACCATTTCCATGCCTCCATGCCGTGCTGGTTTTTATGCCGTGGTGGGAAACCCTGGTGGTGTAGTGGTTAAGAGCTGTGGCTGCTAACGAAAAGGTCAAGAGCTACAGCTGCCAACCAAAAGGTCAGCAGTTTGAATCCACCAGGTGCTCTTTGGAAACTCTATGGGGCAGCTCTACTCTGTCCTATAGGGTCGCTATGTGTCAGAGTCGACTCGACAGCAATGGGTTTTTTTATGCAGTGGTGGGAGACGGTGGGGGAACATCAAAGCATTTAAAAACTAGCAGAACCTACTGTGGCTTGTCCTCATGCAAAAAGCCCTAAAAATGGGAAACTCACTTCCTGCCATTCCCTTCTCCCTTTAAGTGTCTTCAGGCTTTTAGCGGCCCTCCAGTGCCTTAGAGAGCTGATTCTGCAAAAGTTTATAATTGTTAGCAGTGGGCCCATTGGTCTGGTGGGAGTTGCTCCTCTATTACCAGAAGGTGGAAACATCTAAGTGAACTGTAAAATATTTTCTGTCACGTAAAAATCCCAGTGAGCTTTTGCATGGCCTTGCATTCAATCTATAACTTAATTTGAAACAAAATTAAGAACTTTCCAGTGTCACATCTTCTTTTCCAGGGGCACTGTATGTCTCTCCATCTATTCTGGTCTATGTATGTATTTCTAATTACGGCACAGAAAACACGATCAGCATTACCATTTCCCTAGCTGCGTGACAGCTTCTTGACCTCTTTGAAGTGTTGAAAAGCAAAGATGTCATTTTGAGGATCAGGCTGGCCTGATCCAAGCCATGGTATTTTCAATCGCCTCATATGCATGGGAAAGCTGGACCGTGAATAAGGAAGACCGAATAATTTTTGTTGCTGTTGTCAGGTGCTGTCGAGTTGGTTCCGACTCACAGCGACCTCGTGTACAGCAGAATGGAACACTGCCCGGCTCTGTGCCATCTTCATGATCGCTGTTATTTCTGAGCCCATTGTTGTAGCCACTCTGTCAGTCCATCTTATCAAGGGGCTTCCTCTCCTTCGCTGGCGCTCTACTCTACCAAACCTGATGTCCTTCTCCAGGGACTGACTCCTCCTGATAACGTGTTCAAAGTACGTGAGACAAAATCTCACTATGCTTGCTTCTGATGATCATTCTGGCTGCACTTCTTCCAAGATAGATTTGTTCCTTCTTTTGACAGTCCGTGGTATAGTCAATATTCTTCACCAGCACCATAATTCAAAGGCGTCATTTCTTCTTCAGTCTTCCTTATTCATTGTCCAGCTTTCACATGCATACGAGGTGATGGAAAACACCATGGCTTGGGTCAGGTGCACCTTAGTCTTCAAGGTGACATCTTTGCTTTTTAACATTTTAAAGAGGTCTTTTGCAGCAGATTTGCCCAATGCAATGTGTGGTCTCCCTCTCTCTCTATATATTTTTTTAATTTTTATTGTGCTTTAAGTGAAAGTTTACAAATCAAGCCAGTCTTTCAAACAAAAATTTATATATGTCTTGCTATATAATCCTAGTTGCTTTCCCCCAATGAGACAGCACACTCCTTCTCTCCACCCTGTATTGTGTCCACTCAGCCAGCTTCTGTCCACCTCTGCCTTCTTATCTCCCCTCCAGACAGGAGCCGCCCACATAGTCTCACATGTCTACTTCAGTCAAGAAGCTCACTCCTTACCAGTATCATTTCCTATTCTGTAGTCCAATCCGATCTCTGTTTGAAGAGTTGTCTTTGGGAACGGTTCTTGTCTTGGACTAACAGAAGGTCTGGGGACCATGATCTCTGGGGGTCCTTCTAGTCTCAGTCAGACCATTAAGGCTGGTCTTTTTAGGAGACTTTGAGGTCTGCAACCCACTGCTCTCCTGCTCCCTCAGGGGTTCTTTGTTGGGTTCCCTGTCAGGCAGTCATCAGTTGTAGCCAGGCACCATCCAGTTCTTCTGGCCTCAGGCTGATGTGGTCTCTGATTTATGTGGCCCTTTCTGTCTCTTGGGCTCATAATTACCTTGTATCTTTGGTGTTCCTCATTCTCCTTTGCTCCAGGTAGGATGAGACCAATTGATACATCTTAAATGGCCGCTTGCTACCTTTTAAGGCCCCAAAAGCCACTCTCCAAAGCGGAATGCAGAATGTTACATTAATAGATTTTATTATGCCAATTGACGTACATGTCCCCTGAAACCATGGTCCTCAAACCTCTGCCCCTGCTACGCTGTCCTTCAAAGCATTTGGTTTATTCAAGAAACTTCTTTGCTTTGGGCTTAATCCAGTTGTCCTGACCTCTCCTGTATTGTGTGATGTCTTTCCCTTCACCCAAAATAGTTCTTGTCTACCATCTAGTTAGTAAATACCACTCTCTCTCCTTCCCTCCCTCCCCACTCCTGTAACCATCAAAGAATATTTTCTTCTCAGTTTAAACTATTTCTTGAGTTCTTATAATAGTGGTCTTATACAATATTTGTCCTTTTGCAACTGACTAATTTTGTTCAGCATAATACTTTGCAGATTCCCCCATGTTATGAAATGTTTCATGGATTCATCATTGTTCTTTATTGAGGCATAGTATTCCATTGTGTGAATATACCATAATTTATTCATCCATTCATCCGTGGATGGGCACCTTGGTTGCTTCCACCTTTTTGCTTTTGGAAAAAGTACTGCAATGAACATGGGTGTGCATATATTTGTTCGTGTAAAGGCTCTTATTTCTCTAGGATATATTCCAAGGAGTGAAATTGCTGGTTGTATGGTAGTTCTATTTCTAGCTTTTTGTATGTTTATTTTATAACCTGAGACTCTGCCAAACTCTTCTATTAGTTTCAGTAGTTTTCTGGAGGATTCCTTAGGGTTTTCTGTGTATATAATCATGTCATCTGCAAATAGTGATAACTTTACTTCCTCCTTGCCAATCCGGATGCCTTTTATTTCTTTGTCTAGCCTAATTGCCCTGGCTAGGACTTCCAGCACGATGTTGAATAAGAGCGGTGATAAAGGGCATCCTTGTCTGGTTCCCGTTCTCAAGGGAAATGCTTTCAGGTTCTCTCCCTTTAGAGTGATATTGGCTGTTGGCTTTGCATAGATACCCTTTATTATGTTGAGGAATTTTCCTTCAATTCCTATTTTGGTAAGAGTTTTTATCATAAATGGGTGTTGGACTTTGTCAAATGCCTTTTCTGCATCTATTGATAAGATCATGTGGTTTTTGTCTTTTGTTTTATTTATGTGATGGATTACATTAACGGTTTTTCTGATATTAAACCAGCCTTGCATACCTGGTATAAATCCCACTTGATCATGGTGAATTATTTTTTTGATGTGTTGTTGGATTCTATTGGCTAGAATTTTGTTGAGGATTTTTGCATCTATGTTCATGAGGGATATAGGTCTATAATTTTCTTTTTTTGTAATGTCTTTACCTGGTTTTGGTATCAGGGAGATGGTGGCTTCATAGAATGAGTTGGGTAGTATTCCGTCCTTTTCTATGCTTTGAAATACCTTCAGTAGTAGTGGTGTTAACTCTTCTCTGAAAGTTTGGTAGAACTCTGCAGTGAAGCCGTCTGGGCCAGGGCTTTTTTTTGTTGGGAGTTTTTTGATTACCGTTTCAATCTCTTTTTTTGTTATGGGTCTATTTAGTTGTTCTACTTCTGAATGTGTTAGTTTAGGTAGGTAGTGTTTTTCCAAGAATTCATCCATTTCTTCTAGGTTTTCAAATTTGTTAGAGTACAATTTTTCATAATAATCTGAAATGATTCTTTTAATTTCATTTGGTTCTGTTGTGATGTGGCCCTTCTTGTTTCTTATTCGGGTTATTTGTTTCCTTTCCTGTATTTCTTTAGTCAGTCTAGCCAATGGTTTATCAATTTTGTTAATTTTTTCAAAGAATCAGCTTTTGGCTTTGTTAATTCTTTCAATTGTTTTTCTGTTCTCTAATTCATTTAGTTCAGCTCTAATTTTTACTATTTGTTTTCTTCTGGTGCCTGATGGATTCTTTTGTTGCTCACTTTCTATTTGTTCAAGTTGTAGGGACAGTTCTCTGCTTTTGGCTCTTTCTTCTTTTTGTATGTGTGCATTTATCGATATAAATTGGCCTCTGAGCACTGCTTTTGCTGTGTCCCAGAGGTTTTGATAGGAAGTATTTTCATTCTCGTTGCTTTCTAAGAATTTCCTTATTCCCTCCTTGATGTCTTCTATAACCCAGTCTTTTTTCAGGAGGGTATTGTTCATTTTCCAAGGATTTGATTTCTTTTCCCTAGTTTTTCTGTTATTGATCTCTAGTTTTATTGCCTTGTGGTCTGAGAAGATGCTTTGTAATATTTCGATGTTTTGGACTCTGCAAAGGTTTGTTTTATGACCTAATATGTGGTCTATTCTAGAGAATGTTCCATGTGCGCTAGAAAAAAAAGTATATTTTGCAGCAGTTGGGTGGAGAGTTCTGTATAAGTCAATGAGGTCAAGTTGGTTGATTGTTGTAAGTAGGTCTTCCGTGTCTCTATTGAGCTTCTTACTGGATGTCCTGTCCTTCTCCGAAAGTGGTGTGTTGAAGTCTCCTACTATAATTGTGGAGGTATCTATCTCACTTTTCAATTCTGTTAAAATTTGATTTATGTATCTTGCAGCCCTGTCATTGGGTGTATAAATATTTAATATGGTTATGTCTTCCTGATCAATTGTCCCTTTTATCATTATATAGTGTCCTTCTTTATCCTTGGTGGTGGATTTAAGTCTGAAGTCTATTTTCTCAGAAATTAATATTGCTACTCCTCTTCTTTTTTGCTTATTGTTTGCTTGATATATTTTTTTCCATCCTTTGAGTTTTAGTTTGTTTGTGTGTCTAAGGTGTGTCTCTTGTAGGCAGCATATAGATGGATCGTGTTTCTTTATCTAGTCTGTGACTCTCTGTCTCTTTGTTGGTGCATTTAGTCCATTTACATTCAGCGTAATTATAGATAAATCAGTTTTTAGTGCTGTCATTTTGATGCCTTTTTATGTGTGTTGTTGACCATTTCATTTTTCCACATACTTTTTTGTGCTGAGGCATTTTTCTTAGTAAATTGTTAGATCCTCATTTTCATAGTGTTTGACTTTATGTTAGTTGAGTCGTTACGTTTTTCTTGGCTTTTTTCTTGAGTTATAGAGTTGTTATACCTTTTTGTGGTTACCTTATTATTTACCCCTATTTTTCTAAGTAAAAACCTAACTTGTGTTGTTCTATATCGCCTTGTATCACTCTCCATATGGCAGTTCAATGCCTCCTGTATTTAGTCCCTCTTTTTGATTATTGTGATCTTTTACCTATTGACTTCCATGATTCCCTGTTACATGTATTGTTTTTTTTTTTTAATTAATCTTAATTTGTCTGTTTTTGTGATTTCCCTATTTGAGTTGATATCAGGACGTTCTGTTTTGTGACCTTGTGTTGTGCTGATATCTGATATTATTGGTTCTCTGACCAAACAATATCCTTTAGTATTTCTTGTAGCTTTGGTCTGGTTTTTGCAAATTCTCTAAACTTGTGTTTATCTGAAAATATCTTAATTTCGCCTTCATATTTCAGAGAGAGTTTTGCTGGATATATGATCCTTGGCTGGCAGTTTTTCTCCTTCAGTGTTCTGTATATGTCGTCCCATTCCCTTCTTGCCTGCATGGTTTCTGCTGAGTAGTCTGAACTTATTCTTATTGATTCTCCCTTGAAGGAAACCTTTCTTTTCTCCCTGGCTGCTTTTAAAATTTTCTGTTTATCTTTGGTTTTGGTGAGTTTGATGATAATATGTCTTGGTGTTTTTCTTTTTGGATCAGTCTTAAATGGGGTTCGATGAGCATCTTGGATAGATATCCTTTCGTCTTTCATGATGTCAGGGAAGTTTTGTGTCAGGAGTTCTTCAACTATTTTCTCTGTGTTTTCTGTCCCCCCTCCCTGTTCTGGGACTCCAGTCACCTGCAGGTTATCCTTCTTGATAGAGTCCCACATGATTCTTAGGGTTTCTTCATTTTTTTAAATTCTTTTATCAGATTTTTTTTCAGCTATGTTGGTGTTGATTCCCTGGTCCTCCAGATGTCCCAGTCTGCATTCTAATTGCTCGAGTCTGCTCCTCTGACTTCCTATTACATTGTCTAATTCTGTAATATTATTGTTAATCTTTTGGATTTCTACATGCTGTCTCTCAATGGATTCTTGCAACTTATTAATTTTTCCACTATGTTCTTGAATAATCTTTTTGAGTTCTTCAACAGTTTTATCAGTGTGTTCCTTGGCTTTTTCTGCAGTTTGCCTTATTTCATTTGTGATGTCTTTAAGCATTCTGTAAATTAGTTTTTTATATTCTGTATCTGATAATTCCAGGATTGTATCTTCATTTGGGAAAGATTTTGATTCTTTTGTTTGGGGGGTTGGAGAAGCTGTGATGGTCTGCTTCTTTGAGTGGTTTGATATGGATTGTTGTCTCCGAGCCATCTCTAGGAAACTAGTTTTTCCAGAAAATCTGCTAAAAAAAAAATGCAGTCAGATCCCTAACAGAGTTCTCCCTCTGGCTCAGGCTATTCGGATGTTAATGAAGCCGCCTGGGGAGGGTGGAGGAGGGGACAGAGAGATAGGAGAGTAGCACCTCAGAATATAGCCAGAGTTGCTTGTCTTGCTTGGAATGACTAGTATATCTGAGATTCCCGCGGGCGTGTCGCCTATGTGTGCTGGCTGTGTGGAGATTGCCCCCGGGGGGTCTGGCCCGCTGGAGTCACGGTCAGATCCTCCGCTTCCAGCCCCACGCCCAGCGTCAAGGCTCCCCTGCTGGGACGGTGCACTCTCGACTCCAAAATCAGTCGCTGCCTTCCGGGGACTTCTCATCCCGCCAGCCGCATTGCCGTGTCGCCTCCGCGAACCGTTTGGGCCCCCTCCCGGGGTTAGTTCAGGTGGGTGGAGCAGCTCCCCGTGGTTGTGCCGTGACCGAGTGTCCCGGCTGGGATGCTGTTCTCCCCGCTCCAATACCAGTCGCTGCCTCCCGGGGACTTCTCCTACCGGTTGCATCCCACGCCGCCTGCCCGAACCAGCTGGGCCCCCTCCCGGGGTTAGTTCAGGGGGGTGGAGCAGCTCTCCGTGTTTATGCCGTACCTGCGTCCAGTCCAAATCCCGGCAGAACGGTTCCCCAGCTGGGACACTGCTCTCCCCGTTCCAAGACCAGTCACTGCCTCCCGGGGACTTCTCCTACCGGCTGCGTCCCACGCCGCCCGCGGAACCGGCTGGTCCTCCTCCCGGGGTTAGTTCAGGGGGGTGGAGCAGCTCTCTGTGCTTGTGCCGTACCTGACTGGTATGCTGGCTTCAGGCTCTGAAAACAATCGCTGCTTCCCTGTATTAGTTCGTTCTCCGTCTCTAAATCTGTGTTTGTTGTTCAGGGTTCGTAGATTGTTATGTATGTGATCGATTCACTTGTTTTTCCGTGTCTTTGTTGTAAGAGGGCTCCGAGGTAGCGTCTGCCTCGTCTGCCGTCTTGGCTCCACCTCCTCTATTTCTAGCTTTTTAAGGAAGCACCAAATTGATTTCCAAAGTGGTTGTACCGTTTTACATTCTGTGGTCTATTTCTTGACAGCTGCTTCCATGGGTGTTGATTGTGGATCCACGTAAACTGAAGTCTTTGATAACTTCAATCTTTTCCCCCTTTATCACGATATTGCTTATTGGTCCAGTTGTGAGGGTTTTTGTTTTCTTTATGTTGAGGTGTAATCCACACTGAGGGCTGTGGTCTTTGATCTTTATCAGTAAGAGCTTCAGGGCCTCTCCACTTTCAGCAAGGAAGGTTGTTTCATCTGCATAATGCAGGTTGTTAATGAGTCTTCCTCCAATCCCAAAGCCCCATTCTTCTTCCTACAGTCCAGCATCTCGAATTATAACAATTATGGTACCAATTATAAACAACAATGTTTATAGCAACATTATTCACAATAGACGAAAGGTGGAAACAACTGAAATGGCCACTGAGGTGGTTAATGTTATGTGTCAACTTGACTAGGCGATGATTCTCAGTGCTTTGGCAGCCACTATGTAATCACTTTTCATTTTATGATCTGATGTGAGCAGCCAATCAGTTGAAAGGGGAGTTTCCTTAGGCATGAGGCCTGCCTCCACAGTATATAAATGTATGTCCTGGCAATGCTCTCATTCTTTCTCAGCCCTGCACTCTTTTCATTGCCGGACCTCGTTCTTGGGACAAAAGCCTGCAGAAGGCTCTGTCCTGTTGCTGACCGGCAGAATTTTTTTTCACCAACCCTTGCAACCTCATGAGCCAGCAGAAGCCTCTAGCCTGCCACCTGACCTACAGGTTTTGGGTTTTTCAGCCCCTGCAACCATATGAGCCAGCAGAGGTCTTCAGCCTATCATCTGGCCCATGTATTTGGGACTTGCCAGCCCTAACAATTTGTCAACCATTTCCTCAGAATAGCATGAGCTATTTCCTTGAAGTAAATTTCTCTGTCTGTATTTATATACACTTCACTAGTTTTCTCCTCTGGAGAGCCCGAACTAAGACATCCATCAACAGAGGAACAGATAAAGAAAATGTGGTATATACATAGGTTGCTAACTGAAAGTTTGGTGGTTGGAACCCACCCAACAGCTCTGTGGGAGAAAGATACGGTAATCTGTTTTCATAGGGACTATAGCCAAGAAAAACCACATGGGGTTGTTCTACTCTGTCACATGGGGTTGCTATGAGTTAAAATATACTGATGGTATTCAACAACAACAAGATATATGCACAATGAAGTATTATTCAGTTATACAGAGAAATGAAGTTCTGATACATGCCACCACATGGGTAAACCTTGAAAACTAAGTGAAATAAGCCAGACAGAAAAGGTCAAATACTGTATGATTCTAAAATTGTGAAATATCTAGAATAGGCAAATCCACAGAGCCAAAAGAAGATTGGTGGTTATGAGGGGCATGGGAAAAAAAAAAAAAAAAAAAAAAACACTCTGCATAGCTGCAGCCAGTGCAACATAGAAGCCAGGAGCAGATGACCCAGTAAGCAAGTGTCATGAATTGAATTGTGTCCCCCAAAATATCTGTCACCTTGGCTAGGCCATGCTTCCCAATATTCTGTTGCTGTCCACGATTTTGTCATCTGATGTAATTTTCGTATGTGTTATAAATCCTACCTCTCTTGTGTTAATGAGGCAGGATTAGAGGTAGTTATGTTAATGAGTCAGGAGTCAATCTACAAGATTAGATTGTATCTTGAGTCAAAGTCGTTTGAGATATAAAGGAGAGAAGGGAGCAAAGAGACATGGGAGCCTCATACCATCAACAAAGTAGTGCCAGCAGCACCTGGGATTCCTACATTAAGAAGCTCCTAGACCAGGGAAGATTGATAACAAGGACCTTCCTCCAGAGCTGAGAGAGTGAGAGAAAGCCTTCCCCTGGAGCTGGCACCCTGAATTTGGACTTCTACTTCATAGACTGTGAGAGAATAAATTTCTCTTTGTAAAAACCATCCACTTGTGGTATTTATGTTATAGCAGCACTAGATAACCAATTCAGCATGGTAAGAAAGGGTTAGTCCAGCATAGGAACTGTCTAGGCAAGCGTGCATCTGCCCCATGGTGGAATCACTTTTCAATGTGTATCTCTAATGACAATGACTCCCTCCCAAAGGAAAGACTGAGCTAGTCATGGTGACCTGGGCCAGAATGCCATTGTTGCAGATAACATGGAAGTAGAAGGGTGCACTCAGTGAAAGAGAAGTTTGGACAGCCCAAGGAGCCAGCCCAGGGTGGACACAAGGAGGCATCAGTATCTTGTTGAGCCCACAAGGGAGTGACTTTCTGGAGAGGGCTCAGTCTCATAGGCGTGTGACCTGTGCTCAGGAGCACCTGTGCTTGGTTTAATGCACTACAGTTACCAACCTGAAATTTGAACAGTGTGCCCCAAAAGTTATGCATCTTGTCCTGTTCTGGAAGAATCTATCCTTATCAGAACTTGGGACCAGAAATGACTTTGAAGCAAAGCCTGAACATGAACTACAGAATATCATAAAGACGAGGCTAAAGTCCATGGCAGTCTCTGAACAGAGTAGCAGAAGTCTAGGACCTTCAGCCTTCAGACATGGCCAGATCTGAGGCCAGGTCACAGCTCCCTCCTGTCCCATGGTAGCAGGCCCTGGGGGGCAGATGTTATCTTAAACCATGCTGGTATTGCTAAGGCTTACCTGTACATTTATGCTTTGGACAATTGCAAGTCTCCATGGGGTAGATGTAACATCCTCAACCAATCCTTCTGTTGTCTTCAAGTCTTGAGTTCAGGGTCCCTCCAGGTATTACTGTATTTGAAAGCCGAGTCTTTAAGCAATGTCTTCCTTGGACATTACAGGAAGATCCTGGCATGGAATATGAACACAACCAGGGAGCCTACCTATTTAGAGAAAGTATGCTTTTTTTGGATGTGCTCCATGTTACCCTTCACTGGGAAGAAAGAGTTTTAAGAGCCACCAAACTGTCCCAACCAGCAGCAGGTTACAGTTGGGGTCTAGGGCACCAATGATGCCTCAGAGCTCAGCTACAGCCTGGTAGAAAGAACATGGCTCACAGAGAAGTAGGAGATGATGGCATGACGGAGGTGCCCACATATTTGCTTTAGGAATTAGATGAAAAATAAGAGAGTGGACTAGAATACTCCCCAGAGACGGCAGCTGGGTCAGATGAGTTTTTCCAAGATGTGGGTGGAGTGGGGTCGATCTCCCTAGGTGGAGGCAGAAGGGCCGCCGGAGAATGGGGTGAAAGTTTAGATTGATTGTGTAATGATTAACTTAAGGAGGATACTCTGTCTTCCAATTAAATTCCATTTTGCTAAGTGGCTTGGTGATAAGATAACATGAAGGAAACTTATGTAGTAGGCGCGGCCTGTAGGGAAAGCCAGTGGCTTTGGCTTCTGCTGAGATGGCTGCTGGACTCTGGGTTGCCCTGTCTGCACTCAGGGTGCTGTTTCTCTTGCTGTGTGTTGAGCCCTGGGCTGAGGGTGGGAAGGTGCTGGTGGTGCCCATGGAGGGCAGCCACTGGCTCAGCATGAGAAAGGCTGTGCAGGAGCTCCAAGCCAGGGGGCACCAGACAGTTGTCCTCGCACCTGAGGTGAATATGCACATCAAAGGAGAAGACTTCTTCACCCTGAAAACCTACGCCATTCCGTACACCCAGGAGGAATTTGAAGACATCTTCCTGCGCCAGAGTCACTTGATTTTTGAAAGTGAACATTTCCTGAAGACATTTCTTAAAACAATCATCATTTTGCAAAATGTGTCTGCATTCTATCAAAGGTCTTGTGCAAGTCTTTTGTATAACAAGGATCTGATCAGGTATCTGAATGATAGTTCCTTTGATGTGGTTTTAACTGACCCTGTTCATCCTTGTGGGACAGTGCTGGCTGAGTACCTGTCAGTTCCTGCTGTGTATTTTTTGCGTAGCATTCCATGTGAATTGGATTTTGAGGGCACACAATGCCCAAATCCATCTTCATATATTCCTAGGTTGTTAACAAGGAATTCAGACCACATGACATTTCTGCAAAGGGTCAAGAATGTGCTCTACCCTCTGGCCCTGCAGTACATTTGCAGCACTTCTTTTGCTCCTTTTGCAAGCCTTGCTTCTGAGCTCTTTCAGAGAGAGGTGTCCGTGGTGGATATTTTCAGCTATGGATCTGTGTGGCTGTTCAGAGGAGACTTCGTGATGGACTACCCCAGGCCAATCATGCCCAACATGGTCTTCATTGGAGGCGTAAACTGTGCCAACAGAAAGCCACTCTCTCAGGTTTGTATTGATCCCCTTACTCAAGCAGTGTTCCAGATGTAAGAAATTTTTTTAAAAAGTTACTTTCAAGTGGTTACTGATCTACCAATCTTTCTAGAGATGTCTACGTCTCATTCTCCTTCGAATAGCGTTCTGTGAGATAAACTGTTAAAGTGTTAACAGTAGGGTAGTTCACATTTGGAATGGTCACTGAGAGGAATGAGAGGCAAGTTGAAGGTTCATAACATGATTGACAGGCAATGGTGTTCCTCCACCTGGCTTGTCCATTTGTAAAGGCACCATCTTCATAGTTGTGCAATTTTCTTCAGCTGTTAGGAGCCAGAAATTGAGTCATGGAAGCCAGAACTGTATCTAAGGTATGGGAGGTATAGCACATGCCCTGGGTGCCACTGGGACTGAGGGTTGAGGAAGGGAGTGCCAAAGAACAGTTTCTACTAGTTAGTGCAGTTTCCATGGTCAGCTGTGAAAGATCATTCTGCAATTTAACACTAATTGCCCTATTTGATATTTTCTGTTACATATATCTCTTCTGGTGGAACTGATCTATCTGGGGTTTATTGCTTGCAAGTGTCAAGCAGAAGGATGAAGAAAAGAGTAAATTTCATTTGTTGACATGAGAGTTTTTAGAGGCTCCATCTTAAAAGGATGGAGATGTGATGACAGAGGGGACCTAAGCACCCAAGGGAAGTAGAAGTTCCAAAGAGGTTGAATAAGTTAAGTGGAGGTGAGACAACTCCAGAGAGGGAAGTCTAGGGGCTTATGATCAGAGAAAGAAATAATGGAGTCCAACATTTCAGAGGTGGAATTTTTCTGACAGGATGTTGACTGCCCAGGAGTCGGTTCTTGGTGCTTGGTGTAGAATGTGAGAACATACCAGACTTGGGAAGGCATTATGAAGGCTGCACGTGAAATGGGTCTTCTACTTGGCTTGCTGAGATCACCAAACGATGGTGGTTGGGGTTAGAGAGAAGATAAAACTGTGAACCTAAGAGCCAAGTGATGGTAGAGACAGTGATGAAGAGAAATGAACTTAAAAGGGAAAGGGTTTGTTAGGAGGGGTTGACGATACCACAAAACCCACCCCATCCCACCACACCCCAACCAAGCCCAGGTTTCCATGGTGGGAGCTACTCTTACCAATAATTTCAGAGACATTTTACATTAACCCTCAATATTTGGGTTTGTTCATTAAAATAGGACTGTGGGGGCCGAATTTTGTTTCTTAATACACTGAGTGACCCATCTTTTTAGATTGGTGAATTCAGCTCATTTATGTCATGTTGTTGTTATGTGATGTTGAGATGGTACATGGTGACCCCATGTACAACAGAATGAAATACTGCTGAGTTCTGCGCCATCCTCACATTCCTTGTTATGCTTGAGTCAATTTTTGTAGCCACTGCGTTAATCCATCTCATTGAGGGTCTTCCCTTCTTTTCTGACCCTCTACTTTATCGAGCATGATGTCCTTCTCCAGGGACTGGTCGCTCGTGATCACATGTCCAAAGTAGATGAGACGAAGTCTTGCTATCCTTGCTTCTAAGGAGCATTCTGGCTCTATTTCTTCCAAAACAGATTTGTTCATTCTTCTTGCAGTCCATGGTATATTCAGCATTCTTTGTCAACACCATAATTCAAAGGCATCAATTTTTCTTTGATCTTCTTTATTCATTGTCCAATTTTCACATGCATAAGTGTCAGGTGCACCTTAGTCCTTAAAGTGACATCTTTGCTTTTTAACACTTTAAAGATATCTTTTGTAACAGATTTGCCCAATGCAATGCATCATTTGATTTCTTGACTGCTGCTTCCATGGGTGTTTTTCATGGATTCAAGTAAAGTGAAATCCTTGACAACTTCAGTCTTTTAGCTGTTCATCATGATGTTGCTTATTGGTTGAGTTGTGAGTATTTTTGTTTTCTTTATGTTGAGGTGTAACCCATACTGAAGGCTGAAGTCTTTGATATTTATCAGTAAGTCCTTCAAGTCCTCTAGGCTTTCGGCAAGCAAGATTGTGTCATCTGCATAATTCAGGTTGTTAATGAGTCCTTCTCCAATCCTGATGTCCTGTTCTTCTTTGTATACTCCAACTTCTCGGATTATTTGCTGAGTATATAGATTGAATAACTATGGTGAAAGGATACAACCCTGATGCACACCTTTCCTGACTTTGAACCATGCAGTATCCCCTGTTCTGTTCCAATGACTGCCTCTGCATCTAGGAACAGGCTTCTTATGAGCACAGTTAAGTGTTCTGGATTTCCCATTCCTCATAATGTTATCCATAATTTGTTATGATCCACACAGCTGAAAATCTTTGCAAAGTCAATAAAACATAGGTAAACATGTTTCTGATATTCTCTGCTTTCAGCCAGGATCCATCTGACATGATCACTGATATCCCTGGTTTCAAGTTCTGTTCTGAATCCAGCTTGAATTTCTGGCAGTTCTCTGTCAAGATACTGCTGCAGCCGCTTTTGCATGATCTTTAGCAGAATTCTACCTAAGTGTTAGGTTAATGATAGTGTTTGGGAATTTTCGTATTCATTTGGATCACCTTTCTTTGGAATAGGCATAAATATAGATCTCTTCTAGTCATTTGGCCAGGTAGCTACCTTCTAAATTTCTTGGCATACTGATACACGGCATAAACAGTATACAAAACATTAGTAACAATGCAGAAGAGAAACCAGATAACTGGGAGGTCCTAAAAATAAAAGACCTGTGCTCATCCAAAGGCTTCACCAAAAGAGTAAAAAAGTTACCTACAGGCTGGGAAAAAGTTTTTAGCTATGACATTTCTGACCATCACCTGATCTCTAAAATCTACATGATACTGTAAAAACTCAAGTATAAAAAGACAAATAACCCAATTAAAAAATGGGCAAAAGATATGAACAGGCACTTCACTAAAGGAGATATTCAGGTAGCTAACATACATGAGAAAATGCTTCTGATCATTACCCATTAGAGAAATGCAACTCAAAGCTACGATGAGATACCACCTCACCCCAACAAGGCTAGCATTAATCCAAAAAACACAAAATAATAAATGTTGGAGAGGTTGTGGAGAGATTGTAACACTTATACACTGCTGGTGGGAATGTAAAATGGTACAACCACTCTGGAAATTGATTTGGCGCTTCCTTAAAAAACTAGAAATACCATACGAACCAGCAATCTCATTCCTTGGAAGATATCCTAGAGAAATAAGAGCCTTTACAGGAATAGATATATGCACACTCATGTTCATTGCAGCACTGTTTACAATAGCAAAAAGATAGAAACAACCAAGGTGTCCATCAACAGATGAATGGATAAATTATGGTATATTCACACAATGGAATTCTATGCATCAATAAGGAACAATGATGAATCCATGGAACATTTCATAACATGGAGGAATCTGGAAGGCATTATGCTGAACGAAATTAGTCAGTTGCAAAAGGACAAATATTGTATAAGACCACTATTACAAGAACTGGAGAAATAGTTTAAACAGAGAAGAAAATATTCTTTGATGGTTATGAGGGGGAGAGGGAGACAGGGAGAGAGTGGGGTTCTCACTAATCAGCTGGTAGATAAGTATTGTTTTAGGTGAAGGGAAAGACAACAAACAATACAGGAGAGGTCAGCACAACTGGACTAAACCAAAAGCAAAGCAGTTTCCTGAATAAATTGAATGCTTCGAAGGCCAGCGTAGGAGGGGTGGGGATTTGGGGACCATCATTTCAGGGTACATCTAAGTCAATTGGCATAATAAAGCCTTTTAAGAAAACATTCTGCATCCCACTTTGGAGAGTGGCTTCTGGGGTCTTAAACACTAGCAAGCAGCCATCTAAGATGCATCAATTGGTCTTGACCCACCTGGAGCAAAGAAGAATAAAGAACACCAAAGACACAAGGTAATTATGAGCCCAAGAGACAGAAAGGACCACGTAAACCAGAGACTACATCATCCCAAGACCAGAAGAACTAGATGGTGGCTGGCCACAACTGATAACTGCCCTGACAGGAACACAACAGAGAACCCTTGAGGGAGCAGAACAGCAGTGGGATACAGACCCCAAATACTTGTAAAAAGACCAGACTTAGTGGGCTGACTGAGACCAGAAGGATCCCAGAGGTCATGGTCCACAGACCTTCTGTTAGCCCAAGACAGGAACCATTCCCAAAGCCAACTCTTCAGATAGGGATTAGACTGGACTATGGGATAGAAAATGATACTGTTGAAAAGTGAGCTTCTTGGGTCAAGTAGACTATGTTGGCATCTCCTGTCTGGAGGGGGCCTGAGAGGGCAGAGGCCAAATGGACACAAAAATGGAGAGTGGAGGGAAAGAGTATGCTGTCTCATTAGAGGGAGAGCAATTAGAAGTATATAGCAATGTGTATATAAATTTTTGTATAAAAGACTGACTTGATTTGTAAATGATCACTTAAAGCACAATTAAAACTAACTAAAAAAAAAAATTCTTGGCACAGAAAGACGAGTTAGCACTTCCAGAGATGCATCAATTTGTTGAAATATCTCAATTGGTATTCTGTCAATTCCCGAAGCCTTGTTTTTTGCCAATGCCTTCAGGCTAGCTTGAACCTCTTCCTTCAGCACCATTGGTTCCTGATCACATGCTACCTCCGGAAATGATTGAATGTTGACCAATTCTTTTTGGTATAGTGACTCTGTGTATTCCTTCCATCTTCCTTTGGTACTTCCTGTGTTGTTTAATATTTTCCCAATGAAATCCTTTGATATTGCTACTCGAGCCTTGAAATTTTTCTCCAATTCTTTCAGCTTGAGAAATGCCGAGCATGGTCTTCTTTGAAATCTCCTGTTCAGCTCTTTCACTTCATCATTTCTTCCTTTTACTTTTGCTACTCATCATTCAAGAGCAAGTTTCAGAGTCTCTTCTGACATCCATTTTGGTCTTTTCTTTCTTTCCTGTCTTTTTAACGGCCTCTTGCTTTCTTTGTGTGTGATGTCCTTGATGTCATCCCACAACTCCTCTGTTCTTCAGTCATTAGTGTTCAACGGGTCAAATATTTTCTTGAGATGGTCTCTAAATTCAAGTGGGATATACTCAAGCTCATACTTTGGCTTTCGTGGACTTCTAATTTTCTTCAGTTTCAACTTGAACTTGCATATGAGCAATTGATGCTCTGTTCCACAGTTGGCCCCTGGTCTTGTTCTGACTGATGATATTGAGCTTTTCCATCATCTCTTTCCACAGATGTATTTGATTTGATTCCTGTCTATTCCACCTGGCGAGGTCCACATGTATAGTTACCATTTATGTTGGTGAAAAAAGGTATTTGCAATGAAGAAGTCATTGGTCTTACAAAATTCTATCATGCTATCTCCAGCATGTTCCTGTCACCAAGACCATATTTTCTGACTATGGATCCTTCTTGGTTTCCAACTTTTGCATTCCAATCACCAGTAATTATTAGTGCATCCTTCTTTGTTTCCAGCTTCCACATTCCAATCATCTGTAATTATCAATGCATCCTGATTGCATGTTTGATCAATTTCAGTCTGCAGAAGTTGGTAAAAATCTTCAATTTCTTCATCTTTGGCCTTAGTGGTAGGTGTGTAAATTTGAATAATCATTGTATTGACTAGTCTTCCTTGTAGGCATATGGATGTTATCCTATCACTGACATGTTGTGCTTCAGGCTAGATCTTGAAATATTCTTTTTGACAATGAATGCAATGCCATTCCTCTTCAAGTTGTCGTTCCCAGCATAGCAGATCATATGATTGTCTGATTCTGAGTGGCCAACAGCAGTCCATTTCAGCTCACTAATGCCTAGGATATCGATGTTTATGTCTTCCATTTCATTTTGACTGTTTCCAATTTTCCTAGATTCATACTTTTTACATTCCACATTCTGATTATTAATGGATGTTTGTAGCTGTTTCTTCTCACTTTGAGTTGTGCCACATCAGCAAATGAAGGCCCCAAAAGCTTGACTCCATCCATCTCATTAAGGTTGACTCCACTTTGATGAGGCAACTCTTCCCTAGTCATCTTTAAAATGCTTCCCAACTTGAGGGGCTCATCTTCTGGCACTGTGTCAGGTAATGTTCCTCTGCTATTCCTAAGGCTTTCACTAGCTAATTCTTTTGAGCAGTAGACTGCGTGGTTTTTCTTTCTAGTCTGTCTTAGTCTGGAATCTCAGCTGAAACCTGTTTGCCAGGGGTGATGCCCTGGTATTTGAATACCGGTGGTATAGCTTCTAGCATCGCGGCAACATGCAAGCCCCCACAGTACGACAAACTGACAGACACATGGGGTGGGGGAAGAAAAGGAACTGATGCCTTTGAATTATGGTGTAGGTGAAGAATATTGAATATACCATGGACTGCCAGAAGACAGAATGAATCTTTGTTGGAAGAAATACTATCAGAATGCTCTTTAGAAGCAAGGATGGTGAGACTTCATCTCACATACTTTAGACATATTATCAGGAGGGACCACTCCCTGGAGAAAGACATCATGCTTGGCAAGCTAGAGGGTCAGCAGAAAAGAGGAAGACCCTCAATGAGATGGGTAGGCACAGTGGCTGCAACAATGGGCTCAAACATAGCAATGCTTGTGAGGATGGCACAGGACTGAGCAGTGTTTCTTCTGCTGTACACAGGGTTGCTATGAGGCGAAACCAACTCGAGGGCACCTAACAACAACAATGATAGCTTCTTACTTGGCTCATGATCTTGTTTATTAGATTGAGTTGTAAAAGCAGAGCAGACAATCACAGTGAAGAAATCTAAAAATGTTATCCTGGTACTGCTCTCTGACAGATGGCTATTTCAGATACAGCTCTACAACTAAAAAGGTGTAGTGAGTTCTTAGCAGAAGAAAGGGGATCTCATTTAGGTTATTTCCTGCTTCTACCACTAGATACAGGTACTCCTTTACTTATGATGTATTCTAAAAAAAAAAAAAAGTTATGTCAAATTGCACTTAAGACCATCCTTTTTTTTTTTTTGTACCTCTTAGTGTTATTGATATGTACTGTACACAATGTTGCAGCATGTGATTTGCTGATCTTATCATTTTCAGATGTTCACTCGCCAACAAGTAGAGACCGAATTTATAAAGAAACTGATAATAAAAGGCAATAATTGTTGTTATTGTTAGGTGCATCCAGGTGGTTTCAACTCAGGACGACCCTATGTACAACAGAACGAAACACTGCCCAGTCCTTTGCCATCCTCACAACCATTGCTATGTGGGAGCCCATTGTTGCCACCACTGTCAATCTGTCTCGCTGAGGGTCTTCCGCTCTTTCACTGATCCTCTACTTTACCAAGCATGATGTCCTTCTCCAGGGTCTGGTCCCTTCTGATAGCATCTCCAAAGTATGAGAAGCGTATTCTCATCATTCTTCCTTCTAAGGAGAATTCTAGAGGTACTTCCTCCAAGATATATTTGTTCCTTCTTTTGGTAGTCTATGGTATATTCAATATTCTTGGCCAACACTAAAATCCAAAGCCGTCAATTGTTTTTTGGTCTTCCTTATATTATTCATTGTCCAGCTTTCGTATGCATATGAGGTGATTGAAAACACCATGGCTTGGGTCAGGCACACATTAGTATTCAAGGTAACATCGTTGCTTTTTAATACTTTAAAGAGGTCTTTTGCAACAGATTTGCCCAATGCAATGCATCATTTGATTTCTTGACTGCTGCTTCTGTGGGTGTTGACTGTGGATCCATGTAACATGAAATCCCTGAGAGCTTCAATCTTTTCTCCATTTATCATGATGTTGCTTATTGGTCCAGTTGTGAGGATGTTTGCTTACTTTATGTTGAGGTGTAATCCGTACTGAAGGCTGTGGTCTTTGAGCTTTATCAGTAAGTGCTTCAAGTCCTCTTTACTTTCAGCAAGCATTGTTGTGTCATCTGCATATCTCAGGTTGCTAATGAGTCTTCCTTCAATCCTGATGCCCCATTCTTCTTCATATAGTCCAGCTTCTCGAAATATAACAATTATAATACCAATTATAAACAGCAATGTTTATAGCAACATTATTCACTATAGCCAAAAGGTGGAAACAACCTAATTGTCCATTGTGATGGTTAATGTTCTGTGTCAACTCAGCTAGGCTATGATTCTCAGTGCTTTGGTAGGCACTATGTAATCACCTTTCATTTTGTGATCTGATGTGAACAGCCAATCAGTTGAAAGGAGAGTTTCCTTGAGGGTGAGGCCTGCCTGCAGAATATAAATGCATGTTCTGGCAAAGCTCTCATTCTCTTTCTGCCCTGCACTCTTCTCATTGCCTGACCTATGGTTCTTGGGACAAAAGCCTCCAGAAGTCTCTGGTCTGCTGCCTGACCCTCAGAATTTTTGTTTGTCAACCTCTGCTAACTCATGAGCTAGTAGAAGCCTCCAGCCTGCCACGTGATCCACCAATTTTGGGTTTTTCAGCCCCTGCAATCATGTGAGACAGCAGAGGTCTTCAGCCTGTCATCTGGCCCATGGATTTGGGTCTTGCCAGCCCTCACAATTCTTGAGCCATTTCCTCACAATTGTATTAGCCATTTCCTCAAAGTAAATTTCTCTGTCTATATTTATATACGCTTCACTGGTTCTGCTCCTCTAGGGAACCTGAACTAAGATCACTGTCAACATAGGAATGGATATATAAAATGTGCTAGATACATAGACTGCTAACCGAAAAGTTGGTGGTTGGAACCCACCCAACAGCTCTGTGGGAGAAAGATATGTTAATCTACTTTTATAAAGATTACAGCCAAGAAAAACCCCATGGGGCCATTCTACTCTGTCACATGGGATCCATTCTACTCTGTCACGTGGGGTTGCTATGAGTTGGAATCGACTGATGGTACTTGATAACATATACCCTCCATCGAGTATTATTCAATTATAAAAAGAAATGAAGTTCTGATACATGCCTCCACAAGGGTAAATCTTGAAAACTGAGTGAAATAAGCCAGACACAAAAGGTCAAATACTGCATGATTCCATGGTTATAAAATATCTAGAATAGGAAAATCCGTGGAAAAAAGAGAAGATTAGTGGTTATGAGGGAAATGGGGAAAGAAAAAGCTCTCTGTATAGTCACAGCTAGTGTAATGTGGGAACCAGGGCAGTTGACCCAGTAACCAAGTGTCATGGACTGAATCGTGTTTCCAAAATATCTGTCAACTTGGCTAGGCCATGCTTCCCAATATTCTGTGGTTACCCACTATTTTGTTGTCTGGTTTGATTTTTGTATGTGTCGTAAATCCTACCTCTATGACGTTAATGAGGCAGGATTAGAGGCAGTTATATTAATGAGTCAGAAGTCAATCTACAAGATTAGATTGTATCTCGAGTCAAAGTCCTTTGAAATATAAAAGAGAGAGGGGAGCAGAGAGACATGGGAACCTCATACCATCAACAAAGTAGTGCCAGCAGCAGAGCGCATCCTTTGGACCAGATTCCTACATTAAGAAGCTCCTTGACCAGGGAAGATTGATAAGAAGTACCTTCCTCCAAAACCAAGAGACAGAGAGAAAGCCTTCGCCTGGAGCGGACACCCTGAATTCGGACTTCTAGCCTCCTAGACTGTGAGAGAATAAATTTCTCCTTGTAAAAGCCATCCACTTGTCAGATTTATGTTATAGCAGCACTAGATAAACCAATTCAGCACAGTAAGCAAGGGTTAGTCCAGCATAGGAACTGTCTAGGCAAGCTTACATCTGTCCCATGGTGGAATCTCTTCAGTGTGGATCTCTAATGACAATGACTCCCTCCCAAAGGAAAGACTGAGCTAGTCATGGTGGTCCGGGCCAGAATACCATTGTTGCAGATAACATGGAAGCAGAAGGGCACATTCAGTGAAAGAGAAGTTTGGACAGCCCCAGGAGCCAGCCCAGGGTGGACACAAGGAGGCATCAGTATCTTGCTGAGCCTACAAGGGAGTGATTTTCTGGAGCAGGCTCAGCCTCATGGGCACATGACCTGTGCTCACGAGAGCCTGTGCCTGTTTTAGTACACTGCTGTTAATATCTTGAAATTAGAACAATGGGCCCCAAAACTTACGTATCCTGTCGTGTTCTGGAAGAATCCATCCTTATCGGGACTTGGGGCCAGAAATGACTTTGGGGCAAAGCTTTAATTTGAACTACAGAATGTTAAAGATGAGCCTAAAGTCCACGGCAGTCTTGGAACAGAGTAGCCAGAGACTGAGAACTTTAGTCTTCAGTCAGGGCCAGATCTGAGGCCAGGTCACAACTCCCTTCTGTCCCATGGAAGCAGGGCCTGGGAGGCAGATGTTATCTGAATTCATGGTGGTATTGTTAAGGCTTACCTGCACAGTTACGCTTTGGATAAGTCTCCATGGGGTAGATGTAACATTCTCAACCAATCCTTTTGTTGTCTTTAAGTCTTGAGTTCAGGGTCTGTCCAGGTATTACTGTATTTGAAAGCTGAGTCTTCAAGCAGTGTCTTCTGTGGTCATTACAGGGAGATCCTGATGTGGAAAATGAACACAACCAGAGAGCCTACCTATATAGAGAACGTATGCTTTTTTTGGATGTGCTCCATGTTACCCTTCACTGGGAAGAAAGAGTTTTAAGAGTCACCAAACTGTCCCATCCAGCACGTTACAGTTGGGGTCTAGAGCACCAGTGATGCCTCAGAGCTCAGCTACAGCCTGGTAGAAAGAACATGGCTCACAGAGAAGTAGGAGATGATGGCATGATGTAGGTGCCCACATATTTGCTTTAGGAATTAGATGAAAAATAAGAGAGTGGACTAGAATACTCCCCAGAGACGGCAGCTGGGTCAGATGAGTTTTTCCAAGATGGGGGTGGAGTGGGGCCGATCTCCCTAGGCAGGGGCAGAAGGGCTGGAGAATGGGGTGAAAGTTTAGATTGATTGTGTAATGATTAACTTAAGGAGGATACTCTGTCTTCCAATTAAATTCCATTTTGCTAAGTGGCTTGGTGATAAGATAACATGAAAGAAACTTATGTAGTAGGCACAGCCTGTGGGGAAAGCCAGTGGCTTTGGCTTCTGCTGAGATGGCTGCTGGACTCTGGGTTGCCCTGTCTGCACTCAGGGTGCTGCTTCTCTTGCTGTGTGTTGAGCCCTGGGCTGAGGGTGGGAAGGTGCTGGTGGTGCCCATGGAGGGCAGCCACTGGCTCAGCATGAGAAAGGCTGTGCAGGAGCTCCAAGCCAGGGGGCACCAGACAGTTGTCCTCGCGCCTGAAGTGAATGTGCACATCAAAGGAGAAGACTTCTTCACCCTGAAAACCTACGCCATTCCGTACACCCAGGAGGAATTTGAAGACATCTTCCTGCGCCAGAGTCACTTGATTTTTGAAAGTGAACATTTCCTGAAGACATTTCTTAAAACAATCATCATTTTGCAAAATGTGTCTGCATTCTATCAAAGGTCTTGTGCAAGTCTTTTGTATAACAAGGATCTGATCAGGTATCTGAATGATAGTTCCTTTGATGTGGTTTTAACTGACCCTGTTTATCCCTGTGGGACAGTGCTGGCTGAGTATCTGTCAGTTCCTGCTGTGTATTTTTTGCGTTACATTCCATGTGAATTGGATTTTGAGGGCGCACAATGCCCAAATCCATCTTCATATATTCCTAGGTTGTTAACAAGGAATTCAGACCACATGACATTTCTGCAAAGGGTCAGGAACATGCTCTACCTTCTGGTCCCACAGTACATTTGCAGTATATTTTTTGCTCCTTTTGCAAGCCTTGCTTCTGAGCTCTTTCAGAGAGAGGTGTCTGTGGTGGACATTTTCAGCTATGGATCTGTGTGGCTGTTCAGAGGAGACTTTGTGATGGACTACCCCAGGCCAGTCATGCCCAACATGGTGTTCATTGGGGGCATAAACTGTGCCCACAGAAAGCCACTCTCTCAGGTCTGTATTGATGCCCTTACTCAATCAGTGTTCCAGATGGAACACATTTTTTAAAAAGTTACTTTCAAGTGGTTACTGATCTACCAATCTTTCTAGAGATGTCTATGTCTCATTCTCCTTCGAACAGCGTTCTGTGAGATAAACTGTTGAAGTGTTAACAGTAGGGTAGTTCACATTTGGAATGGTCATTGAGAGGAATGAGAGGGGAGTTAAGGGTCCATAACATGATTGACAAGCAATGGTGTTCCTCAACCTAGGTTGTCCATTTGTAAAGGCACCGTCTTCATAGTTGTGCAGTTTTCTTCAGCTGTGTAAGAGCTAGAAATTGAGCCGTGGAAGCCAGAATTGTATGTAAGGTATGGCAAGTATAGCACGTGGCCTGGCTGCCACTGGGGCTGGGGGTGGGGGTGGAAGGTACCAATGAACAGTTTCTATTAGGCAATGTAATTTCCATGGTCAGCTATGGATTATTCAGCAATTTAACACTAATTGCCCCATATGATATTTTCTGATAGATATGTGTCCTGGTGGAACTGATTCATCTGGGGCTTATGCTTGCAGGTGTTGAGTAGAAGGATGAAGAAATGAGCAAATTTCCTTTGTTGACATGAGAGTTTTTAGAGGCCTCATCTTGGAAGGATGGAGATGTGATGATAGAGGGGACCTAAGCACCCAAAGGAAGTAGAAGTTCCAAGGAGTTTGAATTAGTTAAATGGAAGTGAGACAACCCCAGAGAGGGAAGGTTGGGGGCTGGGGATCAGAGAAAGAAATAATGGAGTCTAGCATTTCAGAAGTGGGATTTTTCTTACAGGATGTTGCCTGCCCAGGAGTTGGTGCTTGGTGTTTGCTGTAGAATGCGGGAACATACCAGACTTGGGAAGGCATTACGAAGGTTGCATGTCAAATGGGTCTTCTACTTGGGATGCTGACATCATCAAAAGATGGTGATTGGGGAGATAAAGCTGTGAACCTGAGAGCCAAGTGACGGTAAAGACAGTGATGAAGAGAAATGAACTTAAAACGGAAAGGGTTTGTTAGGAGGGGTTGACGATACCACAAAACCCACCCCAGCCCACCACACCCCAACCAAGCTCAGGTTTCCATGGTGGAAACTACTCTTTACCAATAATTTTGGAGACATTTTATGTTAACCCTCAATATTTGGGTTTGTTCATTAAAATAGGACTGTAGGGGCCAAATTTTGTTTCTTAATACACTGAGTGACCCATCTTTTTAGATTGGTGAATTCAGCTCATTTGTGTCATGTTACTGTTGTTATGTAATGTTGAGTTGGTACACGGTGACCCCATGTACAACAGAACGAAACACTGTTGGGTACTGCGCCATCTTCACAATCCTTGTTATGCTTGAGCCCATTTTTGCAGACACTGTGTTAATCCATCTCATTGAGGGTCTTCCTCTCTTTTGCAGATTCTCTACTTTACCAAACATGCTGTCCTTCTACAGGGACTGGTCTCTCCTGGTAACATGTCCAAAGTAGGTGAGAGAAAGTCTTGCCATCATTGCTTCTTAGGAGCATTCTGGCTGTACTTCTTCCAAAACAGATGTGTTCGTTCTTCTGGCAGTCCGTGGTATATTCAATATTCTTCGTCTATGCCATAATTCAAAAGCATAAATTCTTCTTTGATCTTCCTTATTCATTGTCCAACTTTCACAAGCATAAGGGTCAGGTGCCCCTTAGTCTCTAAAATGACACCTTTGCTTATTAACACCTAAAGAGATCTTTTGTAACAGATTTGCCCAATGCAATGCATCATTTGATTTCTTGACTGCTGCTTCCATGGGTGTTGATCGTGGTTCAGGTAAAGTGAAATTCTTGACAACTTCAAACTTTTCTCTGTTTATCATGACGTTGCTTATTTGTCCAGTTGTGAGGATTTTTGTTTTCTTTATGTTGAGGTGTAATCCATACTGAAGGCTGCGGTCTTTGATATTTGTCAGTAAGTGCTCCAAGTCCTCTTCACTTTCAGCAAGCAAGGTTGTATTATCTGCATAATTCAGGTTGTTAATTAGTCTTTCTCCAATCCTGATGCCCTGTTCTTCTTTGTATACCCAACTTCTCAGATTATTTGTTCAGATTATTTGAATAACTATGATGAAAGAATACAGCCGTGATGCACACTTTTCCTGACTTTGAATCATGCGGTATTCCCTTGTTCTGTTCCAGTGACTGCCTCTGGGTCTAGGAACAAGTTTCTCATGCGCACAATTAAGTGTTCTGGAATTCCTATTCTTCATAATGTTACCCATAATTTGTTATGATCCACACAGTTGAATACCTTTGCAGAGACAATAAAACATAGGTAAACACCTTTCTGATATTCTCTCCTTTCAACCAGGATCCACCTGACATGAGCAATGATATCCCTGGTTTCACATCCTGTTCTGAATCCAACTTGAATTTTTGGCAGTTCCCTGCCAAGATACTGCTGCAGCTGCTTTTGAATAATCTTTGGACGAATTTTACCTATGTGTTATGTTAATAATAGTGTTTGAGAATTTCCACATTCACTTGGATCATCTTTCTTTGGAAGAGGCATAAATACGGATCTCTTCCAGTCGTTTGGCCAGGTAACTCTCTTCTAAACTTCTTGGTATAGACAGACGAGAAAGCACTTGCAGAGATGCATCCATTTGTTGAAACATCTCAATTGGTATTCTGTCAATTCCTGGAGCCTTGTTTTTTTGCCATTGCCTTAGGGTAGCTTGAACCTCTTTCTTCAGCACCGTGGGTTCCTGATCACATGCTATATCCTGAAATGATTGAATATTGACCAATTCTTTTTGGTATAGTGACTCCATGTATTTCTTCTGTCTTTCTGTGGTACTTCCTGTGTAATTTAATATTTTCCCCATAGAACATCAGTATTGCAACATAGACTATCAATATTGCAAGATATTAACGTTGCAACTCGAGCCATGAAATTTTTCTTCAATTCTTTCAGCTTGAGAAATGCCGAGCATGGTCTACTTTGAAATCTCCTGTTCAGCTCTCTCACTTCATCATTTCTTCCTTTTGCTTTCGCTACTCGACATTCAAAGGCGAGTTTCAGACTCTCTACTGACATCCATTTTGGTCTTTCTTTCCTGTCTTTTTTATGCCTTTTGCTTTCTTCATGTATGATGTTCTTGATGTCATTCCACAACTCCTCTGGTCTTCAGTCATTCAGTGCTGAACACGTCACATCTTTTCTTGAGATGATCTCTAAATTCAAGTGGGATATACTCAAGGTCATACTTGGCTTTTGTGGACTTCTAATTTTCTTCAGTTTCAGCTTGAACTTGCATATGAGCAATTGATGCTCTGTTCCACAGTTGGCCCCTGGTCTTGTTCTGACTGATGATATTGAGCTTTTCCATCATCTCTTTCCACAGATGTAGTTGATTTGATTCCTGTCTATTCCACCTGGCAAGGCCCACATGTATAGTTGCCATTTATGTTGATGAAAAAAGGTATTCACAATGAAGAAGTCGTTGGTCTTGCAAAATTCTGTCATGCCATCTCTGGCACGTTTCTATCACCAAGACCATATTTTCCAGCTACAGATTCTTCGTTTCCAGCTTTCCCATTCCAGTCACCAGTAGTTACTAGTGCATCCTTCTTTGCTTCCAGCTTTCACATCCCAATCATCACTAATTATCAATGCATCTTGATGGCATGTTTGATCAATTTCAGTCTGCAGAAGTTGGTAAAAATCTTCAATTTCTTCATCTTTGGCCTTAGTGGTAGGTGTGTAAATTTGAATAATCATTGTATTGACTAGTTTTCCTTGTAGGCGTGTGGATGTTATCCTATCACTGACAGTGTTGTGCTTCAGGCTAGATCTTGAAATATTCTTTTTGACAATGAATGCAATGCCATTCCTCTTCAAGTTGTCATTCCCAGCTTAGCAGATCATATGATTGTCTGATTCCGAATGGCCAATAGTAGTCCATTTCAGCTCACTAATGCCTAGGACGTCGATGTTTATGTCTTCCTTTTCATTTTTGACAACTTCCAATTTTCTTAGATTCCTACTTTATACATTTAACATTCCGATTATTAATGGATGTTGGTAGCTGTTTCTTCTCACTTTGAGTTGTGCCACATCAGCAAATGAAGGCCCCAAAAGCTTGACTCCATCCATCTCATTAAGGTTGACTCCACTTTGAGAATGCAGCTCTTCCCTAGTCATCTTTTGAGTGCCTTTCAACCTAAAGAGTTCATCTTCTGGCACTATATCAGATAATGTTCCTCTGCTATTCATTATGTTTTCCCTAGCTAATTCTTTTCTGAAGTAGACTGCCAGGTCCTTCTTCCTAGTCTGTCTTAGTCTGGAATCTCAGCTGAAACCTGTCTGCCAGGGGTGACCCTCTGGTATTTGAATACCGGTGGCATAGCTTCCGGCATCACAGCAACATGCAAGCCCCCACAGTACGACAAACTGACAGATGCATGGAGGAAGAAGAAGAACCGATGCCTTTGAATTATGGTGTTGGTGAAGAATATTGACTATACCACGGGCTGCAGAAGAAAAGAAGGATCTTTGCCGGAAGAAATACAGTCAGAATACTCTTTAGAAGCGTACTTTGGACATGTTATCAGGAGGGACCAGTCCCTGGAGAAAGACATCATGCTTGGTAAAGTAGGTGGTCAGCAAAAAAGAGGAAGAACCTCAATGAGATGGAGAGACACAGTGGCCGCAGCAATAGGCTCAAACACAGCAATGATTGTGAGGATGGCACAGGATTGGGCAGTGTTTCTTCTACTGCACACAGGTTTACTATGAGTCGAAACCAACTAGAGGGCACCTAACAACAACAATGATGTCTTCTTACTTAGCTTTTGATCTTGTTTATTAGATTGAGTCATAAACACACAGCAGACAATCACAGTGAAGAAATCTAAAAATGTTGTCCTGGTACTGCTCTCTGACAGATGGCTATTTCAGATATAGCTGTACAGCCAAAAGGGAGTAGTGAGATCTTAGCAGAGCAAAGGTGATCTCATTTAGGTTACTTGCTGGTCCTACCGCCGGATACAGGTACTTCCTTACTTATGATGTATTCGAGTTACAACAAATCATACTTATGACCATTCTTTTTTTTTTTCTTGTACATCTTATTGATATGTACTACATACAATGATGTAGCGTGTAATTTGCTGATCTTATCATTTTCAGATGTTCACTTGCCAGCAAATAGACACCAAATTTATAAAGAAACTGATAATAAAAGGCAATAATTGTTGTTGTTGTTAGGTGCATCCAGGTGATTTCAACTCATGGTGACCCTGTGTACAACAGAATGAAATATTGCCCAGTCCAGTGCCATCCTCACAGCCATTGCTATATTGGAGCCCATTGTTGCCACCACTGTGTCAGTCTGTCTTGTTGAGGGTCTTCCTCTTTTTTGCTAATCCTCTACTAAGCATGATGTCCTTCTCCAGGGTCTGGTCCCTCCTGATAACATGTCCAAAGTATGTGAAATGTAGTCTCGCCATTCTTCCTTCTTAGAAGCATTCTAGCTGTACTTCTTCCAAGACATATTTGTTCCTTCTTTTGGCAGTCTATGGTATATTCAATAATCTTTGCCAATGCTATGATCCAAAGCCATCAATTCTTTTCTGGTCTTCCTTATATTATTCATTGTCCAGCTTTCGTATGAATATGAGGTGATTGAAAACACCATGGCTTGGGTCAGGTGCATGTCAGTCTTGAAGGTAACATTTTTGCTTTTTAATACTTTAAAGAGGTCTTTTGCAACAAATTTGCCCAATGCAATGCGTCATTTGATTTCTTGACGGCTGCTTCCATGGGTGTTGATTGTGGATGCATGTAACATGAAATCCTTGACTACTTCAATCTTTTCTCCCTTTATCATGATGTTGCTTATTGGTCCAGTTGTGAGGGTGTTTGTTTACTTTATGTTGAGGTGTAATCCATACTGATTTCATCAGTATGGATTTCATCAGTAAGTGCTTCAAGTCCTCTTCACTTTCAGCAAGCAAGGTTGTGTCATCTGCATGTTTCAGGTTGTTAATGAGTCTTCCTTCAATCCTGATACCCCGTTCTTCTTCATATAGTCCAGCTTCTTGCAATATAAAAATTATACCAATTATAAACAACAATGTTTATAGCAACATTATTCACAAGAGCCGAAAGGTGGAAACAACCTAACTGTCCACTGTGATGGTTAACCTTACTTGTCAACTCAGGTAGGCTATGATTCTCAGTGCTTTGGCAGGCACTATGTAATCACCTTTCATTTTGTGATCTGATGTGAGCAGCCAATCAGTTGAAAGGGGAGTTTCCTTGGGGGCGAGGCCTGCCTCCAGCATATAAATGCATGTTCTGGCAAAGCTCTCATTCTCTTTCTGCCCTGCACTCTTCTCAATGCTGACCGTTGATATTGGGGAAAAAAGCCTGTAGAAGTCTCTGGCCTGCTGTCTGACCCTCAGAATTTTTTTCACCAACCCCCCGCAACTTCATGAGCCAGCAGAAGCCTCCTGCCTGCCACCTGACCCACAGATTTTGGGTTTTTCAACCCTCGCAACTAAGTGAGCCAGCACAGGTCTTCTGCCTGTCCTCTTGCCCATGGATATAGGACTTGCCAGCTCCCAGAATTCATGAGCCATTTCCTCAGAATTGCATGAGCCATTTTCTTGAAGAAAAATTCTCTGTATATATTTATATACACTTCACTGGTTTTGCTCCTGAACAGAACCCGAACTAAGTCACCCATCAACAGAGGAACGGATAAATAAATAGTGGTATATACATAGGCTGCTAACCGAAAGTTTGATGGTTGGAACCCACCCAACCTCTCTGTGGGAGAAAGATATGGTAATCTTCTTTCATAAGGATTCCAGCCAAGAAAAATCCCATGGGGTCTTTCTACTCTGTAACTTGGGGTCCATTCTATTCTATCACATGAGGTTGCTGTGAGTTAGAATCGACTGATGGTACCCAAAACATACTCACAATGAAGTACTATTCAGTCACAAAAAGAAACAAAGTTCTGAAACTTGCCACCAAATGAGTAATCGTTGAAAAGTGAGTGAATTAAGCCAGACGCAAAAGGTCAAATACTGTATGGTTTCATAATTATGAAATGTCTAGGCTAGGTAAATCCATGGAGACAAAAGAAGATTAGTTGTTATGAGGGGTGTGGGGAAAGAAAAAGCTCTCTGCATAGCTGCAGCTAGTGTAACATAGGAACCAGGGGCAGATGACCCAGTAAGCAAGTGTCATGGATTGAATTGAGTGCGCCCCAAAATAACCATCAAATTGGCTAGGCCATGTTTCTGAATATTGTGTTACTGTCCAACATTTTGTCATCTGATGTGATTTTCCTACGTATTGTAAATCCTACCTCTTAATGTTAATGAGGCAGGATTACAGACAGTTATGTTAATGAGTCAGGACTGAATCTACAAGATTAGATTGTAATCTTGAGTCAACGTCGTTTGAGATATAAAAGAGAGAAGGGAGCAGAGAGACAAGGGGACGTCATACCATCAAGAAAGTCATGCCAGCAGCAGAGTGTGTCCTTTCGACCCGGGATTCCTCCATAAGAAGCTCCCATACCAGGGAAGATTGATGACAAGCACCTTCCTCCAGAGCCAACAGAGAGAGAAAGCCTTCCCCTGGAGCCGACACCCTGAACTCAGACTTCTAGCCTCCTAGACTGTGAGAGAATAAATTTCTCTTTGTTAAAACCATCCACTTGTGGTATTTATGTTTTAGCAGCATTAGATAACCAAGACAGCACCATGAGCAAGGCTTAGTCCAGCACAGGAACTGTCTGGGCAAGACTGCATCTGTCCCACGGTGGAATCTCTTTTCAGTGTGGCTCTCTAATGGCAAAGACTCCCTCCCAAAGGGAAGGCTGAGCTAGTCATGGTGGCCTGGGCCAGAATGCCATCGTTGCAGCTAATGCGGAAGCAGAAGGGCACACTCAGTGAAATAGAAGTTTGGGCAGCCCAAGGAGACAGTCTAGCACACCAAAGAGTGACTTTCTGGAGCAGGCTCAGCCTCAGTGGTGAGTGACATGTGCTCAGTAGGGCCCTCATATTTTAATGCACTGCTGTCACCACCTTGAAATTTGAACAATGGGCCCCAAAAATTAAGTATCCTGTCCTGTTCCGGAAGAATCCATTCTTATCAGGACTTGGGACCACTAATGATTTTGGGTTAAATCCTGAAGTTGAACTACAGAATGTCTTACAGACCAGGCAAAAGTCCACAGCAGTCTCTGAACACAGTAACAGAAGACTGGGACCTTTAGCCTTCAGACAGGGCCAGATCTGAGGCCAGATCACAGATCCCTAATGTCCCATGGTACCAGACCCTGGGAGGTGGATGCTATCTGAACCCTTGTTGTCATTGCTAAGGCTTTCCTGCACATAAATGCTTCAGATAATTGCAAGTCTCCATGGGGTAGAAGATGTAAAATTCTCAACCAATCCTTCTGTTGTCTTCAAGTCTTGAGTTCAGGGTCCCTCCAGGTATTACTGTATCTGAAAGCCAAGTCTACAAGCAATGTCTTCCCTGGACATTACAGAAAGATCCTGGTGTGGAATATGAACACAACCAGAGAGCCCACCTATTTAGACAAAGCACACCTTTTTCAGATGTGCTCCATGTTACCTATCACTGGGAAGAAAGAGTTTTAAGGGTCACCAACCTGTCCCATCCAGCATCAGCTTACATTTGGGGTCTAGGGCACCAGTGATGCCTCAGAGCTCAGCTATGGCCTGGCAGAACATGGCTCACAGAGAAATAGGAGATGATGGCATGACATGGGTGCCCACATATTTGCTTTAGGAATTGGATAAAAAATAAAAGAGTGAACTAGAATTCTCCCCAGAGAGAGCAGCAGGGTCAGATGAGTTTTTCCAAGATTGATGGGTGGGTGGGGTCTATCTCCCTAGGTGGAGGCAGAAGGGCCGGAAAATGGGGTGAAGGTTTAGATCAAATGTGTAATGATTAACTTAAGGAGGATATTCTGTCTTCCAATTAAATTCCATTTTGCTAAGTGGCTCAGTGATAAGATAACATGAAGGAAACTTATGTAGTAGGCACGGCCTGTGGGGAAAGCCAGTGGCTTTGGCTTCTGCTGAGATGGCTGCTGGACTCTGGGTTGCCCTGTCTGCACTCAGGGTGCTGCTTCTCTTGCTGTGTGTTGAGCCCTGGACTGAGGGCGGGAAGGTGCTGGTGGTGCCCATGGAGGGCAGCCACTGGCTCAGCATGAGAAAGGCTGTGCAGGAGCTCCACGCCAGAGGCCACCAGGCAGTTGTCCTTGCGCCTGAGGTGAATGTGCAAGTTAAAGGAGATGACTTCTTCACCCTGAAAACCTATGCCATTCCATACACCCAGGAGGAATTTGAAGACTTCTTCCTGCGCCATAACCACCTGGTTTTTCAAACTGAACATTTTCTGAAGACATTTTTTAAAACGATCACAATTTCTCAAAATGTGGTTGCATTCTATCAAAGGTCTTGTGCAAGTCTTTTGTATAACAAGGACCTGATCAGGTATCTGAATGATAGTTCCTTCGATGTGGTTTTAACTGACCCTTTTAATCTCTGTGGGGCAGTGCTGGCCAAGTACCTGTCAGTTCCTGCTGTGTATTTTTTGCGTTCCGTTCCATGTGACTTGGATTTTGAGGGCGCGCAGTGTCCAAATCCATCTTCATATATTCCCAGATTGTTTACAAAGAATTCAGACCACATGACATTTCTGCAAAGGGTCAAGAACGTGCTCTATCCTCTGGCCCTGCAGTATTTTTGCAGTATTTCTTTTACTCCTTTTGCAAGCCTTGCCTCTGAGCTCTTTCAGAGAGAGGTGTCTGTGGTGGACATTTTCAGCTATGGATCTGTGTGGCTGTTCAGACGAGACTTTGTGATGGACTACCCCAGGCCAATCATGCCCAACATGGTCTTCATTGGAGGCATAAACTGTGCCAACAGAAAGCCACTCTCTCAGGTCTGTATTGATGCCCTTATTCAATCAGTGTTCCAGATGGAACACATTTTTTTAAAACTTACTTTCAAGTGCTTACTGATCTACCAATCTTTCTAGAGATGTCTACGTCTCATTCTCCTTTGAATAGCATTCTGTGAGATGAACTATTGAAGTTTTGACAGTAGGGTAGTTCATATTTGGCCAATGAGAGGAATCAGAGGGGAGTTAAAGGTCCATAACGTGATTTACAAACAATGATGTTCCTAAACCAAGATCATCCATTTGTAAAGGCACTGTCTTCAAAGCTGTGCAATTTTCTTCAGCTGTTAGGGGCTGGAAATTGAGTCATGGAAGCCACAATTGTATGTAAGGTATGGCAGGTATAGCACATTCCCTGGGTGTCACTGGGGCTGAGGGGGCTGACAGGGGGAGTACCAATGAACAGCTTCTATTAGCCAATGTAATTTCCATGGTCAGCTGTGAAAGATTATTCATGAGTTTAACACTACTTGCCCTGTACAATATTTTCTGTTATATGCACCTCTTCCAGTGGTACTGATCCATCAGGGGTTTATTCCTTGCAGGTGTTGAGTAGAAGGATGAAGAAATGAGCAAGTTGCATTTGTTGACATGAGAGATTTTAGAGGCCCTATCTTAGAAGGGGAAACCCTGGTGGTGTAGTGGTTAAGTGCTAACCAAAAGGTCGGCAGTTCAAATCTACCAGGCGCTCCTTGGAAACTCTATGGGGCAGTTCTACTCTATCCTATAGGGTTGCTATGAGTTGCAATCGACTCGACAGCAATGGGTTTGGTTTTGGTTTATCTTAGAAGGATGGAGAGGTGATGACAGAGGGGACCTAAGCATCCAAAGAAGTAGAAGTTTCAAAGAGGTTGCATAACTTATATGAAGGTGAGACAACTGCAGAGAGAGAAGGTTAGCAGCCTGTGACCAGAGAAAGAAATAATGGAGTCCAACATTTCAGTGGTGGAAGTTTTCTCACAGGATGTTGTCTGCCCAGGAGATAGTGCTTGGTGCTTGGTGTCTGGTGTAGAAGGTGGGAAGATAACAGACTTGGGAAGGCATTATGAAGGTAGCATGTCAAATGGGTCTTCTACTTCAGATGCTGAGATCATCAAAAGTTGGTGGTTGGGGTTAGGGAGGAGATAAAACTGTGTACCTAAGAATCCAGTGAAGGTAGAGACAGTGATGAAGAGAAATGAAATTAAAAGGGAAAAGGTTTGTTAGGATGGGTTGACAACACCACAAAACCCACCCCACCGCACCACACCCCAAAGAAGCCCAGGTTTCCATGGTGGGAACTAGTCTTTACCAATAATTTCAGAGACATCATACATTAACCCTCAATATTTGGGTTTGTTAGTGTAAATATGACTATTGGGGGCTGAATTTTGTTTCTTTTTAAAATTTATCCTTCTTTCTTTTTTTTTAATTTTTATTTTGCTTTAGGTGAAAGCTTACAAATTAGGTCAATCTCTCATACAAATATTTATATACACCTTGCTATATACTCCCAATTGCTCTCCCCCTAATGAGACAGCACCCTCCTTCCCTCCACTCTGCATTTTCGTGTCCATTTGGCCAGCTTCTTACTTCCCCTGCCCTCTCATCTCCCCTCCAGGCAAGAGATGCCAACATAGTCTCATGTGTCTGATTTATCCAAGAAGCTCATTCTTCACTGCTATCATTTTCTATCCATTACTCCAGTCCAATCCCTGTCTGAAGAGTTGGCTTTAAGTTCCTGTCTTGGGCTAACAGAAGGTCTGGGGCCCATGATCTCTGGGGTCCTTCTAGTCTCAGTCAGACCATTAAATCTGGTCTTTTTATGAGAATTTGAGGTCTGCATCCCACTGTTCTCCTGCTCCCTCAGAGGCTCTCTGTTGTGCTGCCTGTCAGGGCAGTCATCAGTTGTAGCTGGGCACCATCTAGTTCTTCTGGTCTCAGGCTGATGTATTCTCTCTTATGTGGCCATTTCTGTCTCTTGGGTTCATAATTACCTTGTGTCTTTGCTGTCCTTCATTCTCCTTTTCTCCAGGTGGATTGAGACTAATTGATGCATCTTAGATGGCTGCTTGCTAACATTTAAGACCCTAGGCAGCACTCTCCAAAGTGGGATGCAGAATGTTTTCTTAATAGATTTTATTATGCCAATTGACCTAGATGTCCCCTGCTACAGTGGCCTTGGAAGCATTCAGTTTATTCAGGAAACTTCTTTGCTTTTGGTTTAGTCCAGTTGTGCTGACCTTGCCTGTATTGTGTGTTGTCTTTCCCATCACCTAAAATAATTCTTATCTACTATCTAATTGGGTTGTCTAATTACTGAATACCCCTCTTGCTCCCTCCCTCCCTACCCCCTCTTGTAACCATCAAGGAATATTTTTTTCTCTGTTTAAACTATTTCTTCAGTAATTATAATAGTGGTCTTATATAATATTTGCTTTTTTGAAACTGACTAATTTCACTCAGCATAGTGCCTTCCAGATTCCTCCATGTTTTGAGATGTTTTACGGATTCATCATCGTTCTTTATTGATACGTGGTATTCCATTGTATGAATATACCATAGTTTATTTATCCATTCATCCGTTGATGGGCACCTTGGTTGCTTCCAATTTTTTGCTATTGTAAACAGTGCTGCAATGAACATGGGTATGCATATATCTGTTCGTGTAAAGGCTCTTATTTCTCTAGGATATATTCCAAGGAGTGGGATTGCTGGATCATATGGTAGTTCTATTTCTAGTTTTTAAGAAAACGCCAAATTGATTTCTAAAGTGGTTGTACCATTTTACATTTCCTCCCGCAGTGTATAAGTGTTCCAGTCTCTCCACAACCTCTCCAACATTTATTGTTTTGTGTTTGCTGGATTAATGCCAGCCTTGTTGGAGTGAGGTGGAATCTCATTGTAGTTTTGATTTGCATTTCTCTAATGGCTAACAATTGTGAGAATTTCTCTTGTATCTGTTAGCTACCTGAATGTCTTCTTTAGTGAAGTGCTGTTCATATCCTTTGCCCATTTATTAATTGGGTTATTTGTCTTTTTCTAGTTGAGTTTTTGCAGTATCATGCAGATTTTAGAGATCAGATGCTGATTGGAAATATTGTAGCTAAATACTTTTTCCCAGTCTGTAGGTAATCTTTTTACTCTTTTGGTGAAGTCTTTGGATGAGCATAGGTGTTTGATTTTTAGGAGCCCCCAGTTATCTGGTTTCTCTTCTGCATTGTTAGTAATGTTTTATATACTGTTTATGCCATGTATTAGGGCTCCTAGCATTGTCCCTATTTTTTCTTCCATGATCTTTATCGTTTTAGATTTTATATTTAGGCCTTTGATCCATTTTGAGCTCGTTTTTGTGCATGGTGACAGATACGGCTATTGTTTCACTTTTTTGCAGATGGATATCCAGTTATTTCAGCACCATTTGTTAAACGGACTGTCTCTTCCCATTTAACTGACTTTGGGCTTTTGTCAAATATCAGCTACTCATATGTGGATGGCTTTATGTCTGGATTCTCAATTCTGTTCCATTGGTCTATGTATCTGTTGCTGTACCAGTACCAGGCTGTTTTCACTACAGTGGCAGCGTAATAGATTCTAAAATCAGGTAGAGTGTGGCCTCCCACTTTGTTCTTCTTTTTCAGTAATGCTTTACTTATCCGGGGCCTCTTTACCTTCCGTATGAAGTTGGCGACTTCTTTCTATATCTCATTAAAAAATGTTGGAATTTGGATCAGAATTGCATTGTATTTATATATCACTTTTGGTAGAATAGACATTTTTACAATGTTAAGTCCTCCTATCCATGAGCAAGGTATGTTTTTCCAATTATGTAGGTCTGTTTTAGTTTCTTGCAGTAGCGTCTTGTAGTTCTCTTTGTATAGGTCTTTTACATCTCCAGTAAGATTTATTCCTAAGTATTTTATCTGCTCAGGGGCTACTGTAAATGGTATTGATTTGGTGATTTCCTCCTCAATGTTCTTTTTGTTGGTGTAGAGAAATTCAACTAATTTTTGTATGTTTATCTTGTAATCCTGATATTCTGCTGAACTCTTCTATTAGTTTCAGTAGTTTTCTTGAGGATTCCTTAGGGTTTTCTGTGTATAAGATCAAGTCATCTGCAAATAGAGATAATTTTACTTCTTCCTTATGAATCTGGATGCCCTTTATTTCTTTATCTAGCCTAATTGCTCTGGCTAGGACCTCCAGTACAATGTTGAATAAGAGATAAAGCGCATCCTTGCCTGGTTCCCGATCTCAAGGGGAGTGCTTTCAGGCTCTCTCCATTTAGGACGTTGGCTGTTGGCTTTGTATAAATGCCCTTTATTATGTTGAGGAGTATTCCTTCTGTTCCCCTTGTGCTGAGAGTTTTTATCATTAATGGTGTTGAACTTTGACAAATGACTTTTCTGCATCAATTGATAAGATCCTGTGGTTCTTGTCTTTTGCTTATTTACATTTTGGATTACATTAATTGTTTTTCTAATGTTGAACCATCCCTGCATACCTGGTATGAATCCCACTTGGTCATGGTGAATTATTTTTTTGATATATTTTTGAATTCTCTTGGCTAGAATTTTGTTGAGAAGTTTTGTATCTAAGTTCATAAGGGATATAGGTCTGTAATTCTCTTTTTTTGTGGTGTCTTTACCTGGTTTTGGTATCAGGGATATGCTGGCTTCATAGAATGAGTTTGGGAGTATTCCATCCTTATCTATGCTCTGAAATACCTTTAGTAGTAGTGGTGTTAACTCTTCTCTGAAAGTTTGGTAGAACTCTCCCGTGAAGCCATCTGGGTCAGTTTTTTTGTTGTTGTTTTATTCCATTACCTTTTCAATTTCTCCTTTTGTTATGGTCTGTTTAGGTGATGCAAATATCCATTAATAATCGGAACCTGGAATGTATGAAGTATGAATATAGGAAAATTGGAAATCGTCAAAAATGAAATTGAATGCATAAACATCGATACTTAGGCATTAGTGCACTGAAATGGACTGGTATTGGCCATTTTGAATCGGACAATCATATACTCTATTATGCCAGGAATGACAACTTGAAGAGGAATGTGTTGCATTCATCGTCAAAAAGAACGTTTCATGATCTATCCTAAAGTACAACGCTGTCAGTGATAGGATAATATCCATATACCTACAAGGAAGACCAGTTAATACGACTACTATTCAAATTTATGCACCAATCACTAGGGCCAAAGATGAAGAAATAGAAGATTTTTATCAGCTGCTGCAGTCTGAAATTGATAGAACATGCAATCGAGATGCATTGATAATTACTGGCAATTGGAATCCGAAAGTCAGAAACAAAGAAGAAGGATCTGTGGTTGGAAAATATGGCCTTGGTGATAGAAACAATGCCAGAGATCAAATGAGAGAATTTTGCAAGACCAACGACTTCTTCATTGCAAATACCTTCTTTACCAACAAAAATGGAGACTATACACATGGACCTTGCCAGATGGAACACACAGAAATCAAATTGACTACATCTGTGGAAAGAGACAATGGAAAAGCTCAATATCATCAGTCAGAACAAGGCCAGAGGCCGACTGTGGAACAGACCATCAATTGCTCATATGCAAGTTCAAGCTGAAACTGAAGAAAATCAGAGTACCACGTCCAGAAGAGCCAAAATATGATCTTTAGTACATCCCGCCTGAATTTACAGACCATCTGAAGAATAGATTTGACGCATTGAACACTAGCAACTGAAGACCAGATAAGTTGTGGAATGACATCAAGGACATCATCCATGCAGAAAGCAAGAGGTCATTGAAAAGACAAGAAAGAAAGAAAAGACCAAGATGGATGTCAGAGGAGACCCTGAAACTTACTCTTGAATGTCGAACAGCTAAAGCAAAAGGAAGAATCGATGAAGTAAAAGAACTGAACAGAAGATTTCAAAGGGTGTCTCGAGAAGACAAAGTAAAGTATTATAATGACATGTGCAAAGAGCTGGAGATAGAAAACCAAAAGGGAAGAACACGCTTGGTGTCTCTCAAGCTGAATGAACTGAAGAAAAAATTCAAGCCTCGAGTTGCAATAGTGAAGGATTCTATGGGGAAAATATTAAATGATGCAGGAAGCGTCAAAAGAAGATGGAAGGAATACACATTGTCATTATACCAAAAAGAATTAGTCGATGTTCAACCATTTCAAGAGGTGGCATATGATCAGGAACCGATGGTACTGAAGGAAGAAGCCCAAGCTGCTCTGAAGGTATTGGCGCAAAACAAGGCTCCAGTAATTGATGGGATATCAATTGAGATGTTTCAACAAACAGATGCAGCACTGGCGGTGCTCACTCATCCTTGCCAAGAATTATGGAAGACAGCTTCCTGGTCAATTGACTGGAAGAGATCCATATTTATGCCTATTCCCAAGAAAGGTGATCCAACTGATTGTGGAAATTACAGAACAATATCATAAATATCACACACAAGGAAAATTTTGCTGAAGATCATTCAAAAACAGCTGCAGCAGTATATTGACAGGGAACTGCCAGAAATTCAGGCCGGTGTCAGAAGAGGATGTGGAACCAGGGATATCATTGCTGATGTCAGATGGATCCTGGCTGAAAGTAGAGAATACCAGAAGGATGTTTACCTGTGTTTTATTGACTATGCAAAGGCATTCAACTGTGTGGATCTTAATAAATTATGGATAACATTGCGAAGAATGGGAATTCCAGAACACTTAATTGTGCTCATGAGGAACCTTTACATAGATCAAGAGGCAGTCGTTCGGACTGACAAGGGGATGCTGATTGGTTTAAAGTCAGGAAAGGTGTGCGTCAGCGTTGTATTCTTTCACCATATCTATTCGATCCTTATGCTGAGCAAATAATCTGAGAAGCTGGACTATATGAAGAAGAATGGGGCATCAGGATTGGAGGAAGACTCATTAACAACCTGTGTTATGCAGATGACACAACCTTGCTTGCTGAAAGTGAAGAGGACTTGAAGCACTTACTAATGAAGATCAAAGACCACAGCCTTCAGTATGGATTGTACCTCAACATAAAGAAAACAAAAATCCTCACAAGTGGACCATTAAGCAACATCATGATAAAGGCAGAAAAGATCGAAGTTGTCAAGGATTTCATTTTCCTTGGATCCACAATCAACAGCCATGGAAGCAGCAGTCAAGAAATCAAATGATGTATTGCATTGGGTAAATCTGCTGCAAAGGACCTCTTTAAAGTGTTGAAGAGCAAAGATGTCACCTTGAAGACTAAGGTGCACCTGACCCAAGCCATGGTATTTTCAATCACAACATATGCATGTGAAAGCTGGACAATGAATAAGGAAGACCGAAGAAGAATTGATGCCTTTGAATTGTGGTATTGGTGAAGAATATTGAATATACCATGGACTGCCAAAAGAACGAACAAATCTGTCTTAGAAGTACAACCAGAATGCTCCTTAGAAGCAAAGACGGCGAGACTGCGTCTTACATACTTTGGACATGTTGTCAGGAGGGATCTGTCCCTGGAGAAGGACATCATGCTTGGCAGAGTACAGGGTCAGCGGAAAAGAGGAAGACTTCCAGTGAAGTGGATTGACACAGTGGCTGCAACAATGAGCTCAAACATAACAATGATTGTAAGGGTGGCTTAGGACTGGGCAGCGTTTCATTCTGTTGTGCATAGGTTCACTATGAGTCGGAACCAACTCGACAGCACTTAACAACAACAACATTTAGTTGATCTACCTCTGTTTGTGTTAGTTTAGGTAGGTAGTATGTTTCTAGGAATTTATCCATTTCTTCTAGGTTTTCAAATTTGTTAGAGTACAATTTTTCATAGTAATCTGATATGATTCTTTTAATTTCGGTTGGGTTTGTTGTGATATCACCCATCTCATTTCTTATTCAGATTATTTACTTCCTCTCCTGTTTTTCTTTTTTCAGTTTGGCCAGTGGTTTATCAATTGTGTTAATGTTTTTCAAAGAATCAGCTTTTGATCTTGTTAACTCTTTCAATTGTTTTTGTTTTCTATTTCATTTAGTTCTGCTCTATTTTATTATTTCCTTTCTTGTAGTGCCTGAAGGTTTCTTTTGGTGCTCTCTTTTTTTTTTTTAATTAACTTTTATTGAACTTCAAGTGAATGTTTACAAATCAAGTCAGACTGTCACATATAAGTTTATATACACCTTACTCCGTACTCCCACTTGCCCTCCCCCTAATAAGTCAGCCCTTCCAGTCTCTCCTTTCGTAAAAATATGGAACACTTCACGAATTTGCGTGTCATTCTTGTGCAGGGGCGATGCTAATCTTCTCTGTATCGTTCCAATTTTAGTACATGTGCTGCTGAAGCGAGCACTGTTGCTCTCTTTTTATTTGTTCAAGTTGTAGGGATAATTCTTTGATTTTGGCCCTTTCTTCTATTTGTATGTTTGCATTTACGGTATAAATTGACCTCTGAGCACTGCTTTCACTGTGTCCCAAACGTTCTAATAGAAAGTGTTTTCATTCTAAATGGGTTCTATGAATTTCTTTATTCCATCCTTAACGTATTCTATAACCAAGTCTTTTCTGAGCAGGGTATTGTTCAGTTTCCACGTGTTTGATTTCTTTTCCCAGCTTTTTCTGTTTTTGATTTCTACTTTTATGGCCTCATGGTCAGAGAAGATGCTTTGTAATATTTCGATGTTTTGGATTCTGCTAAGGCTTGCTTTATGACCTAATATGTGGTCTATTCTAGAGAATGTTCCATGTGCACTAGAAAAGAAAGTATACTTGGCTGCTGTTGGGTGGAGTGTTCTGTATATGTCTAGGAGGCCACTCTGGTTTATTGTGGCATTTAGATCTTCCATGTCTTTATTGAGCTTCTTTCTGGATTTCCTGTCCATCACCAAAAGTGGTCTGTTGAAGTCTCCTACCGTAATTGTGGAGCTGGCTATCTCACTTTTCAATGTTGTGAGAGCTTGTTTTATGTATCTTGCAGCCCTGTCGTTGGGTGCATAAGTATTTAATATTGTTATACCCTCCTGGCATATTGTCCCTTTAATCATAATATAGTGTCCTTCCTTATCCTGTTTTGTGGATTTAACTTTAAAGTCTATTTTTTCAGAAATTAATATTGCCACTCCTGCTCTTTTTTGATTGTTGTTTGCTTGATATATATTTTTTCCATCCTTTTTTTTTGAATTTTAGTTTGTTTGTGTCCCTAAGTCTAAGGGAGTTCCTTGCTTAGAGAATCAATAAGGAAGGCTCGTGTTTTTTTTTATCCATTCTGCCACTGTTAGTCTTTTTATTGATGCATTTAGTCCATTAACATTCAGCTTAATTATGGATAGGCATGGGTTTAGTGCTCTCATTTTGATGTCTTTTTTGTGTTTTGTTGACAGATTCTACTTCCCACTTAATTTTTTGTGCTGAGTAGTTTGTCTTTATATGTTGTCTTTTCTTCATATTTGTTGTTGTTGTTTTTTTTCTGCTGAGTCTCTATTTTTTTCTTGTATTTTATTTTGAAGAGTAGGATAGTTAGTCTCCTTTGTGGTTACCTTAATATTTACTCCTGTTTTTCTAAGTTTAAACCTAACTTTCATTTCTTTATATTGCTTTGACTTCCTCTCCATATGAAAGATCTATGACTACATTTCTTAGTCCCTCTTTATTCTTTTAATGTTGTCCTCTTTTACGTAATAACATCGCTATTTCCCTGTTTTGAATGTTTTTTTATCTTGATTTATTTTTGTGATTTCACTATCTGGGTTCACATCTGATTGCTCTGTCCAGTGTCTAGTCTTGGGTTGATACTTGATATTATCGATTCTCTAAGCAAGGAACTCCCTTTAATATTCCTTGCAGTTTTGGTTTGGTTTTACGAATTCCCTAAACTTCTGTTTATCTGGAAATGTCCTAATTTCACCTTCACATTTGAGAGACAGTTTTGTTGGATATATGATTCTTGGCTGGCAATTTTTTTCCTTCAATTTTTTATATAAGTCATCCCATTGTCTTCTTGCCAGCATTGTTTCTGCTGAGTAGTCTGAGATTATTCTTACTGACTCCCCTTTGTAGGTGACTTTTCATTTATCCGTAGCTGCTCTTAAGATTCTCTCTTTATCTTTGGTTTTGGCGAGTTTGACTATAATATGTCTTGGTGACTTTCTTTTAAAATCTACCTTATGTGGAGTTCAATGAGCATCTTGTATAGCTATCTTCTCATCTTTCACGATATCAGGGAAGTTTTCTTCCAATAAATCATCAACAGTTCTCTCTGTATTTTCTGTTATCCTTCCCTGTTCTGGTACTCCTATCACTTGTAGGTTATTTCTCTTGATAGGGTCCCACATTATTCTTAATGTTTCTTCATTTTTTGAATTCTTTTATCTGATTTTTCTTCAAATATATTGGTGCCAAGTGCTTTATCTTCAGTCTCAGCAATTCTGCCTTTCACTTGCTCAATTCTGCTCCTCTGACTTTCTGTTCAGTTGTCTAATTCTGTAATTTTGAATTTTGTTTCTTAATATGCCAAGTGACCCATCTTTTTAGATTGCTGAGTTCAGCTCGTTTTTCTCATGTTATGGGTGTTGTTATATGATGTTGAGTTGGTACATAGTGACGCCATGTACAACAGAATGAAACAGTGTCGGGTCCTGTGCCATGCTCACAATCCTTGTTATGCTTGAGCCTATTTTTGTTGCCATTGCATTAATCCACCTCATTGAGAGTATTCCTCTCTTTTGCCGTCTCTTTACTTTACCAAACATGATGTCCATCTCCACCGACTGGTCTCTCCTGATAACATGTCCAAAGTAGGTGAGACAAAGTCTTGCCATCTTTGTTTCTAAGGAGCATTCTGGCTGTACTTCTTTCAAAACAGATTTGTTCGTTCTTCTGACAGTCCATTGTATATTCAATATTCCTCATCAACGCCATAATTCAAAGGCATCAATTCTTCTTTGATGTTCCTTATTCATTGTCCAACTTTCACGTGCATAAAGTGCACCTTAATCCTTAAAGTGACATCTTTGCTTTTAAACACTTTAAAGAGGTCTTTTGTTACAAATTTTCCTAATGCAATGGATCATTTGATTTCTTGACTGCTGCTTCCATGGGTATTGTCCATGGATCCAAGTAAAGTGAAATCCTCGATAACTTCAGTCTTTTCTCTGTTTATCATGATGTTGCATATTGGTTGAGTTGTGAGTCTTTTTGTTTTCTTTATGTTGAGGTGTAACCCATACTGAAGGCTGTGGTCTTTGACATTTGTCAGTAAGTGCTTCAAATCCTCTTGGCTTTCAGCAAGCAAGGTTGTGTCACCTGCATGATTCAGGTTGTTAATGAGTCTTCTCCAATCCTGATGTCCTGTTCTTCTTTGTATACTCCAACTTCTTGGATTATTTGCTCAGTATATAGATTGAATAACTGTGGTGAAAAGATACAACCTTGATGCACACATTTCTTGACTTTGAACCATGCAGTATTCCCTTGTTCTGTTCCAATGACTGTCTTTGGTCTAGGAAAAGGTTTCTCATGAGCACAATTAAGTGTTCTGGAATTCTCGTTCTTTGTAATGTTACCCATAATTTGTTATGATCCACACAGTCAAATACCTTTGCAGAGTCAATAAAACATAGGTAAGCACCTTTCTGATATTCTCTGCTTTCAGCCAGGATCCATCTGACATGAGCAATGCTATCCTTAGTTTCAAATCCTGTTCTGAATCCAGCTTGAATTTCTGGCAGTTCCCTGTCAATATACTGCTGCAGCAGCTTTTGAATGACCTGTAGCAGAATTTTACCTATGTTATATGTTAGATAGTGTTCGATAATTTCCATATTCACTTGGATCATCTTTCTTTGGAATAGGCATAAATACCGATCTCTTCCAGTCATTTGGCCAGGTAGCTGTCTTCTAAGTTTCTTGGGATAGACAGCTGAGTGACCATTTCCAGAGGTGCGTCCATTTGTTGAAACATTTCAATTGGTATTCCGTCAATTCCTGAAGCTTTGTTTATTGCCAATGCCTTCAGGGTAGCTTGAACCTCTTTCTTCAGCACCATCAGTTCATGATCACATACTGCCTCCTGAAATGATTGAACATTGACCAATTCTGCTTGGCATAGTGACTCTGTGTATTCCTTTCATCTTCCTTTGGTACTTCCTCTGTCATTTAATATTTTCCTCATAGAATCCTTCAGTATTGCAACTTGAGCCTTGAAATTTTTCTTCAATTCTTTCAACTTGAGAAATACCGAGCATGGTCTTTGAAATCTCCTGTTCATCTCTATCATTTCATCATTTCCTCCTTTTGCTTTCGCTACTTGACATTCAGAGAGCAAGTTTCAGAGTCTCTTCTGACATCCATTTTGGTATTTTATTTCTTTTCTGTCTTTTTAATGGCCTCCTGATTGCTTCATGTATGATGTTCTTGGTGTCATTCCACAACTTATCTGGTCTTCAGACATTAATGTTCAATGCATCAAATCTTTTCTTGAGATGGTCTCTAAATTCAAGTGGGATATACTCAAGGTCATACTTTGGCTTTCGTGGACTTCTAATTTTCCTCAGTTTCAACTTGAACTTGCATGTGGGCAATCGATGGTCTGTTCCACAGTTGGCCCCTGGTCTTGTTCTGACTGATATTGAGCTTTTCCATCATCTCTTTCCACAGATATAGTTGATTTGATTCCTGTCTATTCCACCTGGCGAGGTCTACATGTATAGTTGCCATTTATGTTGGTGAAAAAAGGTATTTGCAATGAAGAAGTCATTGGCGTTGCAAGATTCTATCACACTATCGCCAGCATGTTTCTGTCACCAGGGCCGTATTTTCTGACTTCGGATCCTTCTTTTTTTTCTGACTTTCACATTTCAATCACCAGTAATTATCAATGCATCCGGATTGCATGTTTGATTAATTTCATTCTGCAGAAGTTGGGAAAAATCTTCAATTTCTTCATCTTTGGCCGTAGTGGTTGGTGAGTAAATTTGAATAATAGTTGTATTGACTAGTCTTCCTTGTAGGCATATGGATGTTATCCTATCACTGACAGTGTTGTGCTTCAGGATAGATCTTGAAATATTCTTTTTGACAATGAATGCTGTGCCATCCTTTTCAAGTTGTCCTTCTCAGCATAGTAGATCATATGATTGTGTGATTCCAAATGGTCAATAGGTCCATTTCAGTTCACTAATGCCTAGGATATCGATGTTTATGTCTTTCATTTCATTATGAGTATTTCCAATTTTCCTAGATTCACACTTCGTACCTTTCACATTCCAATTACTAATGGATATTTGTAGCTGTTTCTTCTCATTTTGAGTTGCTCCACATCAGCAAATGAAGGCCCCAAAAGCTTGACTCCATCCACATCAATAAGGTTGACTCCACTTTGAGGAGGCAGCTCTACCCTCACCGTCTTTTGAGTGTCTTCCGGCACTGTATCAGATAATGTTCCTCTGCTAGTCATAAGGTTTTCAATGGCTCGTTCTTTTCAAAAGTAGACTGCTGGGTCCTTCTTCCTAGTATGTCTTAGTCTGGAATCTTAGCTGAAACCTGTGTGCCAGGTGCCTTTTATTATCAGTTTCTTTATAAATTCATTCTCTATTTGTTGGCTAGTGAACATCTGAAAATGGTAAGATCAGCATATTATGTGCCACAACATTGTATGTAGTACATATGAATAACAATAGATGTACCAAAAAAAAGGATCGTCTTCATTGTGGTTTGTCGTAACTCGAATACATCATAAGTAAGAAAGTACCTGTATCTGGTGGTAGCAGCAGCAAGTAACCTAGATAAAACCCCCTTTCCCCTGCTAAGAACTCACTACTCTCTTTTAGTTGTACAGCAAACCTGAAATAGCCATCTGTCAGAGAGCAATACCAAGACAACATTTTTAGATTTCTTCACTGTGATTGTCTGGTATTTGAATACCAATGGCATAACTTCCAGCATCACAGCAACATGCAAGCCCCCACAGTATGACAAACTGACAGATGTATGGGGGGAAGAAGAAGAATTTATGCCTTTGAATTATGATGTTGGCAAAGAATATTGAAATACCACAGATTCCCAGAGGAAAGAATGAATCTCTGTTGGAAGAAATATAGCCAGAATGCTCTCTAGAAGCAAGAATGGTGAGACTTCATCTCATATACTTTGGACACGTTATTAGGAAGGACCAGTCCCTGGAGAAAGACATCATGCTTGGTAAACTAGAGGGTCAGCAAAAAAGAGGAAGACCTTCAATAAGATGGAATGACACAGTGGCTACAACAATAGGTTCAAACATAGCAATGATTGTGAGGATGGCACAGGACTGGGCAGTGTTTCTTCTGTTGTACATAGGGTCTCTATGAGTCAAAACCAACTGGAGGATACTTAAAAACAACACTGGTGCCTTCTTACTTGGCTTATGATCTTGTTTATTAGATTGATTTGTAAACACACAGCAGACAATCACAGTGAAGAAATCTAAAAATGTTGTCTTGCTACTGCTCTCTGACAGATGGCTATTTCAGATTCAGCTGTACAACTAAAAGGGAGTAGTGAGTTCTTAGCAGGGGAAAGGGGTTTTATTTAGGTTACTTGCTGCTGCTACCACCAGGTACAAGTACTTTCTTACTTATGATGTATTCGAGTTACAACAAATCGCAATGAAGACGATCCTTTTTTTTTGGTACATCTATTGTTATTCATATGTACTACATACAATGTTGCGGCATGTAATATGCTGATCTTACCATTTTCAGATGTTCACTAGCCAACAAATAGAGACCGAATTTATAAAAAAACTGATAATAAAAGGCAATAATTGCTCTCGTTGCTAGGAGTGTCTAGGTGATTTCCACCTATGATGGTCCTATGTACAAGAGGACGAAACACTGCCCAGTCCTGTGCCATGCTCACAACAATTGCTATGTTGGAGCCCATTGTTGCAGGCACTGTGTCAATCTGTCTCATTGAGGGTCTTCCTCTTTTTCTCTGCTCCTCTACTTTACCAAGCATGATGTCCTTCTCCAGAGTCTAGTCTCTCCTGATAACATGTCCAAAAAATGTGAAATGTAGTCTCGCCATTCTTCCTTCTAAGGAGCATTCTAGCCGTACTTCTTCCAAGACATAATTGTTCCTTCTTTTGGCGGTCTATGGTATATTCAATTTTCTTGGCCAACACTCCAAAGCCGTCAATTTTTTTTTTGGTCTTTCTTATATTATTCATTGTCTAGCTTTGGTATGCATAGGAGGTGATTGAAAAGCACCTTGACCATGGCTTGAGTCAGTCTCACATTAGTCTTCAAGGTAACATCTTTGCTTTTTAATACTTTAAAGGGGTGTTTTGCAGCAGATTTGCCCAATGCAATGCATCATTTGAGTTCTTGACTGCTGCTTCCATGGGTGTGGAATGTGGATCCACGAAACATGAAATTCCTGACAACTTCAATTTTTTCTCCCTTTATCATGTTGTTGCTTATTGGTCCAGTTGTGAGGATGTTTGCTTACTTTATGTTGAGGTGTAATCCATAGTGAGGCTGTGCTCTTTGATTTCATCAGTAAGTGCTTCAAGTCCTCTTTACTTTTAGCAAGTAAGGTTGTGTCATCTGCATATCTCAGGTTGTCAATAAGTCTTCCTTTAATCCTGATGCCCCGTTCTTCTTCATATAGTCCAGCTTCTCGAAACATAAAAATTATAATACCAATTATAAACAGCAATGTTTATAGAAACATTATTCACTATAGCCAAAAGGTGGAAACAACCTAACTGTCCATTGTGATGGTTAATGTTCTGTGTCAACTCAGGTAGGCTATGATTCTCAGTGCTTTAGCAGGCATTATGTAATCACCTTTCATTTTGTGATGTGACGTGAGCAGCCAATCAGTTGAAAGGGGAGTTTCCTTGGGGGTGAGGCCTGCCTGCAGAATATAAATGTATGTTCTGGCAAAGCTCTCATTCTCTTTCTGCCCTGCACTCTTCTCATTGCCTGACCTATGGTTCTTGGGACAAAAGCCTCCAGAAGTCTCTGGTCTGCTGCCTGACCCTCAGAATTTTTGTTTGTCAACCTCTGCTAACTCATGAGCTAGTAGAAGCCTCCAGCCTGCCACGTGATCCACCAATTTTGGGTTTTTCAGCCCCTGCAATCATGTGAGACAGCAGAGGTCTTCAGCCTGTCATCTGGCCCGTGGCTTTGAGCCTTACCAGCCCTCACAATTCGTGAGCCTTTTCCTCAGAATTGCATGAGCCATTTCCTTGAAGTAAAATTCTGTCTATATTTATATACACTTCACTGGTTTTACTCCTCTAGAGAGCTTTAACTAAGGCATCCATCAACAGAGGAACAGATAAATAAAATGTGGTTTATACATAGGCTGCCAGCTGAAAGGCTGGTGGTTGGAACTCACCCAACGGCTTTGTGGGAGAAAGATATGGTAATCTGCTTTCATAAGGATTATAGCCAAGAAAAACCCCATACGGTCATTCTACTCTGTCACATGGGAATCGTTCTACTCTGTCACATGCGGTTGCTATGAGTTGGAATCGACTGATGGTACCTGACAACATATACACTCCATCAAGTATTATTCAATTATAAAAAGAAATGAAGTTCTGATACATGCCACCACAAGGGTAAATTTTGAAAACTGAGTGAAATAAGCCAGACACAAAAGGTCAAATACTGTATGATTCCATGATTATGAAATATCTAGAATGGGTAAATCCATGGAGCCAAAAGAAGTTTAGTGGTTATGAGGGCCATAGGGAAAGAAAACGCTCTCTGCATAGCTGCAGCTAGTGTAATGTAGGAATCAGGACAGATGACCCAGTAAGCAAGTGTCATGGATTGAATTGTGTCCCCCCAAAATATCTGTCAATTTGGGTAGGCCATGATTTCCAATATTGTATGGTTGCCCACCATTTTGTCTTCTGATTGATTTTCCTATGTGTTGTAAACCCTACCTCTATGTTGTTAATGAGGCAGGATTAGAGGCAGTTATGTCAATGAGTCAGGAGTCAATCTCCAAGATTAGATTGTATCTCGAGTCAATGTCTTTTGAGATATAAAAGACAGAAGGGAACAGGGAGACATGGGAACCTCATACCATCAACAAAGTAGTGCCAGCAGCAGAGTGTGTCCTTTGGACCCGGGATTCCTACATTAAGAAGCTCCTTGACCAGGGAAAATTGATGACAAACACCTTCCTCCAGAGTCGACAGAGAGAGAAAGCCTTCCTCTGGAGCTGACACCCTGAATTCGGACTTCTAGCCTCCTAGACTGTGAGAGAATAAATTTCTCTTTGTAAAAGCCATCCACTTGTCATATTTATGTTATAGCAGCACTAGATAACCAATTCAGCACAGTATGCAAGAGTTAGTCCAGCACAGGAACTGTCTGGGCAAGCGTGCATCTGCTCCACAGTGGAATCTCTTTTCAGTGTGGATCTCTAATGGCAATGATCCCCTCCCAAAGGGAAAACTGAAGCTAATCATGGTGGTCTGGGCCAGAATACCATTGTTGCAGATAACACAGAAGCAGAAGGGCACACTCACTGAAAGAGAAGTTTGGACAGTGCAAGGAGCCAGCCCAGGGCAGACACAGGGAGGCTTCGGTATCTTGTTCAGCACACAAGGGAGTGACTTTCTGGGGCAGGCTCAGCCTCATGGGCACGTGAGCTGTGCTCAGGAGGGCCTATGCTAGGTTTAATGCACTACTGTCACCATCTTGAAATTTGAAAAATGAGTCCCAAAATTTACATATCCTGTCCTGTTCTGGAAGAATCCATTCTTATCAGGACTTGGGACCTGAAATAACCTTGGGTCAAAGCCTTAACTTGAACTACAGAATGTCATAAAGATCAGGCTAAAGTCCACGGCGGTCTCTGAACAGAGTAGTGGGAGACTGGGACCATTAGCCTTCAGACAGGACCAGATCTGAGGACAGGTCACAGGTCCCTCCTGTCCCATGGTAGCCGGCCCTGAGAGGCGGATGCTGTCTGAACCCATGGTGATATTGCTAAGGCTTACCTGCACATTTATGCTTTGGATAATTGCAAGTCTCCATGGGGTAGATGTAAAATTCTCAACCAATCCTTCTGTTGTCTTCAAGTCTTGAGTTCAGGGTTCCTCCAGGTATTACTGTATTTCAAAGCTGACTCTTCAAGCAATGTCTTCCACGGCCATTTTAGGAAGATCCTGATGCGGAATATGAGCACAACCAGGGAGCCTGACTATTTAGAGAAACCACACCTTTTTTGGATGTGCTCCCTGTTACCCATTACTGCCAAGAAAGAGTTTTAAGAGTCATGAAATTGTCCCACCTAACAGCAGGTTATGGCTGGGGTCTAGGGCACCAGTGATGCCTTTGCAGAAGTGTCACGTGGTCTAAATTCTTTGTTAATAACCTAGGAATATACGAAGATGGGTTTGGGCATTGCGCACTCTCAAAATCCAATTCACATAGGATGGAACGCAAAAAATACACAGCAGGAACTGGCAGGTACTTGGCCAGCACTGTCCCACAGGGATTATCAGGGTCGGTTAAAACCACACCAAAGGAAGTGTTCACTTACAACCTGGTAGAACATGGATCCCAGAGAAGTAGGAGATGATGGCATGACATGGGTGCTCACATATTTGCTTTAGGAATTGGATAAAAAATAAGAGAATGGACTAGAATACACTCCAGAGAAGTCAGCAGGGTCAGGTGAGTTTTTCCAGGATTGGTGGGTGGGGTCAATCTCCCTAGGTGGAGGCAGAAGGGCCGGAAAATGGGGTGAAGGTTTAGATTGATTGTGCAATGATTAATTTAAGGAGGATACTCTGTCTTCCAATTAAATTCCATTTTGCTAAGTGGCTCAGTGATAAGATAACATGAAGGAAACTTATGTAGTAGGCACGGCCTGTAGGGAAAGCCAGTGGCTTTGGCTTCTGCTGAGATGGCTGAGGGACTCTGGGTTGCCCTGTCTGCACTCAGGATGCTGCTTCTCTTGCTGTGTGCTGAGCCCTGGGCTGAGGGTGGGAAGGTGCTGGTGGTGCCCATGGAGGGCAGCCATTGGCTCAGCATGAGAAAGGCTGTGCAAGAGCTCCACACCAGGGGCCACCAGGCAGTTGTCCTTGCACCTGAGGTGAATGTGCAAGTTAAAGGAGAAGACTTCTTCACCCTGAAAACCTATGCCATTCCGTACACCCAGGAGGAATTTGAAGACTTCTTCCTGCACCATAACCACCTGGTTTTTGAAACTGAACATTTTCTGAAGACATTTTTTAAATCAATCAAAATTTTTCAAAATGTGGTTGCATTCTATGAAAGGTCTTGTGCAAGCCTTTTGTATAATAAGGACCTGATCCAGTATCTGAATGATAGTTCCTTTGATGTGGTTTTAACCGACCCTGTTAATCCCTGTGGGGCAGTGCTGGCCAAATACCTGTCAGTTCCTGCCGTGTATTTTTTGCGTTACATTCCATGTGAATTGGATTTTGAGAGTGCGCAATGCCCAAACCCATCTTCGTATATTCCTAGGTTATTAACAAAGAATTCAGACCACATGACATTTCTGCAAAGGGTCAAGAACGTGCTCTATCCTCTGGCCCTGCAGTCCTTTTGCAGTATGTTTTTCGCTCCTTTTGCAAGCCTTGCTTCTGAGCTCTTTCAGAGGGAGTTTTCCATCGTGGACATTTTCAGCTATGGATCTGTGTGGCTGTTCAGAGGAGACTTCGTGATGGACTACCCCAGGCCAATCATGCCCAACATGATCTTCATTGGGGGCATAAACTGTGCCCACAGAAAGCCACTCTCTCAGGTCTGTATTGATGCTCTTACTCAATCAGTGTGCCAGATGAAACACATTTTTTAAAAACTTACTTTCAAGTGCTTACTGTTCTACCAATCTTTCTAGAGATTTCTGCCCCTCATTCTCCTTAGAACAGCCTTCTGTGAGATAAACCGTTGAAGTGTTAACAGTAGTGTAGTTAACATTTGGAATAGTCATTGAGGAGAATGAGAGGGAGTTGAGGGTCTATAACATGTTCGACAAGCAATGGTGTTCCTCAACCAAGATTGTCTATTTGTAAAGGCACCATCTTTGTAGCTGTACAATTTTCTTTAGCTGTTCAGGAGCCAGAAATCGAGTCATGGAAGCCAGAATTTTATCTAAGGTACGGCACATATAGCACATGCCCTGGGTGCCATCGGGGCTGAGGTGGCGGGAGTGCTAATGAAGAGTTTCTATTAGCCAATGTAGTTGCCATGGTCAGCTGTGAAAGATTATTTAGCAATTTAACACTACTTTCCCTATACGATATTTTCTGTTATATACACCTCTTTTGTTGGAATTGATCCATCAGGGGTTTATTGCTTGCAGGTGTTGAGTAAAAGGATGAACACATGAGCAAATTGCATTTGTTGACATGAGAGTTTTAGAGGCCACATCTTAGAAGGATGGAGATGTGACAACAGAGGGGACCTAAGTATCCAAGGGAAGTAGAAGTTCCAAAGAGGTTGAATAAGTTATATGGAAGTGAGACAATTCCAGAGAGGGGGAGATTGGGTGCCTGATATCAGAGGAAAAAATAATTGTGTCCAACATTTCAGAGGTGGAATCTTTCTGACAGTATGTTGTTTGCCCAGGAATTGGTGCTTGGTGTGGAATGTGGGAGCACACCAGACTTGGGAAGGCATCATGAAGGTTGCATGTCAAATGGGTCTTCTACTTCAGATGCTGACATCATCAAAAGGTAGTGGTTAGGGTTAGGGAGGAGATAAAACTGTGAACCTAAGAGCCCAGTGAAGGTAGAGACAGTGATGAAGAGAAGTAAACTTAAAAGGGAAAGGTTTGTTAGGAGGGGTTGACGACACCACAAAACCCACCCCATCCCACCACACCCCAACCAAGCTCAGGTTTCTGTGGTGGGAACTACTCTTTACCAATAATTTCAGAGACATCATACATTAACCCTCAATATTTGGGTTTGTTAAAATAAGACTGTTGGGGGCTGAATTTTGTTTCTTAGTACAATGAGTGAGCCATCTTTTTAGATTGTTGAATTCAGCTCATTTATGTCATGTTGGTATTGTCATTATGTGACGTTGAGTTGGCACATGGTAACCCCCTGTACAACAGAATGAAATGTTGCCAAGTCCTGTGCCATCCTCACAATCCTTATTTTGCTTGAGCCCGTTTTTGCAGCCACTGTGTTAATGCATCTCATTGAGGGTCTTCCTCTCTTTTGCTGACTCTTTACTTTACCAAGCACGATGTCCTACTCCAGGGACTGGTCCCTCCTGATAATGTGTCCAAAGTAGGTGAGAGTAAGTCTTGCCATTTTTGCTTCTAAGGAGCATTCTGGCTATACTTCTTCCAAAACAGATTTGTTCCTTCTTCTGGCAGTCCATGGCATTTTCAATATTCTTTTTCTACACCATGATTCAAAGGCATCAATTCTTCTTTGATCTTACTTATTTATTGTCCAGCTTTCAGATGCATAAGCATCAGTTGCACCTTAGTATTTAAAGTGGCATCTTTGCTTTCTTTTTTTTTTTTAACACTTTAAAGAAATCTTTTGTTACAGATTTGCCCAATACAATGCATCATTTGATTTCTTGACTGCTGCTTCCATTTGTGTTGTTTGTGGATCCAAGTAAAATCCTTGACAACTTCAGTCTTTTCTCTGTTTATCATGATGTTTCTTATTAGTTGAGTTGTGAGTATTTTTGTTTTCTTTATGTTGAGGTGTAATCCATACTGAAGGCTGTGGCTTTTCATATTTATCAGTAACTCTTTCAAGTCCTCTTGGCTTTCAGTAAGCAAGGTTGTGTCATCTGCATAATTCGGGTTGTTAATGAGTCTTCCTCCAATGCTGATGCCCTGTTCTTCTTTGTATACTCCGTCTTCTCAGTATACATATTTAATAAGTATGGCAAAAGGATACAACGTGAGCACACCTGTCCTGACTTTGAACCATGCAATGTCCCCTTGTTCTGTTGCAATGACTGCCTCTTGGTCTCGAACAGGTTTCTTATAAGCACAACTAAGTGTTCTGGAATTCCTATTCTTCCCGATGTTATCCATAATTTGTTATGATCCACACAGCTGAATACCTTTGCATAGTCAGGAAAACATAGGTAAACATGTTTCTGATATTCTCTGCTTTCAGCCAGGATCCATCTGACATGAGCAATAATATCCCTGGTTTCAAGCTCTGTTCTGAATCCAGCTTGAATTTCTGGCAGTTTCCTGTCAATATACAGCTGCAGCTGCTTTTGATTGATCTTCAGCAAAGTTTTACCTATGTGTTATATTAATCAGGAAACCCTGGTGGCGTAGTGGTTAAGTGCTACGGCTGCTAACCAAGAGGTTGGCAGTTCAAATCTGCCAGGCACTCCTTGGAAACTCTATGGGGCAGCTCTATAGGGTCACTATAAGTCAGAATTGACTCGATGGCAGTGGGTTTGGGTTTTTTTAGTGTTCGATAATTTCAACATTCGCTTGGATCGTCTTTCGTTGGAATAGGTATAAATATGGATCTCTTCCAGTCATTTGGCCAGGTACCTGTCTTCTAAATTTCTTGGCATGGACAGACAAGTGAGCACTGCCAGAGATGCATCCATTTGTTGAAACATCTCAATTGGTGTTCCTTCAGTTCCTGGAGACTTGTTCTTTGCCAGTGCCTTCAGGGTAGCTTGAACTTCTCTCTTCAGCACCATTGGTTCCTGATTACATGCTACGTCTTGAAATGATTGAACGTTGACCAATTCTTTTTGGTGTAGTGACTCTGTGTATTCCTTCCATCTTCTTTTACTACATCCTGTGTCATTTAATATTTTCCCCATAGAATCCTTCAATATTGCAACTCGTGGCTTTAAATTTTTCCTCAGTTCTTTCAGCTTGAGAAATGCCGGCCAAGTTCTTCTCTTTTGGTTTTCTAGCTGTCACAGTCATTATAACACTTTGTCTTCTGGAGCCGCCCTTTGAAATCTCCTGTTCAACTCTTTCACATCATCATCTCTTCATTTTGCCTTCGCTACCATTTTGGTTGGTTACTGGGTTACTCGACACTCAAGAGCAAGTTTCAGAGTGTCTTCTGACATCCATTTCGGTCTTTTCTTTCTTTCCTGTCTTTTTAATGGCCTCTTGTTCTCTTCATGTATGATGTTCTTGATGTCATTCCACAACTCACCTGGTCTTCAGTCATTAGTGTTGAACACGTCAAATCTTTTCTCGAGATGGCCTCTAAATTCAAGTGGGATATACTCAGGGTCATACTTTGGCTTTTGTGGACTTCTAATTTTCTTCAGTTTCAACTTGAACTTGCATATGAGCAATTGATGGTCTGTTCCACAGTTGACCCTTGGTCTTGTTCTGACTGATGATATTGAGCTTTTCCATCATCTCTTTCCACAGACATAGTAGATTTGATTCCTGTCTATTCCACCTGGTGAGGTCCACATATATAGTTGCCATTTATGTTGGTGAAGAAAGGTATTTGCAATGAAGAAGTCATTGGACTTGCAAAATTCTACCATGTGATCTCTGGCATGTTTCTGTCACCAAGGCTGTATTTTCCAACTATGGATCCTTCTTTGTTTCCAACTTTTAGCATTCTAATCAGCAGTAACTATGAATACATCTTTCTTTGTTTCCAACTTTTGCATTCCAATCACAAGTAATTATCAATGCATCTTGATTGTATGTTTGATCAATTTCAGTCTGCAGAAGTTGATAAAAAATCTTCAATTTTGTTCATCTTTGGCCTTAGTGGTTGGTGAGTAAATCTGAATAGTAGTTGTATTGACTGGTCTTCCTTATAGGCATATGGATGTTATCCTATCACTGACAGTGTTGTGCTTCAGGCTAGATCTTGAAATATTCTTTTTGACAATGAATGCAGTAGCATTCCTCTTCATGTTATCATTCCCGGCATAGCAGATCATGTGATTGTCTGCTTCCAAATGGCCAATAGCAGTCCATTTCAGCTCACTAATGCCTAGGATATTGATGTTTATGTCTTCCATTTCATTTTGACTACTTCCAATTTTCCTAGATTCATACTTCGTATATTTCACATTCTGATTATTAATGGATGTTTGCAGCTGTTTTTCTCTCTTTGAGTTGTGCCATATCAGCAAATGAAGGCCCCAAAAGCTTGACTCCATCCACATCATTAAGGTCGATTCTTTGAGGAGGCAGCTCTTCCCCAGTCATCTTTTGAGTGTCTTCCAACTTGAGGGACTGGTCTTGCAGCACTATATCAGATAATGTTCCTCTGCTACTCATGAGGTTTTTGCTGGCTAATTCTTTTCAGAAGTAGACTGCCGGGTCCTTCTTCCTAGTCTGTCTTAGCCTAGAATCTTGGCTGAAATCTATCTGCCACGGGTGACCCTTTGGTATTTGAATATCAGTGGCGTAGCTTCCAGCGTCACAGCAACAAACTGTATGACAAACTGACAAATGCATGGGGGGGAAGAAGAAGAATTGATGCCTTTGAATTATGGTGTAGGCGACGAATATTGAGTAACCACAGACTGCCAGAAGAAAGAAAGAATCTGTGTTGGAAGAAATACAGTCAGAATGCTCTTTAGGAGCAAGGATGTCGAGATTTCATCTCACAGACTTTGGACATGTTACCAGAAAAGACCAGTCCCTGGAGAAAGACATCATGCTTGGTAAACTTGGTAGAAAGACATCAGAAAAAATGAGGAAGACCCTCAACGAGATGGATTGACACAGTGGCCACAGCAATAGGCTTAAACACAGCAACGATTGTGAGGATGGCGCAGGACTGTGCAGTGTTTCTTCTGTTGTACACAGGGTCCCTATGAGTCAAAACCAACTCTAGAGCACCTAACAACAACAATGATCCCTTCTTACTTGGCTTATGGCCTTGCTTATTAGATTGTGTTGTAAGCACACAGCAGATAATCACAGTGAAGAAATCTAAAAATGTTGTCCTGGTACTGCTCTCTGACAGATGGCTATTTCAGATACTGCTGTACAACTAAAAGGGAGTAGTGAGTTCTTAGCAGAAGAAAGGGGTCTCGTTTAGGTTACTTGCTGCTTCTACCACTAGATATAGGTACTGCCTTACTTATGATGTATTCGAGTTACGACAAATCTCACTTACGACCATCTTTTTTTTGTACATCTATTTTTTTTGTTACTGATATATACTGCGTACAATGATGTAGCACGTAATTTGCTGATCTTATCATTTTCAGATGTTCACTTGCCAACAAATAGAGACCGAATTTATAAAGAAACTGATAATAAAAGGCAATAATTGTTGTTGTTGTTGTTAGGTGCATCCAGGTGGTTTCGACTCATGGCAACCCTATGTACAACAGAATGAAATATTGCCCAGTCCTGTGCCATCCTCACAACCATTGCTATGTTAGAGCCCATTGTTGACACCACTGTGTCAGTCTGTCTTTTTGAGAGTCTTCCTCTTTTTTGCTAATCCTCTACTTTACCAAGCGTGACGTCCTTCTCCAGGGTCTGGTCCCTCCTGATAACATGTCCAAAGTATGTGAAATGTAGTCTTGCCATTCTTCCTTCTAAGGAGCATTCTAGCCATACTCCTTCCAAGACATATTTGTTTCTTCTTTTGGCAGCCTATGGTATATTCAGGAAACCCTGGTGGCGTAGTAGTTAAGTGCTACAGCTGCTAACCAAAAGCTCAGCAGTTTGAATCAGCCAGGAGTCCTTGAAAACTCTATGGAGCGATTCTACTATGTCCTATAGGGTCGCTATGAGTCAGAATCGACTCGATGGCAGTCGGTTTGGTTGCAGTTTTGGTATGGTATATTCAATATTCTTGGCCAACCTTATAATCCAAATGCATCAATTCTTTTTTGATCTTCCTTATATTATTCATTGTTCAGCTTTTGTATGCATATGAGGTGTTTGAAAACACCATGGCTTGGGTCAGGCACACATTAGTCTTCAAGGTAACATCTTCGCTTTTTAATACTTTAAGGAGGTCTTTTGCACCAGATTTGCCCAATGCAATGCATCGTTTGATTTCTTGACTGCTGCTTCCATGGGTGTTGATTGTGGATCCGTGTAAAATGAAATCCTTGACAACTTCAATCTTTTCTCCCTTTATCATGATGTTGCTTATTGGTCCAGTTGTGAGGATGTTGTTTACTTTATGTTGTGGTGTAATCCATAGTGAGGCTGTGCTCTTTGATTTCATCAGTAAGTGCTTCAAGACCTCTGCACTTTCAGCAAGCAAGGCTGTGTCATCTGCATGTTTCAGGTTGTTAATGAGTCTTCCTTCGTTCCTGATGCCCCATTTTTCGTCATATAGTCCAGCTTCTTGAAATATAAAAATTATCATACCAATTATAAACAACAATGTTTATAGCAACATTATTCACAAGAGCCAAAAGGTGGAAACAACCTAACTGTCCACTGTGATGGTTAACCTTACATGTCAACTCAGGTAGGCTATGATTCTCAGTGCTTTGGCAGGCACTATGTAATCACTTTTCATTTTGTGATCTGATGTGAGCAGCCAATCAGTTGAAAGGGGAGTTTCCTTGGGGGCGAGGCCTGCCTCCAGCATATAAATGTGTGTCCTGGCAAAGCTCTCATTCTCTTTCTGCCCTGCACTCTTCTCATTGCTGACCTCTGATTTTGGGGAGAAAAGCCTGCAGAAGTCTCTGGCCTGCTGCCTGACCCTCAGAATTTTTATTCGCCTATCCCTGCAACTTCATGAACCGGCAGAAGCCTCCAGTCTTCCACCTGGACCACAGATTCTGGGTTTTTCAGCCCTTGCAACCACGTGAGCCAGCAGAAGTCTTAGCCTGCCATCTTGCCCGTGGATCTGGGTCTCGCCAGCCCTCACAATCCATGAGCCATTTCCTCTGTCTATATCTATATATTAAACCACTATGCCACCAGGGTTTCCCTTGGAAACACTATGAGGCAGTTCTACTCTGTCCTATAGGATCGCTATGAGTCGGAATCAACTCGACGGCACTCGGTGGGTTTTTTATATCTATATATGCTTCACTGGTTTTGCTCCTCTAGAGAATCTGAACTAAGACATCCATCAACAGAGGAACGGATAAATAAAATGTGTTTTTTTGTTTGTTTGTTTTGTTTTTTTTTTATATACATAGGCTGCTAACTGAAAGTTTGATGGTTGGAACCCACCCAAAGGTTCTGTGGAAGAAAGATATGGTAATCTGCTTTCATAAGGACGACAGCCAAGAAAAACCCCAGAGGGCAGTTCTACTCTGTCACATAGGGTCTGTTCCATTCTATCACATGGGGTTGCTATGAGTCAGAATGGACTGATGGTACCCAACAACATATATACACAATGAAGTATTATTCAGTCATAAAAAGAAACGAAGTTCTGATACATGCCACCAAATGAGTTAACCTTGAGAAGTGAGTGAAATAAGCCAGACACAAAAGGTCAAATACTATATGATTTCATGACTATGAAATATCTAGAATAGGAAAATCCATGGGGACAAAAGAAGATTAGTGGTTATGAGGGGCATGGTGATAAAAAAGCTCTCTGCAGAGCTGCAGCTAGTGTGACGTAGGAACCAGGGGCAGATGGCCCAGTAAGCAAGTGTCATGTATTGAATTGTGTCTCCCCAAAATATCTGTCAACTTGGCTAGGCCATGTTTCCCAATATTGTGCTGCTGTCCACCATTTTGTCATGTGATGTGATTTTCCTATGTGTTGTAACTCCTACCTCTATGTTGTTAATGAGGCAGGATTAGAGGCAGTTATGTCAATGAGTGAGAACTCAATCTACAAGGTTAGATTGTATCTTGAGTCAATGTCTTTTGAGATATAAAAGAGAGAAGGGAGCAGAGATATATGGGAACCTCATACCGTCAAGAAAGTAGTGCCAGCAGCAGAGTGTGTCCTTTGGACCTGGGATTCCTACATTAAGAAGCTCCTAGACCAGGGAAGATTGATGGCAAAGACCTCCCTCCAGAACTGACAGAGAGAGAGAAAGCCTTCCTCTAGAGCTGGCACCCTGAATTCAGACTTATAACCTCCTAGACCATGAGAGAATAAATTTCTCTTTGTAAAAGCCATCCCCTTGTGGTATTTGCGGTAAACACCACTAGATTACCAAGACAGCACTGTAAGCAAGGCTTAGTCCAGCATAGGAACTGTCTGGTCAAGTGTCCATCTGTCCCATGGTGGAATCTCTTCAGAGTGGATCTCTAATGGCAATGACTCCCTCCCAAAAGGAAGACTGAGTTAGTCATGGTGGCCTGGGCCAGAATGCCATTGTTGCAGATAACACAGAAGCAGAAGGGTGCACTCAGTGAAAGAAATTTGGACAGCCCAAGGAGCCAGCCCAGGGCAGACACAAGGAAGCATCAGTATCTTGTTGAGCCTACAAGAAAGTGGCTTTCTGGAGCAGGCTCAGACTACTGGGTGCATGACATGTCCTCAGTAGGGCCCGTGCTTGGTTTAATGCGCTGCTGTTACCATGTTGCAATTTGGACAATGGGCCCCCGAAATTATGTACCCTGTCCTGTTCTGGAAGAATCCATTCTTATCAGGACTTGGGACCTGAAATGACTTTGGGTCAAAGCTTGAACTTGAACTACAGAATGTCATACAGACCAGGCTAAAGTCCACAGCAGTCTCTGAACAGAGTAACAGAAGACTGGGAACTTCAGCCTTCAGACAGGGTCAGATCTGAGGCCAGATCACAGTTCCCTCCTGTGCCATGGTAGCAGGCCCTGGGAGGCAGATGCTACCTGAACCCATGGTAGCATTGCTAAGGCTTTCCTGCATATTAATGCTTTGGATAATTGCAAGTCTCCATGGGGTAGATGTAAAATTCTCTACCAATTCTTGCGTTGTATTCAAGTCTTAAGTTCAGAGTTCCTCCAGGTATTACTGTATTTGAAAGCCGAGTCTTCGAGCAGTGTCTTCCCTGGACATTACAGGAAGATTCTGGTGTGGAACATGAACACAACCAGAGATGCTGCCTATTTAGAGAAAGTACACCTTTTTCAGATGTGCTCCCTGTTATCCATCACTGAGAAGAAAGAGTTTTAAGAGGCACCAAACTGTCCCAACCAGCAGCAGGTTAGGGTTGGGGTCTAGGGCACCAGTGATGCCTCAGAGCTCAGCTACAGCCTGGTAGAACATGGCTCACAGAGAAGTAGGAGATGATGGCATGACATGAGTGCCCACATATTTGCTTTAGAAACTGGATGAAAAATAAGAGAGTGGACTAGAATACTCCCCAGAAAAGTCAGCAGGGTCAGATGAGTTTTTCCAAGGTGGGGGTGAAGTGGGGTCAATCTCCCTGGGTGGAGGCAGAAGGGCTGGAGAAAGGGGTGAAAGTTTAGATTGATTGCGTAATGATTAACTTAAGGAGGATACTCTGTCTTCCAGTTAAATGCCATTTTGCTAAGTGGCTCAGTGATAAGATAACATGAAGGAAACTTACGTAGTAGGCACAGCCTACGGGGAAAGTCAGTGGCTTTGGCTTCTGCTGAGATGGCTGTGAGACTCTGGGTCCCCGTCAGCACTCAGGGTGCTGCTTCTCTTGCTGGGTGTTGAGCCCTGGGCTGAGGGCGGGAAGGTGCTGGTGGTGCCCAACCACTGGCTCACCATGAGAAAGGCTGTGCAGAAGCTCCACGCCCGGGGCCCCCAGGCAGTTGTCCTGGAGCCTAAGGTGAATGTGCACATCAAAGGAGAAGACGTCTTCACCCTGAAAACCTACCAGGTTCCATACACTGAGGATGAATATGATCTTCTTCCTGCACCAGAGTCACCTGGGTTTTTTAAACTGAACATTTTCTAAAGCAATCGCAATTTTTCTAAATGTGGTTGCATTCTATCAAAGGTCTTGTGCAAGTCTTTTGTATAACAAGGACCTGATCAGGTATCTGAATGATAGTTCCTTTGAGGTGGTTTTATCTGACTCTGTTAATCCCTGTGGGACAGTGCTGGCTGAGTACCTGTCAGTTCCTGCTGTGTATTTTTTGCGTTCCATTCCATGTGAATTGGATTTTGAGAGTGCGCAATGCCCAAACCCATCTTCGTATATTCCTAGGTTATTAACAAAGAATTCAGACCACATGACATTTCTGCAAAGGGTCAAGAACGTGCTCTATCCTCTGGCCCTGCAGTCCTTTTGCAGTATGTTTTTTGCTCCTTTTGCAAGCCTTGCTTCTCAGCTCTTTCAGAGGGAGTTTTCCATCGTGGACATTTTCAGCTATGGGTCTGTGTGGCTGTTCAGAGGAGACTCTGTGATAGACTACCCCAGGTCAATCATGCCCAACATGGTCTTCATTGAGGGCATAAACTGTGCCCACAGAAAGCCACTCTCTCAGGTCTGTATTGATGCCCCTACTCAATCAGTGTACCAGACAGAACACATTTTTTAAAAACTTACTTTCAAGAGCTTACTGATCTACCAGTCTTTCTAGAGATTTCTACCTCTCATTCTCCTTTGAACAGCCTTCTGTCAGATAAACTGTTGAAGTGTTAACAGTAGGGTAGTTCACATTTGGAATGGTTACTGAGAGGAATGAGAGGAGAGTTGAGGATCTATAACATGATTGACAAGCAATGGTGTTCCTCAACCTAGATTGTCCATTTGTAAAGGTACCATCTTCATAGTTGTGCAATTTTCATCAACTGTGTAGGAGCCAGAAATCAAGTCATGAAAGTCAGGATTGTATCTAAGGTGTGGGAAGTCTGGCACATGCCCTGGGCACCACTGGGGTTGTGGGATGCCAACGAACAGTTTTTATTGGCTTTGTAGTTTCCTTGGCCAGCTGCGAGAGCTCATTGAAGAATTTAACACTAATTGCCCTGTATGATATTTTCTGTTAGGTACACTTCTGTCAGCAGAACTGATCCTTCTGGGGTTTATTGCTTGCAGGTGTTGTGTAGAAGGATGAAGAAATGAGCAAATTGCATTTGTGGACATGAGAGTTTTTAGTGGCCCCATCTTGGAAGGATGGAGATGTGATGACAGATGTGACCTAACACCCAAAGGAAGTAGTAGTTCCAAAGAGGTTGAATAAGTTAAATGGAGGTGAGACAACTCCAGAGAGGGCAGGTTGGTGGCCTGTGATCAGAGAAGAAATAATAAAGACTCCAACATTTCAGTGGTGGAATTTTCCTGACAGGATGTTGCCTGCCCAGGAACTGGTTTTTGGTGCTTGGTGTAGAATGTGGGAACATACCGGACTTGGGAAGGCATTATGAAGGTTGCATGTCAAATGGGTTTTCTACTTGGAATGCTGAGATCACCAAAAGATGGTAGTTGGGGTAAAGGAGGAGATAAAACTATGAACCCAAGAACCAGTGAAGGTAGAGACTGTGATGAAGGGAAGTGGGCTTAAAATGGAAAAGGTGTGTTAGGAGGGTTTGGCAACACCACCAAATCAACCCCACCCGAGCACACTCCAACCAAGCCCAGGTTTCCGTGTTGGGAACGACTCTTTACCAATAATTTCAGAGATATCATATATTAACCCTCAATATTTGGGTATTTAATTTAAATAGGACTGTTGGGGGTTGAATTTTTTTTCTTAATACTCTGAGTGAACCATTTTTTTTGATTGGTGAATTCAGTCTATTTATGTCATGTTGTTGTTGTTCGGTGCTGTTGAGTTGCACATGGTGACCACATGTACAACAGAATGAAACACTGCTGTGTCCTGCACCATCCTCAAAATCGTTGCTACGCTTGAGCCCATTTTTGCAGCCACTGTGTTAATCCATCTCGTTGAGGGTCTTCTTCTCTTTTCCTGACGCTCTATTTTACCAAGCATGATTTCCTTCTCCAGGAACTGGTCCCTCCTGATAACAAGTCCAAAATAGGTGAGACAAAGCCTTGCCATCCTTGCTTCTAAGGAGCATTCTGGCTGTACTTCTTCCAAAACAGATTTGTTCTTTCTTTTGGCAGTCCGTGGTATATTCAATATTCTTCGTCAACGCCATAGTTCAAAGGCATCAATTCTTCTTTGATCTTCCTTATTCATTGTCCAACTCTCACATGCAAAAGGTTCAGGTGTACCTTAGTCTTTAAAGTGACATCTCTGTTTTTTTTTTTTTTTTTTTTAATACTGTAAAGAGGTCTTTTGTAACAAGTTTGCCCAATGCAATGCACCATTTGATTTCTTGACTGCTGCTTCCATGGGCATTGATTGTGGATCCAAGTAAAATTGAATCCTTGACAACTTCAATCTTTTCTCTGTTTATCATGATGTTGCTTATTGGTCCAGTTGTGAGGATGTTTGTTTACTTTATGTTGAGGTGTAATCCATACTGAAGGCTGTGGTCTTTGATTTCACCAGTAAGTGCTAAAAGTCCTCTTCCCTTTCAGCAAGTAGGGTTGTGTCATCTGCATAACGCAGGTTGTTGATGAATCTTCCTCCAACCCTGATATCACATTCTTCTTCATATCTTCCCTTTCAGCAAGTAGGTTTGTGTCATCTGCATAATGCAGGTTGTTGATGAATCTTCCTCCAACCCTGATATCACATTCTTCTTCATATAGTCCAGCTTCTCAGACTATTTGCTCCTTCTTCCTAATCTGTTTTAGTCTGGAAGCTCTGCTGCAACCTGTCCACCAAGGGTGACCCTACTGGTGTTTGCAATACCAGTGGCAAAGCTTCCAGTATCACAACAACATGCAAGCCACCACAGTATGACAAACTGACAGACACATGGTGGGTTTATGTCATATTCATTTAATTTATATTAGCTTCCATGACTTTAGATCTGTTACAGTTTTTTTATTCTTACATCATTGTAAAGGATTCTAAATGTCATTTTTTTCCATTTCATTAAACCATAGGGTGTCTATTTGACTTGGTTTTCTTTTTCCTATATGCAATATATTTATCCAGTCATAAATTATACAGTAAAACCCATGAAATCCAGAACCTGTGTAAGGTGGAAACCTGTCAGAGAAGGAAAATGCCAATATTTTCCACTAATAGCAATAGAAATGTGGTAAGACTGCATCTGTCAAAGGTGAAAAACTTGTGAGACCCTGAAAAACAAGACAGTCCTACCAAGTTTCACTGTATGTGTATCTACTAAATTTGCAAAAATGTTGAAAAGTAGAAAGGCATTTTAAAAGTGTTGCTATTTTCTTTTAGTTTTTCTGTGTGAATATATTTTCTGGCGTTAACTGCATTGGTTCAAATCCTCTGCCATTTTTCTAGCTGGATGACCTTTGGAATGATACCTAGCCATTCTGATTTGATGCTGTCCTAGTGAGCACCTAATAAATATTAGCTGTTATTGTTATTACTACAAGTAGGACAAGGTGTGTCATCTGGATCCCAGCTATAAAAACTACTTAACCTCAGAGACCCATGATCTTGTGGTCTGGGTCTACCCTGACCTTCAGCTAGCTCAAAAACTCTATCCTAGTAGTTCCTCATGTCAGTCAAGTGAACTTCTTGCGTCCTTGTTTGACTACCATCTCTTTTATAGACTTGCATTTGCGGATTAAGCTCTCCAACTATAACTGCATTCATGACAACTTCCGCATGTGTTGCTGTCCTTCTTTTACACACGTTGGTGCCAATTTATTTGGTGCATAAAAGATCATTTACACTTAAAGCTTCACCATGTATTATACACAATGGGCACACAATTTTCATATTTGTCCCACTAAATTCTTTTCGAGATTTTATTACCCTTCCTTATTTGGTTTGGTTTACACTTGGATTTTTCTTCTTATGTAATTTTTCCACAAATATGAAAGTCAAAGTCTTTTATGTGTTTCTCCCTTTTCTTTCTTCCTTAATCTAAAGGCTTACAATGGGATGAATTATTTTACTGGTCTTCTCAAAGAAACAACTTTTGGATTTTTAAATTCTTTCTTCCGTTTTTGTTTTCTATTCCATTAATTTCAGCTTATCTTTTTAAAATGAATTATCTTATCCTTGTGTCTTTTGTAGTTGTTTTACTAATTTCCTTGGAAAAATATTAAAGTCCTTTGCTTTTTAATCTTTCTTAAAAATAAAGGATTGAAGGCTTCAAATAAAGCTTTTTCTTTTTCCATTACGTCTTGGTATAAATCGCTTTTTCACATTGCTTTTTAGATAATTTGGCTTTCAGCTTTTTACTTTCTCTTTGATGCAATGACTATCTACAAGGCGGTTTCTTAATTTCCATATAGTTAAGATACTTTTGTGGTCATCTTTCCCTTATTTTTTTCTAATTATTTTGGATTATAATCAGAGAATGTTTCTTGTGAAGTCGCTACTTTAAAAAATTTCTTAATAGGTTTTCTTTGTGGTCTAGTACAGAAATGTCAAATGGAAATATAATTAAATCCATATATGTAATTTTAAAAATTCTTGAAGACTTTTTAAAAAAAGTAATAGTTAAAATTAATTTTAATAAATTTTATTTAACCAAATATATAAACATATCATCCCTTCCGCATGTACTCAATATAAAATTATTAAAGAAATATTTTAAAATCCTTTCATACTAACTTTTAAAAATCTGATTTGTATTTTATACTTTCAGCATATCTGTTTGGACTAGTCACATTTCAAGGGCTTGATAGTCATATGTAACTAGTGTCTAGTGTATTAGACAGCACATGATCAGTATTTGTAAATGCTCCACGGATACACCTAAAATGTATATTTCTTGTAAGGGTCTTTATATATATAGCTATTATGTTAAATTTATTTGATGCAAAAATCAATTTTTCCAGTTAAAAAAATCTTCCCAATTCTGAAAAAGTTGTCTTAAAAATCCTCTAATAACTGAATTTTGTTCAAGTCATATTTGGATTTTTAATAGTTTTTGCTTTATACATACCCAAAAACCCACTGCCGTTGAGTCGATTCCGACTCACAGCGACGCTATAGGACAGAGTAGAACTGCCCCATAGAGTTTCCAAGGAGTGCTTGGGGGATTTGAACTGCTGACGTTTTGGTTAGCAGACATATAGCTGCTAAATTGTTTGGTGCATATAGGTTTATGGTTGTATTTTCTTCATAAAATTTGCTTTATCATTAAATAATATCCTTTAATAAGGTATCCATATCACTACCCCTCTTTTATTACTGGTATTTCCTTATGTTTAACTTTAAAAAAAAAAACTTAAAAAATTTGTTCCTCATGAATTGCATTTTAAAAACGCCAACCTGATGGTTTCTTTCAGTATAAGTACCTGTCCATACAATGTATATGCTTGACTTTATTTTTTCCATTTAGTATCAGTTCATTCTTTTTACTGTATCCTATTTCCTTTTTTTTTTAAGTTTCCTTTTTCCTTGCTCATTCTGACACTCTTCTATTTCTGCATAGGTGACAACTGAATCCTTCTGTGTTTCTGCTATGTATTTTTTGCATGTCACACCATGCGGTTTGGGCTTTAAGGGCACCAAAGGAAACTCAAACCCATTCTCATATACTGCTTGAGTTTGTTAACAATATTTTTGAGCCATGTGATCTTTCTGGAAAGAATCAAGAACAGGCCACATTTTTTGCCTTCCAGTTCAGTTGCCTTTTTGCTCTCAAACCTTATGCAAACTTTTCTTTAAAGATAACCATGGTGGATGGGACACTTTGTGATGCACTACCCCAAGGCAATTATGCCCAAAAAGGTTTCCATTGGGGCCATAAACTGTACCAACAGAACACTACTCTCTCTGATAGGCGTATAGTGTCTCACCCAATTACTAGTGCCAAATTAACTTGGTAGGAGCAATGCTTCATGCATGGTGGTGGGATAGTTCTGTGTAACCTTATGGAAATACTTTTGTCACATTTCCAGATTCAACCAGAGTTGTAGAACCAAGTTGAGTACAGGCTGGCAATCTGATTTGCATTTAGTTTGTGGAGTCATCAGTGTTGTTATTAGTTGCCATCCAAGTCGATTCTGACTCATGGCAACCCCATGTGTGCACAGTAAACTGCTCCAAAGGGTTTTCAAGGCTGTGACCTTTCAGAAACAGATTGTTGGCCTGTCTTCTGAGGTGCTTCTGGGCTATAACCTTGGGAGTTACTATCAGGAGCAATGGGTGGTACAGGTCTGTGTTTGTGGGCATGGGGCAGACTGAGAGCAAACGTTTGAATCCTGAACAAGAGCCAAATACAAAGTGAAAGGCGGGCAATGGGGATGGAGGAAGGAGGTTTGGAAGGTGAAACCGGGGGGAAATCCTGTGACTCATTGATATGCCCTGGACAGGGGTCAATGTTAGTCTGTTTATCTATTTATAGTGTGGCTGTGCCCAAGGCTCACCTGAAAGGCTTCCAGAAAGAATGCTGTCTGTGCAGATGACTTTGATCTCTGCCTTCATGTCAGCTTTATTCCTACCATTCCTTTTTACAGGTTTCATAGTTTGTGTATTCTCACATCTAAACATACATTTTCTAAAAATTTCTTGTTTTCTCTAATATAGAATATACCCCCTCCCCCCCCACCCACCCCAATTTTCAGGATGTGTGTCTTTCGTACTGCAGAATTCTCCACATGCCTTCCGTGGTGTTAAAGATGATCTTTAGTTCCCCACCCCTTTGGGTGCTAACAGACTGCCAGTGTCAGATTTTTTCTTGAGTGATTGCACCAAATACCTTACAATTTATTCACTTCTGTGTATTAAGCAAATGACAAAGACCCACTGCCCCCCAAGACATCCAGGTCCTAATCCTTGGAACCTCTGAATGTTACTTTAGATGGCAAAAGGGACTTTGTAGATGTGATTAAGAATCTTGAGATGAGATTATCCTGAATGATCTGGGTGGGCCCCAAATGTAATCACAAGGGTCCTTCTAAGAGGGAGAGGGAGATTTGACCAGTGAAAAAATGAAACAATGTGATGACTGAAACCAGATGCTATGCTGCTAGACAAAGGGCCCTAAAGCCAAGGGCCCAGTGTAGATCTGGAAGCTGGGAAATGCATGCACGACCCTGACGGCACTTTCAATTTCAGTTAAGTGAAACTGATTTCGAACTTCTGACTTCCAGAGCTCTAAGAGATTAAATGTATGTTGTTTTAGAACGCCAAGTTTGTGGTAATTTGTTATAGCAGCTGTAGGAAACTAATACCCTCACGCTGCCAGGTTTACATTTTCTTGAAAAGCCCAGGCTTAACATTAAACAACAGTCAACTCTTCCAATGTTCCCAGCATCATGTGTGACTAAAAGCTATGCTTATTCTAAACCAAATATATTATTAATATATTCATATCTTTCATGAAACTAAACCTGTTGCTTTTGAATCAGTCCTGACTCATGGTAACCTCACGTTGTGTTAGGGTAGAGTTGCACTCCATAGGTTTTTCAATGGCTGTAATCTTACGAAGGCAGTTACTTAAAAAGAACAAGGGGATATTACATGGTTTAAAATCAGGAAAGGCGTGCGTCAGGGTTGTATCCTTTCACCATACTTACTCCATCTGTACGCTGAGCAAATAATCCAAGAAGTTGAACTATATGAAGAATGCGGCATCAGGATTTGAGGATGACTCATTAACAACCTGCAATATGCAGATAACACCACCTTGCTTCCTGCAAGTGAAGACTTGAAGCACTTACTGATGAAGATCAAAGACTACAGGCTTCAGTATGGGTTACACTTCAACATAAAGAAAACAAAAATCTTCACAACTGGACCAAAAAGCAACATCATGATAAAGAAAATATTGAAGTTGTCACAGATTTCATTTTACTTGGATCCCCAATCAACGCCCATGGAAGCAGCAGTCAAGAAATTAAATAACCTATTGCATTGGGCAAACATGCCGCAAAAGAACTCTTTAAAGTGTTAAAAAGCAAAGACGTCACCTTAAGGACTAAGGTGCACCAGACCCAAAACATGGTGTTTTCAATTGCCTCATATAAATGTGAAAGCTGGACAATGAATAAGGAAGACTAAAGAACTGGTGCCTTTGAATTATGGTGCTGGTGAAGAATATTAAATAAGCCGCAGACTGCCAGAAGAACAAACAAACCTGTCTTGGATGTATAGCCAGAATGCTTCAAAGTGAGGATGGTGAGATTTTGTCTCACATACTTTGGACATGGTCACAGAAGGGACCAATCCCTGGAGGACATTGTGCTTGTTAGAAGGGTCAGCAAAATAGAGGAAGAACCTCAGAGATGTGTCAGTGTTGCAGACACAGTGGCCGCAACATGGGCTCAAACACAGCAACGATTGTGAGGATGGTGCATGGCTGGGCAGTGTTTTGGTTTTTTGTACACAGAGTCGATATGAGTTGGAACCAACTCAGTGGTACCTAATAACAACGATCTTATGAAAGAAGATCCCCAGGACTTTCTTCTGCGGCATCGATGGGTGGGTTTGAACTGCAAACTTCTCAGTAGCTGAGTGCAAACCATTTGTGCCACCCGCAAACACCTTATTTACCACTATTATGTACTAAAATATGGAGCCCTGGTGTCGTAGTGGTTAAGAGCTCAACTGCTAACCAAAAAGTTGGCATTCAAATCCACCATTTGCTCCTTGGAAACCCTATGTTGGAGCTGGAACCGACTCCACAGCACCTAACGACAACAACAAAGTACTCATGTATTGATCTAATACGATTCATCTCTACAATGTTAACTTCACAGCAAACTACCTGGCTCACACTTCAAACAAAATGGAAAAGCAAAGTTCAGGCTGCTGTGGCGAACATTTTGTCCTAACCCTACGAAATCTTCACCATCTGCCTTGGGGTTACGTATAATTAACGGTAAACTGCATACTGATATTTACACCAGTTTTAAAGACAAACAGAGGTCCTATTCCTGTGGTCCCAATAATAACGACAAATAGGCGTTTGCATGAACTGTTTATAAATTCTTGAGTACAGCTGCCCTGAAAGTAGAGTTCACGTACAATCTTCAAAACAAAATGTCCTGCTACCTTTTAAATGTCCTTTACATCAACGGTGGACTGAAATTACTGGGTGTCAATGCGCAGCAACTGCTCTTTGCCATTTATTATCAGGGACTTTAACTCTCCGTCTTCTTCCACTTCCACTCTTTCTTGGCCATTCTCGATGATTCTCTTGGTGGTGACTTTTTTGCCATTCACTATTTCGGTCGAAGTCGACATGGATTTAAAGTTGCCGGACCCACCACTTCCACAGGACATGGAGAAGGATGAGAGGCCCCCACTTCCCATGGAACCAAAAGAAGTCAGTCCCGTATTAAAAGAAGAAAAACCACTCCCAAAAGCTGGAAATTCACTGAAGGTGGAGAAAAGGGACCCTCCGCTTCTGCTTCTCCGGGAGCTTCTCCGACTCCCAAAAATGTTCTCAAGGGGGTCTCCGAAGAAGTCAAAGGAAAACGGATCCCTGCCGCCGAAAAACTCCCTGAAGACCTCGGCTGGGTCGCGGAAGGTGAAGACGAAGTCGAAGGCGTCCTCGAAGGGCCCGCCGCCGTCGCCATCCACGCCTGCTTTTCCGTATCTGTCGTAGACATCCCGTTTCTTGGCGTCTGACAACACCTCGTAGGCCTCGGCCACTTGTTTGAACCGCCTCTCCGCTTCCTCCTTGTTCTCGGGATTTTTGTCCGGGTGCCACCTGAGCGCCAGCTTGCGGTAGGCCTTCTTGATGGCCTCAGACGAGGCCTGCCGGGGCACGCCCAGCACCTCGTAGTAGTCCACCATGTTGGACGTCGGGGCACCCGGGGTGGCAGCCCAGAGGGACTCCTCCTGGCTCGGGCTGGGCCTGGGGCCACGGCACGGCGACCCAGGACTCCGACCCAGCGCCCACCGCGGCTAGGGGCTAGGGGCACCGCCCCTTGTGACGCAGGCGGCGCCTCATTGGTCGAGGGCAACTGGACGCCACATCCCAGAATGCAGTGCGCCCTGGGCTGGCCCCACCCCCCAGGACGCACTGGTGACGTAATCACGCAGGGGACACTGCGGCCCTGCCCATCCCTGGCTACACCCACTCCCACAAACTGTATCTACCTACCTGGCTCCACCCATATGAGTTCCCAGGTGTGGTCTTCAAGCCCGTTGCAGCGTAGTGGGTTCCAACTCACAGCAACCCTATAGGACAGAGTAGAGTTGCTCGCCAAGGAGGGACCGGGGGTTCCAAACCGCCAAGCTTGTGGTTAGCCGCAGAGCTCTTAATCACTGCTCCACCAGGGCTCCAGTCTTCAAATAGAGTACCAAAAAGGGGAACTTGGTGGGCTTTGGTGGAGCTCTGGTGGCTCAGTGGTTAAGAACTCTGCTGCTAACCGAAAGATCAGTGGTTTGAAAGCACCAACGGATCCGTGGGAGACAGATGCGGCAGTGTGCTTCCATAAAGATTACAGTCTTGGAAACTATGGGGTAGTTCTACTCTGTCCTTTAGGGTCTCTGTGAGTAGGCAATGGATTTCTTGGTTAGTGGGCCTTGAAGGAGCCCTGGTGGTGCAATGGTTAAACACTAGGCTGCTGAACGAGAGGTAGATGGTTCTAACTACCAGTGGTTCTATCCTCTGCTTCCGGAAAGATTACAGCCTTGGAAACCCTATGGGGCAGTTCTGCTCTGTCCTATAGGGTCGCTGAATTGGAATTGACTCATGGCACCCAACAACAACAACGACAGTGGCCTTGACTTTGGCTGCTGTGGAAAATGTTTCTCTTAAAGTAGGTTTTAATGTCAGGCTTTCCCCAGTGGCCTGGGGCAGGGGCAGGGTGATGGGAGTAGGTTTAATCTGATCCAGGGCTCAGGAAAAGGATAGTCATATCATTTGTCTAGGACAGCATTTTTCACACTACTTGGCCCCAGGACCTATTTGCTTTTGTTTATGTGAGCTATTGCTGTTAATACTTAACTGCATTAGAAATGAAAACTGAAAATTAAAATTCATTAAGCAATTTCATAATAACAATAAACCCACTACATGTTAATATAAACCGCATTTTTATGAGCAAATAAATGCTTTTCAAAACCCCCCAAAATTAGAGAGAGGCATGGTTTTACATGTTTTTGCAATTCTCTTAAAAACTAAACAAAACAAAACCAGTTCCCGTTGAGTTGATTTCAACTCATAGCAACCCTATAGTATCTCTTTAGTATCTGGCTTAATAGAAGAGAGCTGGATTCTCATATCTGCTTCTGTGTTCAACCTTTTGCTCTATCTCACATTGTACAGTCTCTGGAAAACTCCACTGTGCACTTGTGGGAGAATGAGAGTGAGAAAGTCACATGACATCATTATTATAGAAATAGCTCTGACTTGGTGAAGTTCCCCTGAAAAATTCTTGGGGACCCCCAGGGTTCCCTGGACCATCCTTTGAGAACCTCTGCTCTACTATATTAAAATGTGCTGGCCATATTTATACTGCTGTGGGTATTTGATACAACAATTAGTTCCTCTAAAACTGCTTTATCGAGACCATGACTTTCTTTTTGGCATTTCTTAGTGTTTGACAAAATGGCCAATATCTTAGCTGCTTGTTTGCATTTTCTGCTTTCTCATCATTCCCTTTGATACTATATTCTTTGTTTTGATAAATTCTGGGATAACAGCAGCAAAAGTCACTGAGTTCCAAGAAGAAAATGATTAACCAATGAACCTTCTAACATTCATCATAAAGGGTAATAGCTCCAAAGGTAGGGAATTGTTACCTCACCAGCACAAATAGCTGACTTTATGTTGCCTCGAGAGAATGAACATACCGTGGACATGGCACTTGGTAAGCAGTCAGGAGTAAGGTTCAGTGTGAGCCACGCACACAAAGTGGCAAAGTTTAGAGCATGTTTGGGAGGGGCAAATGACCCTAAATGGCAGTAGGGTAAGAGGCAGAGGGAGAGGGTTAAGGAGAAGGGCTAGAGAGGAGAAATGAACTTGGATTGGTGGCCTGGGGACCATTCCCAGGGAGTTCTGAAGGCAAGGCTGTGGAGTTTGAATTTTATTCTAGGCCATGGGAAGCTTTTGGCCAAGGTTGCAGAGGTGGTGATAGAGTGGGGTGGGACAGGGGACAGCTGATGTAGTGAATCAGAAGGGACAGATAGGAGGTGTCATGGATTGAATTACGTCCTCCCAAAAATGTGTGTATCAGTTTGGCCGGGCCATGATTTCCAGTATTGTGTGATTGTCCTCCATTTTGTGATTGTAATTTTATGTTAAACAAGATTATGGTAGGATTGTAACACCCTTACCCAGGTCACATTCTTGATCCAATGTAAAGAGAGTTTCCCTGGGGTGTGGTCTGCACCACCTTTTGTCTCTCAAGAGATAAAAAGGAAAGGGAAGCAAGCAGAGAGTTGGGGACCTCGTACCACTAAGAAAGAAGCACTGGGAGCAGAGCGTGTCCTTTAGACCCAGGGTTCCTGTGCAGAGAAGCTCCTAGTCCAGGGAAAGATCGATGAGAAAGACCTTCCTCCAGAGCTGACAGAGAGAGAAAGCCTTCCCTTGGAGCTGAGGCTCTGAATTTGGACTTCTAGCCTATGAGACTTTGAGAAAATAAATTTCTCTTTGTTAAAGCCATCCACTTGTGGTATTTCTGTTATAGCAGTACTAGATGACTAAGACAGTGGGCGAGGGGCTTAGCCCATAATTTAGGCTGGTGATCTGAGGTCCTGAAACAGGACCCTGGCAGCTAGGTCTGAGAGACAGTGGTAGAATGATCCAGATTCAGCACTTACCGGACATGGGGCCTAAAGTAAAGGGAGAAGTGAAGTTACATCCATACAGAATGGGTTTCTGAGGGCCTGCTGTCAGCAAAACAATGGGACTGACCCTGGAATAAAGTGATTCAAAAGCTGAAGCCCTGCCTACAGGCAATATACAGTCTAATAGTAGAGACTGTTACCAAACTGCTAACTAGGACAGAATGTAGCATAAAATGAGGACTTTGGTAAAAGTGGAAGCGAAATGCTACACAGAAGCAAGGAAGACAGCTTTGCTACCCACTGGGGGGTCCCATAGATTATCCAGAGGGCAATGGACTTGTTTATGTTGTTTCTTTCATTTGGTAACAACCAACTTCCATCTGATCAAAGAGGCTGAGAGTGTTGGAGTGTTGGGCTATTAACTACTGGCTTCATTGTAAAAAGAGAGCACCTCTTTAATTAGGTGCCAGAATGTTTTCACCAACACCCAGCTCTTCAATAGCGCCTGAAGTCAGACCATGTAAGCTGCCGTATTCACAGAGCCGCAGACATGTGTCCTGCGCCAGAGTGCACCTCAGCCTGCCCTGATATTGCTTGGTTGTGAGTTTGTCATTGTTCACTGGACAGTCCCGTTAAGGGCAGGGACCATTCCTGACTTGGTTTTCTAGCCTCAGCTCCTAGCACAATGCCTGGCACACAGTAGGGTCCACACTTGCAGTAAATATTTGGCGAATGAGGGAATTAACAATGGATTTTAAGTCTCAGGTCTGCTCAGATTCTGGAGGCAGAAACTGTACTGGACGGCTTAGTAATGGTTCTCAGTCATAATTGTTGAGAGTGAAGGTGGATTGCCTGGTATCCAGATAGGTAAATAACATTCCCTGGCACCAAACTATTCAGCTATACAGTGGCCTCAAAGTTTGGAGGCTCTGCGTGATGCAGGGGAGTTATATAATCACCAGGTGGTGCCTGTGCGTGTTTGCAGTCCCTTTGCCCTGTGTAATCTGCAGATGAACTCTCATGGCATCCAGACTTTGGAAGAATTATGACCCCTGAAGGTTAAATTGGACTTTGAATTTCAGAATTGCAGTTAATGGCAATACCGAAAAGCAAAAGAATTGCTACTTCTTTTTTGCTCACCCCAGAATTTAGGTCCTAGAGAATGGAGGGTGCTTGGGGAAGGGAGGAGGAACTTTGGGGTGCGTGTTTGTATGTGTGTGTGTGTATGCACATGTCCACATTTAAGCACTTACAAGACTGAAGTTCTGTTGAGGAGGTACGGTGGTCCAGGGAGACTCTAAGCACCTGAAAGAGAAGGTTCTGCTTATATGTCCCACAGAACCACCACCACCACTACTGCCAGTTGCCGTTAAATAAATTCCAACTCATGGCGACCCCATGTGTGTCAGAGAAGAGCTATGCTCCATAGGGTTTTCAATGGCTGAGTTTTCAGAAGTAGTTAACCAAGTCTTTCTTTCAAGGCGCCTCTGAGTGGACACGAAACTCCAACCTTTTGGTTAGCAGCCAAGCTCATTAACCCTTTGTACTACCCAGGGACTCCAAACCATTTGCCATTGAGTGGACCCTGCCTCATGCTGAGCCCAAGGGTGTCAGAGTAGAACTGTACTCCACAGGGTTTTCAATGGTTGATTTTTCAGAAGTAGATCTTCAGACCTTTGGGGGGACTCAAACCTCCAGCCTTTTGGTTAGCAGCCGAGTAAATTAACTGTTTGCAACAACTAGGGGCTCTGAGGCTTTGAGGATAGCAGCTTTCTCTGTGCCCCTCGTAGCACACCCCCAGGTATGAGTGGCCAGTGATGTGCATGGGTGAAAATGCTGGGGAAATGCTTTCATCCTGGGATTGTGTGCAGCAGCAATGGATCCTCAAAGAATGCAGTGAGAAGGTCAGTACTGTCTGCACTCTATTTACTACCTTTCTTCTGGAGGGCCATTTCTGTTCAGTAACTGCCATATTTATTCCTGACCTTCCCTTGATCTCTAGCGGCACCCCCTGGTGCTGAGTATTGCTGTGTGAGCACATTCTCCTTGTCCTCAAAGTCTTGCCATATGCCTTCTCTCCATTTATTTTGACTGGGTGATGACTGTGGGGATCACAACTTTACTACTGACTTTTGCTGTTTGTTGTTAGTTACCATTGAGTTGGCTCCAACTCTTGGTGACCTTACGTGCAACAGAATGAAATGTTGCCCAGTCATGCGCCATCCTCATGATCTTTGATATGTTTGAGCCTATTGTGTCATTGCACATCTCTATCGAACATGATGTCCTTTTTTGCTGACTCTATCAAACGTGATGTCCTTTTCTAGCCATTGGTCTTTTCTGATGATGTGTGCAAAGTAAGGGAGCCAAAGTCTCTCCGTCCTTGCTTCTAAGCAGTGCTCTGGTTTCATTTCTTCTAAGACTGATTTGTTTGTACTTCTGGCAGACCACAGCACAGCAACTGATTTTTAATCCCAGGAGGTCATTATGCTTGGTAAAGCAGAAGGTCAGTGAAAGAGAGGAAGACCCTCAATGAGATGGATTGACACAGTGGATGCAACAATGGGCTCAAACATAGCAAAAATTCTGAGGATGGCACAGGACTGGGCAGTGTTTCCTTCAGTTGAAATTAGGGTTGCTATGTGTCAGAGCCCACTCGACGACACCTAACAACAATAACACTCTCACAAGGGTACCATACACTTCATTTGCATTTTTAGCAGGCAGTCCAATCCCCTTGGTGGGCCACAAGTACCTTATTTGCATAGTCCTACCCAATCATTTGGTGAGAGTTACAAAATCATGGCAAGAAAGGCCATATAAAGTGATCCATCACATAGCAACTGCACAAAAATCTTATAGACAGTCATTTTGGTGTCAACCTTCTGACAGTGTCTCCCAGTATGGTCTTCACCCACACCTCCCTAGTGATGCCACTGGTTCCATTTCCCCCTGTTTGTTTCCTTTTAACACTTTTCACAGTTTCTGATGTCTCCGTGGAGTCCCTGGGTAGGCGCAAAGGGTTAAGTGCTTGACTACTAGCTGAAATTTAGTGGTTGGAACCCACCCAGAGGTACCTCAGAAGACAGGTCTGGTGATCTACTCCTAAAAGGCCACAACATTGAAAACCCTATGGAGCAGTTCTACTCTGCACACATGGGGTTGCCATGAGCCACAATCGACTTGACAGTCACTAACAACAAATTCACTGTCTCCATCTATCTGTTTATATTGGCTGTCTGTCTGTCTACTTTAATGGACCATGAGTTCTGGGAGGGCAGGAGACTCAAGGCCAGCACCATGCTGGGACTCAATGAATATTTGTTGAATGAACAAATGAAATAATGAGCCACAGAGAAAGACTGTTCCTGAAGGTTTTCATGGACCAAAGGTGGGGCTGCTAACACCATGTTCTTCTTTTTCTGAAAAGGCATAGTCAACTTTCTGGTTCATTTCTGAAGAGGAAATCTAATTGGTCACAAAATAGTCTCATTTGCTCTCAGGCAACACTCTTTTGGTCCGTGGCAATACTAGCAACTTGAAGTCAAAGGTACTGGAGATCCTTTGCCTTCTGTGGTCAATCAAGAATAGGGCTTGAATGGTTTATAAGGAACACCAACCAGTTAAACAATCATTGCCTATTAAGAAACCCAGTAAGGCTCCACCCTCTTTATCTCTAAAAGTAAGCTTCCTGGTCTCTTTGGCCAAATGACAGTCATCAGTGTGTGACAAAATGTCAAAAATTAACTTGGCGTATAGATTGGTTCTTGCAACGTGTCATTGCGAGATAGAGAACCTTTGGCAGAGAGACACTCTCAGTAGCAAATGCCCTGCACCATGGCCAACGGGTTGCAGGGTCTGCGTCCCCTTGTCCTGGGCCTGCATCCACTGGTTCTGAGCCTGCTGCTGTGTGTGCTTGGCCCCTCGGGGTCCCAGGGTGGGAAGCTGTTGGTGGTTCCGATGGATGGCAGCCACTGGCTCAGCATGGTTGCGGTCATCCAGCAGCTGCATCAGAGCGGACACGAAATAGTCGTGGTGGCCCCTGCCTCATCTGTGAACATCAAGGAAGGAGCATTTTACACCTTAAAGATGTTCCCTGTGCCTTTCCAAAAGGAGGACTTGGAAGCGATTTTCGTCAGTTTGGGGCATGATGTTTTTGAGAATGAGCCATTTTTACAGCGTGTGATCAAAATGTACAAGGGAGTCAAAAGAACCTCTGCCATGCTTTTGTCCACCTGTTCCCACTTACTGCACAACGAAGACCTCATGGCCTCCCTGGCGGCCCGTGGCTTCGAGGCTGTGTTGACGGACCCTTTCCTTCCATGTGGCTCCATTGTGGCTCAGTACCTGTCCCTGCCTGCAGTGTACTTCCTGAATGGACTGCCATGCGGCTTGGACGTTGACGGTACTCAGTGCCCCAGCCCACCATCCTACGTGCCCAGGTCTCTGTCTGTGAACCCAGATCACATGACCTTTCTGCAGCGGGTGAAGAACATGCTGATCACCTTCATCCAGCCCTTCCTGTGCAGTGCGGTTTATTCGCCATTCGCTTCACTAGCTTCCAAAGTCCTTCGGAGAGATGTGACTGTCCAGGACCTTATGAGCTTTGGATCTGTCTGGCTGCTCAGAAACGACTTTGTAGTGAATTACCCCAGGCCTACCATGCCCAACATCGTTTTTATTGGTGGGATCAACTGTGTTACCCAAAAACCACTATCCCAGGTGTGTATTTGAGTGGAAAGACTGCATGCCTATATTCTTACAAGCCCTTTTGGGAAGGCGAACCTGCCCCAGGTATATGCTGAATGGGCATGCTGAGATAGCTTTTAATGCCCTCTTTGGTAATTTCTACCTTGCCAGTCTCCTAGGTCTGAGCTGTAACTTATACCTGCCATTTAACACCATCTTCTGGGGTATTTCTTTGTATGCAAGACTTGAGGAAAGTACGTTGTTAGTTGCTGCAGAGTTGATTTGGACACGTGGTGACCCCCTCTGTACAGAGTAGAACTGCTTCATAGGGTTTTCAAAGCTGTGACCTTTCAGAAGCAGAGTGCCAGGCCTATTTCCTGAGGCACCTGTGGGTGGGTTTGATCCACCAGCCTTTCAGCTAGTAGTTGAGCGCTTCACCATTCGGGCATTCTCTTTTGTGTGCTCCGTTGAATAGGAATCAGATGGAACAAGTGCTAAACGTGTTAAGCACAGAGCACTGTGCTCAGGGAACCAAGCAGAAAACAAAGATGAGCAGCACACGCCTTGACCTTCAATCATGCATTTAACCTTGATTGGGCCAGACACACAAGATTCAAGGTTTATTAAGAAGTTCTTTGATGTCTACAGAGCCTGGCAGGAAAGGCTGCCTCTGAGGTCCTGGCTGAAGCTCTAGTTTCTGGATATTTTGATGGGAAGATTGCTCTTGCAGTCTCTACTCTTCTAATAAATGAACAACCAGCCAGACTCTGAGATCAGGCAAAAAGAGCTTGTGCCTCATTCCCTGAAATATTCATTTTTTTCTCCTCCAGGGTTTGAAGTAGCATGCACATCCTCCTCTAAATCCCAGTGAGTGATAGAGAATGGCAGGAGGTGCTCCTTCAGATGATGGGCCAAGGAAGGACTCCCTGTGGGAACTCATTCATTTGTTCATCAGATATCGATTATCTATTGGCTAGTCCAAGTGCTTCTGGGTGCTAAGTCTGGCTCCTACTAAGGGACTATTAACCACTCATGCAAAGTATTGAGTTTTAATTTCCATTCTTCCTCCAACACGATTCATGTTTTAAGTGATCATGTGATTGTTATGGCAAGAAGGAGCTGTGGTTGGTAGAAAGAACACCAAGGGAGAAACCAGGTGGCGGGGTTGATGCCTGCCTCCACCCCATTACTGCATGTCTTAATTTACTAGTGTTGTGGTAACATAACTACCACAAGTGGGTGGCTTTCATGAGCAGGTATTAATTTTCTTACAGTTGAAGGGGGTAGAAGTCTGAATTCAGGGCAGCAGTTCTAAAGGAAGGCTTTCTCTCCATCCACTCCTGGGGAAGATACTTGTCTCAGCTTCTGTAACCTCAGCATTCCTCGGGTCCCTAGCCATGTTCATGTGGCATCTGCCTTCCCCTCTTTGCACTTCCTTTCTTCTGTGACTAATCTGCTCTTTTTAGATCTGAAAAGTGGCTAGGTTTACGACACACCATACACTGATATGGCCTCATTAATGTAACAAGGAAAATTCTATTTCCAAATTACATTCACAGATACAACAGTTAGGATTACAACATATATTTTGGAGGCACACAACTCAACGCATAACACCGTGTGACCACAATTTTCCCACATCACCTCTATGGGGCTCTGACTTCTCATCTGCAACGTGGAGAGAGAGCTAATGGCTCCTTGTGGATGTCCTGACTCTACGATTCTCAGACCCAATGACCTGTTGGATGGATTGTGTTTGATGGAGTGGTCTGGTTAAGAAAGAAAGAGGCATTATCAATTTATTAAAAGTGAAATGAGGAAACATAACAATAGAAAAAAAATTGTAATTCTCTTTTAGAGAAAGAAAAAGGCATAGATGAAATAATACCAAGCCAATAAGCAAATCTCAGATCAAAAGGAAAAGATCTAGCCAGCATCTCCAAATAAGAGAGATATTAAAGAGAAGTGTTTTAGCATTGTGATGAAGGATTAAAAAGAAAATCAACACAATTGTGTTTCACTTTCACTTCGAATTTAAGACTTTGAAGCTACGCATGCATAGTGGGAATTCCAATAAAAATGGAAGGCATTTTCCAGAAAAAAAAAAAAATCCTTGAATTTGCTGCATGGCTGTCTTCGTATTTTTCAGATCTTAGTATAAATGTTACTTTCTTGGAGCATTGTCCCTAAGCCAGCGTCTTGTGCTTTTTCCTTCACAACACATCGAATACTGTGATCATTTCCTTTTTCATTTAGCTAATTGTTTATTCACTGTCTCTTCTGCTCTACGAACCATGCGGGCAGGGACTTTGTCTGCCATGTGCTACATCCTTAATACCCGGCAAAGCATCTGCACATGGTTGATGTTCCATAAATATCAGCTCCTTGACCGTATAATACACACTCAGAAAATATTTGTTTTTAAACAAATGAATGAAGGGTACTAACTGAGAACTAGCCAAAGATACTCTAGCAAATGGGCCTATGCCCCACTATGGGGAAGGAAGAGTGTAGCTATCTGGGCTGGCGGCTACTGAGAGGAAAAAGGAAGACAGAAGAATTGATGCATTTGAATTGTGGTGGGTGGTCGAAGAATAGTAAATATACCAATGGACTCTCAGAAGAACACACAAATCAGTGTTGGAGGAAGTACAGCCAGAATATTCCTTAGAAGCGAGAATGGTGAGGCTTTGTTTCACTTACTTACAGGAGGGACCAGTCACTGGAGAAGGACATCAGGCTCAGTAAAGTGAGGGTCAGTGAAAGAGAGGAAGACCTTCAATGAGATGGAATGACACAGTGGTTGCAACAATGGGCAACCTAACAACAATTGTGAGGATGATGCAGGATCAGGCAGTGTTTCCTTCTGTTGAAATTAGAGTCGCTATGAGTCTGAATGAGTCTGAACTCACTCGGCGGCACCTAACAACAACAATACCCTCACAAGGTTATCGTATACCTCATTTGCATTATTATTATTATTTTTTAATTTCTATTGTGCTTTAAGAGAAAGATTACAAATCAAGTCAGTCTCTCATACAAAAATTTATACACACCTTGCTATAAACTCCTAATTCCTCTCCCCCTAATGAGACAGTACACTCCTTCTCTCCACTCTCTCTTTTCTAGTCTATTCAGCCAGCTTCTGACCCCCTCAGCCCTCCCATCTCCCCTACAGACAGGAGATGCCAACATAGTCTCTTGTGTCTACTTGATCCAAAAAGCTCACTCTTCACCAGTATCATTTTCTATCCCATTGTCCAGTCCAATCCCTGTCTGAAGAGTTGGCTTTGGGAATGGTTTCTGCCTTGGGCTAACAGAAGGTCTGGGGACCATGACCTCCGGGGTCCTTCTAGTCTCAGATCATTAAGTCTGGTCTTTTTATGAGAATTGGGGGTCTGCATCCCACTGCTCTCCTGCTCCCTCAGGGGTTCTCTGTTGCATTCCCTGTCAGAGCAATCATCGGTTGTAGCCGGGCACCATCTAGTTCTTCTGGTCTCAGGCTGGTGTAGTCTCTGGTTCATGTGGCCCTTTCTGTCTCTTGGGATCGTAATTACCTCGTGTCTTTCGTGTTCTTCATTCTCCTTTGTTCCACGTGGGTTGAGACCAATTGATGCAAATTAGATGGCTGCTTGCTAGCATTTAAGACCCCAGATGCCACTCTCCAAAGTGAGATGCAAAATGTTATGTTAATAGATTTTTTTATGTCAAATGACTTAGATGTGCCCTGAAACCATGGTCCCTAAACCCTCACCCCTGCTACGCTGGCCTTCGAAGCATTCACTTAATTCAGGAAACTTCTTTGCTTTGGGTTTATTCCAGTTGTGCTGACCTCTCCTGTATTGTGTGCTGTCTTTCCCTTCACCTAAAATAGTTCTTATCTACTATCTAATTAGTGAATACCCCTCTCCCTCCTCTCTCCCCTCTCATAACTATCAAAGAATATTGTCTTCTCAGCTTAAACTATTTCTCGAGTTCTTATAATAGTGGCCTTATACAATATTTGTCCTTTTGCAACTGACTGATTTCACTCAGCATAATGCCTTCCAGATTCCTCCAAGTTATGAAATGTTTCATGGATTCATCTTCGTTCTTCATGGATGTGTAGTATTCCATTGTGTGAATATACCATAATTTATTTATCCATTCATCCATTGATGGGCACCTTGGTTGCTTCCATCTTTTTGCTATTGTAAACAGTGCTGCAAGGAACATGGGTGTGCATATATCTGTTCATGTAAAGGCTCTTATTTCTCTAGGATATATTCCAAGGAGTGGGATTGCTGGATAGTACGGTAGTTCTAGTTTTTAAGGAAATGCCAATTTGATTTCTAAAGTGGTTGTATCATTTTACATTCCCACTAGCAATGTAGAAGTGTTCCAGTCTCTCTACAACCTCTCCAACATTTGCTATTTTGTGTTTTTTGGATTAATGCCAGCCTTATTGGAGTGAAATGGAATCTCATTGTAGTTTTGATTTGCATTTCTCTAATGGCTAATGATCATGAGCATTTCCTCATGTATCTGTTCTCCACATGAATGTCTTCTTTAGTGAAGTGCCTGTTCATATCCCTTGCCTATTTTTTAATTTGGTTATTTGTCTTTTTGTAGTTGAGTTTTTGCAGTATCATGTAGATTTTAGAGATCAGGTGCTGATTGGAAATGTCATAGCTGATTTTTTTTTTCCCAGTCTGTAGGTAATCTTTTTACTCTTGTAATAAAGTCTTTGGATGAGCATATGTGTTTGATTTCTAGGAGTTCCTAGTTATCAAGTTTCCCTTCTGTATTGTTAATAATGTTTTGTACACTGTTTATGCCATGTATTAGGGCTCCTAGCATTGTCCCTATTTTTCCTTCCATGATCTTTATCATTTTAGATTTTACTTTTAGGTCTTTGATGCATTTTGAGTTTGTTTTTGTGTATGGTGTGAGGTACGGATCTTATTTCATTTTTTTGCAGGTGGACATCCAGTTATGCCAGCACGATTTGTTAAACAGACTGTCCCTTCCTGTCTAACTGACTTTGGGCCTTTGTCAAATATCAGCTTCTCATGTTTGGATGGATTTATGTCTGGATTCTCAATTCTGTTCCTTTGGTCTATGTATCTGTTGCTGTATCAGTACCAGGCTGTTTTGACTACTGTGGTGGTATAATAGGCTTTAAAATCAGGTAGAGTGAGGCCTCCCACTTTGTTCTTCTTTTTTGGTAATGCTTTACTTATTCAGGGTCTCTTTCCCTTCCGTATGAAGTTGGTGATTTGTTTCTCCACCTCATTAAAAAATGTCGTTGGATTCAGGATCAGAATTGCATTGTATCTATAGATCACTTTTGGTAGAATAGACATTTTTACAATGTTAAGCCTTCCTATCCATGAGCAAGGTATGTTTTTCCACTTATGTAGGTCTCTTTTGGTTTCTTGCAGTAGTGTCTTGTAGTTTTCTTTGCATAGATCTTTTACATCTTGGGTAAGATTTATTCCTAGGTGTTTTATCTTCTTGGGGAATACTGTGAATGGTATTGATTTGGTGATTCCTCTTCGATGTTCTTTTTGTTTGTGTAGAGGAATCCAACTGATTTTTGTACGTTTATCTTGTATCCTGGTAGTCTGCTGAACTCTTCTATTAGTTTCAATATTTTTCTTGAGGATTCTTTAGGGTTTTCTGTGTATATGATCATGCCATCTGCAAATAGAGATAATTTTACTTCTTCCTTACGAATCTGGATGCCCTTTACTTCTTTATCTAGCCTAATTGCTCTGGCTAGGACCTCCAGTACAATGTTGAATAAGAGTGGTAATAAAGGCATCCTTGTCTGGTTCCCGATCTCAGGAGGAATGCTTTCAGGCTATCTCCATTTAGGATGATGTTGGCTGTTGGCTTTGTGTAAACGCCCTTTATTATGTTGAGGAATTTTCCTTCTATTTCTATTTTGCTGAGAGTTTTTTTTTTTTTTTAAATCATGAATGGGTGTTGAACTTTGTCAAATGTCTTTTCTTCATCAATTGATAACATCATGTGGTTCTTGTCTTTTGTTTTATTTATATGATGGATTACAATAATTGTTTTTCTAATGTTGAACCATCCCTGCATACCTGGTATGAATCCCACTTGGTCGTGGTGAATTATTTTTTTGATATGTTGTTGAATTCTGTTGGCTAGAATTTTGTTGAGGATTTTTGCATCTAAGTTCATAAGGCATATAGGTCTGTAATTTTCTTTTTTTGTGGTGTCTTTTCCTGGCTTTGGTATCATGGATATGGTGGCTTCATAGAATGAGTTTGGGAGTATTCCCTCCTTTTCTGTGTTCTGAAATACATTTAGTAGTAGTGGTGTTAATTCTTCTCTGAAAATTTGGTAGAACTCTGTGGTGAAGGTGTCTGGGCCAGGTTTTTTGTTGTTGTTGTTGTTGGGAGTTTTTTGATTACCTTTTCAATTTCTTCTTTTGTTATGGGTTTATTTAGTTGATCTACCTCTGTGTTAGTTTAGGTAGGTAGTGTGTTTCTAGGAATTCATCCATTTCTTCCAGGTTTTCAAATTTGTTAGAGTACAGTTTTTCATAGTAATCTGATATGATTCTTTTAATTTCAGTTGGGCCTGTTGTAATATCTCCCAACTCATTTCTAATTCGGGTTATTTGTTTCCTCTCTTGTTTTTCTTTTGTCAATTTGGCCAGTGGTTCATCAATTTTTTCGAGGAACCAGCTTTTGGTCTTGTTAGCTCTTTCAATTGTTTTTCTGTTTTCTATTTCATTTAGTTCTGCTCTAATTTTTATTATTTCCTTTCTTCTAGTGCCTGAAGGTTTCTTTTGTGGCTCTCTTTCTATTTGTTGAAGTTGTAGAGATAATTCTTAGATTTTGACCCTTTCTTCTTTTTGTATGTTTGCATTTATTGATATAAATTGACCTCTGAGCACTGCTTTGGCTGTGTCCCGAAGGTTCTGATAGGAAGTGTTTTCATTCTCATTGGATTCTATGAAATTTTTTATTCCATCCTTAATGTTGTCTATAACCCAGTCTTTTTTGAACAGGCTATTGTTCAGTTTCCAAGTGTTCAATTTCTTTTCCTGTTATTGATTTCTACTTTTATGGCCTTATGATCTGAGAAGATGCTTTGTAACATTTCAATGTTTTGGATTCTGCTAAGGCTTGCTTTATGACCTAATATGTGGTCTATTCTAGAGAACATTCCATGTGCACTGGGAAAGAAAGTGTACTTGGCTGCTGTTGGGTAGAGTGTTCTGTATATGTCTATGAGGCCAAGTTGGTTTATTGTGGCATTTAGATCTTCCATGTCTTTATTGAGCTTCTTTCTGGATGTTCTGTCCTTCACCAAAAGTGGTCTGTTGAAGTCTCTTACTATAATTGTGGAGCTGTCTATCTCACTTTTCGATGCCGTTATAGTTTGTTTTATGTATCTTGCAGCCCTGTCATTGGGTGCATAAATATTTAATATTGTTATACCCTTTTGGTATATTGTCCCTTTAATCATTATGTAGTGTCCTTCCTTATCCTTTGTGGTAGATTTAATTTTAAAGTCTATTTTGTCAGAAATTAATAATGCCAATTCTGCTCTTTTTTGATTGTTGTTTGCTTGATATAATTTTTTCCATCCTTTGAGTTTTAGTTTGTTTGAGTCTCTAAGTCTAAGGTGTGTTTCTTGTAGGCAGCATATAGACGGATCTTTTTTCTTGGCAGCAAAAGAGTTTATTAGGGAGATTTACAGACAAGGCAGTCATGGGAAGCTGGTGGACCAAAGCAGATCTCTGCACCCTCACAATGGGAGGGCAGAGGTTTTATAGTGGCGGTGGGCAATAGTGGTGGCTACATGCCAGGGACTTACGTGAGGATGACTTAGCAAACTGTAGCAGACTGCATGAAGGCGTTCATGTTCAGCCCTGTAAAGCCTGTTTCCCCTTCATTCTTAAACTTTAAAGTGCATGTGAATCGCCTGGAGTCTTGGGAAATGCAGATTCTGATTCAATAGGTCTGGAATGGAGCATGAGTCTGCGTTTCTAACAATCTCCCCAAACCAAAAAACCAAACCCACTGCCATTGAGTCGATTCCATTCTGCCACTGTCTGTCTCTTTATCAGTGAATTGAGTCCATTAACATTCAGCGTAATTATGGATAGGTATGAGTCTAATGCTGTCATTTTGATGTCTTTTTTTGGGTTTTGTTGACAGATTCTATTTCCCACTTAATTTTCTGTGGTGAGTAGTTTATCTTTATATGCTGTCTTTTCCTTTTTCTCCATTGTTTTTGGTTTTGTTTCTGCTGAGTCTCTATTTTTTTCTTGTATTTTATTTTGATGAGTAGGATAGTTAGTCTCCTTTGTGGTTAACTTAATATTTACCCCTATTTTTCTAACTTTAAACCTAACTTTTATTTCTTTATGCTGCCTTGTCTTCCTCTCTGTATGAAAGATCTATGACTACATTTCTTAGTCCCTCTTTATTCTTTTAATGTTGTCTTCTCTTACATAACAACACCGCCATTTCCCTGTTTTGAGTGTTTTTTTTATCTTGATTTATTTTTGTGATTTCCCTATCTTGGTTGACATCTGATTGCTCTGTCCAATGTTCTAGTCTTGGGTTGGTACCTGATATTATTGATTTTCTAACCAAAGAACTCCCTTTTGTATTTTTTATAGTTTTGGTTTGGTTTTTACAAATTCCCTAAACTTCTGGTTATCTGGAAATGTACTAATTTCACCCTCATATTTGAGAGACAGTTTTGCTGGATATATGATTCTTGGCTCGTGATTTTTTTCCTGCAATGCTTTATGTAAGTTATTCCATTGCCTTCTTGCCTGCATGGTTTCTGTTGAGTAGTCTGAGCTTATTCTTATTAACTCTTTTGTAGGTGAGTTTTCGTTTATCCCTAGCTGCTCTTTCTTCAAACTTATTGGTGCCAAGTACTTTATCTTCAAGGTCACCATTTCTGCCTTCCACTTGCTTGAATCTTTTCCTCTGACTTTCTATTGAGTTGTCTAATTCTGTAATTTTACTGTTAATCTTCTGAATTTCTGATTGCTATCTCTGTATGGATTCTTGTAGCTTATTAAATTTTTCATTATGTTCTTGAATAACCTTTTTAATTTCAACTGTTTTATCTGTGTGTTCCTTGGCTTGTCCTGCATATTGCCTGATCTCCTTTCTGATGTCTCAAAGAGCTCTGTATATTAATCTTCTGAATTCTGCTTCCAGTAATTCCAGGAAGTCACCTTCATCCAGAAGATCCTTTGATTCTCTGTTTTGAGAGCTTGTTGAAGTGATCATGGTCTGTTTTTTTATGTGGCTTGACATTGACTGTGGTCTCTTACCCATCTATAAGATATTGTATTAGTTTATTTTATGTGCGCTTACTGTATCCTAGTTTCTTGCTTTGTTTTGTTTTGATATGCCCAAATGGGTTGCTCGAGTGAGCCGGGTTGATTATTTTCACCTTTGGAGCTCTGATGTCCTGTCACCAGATGCCTAGAGCTGTTATCAGGTATATGAGCTTATGAGTCCATTCATTTTTCTTGTGTAGATTCAGCTCAGGTGTCCAGCTAGCTGGTCATCAAGTATGTGGTACAGGGACAGATCCTATAGTCTTAGAGGGGCAGGGGTGTTTGGTATTGGTACTGGTATCTGGTTGCAGCAGGGGGTCACGCTTTGACCAAGACAAGGCTGAGAACTGTCCCCTAAGTGTCTGTGAGGAATGCAGGTCCCTGTTCCCTAGAGCATACAGGTGGGTGGGTTCTGCGCATGGAACATAGGCACCCGATACTTTTGGTTGTGAGGACTGGGAGGTACCAGTTATCCTTGGACTCCTGTCATGGGTGGCTGGATGACCTAAGTGGAGCCACCAGTCCTTAGGCCCCTGATGTGGGTAGGTGAGAACCCTGTTTAATAGGCAAAGTGGTGTAAAATATCAAACATCCACTGTTCCACTGCGAGCTTAAACAGTTGTAGTCTGCCTGCAAGGGCCTATTCTCCTGAAATAGGCCTACACAGGACCATGAAGGGGGGAAGGTATTCAAAATCTACGGACCATTTATGCCTGGACAGAAGCCGCTTCTGTCCTGACCTCCCCAGGTTAGTGGAGCTGGCAAATTATCTTTTCCCCCAGTTGTGAATTTATTCCTTCTCCAAGTCTGGGAGCATGGCTTGGGGCACTCAAATGGACCTATCTCAGGCCCAGGGAAATGAACAGCCACTGAAGTCTGCTTGGGGGCTGGGAGGCGTGGTAAAATATACACAAGTACTTAGCTTTTGCCAAGAGCGCCGTTCTTCTCTGGTTCCAGAGGCGTGAGTAGGCTGCACAGCTGGCTACTTCTCACTGAGGAAACTGTGGCTGAATGCTAGTAACAGCCCACCGCAGCCGTGCCTGAGGTGGTACCTGAGGGATTCCAGTGATTCAGGTCTAGAAACTCCCCTCCACTTCTGAACCATCTCTTTCTCCCCCTGCCACTCAGTCCATTTTCTGACTTTGCCTTTGATGTTCAGGGCTCCTAGCTTGTCATAAATATAATCATTTCACTTGATTTTTTGGGTGTTTGTTGTAAGAGGGATCACCAGAAGCATCTGGCTATTCTGCCATCTTGGCCCCGCCTCCCCTCATTTGTGTTATTAACAACCTGTTCAATCCCCTTGATGGGCCGCAAACACCTGATTTTCACAGTCCCACCCAATCATTTGGTGAGAGTTACAAGACCACGACAAGAAAGTTTATATAAAGTGATCCATCCCACAGCAACTGCACAAAAATCTTATGCACAGTCATTTTGGTGTCATCCTCTCTGACAGTGTCCCCCAGTAGGTCCTCACACCCCATACCTCCCTAGTGATGCCACTGCTTCCCTTTCCCCCATTTATTTCCTCTTAACACTTTTCGCAATTTCTAATGTCTCTGTGGAGTGCCTGGGTGGGTGGAAATGGTTAAGTGTTTGACTACTAGTGAAAAGGTGGTAGTTGGAACCCACCCAGAGATGCCTCAGAAGACAAGCCTGGTGATCTACTCCCAAAAGGGTGCAGCATTGCACACACGGGGTTGCCATGAATTGGAATCAACTTGACGGCCACTAGCAACAACATCACTGTCTCCATCTATCCATTTATATTGACTGTCTGTTTGTCTACCTCGATGGACCATGAGTTTTGGGAAGCCAGGAGCCTCATCTGCCAGGGCCATGACTCTAGCCTCAAGGCCAGCACCATGCTGGGACTCAATGAATATTTGTTGGATGAACAAATAAAATAAAGATGTGAGTGGTACAGCAGACCTCTGCATGAAAGGACAGTTTCTGAAGATTTCCGTGGACCAAAGGTGGGGCTGGCAACACCATGTTCTTCTCTTTCTGAAAAGGCTTAGTCAGCTTTCTGGTTCATTTCTGAACCAGAAAAGGAAGTCTAATTGGTCACAAAATAGCCTCATTTGCTCTCAGGTAATGCTCTGTTGGTCCATGGAGATACTAGCGCCTTGAAGCCAAAGGTGCTAGAGATCCTTTGCCTTCTTGTGGTCATTCAAGAATAGGGCTTGAATGGTTGATAAGGAACACCAGCCAGTTAAACAATCATTGCATGTTAAGAAACACAGTAAAGCTCCACCTTCTTTATCTCCAAAAGTAATCTTCTTGCTCTCTTTGGCCAAGGGACAGTCATCATTGTGTGGCAAAAAGTCAAAGATTAACTTGATGTATAGATTACAACATGTAATTGGGAGACAGGGAACCATTGGCAGAGAGACACTCTTGGTAGCAACTGCCAAACGCCATGGCTGTGGAGTCTCATGGTCTGCTTCCGCTGGTCCTGAACCTGCTGCTCTGCGTGCTTGGCCCCTCGGAGTCCCAGGGTGGGAAGCTGTTGGTGGTTCCGATGGATGGCAGCCACTGGCTCAGCATGGTTTCAGTCATCCAGCAGCTGCATCAGAGGGGACACGAAATAGTTGTGGTGGCCCCCACCTCATCTGTGCGCATCAAGGAAGGAGCTTTTTACACCTTCAAGAACTTCCCTGTGCCCTTCCAAAAGGAGGACTTGGAAGCGATTTTTGTCAGTTTTGGGCATAATGTTTTTGAGGATGAGCCATTTTTACAGCGTGTGGTCAAAATGTACAAGGCAGTCCAAAAAGACTCTGCTATATTGTTGTCTGCCTGTTCCCACTTACTGCACAACAAGGAGCTCATGGCCTCCCTGGTGGCTGGCAGCTTCGAGGCTGTGTTGACGGACCCTTTCCTTCCATGTGGCTCCATTGTGGCTCAGTACCTGTCCCTGCCTGCAGTGTACTTCCTGAATGGACTGCCATGTGGCTTGGACTTTGACGGTACTCAGTGCCCCAGCCCACCATCCTACGTGCCCAGGTCTCTGTCTGTGAACCCAGATCACATGACCTTTCTGCAGCGGGTGAAGAACATGCTGATCACCTTCATCCAGCCCTTCCTGTGCAGTGCGGTTTATTCGCCATTCGCTTCACTAGCTTCCGAAGTCCTTCAGAGAGATGTGACTGTCCAGGATCTTATGGGCTTTGGATCTGTCTGGTTGCTCAGAAGTGACTTTGTAATGAATTACCCCAGGCCTACCATGCCCAACATCATTTTTATTGGTGGGATCAACTGTGTTACCCAAAAACCACTATCTCAGGTGTGTATGGGTGGAAGGACTGCATGCCTATATTCTTACAAGTCCTTTTGGATAGGTGAACCTGCCACAGGTATATGCTGAATGGGCATGCTGAGTTAGCTTTTAATGCCCTCTTTGGTTAATTTCTACCTTGCCAGTCTCCTAGGTCTGAGTTGTAATTTATACCTGCCATTTAACACCATCTTCTGGGGTATTTGTTTGTATGTCAGACTTGAGGAAAGGATGTTGTTAGTTGCTGCAGAGTTGATTCTGACTCATGGTTACCCCATCTATACAGAGTAGAACAGCTCCATAGGGTTTTCAAGGTTGTGACATTTCAGAAGCAGATTGCCAGGTCTGTTTTATGAAGCACTTCTGGGTGGTTTTGAACCACCAAACTTTCAGCTAGTAGTTGAGTGCTTTACCATTTGGGAATTCTCTTTTGTGTGTTCCAATGGATAGGAACCAGTTAGATTCAACAAGTGCTAAATGTCATAAGCACAGAGCACTGTGCTCGGGGCACCAAGGAAAAAACAAAGATGAGTAGTGTGCGCCTTGACCTTGAAGAAGGCATTTGACCTTGTATGGGCCAGACACAGAAGATTCAAGATTAAGTAGTTCTTTGATGTCTACAGAGCCCGGCAGGTAAGGCTGCCTCTATGGTCCTGGCTAAAATTTCAGATTTTGGTATTTGATAGAATGATAGCTCTTTCTAAGGTCAAGCAGAATGACATGTGTCTCATTGCCTGAAATGTTCGTTTTTTCCCCCTACAGAATTAGAAGAAGCATGCATATCCTCTTCTAAATCCCAGTGGGTGATAGAGAATGGCAGGAGGTCCTCCTTCATATGAGGGGCCAAGGAAGTACTCCCTGAGTGGGTGACATTCCAGGGGGCACACATTCATTTATTCATTAGATGTTGATCAAGTGTCTATCGGCTTGTCCAAGTGCTTCTAGGTGCTGAGTCTGGCTCCTACTAAGGGACTATTTATCACTCATGCAATGTATTGAGTTTTAATTTCCATTGTTCCTCCAATATGATTCATGTTTTAAATGATCATGTGATTGTTATGGCAAGAAGGAGCTGTGGTTGGTAGAAAGAACACCAAGGGAGAAACCAGGTGGCAGGGTTGATGCCTGGTTCCACCCCATTACCATGTGTCTTAATTTACTAGTGTTGCTATAACATAATTACCACAAGTAGGTGGCTTTAATGAACAGAAATTAATTTTCTTAAGTTGAGGAGGCCAGAAGTCTGAATTCAGGGCACCTGTTCTACGTGAAGGCTCTTAGCTGTTCCTGGAGAAGATATTTGTTTCAGCTTCTGTAACAACAACAAAACAGACCTGAAGGAGGAGACGGATGTCAATGAGAGCAAAATCCAAAGATTTGAGTCGGACCACAAAGAGGACTTTCTAAAAGTAAAATAACATGATTTATGAATAAATACATTAGTAGGTTAATTGAAGGAGAGGATGGTTAGAGTTGGGACCTGAATTAGCGGCCCAAGAAATCAAGTAGAAGAGATAACTCACAATCTAGAAGAAAAATCAAAGAGAGCAAAACTGTAAGGAAACACATAAGATTCAGAGAACAGATTTTGGAATTCTAATATGTGAATTATAGGGATTTCAGAAGGGGAAGAAGGAACATATGGAGAAAAGATAATAAATTACCAAATATAAGTGAAATGTCCCTTAGCTGTAAAAAGAATCAGGTCTGCACATTGGAATGGCTCAAACAAATCCCAGGAAAGATACATATATATAAATGTTGTTGAGTTGATTCTGACTCATAGCAACCCCATGTATGCAGAGTAGAACTGCTCCATAGGGTTTTCAAGATTGTGACTTTTTGGAAGCAGATCACCAGGCCTGACATTTGAGATGCCTCTGGGTGGGTTCAAAATGCCAACCCTTTGGCTAGTAGTTGAGCGCTTAAGCATTCGCACCACCCAGGGACTTCCACATAGGCGTTCTTAAGAAACAAAAGATACTTGGGAAGGGAAAATCACTCAAAAATCCTGGAACTAAAAATACTTAATTCTTAGCAACACCTAGACATTCTTTTAAGGGTCTTCTCCTGGGTGGGGAAGTCTCGTCAGAGTGGGCTTGTGAAATATTCGGTGGTCTCATATATTTTGGAAGCGGATCAGCAGTGGGGGAAACAAGGGTTATTTTCAGTGAGTTCTTTGCTTCACCCTTTGACCATACAAGAGGGCTGTAAAGTTGGGGTGAGGTCTAGGAGGAATTCTTGCAAGTAGGGAATGGACTTAACTTTACTACCCCCTATAAAGGCTGGTCCAGAGCTAGGGGTTGGCCATGAGAACACAATCACCACAGTTAGTGCTGCTGTGATCTATAGATGAACTTTTGTACCACTTAAACTTTAGTCTAATCCTGCTGTTCATCTTGAATGTTTATGGACCTGTGGGTTAGATTTTTTGTTAGTCATGCCTTGGTAGTTGCCAAGTGGATGTGGGAAGATGCAGAAGGAGCTGAAATTAGGCTTGTCCCTTTTCTGACAAGGTTAAAACTCAACAGTAGTTTCATGAAGGAGGAAGCCTGTAGAAAATTTAGGTAAGCCGTATACTGAAACATCACTCAGTAGAAAGACATTTGAGAGTGCTTGGAGATGAGGTGTCTTTCCCAAGGAAAGAGAGAGGGACTAAGGGGAAGAAAGATATAGCATGTATCCTTGGACTTCAGAAGAAAAAAAAAAAACCCTCAGGATGTTCTTCCCACAAACCAAAAATGTAATGTGGCATTGGGGAGGAGGACTCTTGCCTACCTGACTTTAGATATACCTCATGGGAAAGGCCGAGATAGCAGCTTTCATCTAGAAGACTGCAAGAGGGCCTGGAGTTGGTGATGGCAAAGGCAGTGGGGTTGCCACAGGAAGGCTAGTCAAGCTTTGGAAGGTTATTAATTATCGATTCAATTTTATTAGTAGCTATAGACTTATTCAGGCCATGCTCAGTATCAAGCCTGGAAGAGGTCACTGTTAAAGTCATGTATTCCCAGCCCTGTGGGAGGTCTCCTGTATCTTGCCTCTAAATAACCAACAATCCTGCCCCAGTTTAAGCACTGAAAATCATGTGTTCTGGGAAGCCCCTTGGTCTTTGGCAGATGCTACCACATAACATGGTCTCATTCATGTCCTTAGCATTCTTTGGAAGCATATAAAATCATTTGGGAGACACTTGAGAAAGTTAATTAGATCATTAGTGGTCTGTGGCTGGAGAAGAATTGCCATACTTATATGTTGCTCTATTTCTTCTAAGTGGATTACCACAGTGTGGTGGAACAGTGATTAAGAGCTTGGCTGCTAAGCAAAAGGGCAGCAGTTAGAATCCACCAGCCACTCCTTGGAAACTCTGTGGGGCAGCTGTGTCTTATAGGGTTGCTATGAGTTGGAATTGACTCAATGGCAATGGGTTTTTGTTTTGTTTTTATGTACGTGTATGTTTTTACTTATGATGGAAGTACTTTGGAGTTGGCTTTGAAGATTGGGGAGCAGTCAAGCTGAGATAAGATTATTGCTGAATTCAGGTGTTTCCTTACTCTCTTCCTGGGGACACACCAACCACTCTCATCTGCAGAATCATCTCTTTCACCACTGTAGCTAACGTTGCTGTTCTTATGATTAAAAACAACAAAAACAGAAACAATTGCTGTCAGGTCAATTCTGACTCATGGAGACCCTGTGTATGTCAGAGTAGAACTGTGCTCCACAGAATTTTCAATGGCTGATATTTTTGGAAATAGGTTGCCAGACCTTTCTCCCAAGGTGCCTCTGGGTGGACTCAAACCATCGACCTTTCAGTTAGCAGCCAAACTCATTAACAGTTGGCACCACCCAGGGACTCTTTTTCTGAATCATCTTTTGGTTGCATCCCTTCAGAGATTTTGTTTGCTTGACTTCCATCTCTAAAGCCTATTCCTTGTTACTTTGGGGAGAAGCCTTTGGTAGGCAGTGATCTGTGATCTGTGCTTGATAATTGGGAATCCTGCTATCACTGCTTCTCACCCCCAAAACACAGACGCTGTCTAAAATCCTACCCTCCTGTTTCATAAATTGCTTGTTTTTTAGTAGTTGTGACATTCTTTTGTTGTTGTTAGTTGTTGTCGAGTTGGCTCCAACTCATGGCAATCCTATGAACAAGAGAACAAAATGTTACCTGGTCCTGTGCCACCTTCATGATTGTTGATATGCTTGAGTCCATTATTGTGGCCACTGTGTATTTTGAATACCTTTCAACCTAGAGGGCTCATCTTCCAGCACTACATTGGACAATATTGTGTTGTGATCCATAGGGTCTTCACTGGCAAGTTTTTGGAAGTGGATTGCAGGTCTTTCTTCCTGGTCTGTCTTAGTCTCAAAGCTCCACTGAAATCTGTCCACCATGGGTGACCCTGCTGGTATTTGAAAATTCTAGTGGCATAGCTCCCAGCATTGTAGCAACATGCAAGCCACTGCAGTATGACGAACTGACAGGCAGGTGGTAGTAAACTGTCAGGTTAATAGCATTCTTTATTAACTAGAAAATCATAGTTTAGCATTCAAACTTACTCAATCAAAAAAAAAAAATCACTCCTTGATGAAAAAAAAAAAAAAAAGATGACAATAGCAATAGAATGCCATTAGCAATAGGAAGGACTTTGAATCAATTCAGCTGACTGCTCCTCCTCCTGTTCCCCGTTTTCTGGCAATGCTGTCTTGCAAACCAGTTATGCAACTCAGGTTAAATCTCTCTCTTTGTCTCTGTATCTATCTATATATGTGTGCACGTGTATGTATGTATGCACATATGAACATATGTATATATACATGTACACATACACACATATACATACCTTTAACCAGGAAAGGCCTTGCAGTCTACTTCTGGAAGTAAGCCAGTGAAAACACTATGGACCAGACCACCTTTCATTCCATTGTGCATGGGGTCACCATGGATGGCAGCTAACAACAATAAAAACAACAACATACGTTTAACCGCATTCTTAAGGGGAAGATACCTGATTCATAGCTTAATGTGTGTAGTCACCACAGAATATGAGACAAATTCAATGGAAATTTCTCTTCTGATTCTAGGAATTTGAAGCCTACGTGAATGCCTCAGGAGAGCACGGAATTGTGGTTTTCTCTTTGGGATCAATGGTCTCAGAGATTCCAGAGAAGAAGGCAATGGAAATTGCTGATGCTTTGGGAAAAATACCTCAGACGGTAAGATTTTTTTTTATGTTTGTCTTCACAAGAGTTCTAACCCCTGACTTCCAGTATCTAAATTAATGCTATTAGTTGGATTTTTAGATTTGAGTTTCCTTGCCACTTCCCAACTATTAATCCAAAGGTTATTTTTCATAACTTAAGTCTCAACTGCTCTGTTAGACGATGGTCTACTTCCCTCAGAAGTCTCACTCCCTCTGAGAGACTAAAACATGTATTAAGGAGAATTTACTTAAAAAATAAAATAATAAGGAATATTGTTTCTACATTTGAAATACGAATATCTCTATGTATTTTCATTGTTGTTGATTTTGTATTTCCTGAGTCTTCATGTTTTTCTTCCTTTTTATTTTGATGTGTAGGATTGTTAGTTTACTTTGTGGTTACCTTAATATTTACCTCTATTTTTCTAAGTTTAAATCTGTCTTTTATTTCTTGATGTCACCTTGACTTCCTCTGAAAGTTCTGTGACTACCTTATTTAATCCCTCTTTTTTTTGTTTTAATGTTGAGATCTTTTACATATTGACATCTCTGTTTCCCTATTTTCAGTGTTTTAGTTTTGTGACTTCCCTATCTGGGTTGATATCTGGTTGGTGTGTCCTGTGTTCTAGTCTTGGGTTGTTATCTGATATTATTGATTTTCTAAACCAGAGGGCTCCTTTTAGTATTTCTTGTAATTTTGGTTTGGTTTTTACAAATTCCCTTCACTTCTGTTTGTCTGGAAATGCCCTAATTTCACCATCATATTTGAGAGACAGTTCCCTGGATATGTAATTCTTGGCTGGCAATTTTTTTCCTTCAAGCCTTTATGTATCTCATTCCACTGCTTTCTTGCCTGCATGCTTAGTCTTATTGACTCTCCTTTGTAGGTGACTTTTCGTTTATCCCTGGCAGCTCTTAAAATTCTTTTTATCTTTGGTTTGGTAAGTTTGATTATAATATGCCTTGGTGACTTTCTTTTGGGATCCACCCTGTGTGAGATTCAGTGAGCTTCTTGGATAGGTATCTTCTCATCTTTCAAGATATCAGAGAAGTTTTCTGCCAACAAATCTTCAGCAATTCTCTCTGTATTTTCTGTTATCCCCTGTGCCTCCCCACCCCCTATTCTAGTACTCTAATCACTCATATATTATTTCTATTGATAGAGTCCCACATAATTCTTAAGGTTTCTTCATTTTTTTTTTAATTTATATTCTTTTACCTGATTTGTTCTCAAATAAATTGGTGTCAAGTGCTTTATCTTCAATCTCACTAATTCTGACTTCCATAGCCTTAATTCTGCTCCTATGACTTTCTACGGAGTTGTCTAATTCTGAAATTTTATTGTTTATCTTTTGGATTTCTGTTTGCTGTCTCTCTATGGACTCTTGCAGCCTGTTAAATTTGTCATTACGCTCTTATATAACCTTCTTAAGTCCCTCTGTTGCTTTGTCTGTGTGTCCCTTGGCTTGGTCTGCATTTTCCCTGATCTCCTTCCTGATCACTTGAAGAGCTCTGTATATTAATCTTTTGAATTCTACCTGGTAATTCCAAGATCTTATCTTCCACCTGGAGGTTTCTTTGTTCTTTGTTTTGGTCACTTGCTGAAGCCATCATGGTCTGCCTCTTTATGTGATTTGATATTGACTCTTGTCTCTGAGTCACCAGTAAGTTATTATATTCATTTATTTTGTTTGCTTACTGTGTCCTAGCTTTTTTTTTTTTTTTTTTTTTTTTATGCCCAAATAGGCTGGTCATGTGAGCTAGTTTGATTTTTGGTGTCTTTGAAGATCTCTCATCCTGCCACCAGGTGGTTACAGCTGTTACTAGGTATGCGATCCCAGGAGTCCATTTACTTTTCTTGTGCGGATTCAGCTCAGGTGTTCAGGTCATTGGTCACCAAGTGTGTGGTGCAGGCTCTCACCTACAGTTCCAGACAGGCAGGACTACCTAGTGGTAACTGGATCAGGCACAGGTATCTGGCTGCAGTAGGAGGTTATGTGCTGAGCAAGGTAGAGGGCTGACAGCTGCCTCTTAGTGCCTGGGTGAAAGGTGTGTTCCTGTTCCCTAGAGTGTGTAAGGAGAAAGTTTTGCAGCTAGACTTTGGACATCGGTGCTGTTGGCTATAAGGACTGGGAGGCACCACTTATTCTTGGGCCCCTGTCACAGATGGCTAGGTGGAGTGGGTGAAGCCACCGTTCCCCAGACCCCTGATGTGGGTAGATGAGGATTCTGCTTAATGGGCAGGGTAGTGACAAGTGTCACAAATCTGTCACTCCCCCTTAGCTGTTGCAGTTGAAAATATGCTTCAGGTGTATACCCTGTTGCACTGTGCTAATGAAGGCCTATGCTGTTGAAATGGGCCCACATGGGTCTAGGCAGGGGTGAAAGGCATTCAAAGTCCATGGACTCCTCATGCAAGTGCTTAGGCAAAGGGCTGTGCCTGTCCTGAGTACCCAGCTTAGGGGAGTTGGCAGATTACTTTTTCCTGTTTGTTAATTTGTTCCCTCTCCAAAGCCGGGAAAATGACTTGGACTTTTGATGGGTTCCACTTCTGACCCAGAGGTGCAGCAATCCCTGAAGCCTGGCCAGAACCAGAGCAGAGCAGGGAGGAGACAGGTAAATGAGAGAGAGGTACTTCCCAGAGGAGAAAGGTGTTTTTCTTGAGCCCGTGCAGTAGATTAGACTCTTGCACTTATCTTTTGCCAATTCAGAGCTGCTTCTCCCTGGCTTCCGGAGGCTTGAGCAGACTCTCTGACACTCGGTTTCTCCCAGTGTGGAAAACATGTCCTCAGCCCACACTTGCTGGCTGATTGAGGCTGCAGGGTGCCAGTCAGGTCAGGTCTGGCAAACTCTCTCTGCTTCTGAACTGTCTCTCCGTCCCCCCGCTGCTCAATCTGACTCCTCAACTTTGTCTTAGATGTTCAGGACTCCTAGATTTTCATATATAATCAATTCACTTGTTTTTTCAGGTCTTTGTTGTAAGAGGACACATCAGACTACTCTGCCATCTTGGCCATGCCTCTCTAAATAGGGATATTTCTCCAAAAAGCTGTTGGTCAGGAGACTGGACTTATTTCCTATATTTCTGTTTTATAGTTCCATGCTCACTCATTTTCTTAAATAAACTTTTCCTTAAAGTGCAGAAAAGTGCAAAAATCATAAGTACGCAGCTTGATGAGTTCCCACAAAGCAAACTCACCCATGTAGCCAAGCCCTAGAACAAGAAACAGAACCCGTTACCAGCCCCAGAAGCACCCTATTCACAACACCTCCCACACCTGCAAAGGCTGTCTTTGTTCAGAGCATCCCACTTTCTATATCATGTTCTTTCTTTAAAATCTCTTTCTTTTCTGGTCTCTGCAAGGTCCTGTGGCGGTACACCGGAAGTCCACCGTCTAATCTTGCGAAGAATACAATTCTTGTCAAGTGGCTGCCCCAAAACGATCTGCTTGGTATGTTGGGAGGATTTGCTGTGTAGGCCAACCAGTAACCAGTTGCTGTTGAGTTGACTCTGGCTAAAGGCAACCTCCATGTATGTCAGAGTAGAGCTGTGCTCCATAAACAAAAACCATAGGGTTTTCAATTATTGATTTTTCAGAAGGAAAATGCCAGGCTTTTCTGCAAAGGGACCCTTGGGTGGATTTGAACTACCAACCTTTCTGTCAGCAGCTAAGCTTATTAGCCATTTGCATCACCCATTGACTCTGAGTATAGGTCAAACCAAGCTTAAATTAAGAAAATGGCTTAGGCCTGGCTGTTCTAGAGGATTTTTTTAGCTTCAAAATATTGTGGCCAACAGAGCCCACATTGTTTGCTTTTAATAGTATTTTATTGTGTTTCCAGTGAACTTTTACACAGCAGTTTAGGTTCCCATTCAACAATTTCTACACAGACTGTTCAGTGACATCGGTTACATTCTTCACAATGCATAAACATTCTCAATATTTTTGTTCTGTTGTTTCATTTTCACTAACCTAGTTTCCCTTCCCCTTTACATTCATATCTTTGTTTTAAAGTAATTGTTGACTCGTCTCATATAGATGATTTTTTAGAGCACAGTACTCATAGGTGATATTCTTTATTTTAAGAGTTAATTTGTTATTTAGCTAAAACGCGACCTTAGGGGCTGGTTTTGGTTCAAGGTTTAAAGGGTATCCCAGAGCAATGGTATTGGGGAGTTGTCTAGTTTCAACCAGCGAAGTCTGTGTTTTTTTTTTTTTTTCTTTTTTTGAGAATTTGAGGTTCTGTTCCACGTTTTTCTCCTATTCTGTCTGGGTTCATCTGTCGTGGTCCTGATCAGAACATTCTGTAGTGATAGCTGGGCACCATCTAGTTCTAGCCCAGGTTGCTTTTTATCTTGTGGGACATTCTCGCTGTGTTTTCTTATGGAAAGACCTCATGTGGATAACATGGAGGACTCAGAGGGCTTTTAGAGCCTAGATGATGGGAGACTGTTAAACTCAGTGACTTGACCGTGACCTCCTGCTCTCATTTACTTCTCAGGTCACCCGAATGCTCGTGCCTTTATCACGCACGCTGGCTCTCATGGTATTTATGAAGGAATATGCAATGGCGTGCCGATGGTGATGATGCCCTTGTTTGGTGACCAGATGGACAATGCTAAGCGCATGGAGTCCCGAGGAGCAGGAATCACCCTAAACGTCCTTGAAATGACTTCTGACGATTTAGCACATGCCCTGAAGACAGTCATCAATGACAAAAGGTAAGAGAGAAAAGTATAGAGACAGGAGTCTATAGGCCATAGCATTCACAATAAATATTCAAATGTGAAAACAAATATATCAAAATCGAGATTTACAAATAAGGTAATTCAGGGTTTATTATTACATACTTTATAAAACTCAATGCAAATCCATTGCTTTTGAGTTGATTCCAACTCATAGCAACCCTATAGGACAGGATAGAACTGCCCAATAGGGTTTCCAAAACTGTAACCTTATAGGGAGCCCTGGTGGCACAGTGGTTAAGTGCCTGGCTGCTAGCTAAAAGATTGGCAGTTCAACTCCACCAGTTCTATTCTGTCCTATAGGGTCACTCTGAGTCAGAATCGACTCAATAGCAACAGGTTTGGTTTTTGTTTTGATAATCTTTACAGGAGCAGACTGCTACATGTTTCTCCTGATGGATGCGCCTGATGGATTCAAATTGCAGACCTTTCAGTTAGCAGCTGAACACTAAACCACTGTGCCATCAGGGCTCCTTATGTACTTCATAAACAAAAGACCAAAACCAAATAGGTTGCTGTCAAGTTGATTCTGATTCATAATGACCCAATAAGACAGAGTAGAACTGTACCATCAGGTTTCCAAGGAGAAATTGGTGGATTTGAACTACCGACCTTTTGTTTAGCAGTTAAGCTCTTAAGCGCTGTGCCACCACAGCTCCATACCTTATAAAAAAAAAAAAAAAACTAAAACCTTATAAAAAAAAGGGAGCCTTTAATTCCTGTAGAATTTTTCACAGAAATTATTTAAAAAACGATTTTCCCTGCTATATTTAAAACTTCAATTTATTTTAGAAAGTCACTACAATAGTAATTTTATCTATAAAGTTCTTGTAGATTTCTATAAGTGGGTTGCAGATTCTGCATTTGAGGCCCCTGGTGGCCAAAGCAAAGAAAGAGTCAATTACATCAGATAAGAGGATAACGTTCCATTACATGAGATAAAAACAAACAAGTTGCTTAGAAGTACAGCTGTTCCCAGCACTGTGTCTAAATCAAATTATGGACATACTTAAGGACAGCAGTGATAATAATCACTGCTGAATACCAATATCTTCTTTGTCTTCTTCTTCTCCCTTTTCTTAACAGGCTGCATAGACACAAACTCATGGTAGATTTAGCACTTGAACAGTTTGATGTTTTAACTGTTGAATTGAGGTGTATCTCCACCTTGGAGCTGACACTTAAAAATGGCTTTTACTTTGGCCACATGTGGTTGTTTACAACTTCCCAGGGAGACAGTGCATCATTTCTGACATGACCTTTTCCTTTATTTCTTCATTTTGCTATAAAGTATAGCCTAATTTCTTTCTTTCTTTCTTTTTTTAAATTATTGTACTTTAGATGAAGGTTTACAGAACAAACAAGCTTCTCGTTAAACAATTAGTACACATATTGTATTGTGACATTGGTTACCAACCTCATGACATGTCAACACTCTCCCTTCTCAACCTTGGGTTCCCTATTACCAGCTTTCCTGTCTGCTCCTGCCTTCTTCTCCTTGCCCCTGGGTTGGTGAGCCCCTTTAGTCTCATTTTGTTTTATGGGCCTGTCCAATCTTTGGCTTAAGGGTGAATCTCAAGAGTGACTTCATTACTAAGCTAAAAGGGTGTCTGAGGGCCATACTCTTGGGGCTTCTTCAGTCTCTGTCAGGCCACTAAGTCTGGTCTTTTTTTTTTTTTGCCAGTTAGAATTTTGTTCTACATTTTTCTCCAGCTCTGTTTGGGACCCTGTATTGTGATCCCTGTCAGAGCAGTTGGAGGTGGAATCCAGGCACCATCTAGTTGTACTGGACTGAGTCTGGTGGAGGCCATGGTAGTTGTGGTCCATTAGTCCTTTGACTTATCTTTCCCTTGTATCTTTAGTTTTCTTTATTCTTCCTTGCTCCCAAAGGAGTGAGACTAGTGGAGAATCTTAGATGATTGCTCACGAGCTTTTAAGACCCCAGATGCTACTTACCAAAGTAAAATGTAGAACATTTTATTTATGAACTATGTTATGCTAATTGAGCTAGATATTCCCCAAGACCATGGTCCCCACAGCCGCCAGCCCAGAAATTCTGTCCCTCAGGAATTTTGGATGTGCCTATTGAGCTTCCATCACCTTGCCTTGTACAATCTGTGCTTACTTACCCAGTATTGTGTACTGTCTTACCCTTCAACAAAGTTACCACTTATCTATTGCCTATTTCCCATCCCCACCCTTCCCCTCCCTCCTAACCATCAAAGATTGTTTCTTTTTGTGTCTAAACCTTTTCATGAGTTTTTACAGTAGTGGTCTCATACAATATTTGTCATTTTGTGATTGACTTATTTCACTCAGCATAGTGCCCTCCAGATTCATCCATGTTGTGAGATACTTCGCAGATTCATCATTGTTCTTTATCGTCGCATAGGATTCCATCGTGTACCATAGTTTGTTTATCCATTCATCTGTTGATGGGCATCTGGGTTGTTTCCATCTTTTTGCTATTGTGAACAATGCTGGAATGAACATGGGTGTGCATAAGTCTATTCGTGCAATGGCTTTTATTTCTCCAGGATATATTCCAAGGAGTGAGATTGCTGGATCATATGGTATTTCTATTTCTAGCTTTCTAAGGAAGTGCCATATCATTTTCCAAAATGGTTGTACCACTTTGCATTCCCACCGGCAGTGCATAAGGGTTCCAATCTCACTGAAGCCTCTCCAGTATTTGTTATTTTCTGTTTTTTTGATTCATGCCAGTAGTGCCGGGGTGAGATGGTATCTCACTGTGGTTTTAATCTGCATTTCTTTAATGGCTAGTGATCTTGAACATTTCCTCATGTGTCTGTTAGCCACTTGAGTGTCTTCTTTGATGAAGTGTCTGTTCATTTCCTTTTCCCATTTTTAATTTGAATTATTTGTCTTTTTTTTTAGAGGGGTTGGATTTTCTTGTAGATTTTAGAGATTAAAACTTTGTCTGATTTGTAGTAGCCAATTTTTCCCCCCCAGTCTGTAGGTTCTCTTTTTACTCTTTTGGTGAAGTCTTTTGATGAGCATAAGTGTTTAATTTTTAGAAGATCCCGGTTATCTAGCTTACCTTCTGGAGTTTGTGTTGTTAGTTATGGTTTGTATCCTGTTAATGCTGTGTATTAGGGCCTCTAGCATTGATCCTATTTTTTCTTCTATGATCTTTATATTTTTTGGTTTTATATTTAGGTCTTTGATCCATTTTGAATTAGTTTTTATGTATGGTGCGACGTATGGGTCCTGTTTCATTTTTTTTTTTTTGCAAATGGACATTCAATTTTGCCAGCACAATTTGTTAAAGAGACTGTCTTTCCCCCATTTGATGTACTTTGGGCCCCTGTTGAAGATCAGGTGACCATAGGTGGATGGATTTACATCTGGGTTCTCAATTCTGTTCCATTGGTCAAGGTATCTGTTGTTGTACCAGTATCAGCCTGTTTTGACTACTGCAGCTGTATTGTAGGTTCTGAGGTCAGGTAGTGTGAGTTCTACTTTATTCTTCTTCTTCAATAGTGCTTTACTTATCCAGGGCCTCTTCCTTTTCCACATAAAGTTAATGATAAGTTTTTTCCATCTCTTTAAAGAAAATTGTTGGTATTTGGATTGGGATTGCTTTGTATTTGTAGATTGCTTTGGGTAGAATTGTCATTTTCTTAATGTTGAGTCTACCTATCCATGAGCATGGTATGTTTTTCCATTTATGTAGATCTCTTTTGCTCTTGGAGTAGTGTTTTGTAGTTTTCTTTGTATAGGTCTTTTACAACCCTGGTTAGATTTGTTCCTAAGTATTTTATTTTTTTAGGGGCTATTATAAATGATATTGTTTTTCTGATTTCCTTTTCACCATTCTTTTTATTGGTGTATGGGAATCCAACTGATTTTTGTATTTTGATCTTGTATCCTTACTCTGCTGAATCTTTCTATTAGTTCCAGTAGTTTTCTTTTGGAGTCTTTTGGCTTTTCTATGCATAGTATCATATCATCCGCAAATAGGGACAGTTTTACTTCTTCTTTATCAATTTGAATGCCTTTTGTTTCTGCTTCTTACCTTATTGCTGTAGCTAGCACTTCCAACACAAAGTTAAATAGAAGTGGTAATAAAGGACATCCTTGTCTTGTTCCTGTTCTCAAGAGGATATAGCCTAATTTCTTATTAAAAAAAAAAAAAAAGTACTGCTAAAAAGGAGAGAAGAAACATAGGAAGCAAGGCTCAAATAATTAAAAATTATAGGTTTGGCTTCCTACTTTCCATTTTTTCTTTTTAGAGATAAAGAATATTTATTAAGTCTTCTCCCTCCCTTTTCTTCCTCTCCCTTCCTTTTACTTCTCTTCTCTTCTTCTCTCTTTCCTGTTTGTAATAGAAATATGTTTCCTCTACCAAGTTTGGAAAACCTGGGATCTTTCTTGACCATAAACAAACATAAAGAGGGGACAATCCACTCTCATTGATGTTCCAGGCACTAACGTATCTGTCTCTGTGTTTAGCTATAAGGAGAATATCATGCGCCTCTCCAGCCTTCACAAGGACCGCCCCATGGAGCCACTGGACCTGGCTGTGTTCTGGGTGGAGTTTGTGATGAGGCACAAAGGGGCACCACACCTGCGCCCTGCAGCCCATGACCTCACCTGGTACCAGTACCATTCCTTGGATGTCATCGGCTTCCTTCTGGCTGTCGTGCTGGCATCCACCTTCATTGTCTTTAAATGTTGTGTCTTTGGCTTCAGAAAATGCTTCGGGAAAAAGGGACGCATTAAGAAACCCCACAAATCCAAGGCACATTGAGAAGCGAATGGGAGACAAGGCGACATTTTGATCTGTTGCCTGGTCAATTCCAAATGTGTAAACAGTCAGTGTTAAATTCATTTTAATCTTATTAAAGAAGTACTCTATTATAAACTGGACATCTCAGAGTGTTTTTTTTTTTTTCAAATGAAAACAATCTAATCTCTAGTCACTCCTTTAGCTAAAGATATTTTATTATGTATATCACAGCCCAACCTCCAGCCTCTTTACATAATCTAGACCTCATTGATAATCTTTCAAATGATCTGCTGAAAATGTTGGGCATGTCCCTCCTTTATTTGTAGTACCATGTTCTTACTAACCAATGTGGCCCTGATTGCTGTTTGGGAGCATGGGTTTTAGAGGTGGTCCCTGGACTGCCACCATGTCCAGTGACATCATTGTCTGGCTTCTATAAACCCTTGTGATAGATCTTTTCACCAGTATTAAAACCAAACCAAACCAAACCCATGGCCATCAAGTCAATTCTGACTCATAGAGACCTTGTAGGACAGAGTAGAACTGCCCCACAGGGTTTCCAAGGCTATAATCTTCACAGAAGCAAACTGTCACATCTTCTTCCTGAGGAACGGCTAGTGGGTTTGAACCGCCGACCTTTTGGTTATCAGCCGAGCACTTTAGCAACTGCACCACCAGGGCTCCTTTCACAAGTAATACCTGTTGCTGTTGAGTCGATTCTGACTCATATCTACCCTGTAGGATAGAGTAGAGCTGCCCCATAGAGTTTCCAAGGAGCAGCTGGTGGGTTTCAACTGCCAACCTTTTTGGTTAGCAGCTGAACTCTTAACCACTGTGCAACCATGACTCCATTTCAATAATGGTCAATCCTAATTCATGCTCATGCTACCCAGGTGGCATGTTGTGTGTTTACAGAAGGAAATGTTTAGTCCTTGAAAGTGTAGTTCCTTGTATGTGAAATGAATGAATGACATAGAGTCCTTCAAGAACAGTGTATGATTTCTGACTTTGGGAAAAAGGAATGATGCAATAAAATTGAAGAAATGTGTATTTGAGAGGATAATTATTGCCTATGCGAAATGGATCTGAACTTGATAGTGTCTGTCAAGTATATTTCCTATGATGTTTCCCTCAACTAAAAATATATTAATAATATAAATTATGTTTCTTAGGTGTTCTTCTCTTCATTGATATTGCATGTATTTATTGTTAAATTACATTTTCTAGTTAGTAAATAATACATGATTCTGACAGAAAAAATTTTTTAAATAATATTTTGTCATGTTTTCGGTGAAAGTGTACATAGCAAATTAGATTCTGATTTAACAACTTTCTACACAAATTGTTCAGTGACATTGGTTATATTTTTCACAGTCTGTCAACAATCTCAGTATTTCCATTCTGGTTGTTCCTTTTCCAGTAATCTAGTTTCCCTGCTCCTAGCCTTCTCATCTCTGCTTTAGAGTCAATATTGGACATTTGGTTCATGCAGATGATTTTCTAAAGGAGCACTCATGGATGATATTCTTTATCTTATGAGTCAGTCTGCTACTTAGCTAAAACATGACCTCAGGGAATAGTCTTGGTTCAAAGTTTTATAAAGTACCTCAGGGTGCTAGTCTTGGGGAATTCTCTAGCCTCAACTGGTCCGGTAAGTCTGGACTTTTTAAGAATTTGGGTTCTGTTCCACATTTTTTTCCATTCTATTAGGATCCATCTATTTGAAAAATACAGATGTGCACGCACACACATATGTGTGCACATGCACACACACACACACCCCTACCTGAGAAAATAAAAATGGCTCATAATCACATTGCCCAAAAACAACACTATTTTGGTGCACACACTCACAAACACACATATAAAATTATACACCAAATAGCGTTTTCTAACCTGCTTTCTTCACATTTTTCTTCACCTTACTCTATCATGAGCGTCCTTTCAATGTTCTTGCATAGTGTTTAATTTACTGATAGTGGCCAGTGAAGATTCTATTGCATGGATGGATATTCCAGAATTTATCTAACCATCACTTCTGGGTGATTTCACTTTGTTTCTTTTATAAGGGAGGCCTCACTGAATATCCGATGGCTGTCTTTGCGCTGAATCATGATTATTTCTATGGGAGAGTGCTTCAGAAATGAAATTGCCAGCTACCTCATTTTGGGTTCCCATAAGCAGACTCCAACACTGGGGCTGAAGGACAAGGAGTTTATTGGGAGGAGGAGGACGCACTGGTGTGGAAGAGGGGAAACGGGAAGGGAAGGGTACGTTGTCAAGAAGCTATCATGTGAGCAACTAGAGCTTCAGCCTGTTAGGAAGCTCTGGGAGCCAGTGTAGACAATACAAGCCAAGGATGTTGGATGTTGGCTTACTCATTCTTGTCACTTAGACTGAGGCCTGATCCCAGGAAGTCGTAATTTTTGTGCACTTCCAGACTGCCTCAAGGGCAGGCAACAAACTCAAAACCAAACCTGTTACCGTCGAGTTGATTCTGACTCATAGTTATTTTATAGGACAGAGTAGAACTGTCCCATAGCGCTTCTCCTGCGAAGTGGCTGGCGAGTTTGAATCGCTGACCTTTCGGTTAGCAGCTGAGTGCTTAATCACAGCACCATTAGACTCTGAGGGCAGGCAAAGGGCAAAGAAATGCAAGTGCTACTTTGAGATTGGGCCCTTGTGCACTAAAGTCTCTGGATGGCACAGATGGTTTGCACTTGGCTACTAACCTAAGAGAACTTGAAGCATTTACTGATGAAGATCAAAGATCACAGTCTTCAGTATGGATTACACCTCAACATAGAGAAAACAAAAGTCCTCACTACTGGACCAATAAGCAACAACATGATAAATGGAGAAAATATTGAAGTTGTCAAGGGTTTCATTTTACTTGGATCCACAATCAACAGCCATGGAAGCAGCAGTCAAGAAATCAGACAACGCAATGCATTGAGTAAATCTGCTGCAAAGGACCTCTTTAAAGTGTTGAAAAGCAAAGATGTCACCTTGAAGACTAAGGTGCACCTGACCCGAGCCATGGTGTTTTCAATTGCCGTATATGCATGTGAAAGCTGGAGGATGAATAAGGAAGACTGAAGGATTGATGTCTTTGAATTACGGTGTTAGTGAAGAATATACCATGGACTGCCAAAAGAACAAACAAATCTGTGTTGGAAGAAATGCAACCAGAATGCTCCTTACAAGCAAGGATGGCGAGACTACGTCTCACATACTTTGGACATGTTATCAGGAGGGATCAGTTTCTGGAGAAGGACATCATGCTTGGTAAATTAGAAAAAAAAAAAAAATTAGAGGGTCAGTGAAAAAGAGAGATCCTCAATGAGATGGATTGACACAGTGGCTGCAACATTGGGCTTAAGCAGAGCAACTGTGAGGATGGTGCAGGACTGGGCAGTATTTTGTTCTGTTGTACATAGGGCCACTATGAGTTGGAACCAACTTGACAGCACCTAACAACTGCTAACCTAAAGGTTGGTGGTTTGAACCCACCCAGGAGCACTGAAGAAGAAAGTCCTGGCAATCTGCTTCCATAAAGATTACAGCCAAGAAAATCCCATGGAGCTCAATTCTATTCTGTAACATGGGGATGAGTTGGAATTGACTCCATGGTAACAGATTTGGTTTTTTTGCGTCGAAGAGGTAAGAGTAGGGGATTTGGGTGGAGCACTGAGGGCATCGCTACCCAGAACAATTCTCTGAGATACACCTTCTCCTCACTATTGACTGTCTCATTATCTGACATTACGAATTTATGACAATAGTAAAAAACTACTATCTGGCTATTTTGCACATTAAAGACATAAGTCTGGCAGTAACGAAAGCCGAGGTGTGAGGAGAGAGTAAGGTTGGCTTTGATAGTTAAGTTTATGTGTCAGCTTCACTGCCCATGATTCTCAGTGGTTTGGCAGTTATATAATGATGTTAATTTGGCAGTTATTTAATAATGTAGTCATCCTCCACTTTGTGATCTGATTGATTCTCCTCCATTTTCTTTTAACACCGATTTCACATAATGACATGGTCTTTGGAACCTAACCATGTTGATAAGTGAGGAGAGGGCATATCTCCCAAACTGCCTCCAAAGAGCTCTGTCAGTGTGTGAGAGAGCTGCCTTCCCCAGGCCCTCTTCATTATAAAGAATTTATCTTAAACAAAATCTATCCGTTTGATAGGCAAAGGGTGGGACCTTGTTTTAGATCTTTGCTTTTATTGCTCATTATCATCATTTTTATTATTATTATAGCTTGAACATTTTTTTCCATGTTTATGAGTACTTTGTATTCCTTTTCCAGGATTTGTCTGTTTGTATCCTTTGCCTGTTTTTCTGTTGATTTGTAAGACTACTTACTACATTAACCAGAATAAACTTTGGTCATGTATTACAAATATTTTCTAGGTTATTTTCTGGCCTTTAACTTTGTTTATACTTTTTGTTGTTGTTGTTGTTGTTACATGTAGAAGTTTTAAACTTGTAAACCTTCAAATTGGAGCTGGAGTCTTGTGGATAGTTAAGACTTGGGCTGGTTTCCTGACCCTAAACAGCTGCAGAACTTCTCTTCACACCAGTTCCCTCCCACCGTCTTTGTGGCTTTGCAATGACTTTGGGCTAAGTCCACCCTCCTGAGGCCCTTCCCGGTGTCCCCAGGGATTATCTCCTGACCTCACTGACCATGGTTCCCTAGTGTCCTCACCTCTCTCAGAGACCCCCAAGATGCTGGGGCCTCCCACAAGCTTACACTCTTATGCATCTTTGTGTCTATCGCACTCAGACGACTCTTGCTTACAAAGAGAAGCCACCTTGGGATACCTTGACTTCCCAACACCCCATGAGAAGCACAATGCCAAGTTTCTAGGGGGGCTGGGATAGGGTGGGGCCTCTCTTCCTACTTCTTGTTACCCCCTCCACCTGGATGTGATTTTCCTGTTGTCCCCACTGGGGCTTCTCTGTTTCTCAGCCCCAGACCCCTTCCACCCCAGCTCCCAGGAACACCTGAAGGACTGGCTGAATCCTCTCTTTCCCCTAGTTCCAAATTCCTGGGAGGAGAAATCTGATTGGTCCAGCCAAATTGGGTGTCCATTCCTTGTCCAATCAGGAGTGTTGATTTTGGAGGTAAGACACAGTGAAAACATGGCTACCAGGAGCATATTGCTGTGACCCCAGGAGTCAGGAAAGAAGGGAGGGTTGTGACTAGGCAGATAGCCCAAAATGTGTCCACCACATACAGGCTGCTCCTGGGTCAGCTTCTGTCCACTACTTCCATTTTTATCTACTTTCTGCCTTGGCACTTTCTTGCATTTAGACTCACAGGTTTCTACAAATTTTAAAATTTAAGGCTATCTCCTGTAGGAACTCAAATAGTATTGTAATAATGCAAGGAAAAACATTAAAAGTGTTTTTATTCTGGAAAAGTATACAGGGTCCTCTTCATTCTCCTTGACCGCATTGCCTGGTGTCCTCTCTAGGTAATTAATACAAGGGCTTCTCACTTATTGCCGTGGCTTATATACTCACCCTGTGTGCAATTAAAAAAACCATCCCTTCCTCCACCCCTCCAGCTACCCATGTCCTTCACAACATGACTTTGCAGCTCTTCTCAGGCAGAGGTGGAATCCATCTCCCTACCGTTTGAATCGGGGCAGGAGTCCTGGGTGGCACAAACAGTGAAGCTCAACTAATCGAAAAGTTGGTGGTTCAAACACACCCAGAGACACCTCAGAAGAAAAACCTGATGATCCGAAAGGTCACAGCCTTGAAAACCCAGCGGAGCTACTCTGACACACAGGGTCGTCATGAGTCAGAGTCAACTTGATGACAACCATTTTTTTTGTTTGTGTTTGAGTCACAGCTGCCCTTGTGACCTGCTTCAGCTGGTAGAATGTGCCAGAGGTGACAAATGCCAGGACAGAAGCTGGCTGAATGGACACAGGGAATACAGGATAGAGAGAAGGAGTGTGCTGTCTCATTAGGGGGACAGCAACTAGGAGGACATAGCAAGGTGTATATGAATTTTTGTATGAGAAACTGACTTGATTTGTAAACTTTCACTTAAAGGACGCACACACACACACACACACACACACACACACACAAAACTACAAATGCAAATGACAAAAAAAAAAAAAAGAGAGAGAAGGCCCAGTAGGGAGTGGAAGGAGGCAGGGCAGATGGGGCTGTGAAAGACAGGGCAAGCCGTAACTGTCTTCCTGTGTTTGTTCCAAGTTGTTCAATGTGGCTCTAAAGGGCAGAAGTAGGAACAATGCTTGAGTTTTATGGGGGAGCAAACATTCGGCACTGTTGTGGATGGAGCTGTGTTCCCCCCAAATATGTGCTGAAGTCCTTAACCCCATGCCTGTGATTGTGGCCCCTTTTGGGAATAGGGTTTTCTTTGTTGTATTAATGGGCCATGTCAGTGTAGGATGTGTCCTAAATCTAACCACGTCTGAGTTATAAAAAGAGCAGATTGGACAGAGAAGTAAGCCCATCCTGGGGAAGACAGATGCCATGTGAGGATCCTCTACAAGCCAAGGAACGAAAGAACACCAGGGATATAGACAAAGAAGAAACTGACATGGCTGAGACTCTGATTTGGACGTTTCGTCTCCAAGATGGTGAGAAAATAAATTCTTGTTCTTTAATGCCACCCTAGAACAAACAAATTTGTCTTGGAGAAAGTACAACCACAATGTTCCTTAGAAGCAAGGATGGCAAGACTGCAGCTTACACACTTTGGACATGTTGTCAGGAGGGATCAGTCCCTGGAAAAGGATGTCATACTCAATAAAGTACAGGGTCAGCATAAAAGAGGAAGACCCTCAATGAGATAGATTGACACAGTGGCTGCAACAATGGGCTCAAGCATAACAACGATTGTGAGTGTGATGCAGGATCGGGCAGTGTTTTGTTCTGTAGTACACAGGGTCTCTATGAGTTGAAACTGACTTGATGGCACCTAACAACAACAGCATAAAAACCACTGTCTCGTGGTATTTGTGTTGCAGCAGCCCCAAGAGGCTAAGATAAGCACCATGTGGAGGAAACTCATTTTCTAACCATTCAGTGTTCTAATCATTGAGGGTAATGAGCTCCCTGGTTCTAGAGGCATACAAGCAGAGGCCTAGGAACTTCCACTTGGCAGAACAGGAAAACTAAATCGGAGTCTTAGCTAAGTAGCCTTGGACGTAGATAGCTCTAGGTCTTGTTCAGTTGCCCATTAATGCATAGAAATGTTCCCAAAGGCCAATTGTTCAAACTGTTGATCTAGACTGACTCTCATAGGTGATGTGGAAGTTCTTCGGCCCAGTTTTGGTTCAAGGAAACAGAGTTCCTGCCCTCTTATCTGTCTTTGAGGTTGTTTATCTCCCCAGTATTCTGCTAGTAGAAACCCACTTCCCCTTCCTGTCCTTGGGGAAGGGGAGTCCTCTTCCCAGGGCCTCTCTGCCACCCCCTCCCCTCCTCTCCAGCTGCCTTGACCACATCTCCCCACCCTAGGCCACATGACTGTACCCTCAGGGGACTTGGCTGTGAATAGCCATACTCCCACCATTTCCCTTTCCCAAACAGGCCACCATACTTCCTCACACAATGTGGGCAAAGGAAATGTTAATCACAACATGATGTAGAGTTTCTATGCCAGGGCCCTGGACACTCCTCAAAGCCCTGAGTTGATAGAGACTCAGGGAGGCAGTTGGATCCCAAAGTTCCAAAGGCCCGGAACCTAACGGTGATGATTCTAATGAAGCTGTCCACCTTGTGAGGAGAACTGTCTCTTGTTGGGATTACAAACTGAGGCGGCTAACTGTCTCACTTCATTGGGAATCGTTCCTACCTTTGCCTACGTTACTATTGATGTGTATTTGGCAAAGAACAAAGCGTTTTCTTGTGGTATTTTTTGGTTCCATCCAGAAAAGGACTCTAAGAAAAGGTCAGTATTAGGTCCCTGAGTAGCTCTGTGAAGGGTTCCCAGGAGGGAAAACTAACAGGGTGGTGAAAAACCCTGGGATGGATTTTCAGGATTAAGGTAATTGGGGCAGGAGGAGAAATTCCCCATCCTAACAACTAAGTTGGTGTTTGTCAACTCTTACGAAGATGCTGATGTTGAGAGAGCCCCTTGGAAGGGGTGCTGAGAGTAGCTGGGGTGGATTGTTCATTAGTCATTAATTTTCAGTGTTTAGAAATGAGAAAGAGTCCTTCTTAACCAAGTGTATTAGTCATCTATTGCCATGCAATCAACTACCACCAACATAAGGGTTTAAAACAACATACATTTATGATTTTGCAGTTTCTGTGGGTCAAGAGTTGGAGTTTAACTGGTTTTTTCGCTCAGGGTCTTACAAGGCTACAATCAAGGTGTTGGCCAGGCTGTGTTCTTTTCTGGAGCTTGGGTTCCTCTTCCAAGCTCACATGGTTGTTGGTAGAATTCAGCTCCTAGTTGGTGCAAGACTGAGGCCCTCAGCGCCTAGAGGCCACCCACAGTCCCTTGCCAAGTGGCCCTCTCCAAAGGCAGTAGATGTCATGGCCATTATCATGGATTGAATTGTGTCCCCAGAAATATGCTTCACTTGGCTAGGCCATGATTCCCAGTATTGTGTGGTTGTTTCCATTTTGTCATCTGATGTAATTATCCTCCATTATGATGCATTGTAAATCATAACCTCTGCCTGTGGTTATGTTAATAAGTCAGGATTAGGTTATGTGAATGAGGATTAGGTTAAGTCTTGTTATGTTAATAAGGCAGGATTAAGGTGAATCTTGGGTCAATCTTGTGAAAAATGAAAGAGATTAAACAAGCAAGCTAGAGTAGAGATGGGGGAAGAGAGATGCCAATTCACATGAAGGTCGCTCAGGGGCTGAAGCTCAGAAGAGACAAGGACCTTCCCCCGGAGCCAACAAAGAGAGAACACCTTCCTCTAGACCTGACACCCTGAATTTGGACTTCTACCCTCCTAAACTGTGAGAAAATAAATTTCTGTTTGTTAAAGCCATGTACTTGTGGTATTTCTGTTATAGCAGCACTAGATAACTTAGGCAACTGTTTACTTTTTCAAAGCCAGCAGGAGAATCTCTCTCTCTAGTCTGCTACGAGGGAGTCTTATAAAATGTGATCATGGGATAAAATGTGATCATGGGGATGCATCCCATCACCTTTGCCATATTGTACTGGTTAGAAGCAAGTTGTAGGTTCCACCTGCACTGAAGGGGAGGAAATTATACAAGGTCATGAGTCATTGGGGGTCATGTCAGGCAGTGTCTGCCACACCAAGTATTTTATGACTCTTGTTTATCTTAAAAGAGCTTGAGGAAGAGATGGCAGAAGCAGCAGTAGACTCAAATGAGGAAGTGTCAGAGGAAACTGAGGACCTGGGCTTTCTTGAAGAAATTGATGGAGGTAAGGAAGCCACTAACTCCTTGAGGATGATTCCCAGTCCAAGCCTCAGTTTCTCCATCTGTACAGTGGAGATGAAGCTTTCTACCCAATCACAGATAGGGAAGTTATTGCTGCAGGTGAAGCTCGAGCAGTGCAGGTGCAGGAGAAGCCGGGGTACAGGAACACCTCCTGTAATAGCCATCTCAACACCACATCTGTGGCGTCTTCATTTCAGGTACTTTCCAACAAGTCACAAACCTTCTGAACATCATGGAAAGCGAGTCAGCAAAGTCAGACGTTGCATGGGCAGGTCCCGACATGCGGAAGACCCTGGCCTCGGTGATAATCACTGAGAAGGCCAACAGCAAGCCCTCTGTGGTGATGAATGCTCTTATTCGCTGCCTGCAGATGCCCAAGGTAGGGCTTCTCAGCCGGTGGCCCCTCCTCTGAGCTCAGCCACCTTGGGCTGTGCATCTACCCACAACTCAACACACAGTTAACATTGCTGGCACAGGGCCAAGGGCTAGGACACAGATGGGCAAGACTGTGAGGGTTTTTACTTCTTGAACCAAAAAACCAAACCAAGCCAGTTGCTGTTAAGTCAACCCTGACTCATGGTGACCCCATGTATGTCAGAGTAGAACTGTGCTCCATAGGGTTTTATTCCTTTCTTTTTTAATAATTTATTTTATTTTTGTCATTGTTGTTGAGAATATACACAGCAAAACATACATCAGTTTAACAATTTCTACATGTAAAATTCATGACATTCTTTGAGTTGTGCAACCATTCTCACCTTCCTTTTCCGAGTTGTTCCTCCTCCATTAACATAAGCTCACTGCCCCCTAAGTTTCCTGTTTAATCTTTCTGTTTGCTCTTGTCAATGTGATCCCACATAGATAAATCTCAAAAGAACATAATGCTCAAGGCAGATATTCTTTACTAGTCAAGCTAAACAATAGTTTGACTTTAAGAAGACTTCAGGGGATAATTTTTGGTTTAAGGTTTGTCTCGGTTATCTAGTGCTTCTATAACAGAAATACCGTAAGTGGATGACTTTAATAAACAGAAGCTTATTCTTTCACAGTCTAGGAGGCTTGAAGTCCGTATTCAGGGTGCCAGCTCCAGGGGAAGGCTTTCTCTGTTGGCTCTGGCAGAAGGTCCTTGTCATCAGTCTTCCCCTGGTCTAGGAGCTTGTCAGCACAGGGACCCTGGGTCCAAAGCACGTGTTCTGCTCCTATATTTTTGCTTGGTGGTAGGTGGTCCCTTTCCTCTCTGCTCACTTCTCTCTTTCATATTTTAAAAGAGATTGACTTAAAGTACAATCTAATCCTGTAGATTGAGTCCTGCCGCATTAACATAACTACCTCTAATCCTGCCTCCTTAACGTCATAGAGGTTAGGATTTACATCACATCAGATTACAAAATGGTGGACAACCACACAATACTGGGAATCACAGCCTAGCCAAGTTGACACACATTTTGGGGGGGCACAATTCAGTTCATAACAAGATTTAAAGATTATCTCAGGGCAGTAGTTCCAGGAGCTCAGCCATCCTCCATAGCTCCACACAAGGTTTTCAATGGCTGATTTTTTAGAGGGAGATTACCAAGCCTTTCTTTCAAGCTACCTCTGGGTGGACATGAACCACCAACCTTTAGGTTAGCAGTCAAGCATGTTAACCTAGGTTAACACCTTGGTACTCTTGTTCCTCAAGGGCCAGTTGAGCCAGAATCCCCAGTGGGGTTGAGGACTGGAGCTTTCATAATTTTGAAAAGATCTCCTGAATTCTGAGACAGTAGGTTTGGGAGGCACCATCCTAGAACCCGTGAGCTTAGTTACAAAGATGTTGAGCAGGATCCAACCAGGTGGACTGGGGGTGCCAAGACACACCAGCTGCAGAGAAACCATGTGACAAGACAAGGATATTAGAAGTAGATTACCAGGCTAGCGAGGACACTGTTAAGCTGGGGTGTGACACTGGGTAAAGGATGTTGAAAGAGTGATGGAAAAAGTAACCTAAGATCATGGGGGGCCTTGTGTGAGAGAGTAGTGTTAAGACCAGTGGTTCTCACATTTACATGTACCTTGGAAGCACCCGGAGGATTGTTAAACATAGTTTCCTGGACCCTACCCCCAGAGGCTCTGATTTGATGGGCCTACAATCAGCATTTCTAACAAGTTCCCAGGTAACGTTGATGTGGCTAGTGTGGGGACCACATTTTGAGAACCTCTGGATTTAGGACTACCTTTTAGCCTTTGGGGGTCCCTGGGTGGTACAAACGGTTAATGTGTTTGGCTACTAACCGAAAGGTTGGCAGTTTGAGTCCACCCAGAGGTGCCTCAGAAGAAAGGCCTAGCGATCTACCTCTGAAAAATCAGCCACTGAAAACCCTATGGATCACAGTTCTACTCTGATAAACACGGGGTTTAGGAGTTTTCATAAGGATTCTATGTTTGGATTTTTAATTTGCTATCCCAAGACTTGGAATCCAAAACCAAGGCACCCTCTACAAGATTTCATCTGTAGACCCTATAAATTTGGGTGAGTTCCCTATTCTCAGATACCCCAAATTTGCTAAAGTAGCTGAACTGTCAGGACATGCCCTTCGTGACCACCTGGGGGAGCAGGCCATTTTCCCAGAGGGCTTTGCAGGCCCATTATAAAGTCGACCTTTATTCCTTAAGAGTGGCTTCTCATGCCTGATTACAGGGGAGTCATTCTCAAAAATACGACTTTTCAGGTGTAGCCTTGGTTACATAATTGATTTGTCCAATCGGATCCTAAACCAGTTAATTCTAAATGATGATAAGTGCTATGTAGGAATCAAAATACAATAAGAGGCAAGTCTTCTCATCACAATGCCCACTTACTAGGGAAAAGGGCAGGGTGAACTTACTGTTATGGATAGAACTGCGTCCCCCCAGAATGTATATCAACTTGGCTAGGCTATGATTCTCAGTATTGAGTGATTGGTCACCATTTTGTGATTTGATGTGATTATTCTATGTGTTGTAAATCCTAACCTCTATGATGCTAATGAGGCAGGATTAGAGGCATTTACGTTAACGAGGCAGGACACAATCTACAAGATTAAGTAGTATCTTGAGTCAATCTTTTTTAGATATAAAAGAGAGAAGAGGGACCTCAAACCACTAAGAAAGAAGCGCAGGGGCGGAGTGTGTCCTTTGAACCCAGGGTCCCTGTGGTGAGAAGCTCCTAGACCCAGGGGGAGATTGATGACAAGGACCTTCCCCTAGAGCTGACAGAAACCGAAAGCCTTCCCCTAGAGCTGGTGCCCTGAATTTGGAATTTTAGCCTCCTAGACTAGGAAAGAATAAATTACTGTTGTTAAAGTTACCCACTTGTGATATTTCTGTTATGACAGCACTAGATAACTAAGATACTTACCTCCTTGGGCTTTTCAGATGCCTAGTGCCAAGTTTGTGGAAGACCTTGTGTATTGACCATCAGATACCTGCCTTGCAGAATATGTCAGACTAGAAATGGAAGAGAGAATGGATTTGTAGATCATGTTGATAGGAGCAGCCAAATGAGTTGGGTGGAGAAGGAGAAGGAATTGGAGATGGAGGAGTCTGGATCTGTGGCTTGGGTGGTTTTGTGGATGGTGGTTGCATTTACCAAGATGTGGCATGCAGAAGGATGTAGTGGGAGGGAGAAGGTGATGAATCGTAGCTAATCGGACTTGTGGTACTAGGGCAGGGCTGGGTCCATTCCCAGGCTCCACTGCCCAGTCTGGGGATCTTCCCACCTGCCATGTTGTTTCCCAGATTTCCACCCAGCGCAAGGTCAACATTTACAACATCCTCCAGGAAATCATCCAGCAGGAAGGGGAGCTGGAGGAGCAGTGTGTCCAGAGGCTGGTCGCCATAGCCTCTAAGGAGATGAGGGAGGCCTCAGAGGTAGTAGAGCCCTGAGCTCCGTCGGTGGCTCACCTCCTGCTGGTCCAGGAGCTGGGCCATTGGGCATGGCGAAGGATGCTCAGGGCCCTTGTTCAGTTACCCTGAGCCCGGGGCAGCCCAGTGGGGGTGGAGGGGACGTGGTGTAGGAGGGTTTTTAAGAACTGATGGTGGTGCTGCACATCCCTTTGCAGATGGAAGGCTACGTGAAGGCAGAGGTGGCCAGTGACACTCTGGTGGCTCTGTCCCGAAACCACTTTAGCTTGGTCATGTACGAGCTGCAGCACCACCTCAAGCCCCTCAATCTCACTGATGAGTTTGTCATCGTCACCTTGGCCAAGCTGGCTAATGGCAACGGTAAGAGTCTCTTGACAGTTCTCATGCTCCAATTTCTGGCCCCTTCAGGCCAGTCTAGTGTTCCCTCAAGGTCTTTGCCTCTCTCTCCATCTCAGCTTCTCTCTGTCAATGTCTTTGTCTCTGCCCCACACTTTGCATCTCTCTCTTCTCATCTTTCTCTGCCATTTTTCCATCTCCATGTGCTTTTTTGCCTTTCTCAGTGTTAGTTTCTCTGTGCTTTTCATTAGTGTCTCTGTTCCTCTGTCATCCTGTCTCCCTGTGTCTCTCTCCATCTCCCCTATTCCTGTCTGCCTTCATTGCCATCTTCACATGTCTCTCTTCTTATTTTCTTTCTGCCTCTCCTTTTTCCTTCCATTCCACAAACATGTGCTAAACTCATGTGCACCAAACTCTAGTACACAATTGTGGTAGGTGTTTGGGCTACAGCAGTAAATAAAACATTCATGGTCCTGGCTCTCTTAAGGGACCATAATCAAGCAAAGTAGTAAATGCATGATTTTGAGATGACACGTATGAAGAAAACTGGTAGGCAGCTCTTGAGATCAGGATGGAGGAGGGGACCTCATCTCTATAAGGCCCTCAGCAAGGTAGCAATATTTCAGCTGAGATAAGAAGGCTGAGAAGAAGATATCCTTGTGAAGAATGGGGTGGCGGGGGGAGGGGAGAACATTCCACATCGAGACAACATCATGTACAAAGGCCCTGGGGTAGGAAAGAGCTTGGTTTCTCTGAAGAACTGAGGTCACTGTGGCTGAAGTTAGAGAGTGAGGGGAAGATGGGTGTAAAATGAGGTTGGAGAACTAGGCAGGGCCTAGTGGCCATGGGAAGGAGTCTGGACTTTGAGGACAATAGGAAGCTACTGAAGGATTTTAAGCTGCAGAGTTAATCAAATTTAGGTTTCAGGAAGACCATTGTGGTTGTGTGGATGGAGAACAGATGGGTGGTGTGTAAATGTGAGGAGATGGTGACTTGGTCTGGGACATTTGATAAGAGGTGGTCACCTGTGAGATAAGATGGAGCTTCAGTCAACAGGACTTGCTGATGAGTTTCATGTGGGGGTGAAGGAAGGGAGAAATCAATGATGGCTCCCAGAGAAATACTGTGTAGGGGTGAGGGGGCGTATGAAAACTCTCTGTACCTTCTGCACAATTTTTCTATAAAACTAAAACTTCTCTAAAAAATAAAGTCTACTAAAAAAAGAATGACTCCAGGTTTTGGGGTTGAGCAACTGGCTGTATGATGGGCTCATGTCCCAAAGTAGGAAAGACTGGGGAGGAGAGAGAGAGTTTGGGGACGCAAGTGAAGATATTTGCTTTCTACGTGTCAAGTTTGAATGGCTTGTGAGATGCTTCAGTGGAGAGGTTGGGGGGCAATTTGTTGGAGAGGGCAGGACTGGGCCTGGCATGGGATTGGGTGGCCTCAGCATGTAGGGGTGTTGAAAGCTGTTGAAAAGCCTTAGAGTGTTCACACCTAAGGAGTGAACGTAGGAAGAGAAGAGAAGGCAACCGACATTGAGATGACTTAGGAGGAATGCAAGAGAGCTGGGAGGAAGATGCAGACAGGGTGGTATCTGGTAGCCAGAAGGAGGAGAGTAATTCAGAAAGAGTGAGTGGCCAGCTGTGTCCACTTCTGCTGAGGGGCTAGTGAAAGTGGTTGGGGAAGAAGAGTTTCATGGCAGGCTGGGGTTGGAAGTTTGGATGGAGTGGGCTCAAGGGAGATGGAGGAGAGGAAATGAAGGCAGGGTATAACGCAACTCGCTGTGGCGGGGCGGGGGCGGGAAGGTAAACGGAGCAGAAGCTGGAGAGGTGTGCAGGGTCAGGGATTTCTAGATTTGTCTGTGTGCTCATGGCAAAGACTCAGGAGAGAGGGATAGGTGCATGGTGCCAGAGAGAGGGGGCCAGGCAGGAAAGTAAGGTCTGGGGGAAGGTGAGTGAGGCTCTGAAATGGGTGGAGGGGCTCGACTGGGAGGGCAGAGACCCTGCCTTTTGTGGGAGGGTGGGTCTGTCACTAGATTCTCTCCTTCCAGAAACTTCTTTTCTCTCCACTTCCCATCTCTACATTTCCTTTCTTCTCTATTCTTTTTTCTCCTTCTTTCCTATAGCCTCAATTACTGCTCTCAACCGCAGGCTTCCTTGTTCTTCATTTGTCGGAGGACATCTGGGGGGCACTCACGGGAGCCAGACACCTGCCCCAGGCACTCACTCTTTCTCCCCTCTACTTCTTCCCACTTTCTGCCTCTCCCCATCTCTTCTCCTGGGGCGCTGTGTCTCCACTCTTCTTGGGCCTCTCTTGCTGCCTCTTCCTTCTCTTTCCGTCCCTGTCTCTTCTCCCCTCTTCCTCTGTTTCTGGTCCTCCTTTCTACTTCACCCACTTCTAGCTCAACCCTTTCCCTGACTCCCAATGTCCTGTGACCCCAGCCTGGCAGAGGGGCTCCCTCGTTCTGCACTGTGGGGGTTGCAGGTGTTGGCTTCGAGGAAGACAGGAGAGGAGGTGAAGTCAGACATAGACAGCAACTCCCTGTGAGGGGGAAGAGAAATAGGGCGACAGCTGGAGGGGCACTCAGGAACAGGTTGGGCAGTGGGGTTGTCCTCTCTGTCTGCTTCCGGTTGACCCTTAATCCCCATTCCCCACAGTGTTCGAATTCATGCCGTACATGGGCATCACCCTGGCTACCATATTCACAATGCTGAGACTTGCCAACGAGGCCAAGATGCGTCAGGTGATCTGTGGGGGTGCGTGTCCTGCCCAGCCCTGGAGGGGAAGTGGGGCAAGAAGCAGGTGGAAGGGTACAGAACAGGGCGGGTGTTGTCTGTGACCATTCACTCATTCTCAAGCATTTGCTGCTTCTCCTACTTTGTGCCGCCAGTGGGGAGATAGGTGTGTGCCTTTCGGAGAGGAGAGCTAGAGGGAGGAAGCTGCCCGTGTGATCCCTGGAGTTGCTGTGCAGTTACATCTTTCAGGAGAAGACCAGGGAAATGCGGTGGGGATCACAGGAGAGGAAGACAGGGGAAATGTCTGCACCATGGGCTTGATTTGGGCAGGGCCTCCATGCTATTGGAGCCCTGGTGGTACAGTGGTTAAGAGCTCGGCTGCTAACCGAAAGGTCGGCAGTTCGAATCCAACAGCTGTTCCTTGGAAACCCTATGGAGCAGTTCTACTCAGTCCTATAGGGTCGCTGTGAGTCAGAATGGTCTTGATGCAACGGGTTTGGTTTTAACGGGTCTATTGCATTTAGGAGTTCCTGGGTGGTGCAAAAGGTTAACGCGTTCGGCTGCTAACAGAAAGGTTGGAGGTTTGAGTCCACCCAGAGGTGCCTTGGAAGAAAGGCCTGGCAATTTTCTTCCAAAAAAACAGCCATTGAAAATCCTATGGAGCACAATTCCACTCTGACACGCATGGGGTTGCCACGAGTCAGAGTCGACTCTATGGCAAGCGGCTCGGTACTATTTACTGAGGTGGTGCTGGTTCAGCGGCAGGATTTTCTTCCTTCCGTGAGGGAGACCCAGGTTCAATTCCTGGCCGATGCGCCTCACGTGCAGCCCCCACCTGTCTGTCAGCGGAGGCCTGTGTGTTGCTATGGTGCTGGACAGGCTCAGGAGAGCTTCCAGACTAGGACAGACTAGAAGGAATAGCGTGGAGATCTACTTCCAAAAATTAGCCACTGAAAATCCCTCTGACGGCAACAGTCCGGTTCGCAGCTCATCCTGGGAATGGCACAGGACTGGGTTGCTGTTCATTTCATTGTGTGTGGGGTCTCTATGAGTAGGGATCAACTCAAAGGCAGCTAAGGACAACATTGATGCTATTTAAATCTGATCACCTTACCCAGGGTTAGGTTACTTAACACGTTTGTGGGCTAAAAAACCCTGATACCTGAGAAAAGAGGACAAAGTGTGTTTGTTGCCCTGAGCACCCTGGGATGTGGATAAAGATTCGTATTCTAGGCCCCACTCTTGCCCTGCTGCACTGGTACCTCAAAGGGAGGGGCCGGACACCCGCGTACTTAGTATCTTCTCTCGTGGGTTCTTACACACACAGACCCGAAGGGTAAAAACTGGGGATCTGTGAGAGGGGTCGGGGATGGGAGGCCAGAGAGGCAGGGAAGCAGGGGAATTTTCCAGCTCTGTATTTGCCCCCCGCTACGGACACGCGAGCGCCTTCCTCTGGTAAGAGGTGGCTAGTGAGCGTCTGTCTGCTTCCTCCCGTGGCGGCAGCCATGGAGACCTTCTGTGAGACGGTGCAGTTCTACCTGAAACACCTGGAGGACAGTGTGTACCCCGTGATGAACGAGGAGCAGTTTGCCACGAAGCTGTTCCCCATGTATCGCTACTTTGTGACAGTGTGGCTCAGGAACGACAACTCCGAGGTAAGACGTACCTCTCGTTAGGGAACCCCGGCTCCCCCAGGCCACGATAAGCGGCCTGAGGAGCTGGAAGGACCGCACCAGCCTCCATCCTGGGTGACAAGTGAGAAGGCTGAGCCAAGGAGATGGGAACCTGGTCAGTGGCTGATTCCGATGAAGGCCCTCGGGGCGTCGAGGGCTGGATGATAACTCTGAGAGCGGGTTCTAGGGTACCTGTTACTGTACCAGGTGCTTTTCCGAGCAGCTTACTTACGTGAGCGCCATCATGGAGGACTACCAGTGCCCACCCCCATTTTACAAATGGGGAAACTGAGGAACGGTGTCTCCATTTTCAGGGACTGCAGTAACAAAACACCACAAAGGGTGTGGCTTTAAACAACAGAAATTTATTGTCTCACAGTTCTGGAGGTCAGAGTTCCAAAAACAGGGCATCAGCAGGGCTGGGCTTCCAGTGGCCTCTAGGGAGCAATCATTTTTGGTCTCCTTCAGCTTCTGGTAGCCCTGGGCTTTCTTGGCATTCCATGGCTTCCCCCTGTGGGTGACTCTGCCTCTGAGTCTGTCCTTCTCTTTTATAAGACACCTCTCCAAAGGGATTAGAAATGGGACCCACCCTGCCCTAGTACAACCTCCTTTAGTTTAACCCATAACAGAAGAAAAACCCTATTTCCAAACAAGGCCATGTTCACAAGTACAGGGGTTGGACTTGTACATATCATTTTGGGAGAGACAATTGAACCCACAGGACAGAGGGGTTTGGTCCTTGCCCAAGGTCACCTGGCTAGTAAGTGACGGCGCTGGGACCCCACCTGGCTTCAGTCAGGGCTCAACTCTACTTATGAGTTCCTTTCTGTCATGTGTCCTTTGACCCGATGGGCCGGGGTGAGATCATTGGCCTTGCTGAGGATCTGGAAAGATGAGTCCAAAGGCCCCATTTCCTGGTAGGTCAAGCTGGGGGTCATCAAGTCCCTGAGGCCCATGCTGAACCTCCTGCTGCCCAATGATGACCTTCGGGAGCAGGTCTATGACTACATCCCCCTGCTGCTGGCTGAGTACCAGGGCAGACTGGAGGCCCTCTTCATCACCCAGGTGAGTGGGCCACCCAGGTAAGTGGGCCACCCAGGTGAGCAGGTCACCTGGGCTGCCTTTTTCATGCTCTGGGCTCAGCTTGGGAGACTTGGGGCTCCCCAGTGTCCAGGGGTGGTCTCCTCTGGGTGGACAGGGGGGTGTCGCAGATATTTTGGCGTTGTGTCAGCAGACCATTTGGGGTTATAGGACCTGGCATTGACAGGGTTTTGTGGAAAATGAATGCCACCGTTCCATATGGAAGGTATAAGATCCTGAAGGGCCTTGGAGGCCTCAGTGAGGTTGTGAGCTGAAGCTGCAGCAGGCTCTGAGCCAAGGAGTGACCTGGGCTCAGGTTGCAAGGGGTCCCTTATCCTCACAGAAGGCATGGACCTTAGCTCTAAAAGCAAGGCTCGGGAGCGATGTGCTCAATGTACGAGCCATCTGTAGATGAGTCTGGCTACAAAATGGGGCCACATCCAGGTGAGCAGGAGAGAAAGCTGGGGAAGGTCTGGAATGCTGAGCTCAGTGGACTTCACAGGGCTTCCTAAGCTTTATTGTGCTTAGGAACCAAGTGGGCTCCTTAAAATGCAGAGTCGGCTCAGCAGGCCTGGGGTGGGGCCCGAAAGCATACATTTCCAACCAGCCCCAGCGGGTGCTGGTTCTACCAGCCCTCAGACCACCTGCGTGCGCAGCAAGGAGGATATCTGGACCCCAGTGGGAAGGGGGTTATCTGCCAGCAGCGGCCCACCTTTGCAGGTCCTGAGGCAGATCCTGGAGGTGTCAGTCATCACCAACACCCCTGTCCCCCACATGCAGCTACACACCATCTTCACGGAGCTGCATGTCCAGGTGAGGCTGGAAGCTGGGCTGGGCACAGCACCCTCAGGGTGGGCCGTGGGGAGTGAGACAGCAGCAAGCGGTGCCTCCCCCTCGCCATGCCTCGTGCATCCAGCTGGGTGCACCCCCCATACACACATCCCCTGTCCGGCTGTGACCTCACCCCGTCTCTGCCCAGGTGTGCACCAAGGCCCCGGCCCAGCAGCAGCACAGCGGCCAGAACCTAACGGAGATCGTGCACTGCTTCATAGCCCTGGGTGAGGTGCCGGTAGGGCTGCCCCCTGCCTGCCCCCTACCCACAGGATCTACTGGGTGCTCTGGGCTGCCTGGCCTTTCTGAGCTTCCGGCCCTGGACTCCTGCCTTCATGGAATCAGTGGGCGTGATGAGAATTCTTTCCCCTGCAGCCCGCTCCTACCCCAAGGAGCTGATGAAGTTCTTCCTCAGCCAGATGGAGATGAGCAAGGAGGCCACCCGTGTGGGGACGCTGACCCTGATCAGGGCCGTAGTGAGTGCAGATGGTGAGCCATGGAGGGGAAGAGGTGGATTGGGCAGATAGGGGAGGTAGTTTGCCCTTGTCTGGGCTTGTCATCTCCTCTTTTATAGACACTGCTTGGGTGGGCCAGGGGAGCCGGCAGTTCTTGGTTGCTTCCTATATTCTACCCTTGGGAAGACCCAGCATTGTGACCTTGATCCTCTCCTTAAACCCTGAAAACCAGCTGAGTCTGAATTTCAAGCTGTTAACCCAAATCCTAGTACCAACATGCAAAACTAAACCAAAGGGTGAATACAAGGCCTAATTATAACACGTAGAGGAGCCTTGGTGGCACAACAGTTAAACCTTCGCTAACTGAAAGGTGAGTGGTTCGAATCCACCCAGTGGCTCCGGAACACCTGGCGGTCTGCTCCCATAAAGATAACAGCCTTGGAAACCCTGTGGGCAGTTCTACTCTATCCTGTAGGGTCACTATGAGTTGGAATAGACTCTATGGCAATTTTTCTTTTTTTGGTTTGTATATTAAGTGTCACCAAAACCACCAAACCCAGTGCCACCGAGTTGATTCCGACTCACAGCGACCCTATAGGACAGAGTCGAACTGCCCTATAGAGTTTCCAAGGAACGCCTAGCAGATTCGAACTGCCGACCCTTTGGTTAGCAGCCGTAGGACTTAACCGCTATGCCACCAGGGTTTCCATATTAAGTGTAGCAGAGTATATATTGTGACCTTAGTTATGTGAAATAAATCTATGTTTATTTATGCATAAACAGGTTAGAGGGGCACACCTAAACTGTTAGTAACTTAATTTTTTGCAATAAACATGTATTATTTCTTTAATCAGGAATCTCTGGGTGGTGCAAACAGTTAAGAGCTCGGCTACTAACTGAAAGGTTGGCGGTTCAAATCCACCTAGAAACATCTGGGAAGAAAGGCTTGGTGGTCTACTTCCAAAAGACCACAGCCACTGAAAACCCTGTGGAGTGCAGTTCTACCCTGAAACACATGGGGTCGCCATGAGTCAGAACCAACTAGACTGCAACTGATTTATTTACTTTTTATATGTAATTAGAAAAAAAATTCCATTTTGGAGAGAAAAGCTCTAAATTGTAACATTTTCCCGTTAACGCCTGACAAACTGCCACCTTCTACCTATCCTCATTTCCTCAGATTCCCACATCAGTGTTGCCTTCAACCAATGCCAAGCCTTGAGAGCATCCGTTCCATCCACATTTGATCTCTCCAGAACCTTCTCTTGGCTCTTTCCCGCCTTACTTTATGTCCCCTTCTTTAATCGAGTCTGCCGTCATCAGTTGTAGGAATAGCAAACACTGATAGAGTGCTTATCATGTGCTGTCCTCACATGTTTCATCCTCACAACACCTCCGCAACGGAGGTACCATTATTATCCCCACTTACAGCTGAGGAAACTGAACCACACGGGGGTGAAGTAATTCTCACAGGGTTACATGGTTGGGATGTGGCGGAGCCAGGATTCGAACCCGGGCAGTCTGGCACCAGAGTCCTTGCTCTTCACGGCTGTTATTTGCAGCTTCCCTGTGCCCACTGTGGGCACAGAACTGAGTTTCCAGCTTCAAGGGGGACAAAGGAGGCCATGACTCTGCCCTCAAGGGCAGTCCTACCCACTTCCCATAAGACATGCACACAAGGAGCAGCCAAAGGAGCGAGGCATAAAAACAATCCCACCTGGGCCAGGGAGGGAGGCTGCAGTGGGTGCTGTGAGGAGACGGAGGTGAGAGCCTGGCTGGGGGTCCCTGAGGGAAGCACCCCTGAGCTTGTGGGTGGTGAGTGGAAATGTTGGAACAGGAAGAAGCCTGAGGCTTGGGAGGCTCTCCCTGAGGCTGAGTTGGGGGACAGTCACCTGAGATCTCCCTGAGCCTCCACTCTCTGAGGAAGATAGCCAGCGGGGCCCAAGGAGGCACCGATTCTACTCTGGGCCCACACCTCTCCTGGACCCTCTCCTTAGAGCCCAGCCCTGAAGCCAGTGGCCTCTGGGTGGGTTTTCCTCTTTCAGAGCCCAAAATGAATATGAGGACCATCTGCCTGGCCATCAAGGTGGTCAAGAACGCCCTCTCCGACACCAGGTCTAAGGTAACAAGGTAGAGACGGGGAAGGGGATGGGGCTCAGGTGACACTCTGTCAGGATGTTGAGATCCACGGGGCAGGCCAACTATCAACCTTCTCTCCCTGTCCAGCTCAGTAGGGTAGAGGGCCCTGGCTGGCCTCCTCAAGTCAACACCCTTTTTCATTTTTTATCATTCCAAGTATATACATAATATGACATTTGCAATTCAGCATTTTTCAGGTATAACAATTTAGTGATATCGATTACATTAATCATGTTGTATAACCATCGACCATAATCGTGGAAGCCAACACCTTTGATAGAAAGCCCAGCTTCCCACCCAGTACTAGGCAGGGGTAGAGGGTAGTGAGGCTACTAAAAGCCATGGTTCCCACTCCAGAGACCCCCAGGCTTACCTGGAGTTTCCAAATGATGAGCCTCAGGCATCACCTTGGGCAGAGGGGAGGCCAAGCAAACCCAGCTTCAGCCACAGCTGCTTGGCTGCTTAGGGTGTTTACAAGATTTGACTTCATTTGGAAGAGGACTGAGGGTTCCCCCTACCCCCAAAATACACAATTAAAAACCACTATCCCAGACTGCACTGTGCTTGGCCCAACTTGGAGTGCGGCTGTGGTTCAGGGCTGCGAGCTCTGAGGGTCTGACAGAAATTCTGAGGAAGAAGCTGAGCAGATGAGAGAATTTGGCCTGGAGATTTAGGCAGAGAAAGGAAGAGAGAATAGGTCTGTTCTGTGCTGCCCCTACACAATGAGTCTCACGTGGTAGGTCCGAGGACACCCAGGATAAGAGGTGCTGTTCCCCACCAGAGCTTTCCAAAGATGAGCAGCGTGCATAGAGGGAATCAGCTGTGTCCCTAGGGTTCAGATGAGGCTTCTGGCTGGGGGTGCTGCAGGGCAGAACCCCATGAATGAGACAGGGGTGGGGAGTATATAGAGTGGGCAGTAGCCAGGTGGCCCCTGGCCTCTTCCAGCCCAGAGTCTCCCCAGTTCTCAGCTGTCCCATGTCACTAGACTGGGTGTTAGGCACTGAGCCTCCTGCCCCTGGAGCCCACTCCGACCTCCAGCACTTCCACCACCTTGTCCCCTCAGGTGAGGATGGCCATTCTCCGCGTCATCGGCCAGCTGGCACTTTCTGGCTACCAGGACAGGATCAAAGGCTGGGGCCTGAAGTACGTGTCAGTGCAGCTGACCTTGTCCACCTACAAACTGGTGAGTGTCCCCAGCACGCAGACCCCACAGCAGTTGGACTTTGGACATGGTTTCCACCAGCATTGAGGAAAGCCAACCACGCAGTCAATGTACTTGTACTTGAACGTGCATACACGTTCATGACACATGTACATAGACATACAGTATGCTGGCAGGTAATGGTGTGCACAGTCACAAGGGTAGTTGTTGTCCTTAGGTGCCTTGGAGTCAGTTCCAACTCATAGCAACCACATGCACAACAGACCAGAACACTCTCCTGTCCTGTGCCATGCTCACAATCGTTATGCTTGAGCCCATTGTTGCAGCCACTGTGTCAGTCCATCTGGTTGAGGGTCATTCTTTTTTTTTTGCTGATTCTCTACTTGACCAAGCATGATGTCCTTCTCTAGGGACTGGTCACTCCAGATAACGTGTCCAAAGTACGTGAGATGAAGTCTAGCCATCCTTGCTTCTAAGGAGTTTTCTGGATGTACTTCTTCCAAGACAGATCTGTTCCTTCTTTTGGCAGTCCATGTTATAGTCAATATTCTTTGCCAACACTGTAATTCAGAGGCATCAATTCTTCTCCGGTTTTCCTTATTCATTGTCCAACTTTCACATGCATATGAGGCTATTGAAAACGCTGTGGCTTGGGTCAGGTGCACCTTAGTCTTTAAAGCGACATCTTTGTTTTTTTTTTTAACGCTTTAAAGAGGACTTTTGCAGCAGATTCGCCCAATGTAATGCATCATTTGATTTCTTGACAGCTGCTTCCACGGGTGTTGATTTGACCAAGTAAAATGAAATCCTTGGAAATTTCAATATTTTCTCATTTATCATGATGTTGCTTATTGGTCCAGTTGTGAGGATTTTTGTTTTACATTGAGGTGAAATCCATACTGAAGGCTGTAGTTTTTGATCTTCATCAGTAAGTGCTTCAAGTCCTTCTCACTTTCAGCAAGCAAAGTTGTGTCATCTGCATAATGCAGGTTGTTAATGAGCCTTCCTCCAATCCTGACGCCCCGTTCTTCTTCATATAGTTCAGTTTCTCAGATTTTTTGCTCAGCATTGAATAAGCATGGTGGAAGGACATACCCTGATGCACACATTTACTAATTTTAAACCAAACGGTATTGCCTAGTTCTGTTTGAATGGCTGCCTCTTGGTCTATGTACAGGTTCCTCATGAGCACAATTAAGTGTTCTGGAATTCCCATTCTTTGCAATGTTATCCATAATTTGTTATGATCCACACAGCCAAATGCCTTTGCATAGTCAATAAAACACAGGTAAGTATCTTTCTGGTATTCTCTGCTCTCAGTCAGGATCCATCTGACATCAGCAATGATTTCCCTTGGTTCCATATCCTCTTCCAAATCTGGCTTGAATTTCTGGTAGTTCCTGTTGATGTACTGCTGAAACTGCCTTTGAATGATTTTCAACAAAATTTTACTTGTGTGTGATATTAATGATATTGTTTGATAATTTCTGCATTCTGTTGGATCACCTTTCTTTGGAGTGGGCACAAATATGGACTTCTTCCAGTCGATCGGTCAGGTAGCTGTCTTCCAAGTTTCTTGGCATAGATGAGTGAGGACTTCCAGCTCAGTCGTTTGTTGAAATATCTCAGCTGGTATTCCGTCAATTCCTAGAGCCTTGTTTTTCACCAGTGCTTCGGTGCAGCTTAGGCTTCTTCCTTCGGCACCATTGGTTCCTGATGATATGCTACCTTCTGAATGGTTGAATGTCGACCAATACTTTTTGGTAGAGTGACTCTGTGTATTCCTTCCATCTACTTTTTTTTTTTTAATTTTTATTAAGCTTCAAGTGAACATTTACCATTCCAATCAGTCTGTCACATGTAGGTTTACATACATCTTACTCCCTTCTCCCACTTGCTCTCCCCCTATTGAGTCAGCCCTTTCAGTCTCTCGTTTCGTGCCAATTTTGCCATCTTTCCTCTCTCTCTATCTTCCCATCCCCCCTCCAGTCAAGAGTTGCCAACACTCTCTCCAGTGTCCACCCGATTTAATTAGCTCACTCTTCATCAGCATCTCTCTCCCCCCCACTGACCAGTCCTTTTCATGCCTGATGATTTGTCTTCAGGGATGGCTCCTGTCCTGTGGCATCAGAAGTTCTGGGGAGCATTGTCTCTGGGATTCCTCTAGTCGCAATCATACCATTAGGTATGGTCTTTTCATGAGAATTTGGGGTCTGTATCCCATTGGTCTCCTGCTCCCTCAGGAGTTGTCTGTTGTGCTCCCTGACAGGGCAGACATGGATTGTGGCCGGGCACCAACTAGTTCTTCTGGTCTCAGGATAATGTAGGTCTCTGGTTCATGTGGCCCTTTCTGTCTCTTGGGTTCTTAGTTGTTGTGTGACCTTGGTGTTCTTCCTTTGCCTTTGCTCCAGGTGGGTTGAGACCAATTGATGTATCTTAGATGGCCGCTTGTTGGCATTTAGGACCCCAGGAGCCACAATTCAAAGTGGGATGCAGAGTGTTTTCATAATAGAATTATTTTGCCCATTGACTTAGAAGTCCCCTCAAACCATGTTCCCCAGACTACAGCCCCTGCTCCGCTGACCTTTGAAGCTTTCGTTTTATCCCGAAAACCTCTTTGCTTTTAATCCAGTCCAATTAGACTGACCTTCCTTGTATTGAGTGTTGTCTTTCCCTTCACCCAAAGCAGTTCTTATCTACAGATTGATCCATAAAAAGCCCTCTCCCTCCCTCCCTCCTTCCCCCCTTTGTAACCACATAAGTATGTGTTCTTCTCCATTTTTTCTATTTCTCAAGATCTTATAATAGTGGTCTTATACAATATTTGTCCTTTTGCAACTGACTCATTTCGCTCAGCATAATGCCTTCCAGATTCCTCCATGTTATGAAATGTTTCAGAGATTCGTCACTGTTCTTTATCAATGCGTAGTATTCCATTGTGTGAATATACCACAATTTATTTACCCATTCATCCATTGACGGACATCTTGGTTGCTTCCAGCTTTTTGCTATTGTAAACAGAGCTGCAATAAACATGGGTGTGCATATATCTGTTTGTGTGAAGGCTCTTGTATTTCTAGGGTATATTCCGAGGAGTGGGATTTCTGGGTTGTATGGTAGTTCTATTTCTAACTGTTTAAGATAACGTCAGATGGATTTCCAAAGTGGTTGTACCATTTTACAATCCCACCAGCAGTGTATGAGAGTTCCAATCTCTCCGCAGCCTCTCCAACATTTATTATTTTGTGTTTTTTGGATTAATGCCAGTCTAGTTGGTGTGAGATGGAATCTCATCGTAGTTTTAATTTGCATTTCTCTAATGGCTAATGATCGGGAGCGTTTTCTCATGTATCTGTTGGCTGCCTGAATATCTTCTTTAGTGAAATGTGTGTTCATATCCTTTGCCCACTTCTTGATTGGGTTGTTTGTCTTTTTGTGGTTGAGTTTTGACAGAATCATGCAGATTTTAGAGATCAGGTGCTGGTCTGAGATATCATAGCTGAATATTCTTTTCCAGTCTGTAGGTGGTCTTTTTACTCTTTTGGAGAAGTCTTTAGATGAGCATAGGTGTTTGATTTTTAGGAGCTCCCAGTTATCTGGTTTCTCTTCATCATTTTTGGTAATGTTTTGTATTCTGTTTATGCCCTGTATTAGGGCTCCTAGGGTTGATCCTATTTTTTCTTCCATGATCTTTATCGTTTTAGTCTTTATGTTTAGGTCTTTGATCCACTTGGAGTTAGTTTTTGTGCATGGTGTGAGGTATGGGTCCTGTTTCATTCTTTTGCAAATGGATATCCAGGTATGCCAGCACCATTTGTTAAAAAGACTATTATTTCCCCAATTGACTGACACTGGTCCTTTGTCAAATATCAGCTGCTCATACGTGGATGGATTTATATATGGGTTCTCAATTCTGTTCCGTTGGTCTATGTGCCTGTTGTTGTACCAGTACCAGGCTGTTTTGACTACTGTAGCTATATAATAGGTTCTGAAATCAGGTAGGGTGAGGCCTCCCACTTTCTTTTTCTTTTTCAGTAATGTTTTGCTTATCCGGGGGTTCTTTCCCTTCCATATGAAATTAGTGATTTGTTTCTCTATCCCCTTAAAGTATGACATTGGTATTTGGATTGGAAGTGCATTATGTGTATAAATGGCTTTTGGTAGAATAGACATTTTTACTATGTTAAGTCTTCCTATCCATGAGCAGGGTATGTTTTTCCACTTAAGTATGTCCTTTTGAATTTCTTGTAGCAGAGTTTTATAGTTTTCTTTGTATAGGTCTTTTACATCCTTGGTAAGATTTATTCCTAAGTATTTTATCTTCTTGGGGGCTACTGTGAATGGTATTGATTTGGTTATTTCCTCTTCGGTGTTCTTTTTGTTGATGTAGAGGAATCCAAGTGATTTTTGTATGTTTATTTTATAACCTGAGACTCTGCCAAACTCTTCTATTAGTTTCAGTAGTTTTCTGGAGGATTCCTTAGGGTTTTCCATGTATACGATCATGTCATCTGCAAATAGTGATAGCTTTACTTCCTCCTTACCAATCTGGATACCCTTTATTTCTTTGTCTAGCCTAATTGCCCTGGCTAGGACTTCAAGTACAATGTTGAATAAGAGCGGTGATAAAGGGCATCCTTGTCTGGTTCCCGTTCTCAAGGGAAATGCTTTCAGGTTCTCTCCATTTAGAGTGATATTGGCTGTTGGCTTTGCATAGATGCCCTTTATTATGTTGAGGAATTTTCCTTCAATTCCTATTTTGGTAAGAGTTTTTATCATAAATGGGTGTTGGACTTTGTCAAATGCCTTTTCTGCATCTATTGATAAGATCATGTGGTTTTTATCTTCTGTTTTATTTATGTGATGGATTACATTAATAGTTTTTCTGATATTAAACCAGCCTTGCATACCTGGTATAAATCCCACCTGATCAGGGTGAATTATTTTTTTGATGTGTTGTTGGATTCTATTGGCTAGAATTTTGTTGAGGATTTTTGCATCTATGTTCATGAGGGATATAGGTCTAAAATTTTCTTTTTTTGTAATGTCTTTACCTGGTTTTGGTATCAGGGAGATGGTAGTTTCATAGAATGAGTTGGGTAGTATTCCGTCTTTTTCTATGCTTTGAAATACCTTCGATAGTAATGGTGTTAAGTCTTCTCTGAAGGTTTGGTAGAACTCTGCAGTGAAGCTGTCTGGGCCAGGACTTTTTTTTGTTGGAAGTTTTTTGATTACCGTTTCAATCTCTTTTTTTGTTATGGGTCTATTTAGTTGTTCTACTTCTGAATGTGTTAGTTTAGGTAGGTAGTATTGTTCCAAGAATTTATCCATTTCTTCTAGGTTTTCAAATTTGTTAGGGTACAATTTTACGTAGTAATCTGAAATGATTCTTTTAATTTTATTTGGTTCTGTTGTGATGTGGTCCTTCTCGTTTCTTATTCGGGTTATTTGTTTCCTTTCCTGTTTTTCTTTAGCCAGTCTAGCCAATGGTTTATGAATTTTGTTAATTTTTTCAAAGAACCAGCTTTTGGCTTTGTTAATTCTTTCAATTGTTTTTCTGTTCTCTAATTCATTGAGTTCAGCTCTAATTTTTATTATTTGTTTTCTTCTGGTGCCTGATGGGTTCTTTTGTTGCTCACTTTCTATTTGTTCAAGTTGTAGGGACAGTTCTCTGATTTTGGCTCTTTCTTCTTTTTGTATGTGTGCATTTATTGATATAAATTGGCCTCTGAGCACTGCTTTTGCTGTGTCCCAGAGGTTTTGATAGGAAGTATTTTCATTCTCGTTGCTTTCTATGAATTTCCTTATTCCCTCCTTGATGTCTTCTATAACCCAGTCTTTTTTCAGGAGGGTATTGTTCATTTTCCAAGGATTTGATTTCTTTTCCCTAGTTTTTCTGTTATTGATTTCTAGCTTCATTGCCTTGTGGTCTGAGAAGATGCTTTGTAATATTTCGATGTTTTGGATTCTGCAAAGATTTGTTTTATGACCTAATATGTGGTGTTTTCTAGAGAATGTTCCATGTGCACTAGAAAAAAAAGTATATTTTGCAGCAGTTGGGTGGAGAGTTCTGTATAAGTCAATGAGGTCAAGTTGGTTGATTGTTGTAAGTAGGTCTTCCGTGTCTCTATTGAGCTTCTTGCTGGATGTCCTGTCCTTCTCCGAAAGTGGTGTGTTGAAGTCTCCTACTATAAATGTGGAGGTGTCTATCTCACTTTTCAATTCTGTTAAAATTTGATTTATGTATCTTGCAGCCCTGTCATTAGGTGCGTAAATATTTAATATGGTTATGTCTTCCTGATCAATTGTCTCTTTTATCATTATATAGTGTCCTTCTTTATCCTTTGTGGCGGATTTAAGTCTAAAGTCTATTTTCTCAGAAATTAATATTGCTACTCCTCTTCTTTTTTGCTTATTGTTTGCTTGATATATTTTTTTCCATCCTTTGAGTTTTAGTTTGTTTGTGTCTCTAAGTCTAAGGTGTGTCTCTTGTAGGCAGCATATAGATGGATCATGTTTCTTTATCCAGTCTGTGACTCTCTGTCTCTTTATTGGTGCATTTAGTCCATTTACATTCAGTGTAATTATAGATAAATAAGTTTTTAGTGCTGTCATTTTGATGTCTTTTCATGTGTGTTGTTGGCCATTTCATTTTTCCACATGCTTTTTTGTGCTGAGATGTTTTTCTTAGTAGCTTGTGAGATCCTCATTTTCATAATGTTTAACTTTGTGTTTATTGAGTCGTTACGTTTTTCTTGGCTTTTTTCTTGAGTTATGGAATTGATATTCCTTTTTGTGGTTACCTTATTATTTACCCCTATTTTTCCAAGAAAAACCTAACCTGTATCCTTCTATATTGCCTTGTATCACTCTCCATCTGACAGTTCAATGCCTCCTATATTTAGTCCCTCTTTTTGATTATTGTGATCGTTTATCTATTGATTTCCATGATTTCCTGTTATGTGTATTATTTTGTTATTTATTTATTTTTTAGAATTAGTCTTAATTTGTTTGTTTTAGTGCTTTCCCTATTTGAGTTGCGTTGATATCAGGACGTTCTGTTTTGTGACCTTGTATTGTGTTGGTACCTGATATTATTGGTCATCAGGCCAAACAATCTCCTTTAGCATTTCTTGCAGTCTTGGTTTAGTTTTTGCAAATTCTCTAAACTTGTGTTTATCTGTAAATATCTTAATTTCTCCTTCATATTTCAGAGAGAGTTTTGCTGGATATATGATCCTTGGCTGGCAGTTTTTCTCCTTCAGTGCTCCGTATACGTCGTCCCATTCCCTTCTTGCCTGCATGGTTTCTGCTGAGTAGTCTGAACTTATTCTTATTGATTCTCCCCTGAAGGAAACCTTTCTTTTCTCCCTGGCTGCTTTTAAAATTTTCTGTTTGTCTTTGGTTTTGGCAAGTTTGATGATAATATGTCTTGGTGTTTTTCTTTTTGGATCAATCTTAAATGGGGTTCGATGAGCATCTTGGATAGATATCCTTTTGTCTTTCATGATGTCAGGGAAGTTTTGTGTCCGGAGTTCTTCAACTAATTTCTCTGTGTTTTCTGTCCCCCCTCCCTGTTCTGGGACTCCAATCACTAGCAAGTTATCCTTCTTGATAGAGTCCCACATGATTCTTAGGGTTTCTTCATTTTTTTTTATTCTTTTATCTGATTTTTTTTCAGCTATGTTGGTGTTGTTTCCCTGGTCCTCCAGAAGTCCCAGTCTACATTCTAATTGCACGAGTCTGCTCCTCTGACTTTCTATTGCTTTGTCAAATTCTGTAATTTTATTGTTAATCTTTTGGATTTCTACATGCTGTCTCTCTATGGATTCTTGCAACTTATTAATTTTTCCACTATGTTCTTGAATAATCTTTTTGAGTTCTTCAACAGTTTTATCAGTGTGGTCCTTGGCTTTTTCTGCATTTATCCTAATTTCATTTGTGATATCTTTAAGCATTCTGTAAATTAGTTTTTTATATTCTGTATCTGATAATTCCAGGATTGTATCTTCATTTGGGAAAGATTTTGATTCTTTTTTTGGGGGGGTTGGAGAAGCTGTCATGGTCTGTTTCTTTAAGTGATTTGATATGGACTGCTGTCTCCGAGCCATCACTGGGAAACTAGATTTTCCAGGTAATCAGCTAAAAAAAAATGCAGTCAGATCCCTATCTGAATTCTCCCTCTGGCTCTGGGTATTTGGATGTTCATGGAGCCTCCTGGGGAGGGTGGGGGAGGGATCAGAGAGCTAGGAGTGTAGCACCACAGAATATAGAGCTGAACACCGCGTTCACGCTCCGCCCCCATCCACCAAAATCCGGGCGGGACGGGTCCCCAGCTGGGACGCTGCTTTCCCCGCTCCGAGACCAGTCACTTCCTCCCGGGGACTTCTCCCTCCGGTGTGCGGCACTGCTCGAGTGAACTGGGTGGGCGTGTCCCGCACAAACGGGTGGGCCAGCCCCCAGGGTCTATTCAGGCGAATATAATTGGACCCCGCGCTCACGCCCCGCCCACGCGTGCGCCCAAATCCCAGCGGGACGGCACCCCAGCTGGGATGCTGCTTTTCCTGCTCCGAGACCAGTCACTTCCTCCCGGGGACTTCTCCCTCCGGTGCGCCGCGCCACACGCGTGGACTGGGTGTGCGTCCCCCTGCACGAACGTGTGGGCCCTGCCCCAGGGTCGCTTTAGGGAAATATAGCTAACCACCCCCCCAGCTCGCGCCCCGCCTGCTTCCCGCCAAACTCCTGTCGGGACGGCTCCCCGGCTGGGATGCTGTTCTCCGCACTCCCAGATCAGTCACTGCCTCCCGGGTGCTTCTCCCTCCGGCTGCGCCGCTACGCCGCCCATGCCAACCAGCTAGACTTCCTCCCGGGATGGGTTTGGGGGGAAGGGCTGGGCCCCCCTTCTGTGCCGTCTGCCCCCCTGGGCTCTGCCCCAGATCAGACTCCGAAGGTCACCTGCCTGGTACGCTGGCTCCTAGTTCTGAAAACGGTCGCTGTCTGCCCGTATTTGTTCATTTTCCGTCTCTAAGTCTGTGCTTGTTGTTCAGAGTTCGTAGATTGTTATGTATGTGATCGATTCCCTTGTTTTTCCAAGTCTTTGTTGCAAGAGGGATCCGCCGTAGCGTCCACCTAGTCCGCCATCTTGGCTCCCGCCCCCATCCTTCTCCATCTACTTTTGATGCTTCCTGTGTTGTTTAATATTTTTGCAATCCTTCACTATTGCAGCTCAAGGCTTGAATTTTTTCAGCTTGAGAAATGCCAAGTGTGTTCTTCCCTTTTGGTTTTCTATTCAGGTCTTTGTTCATTTCATTATAATACTTTACTTTGTTTTCTTGAGCTGCCCTTTGAAATCTTCTGTTTAGCTCTTTTACTTCATCATTTCTTCCTTTCGCTTTAGCTATTCAACATTTAAGAGCAAGTTTCAGAGTCTCTTCTGGCAACCATTTGGTCTTTTCTTTCTTTCCTGTTTTTTTAATGACCTCTTGCTTTCTTCATGTATGATGCCCTTGATGTCATTCCACAACTCGTCTTGTCTTTGGTCATTAGTGTTCAATCTGTTCTTAAGATGGCGTCTAAATTCAGGTGGGATATACTCAAGATTGTACTTTGGCTCTTGTGGACTTGTTCTAATTTTCTTCAGCTTCAACTTGAACTCTTATATGAGCAATTTATGGTCTGTTCCACAGTCAGCCCCTGGCATTGCTTTGACTGATGATGTTGAGCTTTTCTGTTGTCATCCTTGTAGGTGTGTTGATATTTTCCTATCTGGTGACATAGTGGTTAAGAGCTTGGCTGCTAACCAAAAAGTCTGCAGTTTGAATCCACCAGCTGCCCCTTGGAAACCCTATGGAGCAGTTCTACTTTGTCCTGTAGAGTCGCTATGAGTTGGAATCGACTCAATGGCAACAGGTAATGGACAGCATTGTACCTCAGGATAGATCTTAATATATTCTTTTTGATGATAAATACAATACCGTTCCTCTTCTTTTTGTCATTCCCAGCATAGTAGACCATATGATTGTTTGATTCAAAATGGCCAGTGCCAGTCCATTTCAGCTCACTAATACCTAGGATATTGATCTTTATGCAATCCATTTCATCTTTGATGATTTCCAATTTTTCTGGATTCATACTTTCCATGTTCTGGTTACTAATGGATATTTGCAGCTGTTTCTTCCGATTTTGAGTCATGCCACATCAGCAAAAGAAGGTCCCAAAAACTTGATTCCATCCATGTCATTAAGGTTGACTCTGCTTTGAGGAAGCAGCTCTCCCCCAGTTATCTTTTGAGTGCTTACCAATCTGAGGGGCTCATCTTCTGGCACTATATCAGACAATGTTCTGCTGCTATTTATAAGGTTTTCAGTGGTTAATATTTTTCAGAAGTAGACCTCCAGGTCCTTCTTCCTAGTCTGTCTTAGTCTGGAAGCTCAGCTGAATCCTGTCCACCAAGGGTGACCCTTCTGGTATTTGAAATACTGGTGGCATAGCTTCCAGTGTCACAGCAACATGAAAGCCACCACAGTACCACAAAGTGACAGATGCATGAGGGTCACAAGGGCAGGAATCTAAAAATTCACAATAGAGACATGTTTGGCTCTAAGCCTCTCTGAGACCCAGTATCTGAGCATCAAGACCCATGAGAGTGAGGAGACCAACACCCAAGACCACAGCAAGCCCCTGCCAATCCACAAACAGGGGGCCCCTTTGTCTGCCTTCTAGACAAATCGCCGGGAGAACTTTTATCAGAGAGATTTGGAGGAGAAGATGGTCCACAAAGTCACCATGGACACCGTGAGGATCATCACCTCCTCTGTCAGTGGGATGACCAATGTGAGTGAGAAACCCCCTCCCACCCATCCACTAGACTGGTGCACTGGGACCAATGGGCACAGCTCACATCCGCACTGTGCCAGGCTCTGGGGGGAAGTGCGCATGCCCAGACTCCCTGATTTTGCTTTTCCCATTCGCACTGCTTGGGGTGCCTGGGGTGCCTTCCTCTTCTAACTGCCTGGGGTCTCGTCCTTCAAGACCCAGTTACACAGCCGGGTCCTTAATGGAAACTTACTCCTTGTCTTGTATCCCTAGATGCTAGGGCAGTGTCTGACACACAATAGACTTCAATATGTATCAGTTGACTTATTGTCTGAAATGTGTCCATTACCTTAAAGCGGCTCCAGTCCAGGCAGGTAGGGAGTGGTGTAAAGAAACCATTTTAGCTGTTTAATCGCACAGCCATTTAGTGAGTTCCTACTAGGTGAAAGCCAGAGGGCATACACTGAGGGGATTAGGAAATAATACAGCCCCAAGAAGTTCACAGGCTATAGGGGAAATGAATGTATCAACTTATAATTGCAATGTGCCATAGCAATATGATAGGAAAAACTTACAAAGACAGCATCAAGGGGGGAATAATGATCCATTAAGTGAGGCCAAAAGTCAGATGCTCCCAGTCCAGTGGTATCTTAATTGCACAAATAGTAAGAATAATAATAGTAACTACAGTCCATTGGGCATCTACCTATAGCAGGTACTGTACTAGGTGTGCAACATGCAGGATCTCCTTGAATTATTCCAACAGCCGTATGAGGTAGGCTCTCTTATTGTTACCTTGATGTCTTAGATGAAGAAGTTAATGCTTGGAGGGATTCATTAATTTTCCCAAGACCCCACAGCTAATAAACAGTGGAGCCAGATTTAAATGCTCTTTCCAACTCACCATGCTGCTTCTTGGGGGGGCCAAGAAGCTGAGGGATTCTAGTCCTGGCTGCTGGAATAGATCAAGTGATTGCACTTATTAGTTGGTAATACAGGGGTCTCACCCCAAACTCTTAGGGTAGGAGTGTGGAGAAGGGGGGCCAGGATTAACTGGGGGTGTTCAACGGCCACCTAAAGAGATCCATGGTGGAAGAAGATGGTGAGGTGAGGGAGATGACACATACTGAAGGTGAAGGGCTAGAGACACAGCTCCAGGATCACAGCTCCAAGGTCACCAGCAAGCACACATGGGACGTCTGCCCAGCGTGCACTTTGAGAGAATTTGAAGACAAAGGAAGGGCCCTGGACTAGAGGACATGATAGGCGTGGGTTTGATGTGAGGGCAGCAGGGGCAGAGAGGATAGGCAGAGGGCTTGTCAGGTTCAGTAGGGACTAGCTGGAGCTCTCCCATGCCACATCAAGGTTGGTGGAACTTAGATGCCCTGACAAAGAGCAGGGTTGACAGTGGAGCCAGTTCAGGGCCATGGCAGTCCATGGGCAGACACTGTGGGTGTAGCCTGGTGGCTCCCCTTGGATGGCCGTAGGATGATGTCTCCAGCTAACCCTGGGCTTCTGTCCTCCTGCTGTCCCAGGAATTTTGGGTGAGGCTCCTGTGCTACATCATGGAGACAGACTACACAGAGGCCCTGACCCCCATCTGCATCAGCCTGACCAACCTGGCAGAACGTCAGCTCCATGGCAAGGATGTAGGGGGCAACATGGCCAGCCACAGCAGGCATGGTGGGCAGCTCCGAGGCTCAATGGTGGGGGCAGCCAGATAGCTGACTCCATTCCCCAGAGCTACTCCCCTCATGCCCCCTATTCAGAGGCTGAGTTCTATCATGACCCACCTCCCCCCACCACCTGCAACTTCTCAGCAGGCATGGCTCATCCCTTGCCCATTGATCCCAGAGCTCTGGGTTTGCTTGTCACAGCTCACCAATTCCCAAAGCCCTCGTATGGAGGCAGGGAGCAGGAAAGGGTGTCTAATTACTGTTGGTACAAGACAGGCCAAGGCTCATGGTAGGAGACAGAACATTGTCCTGAAGATCCTGGTGTCCACCACTTAATGGTGCTCTGAAAACAGCACCTTCTAAACCCCACCCCATTAATATGAATCTCCTTCTTCCCAGGATGAGTTGATTACAGTGATGTTCTTTATGAGAAATCTCCTGAGCAAACCCATCCTCCATCATGAGTGGCAACAGGGTCCTGGTGGGGGAGCCCCCTGCAGAGTGAAGCCCCCTTGGAGCCAAGGGATCATGTTCTAGAGGTTGCCTGTCTTTCTTTCCACAGTGGACCTGCCTGCACCACAGAAGCTGCTGGCACGGCTCCTGGTGAGTGAGTCACATCAGGCAATGCCCCTACTTTGGCCAAGGCCATGCCCTGTGGTGCCTCTCCCTTGAGCTCCTAATTTCCCAGAGCTTCCAGAAGGAGGAGGGAGACAGAGTCCCCTGGGAGAGCTGGATGTTTGGCAAAACAGAGCTTTCTGGGTCCCTGTCACCCGTCTTGGGTGTTTGTGGCAGGGGCAGTGTGCTCAGACAGCTGGGGACCTGGCAAGGATGTGCTCCCAGGCAAGGATCCCAAAGACCCCTGAGGCATTCCAATAGTCTGCTCCTGGGATGGACTCAGTCCTTGACCATGTGACTGTGCACTTATACTTACTGTGGATGCTAATACTTGCTCCTTTGAAGCCCAGGGTGGGGACAGACCCAGGGTCCTGCTGTTCATCCCTCTTTCCTCTCAGTGTCCTCTGTGTCCTTTATGGGGGGGCGCTCAGTCCCTGGGGATCCCTGGTGCTGTGTTTGAAAAGCATCCACCTCTCCCAGCTCCTCCCTTTACAAGTAAGGACAGTGAGGCTCTGAGTCAAGGAGTGGGGTACCTGGGCAGGACTCTGCTCGAGCCTTGGTACCCCTCCAGGTGCTGATGTCATCACCCTACAAGGGTGAGGGCCGTGGGATTGCTATGCTCAACCTCCTGCGGACCCTGAGCCAGAGCATTGCACCCTCCATGGCCGACATGTGGGAGCTAGAGATCCCGCTGCTGGTTCAGTACCTGGAAGGTGAGTTACCCAGGGTGCATTGGAGCCAACTATCCACTCCATGTCAACCATACCCCTCACACCAACCATCCGTCCATGTCAACCATCCTGTCCACCATCTACTACATGCCAGTCATCCACTCTATACCATCCACCTCCTCCACACCATCCATCCACTGCATACCATCCATCCACTGCACACCATCCATCCACTGCACACCATCCATCCCCTCCACACCATCCATCCACTGCACACCATCCATCCAACCCACGCCATCCATCCACTGCACACCATCCATCCCCTCCACACCATCCATCCACTGCACACCATCCATCCAACCCACGCCATCCATCCACTGCACACCATCCATCCACTGCACACCATCCATCCCCTCCACGCCATCCATCCACTGCACACCATCCATCCACTGCACACCATCCATCCCCTCCACGCCATCCATCCACTGCACACCATCCATCCCCTCCACACCATCCATCCACTGCACACCATCCATCCCCTCCACAGCATCATCTCTCCACACCATCCATCACCTCTACACAAAGCATCCGCTCCATGCCAACCATCTGCTCTACACCATTCATCCACTCAATGCCAACCGTCCACTCCATGCCAATCATCTCCTCCACACCAAACATCCACTTCACACCAACCATCCCCTTCTGCCAACCATCCCCTCCCTGTCAACCATCCCCTCCATGCCCATCATCCCTTCCACACCTACATGCAGAAGCCGAGGCTCAGATGGACCCATGAAGCCTATGTTGGTCCTGGGAACTGACCAAGCCACTGGGGAAAGTGGGAGGGAAATGACATGTGTGATGGGCCCACCATGGGGAAACCTCAGCTGCCAGGCCAGGAGGGAGACCCTGAGGTGGGCAGCAGGAGAAAGCAGGATGTGGTGCCTTTCTCTCTGCAGAACACACTGAGTTCACTTGGAATCAGAAGACCTGGGAAGACAAGCTAATTCAGGTAAGGAGGTGATCGTGGCTGCTGAGGCTGGGGTTGAGGAGGAAAAGGGGCAAGGGTGGGTGGGCATTCGATGGGGTTGACATATGGGAAGCTTAGGAGCCTCTCAAGGATATGCTTTCCTTCTGTCGGAGAAGACTGGGGAGCACCAAGCATGTCCATAGCTGTATCTATCAGCAGGGAGAACGGGGAGCATCTTCCACCCCAGAGAGATGAGTGCTCTGGAAAGCAGCAGATAGCAGATACCCCTCTGTCCAGCCCCCAAAGCCATAGTGACCCTCCAGACCAGCAGAACAGAGAGCACAGACTGGGGCTTTATGGACCTGGTGATCTAGAGATTGGGGAATGGTCCAGAGAGGGCAAGCCACTACTCAAAGTCACACAACATCCCAGCGCCATTGGTTCTACCCATTGACGTCTCTGCTCCCGCCCTCCCTCAGTTTCTGAGAAACTCTCTCAAGAAGACCCGGGGGTCCAGCTGGAGCCTGCGCCTGAGCAAGGAGCTGAACAACCAGATCGAGAGCTTTGACAGCCCCTCCCTGGAGAAGGTGAGTCCCCACAGGGCAGGGAGTTGCTTCCATAAAGATTTATAGCCTTGGAAACCTTATGGGGGCAGTTCTGCTCTGTCCTATAGGGTTGCTATGAGTCAGAATTGACTCAATGACAATGGGTTGTTTTTTTTTTTTTTTAATTAAAGTTTATAGGGGCAGTGGTGGTTCATTGTTAGAATTCTCACCTTCTATGAGGGAGACTCAAGTTCGATTCCCAACCAATGCATCTCATGCACAGCCATGGAGGCTTGTGTGTTGCTATGATGCTGAACAGGTTTCACCAGAGCTTCCAGACTAAGAAGGACTAGGAAGAAAGGCCTGGAGATCTATTTCCAAAAAGTGGCCAATGAAAACCCTATGGATCACAACATTCCATTGTGCCTGGGGTCACCATGAGTTGGGGGCTGACTTGACAGCAGCAACAAGAACAATTAAAATTTATAACCTGCATGCTCAGATATGGTCCAGCCCTTCAGAAGAATGTAAGTGCTTATTTTAAACAATGTACAAAAAGCGAAGATACTCGTGCATTTTTTTTAAAACCTGGAGGAGTATATAGCAAAGTCCCACGGCAGTGGGCCCATGGGCGGGAGTGGGGAGGCCTGACGTGCCCTTTCTTTCTCCATCTGCCTCTCCAGGCCTTTCTGTACCGGGCTTTGGGCTTCACCCTGGCCACGGGCCTGGAGGCCAACAAGGTGGAGGTGCTGCTCTTGGAGCTGCTGTTTAAGACGGACTACAGCAACGACTTCGATAGGGAGGTGCGGATGACCCTAGGGGGCCACAGGGCTGTGTGTGTGTGTGTGTGTGTGAGAGAGAGACAGTGTAAGTACTGCCCTCACGCTGGCTGCCTGGTCCCCTGCAGGGGGTTATCCTGTGCTTTGGCCTTTGTGCCCGGGGCCAGGTGAAGACGGTGCTGAACGTGCTGTATGACTTTGAAGAGAGGATCCAGGAGTCGGAGCAATCCTGGCAGATCGGGGCGTGGCGGGTAAGACCCCTCCTCCACAGCCAGGTCTCTGGGGCCTCCGGGAACAGAGTCCTCAGCACCTGTCCTGGTCACCTAGTGCTGCTGTAACACACACACCACAAGTGTGTGGCCTGAAACAACAGACACTGATGTTCTCACAGCTCTGGGGGCTAGAAGGCCCAGGCAGGGTCTTAGCTGTCTCCACCTCTTCCTTATCGGTGGACCTGGGCACCATCCTCACATGGCATCTGTCTTCCCCTGTGTGTGTCTCTGTGTCTAATCTGCTCTTTTTATAACTCAGAAGTGGTTAGCTTTAGAACTCACCTACTCAGATATGATCTAGTTAACATAGCAAAGAACACCCTGTTCTCAAACAGGGTTACGTCCACAGGTACAATCAAAACCAAACCCGTTGCTGTCGAGTCGATTCCAACTCATAGTGACCGTAGAGGACAGAGAACTGCCTCCATAGAGTTTCCAAGGAGCACCTGGTGGATTTGAACTGCTGGCCTTTTGGTTAGCAGCTGTAGCTCTTAACCACTGCACCACCAGGGTTTCCAGATATAGTGGTTAGGATTCCAACACACATTTTAGGTGGGACACAATTCAATCCATAGCAGCACCCAGCCAGAGCTATTGCTAGATTTCAATAAGAAACTCCCCTCCGAGCCTCCCGTCACCGAAACCGACTGAGATCTGCGGTCTCCCCTGACGTAGCAGGACTGCTTTTGCTGTTGGGTAATCTAAAGAATACAGGTGGGTCTTCCCATGACCCAGATGTTGCAAAAGGGTCCTTAGACTAGCCGCTGGGCATCCTGGGTCCTGGTCGTTGCAGTTGTTGTTAGTTGCCATCTAGTCGGTCCCGGACTCACGGCGACCACACACACAATGGAATGAAGTGCTGCCCCATCCTGCGCTGTTCCCATGATCGGCTGCGAATCAGACCATTAGGATCCATACGGTTTTCACTGGTTCTTTTTCGGAAGTAGATTACCAGGCCTTTCTTCCTGGTCTGTCTAAGTCTGGAAGCTCCACTGAAACCTGCTCAGCATCGTAGCAACGTACAAGCCTCGACTGACAGATGGGTGGTGGCTACGCGTGAGGTGCATTGGTCGAGGATCGAACCCAGGTCTCGTGCATGCAAGGCAAGAATTCTACTGCCAGTGAGGAATGCAGTATCCCAGGTCCCATGCAGGCTGCTGCGTCAGACCCTTAGAGCTGGAGAAGGTGCTTTGGCAGCATGCAGTGAGAGCTTTCCAAGTGCCAGGAGCGCTGCCTCATCCCATGAAGGGTGCTAGGACAGAGGGGCTATAATGTCCACGGCTTTAGCGATGACACTGCTGAAGCTTGTCCAAAGGCATGCAGTGGTCTGTGCGGAGGCTGGGATTTGGACCCAGGCTGCCCATGCTCTGGGAACGTTCCGACAGTCCCCAGTGGGACGCCTTATGGAGTCAGCAGGACCTCAGGCTTTGGCCTTGACCTCAGTCCCTTACCCCGGGGTCTGGTAGTTTAGATAGAGAGAATTCAACAGAAAGGAGGGCTTGAGGCCTGGGTCTCCAGTCAAGCCTGGCAGGGCCCAGGTGCTCCTGCCTCCACCCAGGGTGGCTTAGGTGACCTCCAGCATTTCCTCCCACTTGGAGGTTGTGTTTGGTCAGAGGGTGTGGACACCAAGAGAGTAGGCTGAGGCTGTATCTTCCCACAGGACCCCTGGCATCGGGAGAGTGCTGACCCAGCAGATGCCTGGCAGGTGAAGGTGTGAACAGGTGGCCTTCACTTAGGGTGTCAACACGCAGCATCCACTCACAGCCATGGGTGGTCCTGGCATCTATTGCTGGAGTCCCTGGGTGATGCAAATTGTTAATGGCCTCGACTGCTAACTGAAAGGTTGGCAGTTAAGTCCATCCAGAGGCACCTTGGAAGAAAGGCCTGGTGATTTACTTTCAAAAAAATCAACCACTGAAAACGCTACGAAGCACAGTTCTACTCTGACATACGTGGGATCACCATGAGTCAGGGCCAACTCAGTGGCAACTGTCTGGGCATCTATTGCTAGACTGTAGCCTCCGTGAGGGTGGGCCCTGGTCTGTCTTGTTCTCTGCTGTATGCCCAGTGTCTGGTGTGTAGTTGTTGCTCAATAAAGACGTGTTGAATGAATGAAGGAATGAATGAGCATGTTGGGCACCCAGAAAGCAATCAGTTGAAGCACCTTCAGGTGACTCAATGGCTCCTTTGGTCCTGTGACCAGGGGCTGCCCTGTGTGCAGCTGGGATGCCCATGCTCTCCCCAGCAGACAAGTTGAGCAGAGATCTCGACTCCTCCAATGGTTCTTTACCCCCTTGTTCCCCCGCAGAAGGACCACCCTTGGAGGAGGGAGACAGTAAAGAGCGCCCTCATGGTCACGTACAGCTGTGTGGCTGCCTACTGCCACCCACAGATGCTCCTCACCCACGTGGGCAAGCCCATCACCGTGAAGATCATCCACCACTATTCCAGCAGCTGTCAGGTACCCCCGGGGGCCCTGCAGTTCCCTCCAGTGTACACAGGGGATGGCCTCTGAGCAGTCTGGAGAGCACCACCCTCCATCATTGTCACAGCACCCCCATCCCACCAGGAGACATTCAGGGATCTAACCTAACGTCCAACATTCAGGAAGCCCGTTGCTCCAGCCTGGGCTGTTCTCTGCTTCTTCAGAGCAAAGGAAAGGTGGGGGACAGCCCCTTCCCCAGTGTGGGACAGGCTGTGCTATGGGCTCCCCAGGAATCACAAGATGAGCCTACCTCTTCCTGGCCCGAGGAGTCTATCTCTCTTTTCCTCTGCCCTCCCTGGCATCTGGCCCTTTCATGAGGGACAAGGGGTGGGGTTGTCTTCAAAAAGGCCCAAAGACCTGGCTACTTTCTTGGAATGGCGAGGAGGAGGAGACACAGAGAATAAAGCAACAATTATTTTATTTCGATAAGTGGTCTGCCTCTCTGGGGACACTCGGGACTCCGTGCCCCTGCCCCTGGTCACTGGGGAGGTGCGGTGCCTCGTCCGGCCCTAGCCCAAGTCCCTACCTCGAGGTGAGTCGGTGCGGTGAAGGACGGATGAGGCTGTAGTCCCTCAGAGCACCCTGACGTTGAACCCCTTCTCTGGAGCAGAGGAGCTCACCTTTCTGAAAACTGAGGTGCTGGTGCTGGTTCTTGGGAGACGGCTCCCAAACTTGCTCTTCTCTTTCTTCCCACTTGCTGGGCCCGGGATCAGGACATCTCCCTCAAACTGGCCTTCATGAAGAGTATCATGCAGGTCGCCAATGCCATCAAAAACGTCGAGTACCTGGAGGACTTCCAATTTGCCCAAAAGGCCACTGTTACCAGCATTATCACAGTGAGTGGGTTGAGGGGCTCCCTGGCCCTAGGTGGCTTAGGAGTCTAACTCTCTGCTAAGCAGTTTCCTACAGGGCAGAGGCTTCCAGAGTGCCAAAGGAGCCGGGGGGCAGGGGCTGTGGGGCCTCTGAAGACCCCCCATCTCAGTTCTGCTTTGATGTAACCGTAGGAGTTCGGAGTGTGGTTTTTTAAAATCACAGCCCCTTCTACCACCACTAATGCCTTGGATCCTCTGGACAATGCTTGAGCTGCATTGGAAACAGTCCCCAAGGGGTGTAAGGGTGGGTAAATGGGAGGCGCCAGGAAGGAAACCAACATTTATTTGCTCCCACTTGGGGTTGGGAGCTATACAAGTATAATTCCACACACAGCCCTGGGAAACAGTCCACACAGTCCCTATTTTAGAGAGAAGAGGATTGGAGCCAGGCAAGGGGAATGATTAAGACCTGGGAGTGAAGCCAGGTCCATCTCGAGCCCCGCTCTTTATGCTAAATTTGCTGCTTTCCAAGTGGTTGGAAAAAGAGCAACAGAAGCAGGGATGTAGAGCACTTTATAAGATGTCAGGCCCCCCGGCACTAACACTGGGGTGTACTGCCACTGTCAGGGTCACTGTCTACCAGAGCTCACCCTTGCCAGGCCCTCTGGGTGGCTGGCAGCTCATGGCCTGCTTGTGGTCGGCAGGACATCCTCAAGGCTGAGCCACCCGACAGCCTGGTTTCTCCCGTGCGGACCATGGCCATGGATGCCCTCGTGCACCTGAGGTGAGCTGGAACAGCGACAAAGCCAAGACCCTCCCTTGTGCTTCCCCAGGGTTTGCACCTCCTTTGCCCTCTCCTGCCTCTGTAGCAGGGGTCTTGGGCTGCAGCCCCCAGGGAAATGGGCCAGCTGAGAAGATGGGGGTCTGCTTCTCCTAGCCCTCACAGATAGTTCTCAGCAATACTTGAAGCTCCAAGGTGATACTGATGCCGCTGGTCCAGGGACCACGCTTTGAAAACCCCTGGGCTAGGGCCAGCCCATGCAGCTCTTGTGGTGTAGTGGTTAAGCACTCAGCCGCTGACCAAAAGGTTGGTGGTTTGAACCCGCCTGCGGCTCTGTGGGAGAAAGGCCTGGCAATCTTCTCCAGTAAAGATTACAGCCTAGGAAACCCTATAGGGCAGCTCTACTCTGGCACATGGGGTCGCTGTGAGTGGGAATAGGCTTGACATCACATAAGAACAACAGGACCAGGCTGAGAGGGTCAGGGTCCATCACTTCTGGCCAGGGAGGAGCACTGAAGTATTCCTGAGCAGAAATAACAGGCCCATAATAACAGCAAGCAGGAAAGGTGGCTTTGTACCCCTCGGTCTCCCCCTCAATCACAGACAGTCACTGCTCATGGCTGGACAGAGCCAGGGCCCCTGGTGGGGGGAGGCATCCCTGAACCCCTGGACCCTCCCTCCTTCTGTGACCTGCCTTGGAGCCTGGACCTGGCAGTGGGGAGGCAGGGGCTTGGCTCCACACTGACCACCCCTTGTCATTGCCTCTCTCCCCAGCAAACTGAAGCCTTTCTACTCCGTGGAGGAAAACAGCGAGCTGATGGATATCAGTCTACATGCAGTGATTTCTCTTCAGCCCCCAGGAGAGGACAATGATTCCATTAAGGTAGGTCCCCCTGGGCCACCCCATTTCCTGGGTCAGGACCTGGAAGTTTACACTCAAATGGACCATGCTGAGGCCATCTTTGTGAACCACCGGTGGTTGGAGGCAGCAAAGTGTCAGGGGCTCTATCAGTGAGAGTAGGGTAACACTAGCAGTCCTGGTGGTGCAATGGCTGAAGCACTTGGCTACTGACCGAAAGGTTGGCAGTTCAGACCCACCAGCGGCTCTTCAGGTGAAGAGACCTGGTGATCTGCTCCCAAAAAGATTACAGCCAAGAAAACCCTATGAGGCAGCTCTGCTCTGTCCTATAGGGTCACTATGAGTCGCAATCGACTCGATGGTACCTAACAACAGCAAGGTAACACTAGCTCTTGAACAGGTAAGCCCGGAAATCGCAGTGGGTTAACAAAATAAAAGTATTTCTCAGGTTAAGTCCAATCGGCAGCGGGGGTGGGGTGGAACTGCTTTACACAGAAGTCTAGGTTGATATTGATAGAGGCTCCACCGCCTTCAGTGGTCACTGTGGGTGTTGCTATCCAGCCTTGAGATGGGGGAAGAGAAACAGTATGAGGGAACTTAAGAGCCAATTTGCCCACCTCACATTGGCCAGAACTTAGTCACATGGCCCCACCCAGATGCAAGGGGTTAATGGGAAATGTAGTCCCCAACTAGGTAGCTGTTTCCCACGAACACTGTGGAAGAGGAGGACACTACTTTTATCTTTTGTGGACAACTAGGCATCTCTGCCTCAAGGGCCTGGAGCTGGATAAGGAGTCAGGAGAACTGGGTGCGTCCTTCCTTTGTAAAATGGTTCTTCTTTAAAGGTGGTCTTATTCTTCACATGGAAGTATCAGATTATAAAGGCTGTGAAGGCCTCAGCTCTGAGCAGCTGTTAACGGGTGACTATCAGACCACTACACACCTCTGATCCTGGGGTGGCCCTCAGGGGCATTACAGACCTGACTTCCCATCGCTTGGCCGCAGATCCTGTACACAAATGCCATGAGTGCCCTGGTACAGCTGATGGAGGGCCTTATGCAGCGGCAGCTGGATCCCAAGGGCCTGCAGGAGATGGTGCATGTGAGTTGCCTTGCTGTGGGTCAGGACCTCTCTGCCAGCCCCTCCCAGAACCTGGTCTGAGGGCCCAGCTTTTTTGATCACTGTATTGGTTCCCTAAGACTGCTGTAACAGAGTACTACAAACCAGGTGGCCAATAAGAATAGAAATTTATTCTGTCACAGTTCTGAAGGCTAGGAATCTGAATTCAAGGTGTTGGCAGGGCCATGCTCTCTCTGAAGTTTCTAGGGAAAGGTTCTTTCTTGCCTCGTTCTGCTTCTGGTGGCCCAGGCATTGCTTGGCTTGCAGCTGAAGCCTAACTCCAATCTCTGCCTGCATCATAACAGGACTGTCTTCCCTCTCTGTCTCTCTGGGTGTCTTTTCTTCTTTTATAGAACACTGCTTATATACAATTAAGACCCATCCTACTCCAGTATGATTTCATGTTCACTTAACCGATAACATCCTCAAAGACCCTATTTCCAAACAAGGATATCTTCACAGATACCACGGGTTAGGACTTGAACATAAATTTTGGGAGAACATAATTCAATCCTTCACAGTAACTTCGTATTTTGATAAAATTTCAGATTTTATGAAAAGTTGCAATAGTACAAAGAACTTTTGTACATCCTTCACTCAGACTCACCAATTTTATTATTTTGCCACATTTGCTTTCTTTCTTTCTACCTCCTCCTCCTCCTTCTTCTTTCTCTCTCTCCACACACACAATTTTTGAACCACTGACAGTTTTAAACACCTAGAACAAGAACATGCTCTTATATTATAACAGCACAAGGATCAAAATCAGGAAAATTAGCTTTGATACAATGGGATATTCTAATCCATGGTCCATATTCGTATTTTACTCGTTGTCCCAATACTGTCCTTTATAGTCATCCCCCTGATCCAGGATCCAATCCAACATCTTTGAAGGGTTCTGGCCACTTAAGTATTTTTTTTAATTGGTTTGTTTGCATTCATATTATTGAGTTTTCAGAGATTTTATATTTTCTGGATACAAGCCTTTTATCAGATAAGTGATTTGCAAATATTTCTCCCAGTCCATGGCTTGTCATTTCATTAATTTAACAGTTCTTTTTGAAGGGCAGAAATTTTTAATTTAACATTTAAAAATATATTTATTTATTTTGTTGTGGTAGAATATAACAAAATTTGTCCTTTTAACCATTTTTAAGCTTACAGTCAGTGTCATTAATGACATTCGTCATACGAAGAAAAATTTGAAGCCTTGAGTTGCAATATTGAAGGAGTCTATGGGGAAAATATTAAATGACACAGGATCATCAAAAGAAGATGGAAGGAATACACATAGTCACTGTACCAAAAAGAATTGGTCAACTTTCAACCACTTCAGGAGGTAGCATATGACCAGGTACCAATGGTACTGAAGGAAGAGGTCCAAGCTGCACTGAAGGCATTGGGGAAAAACAAGGCTCTAGGGACTGAGATGTTTCAACAAATGAATACAACACTAGAAGTGCTCACTTGTCTATGCCAAGAAATTTGGAAGACAGCTACCTGGCCAACTGACTGGAAGAGATCCATATTTATGTCTATTCCTAAGAAAGGTGATCCAAACGAATGCAGAAATTACTGAACAATATAAATATCACACTCAAGTAAAATTTTGCTGAAGATCATTCAAAAGCGGTTGCAACAGTGCATTGACGGGAACAGAAATTCAAGCTGGATTCAGAAGAGGATGTGGAACCAGGGATATCATTGCTGATGTCAGAGGATCCTGGCTGAAAGCGGAGAATACCAGAAAGATGTTTACCTGTTTTATTGACTATGCAAAGGCATTCGATTGTGTGGGTCATAACAAATCATGGATAATACTGTGAAGAGTGGAAATTCCAGAACACTTAATTGTGCTCTTGAGGAACCTGTACATAGCTCAAGAGGCAGTCGTTCAGACACAACAAGGGGATACTGCATGGTTTAAAGTCAGGAAAGGTGTGCATCAGGATTGTGTCCTTTCACCATACCTATTCAATATGTTTGCTGAGCAAATAATACGGGAAGCTGGACTATATGAAGAAGAACAGGGCATCAGGGTTGGAGGAAGACTCATTAACAACCTGAAATGTGCAGATGACACAGCCTTGCTTGCTGAAAGTGAAGAGGACTTGAAGGACTTACTAATGAAAATCAAAGGCCACAGCCTTCTGTATGGATTATACCTCAACATAAAGAAAAGAAAAATCCTCACAACTGGACCAATAAGCAACATCGTAATAAACGGAGAAAAGAGTGAAGTTATCAAGGATTTCATTCTACTTGCGTTCAATCAACACCCATGGAAACAGCAGTTAAGAAATCAAACGATGCATTGCGTTGGGCAAATCTGCTGCAAAAGACCTCTTTAAAGTGTTGGAAAGCAAAGATGTCACCTTGAAGACTAGAGTGTACCTGACCCAAGCCATGGTGTTTTTAATAGCCTCATATGCGTGTGAAAGCTGGATGATGAATAAGGAAAACCAAAGAATTGACGCCTTTGAATTGTGGTGTTGGCGAAGAGTATTGAATATACCATGGATTGCTAAAAGAATGAACAAATCTGCCTTGGAATAAGTACAACCAGAATGCTCCTTAGAAGCAAGGATGACGAGATTACATCTCACTTACTTCATGTTTTCAGGAGGGATCAGTCCCTGGAGAAGGACATCATGCTTGGTAAAGTAGAGGGCCAGCAAAAAAGAGGAAGACCCTCAGCGAGATGGACTGACACAGTGGCTGTAAGGATGGCGCAGGACTGGGCATAGGGTCCTGTTCTGCATGTGGTTGCTATAAGTTGGAATTGACTCGATGGCACCTAACAACAATGTATTGCACAATCATCAAGAAGTTTTTAAGTTTGATGAAGTCTAATTTATCTTAAAAAAAAAAAAATGTGGATCGTGCTTTGGTGTTACATCTAAGAAATCTTTGCCTAACCCAAAGTCACAAAGATTTTCTTCTGGAAGTTTTGGAGTCTCAGGTCTATGTTCTATTTTGGGTTACTTTTGTATAGGGTGTGAGGTAAGGAGAGAAGTTCATTTTTCACATATGGATATCCAATTGTTCTAGCAATATTTATTGGTAAGACTACTGTATTCTTTCTCCATTGAGTCACCTTTCTACCTTTGTGCACAAATGACTATGACTTGGCCATGTATGTGTGGGTCTGTTTCTGGACTCTTATTCTGCACCATTGGTGTATTTGTCTATCTTAATACCAATCCCACAGTGTCTTGATTACTGTAACATTGCAAGTCTTGAAATCAGGTTGGTTCCTTTTTTTGGTGCATCCCACAAATTTTAATGTGTTATGTTCTAATTTTATTTTCCCTTTTCAATTTAATTTCCAAATACATTTTAATTTCCCTTCCCCTCCATCTGTCTCTCTGGGTCTCTTCTTCTATAGGATACCACTCATATAGGATTAGGACCCTTCTGATTTCTATGTTAACCCACAGGTCATTCAGAAGTTTACAAACAATTGGGGATATTCCAAAAATATTTTTGATTTTGGTTTCTAATTTAAGCTTCCTTGTGGTCTCAGAACATACTTTGTGTGTTTCAAATCCTTTTAAATTTATTGAGACTTACTTTGTTGTCCAGATATGGTCTGGTCTATCTTAGTAAATGTTCTGTGTGAACTTGGAAAAATGTTGTGCTATTGAAAGTTCAAGTTTTCTATATTATTACTGAATTTCTGTCTTCTTGTTCTATCAGTTATTGAGAGAGAGGTATTGAAACCTCGGACTATAGTTGCAGATTTGTCTACTTCTCCTTTCAGTTCTATCAGTTTTTGCTTTAAGTATTAAGCTCTATTATCAGGCACATAAAAATTTAGGATTGTTATGTCCTGTTGATGAACTGACCCCTATCATGAAGGCATGAGCTTCTTTTTCCTTAGCAATATTCTTTGTTCTGAAATGAGCTTTGGCACATAATAGAACAACCCCTTAGGGCCACCTGGAAGACAGGGCCACTGAGCTCCTGGGCCTTTATGTACAGGCAGACGTTCCAAGCAAGGCCAAACACAATGGCCAAGTACACACTGGTAAGGAGGCCGGGGATGCTCTCTCTCTGCCCACAGCCTACTCTCCTTTACTGGATGGGGCCTTGGGAGAAACCAGAAGTGTCTAGAACCATAGAGACACATTGAAAATCAGATCTTGAAGGGGAAGGGCACAGAGGGCAATCACCAGCTAGGAAAGGGCCGGCACCAGGACTTTAATGCTCCCTCCACCCCCTTCTGTGTTTTGGCCTCTACCCACAGCTCCTGGAAAAGTGGATCTTGTCAGAGAAAGAATGTGAGCGGGAGAAGGCCATGAATCTCCATCTACGCCTTATGCAGATCTACGTCCAGAGCGTGGGCGTCTGTGTGAGTTGGGGCACACCCAACCCCCCAACCGATCACTTTGACACCCATCAAGAAATTTCCCTCTGTCAGTGAGAAGAGTGGACACTTGAAATCAAATCATCCCCCTGAAGAGTATCTTGGGAAGAGGCCGCCTCTTTGGGGAATGGCCAAAGGGTCCTGCGATGAGCTAGCCACTGGTCTGGGGTGGGTGAGGGAGGAGCTGGACTGCACCTTGGCTGGACCTCTGCATGGACCCAGGTTTTGTGGGCTGGGGCTCATAGCATGAGTGGTGAGGGCTCTCTTTAAGGAAAAGAGTACACAATTAGGAATACAACATTGGTTAGTGAAGTGAACATTTACTTAGAACGAGAAAAGAAATGGCTGCAAAATGACAAATTTTACAAAGTTTGACATGAATGCCACAAGACAGTATAATGTTTTTATTCATTAGCTATGACTGACACAGCTTCATGATGTCTCTTTTTCTACATTTGTTGGGTCCTCTTTGATTGCCTTGTCCTGAGGAAAGCCTGTTGGCAGGGGGAGGATCTGTGTCCCGGGGCTGGCATGCAGGTCCCAGGGCTGGTGAATGGTGAGAACGAAGTGGGCATACGAGCTTCCTGTGGCTGCCACAACAAGTCACCACACACTGGGTATCTTAAAACGATAGACATTTACTCTATCGCAGTCCCAGAAGGTAGAAGTCTGAAGTCAAGGTGTCAGCAGGGCCGTGCTCTCTCTGAAGGCTCTGGAGAACATCCTTCTTTGATTCTTCCAGCTTCTAGTAGTTGCTGGCAATCCTTGGTGTTCCTTGGCTTGTAGATCCATCACTCCGACCTCTGTCTCCGTCTCCCTGGAGCTTCTTCTCTTCGTCTCTGTCTCTGTCTCTGTGTGTTCTCTTCTATTCTTATAAGAGATTCATCCCAACCCAGTGCGACCTCATCTGAACTAATTACATCTGCAAAGACCCTGTTTCCAAGTAAGGTCACATTCTGAGCTCCCTGTTAGACATGGATTTTACCCAGTAAACCCCAGTGCCGTCGAGTGGATTCCGACTCATAGTGACCCTATAGGACAGAGTAAAACTGCCCCATAGAGTTTCTGAGGAGCGCCTGGCGGATTTGAACTGCCGACCCTTTGGTTAGCAGCTGTAGCACTTAATCACTATGCCACCAGGGTTTCCACACATGGGTTTTAGGGGGACACTATTCAACCCGGCATAGAGGGGGCAGAACCCTAGACCTAGGGCACCAGAAAATGAGGCTGGGACCCACCCTAATCTAGGTAACTTTGAGACCAACCCCTGCGGGGAGTGCACCACCTGGACTATGTGATTCGATTCTCACAGCATTCCCTGAAAGAGGCGGTGCCTTTACTACCTCTGCTTAAGAGACAAGGAAAATGGGGGACTGAGAGGTGAGGTAAGGGGTGGGTGGCTCAGATTTGAGCCCAGGACTCAGTCACAGGAACTAGGCAAGGGCCCGGACATAGAAATTGGGCCTGAGGTGGAAGGGGTGATTCAGCTGAGTCCTGAGCAGGGCTCCCGGGATCTGGCAGGGAACTCGAGCTGTGAGGCTTGGGGGACTGCAAGCTTGGGTGGGAGGTGGACGGTGCCATCTTCCCCTTTCCCAACGGATGTGTTCAGAGCAGGGTTCACCCTTTATGCTGCCCCGGGGGCAGCACCAGTTCTGCTGAGCAGACAGAGGACGTGAGGGTGCAGTCTCCTATCCTCCACAGATACCCCTGAAGCTGGGGCAGTTTGGCACCCTGGTGGGACTCGTTGCCCCATGCACCTGTGACCCCCACCGAAGAACCCGAGTGGCCTCCACTGACGTCCTGTCCAGCCTGCTGGACCTTCACGGTACAGAGGGGCCTTGAGACTGGCCTCCCCAGGCTGGGTGGGAGGAGGTGGGTGTGGGCCCTTCGGCGGGGAGTGTGGCTTCTCTGTGCAGGTGTTTGTGTGGATGAACCAGGGTGACCAGGGGGAATGCAGAGGGGTGGAAGAGTTCACCCAGAGGCCTGGAAGGATATGGAAAGAGGACACATTGGTTAGCATGACTCGTGGGGGCCTCAAAGACCAAGAATGTGGCTGGCGGGGTGTCAAGGGAAAGCCTTGATGGAGGCAGGCATCTGAGCTGTGTAGGGCGGAGGTGGGGAACGGCACCCCCAGGTGGCAGGAACCACAGTGTGAAGGTGGAGGAAGGCAGTGACATCATGGAGCCAGGGTGCCATGAAGCCCTTTGTCCTTGCCAATCCTGTCTGCAATCGCATCCCAACAGCCAGCCAGACCTGCTCCTTGTGGGACGCTTCCAAGGAAAAGGAGCTTATGAAATGTAAGGAGGACCTCAAGGGCCCTGATGAGGAGACAATTTTCTGTGCATCCTCCAGAATCGCCAAGGTGATGAGCAGTGGAGGTCATGTGGGGTGTTGACAGGTCTCCCTGTGCCTTTGGCCACCTGCCTCAGTCTGGCCACACTAGCCACATCCTCCTGCAGGGGGCGCTGCCTCCAGGACCTAGGGCCCAACTCTACGCCATCCATATTTAAACATTCTGACACATGTTAAGGCCTCACTCTGTGCCTGGAACACACACACACGCACATAAAACAAACCCGTTACCATCGAGTCGATTCCAACTCACCGACCCTATAGGGCAGAGTACAGCTGCCCCATAGAGCTTCCAAGGAGTGCCTGGTGGATTTGAACTCCTGACCCTTTAGTTAGCAGCTGTAGCTCTTAACCACTATGCTATTTCCACAGTAGGTGCTTAACAGCCCCCTGCTGTCTTCTCCCTGAGCATGGCGGAGGCCATGGAAAGGGTTAAAACAAGACCTGACACCCCAGGCATTGGCACAGGGGCCCACTGGGTGGTTGCAGTACATGAAAGTGCCTGAAGGGGCCCAAACAGAGGGCTGGGGCTTCATAGGGGCAGGCCACTTCCACCTCAGGGGTCGGGGGGCTTGTGCAGAGGCAGGACCAGACCCCCAGATAGCAAAGTGGGGAGGCAGTGTTTGGGGTGAAGCTTCCTGTGGGGGCTGCGGTGGTGGGCGCAGGTGACAGAAGAGCCAGATAGGTGGGGTACATCAGAGTCCATGGACCACCAGACTGAGTCTGGGATGGCGGCAGTGGGGGCTTTGAAGCATAAGAGTGATGTCCTGAGCAGTCCCGAGAGGTGGGATAGGGCCCACAGGGGAATGTGGGAAAGTCTGAGTGGGAGAGGGTGGGGCCTGTGAGGTGGGGCTAAACAGGCAGGTGTGGGGAAGGGGAGGCAGCCTGGTCCTTGGTTGCTGACCCCCAGGAAGGCCTGCTCTGGTTCTAGGTGGTGTGCATGGAGTTTAACTGCGACGAGGTGGTCTCTCTCATCCAGAAGCTCTGCGAGAACATCGGGGCCATGGACCTCCAGCACGACAAGGCCTCTGTCACCTGGATAGGCACCTTCCTTCAGATGCGGGTCAAAGAGCTGGAGGACAAGGTGGTGGAGCCAGGGCGGGGGCGGCCATGGGGGTCAGGCTGCCTGGAGCATGGAGAGGACCAGGCCCCAGACTAGGACCTGGTGGGGCCCCTCTTGCCCTTGCTGAGAATGCCTCCCCCAAGCCCCTGGTTGTTGAGGAGGAGGAGGAAGAAGGGTTCTAGAACGGGAAAAAACTTGTTGAAGGTAACCTGGTAGGTAAGTACAGGCTGGGCTCAAGGCCCACGGCTCTCTCTCCCAGAGCCCACCACCTCCCACGCTGAAATCCCAATAAAATTAGTTCCAGGAAAAGACCAAAGGACACACTAGGGAGCAGGCTGGAGGTTTAACCACTCCATTGTCCAACGGGGCAAGAGTCCTTGGGGTGAGGGGAGGAGGTCAGCAGGCCCAGGCTGGCTCTGTGATAGCCTGCCCACCACCAGGTGGCCGAGATCCTGGGCACCATCTTGGCCCATCTGCCAGTGGTGGACCACCTTGAGGTGCGACGCCTCCTCATTGAAGGCATTCTGCTGCTGGCACACTACCACCAGGAGACCGTCCTCACATCACTCCTGAGGCAGCCCCTGCCCATGGAGAGGTAAGTGCCCCAGGCTGTGGCAGCCACGGACGCCTGTGGAACCCAGGCCATGCTGAACTCACCCCCACTGACACACCCCAAAAGATGGGGGCCTTAAATAGTACCTTGTCTGGCCCAGAGGCGGGTCAGTTGCCCCTCTGCAACGCCTCCTATGGGGGGCACTGACCTCTGATGATCCACGACCCAGAGCCCCGACTTCTACAGCTTCATAATATGGACCTGAAGTCTTGATGGTGCAGTGGTTAACCGCTCGGCTGCTAACCAAAAGTTTGGTGATTCCAACCCACCAGCTGATCCGAGGGAGAAGGATGTGGCAGTCAGCTTCTGTAAAGATTAACCCCGTTGGCATTGAGTCGATTCCGACTGACAGCGACCCTATAAAACAGAGTAGAACTGCCCCATAGAGTTTCCAAGAAGTGCCTGGTGGATTCGAACTGCTGACCTCTTGGTTAGCAGCTGTAGCACTTAACCACTACACCACTAGGGTTTCCATACAGCCTAGGAAACCATATAGGGCAGTTCTACTCTGTCCTATAGGGTTGCTATGTGTCGGAATGTATTCAATGGCAATGGGTTTCTTTTTGTTTTTTCTTTTCCTGTTGTCTCCTCTGGGGCCGAGCCCACAGAGCCCACTACTGCTCCCCCATGGAGAACAGAGCTCCTGGACGCCCTCTGGTGTATTGTATTCCTCCAGCAGAAACCAGAACCAGCCAGTTGCCATTGATCTGACTCAGACTCATGGCTGCCGCACATGTGTCAGGGTACAACTGTGCTCCGCAGGGTTTTCAGTGGCTGATTTTTCAGAAGTAGATGGCCAGGCGTTTCTTCTGAGGTGCCTCTGGGTGGATCTGAACTGCCAACCTTTCGGTTAGCAGCCTGGGAATCAGGGAAAACCCACTGCCATTGAGTCAATTCCCATTCATAGTGACTCTGTGTGTTACAGAGTAGAACTGCTCCATACAGTTTTCTTGGCTGTTATCTTTACGAAAGCAGATCGACAGACCTTTCTTCCGTGGAGTTGCTGAATGGGTTAGAACCACCAACCTTTAGGGAAGGCCATTTCTAACTGTAGTGTGCAAGTTACCTGATTTCTGCAAGCTTTGGTTTCCTCTTCTGTAGAATATGGAGAGGTGGAGATAAAATATATCTTTCTTCCAATATTTGTTGTGGGGACTGAATGGCATAAGCCAGCTGCCTAGCACGAGGCATTAATACATGGAGACTTTTATTTGACATGCCCATAAAGGCATTAGGTGGAAGGCCTGGTGGGGACCTCCAAGGTCACCTGTAAGTGAAGCTGGTGGTTCCAGGGGGCCATGGCAGTCCCAGGGGTACCATGGAGCTCAGGTGTCCTGCATCTGGGTTCTAATCATACAACCTTAGGCAGGTCGCTCCACCTCCCTGAGACTCCAGGGGTGAACCCCTACTCCCAGGGCTGCTGAGAGGCCAACAAGGCCTCTTACCGCAAGGAAACGAGGCCAGAAACCTACAGTCCTTTACATGCCTTTGTTAGCCACCTGACCGAGGTGTGGCAGGCTGTGGCAGAGAACCTGCCCTTCGCGAGGACAATGCTCCATGGTCTTATGGGCCGGCTCCAGTCTCGGTTCAGCCCTAGGACAAATGCCACCTCCAAGGCTGACATCTGGCGGCTGGCTGCAGTGGACCCTCTGATGGTGAGTGTCAGGGGCTGGCCAGGGGCTTCTCTGGGCTGCAGGACAGGAGCCCCAACACCTGCAAACTGCTCTCCCCAGACCCTGTGCACCATCCACCTCCTCGTGGAGAAGATGGACCGTGACGACAGGCTCCTGGACCTCCTCCCAGACCTCATCTACACTCTCCTTCTGCAGCTCAGCAGCAGTCATGGGCCCGAGGCTTCATCCCCCGTCCTGAAGACATGGCGGCTGGTGCACACAGGGACCCTGCCTGAGGAGGTCAACCTGCAAAGGTGCTCCTGAGAGTGGGTGGGTGCGAGGGGCTTACAGGGTGCAATCAGCAGGCCCAGATGGACACGACCTCCGGCCACCTCTTAGAAGCCACTAGACTCCATGGGCCATCTCCACTGTGGGCCCCTCATTGTCCTCTCCTGGTGGGGAGGAGGAGATTTCAGGAGTTGTACTAACTCCCGATGCCTCCCATGTTTCCAGCAGGGCATGATTTTTAAGGCTTTGCAGACCCTTCTCGCGAGGTCTCACGTTCCTTCACCCCTTGAGCCAGGCCCAGAAGGCATTGTGAGTCCATTTCACAGGCCAGAGGACCGAGGCATCATACCCCCACCTTCTTCCAGGATCACCATCAAATCCATGCAGCTGTTGTTCAGGAGAGTCAACAGCGAGCGCCTGGTGTGCGGCCTGGAGGAGCAGGGCGTGTGGAGCCTCCTGGAGAACAGTGCCACCTTCCTGGAAGGCGTGGGCCTGCTCGCCAGGTGGGTGGGCCAGGCTCTCACAGGTGGAGGTGGCACCTGCACTTCTTACTGGAGGGAAGGGACGCCCCCCCGCCCCCCCCCCCTCCGCCAAGGGCACAGTCCAGGTTTGGACTGAACCCTCACTTCTGGGGAACTGCCGTATCATCTTACGTTCCATGCAACTGCTCCACATTCCATACTCCGGGACAGCAGTGTTGTGCAAGAAAATCCCCATTCCAGCTGCCATCGCGTCGACTTCCGCTCACAGCAGCCCCACGTGTGTTGGGGTAGAATGTGCCCCACAGGGTTTTCAGTGCGGATTTTTTGAAAGTAGATCACCAGGCCTTTCTTTTGAGGCATCTCTAGATGGACTTGAATCTCCAACCTTTCAGTTAGCAGCCGAGCACTTAAATGTTGGCACCACCCTGGTACTCTTTTATTCCACACCTTCCTATTTCACAGCAGGAAACAGAGAGTTTCAGAGAGCTGAGGGTACTTGCCCAAGAGCAGACAGGGGCATCTGAGCAGGGCCAGGATGGGGAGTTATTTCCCCAATTCTAATCATTCATGGGGAAACCCTGGTGGCATAGTGGTTAAGTGTTGAGTCTGCTAACCAAGAGGTGGGCAGTTCGAATCTGCCAGGCGCTCCTTGGAAACTCTATGGTGCAGTTCTACTCTGTCCTATAGGGCTGCTATGAGTCGGAATCGACTCCACGGCAGTGGGTTTGGTTTTGTTTTTTGGTAATCATTCATGGAGTTCTGGGTGGTGCAAACGGATAACTGAAAGGTTGGCAATTTGGATCCACCCAGAAGCATCTCCGAAGAAAGGCCTGGCAATCTACTTCCCAAACATTCAGCCATTGAAAACCCTATGGATCAGGATCGGGGGAGGAAATGGCATGTGTGGTTAATTGCCTCCGTGAACAACTGCCTCCTTTGCCATGAGGCTAGAAGAACTGGATGGTACCCGGCTAGTATTACTGAACATTTTCATCAAAGGGAGATGAATCCTGATCAAAAGGGGGAAATGTAGACCAGAATTTCAAATTCCCAAGGACTTCAGACTTTCTGGGGCCATGGAGGCTGGATGAACCCCTGAAACTATTGCCCTGAGATGATGTTTAAACCTTAAATCAAAAATCCCCCCTGAAGTCTACTTAAAACCAAACAATAACTTAGCTTAACTAGTGAAGAATGTCTGCCTTGGGCATTGCGCTCTTTTAAGAAGTATCTATAAGGGATCAAATTGACAACAGCAATTTGAAAGATTAGATAGGAAACTTAGGGGGCAGTGAGTTTACATTAATGAGGGAGGAACAACTCAAAGAAGGAGGGTGAGAATGATTACACAACTCTGAGAATGTAATCAGTGTTGTTGAATTGTCCATGTAGAAACTGTTGAATTGGTATATCTTTTGCTGTGTATATTCTCAACAACAACATCAAAATAAAGAAAATCCAATGGAGTGCAGTTCTACTCTGACACACATGGGGTCACCGTGAGTTGGAGTCAACTTAATGACAGCTTGTTTGGTTTTCTTTTTTACTTTTGATCACTCATGAGCAGCCCTCATCCTACTTCCCTCATGTGAAAGGTAGACGGAAAGTACGTACTTCCAAGACCACCCCACCAAACCCCTGGGGAGATGAGGGAGAGGTCCTGGATGCTCATTCTGTGGGCTGCTGGGCTCTTAGCAAAGGTCCGGCAGAGTCTGAGAACCTCTTGGCCCCGGGGCTGCCCGTCTCTCCCCCAGGTTGTGCCTGCAGAACATGGAAGGCTACAGGCAGAGGCTGTCAGAGCTCGTGCTGAGGGGCATGGACACAGAAGTCCTGAGCTGCCGCATCAGCAGCACGGCGGTGTGTGTGGAAGTGAGGCACCCGTCGGGGGGTGGGCACAGGGTGGGTGCGGGGTGTCTCAGGAGGGCTCAGGTCAGGGCCAGGTGCCCTGTCTCTGAGGGATGTCTGAGTCAAGGGGGCAGGCGGGCTTCCCTCATCTGTGTGTTGATGCGCTCCTTCCTTCCTTCCTTCCTTCCTTCCTTCCTTCCTTCCTTCCTTCCTTCCTTCCTTCCTTCCTTCCTTCCTTCCTTCCTTCCTTCCTTCCTTCCTTCCTTCCTCCCTCCCTCCCTCCCTCCCTCCCTCCCTCCCTCCCTCCCTCCCGTCCTCCCGTCCTCCCTCCCGTCCTCCCTCCCGTCCTCCCTCCCTCCCTTCCACGGGAGTGAGGCTGAGACACAGCCTGTGACTGAAGTGGAACAGTAAAGGATGTGTGATGTGTTAAGTGCTGCCAACACCTGAAAATCCCGGAGGAGGCCCCTCAGACTCGCTGGGAACGAGGGGCACGGGAGGGGCTGTGCAAGGAGGGCTCTGAATGGTCAACAGGGCTTTGCCAGATGAGAAGGCCAGGAGATGTGTGATAGCTACTTGGGCCCGGTTACCTTTCATACAGTTGGAGCACTTACGGGATCCTGAGGGAATTGACCAGAAAATTCTAGGAGAAGTTTGATTAGCTGGATGGTGCCCAGTACACCATAGGAACTAAACAGCAGCCTTGTGCTGGGATCTGCAAAATTTTCTGTAAAGGTCTGGGTAGGAAATATTTTCAATTTTGTAGGCCTTTGTTGCAATGGCTCAACTCAACTGTTGTAGCTTGAAAGCAGCCCCAGGCAACACATTAACCAATGGGTGTGGCTGTGTGCCAATAAAACTTTATTGATGGACACCGAAATTTAAAGTACATATGGCTTTCATGTGTCATGAAATATCCTTCTTTAGGTTTTTCCAGTCATTTGAGAATGTGAAACAACAAAAAAAGCTAATAACCCAGTTAAAAAATGGCAAAGGACTTAAACAGACATTTCTCCAAAGAAGACCTACGAATGGCCAAAGAGCTCATGAAAAAATGCTCGATGTCATTAGTCATCAGGGAAATGGAAATCAAAACCACAACGAGGTGCCACTTCACACCCACTAGGATGGCCATGACCAGAAAAATGGAAAATGACCAGCGTTGAAGCCCTCATCTATTCCCGGTGGGAATGTAAAATAGCGCAGCCACTTTGGAAAACAGCCTGGTGGTTCCTAAGAAAGTTAAACAGAGAATGACCACATGATCCAGCAATTCCAGTCCTAGGTATATACCCAAAAGAACTGAAAGTGGGGATTCAAACAGATACTTGTATGGAAATATTCACGGCAGCATTATTCTCAATAGCTCCAAAGTGGAAACAACCCAAGTGTCCTTCAAAAGACAAATGGATAAACAATATGTGATATATACATACAATGGAATATTACTCAACTACAAAGCAAAATCAAGTCCTGTTCATGCTATGACATGAACGAACTTTGAAAACATCGTGCTGAATGAAATAAGTCAGACACAAAATGATGTATGTTGTTAGGAATCCTCGAGTTGGTTCTGACTCATAGCGATCCTATGTACCACAGAATGAAACACTGCCCGGTCCTGCGCCATCCTTACAAATCATTGTTATGCTTGAGCCCATTGTTGCAACCAGTGTGCCAATCCATCTTGTTGAGGGTCTTCTTTTCCTCTGACCCTGTACTCTACGAAGCAGGATGTCCTTCTCCAGGGACTGATCCCTCCTGACAACATGTCCAAAGTATGTAAGGCGCAGCCTTGTGATCCTTGCTTCTAAGGAGCATTCTGGTTGTACTTATTCCAAGACAGATCTGTTCGTTCTTTCAGCAGTCCATGGTAGATTCAATATTCTTCGCCAACACCACAATTCAAAGGCGTCAATTCTTCTTCGGTCTTCCTTATTCGTTGTCCAGCTTTCACATGCATATGATACAATTGAAAAAAACATGGCTTGGGTCAGGCACACCTTAGTCTTTAAGGTGACATCTTTGTTTTTCAACACTTTAAAGAGGTCCTTTGCAGCAGATTTGCCCAATGCAATATGTCTTTTGATTTCTTCACTGTTGCTTCCATGGCTGTTGATTGTGGATCCAAGTACAATGAAATACTTGACAACTTCAGTCTTTTCTCCATTTTATCATGATGAGGCTTATTGGTCCAGTTGTGAAGATTTTTGTTTTCTTTATGCTGAGGTGTAATTCATACTGAGAGCTTTGGTCTTTGATCTTCATCAGGAAGTACTTCAAGTCCTCTGCACTTTCAGCAAGCAAGGTTGTGTCATCTGCATAACGCAGGTTGTTAATGAGTCTTCCACCAATCCTGATGCCCCGTTCTTCTTCATGTAGCCCAGCTTCTCGTATTATTAACAAATGGTGTATAATTCCACGAAATATCTAGAATATGAAATATCTTATTAAAAACCAAACCTGATGCTGATGAGTTGATTTCGACTCATAGCGACCCTATAAGGCAGAGTAAAACTGGTCCATAGGGTTTTCCAAGGAGCAGCTGGTAGATTCGAACTGCCAACCTTTTGGTAAGCAGCTGAGCTCTTAACCACTACACCAACACGGCTCCACATCTCATTAAATAGCCTTAACAAAAATATCTAGAAAATAAAATGCTTTACTAAATAGCCCTAAAGAAAACTAGGGCCAGTGGTGGTACAGTGGTGGAACCCTCGCCTTGCATGTGGGAATGAAATATCTAGAATAGACAAATGCATTGAGACAAAAGACTAGTGGTTACCAGGGACTATGGGAAGGGCAGAATGTGGCGGGGGATGGGGGATTTAGAAAAAAAAGTGAAAACAGTTTTTAGCTTGGAGCCTGGACAAAAACGAATGGCAGGCCATCATCTGCTCACCCCTTGGCCTAGAGCAAGACTCACATGCGAAGCTTTCAAAAAGCATTCACAAGCCGACCATTGCACACTCCCAGGTACCTCTGATCCTGCCTCCTCTGTAAACCCTGTAAGGCCAGTTGGAAGGTATTGTGGATTGAATTGTGTCCCCCAAAAAATGTGTATTAACTTGGTTAGTCTGTGATTCCCAGTATTCTGTGGTTGTTCTCCATTTTGAGATTGTAATTTTACGTTAAGAGGATTAGGGTGGAATTGTAACACCCTTACCAGGTCGTGTCCCTGATCCAATATAAAGGGAGTTTCCCTGGGGTATGGCCTGCACCACATTTTATCCCTTAAGAGATAAAAGGGAAGCAAGCAGAGAGGGTGGACCTCATACCAACAAGAAAGCAGTGCTGGGAGCAGAGCGTGTCCTTTGGACCTGAGGTTGCTGCGCTGAGATGCTCCCAGACCAAGGGAAGACTGATACATCACAAGGACCTCCCTCCAGAGCTGACAGAGAGAAAGCCTTTCCCTGGAGCCTGCACCCTGAATTCAGACTTCTAGCGTACTGAACTGTGAGAGAATAAACTTCTCTTTGTTAAAACCATCCACTTGTGGTATTTCTGTTATAGCAGCGCTAGATGACTAAGACACAAGGAGAGGCCCCTTGCTGTCTCACGAAAGGTATGTCTGGTTTACAAGTCTAACACTGTAGGCAAGAAGCAGGTCTGGCGTCCGAGGGCCTGGGCCGGTTTCTCAGACTCCCTGTGCTTTACCCTCTGCATCCGCTCAGCTGGGGATAACAGCACCCACCTTGCCAGGCTTCAGTGAGGATTAAATGAGACAATGCCCCCCAAGGGGTTTGCACCATTGCCAGGCCACGTGGGGAGGACTCCTGAAATAGTGGTAGCTCATTATTTCTTTTGGGAAGTTAGGTTCAGCTTCTGAGGCCCATGTTATTTAAAAGCTTCAGAAGTAGAGAGGGCTGGGTGATAAATGATTTTTAAATGGATGCTAAGCTTGGACTTTATCCTGAAGAATATTTAAAATAGGGCATGACACCCTAGAAAACCCTTTGGACAGTTCTACTCTGTCACATGGGGTCGCCATGAGTCGGAATTGACTCAATGGCAACAGGTTTGGGGTATTTTTACAGATAAGGAAACTGAGACACAGAGAGGTTACGTGGCTGGCCAGAGTCCTCCTCACGGTGGGGCTGGTCTAGGCAGAGGATTTAATTCTATTTCCCACCTTTCGCTGAGAAATTGGCTTGTACGTGTGATAATCTTTAAAAGTTCTCCTTTCCAGTTCATGAGCGACCCAATTCTGTACCAGGAGAAGCTGCTGAAGCCCGCAGTGTTCATGCTGGAGAGGGGTGTGGACCAGGAGGACGAGGCTCTGCGGATGCTCTCCTTGCGTGCCCTTGGCAACATGGCCCTAGGCGCCCCCAAGAAGGTACCACGCTGCGACGGGCATGCCTGACACTGAGCCAGGCCCCAGGTGCAGCTCCCTGGAGCTGGATGGTGGGGACCCCACCTGCTGAGCCAGGTCCAGGGGTGTAGCCCCCTGAAGATGAGTGATGGGGACTGTAACCACTGAGCCAGGCCCTGGGATGCAGGCCTCTGGAGCTGGGTGGTGGGAACCATACCTACTGAGCCAGGCCCTGGGTTGCAGGCCCCTAGGAACCAGGTAGTGGGGGACCCTGCCTGCTGAGCCAAGCCCAGGAGTGCAGCCCCCTGGAGATGACTGGTGGGGACCATAACCACTGAGCCAGGCCCTGGGATGCAGGCCCCTGGAGCTGGGTAGTAGGGACCACATCTTCTGAGTCAGGCCGTGGGGTGCAGCCCCCTGAAGCAGGATGGTGAGGGATGGTGCCTGCTGAGCCAGGCCCTGTGGCGCAGGCCCCCTGGAGCTGGGTGGTGGGGGCCATGCCTGCTGAGCCAGGGCATGGCGTGTAGGGCCCCCGGAGCTGGGTGGTGGGCAACTGTGCCTGTTGAGCCAGGCCCTGTGGCACAGGCCCCCTGGAGCTGGGTGGTGGGGACCACACCTGCTGAGGCCCAGTGTGGGAGCTTCTGGTCACCCAGAGAGCTCGGCTGCAGAGGCCGACGGCCCCTGTGCCCGTCCAGGTGAAGCAGTACCGGAAGCTCCTGCTGGAGAAGTGCCTGTGCTCCCTGAGAGAGCCCACCAGCACCAGTGTGGCCTCCGAGGGCATGGCCGCCCTGACCAAGATCCTGGCGGAGCTCCGGGAAGGGGATGTGGGGCCGTCTTTGGAAGCCATCTCCGAGCAGTGCAGGGCCTTCTTCGACAACGTGAGCCCAGATGGGACTCCCCCAGCCCCGTGAATGTCTGCCTATGAGCAGATGAGCACTTCAGATGCCCCCAAAAAGATGTTTCCTGGGGCAGAAAGAGCCCCCCATCCTACTTGAAAAACCACTTGCCACCAAGTCAGCTCCGACTCATGGCGACCCCGCGTGTGTCCGAGTAGAGCCTCGCTCCGCAGGGTTTGCAGTGGCTGATTTTTGGGAAGTAGATCTCCAGGCCTTTCTTCTGAGGCACCTCTGGGTAGACTCAAACCTCCAACCTTCGGCTTAGCAGCCGAGCACATTAACCTTTAGCCACACCCGGGACTCCAGGTCCTACTTGGTGATGATGTACTGGTTGGCTGATAACCGGATCTTGGGGAAAAAAAGTTGTTCTCAGCTGTAGAGAATCAATAGCCATGGATCAGGAATCATGGGGCCCTCTTCCCCTGCTGTTGGGGAATGAGCTTCCCGCCTTGAACTCCTTGAGTCCACAAATACTTTTTGACATGCTGGGCCCTCTACCAGGCCGTGACATGGGCTCAGATTTAGCACGAGCCTCCCTCTTGGGAAGAGACGGTCATTGACCCCAGAGTAATGCCTAGTCCCTTTAGAGCTAGTTGACCCCAGTGGAATGATCCAGAAAGGCCTCACAGGGCATCCGTGAGGAATGGCAGGGCCCGTGAGGAATGGCAGGGCCCGTGAGGAATGGCAGGGCCCGTGAGGAATGGCAGGGGTTTTGTTGGGCTTCTCGCTCCTGGAATCTCTGACTTCCTTGTGCACTTGGCTGCAGGAGAGTGAGATGCTACGGTTCAAAGCTTTCGTGCTCTTCGGGACGCTGGCCAAGGTGGTCAGGATATCCAAGAAGCATCTGTTCAAGGTAGAGGTGAAGAAAGCCTGGGTCTCCCTCATGCTGCACTGCCAGGACCCCTGCTCTTGCACAGCCAGGGTAAGACACGCAGTCCCTCTGGCCCAAAGACGGCCCCTGCTTCCCTGGCCTGCTGGCTCAGTTGGCTGCAGGCTTCCCTGGGAGCCCAGGTGTCACCGTCCACCAGACCCTCATCCCAGACGACCCACAGACCAGTTTACTAGAGCCTAGCTGCGTAAGAGTCCCTGGGTGACCCACATGGTTAACATGCTCAGCTGCTAAATGCAAGGTTAGAGGTTTGAGTCTACCCGGAGGTGCCTCGGAAGAAAGACCTGGTGACCTCTGGGTTATGAACGTCCGACTTACGTACAACCCATACTTACAAACCAACCCCCGTAAAGCCCATTATATTAGAAATTCGAGGTACGTGCAATGGTTCACAATAACAAACGGGTGCTACTTTGCGACACGCATCAAAAAATTATTATTATTACTGTGTTATCATTTTAAAGATGTTCTAGTGTGTCTGGAAATGTTTCTTTAATGTTTTTTACTCATAGAAAGGTACACTATATACTATATACTAAGACAGACACTGGAAACCCTGGTGGTGTAGTGGTTAAGTGCTACGGCTGCTAACCAAAGGGTCGGCAGTTCAAATCCACCAGGCGCTCCTTGGAAACTCTATGGGGTAGTTCTACTCTGTCCTATAATCGACTCGACGGCACTGGGTTTAAGACAGACATTTGAGTGGCTGACGTTAGATACCAGCTGTACCTAACTGTTCTGATTTAGGTAGAACTGTGCTCCACTGGGTTTTCAATGGCTGATTTTTTGGAAGTAGTTTGCGGGCCTTTCTCCCCAAGTGCCACTTGGTAGACTGGAGCGCCAATCTTTTGATTAACAGCTGAGTGCTTAACCGTTTGCACCAGCTGGGAAAGGGCCTTTTAAAAATCCACATACAGGCGCTCCATAGGCCTGCAGTGGCTCTGGTCTAGATGTTCGCCACCCTCACCCTCCCCTGCACCCACCAGCCCTGCCGTCTCCTGTTACTGGATGTGAAGCTCCAGGTTCTAGCTCAGCATGACTCAGACTGGCCAATAAACGAGAGACTGAGGTGGGAGACCAGGAAAGGCACCTTTATTTTATTGTACAAGGGAAAGGAGTCCGTCAGAGCTACCGCTTCTAAGACTGCTCCCCAAGGGTGGGCAGGCATGTTACTTTTAAAGGGTTTAACACCCCACCCCCCAAAAAAAAACCCAGTGCCGTTAAAGGGTTTACAAGTAGGGAATTCATATAAGTTACCTCAGCAACATTCTTAATCATGCTAGCAGGCACAGTGGGGTTTATGTATATCCTCCAAACAAAAGCAGGATTCAAAGGCAAAGCTGGAGGGGAGGAAGCCCAGCAAAGGAAACAGGATTTTTAATACAACACTGTGGAGACTCTGTCTCACTGCAGCCTCCTAAGGCCTTTCCGGGACTGCTCCTTGATGGAACAACAGCCCTGCCAGCCCCACCCCTCCGCGAATCGCCCTGAATCCGTCTGTCCTGCCCCTCCCAGGCCTGCATGGAGACCATGTTCCAGTGCCTGCACTTCTGGGGCCCCAAGGGCCTGGAGAGCCCTCCTGGGCAGAGAGCCGCCAGCACAGACGAGATGATGGTGTTCCAGACCACCGTGTGCTCCGTCCTGGTGAGAAAGCCACCCGGGACTGAGCTCAGGGTGGATGCTGCCCAGGCTTCCATCTCGCGGCCCCCGCGTTTGCTTTCCAAACGTGAAATGTTGAGACCAGCACTCTCCGATGGCATTGCAGTAGAAGGAAGAACACACCTATTTTAAGTTTTCTAGTAGGCACATTAAGTGAAAAGAGGTCAAATTAATTTTAATAATATATTTTATGTAGCCCAAAATAAGCTTCCTGGGTGCCCCAAACAGTTAAGCGCTTGACTACTAGCCGAGAGGTTGTCAGTTTGAACCCACCCAGAGGTGCCTCGGGAGATAGTCCTGGGTACCCGCTTCTGAAGCTCACAGCCTTGAAAGCCCTATGGAGCAGTTCTACTCTGCACTCACGAGGCCGACACAAATCCAGATCGACTCAACGGCAGCCGCCAACGACATGTTGGAGGGCAGATCTGGACACGTGTTATCCTCTTTGCCGTCAGACGAGTGGAGCAGGGGCTGATGGGTCCTTAAGTTGCCCAGCTCCTAGCCGGCTGTGTGAGGCTGGGGTAGGCAGCTGCCCTCTCTGGTTCTCAGTGGGGCAAACCTCCTCAGACGCATGGGAAGTGATGCCTCAGGCAGGTGGGGAGGCACTCTGTGGCGGCTGGCCCCCAGAGCCCCGCCTCCACGGCTGTGAGCCCCTGTTGTTTGCAGACTCAGAAAAAGCCTGCTGTTCTCTACAGCTTCTTGCTGGAAACTATCACCTATGTGAGAAGTAGCTTGTCAAGTATCAGAGTTGCTGCATGCAACTTGGCAGGTGAGCAGACAGACTCCCTGACTCAGGGTGGACCCTGAAGGCCTTCTGCTCAAACCCAATCATTGACTGCAGCTGGGACTCCGGGTCTGGGGTGGGGAGGAGGACTGGGTGGCAGTGCTGGGACCACGCTTACCTCTGTACCCGCTAGTCCCCATGCCTCGCATCTACCCGATCGCCAGCTCAGCTCCCTCTTTGCTAACAAAACCCTAAACAGATAGATGTCCTCAAAGGTGAACTGGGTCTCTCACCGAGAGGGTGGGGTGGTTTGCCTGCTGCCCTAAAATCCCTGTGCTGAGCCTTTCTTTGGCTGTCATTTCAGGGATTATTATGAAGCAGATGTCTGCAAGCTACCTGAAAAAGCTGGACTTCCCAGCGTTACGGAATTGTAAGCAGTGCAGACTGTTACATTCTGAGTCCCATGACTCACAAAGACTTGTTTTGGGAAGCCCACTCTGGTGGGTCTAAGCCTAGTGAAACCGCTCAAGGGAAGCATCAGCTGACCCTCTGTTGTGTTGGTGGGGAGGGGCAGCCAGGTCCCAGGGAGGCAGATGAGCCCTATTGGAAGGGTGAAGTCCATTGCATTGCCTGGTCTGTGTCTCCCCTCAGCACTAAGGCCTCCGGCAGTCCTCATGTCCCTGGTAGGGTAGGGACCAAAGCTCTGAAAGATATGGTGGACCTCAGGACCCCTCAGCTCCACCCTGGGCCTCTGACCTCAAATACAAGGGTGTCCCAGTTTGCAGCCCACACAAGCCTGGCCACCAGGCCACCTCAGCCTCTGGTCGGCACATGCTGCAAAGGGCAGGTCTGTGGCCCCAAGGATCACAGGCGGACCACGGCGGGGCTGTGGTCTCAATGATTGGAGGCCCTGATTCTCCTTCTTGTGCTCACTCTCAGCTCTCCAGGAGCTCCAGCTGGATTCAGACCCTGGGGTTCGGAGAGCAGCCCTGGAGACCCTCAAGATCCTGGACAACTGCAGTCAGCATGGGCTTCGGGCTTCCCCTGAAGGTGTTTCCTAGGGCCCACATGCGGCCTGTCGTTGCCCCAGGAGGACCGCATCCTACCACGGCCAAGCCAACCATTGCCAATTAGTTGATAAGGAAAACATTGTTCTTGTAAAATAGCCAGCATGCTCTTCTTTCCTTCCTCCGGGATGGGTGTCCACAGCCATCTGGAGCTCAGACACCCCAGAACCAAGACAGTAGGGCAGAGGGAGAGCTTCCAGTCCAGTGGGGTTGGGCGGGGGGCATCCATTTCGCTTTCCCCAGGTGTGCACGTATCAGGCAGCCCCTCTTTAGGACCTGAAAAACATCACGCCTCCCCTCCTGAACATGCTGAGGGTGTGTCCGCTGTCACGCCCTGGCCACATAGCCGGGGAGGCTGTTCTCGCAGCTCTGCCCAGGGCCCCACTCTGAATAGTTCACCTCTAGGCTTTGCCCCAGAAAGGCAGACTTCTAGCTCCCAGCTGGAACACATATCATAGGAGGGCGAGGGTCTCAGTGAGGGGGTGACATTGATTCTGGGCCTTTGCACTCCCTGCCCATCAAGGCCCAAAGTTATGAAACCGTGTTTGGATGGTTGGAATGGACCCAGTGAGGCCTGGTACAGAATCTGCCTGAGGGTTGAAAATAAGAAATTCGTCCATGTCCAAGAAACATGGGGTGGGGATGAGAGGATGGGAGAGACTTTTCCTACATTCAGTCATCACCAGAACAGAGTCACTGGTTGTCCCTTAAGCAGGAAAATGGGACTTCTGGATTGTTCCTGATACAGCTGCGGAAGGCAATGACCGATGGGCCCTACCAATGGGCATGAGCTTTCGAGCAGCCCAATCAGACAAGTGATCCACCCCAACAGTGGTTTTCAAATGGTTTTGTGGCTCCCACGGAGCAAACAGTAAAGGTCTTTTCTGCGAAGTGCTGAATACCACTGCTGGAGCCGGGAGTGGGCGTGCCTCTCAGTAAATGTCCTGGAACAACAGCAGCACATTCGTAGTTAGGTCACAACCTCCCGCCACACCCACGCAAAACACTTCAGGGCTTTAGACCCCTACGCTTGGACACCCAAATTTTAGGAAAGTGAAGGGCACTTTTGATCCTGAGGGCAGGGGAGGTTTTCTTTAGATAGCAGAAGCCAGAAAAACAAAAGCAAAAAACTAAAAGATTAAAATACCTGAAATGTAACTTCTGTACAATAAAATGCTGTAGTTAAATGATAAATCACAGATGGGAGAAGTTATTTACAATTTATTTAAGACTGGATTAATTCACATAATTGCATTGGTACCAAAATACACCCCAATCAGTAAGAAGCAGTGAAGCAAACAGAAAAACAGGCTCCAGATCGCACATGAGTAATCCAGGAGTGGACAGCGGAAAGGCCGGCATGCCCAGGACAAACTCAATCTCAAGTCACCAGCGTTACCGAACCCGGGAAGATGGGTCCTTGTCCAGAGTGCTCAGACCTGCCAATAATCTGGACACTGGCTTTTGACAAAGAAAAAGTAACTTTATTGCAATGTGCAGAGCAAGGAGCCAGGAGGAAGTTCCTCAGATCCGACTCCCCAGGCTATGGGGAAGCAGGGCTTACATGTGATTTGGGCAGCAAGATGGTGGCCAGGAAACAGGAGGTCACGTTCTTGTCAGACCTCCTGCTTTGAAACGGGGTCCGGGTGACGATTTTCCTTCTGATTCATTCCACCTGTTGCTGCATCCTCTGTTGAGGCCAAATAACGGTCACAGCTGCCCCTTCTGTGCATGCGGGGTGGGCCAAATCTGGCTTGGGCTGGTTTAATGGAAATTTACCGGGCATTCGTAGGGTCGGGTTACACTAGGAGAAAACAAATGGCCACATCACACCAATCACACCCACCACGTTGGCAACCACCTCAGAGGCTGCCAGCGGTGACTGGGGGCGGTAACCTGGGGAAATGGAAATGCTCACACTGCTGGGGGAGTGCAATGGGAAAAGCAATTTGACAGTAGTCAGCGAAGTTGAGGACACGCCTGCCCCAATAATTCACCTCTATGGTTTGTCCCTCTTGGTCTTTGTACAGGTTCCTCAAGAGCACAATCAAGTGTTCTAGAAATTCCCATTCTTCGCAATGTTATCCATAATTTGTTATGATCCACACAGTCGAATGTCTTAGCATAGTCAATGAACAGGCAAACATCTTTCTGGTATTCTACAGCCCCTGGAGAAGGACATCATACTTGATAAAGTAGAGGGTCATCAAAGAAGAGGAAGATCCTCAATGAAATGGATTGACATGGGGGCTGCAACAATGGGCTCTGGCATAACAATAATTGTGAGGATGGCGCAGGACCGGGCAGTGTTTGGTTCTGTTGTATGTAGGGTTGCTATGAGTAGGAATCAACTTGACAGCACCTAACAAGTTTTGCCCAGATAATCTCTTACACACGTGCACGAATCCTGGGTGAATGTGTTCTTAGCACGGCTACTAGAGCAGAATATGGGCATGGAGTTAACTGTGTACTCAATGACTCTTGAGACACGTACCAGCATCGGCTGTTATCAAATGCAAACAATGTCTTTGTGAAATGAAACTGCAGAGTACTGACAGTATGCAGTTATTATGTGAAAGTTGGTGACACACAGACCATAACCTATATAGTTTAAACCAAAACACCAAACCCACTGCCATCGAGTCGATTCTGACCCACAGTGGCCTTATAGAGCTGCCTGATAAGGTTGCCTAGGCTGTAATTTTCACGGGAGCAGACTGCTACACCTTTTCCCGAGGAGTGGTTGGTGGGTTCAAACCACTGACATTTCAGTTAGTAGCCAAGGGCTTAACCACTTCGTACCAGGGATCCTTGCCAGGGTTAGGATCTGGCAATAAAAGACCTCATAAACTATATATGGAGAACCCTGATGGCACGGTGGTTAAGTGCTTGGCTACTAACTGAAAGGTTGGTGGTTCAAACCCACCAGCAGCTCAGAGGGAGAAAGATGTGGCAGTTTGCCCCTGTAAAGATTACAGCCTTGGAAACCCTACGGGGCAGTTCTACTCTGTCCTGTAGGGTCGCTATGAGTCAGAATCAACTTGACAACACGCAACAATATAAAATGGCTAACCACCATCCTGTTACCTTCTACCTCACCTTCCTTTACTAAAGAAAAAAAAAAAGCCACACACACACAAAACGAGAACCCAAACCAGTTGCCATTGAATCCATTCTGACTCACAGCAGCACCATGTGTCAAAATAGAATTGCTCAACAGGGTTTTCAACGTATGATTTTTTGGAAGTAGATGGCCAGGCTTTTCTTCCAAGGCATCTTTGCGGTAGACTGGAACCTCTAACCCTGCGTTTATCAGCCAAGCATGTTAACTGTTTGGACTACCCAGGGGCTCCACTCCTCTACCTGAGGATGGAATAATCGGGCTCTATTTTCTGGCCTCTCTGGCAGCTGGACCTGGCCGGGCCAAAGAGCCCTCAGTGCAGGTCTGCTGTGTGTGGGGAGGGGCAAGGCACAGCAGTTCTGGGCAAAGATGATAGTTATCCAAAGAAAAGAAAAGGTCAGGTTGTCCTCCTCTATGAAGCTGCAAGCATGAAAGCAAAGTTCTAGAAGAATTGCAGGGGCCTCCACAGGCCTGGCTGAGCCTGAACCAGCAGGCCACTGCTAGCCTGTTCTGTGAGGAAGAACAAGCACATGCGAGGTGGAAGGCTTGACCCGGGTCTCCAGCAGTCACACAGCCAGCACCTTTCTGTGGCTCACTGGTTCCGTGGTCCCAGTGTGAGGACTTGGACGGATGGATGCAGCCCCACCAGGAGAGCCAGTGCCTCTGGGAGGTAAAGTATACAGTCTAATGTTATCTCTAATCTTCTGTCATGAATTGCAACCCCCCAAATGTGTGTCAACTTGGCTAGGCCATGATTCCCGGTATTGTGTGATGGTCCACCATTTTGTCATCTGATGTGATTTTCCTGGGTTGTAAATCCTACCTCTATGACATTAATGAGGCAGGACTTAACCTACAAGATAAGACTGTATCTTAAATCAATCTCTTTTGAGATATAAAAGAGAAACGAGCAGAGATGGGGGGGGATCTCATACCACCAAGAAAATAGTGCCAGGAGCAATGTGTGTCCTTTGGACCACGGTCCCTGTGCTGAGAAGCTCCTAGACTGGGGGAAGATTGATGACAAGGACCTTCCTCTAGAGCCAACAGAGAAAGAAAGATTTCCCCAGAGCTGGTGCCCTCAATTTGTTCTTCTAGCTTACTAGACTGTGAGAATAAATTCCTGCTGTCAAAGCCATCCGCTTGTGGTATTTCTGTTATAGCAGCACTAGACGACTACGACACCTTCTATTAAAGAAACAAAGAGAACAATGGTAGCTCTGCTCTAGATGGTTAGTACATGGGTTTTCTAAGTGCTTCCTGCATATTTGAAATGCTTCATAAACAAGTCACTGATTTCCTATTTGTAAACAGTTCCAATACAGTCAGATGTCACGAAGGGTGGCTGCAAGAGTGGTTTGGGACCGTCATCGGACTGTTCAAATACAATGCGTTTTCACCTCAAAATGTGAAGATGGTAGGAAGTATTATCAATGGGTAAATTATGAGTATCTCCTAATACGGAAGATATCAAGTCCCCATGGGGGCTGAATTTAAGACTAAAAAAACCCAAAAAACAAAAACCCAAATCTGTTGCTGTTGAGTTAATTCTAACTCATAGCAGCCCTGTAATGACAGAGGAGAACTGCTGCATAAGGTTTCCTAGGACTTTTTGGTAATCTTTATGGGAGCAGAGCACCAGCAGAGCGCTTAACCACTGCGCCACGAGGGCTCCTTTAAAAGACTAACCCAACAAACAACCCATTCTTGTTTAATTGATTCTGACTCAGAGTGACCCTATAGGACACAGAACTGCCACGTTCAAACCGCTGACCTTCTGGGTAGCAGCCAAGTAGTCAGCCACTGGGCCACCAGGGCTCCTTCTTTAAAAGACTAAGCAGCTGTATTTTCGTTCAAGGATCATCCTATCTGGGGCTTAAACTTAGGTCTCATAAGCAAACAATATTTTCTAACAAAATTGGAACTGGTAGGGAGAATTCTTTGGACATGCCAAATTTTTAAAACATGAGCATAATGGGCCTATAAAGGGTAACATTAAAATTTTAAATGAGCAACTTTATTTATTTGCTAAAGAACTCGGAGTCATTTCTGACGGAACCAATTTCATTGATGCTTGCTTTGCAAGGAAGATAAAATCACCCAAATTCTCACACTTTCTCAAGAATTAAAAAAAAAAAAAAGAAAAGTAAGAGAGCAGGGGGCAAGAGGAACAACACTCCAGAACAGCCAGGTTATAGAGCTGTAGTGCTGAATTCTTCTAACACGGAATCACTTTTCTCTTCCATCCTGGGCTCTTCTTTCCTGTAGAAAAAAAAAAAAAAAAAGGGCAAAGAAAATGATTTCAGTAAAATTCCTTCAGAACGACAGCTACTGTTTTATATTCAGCATATTCGCGTACCCATTGTAAGAATGCCCCCGGGCCAAATAAATATCCTAAGGAATGCGGAGGAAATAACAGTGAACCAGCAAACAGGCAGCGCAGTCTGGTGCTCAAGCCCATGGGTTTTAAAACCCTGGCCCAGCCCCATTCTGGCTCTATGAACTTCGGAGTTACAAGGCTTAAGCTGCATTTCCTTATTTATAAAGAGGAGAAATAGAACCTTCCTAATTTGACAGAACCCATCCAAGCACGCTCATGTACACACCAGGTGAGATGATGCATTGAAAAGGTTGAACATGTTGCCCAGCACACAGGAAGTACTCCGATGTTAAAAAACCAAAAACCAAACCTGTTGCCCTCAAGTCAATTCCGACTCATAGCGACCCTACAGGACAGAGTACAGCTGCCCCATAGAGTTTCCAAGGAGTGGCTGGTGGATTCGAACTGCTGACCTTTTGGTTAGCGGCCATAGCTCTTAACTGCTGTGCCACCAGGGCTCCACTTCAGCATCGGCCATTGAAATTTCCTATGTAGTCGTAGCTCACTAAGGTTTGGTCTCTTTCCTCAAGAAATTTATAATTTAAGTAGGAAAAGAAGAAAAAAAGCTAAATAATGCTTACATCATGGCTTGAGACAAAATTCGGGTGGTGTCCATGGTAGCCACGATGAGAGTTGAACAAATCCCAGAGTGCTGGGTGACCCTGCTGGGTGATACAGGGGCCAAGTCCCATCTCGGTCCTGGCTTTGTGACACTGCTCAAAGCAGGTAAGTTGGTTGGACCCTGCAGCAGTCTCTGTAAAGCTGAGGTCCCCGCTACATGGCTGAACTGAGAGAGAAACCACTTTAGAAGCTGAGCAGGTAAAACAGTGAGAGGGAAGGAGACCTTGCATGGAGCGTCATGGAGGCAGGAGTTCGTGAGGCTGAGAGGGTGGGGTGTGGCAGAGCCAAGGCAGAGGGGGGAAGCTGCCAGTTCCAGGGGCCTGAGGTCCACAGGGACAGGAGGGGTGTGAGCAAATAAAGGGACAGAGACTCCATGAACAGGCCAGGAGTGGGACCATCTGAGGAAAAGGTGTTTTGGCTCAGATGAGCAGAACCAGTCGACACAGCAGTTCAAGTGACTGCTTTGTCGGGAGGCAGAGAAACCCCCGTGCAGGCTCTCGGGGCTGAGGAGTGGTCTTCAGTACACACCCCTCCCTCTCAACTGAGAAAGGAGGCCATCCTGAGAGGCAATCTGTTAGAAGAGACGGAATGGACAAGACTCGCTCACAAAATAACCTCTGCAAAGTGTCTGCCCATTAATATGTGGCTGAGATTTCTTAAGGGCCTCAGCCCCATGAGACTCGCCAAACTGTAGCTGAGAGTTACCCCGCTGGCTGTTTGGTCAGAAAACGCCAAGTGGGTGCAGAGAGGCAATGGCTTGAGGCCTAGGCCAAAGGGGACAGCTCTGCTCTTAGATGCATACAGTCGGGACAAGCCACCAAATCCAGTGCCCTCCTGGGCTGCTGGGGCACACCGTGTCCAGGACCACTCTGGGACTGACTCAGGCCTGCCCCTGCTCCCCGACACTAGAAGGCCCTGGCTGGTATACCATCCCATGACCTGAATTCCTACATTGATCCTCAGCTGGAAAGACAAATCAGAACGCAGGTCTTATCTACTTCTGGTTAGCTGATATAATGATTTTGTACACAGAAATAAATTAAAAAAATAAACTGAACAACAACAACAGAAAAACCCGAATGGAGCAAGGGAGCCTGAGTGGAAAGGATCCTATAGGTTGCTCAGCTGTGGTGTTCCGTGGGCTCCCTGGACAGTTGCAGAGAAAATACCAGTGAAAATTCACCAGGCAAAGGAAAGGGAGGCGCTATCTGAAGGGCAGACCTGGGCAGGGTGGCCTGGAGCAGCCACAGGGGCTGGGTTGTTGTTGTTGTTGTTGTGTGCTATCAAGTCAATTCCAACTTATAGTGACCCTCTAGGACAGAGTAGAGCTGCCCCACAGCATTTCCAAGGCCGTAATCTTTATAGAAGTAGACTATTATATCTTTCTCCCACGGAGCGACTGGTGGGTTCGAACCACCAACCTTTCAGTTAGCAGCCGAGTGCTTAACCACTGGAGTAATGGTGAGAGAGGCTCCCACATGGTTACAGGGACCAGCCACTAGCAGGTTGTTGGGGGTCTAAGAGCACGGTTTCAGTCGAGCACAAGCTGGACTGCAGGCTAACACAGGAGCAGGAAGAAATGGAGACAGGAACATTATTTGAGCTTGATGTGGATCAGGGCCTATGAAGGCTACCACACTCAGAACTTTCTAGAAGGAGTGGTCATTTGTGCATCCATAGCACTGAGTCCCATTTCTAGCTAAAGCACTCTAAAGTTTTATGAAATGTTTCCCAAGATGGGAGCCACATGGTTCTGAGAGAAGAAGCCATTGAGCAAAGCATAGGGAAAGGATAGAGGGCCTGAGGTGACAGAGTTATGAGCACTGATTATGGAGTATGATTTGACAGAGGTATGGGCATTGACTGCAGGGCCTGAGGTGACAGAGGTACAGACACTGACTGCAGGGCCTGAGGTGACAGAGGCACGGGTACTGACTGCGGGGCCTGAGGTGACAGAGGTACGGACACTGACTGCGGGGCCTGAGGTGACAGAGGTACGGGTACTGACTGCGGGGCCTGAGGTGACAGAGGTACAGACACTGACTGCGGGGCCTGAGGTGACAGAGGTACAGACACTGACTGCGGGGCCTGAGGTGACAGAGGTACAGACACTGACTGCAGGGCCTGAGGTGACAGAGGCACGGGTACTGACTGTGGGGCCTGAGGTGACAGAGGTACAGACACTGACTGCAGGGCCTGAGGTGACAGAGGCACGGGTACTGACTGCGGGGCCTGAGGTGATAGAGGTACAGACACTGACTGCAGGGCCTGAGGTGACAGAAGTACGGACACTGACTGCAGGGCCTGAGGTGACAGGGGTACAGACACTGACTGTGGGGCCTGAGGTGACAGAGGCATGGGTACTGACCGCCGGGCCTGAGGTGATAGAGGTACAGACACTGACTGTGGGGCCTGAGGTGCCAGAGGTATGGACACTGACTGCAGGGCCTGGGGCGACAGAGGTACGGGTACTGACTGCAGGGCCTGAGGTGACAGGGGTACAGACACTGACTGTGGGGCCTGAGGTGACAGAGGTATGGACACTGACTGCAGGGCCTGGGGTGACAGAGGTACGGGTACTGACTGCAGGGCCTGAGGTGACAGGGGTACGGACACTGACTGTGGGGCCTGAGGTGCCAGAGGTATGGACACTGACTGCAGGGCCTGGGGTGACAGGAACAGGCAGCCAGAAGTAAAATGAAAGTCACTATTTTCAGACCTGTTTTGCCTTACCATAGCTATTTTCTATGTATAAGATAAAAAGGTTGAAAATACTAGTTTCACAAAGATGGATACAGCGTGGTAAAAATGCATTTTAGAAACCCCGTTAAATGCGTCATTTTGTGGAAATGTGCAAACTTTTCCTCTAAGAACACTTCTGCTCTACCTTAATGCATCTTACAATGAATTTGTGACTGATATAAATGCTGGTTTGGGAGAATACTTAGGAAATTAACACATAAGAATCCCGTTGATAATAAAGGGCATTTATACAAAGCCAACAGCCAACATTATCCTAAACAAGAGAGTCTGAAAGCATTCCCCTTGAGAACCGGAATCAGACAAGGATGCCCTTTATCACCACTCTTATTCAACATTGTGCTGGAGGTCCTAGCCAGAGAAATTAGGCTAGATAAAGAAATAAAGGGCATTCAGATTGATAATGAAGAAGTATCTCTATTTGTGGATGATATGACCTTATACCCAGAAAACCCTAAAAAATTTTCAAGAAAACTACTGAAACTAATAGAAGAGTTCAGCAGAGTATCAAGATACAAGATAAACACAAAAATCAGTTGGATTTCTGTACACCAACAAAGAGAACATCGAAGAGGAAATCGCCAAATCAATACCATTTACAGGAGCCCCCAAGAAGATAAAATAAACCTAATCAGAGACGTAAAGACCTGTACAAAGAAAACTACAAGACACTACTGCAAGAAACCAAAAGAGACCTACATAAGTGCAAAAACATACCTTGCTCATGGATAGAAGACTCAACATTGTAAAAATAACTATTCTACCAAAGGGATCTATAGATACAATGCAATTCCGATCCAAATTCCAATGACATTTTTTTAATGAGATGGAGAAACAAATCACCAATTTCATATGGAAGGGAAAGAGGCCCTGGATAAGTAAAGCATTACTGAAAAAGAAGAACAAAGTGGGATCCCTCACAGTGCCTGATTTTAGAACCTATGATACCGCCACAGTAGTCAAAACAGCCTGGTACTGGTACAACAGATACATAGACCAATGGAACAGAACCTGAGAATCCAGACATAAATCCATCCAAACACGAGTAGCTGATATTTGACAAAGTCCCAAAGTCCATTAAATGGGGGAAAAGACAGTCTCTTTAACAAATGGTGCTGGCATAACTGGATATCCATCCACAAAAAAATGAAACAAGACTCATACTCGCACCATGCACAAAAGCAAACTCAAAATAGATCAAAGACGTAAATATAAAATCTAAAACAATAAAGATCATGGAAAAAAAAATAGAAAACAACGTTAGGAGCCCTAACACATGGCATAAACAGTGTACAAAACATTACTAACAATGCACAAATACCAGAAAAGAAACTAGATAACTGGGAGCTCCTAAAAATCAAACACCTATGCTCATCCAAAGACTTCACCAAAAGAGTAAAAAGATTACCTACAGACTGGGAAAATGTTTTTAGCTATGAGATTTCCAATCAGTGTCTGATCTCTAAAATCGACATGATACTACAAAAACTCAACAACAAAAAGACAAATAACCCAATTAAAAAATGGGCAAAGGATATGAACAGCACTTCACTAAAGAAGACATTCAGGTAGCTAACAGATACAAGAGACTTACAATTGTGAGCCATTAGAGAAACGCAAATCAAAACTACAATGAGATTCCACCTCACTCCAACAAGGCTGGCATTAATCCAAAAAACACAAAATAATAAATGTTGGAGAGGTTGTGGAGAGATTGGAACACTTCTACACTGCCGGTGGGAATGTAAAATTGTACAGTCACTTTGGCAATCGATTTGGCGCTTCCTTAAAAAGCTAGAAATAGAACTACCATACGATCCAGCAATCCCACTCCTTGGAATATATCCTAGAAAAATAAGAACCTTTACACGAACAGATATATGCACACCCATGTTCATGGCAGCACTGTTTACAATAGCAAAAAAATGGCAGCAACCAAGGTGCCCATCAATGGATGAATGGATAAATAAATTATGGTATATTCACACAATGGAATACTATGCATTGATAAAGAACGATGAATCCATGAAACGTTTCATAACATGGAGGAATCTGGAAGGCATTACACTGAGTGAAATTAGTCTGTTGCAAAAGGACAAATACTGTGTAAGACCACTATTATAAGAACTCAAGAAATAGTTTAAACAGAGTAGAAAATATTCTTTGATGGTTATGAGTGGGGAGGGAGAGAGGGAGATGGGTATTCACTAATTAGATAGTAGACAAGAACTATTTTAGGTAAAGGGAAAGACAACACATAATACAGGAGAGGTCAGCACAACTGGACTAAACCAAAAGCAAAGAAGTTTCCTGAATAAACTGAAAGCTTCAAAGGCCAGAGTAGCAGGGGCAGGGGTTTGGGGACCATGGTTTCAGGGGACATCTAGGTCTACTGGGATAATTAAATCTATTAAGAAAACATTCTGCATCCCACTTTGGAGAGTGGCGTCTGGCGTCTTAAATGCTAGCAAGCGGCCATCTAAGATTCATCAATTGGTCTCAACCCACCTGGAGCAAAGGAGAATGAAGAACACCAAAGACACAAGGTAATTATGAGCCCAAGAAGCAGAAAGGGCCACAAAAATCAGAGACTACATCAGCCTGAAACCAGAAGAGCTAGATGGTGCCTGGCTACAACCAATGACAGCCCTGACAGGGAACACAAGACAGCCCCTGAGGGAGCAGGAGAGTAGTGGGATGCAGAGCTCAAATTCTCAGAAAAAGACCAGGCTTAATGGTCTGAGACTACAAGGACCCTGGTGGCCATGGTCCCCAGACCTTCTGTTAGCCCAAGACTGGAACCATTCCCAAAGCCAACTCATTAGACAGGGACTGGACTGGAGTATAAGACAGAAAATGATACTGGTGAGGAGTGAGCTTCTTGGATCAAGAGACACTGATACTAAGTGGGCAGCTCCTGTCTGGAGGGGAGTTGGGAAGGCAGACGGGGACAGAAGCTGGCTGAACGGACACGGGAATACAGGGTGGAGAGAAGGAGTGTGCTGTCTCATTAGGGGGAGAGCAACTAGGAGTATATAGCAAGGTGTACATAAATTTTTGTATGAGAGGCTGACTTGATTTGTAAACTTTCACTTAAAGCACAAAAAAATTAAAACAATCCTGTTGAAATTCAGTAAATGTCTGACTAACAACAAGTTTGGGACCATATTAAAAGCAGAGCTTCGAACTTGTTCAAACCAGTTCAGTCATGGCCGACAAAGTGAAACTGGAACAGATCCAGACTTTTACAATTTGGGTGACCTAGAACGGTAACCAGAATGTGAAAAATCATGAGTTGAAGACCTGGAATGTGGACTCAGAAGAGACGTAGTGAGAGTTTTCAGGAGCCTGATGCATGAGTTTGCATTATTGGCAGGACTGTGGAGAATGGTACACATTTAAAGTGGTGTGGTTGGCCGTCATCTTTGAGCGGGACAGTGCTGTTTCTGACTGTTCATAATTTGCCTGGCAAGAGATATGGTTGCTATGCGACATGTTTGCTGCCCTGGTTTTCTAAGAAGATTAGGTTTCTAGCAGGGCTTTGACTTGTAATTTTTCCCGTTCCGGTTCACTCAAATTTAAAAAATTCAGATCTGTCCTGGTTCTGCTTCCTTGTCCGTGACTAAACCAGGAAGAACCAGTTTCCAAGCCCTGGTTAAAAGCTTTCCCCCACAGAGCAGTCACTCAAAAAAAAGCATCCCCGCTCAATAAACGTACCTTCTCTTCCAAGTCCAGCCGCAAAGGGTTGATTTCTTTCCTTGGACTTGGGATGGCTCTGTCCACACCTGTGGAGTTCCAGGACTCAGCCCACCGTCCACATACTTGAGGGTCTGATAATCTGCGTCTTTTTGCAGGTGACTGGTGGTCTCTTCTGGGACTGTGAGTTATGCATGTCAATGGATGAATCCCAATTGTAGTTGAGCCCGATGGACTTTTTATGCTCCACAGGGGTAAGGACGATGACTTCTGGGGACTCTGTAAGGCAGAATCTGTGGCCGTTTTCCCTCGGAAGTCTTTTTTATACTGAGCTTCTACACTGGCTCTGTCTGGAGACTGCCCAGCACAGAAAGTCTCTTTCATCTGCTGGGGTGATCTTTGGCAATATTCCTGATGAAGCCTGTCAAATCTTTCTTTAATGTCATCAAAACGATTCCTTCTACAGCCCAGAGGTTGTATATCTGGCTTTGAAATGGCTTTTGTGGGTGTCAGTGACCTTCTAAACATTCCAAGTCTGCTTCCTTGGAGAAGACTGTCCACCGCCCGCTCAGCATGGACTGTGCTCTGCACTGGCCCAATCTTGGAAAGAAGCAAGGAAGAGGAATCACGCTTTGGCAGCCATCCACTCCCTTCGATAGACTTTTCCCCTGGTTTTTCCAAACCCTCATGTAGCCTTTGTGGGACAGATATACTTGACTGGTGCGTTTCCAAGCCCTGGAGGCAGCCATGGCTTGCAGGGCCACCTCTGTATGCATCCACAGCCCAGGGGCCTGGGGGGCAAGCCTGGCTCACGGGGTTTGGACAGTATTCCCGATGCAGCTTGTCAAACTTGACTTCGATCTCTCTGTGATGGCTGCCCCCAAGGCCCCGTAGAGTTCTGGATTTGGACATGATTTTTACAGGAGAAATTAACCATTTTAGTGTCATAAGTCTATTCTCCTGATCAAGATCATACACAGCACTGGAGTCCAAATACGTCAACAAAGAATACTTCTGAGGAGTTACTTTAGGGTCCTTCCAGGTTGGAACTAATTCATGAACTTGGCGGTTGTTTACTTCAAGAAGGGCTTTCTTCAACCGAAAACCCCTCTCACGGCAAGAAACATCCAGCGAGTTCTTGGGATCGTTCAGTGTCCCCACCTCTTTTGCAGGTTTGGAGTAGGGTGAGCGTTGCTCCTCGGGGCCCCTCTGGGTGTGTCTGCCCCCTTTGCAGTATGTTCGGTTCATTCTGCTCTTCCATCCGGACCTCCTCCTGCAGTGCCAGTTTTGGATGAAGGTCTTGGTGGAGATGATGCAGGACGGTTTCGCACTCAGCAGGCGGCTCATGGAGTGCAGCATGCCCTCGTACAAGTCACTGATGGTCACATCACAAACATCCTCGACCTCAAAGGGTTGGCTGCTTAAGGAGCTGTGGCTACTGGCCACCTGTGACACAAAACTGTCACTTCTAGGCACCACTGCCAAGTCGGCTGAGGGGTCACATTCTCTGAGAGATGACGCTGACTGAACGGGGCCACCAGGGTTCTTTGCAGAGACATTACCGTAGTCTTCTAGGAGGAAAAAACACAAAGTAGACGTGTGTGACCATTCAAACACCATACAGATGCACAGACTGTGGAACTTAAGATTGGAGAATGGCCACAGTGGGTTTTAAAAGCAATACCAAAAACAAAACAACTCCACAAATACTTGGGGATAGCCTTTTCTCAGAGATCTCTTCTTAGCTATCAACAGTAAATTTCTACTTTTTACCCTACCTTCCCCAAAGGAATCTTCCTTGTTCTAGGAGATTGTTTAGAAGAAGGGTACCTTTTCAAAAGCAAATTACAAGCCAGAAAGCATTATTTACAAGAGGTATGGGCAGGGAAGGGAATAAGAATAATGATTAAACCTCTATACAGCTTTGACTTTTGTACCATGTTAGATGTCGTACACATATTAAAAAAAAAAAAAAAAAGGATGGGAAAAACCCTAGGGTTGAATGCAACTGAACCAAACGGACCTAACTGCATATCAGATCGACAACGATCCCAATAACCTTGAACACAATACTCTGAACTCACATTCTTTATGGGATATTGTCCCAGGATAAAAGGAGCTGCTTGGGACCCCTGAACTTCTTACTCAGTCCTGTTGGTGGGAGTGCCGGCAGGTGCTGCAATTCTGATAGCATTTTGTATGCTACGACTGACCAAACAAGAGTACATTACTGATGCTGGTGACACCCAGGAAAGGGGAGATGCAGCTACAGACTCAGGAAGGCAAGGAAGCCATCTCAAACCACCAAGGGGGGACCTGGCAACGGGCACAGGAGCCAGCCTGAAGGGGTTCCCACAGGGTAATCTGGGGCCATGCAGGGCATCAAATTGAATAATGGCAATGGGTTATAAGGTCTGTGTCTTAAAAAAGTCCACAAGTTCTTAAAGATTCTTTAAAGAAGTTGCCCACCAATAGAAGCAGAGTCAGCAGAGGACTGGTTTGCAATCACCAGCTCAGGCAGTAAACCTCACTGACCACTAGAACCACGGGACAAGAGTGTTTTTGGGGAAAAGGCTTTTGCACAATCTCAAATGATTCCCCCCTGACAGAGCACTGTGAGGAAAAGGCACTTTTATAGTGGAGAAATCTGGCACCCACCTTAACTAAGCTACCATACTTGCTGAGGACGCACAACCACCTATGTATGACATTTGAAAAAAACATTTAACATGAATCTAACCATGAGGAAGCAATCCAACAAGACCACATTGAGGGGCTTTCTACAAAACAACTGGCCTGGACTATGTGTGAATGTCCACGACATGAAGGACAACAATGGCGACAAAAAGGCCGAAGAACGGTCTGGGATAAAGGAGACTGATGTGACCTGACAACTAAATGCAACAGGCAACATTTGGAAGAATCTTGGATTGATTCAACAAACAAACAAAAAGGCTACAAAGGATGTTATTGGCACAGTTGGGTAGAATCGCATTGTGGTCACGCAGCATGTCCGTGCCATACTCACCACAGACAGGCTCGGCCAAGGAAGGGATCAGGGTCATCTGGGTGTTCTCTTGGCCTATGCTATCTGCATGCTGAAACCAAAACAAATGGTTATAACAAAACAGTTGCCAGATTTTTGGAAGAAGCTGCTCTCTTTTCAAACTGTGTACTGTCTTCTTAGCATGGCTAAGCTTTAACAGTGTACAGCTACAACGGCAGTGGCTGGTTTGGGCTTGGGAAAAAGATGTGCCTTCGTCAGACCCTGGAATGGTCTACGTGGCCTCCAGGATGACTTCTGGACACAGTCGTGACACCATCTGTCAGTGACTCCCTGGGGAAGTCTGGCTCTTCTTCCTTATCCACCATTACTTGGGTAACAAGAACATCACGGGACCAGGGGATGGTGGGCAAAGCAAAGCCATCATTGAGGTGACAGGGCTGCTCCCAACTCCTCCTCCAACTGCACAGCAGCCATGAGGACATCATTTCCTACTTTAGGTGAAAGGAAGAGGCATGTCCATACATCCACTAAAGGCGCCCTGGTGGCATAAAAGTTAAGCACTCGGCTGCCAACCGAAAGGTCAGCAGTTCAAACACATCAGCGGCTCCACGGGAGAAAGACCTGGCGTTCTGACCCGGGAAATATTACAGCTGAGGAAGCCCTATGGGGCCGCTCTACTCTGTGACAACAGATAGGGTCGCCGTGAATCAGGTGCCGACTCAACAGCAGGTGACAACAACAGGGGGCCTGGAGGGTTTGCTCAAGAACTGCAAAAACCTATCAGCCCCTGAATAAAATGTGCCCCAGAATAATTTTGAAAGAATTACTCAGAATGCTCTTTACAGGGTCTGGAAAGACAGGAAACAAACAAACAAAAAGCAGGGTCACATGGTACCCTAACGTGTCTCTAGGCTAAGATTCGATCACATAAACCAGGACAGGGAAGCAGATTACCTGTGAAAACCTTTTACGTTGCAGCAGTTTGTCCACTTGGGTCAGGTATTTCCTTCGTAACTCATTTTTCAAAGGGCTCTGAAGCACTGCAGGCTGAATAAAAAAGACAAGTCGATACTCTTAAGAGCCTTTGGGTTCAGCTGAACTTTTGCATTCTGGGCTGAATTCACACAGCCCATTAAAGTACAAACGTCTACACGGAGTTACCTAACGTCACTCTCTCAGCTATTGCTGTCAGCTGTACAAAGTGGCCCTCCCCTCCTCCCCTGAAGAACCACCTGACTTTAGGAAATTTACCCAGTGCTAACAATTCAAAAGACAGTAAAAGGATAAAAAATTTATAGCAGTATGACTAGAATAGAAAGACATTAAAGCAATCTGAATGTTCTCCGGGGTATTCAAGACTAGTAACACTAACACCAACCACTATGTGTATAAAAAATAAGTTCAGGAGAAGTCAGCCCTGCTACCGTTCATTTGCCACGCACTAGAAATCAGGTCTCAATTCCCATCCGCTGCTGCTGAAAGGGGTTGGGAAAGGGATTCAGATGGCAGATGGGGACCCCATAAGCATGTATCGTTGGGGAAGGGCCAGCACCTCCATTCTCTACTATCAGGGCCACCAACTTCCCCATCACTGCCTTTTCCTACATAATACTTCAGAACGTGCTCTTTCCTTCTCCAGAGTCACGACCTTCACGTTATTTTTCCGTTAAAAGGAAAAGTGTCACACATGGGTGTGTGGGCAGACCTCTGGGCAAAAAGAGCAGCAGAAAGAGTCTCAGAAGAGGAATCCCAGGAGTGCTGGGGGAAGCTGCCCTGGGCAGCATGGTCAGAGCTGAGGATGCACACAGCTACCTCCTGCCACCACTACCCACTCACTATAGAAGGCCGTTCTTACCATCACCGCCACGGCAACCTCGTCTCCCTGGTCAAAAGTTGCATCGAAGTCATTGTTTTTTGAATCTAAAAGCAAAAAAGGAAATTCCAATCAGAATTTCTAAGAACACTTATAATTCTTCTCTCTTGAGGAGAGCTTTCATTTCGTTTAAGTACGTCCTACAGCAAAAACCCCATTGCTTCAAACATGCCACTCTTTAGTAAGGACATGGGCCCTCTGTGGCTGTTAGTGGTTACTACAGTAAAACCTGTGGAAGCCGGAACCTGTCCGTGTAAGGCGGAAACCTGTCAGAGAAGGAAAACTCAAATATTTTCTACTAATAGAGAGTGATAGAAAAGTGGTAAGATGGGGCAAGGACGAAAGGTGGGAGGGGACAGGAAAGCTGGACAAATGGAAATAGGAAATCCAAGATCAAGAAGGGGAGTGTTGACACATTGCAGGACTGTCAACCAACGTCACAATGTGTATTAATTGTTTAATGAGAAACTAATTTGCTCTGTAAACCTTCACCTAAAGCACACACACACAAAAAAAGTGGTAAGACCACACCCTGTCAAAGGCGGGAAAACTTGTGAGACCCGGAAAAACAGGGCAGTCTCGTCAAATTCCAGCTCTTGCAGGTTTCACTGGAGAAACCCAGAACCTATCAGAACAGGAATATCCTCAGTGACAAAGATAAGAAAAAGCAGGTTTTATACCATCTTTCACTCTTTCAATCAACTCTGATTTGAGTAAAGTTGAGGCACCCTGGCCCAGTGCTGTCTGACAGAACTTCCTGTGATGATGGAAAGTTCTCTATCCGCTGTGTGATGAGGCAGCCAGTGAGGCTGAGGAACGGAATTTTAAATTAACTCAATTTTTGATTAATTTAAATAGCTGCATGTGGCTGGTAGTCGCCATATTGGACATTGCAGCTGGAAAGTATCAATTTCCAACTGTCTCAGGCAGTCCGGGAAATTCCAGGAACTGAGAATCGTGGAGCTCAGATCTAAATGAATGCCGGTAAACAAACATCTAGAAGCAAATATCTTCATCAGGTCTTTTTTCTAACTCTACTTTGAAAAACCATCGGTTCTCCTTATTTTCCAAATGGGAAGCCACTGTGGTATTTCACACAGAGAGGAGGCATGGTCCTGAGAGGGTGGCAGTGGGGAAGAGAGGCAGTGGATTTGAGACAGGAGGCAAAAGCAACAGGACAGTGATGTCTTGGATCCAGGGGAATGAAGGAGAGGCTGAGACACAGGACTGGATTTCCAGCTGATTCTACTGGGAAGACCATGGCGGAGGCTTGTTGGGTGTGACTTATCCAAATGGCATATGCTGCAGGATCCAACCAGAGATGCTTACAGTAGTTAAGACGCACCTAGACAAGGCTGGGCTGGAGACAAAGCCAGTAAAGGCTGATGCCATGGCCTCCCCAGAGAGGGGCTCAGACCAGCTCCTGAGAAAAAGCACCCTGCAAAGACGGAAGACAGGCCTGTAAGCGGGCTGAGAAGGAAGCATAGGAGAGGAAGGCGGAGACCCAGAGAACACAGCACCACTGAAGCTGGTGTCCCAGTGAGTGTCAAGGAGAAGTGTCGGATGCTACTGAGGGCAACGAGGATAAGAACCAAAGAATGCCAAACAGACTGGGCAGCAGGGTGGTCAGGAACCTCACCAACACCACACTCAGGGACAGGGGCTGAGGCCAGATGCAGCCGGGTGAGGAGCCTGTGGGGCGGGAGAATGTTCCAAGCAGTGAACGCCATCACCCTTTAGGAAACCTGGCTGTGAGGGGGTAGAACAGAGAGAGGCAATTCGAATGGGACACGGGATGAGGAGACTGTCACCTTCTGTTTTACTGCCAGGCTGCCCCCAGGGCAGGGGAGAGTGGGCAGTGGACGGATTCCTGAGAAACCAGGCTGCGGCGGGGTCTAGGCAACACAACTGGCAGAGAGAACTGAGAGAAGGGGAAAGAAACCTCGAGAAGAATGAGAAGGAAGGAAAGAGGGTTGCAGGGGCGGGCAGTTAGCGGTGCGAGGACTACCCCATAAAGGCAATTCTTAACTCTTATTAAAATTTTAACTTTTTATTTTTCTAGGCAAAAAATTAAAAAAAAAAAAAAAAAGGTAGGGGTTATTCATTCATTCAAGAAATATCTGAGTCCTTTTATGTGTCAAGTACCATGGATGAGACTATGAGCAGGACACAGCTCCTTGTGCTCCACGGGCTTTACAAGCAGGTAAAAGGGCATGTAAGAATGTCTCAAGTTTTAAAAGCAAACCTCAATAAAAAATTAAGAACGAGGCACCAAGAATTTATAATCCCTTTTTTTTTCCACCTCAGCTTCACTGCAAACATTCCACTCACACGCACACCAAGGCACACGCACTCAAGTCAGGGTTCACCCTCAGTGCGAGGGTGCTCACTGACCTTCGGACACAGCTCGCCCAGGGCTGTCCACCCAGCTGACCGGCGTCACAGGGGATCCCTCAACCTGCAGAAGAAAATGAAGACGTGCTCGTTTCGGTAATGAGATGCTACCAGGCTGCTGTAAAGTCTTAAGCCTACAATCTCTCCGCAAGCAGACGTGAGGTTGGATATTCACCAGCTTCTCTTCTCACACACCCCGCTCTAACAGGCCTCCATGCCCGACCAGGAGCCCCAGACGCCCCTCAGGAGAAGCAGCACTTTCGTCCTCTCGTTGTGCTGCTCAGCAAGTGAGCGATGGAGCTGGGAGGGTGAGAAGCAAAGACACCCGCGAAGGGCCGGCCTCTGCCCGCACACCCAAGCTAACCTTGGCCCACGCGCGTACAGCTGACAAGGGCTGCAGCATGCAGAGCCCAGGGGTCACCAGGCAGCATCTGGAAATATTCAAAAGGCTTCTAAGAGGCCTTCTCTGACATGGGAATCAGCACTGTCACGGATTGAACTATGTCCCCCAGAAAAGGTTATCAATTTGGCTGGGCCATAATTCCCAGTATTGTGTGACTGTCCTCCCTTTTGTGATCGTAATTTTATGTTAACGAGGATTAAGGTGGGATTATAACACCCGTGCTAAGGTCACCTCCCTGATCCAAGGTAAAGGGAGTTTCCTCTGGGTGTGGCCTGCACCACCTTTTGTCTTAAAAAAAAAAAGAGAGATAAAAGGTTGAGACTACTTGGCACGTCCTCCCTGGAGGGGAGATGAGAGGGTAGAGTGGGTTAGAAGCTGGCAAAATGGACACGAAAAGAGAGTGGAGGGAGGGATCAGGCTGTCTCATTAGGGGAAGAGTAACTTGGAGTATGTAGCAAGGTATATATAAGTTTTTGTGTGAGGGACTGACTTGATTTGTAAATTTTCACTTAAAGCACAATAAAAATTAAAAAAAAAAGAGAGATGAAAGGAAGCAGAGAGTGGGGCACCTCATACCATCAATAAAGCAGTGCCGGGAGCAGAGCATGTCCTTTGGACCTGGGGTCCTTGTGTGGAGAAGCTCCTAGTCCAGGAGAAGGTTAACAAGAAGGTCAACAGAGAAAGCCTTCCCCTTGAGCTGACGCCCTGAATTTGGACTTTTAGCCTACTTTACTGTGGAGAAATAAATTTCTGCTTGTTAAAGTGACCCACTTGTGGTATTTCTGTTATAGCAGCACTAGATGACTCGGAAAGGCATGGGCAGCGTGACCCTGTGCGTATGGAGCCAGGGGGCATGTGACCAACACGCATGGAGCAGTCAGTTGTCCAGATCAGGAGCTCACATCATAGCTGGTCAGCCGTCTGCCCTCGAGGAGGCCATTACACTCTGCTCCCTAGAGCTTGAGCCACACCAGTGGCCCCGCTAATAATCATAATGAATGTCAGAAGTGGGATCCAATTAACCCGACCGGCCTATGGCAGAGCAAACACCAGGTTACATAGTGGGCTTTAAAACTATACAGGTCCTCCTTGTAGTCAACAAGCAACAGAAGAAATGCTTCTTAGTAAGTCATTGAAAACAGGAAAAAAAAAAAAAATAGAGGAGTCAAGGTGAGGATACCACCATGAAACAAACTGGAGGCCCTGCACAGAGTTCTGGAAGCTTCTGGTGCAGAGTAGCGGGGGTTGCAGCTCATGCCACATTCACATCAACATTCACACCACAGCTCACGTTGCATTCGCATCAACAGCAAGGCACGTTGGTGATCAGACTTGACATTGAATACCTGGATTTGTCCTTTGCTTCTTTCCTGTATCAGTCCTCCACCCCACAGCCTCAATCCTTAAGAAAAAAAATAAAAATCACCATGTCAGTAATCCTGAATGCTGAATTTCTATTCAACCTGCATTGAAAGGAAACCAGTGATGAGCAAAAGAAAGGGATCTTAAAACCAAGCCTGAGTGCTGACACTCTGTTGCTGTTCATCCTTGTGAGCTTGAACTTTTTTTTTTTTTTTAATGAAGCCTGGATAAAAATTTGTCATTAATGAAAATCTCTCCTATCTAACAGACAGCAACTCTTCAAACTACATCACTGACCCCCAAAGTTAAATGAAAACAAGAAACACATGCCGGGTACTGCCCTCAAAATATATAGAAGACAATCTGTATGTGGGTGTTACACACACACACACACACAATACGGCAATGTATATGTACTGTATCTACAGAGTAGGGGCTTTTGGAGGACCATCTCTATATGTACAGAGCAAGCCCTAAGCACAGGGTAAACAGTGAGTTTTGGAATCAGGCACACATAGTCCCGCCACTCAGTTGCTAGCAGAACCTGGGCAATATACTTAATCTCTCCTTAAATCCCCATTTGTTCCCAGGTGAGTTCAAGTTACTGAGGAGGGATGATGAGGCTGCTGAGGCTGGAGATGCTTGTTAATGCTACCAGTGGCAGCAAACGCTCATAGTGCTTGCCACATCCCAGCTCTAAGTGCTCCCCAAGTGTGTCAATAATTGGCATGAGGCTAATTTCCAACATGTGAAACCTTCTCATATCCCTGTACTTCTCCATCCCTGACACCAGCCACTCACATGGTGTGTTTTCTCTCTCTGCCCCTGGTGGGTTCTGTCATTCACTAGAATAACTCACAGAACTCATGGAGTCTACCTACACTAAACAGAAAAACCAAACCTGTGGAGCTGTTTCCAACTCACAGTGACCCTACAGGACAGAGTAGAACTGCCCCACAGGGTTTCCAAGGCTGTAAATCTTTATGGAAGCAGACTGCCACATTTTTCTTCCGTAGAGTAGCTGGTGGGTTCTTTTGGTTAGCAGCCAAGCCCTAACCACTGTCCCACCAGGGCTCCTTCTACCTACACATAAAATTAGAAAGGACACCTGGTAAGAGATACATCTGGCAAGGTCTGGGACGAGCCACACAAACCTTGCCATGCACAGCATGCTTTCTATTGGCTGGTGCTGTGAGGTGGGGTGCTGATTGGGCCATCCCCTCCCCTCACCCTCCCTACACTCAGATGCCAATGGGGATGTTCTCCCCACTACAGGACGCCCCCAGAGAGGATCTCCAATGTTTAGGGTCCCTTAGTAACTGGGGCCTCAATGAATACGCATGAAGGGGTCTTAGTGTATAGTTACCCTCAATCCAATCAATGATCATGCATGACTGACTGTACCATGCTCCTCCTTCCTGTGGCTTAGTGTCGGGGCGTGTGGCATGTGTAGCCCCTACTCAGTTGCACATGTTTCAGGGTTGCTGGTCTATTTTAGAAAACAAAAGGGCGCCCTGACTGCTTGAGAGTTTCAGCTATTTTTTGAAACCAGAAAAACCAAAACCCACTGCTGTCGGTTGATTCCGACTCACAGCAACGCTATAGCAGAGAGCAGAACTGCCTCATAGGGTTTCCAAGGAACAGCTGGTGGATTTCAACTTAGATCTTTTGGTTAGCAGCCACACTCTTAACCACTGCGTGCCACCAGGGAGTCACCAGGGCCTCCCTGTTTTCTGAAACGAGTGACAAATGGCCAATTCTAGTCTTGTGACCCACACCAAGTATACTCCTTTTTTTAGTGTTCACAGCAACCCACTTCCACACACTCTTTGGCGCTCCTAACATCTTCAGAGACAAGCACTCACCAAGTTCACTGTACGTACGCAAGCGAGGTGTGGACAGATCAGCTAAAAAGCCACAGAGTTAGGACTTCGCTTAAGGAGCAGGTCTCATGAACGGTTTTGTGCCTGCTTGTTTAATGTGCAGCAGGATCTGAGATCCGCTTTCATCATCATTACCTTTCTTTTATTATCAATGCCCATGCAAGCAGCAGTCAAGAAAGATTTGCATTGGGCAAATCTCCTGCAAAAGACCTCTTTAAGGTGTTAAAAAAAGCAACGATGTCACTTGAGGACTAAGGTGCACCTGACCCAAGCCATGGTGTTTTCAATTGCCTCATATGCATCTGAAAGCTGGACAATGAATAAGGAAAACAGAAGAAGAATTGACGCCTCTGAATTATGGTGTTGGCAAGGAATACTGAATATACCATGGACCGCCAGAACGAACAAGTCTGTCTCAGAAGAAGTACAGCCAGAGAGCTCCTTGGAAGTGAGGACGATGAGACTTTGTCTCGCTTGCTTGGATTCAGGAAGAAATCAGTCCGTGGAGAAGGACATCATGCTTGGTAAAGTAGAGGGTCAGCAAAAGAGAAGAGGAACCTCAAGTAGGGTTGACACAGTGGCTGAAGCAATGGGCTCAAACACAGTAACGATTGCGAGGACGGTGCAGGACTGTGCAGTGTTTTGTTCTGTTGTACATAGGGTCGCTATGAGTCGGAAGTGACTCAATGGCACCTAACAACAACATCTTTGGTGGTGAGTTAGTAGTAAGGAGTAGTGAGAAGAGAGGAACTGACCTCATTCACAGCAGAGAATCAACGGGCAGCGGGCAATGCACTGACTTAGGTCAGTTTGCAACACCATCGCTAAACAGAATGGCTCCTTTTCCATACTGGGATTAAGTTTCAAGTTATCAGAACCTCAAGGAGAACAGTTAATATTCAAAGTCAAACAAGACAAATGACAGTCAACGTAAGTGCTGGAGGGCACAGGTACTGTCCTAAGGGCTTCACCAGGACCCTGTTACAATACCTATTTTACAGATGAGGAAACTGAGCCTCAGCCACGCTAAGCAACTCTCCCATGATGACAGGAGCCTAAGTGTGAGCTGTGATGCCAACCCAGGCAGGTGCATTCTTAACCATCTACGTCTTCAGGAATTCATTTCTAGTTAGATGAACAAGGTTTATTTTTATAAAAGCACGGCCAGGATTTCAAAACTCTACAAGACGCTATTCACATTTTAAACCGAAATGAGAGATGACTCCTACCTTGGGGCGTCTGGTAGGTCAGTGTGGCCATCTCCACCAGCACCGTGTCCTCGAAGGGATGGTTGTACTGCAGGGGACAGGGCGTCCCACTAGGTCAGACCTCCAGGCAACCTCTCCGCCCACCCCCAGTTAGTTCACAGTTACTGAATAGCTGGGCAGTTTTTCTACATCCCCTCAGTCCACATCCCTGCCTCCCTGCACCCTCCCCGCACCCCGTTCCCGGCCCGGCTCCCCCCTCTCCGCACCCGCCCTGCACCCGGTTCCCGGCCCGGCTCCCCCCTCTCCGCACCCTCCCTGCAACCGGTTCCCGGCCCGGCTCCCCCCTCTCCGCACCCTCCCTGCACCCGGTTCCCGGCCCGGCTCCCCCCTCTCCGCACCCTCCCTGCACCCGGTTCCCGGCCCGGCTCCCCCCTCTCCGCACCCTCCCTGCACCCGGTTCCCGGCCCGGCTCCCCCCTCTCCGCACCCTCCCTGCACCCGGTTCCCGGCCCGGCTCCCCCCTCTCCGCACCCTCCCTGCACCCGGTTCCCGGCCCGGCTCCCCCCTCTCCACACCCTCCCTGCACCCGGTTCCCGGCCCGGCTCCCCCCTCTCCGCACCCTCCCTGCACCCGGTTTCCGGCCCGGCTCCCCCCACTCCGCACCCTCCCTGCACCCGGTTCCCGGCCCGGCTCCCCCCTCTCCGCACCCTCCCTGCACCCGGTCCCGGACCTGCCTTCCCCCTTCTCATAGCCGGGTCCCGTCTCCCCGCGCCCTCCCTGCACCCAGGTCCCTGCACCCCGGCCCCCGACTCCCCCACCCTAGTCCCGCTAGCCTTGCGCCTGGCCACCCCTTCCAGCCGGAGCTGAGGGCCGTACCTTCTCTATCAGCTGCTGCATGCGCCTCTGGAAGCGATGGCGGCTGTCCTGGAGCTTCCGCGTCAGCTCGGCCTCCTCGCAGCCCTCGGCCGCCATGGCGCACAGGCTGCCGCCGCGAGTCCGGGCCGCCCGGAGAGCCGCTCCCGCCGCCGTTCAAATATGCTGCTCCCGCCCTCCTGCCATTCTCTGGCTTCCTATTGGCTGGCGCTGTGAGGCGGGCGCTGATTGGGCCTTTCAAACGTATACACGCGATTTCCTGTCGGCCAATCCGCCCCTGAGTCCCCGGCCCCGCCCCATCCGGTGGCGCGGGATTATAGGAAAGGCAAGGAGGTGGGTGCGGGCGGGGGAGTGCCGCGGGGGAGCTCCTCCTGCCGTTCTGCGCCTATTAACAATTCAACGGCAGCTCTTTGAGCTATGTATTATTAACCCATAGAGCCCGGGTGGTGCACGCAGTTGCAGTTGGCTGCTAACCTGAAGCTTGGAGGTTCGAGCTGACTCAGTGGCTCTGGGGAAGAAAGGTCACGAACCAAGAAAGCCCTATGGAGCAGTTATACTCTACCACATGGGGTCGCCATGAGATGGAATCCGCTCTGTCAACGACTAGCCTGGTGATAAATCTGTTCTGCCTCCTCTCTGACATCCAGGTTCTGGTGCCCTTCTCTGCTACCAGAGCAGTCTTTTTCAGTCTTTCTCTTTTAGATGGGAATGTCTTGGTGGTTCTTTTCTGATAACGCATCTTCAGCATAGATTATTTAAAACAACACAGCACCACACACCTGTTGGCATCAAGTCAATTCCAACTCACAGCGACCCTGTAGGACAGAGAGGAACTGCACCAGTTTCCAAGGAGTGTCTGGGGGATTCCAGCTATCGACCTTTTGGTTAGCGGCCATAGCTCTTAACCACTATGCCACCAGGGTTTCCAAAACAACACAGAGAAAGTAAAAATTACAGCCCCCCTCTAGTTTCCCACCTGAGCTAGTAATTTCATTAAGATTGGTTCAACCTTTCTCTATGCTTATATAAGCATATCTTGGTTTACATATATATATATAAACCCTGTTGCTGTCCAGGCGATTCCGACTCACAGCGACCCTGTAGGGCAGAGAAGAGCTGCCCCGTAGGGTTTCCAAGAAGCACCTGGTGGATTCGAACTGGTGACCTTTTGGTTAGTGGCTGTAGCTCTTAATCACTATGCCACCAGGGTTACGTGCTGTAGATTTGGCTCTGGCGACCCTATGATAACAGAACAAAATGTTGCAAGGTTTTCTTTTGCTTCTCCTCTAAGCCTTGGACAGCCTTCTCTCCTGTGACCCTCTACGCACGTAATAGCACCCCATTTCAAAACTTGCCTCTCCTAGGACTTGGTCCCCGGTCCTGGGACACTGTTGGGGTTTCTGCTCCAGGGCATTCCTGGCTGGCTTCACTGACTATCCCAGGAATCTGCCTCTGTTCCACGGGCTCATGGGCTGCTTCGGTAGAGAGAGTTCTCAAGGTAAAATTGAAGCAGGCCGTCATGAAAAGGTTATTAACCATCCCATAATAGTTGTTTTTCAAAAAAGTCTACTCTTGCTCCGTTTTTGTTACAATTTTCTTGTTTATCCTGGCAGGAGACCAAAGCACAGGCACACTGACTCTGAACCTACCCGCTTTCTGACCTTCCTGGGGTGGCAAGAGCGAGCCGTTGTCATTTTTTCAGGGCTGTGGGCAGTATTTTTAGAGCCATGTTCAAAAACCCATTCACTAAAATTTTGCGGACTGTGCGTGCATCACAAGACCGAAGATCCTCCCTTCACTGTTCATGCATATGAACGCCACTCCGTATAAAAGGAGCAAATCTGCCCTGATTCAGGGAGCTGGCAGCCTTAGGTCAGAGACCCTGCGTGCCTCCCAGTTTGCAAACTGGATAAACCTTTCTGTTCTTACAACCCTGCGTCTGGCTGACTTCAATTCGCTAGTCTGCTTGACAAAAACCTGTTAGTTGACAGCTTCGAAATCTTTAACTGAGAAAAAAAAAGACCCCCAAAATTCTGCTTTGCCAGTCCCCCCTTGAGCCAGCCTTAGCATGCATTGTCTCTGACTGGCCAGCCCCTGGCCAAAGTGGCAGCCCAGCTGAGGAAGGAGGAACCCTGCATCACGCTCCTAATTTGAGGTCATTTTCCTACAACCTCCATCCACCGGTAACAGCCTAAGCATGCGACCTCAGGAACCCAGAACTGCTACAAAACTGCTTCCTCACCACTCCCCATCTCCATGAAACAGGGAAGCATTACAACTCAGCTCCTTCCTTGGCAGGGCAAGTGGCATGGGAAGTGGCTGGGTGCAGCCCCTGGGGGGCTCACAGGCTTCCTTAGGCAGTAGAGATGCAGGATCCCTTGCACAGCACCCTCTGCTGGCCTTGTTGGAACTTTCACCCTCAAAGATCTGTTCACAATTATGTAGACAGGAAATAATTTTCATCGGATTTTTTCTATAGCTACTCTCATAAAATGTGCCTGAATTTTGCTCAAAACAAACAAACAAACTCATTGCCGTCGAGTTGATTCCAACTCATAGAGTTCCTATAGGACAGAGTAGAACGGCCCCACAGGGTTTCCACGGAGCGCCTGGTGGAATCCAAATTGTTGACCTCGATGGGAATTTATTCTGCATAGAGTTGACATGTAAATGATATTGTGATGGAAAGGTGTGGAAATGTCATCATCAGTCTCTGGTTGGTTTTGGGTGGTCCCAGCGTTGACATAGAAACGACTATGTATCAGCAAAAACGTCTGAATGAATTATGTTAGCCCCACTTGTTAGGCTGCTAAGTAAAGGTTTTGCTGTCTTCTATTGCTCTGAGGCTGATGCAGAGAAGCTGTGGGATTGCTGGCGAAGAGCTGACTTTCCATGAGGTGTCAGCCAAAGCTCACAAAAGCAGAGCTGTTTGAAGATTCTTGTTTTTCTTTTCTCCTTCTCTTTGGTGTTGCCGTCTTCAGAGTTACAGCCCTCGACCCATGTTACAGCTCTTTTAGGAGGTTCTTTGACTTCCCTCTCTGCTTCATCTCTCTTCTCTCGTTTTTCTCCTCTCTACTTCCTCTTGCTTACTGTCTTCTTGTTTCTTTTTGTCTGTGTGGGGTTGGCTGCATATATACCCACCACCCACACAACTCCTTGTCAATTTCAAGGCGGGGGCACAAACTGACCAATCAATCATGGGTAGGCCATAGACACTTCATTTGCATAGTAGACTATAGTCACCTCATTTACATACTCCATATTCACTTGATTTGCCTAGTCTATTGACCAGTCCCTGCAAGGTGCATACCAATCATAAGGCAGACAGACCACAGCCCAGGAACAGACAAAAAGTATCAAACCAAGTTGTTTACTGCTTACCCAGGAAATGTAACAAATCCTCTGGGGTAGAAAACTAGCACAAAGGTAACTTCTCAGGGCTTAGGGGGAAGATCTCTCAAGCTGCTTTCCCAAAAAACCAAGGAAAAGGCTGCATAGAGGAATGGATTTCACCACAGACACCAAAGGCAAAAAACATAAAAAAATATTTTTAAGTCTGTGAATATATAAAACTGAAAAATTTTATGAGAAAAAATACCTATGACAACTTTAATGGGAAAACAATAGAACATAAAAAGTAGTTCAATTATATATTTCAGAGCTAATAATATAAACACGTAAAGAGGAACATGAAAACCCCAATAGAGAAGAGGGCAAAGTTCATGAGTCAGCAATCAACAAAAGATGAAATACAAAACATACGAAATGTTCCACCTCTAAATCAAAAGTCATGAATCACAATTTTAAAACTATCAATTGTTGTTGTTGTGTGCCGTTGAGTCGATTCTGACTCATTGAGGCGTGTAGGACACAGTAGAACTGCCCTGTAGGTTTCCCAAGGATCAGCTGGTAGATTCAAACCGCTGACTTTTGGTTAGCAGCCTGAGCTCTTCACCACTGTGTCACCTAGAACAAGGAATATTGGTTAGGGTGTGAAGAAGTGAATATTCTCTTATACTTTGGGAAAGCATTAGTTTGTAAAATATTTATGGAGGTCAATTTGGTGGTACGTGTAAAACAGTCTTCAGACGTGACCATTCTTTGATTTAGTAAGTCTATTTTTTGAAATCAATCCTAAGTAAGTAAGAACCTCAGCAAGGTTTTAGCTGTGGGATCTTTAATGAAACACATTTTATAAAGTCCAATACTAGAAGGGTGGTTAAATAAATTGTGATAGAAATGTATTTATGTTTCCATTAACCATAATTTTGAAAAACTACTACTGGCATCTGAAATATATGGGTGGTACAAAGGGTTAATGCGCTCAGCTGTTAACCGAAAAGTTGGAGGTTAAGTTCACCCAGAGGTGCCTCGGAAGAAAGGCCTGAGAATCTACTAAAAAAATCAGCCAGTTCTACTCTGACACACATGGTGTTATTGTGAGTTGGAATCGACTAGACATCAACTGGTAAAGTGTATATGATTTTTTTGTGTATAAAAGGGGGTTGTAAGTATATGTATTATACATCTGCATCTGAAAAATACACATCATATATTTTGAAAATTCGAGTATGCATTTATCAAATTGTTTCCAAGTTTATTTCTTGATGATAGTATTATGGATTGTTTTTGATATTAGTTTTCCGTAGTTGCATTTTCCAGAATGAGCATGTGTTGTGTAATTAAGAACATGTATAATTTTCACCTTGCATGCGGAGACCTGTTTGATTCCCCGCCAATGCCTGTCATGTGTAGCCACCACCTGTGTGTCAGCGGAGGCTTGTTTGTTGCTATAAAACTGAACAGGTTTCATTGACTTCCAGACTAAGACAGGTTAGGGAGAAGGCCTGGTGATCTGCTTCTGAAAATCATCCAGTGAGAACCCTATAGATCACACCATTTCGATCCACAACCCATCATGGGGATGGCGCAGGGCCAGGTAGTGTTCCGTTCAGGTGTGCATGGGGTCATCATGAGTTGGGGGCTGACTCAACAGCAGCTAATAACGACAACAACATTAAAGCAAAAAACCAAAACTTGCCATCAAGTTGATTCAGGCTTATAGTGACCCTATAGGACAGAGTAAAATTGCCCCATAGGGTTTCCAAGGAGTGTATGGTGGATTCAAACAGCCATCCTTTTGGTTAGCAGCTGAACACTTAACCACTGCATCACCAGGGCTCCAACAACAACATTGTTGTTGTAGTTGTGTGCTGTCAAGTTTATTCTGACTCATAGTGACCCTGTAGGACAGAGCACTGCCTCATAGGGTTTTCAAGGAGCGGCTGGTGATTTCAAACGGCTGACTTTTTAGTTAGCAGCTGAGCTCCTAGCCACTGTGCCGCCAGGGCTCCTATTAACAACGTTACTCATGTAATAAAAACACAGCAAAACCAATCATATGTTTCTACCAGGGCTTTGAACTGGTTCAAACCAGTTCGGTCATGATTGACGAAGTAAGACTGGAACAGATCTGAATTTTTAAAATTTGGGTAATCCAGAATGGGAAAAGTTATAGGTTTCAGCCCTGGAATTGGAAACTCAAAAGAGGTGTAGTGAGCCCTTTCGGGAGCCTGATGCGTGAGGCTGCATTACTGGCAGGACTGTGGAGAGAGACAGACATTCAAAGCGCCATCTTTGAGCAGGGCACCACTGTTTCCAACTCTGCTTGAAATCCAATGGGCAAGAGATTTGGTTGCTATGCAACACATATGCTGCCTCTGTTTTCTAAGACGGAGATTAAGTTTCCAACAGGGCTTCAACCAGTAAATTTTCCAGCTCTGATTATCATTTCAGTTCACCCAAATTTTGAAAATTTGGGTCTGTTCCAGTTTCAATTCCTTAGTTAGCCATGACTGAACTGGGGAAAACCAGTTCAAAGCCCTGGTTTTCAACTTGGCCTTCAAAATTAGAGACCATTTATCCAAATAAGACACACATGGCTTCAAATATTCTACAGGTGCTGTCACACTGCTGCACAACATATTATCATAATGATGTCTCACCTTCCAGCTTTCACCCAGAAATGTTTTTCCTGGGAAAGTAGGGCTACAGCTCTCTTTGGTCGTGTTTTGCCTCAGTTTCATGTGGTGAGAAATTGCTTTTTATTCTTCACCTTTGGCTTTCTGTAATACCAATACACTTTTAGGGTCATGATTAATGTGTTTTAATGGGCTATCCATTTTAAAAATCAATGAAAATAATTTACTTTAAAAATAGAAAGCAATTAGATCAATTTGGATGACCTATTTTTAATCAACCCCATTATTTATGTATCTGAAAACTCTTAGAACATCTTTCTCCCGAGCATTCAAAGATTGGCTCTTCTGTTATGTGTGAATAACATTCAAAGAGGTTTTTAATAAATATAAAGAAAATGAAACAAAGCAAAAAACCAAACCCATTGCTGTTGAGTCGATTCCAACTCTGGGTGACCCCATGTGTTACAGACTAAAACTGAGTTTCGTAGGATTTTTGTGGCTATAGTCCTCATGGAAGCAGATTGCCAGGGCTTTCTTCCATGGCACCGCTGGGTGGTGAGATAAATCCTTTTTTTAAAAAAATCACCTTCCTTAGAAATATTCTAGGATTGCCTTCTCCTTTTCGTCTTTTACTAACCAACTGCAATTCCTTCTTACCTCCCATTATTTACTGGGGTGAGTTTGAAAGAAACAGAAGACACTTTGTTCTGTTTTTTCAAAAATCTTAATGCATCTAGTCCTTACTGAGAATTAATTTTTAAGTTAATAGTGTTACGTCTTTTCTCCACTATCTTTATCTTTTGAAACTCAACCACTTTCATCATTGCTTCTAATATTCTTATTTCTTGCAAGAAATAAGAATTACTTCTGTGTATCTCTCATTGGTCACAGTTATTTCTTGAAATTGTTATAAAATTTCCAGAGTTTAGATTCTTTAGGAATCCTTACTTGTTTGGGTTTTCCAAAAAAAGAAAAAAAACACTTGAAGAGCTTACTAATGAAGATCAAAGACCACAGCCTTCAGTATGGATTACACCTCAACATAAAGAAAACAAAAATGCTCACAACTGAACCAATAAGCCGCATCATGATAAACGGAGAAAAGATTGAAGTTGTCAAGGATTTCATTTTATTTGGATCCACAATCAACAGCCATGGAAGCAGAAGTCAAGAAATCAAAAGAAGCATTGTATTGGGCAAGTCTGCTGCAAAGAACCTCTTTAAAGTGTTGAAAAGCAAAGATGTCACCTTGAAGACTAAGGTGCGCCTGACCCAAGCCATGGTATTTTCAATCACATCATATGCATGTGAAAGCTGGACAATGAATAAGGAAGACTGAAGAAGAGTTGACACCTTTGAGTTGTGGTGTTGGCGGGGAATATTGAATATACCATGGACTGCCAAAAGAACAAACAAATATGTCTTGGAAGAAGTATAACCAGAATGCTTCTTAGAAGCAAGAATGGCAAGACTGCATCTTACTTACTTTGGACATGTTGTCAGGAGGGATCAGTCCCTGGAGAAGGACATCATGCTTGGCAAAGTACAGAGTCAGTGGAAAAGAGGAAGACGCTCAACGAGGTGGATTGACACAGTGGCTGCAACAATGGGCTCAAGAATAACAATAATTGTGAGGATGGCGCAGGACCAGGAAGTATCTCTTTCTGTTGTACGTAGGGTCAGTATGAGTTGGAGCTGACTCTGTGGCACCTAACAACAACAACTTGTTTGGGTGACACAAATGTTTTGCATTCCACTACTAACTGAAAAGTTAGTGGTTCAAACTCACCCAGTGGCACCACTTAAGAAAAATCTGGTGATCTGCTTCCATAAAGATTATAGCCAAGAAAATCCTATGGAACTCAGTTTTTCTCTATACCATTATGAGGTCACCATGAATTGCAATTGATTCCGCAGCATTTTTTTTTTTTTTTTGCAAATATCCTGCTTACATTCCAGATTTATCTGTATCGTTAAATCGGGTATATATATTTGGAACTTTTTATATATTTTTTAATTCTACATTCTGGAAGCATTTGACAGTAAAAAGTAATAACTCCCATTTCAATGGCTACTTTTTTCTTTGATCTGTAAGTAGTGTTTTTACCGTATACTTGGGTTTATTATGAAAATGTTATAGTCTCCATTTGCAGTGATGTCTCTAAAATCAGTAATATGATTTGCTAGCATTCTGATGAGAAGAAATTTTGGAAACCAATGAAAAATGCCTTCTTTACCTGTTGGTGAAGAATATCGAATATACCATGGAATGCCAGGAAAACAATCAAATCTATCTTGGAACATGTACAGCCAGAGTGCTCCTTAGGCACAAGGATGGCAAGACTTCATCTTGCTTACTTTGGACATAATATCAGGTGGGACCAACCCCTGGAGAAGGATATCATGACTGGAAAGTAGAGGGTCAGCAAAAAAAAGGAAGATCCCCAACTAGATGGATTGGCACAGTGGATGCAACAGGCTCAAACATACCTACTCTTATGAGGATGGTGCAGGAGCTGATAACGTTTTGTTCTGTTATACATGGGGGCGCTGTAAGTCCGAACTGATTCGATGGCACCTAAAAATAACACCAACAAGTGCCATGGAGCCTGATAGTCTCTGAAAGAACTCTGAACTCCCTCTACCCTGAAGGTCCTGGAGTTTACAGTAGTGTACTTAAGAATGTTATTGTTTTTAGGTGTCTTCAAGTTGATTACGACTCATAGTGACCCCACATGGCAGAGCAGAACTTCCCCATAGGGTTTTCTAAGCTGTAATCTTTACAGAAGCAGTTCACCATATCTTTCTCCTGTGGAGTCGCTGGGTGGGTTCGAACAGTCAATCTTTCGGTTAGCAGCTGAACACCTAACCACTGCACCACCAGAGCCTCTTTTTAACATATCAGTCATAGGTCATTGAACACTAATGACTGAAGACCAGATGCATTGTGGGGTGACATCAAGGATATCATACATGAAGAAATAAAAGGTCAATAAAAAACAGGAAAGAAAGACAAGACCAAAATGGACGTCAGAAGAGACTACGAAACTTGCTCTTGAACATGGAGTAGCTAAAGCAAACGGAAGAAATGATGAAGTAAAAGAACTGAACAGAAAATTTCAAAGGGAAGCCCGAGAAGACAAAGTAAAATGTAATGACATGGGCAAAGACCTGGAGTTAGAAAATCAAAAGAGAAGAATATGCTCAGCATTTCTCAAGCTGAAAGAACTGAAAAAAATTCAAGCCTTTAGTTGCAATTTTTAAGGATTCTATGGGTAAAATATTGAATGATGCAGTAAGCGTTAAAAGCAGATGGAAGGAATACACAGTCACCGAACCAAAAAGAATCAGTCGATGTTCCACCATTTCAGGAGATAGCATATGATCAAAAACTGATGGTATTGAAGGAAGGAATCAAAGCTGCACTGAAGGCATTGGTCCAGGAATTGATGGAATACCAATTGAAATGTTTCAACAAAGGATGCAGTTCTGGAAACACTGACTCATCTATGCCAAGAAATTTGGAAGACAGCTGCCTGGCCTACCTGGTCAACTGATTGGAAGAGATCCATATTTGTGCCCATTCCAAGGAAAATTGATCCAGCAGAATGTGGAAATTATTGAACAATATCATTATCATCACTGTGATGGTTAAGGATGTATGTTGCCTTGACTGGGCCACGATCCTCAGTGGTTTGGCAGTTATGACATAGTTTCGTACCTTTTTAATGATGTAGTCACTTTCATAATGAGATCTGATATAATGTGATTACCTCCATGATGAGGTCTCTTGTAGGCAGCCAATCAGTTGAAAGGGAGTTTCCTTTGGGGTGTGGCCTGTATCCTATATAGGTAAACTTCCTGGCAAGACTTGCTGGCTTTTCTCCCGGTGGATCCTGCAGCTGGCTCCTGTTCACCTGAACTCTGGTTCTTGGAATTGAGCTAGCAGCTTTCCTGCCTATCTTCGTGTCTTAGTCATCTAGTGCTGTCATAATAGAAATACCACAAATGTATGGCTTTAACAAAGAGACATTTATTCTTTCATAGTCTGGTAGGATACAAGTCGAAATTCAGGTCATTGGCTCCAGGGAAAGGCTTTCTCTCTCTGTTGGCTCTGGAGGAAGGTCCTTGTCCTCAATCTTCCCCTGGTCAAGGAGCTTCACAGGCACAGGGACCCCATGTCCAAAGGACATGCTCTGCTTCTGGTGCAGTTTTCTTAGTGGTATGAGGCCCCAACTCTCTGGTTGCTTCCCTTTCCTTTTATCTCTTGAGAGATAAAAGGTGGTGCTGGTCACACCCCAGGCAAACTCCCTCTACATTGGATCAGGGAGGTGACTTGAGTAAGGGTGGTGTTATAATCCCACCCTAATCCTTTTAACATTAAATTACAATCACAAAATGGAGGACAACCACACAATACAGGGAATCATGGCCTAACCAAGTTGATACACACATTTTTGGGGGGGACGTAATTCAATCCACGACACTTGGGATTCATCAGCCTCCAAAGCCTGTGAGCCAGAGGCTGGTATCAGACCTTCTGATCTTGGATTCTCCAGCACCTGTGGCTCTGTGAGTCAGGAGAAGCCATCAGCCTGACTCACAGACTTGGGACTTTCCAGCCTCTACAACTGTGTGAGCCATTTCCTTTATATAAATCTTACTCTACATATGTTTATATGCTGCACTGGTTTTGCTTCTCTAGAGAACTCAGCCTAAGACAACCACACACAAAATTACACTGAAGATAATCAAAAATGGTTGCAGCAGTACATTGACAGAGAACTGCCAGAAATTCAAGCCAGATTCAGAAGAGGATGTGGAATGAGGGATATAATTGCTGATGTGAGATGGATCTTGACTGAGAGCAGAGAATACCAGAAAGATGTTTACCTGTGTGTTATTGACTACGCAAATGCATTCCCCTGTTTGGATCTTAATAAATTAAGGGTAAAATTGTCAAGAATGGGAATTCCAAAACAACTGTGCTCGTCTGGAACCTCTACACAGACCAAGAGGCAGCCATTCGAGTAGAACAAGGGCATACCACATGGTATAAAGCCAGGAAAGTTGTGTGTCAGGATTGTATCCTTTCACCATACTTATTCAATCTGTATGCTGAGCAAAGAGTCTAAGAGTCTGGACTATATGAAGAAGAATGGGGCATCAGGTTTGGAGGAAGATTCATTGACAACTTGCTTTATGCAGGTGACACAACCTTGCTTGCTGAAAGTGAAGAGGACTTGAAGCACTTGCTGATGAAGATCAAAGACCACAGCCTTCAGTATAGATTATATGTCAACATGAAGAAAACAAAAATATTCCTAACTGGACAAATAAGCTACATCATAATAAATGGAGAAAAGATTGAAGTTGTCAAGAATTTCATTTTACTTGGATTCATAATCAACGCCCATGGAAGCAGCAAGCAAGAAATGAAATGACATATTGCGCGGGGCAAATCTGCTGCAAAAGATGTCTTTACAGTGTGAAAAAAGCAAAGATGTCACTCTAAGGACTAAGGTGTGCCTGACCCAAGCCATGGTATTTTCAATAGCCTCAAATGCATTCGAAAGCTGGACAATGAATTAGGAAGATCGAAGAAGAATTAATGCCTTCAAGTTATGATGTTGGTGAAGAATATTGAATTTACCATGGACTGCCAAAAGAACAAATCTGTCTTGGAAGAAGTAAGCCAGAATGTTCCTTAGAAGTGAGAATGGGGAGACTTCACCTCAAGTACTTTGGACCTGTTATGAGGAGGGAACAGTCCTTGGAGAAGGACATCATGCTTGGTAAAGTAGAGGGTCAGCAAAAAAGAGGAAGACCCTCAACGAGATGGATTGACACGGTGGCTGCAACAATGTGCTCAAACATAGCAAAGACTGTGAGTATGGCATAGGAACAGGTGATGTTTCGTTGCGTTGTACATAGGGTCACTATGAGTCAGAACCAACTTGATGGCACCTAACAAGTACAATTACAAACTTTATGTGTAATAGTTCCATCATTTGAGTCATCTCCAAGTTGACCAATTTGTCTTTTAAGGATAGGCTGTTTTCTCTTGCTTTTGTTTCTGAAGTTAAGACATCACGTGGAAGAAAATGATGTAAATATTTGTTTTGAAATGGAAATGCGTCTTCTTCTGTTAGACCATTCCTAAACCAAACCTAACCCACTGCAGTTGAGTCAATTCTGACTCACAGCCACCCTGTTGGACAGAGTAGAACTACCAAAGGTTTTCCAAGGCTGTAGATCTTTATGCAAGCAGACTTACACATTTTTCTCCTTTGGAGCAGCTGGTGGGTTTGAACAGCTGACCTTATGTTGACATTGGAGCGCTTTAACCACTGTGTCAACAGGGCTCCTCATTATGCCATTAGCAAAGAGAATTGGTCAGTCCATTCAGGAGTTGAGCTGAGTTTGGATTTCATTGTTATTTTGGTTACATTCAGTGCCCTACATGCTTCAAATTTCTCTAATGGTGGGCTGCTTGTGTCTTGTGTTCAGGGTGGGATCCTCTTGCCTTGTGTTCATGGGGTTTTTCCTAAATGTTCTTGCTCCACCCTCAGCTTTCAGCCATCTCTGAATGCCTGTGCAACAGGGGAGCTCTCTCTGCATGCCTGCCTTCCTCTCCCAGTAATAGACTGCTGGCGCGTGTTACTCGGTGCTAAGCTTGTGTTGGGAGTTCTCTGATTTCCTGGTCCAGCTCCATTCTTGTTGTTGTTGTTAGGTGCAGTCGAGTCGGCTCCGACTTATAGTGACCCTATGCACGCAGAACTAAACACTGCCCGGTCCTGCGCCATCCTTGCAATCGTTGTTATGCTTGAGCCCATTATTGCAGCCACTGTGTCAAACCACCTCATTAAGGGTTGTCCTCTTTTCTGCTGACCCTGTACTCTGCCGAGCATGATGTCCTTCTCCAGAGACTGATCCCTCCTGACAACATGTCCAAAGTATGTAAGATGCAGTGCTCGCCTTAGAATGCTTCTGAGGAGCATTCTGGTTGTACTTCTTCCAAGACAGATTTATTTGTTCTTCTGGCAGTCCTTGGTATTTTCAATATTCTTGGCCAACACCACAATTCAAAGGCATCAATTCTTCTTTGGTCTTCGTTATTCATTGTCCAGCTTTCACATGCGTATGATGCAATTGAAAATACCATGGTTTGGGTCAGGAGCACCTTAGGATTCAAGGTGACATCTTTGCTCTTCAACACTTTAAAGAGGTCCTTTGCAGCAGATTTACCCAATGCAATGTGTCTTTTGATTTCTTGACTGCTGCTTCCATGGCTGTTGATTGTGGATCCAAGTCAAATGAAATCCTTGACAACTTCAATCTTTTCTCCATTTATCATGATGTTGCTCATTGGTCCAGTTGCGAGGATTTTTGTTTTCTTTATATTGAGGTGCAATCCATACTGAAGCTGGTGCTATGTGCCTGGGTCTTGGTGTGAAGCTTTTTCACCATTTCTGCTCTCCCTGCTCCCCATGGCAGCCAAATTCTGCCTGTGTCTGTGGTTGGAGACTTTTGCTTGCCATTGGTATGGAATCTTAGGTCCAAGATGTTGTCCTGCCCCTACTGAAATTGTGGATAGTTTTTTCTTCTACCTTTCCTTCCAGGTGAAATGTATCTTTGCCTGTGCTCTGGGGGAAATAAGCTTGGCCACTCCTCCCCGGCTATTTAGGGTTTTTGTAAAAACCGTCATTTTTAACATTACATACTATTTGTGTGACTATCTATGGTGAGCTTCACCACTGTTGAATATTTAGATTATATTCTATTTTGAATGTTCTGAATGCTGTCTGCTATGAAAATATTTGTACATAAATATTTGTCTGAATTTCCAGTAATTTCCTTAGGAGACATTTCTAGAGGGAGAATTATCAAAATGTTTGAACATTTTAAAGCTCTATCAATGGCCTTAATGCTCAATTGCTCTCCAGAAATTTTAATCCAAGTTGCATTTCTATTGCCGATGTATGAGTGCCCTAGCTTTCTTTTCCTCAACACTGAACATGATGACTGTTATAAAAATGAGCCAAAGACGACTGCTGGACATTGACCCCAAGCTGTCTACTTCTTCATAGCAAGCCCAGGTCCGTTAGCCAACCCTCCTGCCCTCCCCACCCCCCAAAAAAGCCCAGGAGTACCAAACTCAAATTTCTATACAACCAATTGTTTTAAAAATAGTCTAACTAAACAGATTTTTAGGCACTTAGAGCCTGCTTGCTTTATATAATCCACAAAACTGTACTCAACATCTCCTAGTCCTAGGTAAGATAAAATCTGGCAGTTCTAAGGGCCACTGTCTGCATCTGTCTCTCAGAGCTCTCTGACACAGAGACTCCCCTCCTAGCTGTAGGAAAACGTTGCCAAGACACACATAAGCTCCCCTGGGGGTTTTTCATGCCCTCCTCCCTTTCTGAAGTAGCCCTGGTGTTGCAGAGGTTAAAGTGCTTGGCTGTTAACCATACTTTTTTGTAACCATTCTAACAGTAAGATATTTTAACTGAAACCCAATGAGGCACTCATCTCTTTCTACTGCAACTTTCCTTCTGTTACAATCTCCCTTATGTTGAGTGGTATAAGCTTGGCCATAGCCTTTTTTTTGATCTAAGGGAAAAAAGAACTGGGAATACATTTATTTTGTTGTTAGTTGCTATCAAGTTGATAGTAACTCATGGCGACCCCACAGGTGCAGAATAGAACTGCTCCATAGGGTTTGCAGTGCAGTGGGTTTCTCTATACTAGAGGCCTTTCTGGCCCTGGGCTTGTAGTTCTGCCAAGATGATATGCTAGGCCACAGTCTTGCATAGGGATTGGTTAGAAATAGGGCATATAAAATCACCCATTAGGATTAAGTGACCTTGTGGGAATGGGTCTATCGATGTGCCAAATAAGTGATTGTGGTCTACCCAGGTGATTGGTCAGCTCTTGGTCCTGGTGGGAGGGCTATACCTTGGAATTGACAAGGAATAGATTTACATAAAAAGGAGCCCTGGTGGCACAGTGGTTAAGTGCCTGGCTGCTAACTGAAAGGTCAGTGGCACTAACCCACCAGCAGCTCCATGAGAGAAAGATGTGGCAGCCTGTTTCTGTAAAGATTACAACCTTGGAAACCCTATGGGATAGTTCTGCTCTATACTATAGGGTTGTTATGAGTTGGAATAGATTTGATGGCTATAGGTTTTTTTTTTTTAGGCTTACATAAAGGACAATCCCACAGAAGTTGATGGAGACCTCACTACCATCAAGAAGAAGAGCCTGGAGCAAAGCATATCCTTTGGATCCAGGTCCCTGTGCTGAGAACCAACTAGACCCAGGAAAGAGAAGCTGTAACGCTGGGGACAGTGAGAGACAGCGAGAAATGGCAGCAAACACAGCAGACCCCAGTGGCAGAGAAATGGCAGCAGCAACATGACCGGCTGGAACCAGGAGACAGTTATGAGGCAGCTGCATTGGGCTTGCTGACCTGTGGTGCGAGAAGGAGCTGAGAGCTTTTGGGTAGGAGGCTTGCTGGTGGAGTGGGGTGCCCCCGGGTACTTGTCAGTGGAGCTAAAGAGCTGTAGCCCTGGCCTGATTAGGGCAGAGGCTGAGAGGAGGCCCGGCAGTGAGCACAGCAGAGAGAAGCTGAGAGCTGTCTTGGTTGGAAGCTGTCCTGATGGACAAACTGTGTCCTGCTCCTGAGCTGTTCCTGTTACCTCCAAGTTGATCCTGATCCTGAATTGTAAGCTGTTACTTCCCTAATAAACCCCACAATCTTGAGTGTAGTCTGTGAGTTCTGTGTGGCCATTGCACTGGATTATCAGACTCAGCAGAGAAGTGGAGACTGCCGTGGGAGGGATGGCTGGTGTCAGAATCTGTGAAAAAGCTGGAGAGTAGAGGTATTTTTGCCCTCCACCTCACAGGAATTAGTTTTGTGCTGATGGTGATTTTCGTCCCATCCCCTGAGGCTAGAGGATTTTGACGCTTCAAGGCTGTGACTCTTCAGAAGCAGATTGCCAGGTCTGTCTTCCGAGGCACGTCTGGGTAGTATTGAACTACCAACCTTTCAGCTAGTAGTTGAGCACCTAACCGTTTGCACCCTCCATGGACTCCCAAGAATACATTTATTTTGAATTTGATGGTATATGTTTACGTGGTTGCTGTCACTTCTCTGTATATCTAAGTTATTGTTTCTGGTGTAGGAACTTCCTCTGAGAATATTCCTCCTGTCCATTGCCCTGATTCATTCGGGGTAAGGAGACAAAGCTGAAGAGACAGAGGTTGTATTACATCCAGTACCAGGGTATGTGGGCAGTGGAGGACAAACATGATTTGAAAAAACCAAATCAAACCGATTGCCATCAAGTCAATTCTAACTCATAGCAACCCTATAGGACAGAGTAGAACTGCCCCATAGGGTTTCAAAGAGCAGCTGCTGGATTCAAACTTCTGACCTTTTGGTTAACAGCCGAGCTCTTAACCACTACACCACCAGGGCTCCATATATAGACCAAGAGTTCTTATATAAGCACTGTAAAAAGTTGAAGCAATCTTAATGAAATTACTAGCTCAGGCGAGACAGTAGGGGGGGTGTCTAGGCTGGGTTCTCTAGAGAAGCAAAACCAGTGAGTGTGTGTGTGTGTGTGTGTGTGTAAAGCAAAACCAGTGTATGTGTGTATGTGTAAAGAGAGATTTATATCAAGGAAATGGCTCATGTGGTTTTTAGAGACTGTGCATCCCAAGTCCATGAGGCAAGAAAAAGGGTTCTCCTGATTCACGTGGCTGCAAAAGAAAAGCTGCAGGGGCTGGCAAACCCAAGATCAGCAGGCCAGAGGGCAGGGCTGTTTCAGGCTGTGAAGACTGACAAATCTCAAAATCAGCAGGCAAGACCACCGGTAAACTGCTAGCCAAAGTCCCAAGAACCAGAGGCAAGATGAACGGGAGCCAGCTGCAGAATCTGGAACAAGCAAAAGCTCTGGCAAGGACAGCAGGAAGGAAGTAGGTGGAAGACGGCAGTGAGATGAAGGCTGAAGGGGCGGTGAGCCACCACAGGCACCGCCCCTGCCGATGCTACCACTTAGCGGATTCCATCATGGGGGTGATCATGTATCCAATTTCAACAGGGAAGTGATCATAACATTATACAACTGCCAAAACACTGAGAATCATGGCCCAGAACCAAGTTGATGCACAATCTTAACCATCACAAAGGGGCTGCAGTTTTTACTTTCCTTGTGTTGTTTTAAATTCTCTATGTTGAAGGTGTATTATCAGAAAACAGCCAAGACATTTCCATTTTAAAGAGAACAAATGACAAAGATGGTTCTGGTAGCAGAGAAGGACACCACAGCCTGGATGTCGGAGGCTGGGCAGAGCAGATTTATCACTGGACTAGCGGGCCTTGGGACGCCTCCCTACACAGTCTCATTGGAGGCTGGGTACAGAGCTTCCATGAAATTTGCAAAAGGAAGATATAGTAACCACAATCAGGATACCTGTCTCTTTTCCCTCCTTTTACCTTATGTCACACTTCCCTTCAGTTGGGTGGAGTGGCCATCCAGATAAGAAGCCTTTGGGAATAGATTTAATTGGGTTCAGTGGGGCCATGAGGAGTCAGAATGGACTTGATGGCAACTGGTTTGGCCTTTTGGTTCGGGGCACATTTATGTGGTTTACAGTCATGTCCACATGTAGTGATGGTGTTGGCAAAGAATATTGAATATGCCATGGACTGCCAAAAGAACAAACAAATCTATCTTGGGAGAAGTAAGCCAGAATGCTCCTTAGAAGCAAGGATGGTGAGGCTTCATCTCACGTACTTTGGACATGTTATCAGGAGGGACCAGTCCCCAGAGAAGGATATCATGCTTGGTAAAATAGAGTGTCAGTGACAAAGAGGAAGACCACCAATGAGATGGATTGACACAGTGGCTGCAACAATGGGCTCAGACATAGCAAGGATTGTGGGGATGGCACAGGACCGGACAGTGTTTCGTTCTGTTTTACGTAGGGTCACTATGGGTAGGAACCAGCACCCGACAACACAACAACTGCATGTAGTTAAGTTATTGCTAGCTGATCCTGCGTAGAAAAGGCTTCCAGCGAAGGTCTACCTTCCACCGTACTTATTCAATGTCAGCCATTCAAAAAATGTCTGTTTGAAACTAGTCTGGAAAATTCTTTCAGTTCTCAGACATAGAATATTGAACGTTAAGGATTCAGCACTCCCCCGTGCCTAGTCAAAACTAGAATCTCTTTTCTGTCAGGAATATACTAGATAATGCAACATATCCTGTTATAAACATATGTTGTTGGTAAGTGTCATGGAGTCGGTTCCAACTCATAGCCACCCGATGTACAACAGAACAAAACGCTGCCCGGTCCTGCGCCATCCTTACAATTTTTGCTATGTTTGAGCTTATCGTTGCAGCCACTGTGTCAATCCATCTTGCTGAGGGTCTTCCTCTTTTTTGATGACCCTCTACCTTGTTTTTATTTATTTTTTGATGAGAATTGTGCAAAGCGTAATTTCTCAGAATTCCTGTTTTTTTTGTAAGGTACAAACTTGTACTTGTTGTTGGGTGCTGTTGAGTCAATTCTGACTCATAGGGACCCTATATGACAGTGGGTTCAAACCACTGACCAATCGCTTAACCTTGCGCCCTAAAGAAAATTGCGTATGCCTGTGCATCTGCGTGTGAAATCTCGTTTTATGTGTGTCACCTATCAATATCAAAGAAACAAATTTAGATCAGCTATTTTTTTTTTTTTTTTTTATGCTAGCACAAAGACAACCATGCCTCTATCATCTCTATAGAAAGCAGTATTACCAATTTGTTGACATATAAAAAATCGATCAAGGGTATTTGGTCAAGACAAAAAGGTAGAAAAATGCAGGACAGAGGAGTGTGAAGCAGTTAATAAAAGCATTGTTATTTTCTGGATTTTGTGATATTGTGGCATTTGTAAACTTAAAAAAAATTTATAATCTGTTGTGATTTCTTACCTTTTTTTTTTTTTTAATTATAAATCAGTGGCTCTCAACTGGGGACAATTTCGCTCCCCCAGGGGACACTTGCATTGTCTGGAGACATTTTTGGTTGTCACAACTGTGGGCCCAGAAGGGTGCTACTGACTTCTAGTGGGTAGAGCCAGGGATGCTGCTCAACTTCCCAATGCCGCCCCCCTCAGAAAGAATTATTTGGCCCAAAATGTCAACTGACCTTCTAAATCTTATGTTCTTTCTGAGGCCTGGAAAGAACTACCAACTTCTTCCAGAGAATAACTTTTGGGTCTAGCGTTAGAGTTTTAAAAAGCCGAATGAAAATCAAACAAGTTTAAATACAAGCCTGGGGGCAGAGGTTTCTAAATGGTTCTGTAACAGCGGCTTTAGCTAACTTAATGTCTTCTCTCCTTTTTGGAGGGCAAAACTTTTACATTTTCTAGGTGTTAGCTGTGTGCTCTCTCTGGTGGCTTTTACAGGACACCTACCGTGTTGCAGATGGAGTCTAATGGACCGTTTTGTCCTGGGAGGGCTGCTTCACCACACTTTGAAATGGCCGCGAACAGCAATATTGCCTTTAAGACTGTGAGTTTCCTCTTTACCGGAGTGCGAGGTTTTTATTAACCTTTCTGATCGCTTTGAAGATAACGGCAAGGAAATGTCTAAACCCCTGTGTTGCCTGGGGTTGAATTACTTCAAGCAGCTCGTCTGTTGGAGAATTGAGGTTCACTCCAAGCCCCCTTGATGTTAGGGGTTAGACATCCATTTTGATGACTGCTTGTTCTTTCATTGAATAGCAAGTCTTCAGAAGGGGGAATGTTTATTAATGTCACAGGAAGGGTCATTTAATGTAAAACCAACATCTTGAAAGTTGGGCTCCTGTACCCCATTGCTAGGAAGACAGGTAACAAGGGATTTCCTTTCTTCATTCACAAAAATGATTAGACCTGTCGAAGGTTAACCAAACTCATTGCCATAGATACTATTCGGCTCATAGCAATCCTATAGGGCAGAGTAGAACTGCCCCACAGGGTTTCTAAAAAGCGGCTGGTAGATTTGAACTACTGACCTTTTTGATTGGCTGAATTCTTAACCACTGCACCACCAGGGCTCCCATTGCAGGTTAGGAGGGGATCAACGACTTTGCTAAACCACTGGATGACTCCTCCTTGATGCATCTTATCTACGCTTCCACTATATTGGGAAATACCGATGAGAAAGTTTGAGAACATAACTGTGACATAGCTGTGACTATACCTGGCATGCAGAGCTTGTGATGACAGGGACATTGTGATATTGTGGTGCTTTATTTCTAGCATAAGAGAGGCTGATCTCTACTTTTCTTTGTCCTAGCTCGTCCAGGCTCTTGTTGTCTTAGCAGTTGCTTGCTTGGTAGAGTAAATTGGGAATCTTTCCATTGTGTGTGTGTATGTGTGTTTTGAAACTGCTTAAAAACCATAAAAATTATTCATTTAGCAAAATGGGTTAAAATTTCCCAATGAAGCTCCTGTGAGAGATAAGCCATGTTTAATGTGTAATAGATGTCTCCTGACTAAAAAAAAAAAAAAAAAAAAAGACTAGTCTTGTTAAATTCGTAAGTCTGTGTCAGCATTTCCCAAAATCTGTTTTCTGGGAAACTGTTGTTTTATAAGATCTCAAAAAAAAAAAAAAAATTTTTTTCCCCCTCTGGTCAACTTAGTGGAAAAACTCTGGTTTAAACCAAGTTAAACAACTTGCTTTTCAAGATTCTAAGGGCATTAATATGCTAATTATATCTTGGAGAAGGACTAGCACATTTATAACCTCCCAAACTCTGTAAGACCCTTGTGTCCTTCAGAACACATTCTAAGAAATAATAATAATAAAAAAAATTCAGTTTTCTGTCTCTCCCTAGCTACCGGGTTATAATTTTCACTTCTCGTCACCATACCAGCTCCTGTCTCACATTTTTAATTTGCAACTTTCATTTTTTATTATGGACTGGAAACTGCATAACAAGACTTATTAGAACCGTGTCAAAAATAATCATTCATGATTCTTTACCATCTCCATGAGAGTCTGAGGGGATTTTTATGAGCCAAGTAGATTTCTGCAAGTACGTATATACCCATTCTGGCTTCCGAATGATCACTTTTGCTTTCTCTGGGGTTTTGGGCCATGTTCTAGACCCATGCTGTCCAATGTCGTAGCCACTATCTACAAGTGGCTTTAAAATAAAGATCAAAATAAATTAAAATGAAAGAAAATTAAAAAATTCACTTACTTGGTCACCCTAGCCACGTTTCTAGTGCTCCACAGCCAGAGGTGGCTAACGGCTACCATATTGGACAGAACAGGCCGAAGATAATCCATCATCGTAGAGAGCTCTACTGAGCAGTGCTGTCCTAGATAGTTGATCATGACAGGTAACAGAGGAATCTGTACTTTAAATAAGGACTGATGACTTGGGAGGGTTTCTATTTAAAAAAAAAAAAAAGGAATAAGCATTAGTAAGCTACTTAATTATGGTCTTGTATTATAATTAGTATTTTAGCCCACTTATCTTTTGTCAGAAACCCTGGCGGCATAGTGGTTAAGAGCTAAGGAGGCTAACCAAAAGGTCAGTAGTTCGAATCCACCAGGCGCTCCTTGGAAACCCTGTGGGGCAGTTCTACTCTGTCCTATAGGGTCACTATGAGTCAGAATTGACTTGACAGCAGCAGGTTTAGTTTTTTTTTTTTTTGGTGCTCTTTTTTCTGAAGTTAGACCTCCAAGTAGTAGTGGACAGTATTGCTTATCAAGTGTAAGGGATGATATGCTTTAAACTTCACAGTAATGTAGCATTAGGCTTTTTAAAGATCTATCTATATGGGATCAAACTGACAACAACAACTCGAAAGGTTAGATAGGAAACCTCGGGAGCAGTGAGTTTATGTTAATGGGGGAGGAACAACTCAGAAAAGGAGGGTGAGAATGGTTGCACAACTTGGAGAACGTAATCTATGTCACTGAATTGTACATACAGGTACTGTTGAATTAGTGTATGTTCTGCTGTATATATTCTCAACAACAAAAGGAAAAAAAAAATCATAGTAATGTTTGATGTGGACCATTTCAGACTGAGCAAGAATTTGCTTTCTAAGTACCTCATGGATGTTAACTTTATCTCCCCAGGAGACTAGAAAACAAAACAAAACCCATTGCCATGGAGTTATTCTGACTCATAGTGACCCTATGGGACAGAGTAGAACTGCCCCCATAGAGCTTCCAAAAACAACTGGTGGATTTGAACTGCTGACCTTTTGGTTAGTGGCCAAACACTTAACCACTGCGCCACCAGGCCCCCCCACCCCATGTTAGGAAACTAGAGGTGCTTTAAGGACGCAGAGCACATCTCCATGCGCCAGAATCCTCCACAGCATTGGTCCCAGGGGTAGGCAGGTGCTAGTAACTCAATTGTTAGCCTAATGATTAACTTTCATTATGACAGACTTCAGAAAGACCAGTCACCTTGTTTCAGTCAGATGACCATGTCTCAGTACAGAACTTCTAAAGAACACATTCATTTGATCCCAACTGCTGCTTCTTTCTGTCCATGTCAGTCATAGAAAAAAAGAAAAAATCCTGAAGTGGAATCTATAATCTGTCCCTTTAAAGAACACAGTAGAGTGCCCATCCTAAGTGGTTTTAGGCACACATCATCACAGCATCACAGGACTCAATAAATAATTGATATAAATTAATGGCCAATGAAAGAAACATATCCGCACTGATCTATAATTACTGGAAGCAACCTCATATATTTTTCATGAAAGTATTGTTTCCCTTGCAGTTTTTTTTTTTTTCCTCTAAAATTCAGTGTCTTTAGAATTTAAATTGCTTTCAGTAATTGCTTTCAACTGCTTTCAGTGGCAGGGTCTCTGTCAGTATGGACATTAGGGTGTTACTCTCCTATTTCTGGTTCTGTCTGACTTTCTGACTTGGAATTGTGACACCAAAGAAAGGGACTGAGGTGACCAGGAATAGCCGTGGGACCATCTCAGCTCCCGTCATTCCCAGCGTGACTCCCACCAGATGTCAGGAGAGTGTCGTTGCTTCAGAAGTTTGCAGGAGAAGAAACCAGGCCCAGGGCTGGCATGAGAGCGAGTTTAAAGCCCAGCCAAATGATGGTTCCATTGGGCACAGTGTAGACCTAGGATTCCACGATGAAACGAAACTTTTAAGCAGTGACTGAGATTTAAGCTAGTGTTCTGAATTAACTCTGCCAAAACAGTTAAGAGCAAACACCACCACCACCATCACCTCCGCCACCAATACCACCACCACCATGACCACCACTGCCACCACCACCATCATCGCCACCACCATCACCACCACCGCCGCCACCGCCGCCGCCGCCATCGTCGCCGCCGCCATCACCGCCACCACCATCACCACCACTACCACGACCACCACCACGAACAACAACAAGAACCTGGTCCTGGTCCAGAAACAGACTATGTTATTAAGAGCATGGTTTCTAGAGTCAAAGAAACTGATTCAAATCCTGGCTTTGACACTTACTAGCCAGGTAAGCTTGGGAAAGTTACTTTATCTTTTTAACTCTCACTTTCCTCACCTGTGAAATGAAATAATAATACCTAGTCCATAAAGTGGTTTAGAAATTTAAATGAATTAAAATATCTAAAACTTTTGGTAAAATTACTAAAACTTAGGACTTGAAAATTACTTGTTATTGTTCAGTGCCTTCGAGTCAGTTCCGACTCATAGTGACCCCACGCACAACAGAACGAAACACTGCCCTGTCCTGCACCAGCCTCACAATTGCTACTATGCTTGAGCCCATTGCTGCAGCCACTGTATTAATGCATCTCACTGAGGGTCTTCCTCTCTTTTGCTGACCCTCTACTTTACCAAGCACAATGTCCTTCTCCAGGGACTGATCCTTCCTGAAAACACGTCCAAAGTATGTGAGACATAGTCTCTCCATCCTTGCTTTTAAAGAGCATCCTGGCTGTACTTTCCTACAAGACAGATCTGTTCGTTCTTTTGGCAGTCCATGGTATATTCAATATTCTTCATCAACACCGTAATTCAAAGTCATCCATTCTTCTCCGGTCTTCCTTATTCACTGTCCAGCTTTCACATGCATATGAAGTGACTGAAAGCACCATGGCTGGGGTGAGGGGCACCTTAGTCTTTAAAGTGACATCTTTACTTTTATTAACACTTTAAAGAGGTCCTGTACAGCAGACTTGCCCAATGCAAAGTGACTTTTGTTTTCTTGACTGCTGCTTCCATGGGCGCTGATTGTGGATCCAAGTAAAATGAAATCTTGACAACTTCAGTCTTTTCTCCTTTTATCACGATGTTTCTTATTGGTCCGGTTGTGAGAATTCTTGTTTTCTTTATGCTGAGGTCTTTTTAATCTGTAAGGAAGGCTGTAGCCTTTGATCTTAATTGGGACAATCTAAATTGACAATGATAAAATATTAGTCTCTAAGGTGTGCACGTGCCTGTTGGTCCCTTTGTATCATATGGGGAGAATAAAAGTTCTCTGGCCCAATAACCCAGTGCTGTCGAGTCGATTCCGACTCATAGCGACCCTATAGGACAGAGTAGAAGTTCTCTGGAAAGCTTAACAAATCATGAAAAGACCATGAACATTTTAATAATCATACTTACCAATGAAGAACTAGTTCATATAGTAGATATTTTTCTTTCAATATGTTTAGAAAAAAAAATTTTTTTTAATGTGTTCAGGAATATATAAATTGCAAACTTTCTAGAAATACATTTCTGTTAAGTCTTGTACATTAGAAAGTTCTAATTCCTACTGTTAAAAATGATTCCCTATCAATGAAGACACATGTCCTAGGCAATGTACAGTAGGACAACCTTAGCCTGAGGGTTTGGATAATGACTTACTTGTTCTTCCTCTTCCTCTTTCCCTTCTCCTTCCTCCTCTCCTCCTCCTCCTCTTCTTCTCCTTCTTCCTCGCCATCCTTCTCCTTCTCTTGATTGGCCTGGGACATTGAACCCTTTGTACCTAAGGATGATAACGGGAAATTTTTCTTATTTTGATTTTACCATAAAGCATTTCATGTCATATCAAGGTCAGGAGCATAAAGGTGTGGAGACTACGATCAAATGTGAATAAAGCCCTTCATTTGCTTTATAGCTTCTGGAGGAGACCGGCAAGTTGTTCACCAACCCCATCTCTTTTTCTTCCTGGTTACACAGCTGGACTCCCATTTCCAGCCTCTCCTCCAGGTAGGTGTGACCACGGTGCTGAGCCCTGGCCAGTGCCCTATAGATAGAGGTGCTGTTTGTCATTCCAGGTCCAGACTTAAAATTTTCCACTCTTTCACTTGGTCTGCTGGAGTTCACAGATGATCTTATGAGGCTTCTGAGGCCCAGGGGATGCCAGAGCCACAGAATGAGGGAAACTGGGTCCTTGAATACCACGTGGAAGGCTGCTTGCCCAACACTCGTGTTCAACTTGGATGTGAGCAAGAATAGGCTTCTCTTCCTCAGAGATAAGGGGTTGCTTATCACTGTAGTTAACCTGCCCTCACTATTATGGAAGTAGCACGGCTGGTGAGTTCAAATTGCTGACCTTTCGATTAGCAGTCAAGAGCTTAACCACTGCACTACCAGGGCTCCGTGTTGATTGGTGGGTTGATGAGTAATTCAACAAGTATTTCTTTATTGCATGCCCTCTCTGTGTGAGGCACTGAGCTAGGTATTGGGGACATAAGAGTGAACTGACCCCCAAAGTTCATTTAGTTCAGCTACACTGAATTCTTGAGTTACGTCTATAGTAGTGTCCAAGATATATTTTACAGGACCGGGCAGTAATATCAATGTGTAAATCAGGCTGAGCATGTGTTGGAGGGGTTACAGGGAACCAGAGAGTACAGGCATTGACCAAAGGCATCTAAATAAAAATCATAGAGCACTATGCTGGCTTAACAAAACACATTTTGGATTGGATTCAGCCCACTGATTCCTAGTATGATCCCCGCTCTACGGCACCCTCAGGGGTGATCTGGGCTCAAGTCAATCACTGAGTTGCATTGCCTGATACGAGTAATTGATTAGGGTAGGCACATGACCTGTGTCAGGACAGTCAGAAACCTAAAGATTCAATTCTGAGACTTTTGTTTGCCTTGTCTGAGAAGTAGACACTCTTTTTCCCCATTCTCCTTGAACATGAGATGATGTTAGATTTAGCTGCTATGGCCATCTTACAACTGTGAATGAAAAACATATCTGAGAATAAGCTCAGATACAGAAGGCTAGAATTGAACATGATATAGACAGAAACCAAGTCCTGGTGTTGTCTTCTGAGCTCCTGATCAGGCTGTACTTTCAGATGGTCTGTCCCTGATATCTTCAGTTTTCTGATCCAATAAATCCCTTATTTACTTAAGCCAATTTACTTTGGGTTTGGTTTTCTTTTAGTTGTAACAGAAAGTCAAACTGATGTGCCATTTTCCTTAAAAGGGACTCTGGAGAATAAAAATTCTCCAGTTCCTCAAGTGTGATAGATACGTCATAGAGGTATAGTAAGCTCTAGCAACTTCCAAATCTGAGGACCAATGGTGGGACTCAGTGGTTATTTTGGAATTGTCAGTAATCCTGGAACATTGGTGAAAGAGAAGGGGGAAGAGAAAGAGAGAGAGGGAGAGATACAGAGAAAGGAAAGGAGGGAGGGAGGGAGAAAAAGGGAGAGGGGAGGAGGGAAAGAGAGAGAGGAAGGATGAGAGAAAAGGAGAAAGCAGGAAGGTGGAAAAGGGAGAGAGAGAGAGGGATGAAGGGAGGGAGAGAGAGAGAAAGGGAGGGAAAGAGGGAGGGAGAGGGAAAAGTAGATGGAGAGGGAGAGATAGGAGAGAAAGAGAGAGAATGACAGATAGGGAAAGAGAGAGGGAGAGAGAAAAAGAGAGGGAGGAAGCGAGGGAGAGAAAGAAAAGGAGAGACTAAGAAAGAGAAAGAAGAGTAGGAGGAAGAAGAACAACAAGAAGATTAAGAACAATAACAACAAGGAGACCCTGTAAGGAAGAAGAATCACGTTGTGAAGAAAAGTCCTCACGCATCCCTGTTGCATCTCTACAAGCTGAATAGGGTGGGCCTGCTGTTAGTCCACCTTTGATGACTTTGTTACCTGGCCCTAGAAATAGAATTTTTTGCAGCAAGAGTCTCAAGAGAAAGAGAGGCACTTTCTGAGATCAAGGTAAGAAAAGAATTCAAGTTCTGTGTGTGTGTGTGTGTGTGTGTGTGTGTAATCACAGGTGGGAGTATGCTTTTGGTCTTAATTTCACACAGGGCCTGGAACTAGTTCCTTCAGGTTTGAACCCCTGTTGAGAATTTGCGTTTCAAACAAGTTCCCAGGCGATGGTAATCCTGCTGGTTAGGCACCAATTCTGAGAACCAGTAGTAGATCATGGTTCTCAAAAAAAAAAAAAAAAAAAGGTATATATTTTTTTAAATCAGCTCTTTTTTAAGAAAAAATTTCATTGTGTTTTAGGTGAAAGCTTACAGAGCAAATTAGTTTTTTATTCAAAAATTTATCCACAAATTGTTTTGTGACATTAGTTGCAGTCCCCAAAATTTGTCAGTACTCTCCCTCTTTCCCTTTCCACTATGGATTCTCTGTGCCCACTTGTTCAGTTTTCCTGTCCTATCCTGCCCTCTCATCTTTGCTTTGGGGCAGGTGTCACCCACTTGTTCTCATATAATTGAGTGAACTGAGAAGTCTGTTCCTCACATGTGTTATTGCTTGTTTTGTAGGCCTGTATAATATTTGGCTCCACCACGCATCTGTCAGTTCTTTGTACTGTGGTGGCTTGCATGTTGCTGTGATGCTTGAAGCTTTGCCACTGGTATTTCAAATACCAGCAGGGTCACCCTTGGTGTCCAGGTTTCAGCGGGACTTCCAGACTAAGACACACTAGGAAGAAGGATGTGGTGATCTACTTCTGAAAAAATTGGCCAGTGAAAACCTTATGAATAGCAGCAGAACATTGTCTGATATGCTGCCAGAAGATGAGTCCCTCAGGTTGGAAGGCATTCAAAATATGACTGGGGAAGAGCTGTCTCCTCAAAGCAGAGTGGATCTTAATGACGTGGATGGAGTCAAGCTTTCAGGATCTTTATTTTCTGATGTGGCATGAATCAAAATGAGAAGAAACAGCTGCAAATATCCGTTAACAACTGTAACACGGAATGTACGAAGCATGAATCTAGGAAAATTGGAAATAGTCAAAAACGAAATGGAACACATAAACATCGATATCCTAGGCATTAGTGAGCTGAAATGGACTGGTATTGGCCATTGTGAATTGGACAATCATATTCTGGCAATGACAAATTGAAGAGGAATGGCGTTGTGCTCATCATCATTAAGAACACATCTAGATCTACCCTGAACTACATACAACACTGTCAGTGATAAGGAAATATCCATACGTCTACAAGGAAGACCAGATCATATGACTATTATGCAAATTTGTGCACCAACCACTAAGGCCCAAAATGAAGAAACTGAAGATTTTTTACCAACTTCTGCAGTCTGAAATTTATCAAACATGCAATCAAGATGCACTGATAAATACTGGTGATTGGAATGTGAAAGCTGGAAACAGAGAGGAAGGATCAGTAGTTGGAAAATATGACCTTGGTGATAGAAGTGACACCTGAGATTGCATGATAGAATTTTGCAAGACCAACTTCCTCATTGCAAATACCTTTTTTCACCAACATAAACGGAGACTGTACATGTGGGCCTTGGCAGATGGGAAGCACAGGAATCAAAAAGACTAAATCTGTGGAAAGAAATGATGTGAAAAAGTTCAATATCTTCAGTCAGAACAAGGCCAGGGCCAACTTCGGAACAGACCATCAGTTGCTCATATGCAAATTCAAATCGAAGCTGAAGAAAACTAGAGCAAATCTATGACAGCCAATATACAACCTTGAGTATATTCCACCTGAACTTAGAGACCATCTCAAGATGACCGAAGACCAGACGAGTTGTGAAATGACATCAAGTACATAATACATGAAGAAAGCAAGAGGTTACTAAAAAGACAAGAAAGAAAAGAACAAAATGGATGTCAGAAGAGACTCTGAAATTTGTGCTTGAAAGTAGGGTAGCTAAAGCGAAACGAAGAAATGATGAAGTAAAAGAGCTGAACAGAAGATTTAAAAGGGCAGCTTGAGAAGACAAAGTAAAATATTATAATGACATGTGCAAAGACCTGGAAGTAGAAAACCAAAGGGGAAGAACACTCTTTGCATTTCTCAAGCTGAAAGAACTGAGGAAAAAATTCAAGCCTCAAGTTGCAGTTTTGAAGGATTTTATGGACAAAATATTGAATGACACAGGAAGCCTCAAAAGCAGATGGAAGAAATACACAGAGTCACTCTACCAAAAAGATTTAGTCAACGTTCAACCATTTCAGGAGGTAGCATATGATCAAGAACTGATGGTATTGTAGGGAGAAGTCCAAGCTGCACTGAAGGCATTGGCAAAAAACAACGATCCAGGAACTGACAGAACACCAACAGAGATGTTTCAACAAACAGATGCAGCACTGGAGGTGCTCATTTGTTTATGCCAAGAAATTTGGAAGACAGCTACCTGGCCAACTGACTGGAAGAGGTCCATATTTGTGCCCATTCCAAAGAAAGGTGACCCAACAGAATACGGAAATTATCAAACAATGTCATTAATATCACAAGCTAGTAAAATTTTGCTGAAGATCATTCAAAAGCAGTTGCAGCAGTACGTCAACAGGGAAACTGCCAGAAATTCAAGCCAGATTCAGAAGCGGATGTGGAAAGAGCGATATCACTGATGGTGTCATGTGGGTCCTGGCTGAAAGCAGAGAATACCAGAAAGATGTTCACTTGTGTTTTACTGACTGTACAAAGGCATTTGCTGCGTGGATCATAACAAATTATGGATACCATTGTGAAGAATGGGAATTCCAGAATACTTAATTGTGCTCATGAGGAACCTGTACATAGACCAAGAGGCATTTGTCCCAGCAGAGCAAGTGCATACTGCATGGTTTAAAATCAAGAAAGGTGTGCATGAGGGTTGCATCCTTTCACCATATTTACTCAATCTGTATGCTGAGCAAATAATCCGAGATTCTGGACTATATGAAATAGAATGTGGCATCAGAATTGGTGGAAAACTCATTAACAACCGGTGTTACGCAGATGACACAACCTTTCTTACTGAAAGTGAAGAGGACTTGAAGCACTTACTGATGAAGATCAAAGATTACAGCCTTCAGTATGGATTATACCTCAACATAAAGAAAACAAAAATCCTCACAACTTGACCAGTAAGCAACACCATGATAAATGGAGAAAAGATTGATGTTGTCAAGGATTTCACTTTACTTGGATCCATAATCAACTCCTATGAAAGCAGCAGTCAGGAACTCAAATGAAGTATTGCATTGGGCAAATCTGCTGCAAAAGACCTTTTTAAAGTGTTAATAAGCAAAGATGTCACTCTGAGGAGTAAGGTGTGCCTGACCCAAACCATGGTGTTTTCAATCATCTCATGTGCATGTAAGAGCTGTACAATAAATTAAGAAGACTGAAGAACTGATGCCTTCGAATTATGGTGTTGGCGAAAAATATTGAATATACTATGAACTATTTTTTGTCAGAAGAATGAACAAATCTGTCTTGGAAGAAATACAGCCAGATTGCTCCTTGGAAGTGAGCATGGTGAGACTTCGTCTCACATGCTTTGGGCATGTTATCAGGAGGAACCAGACCCTGGAGCAGGACATCATTCTTGGAAAAGTAGAGGGTCAGCAAAAAAGAGGAAGACTCTCGATAAGATGGATTGACACAGTGGCTGCAGATATGCGCTGAAGCCTAACGATTGTGAGGACGGTGCAGGATTGAGTAGTGTTTCTGCTGTACACACGGGTTGCTATGCGTCGGAACTGACTCGATGGCACCTAACAACTGTCGTTGGCTGAAAGGTGAACTTTGAGAATGACTTCAGTTCTGAGTTAACAGGGTGTCCAGGGGCCACAGTCTCGGGGGTCCCTCTCAGACCAGTATGTCTGGCCTTTCTTTGTGAATTTGAATTTTGTTCTACATTTTTCTCCCGCTCTGTCTGGGACCCTCTATCGTGATCCCTGTCAGAGTGGTTGGTGGTGGTAACCAGGCACCGTCTAGTTCTTCTGGGCTCAGGCTGTTGGAGGCTGTGGTTCATCTGGTCCATTAGTCCTTTGAACTAATATTTTCCTTGTGTCTTTGATTTTCTTCCTTCTCTTTTGCTTCGAACAGGATGGGTACAATAGATGCATCTCAGATGGCCGACCACAAGCTTTTTCTTTATGAACTATGTTATGCCAATTGAGCTAGATGCCCCCTGAGACCATAGTCCCCAGTCCTCAGCCCCAGAAACTCAGTCCTTCAAGTTGTTTGGATGTGTCTGGAAAGCTTCTATGACTTTGCCTTGGTCAAGTTGTACTGCCTTCCCCTATGTTGCGTGTTGTCTTTCCCTTTGCCAGAGTTGACTTGTCTACTATTTAGTTAGTGATTTCCTTTTCCCATCCCTCCCCTCCCACATAGCCATCAAAGACTGTTTGTTTTTTTTTTCTGCGTGTAAACCTTTTCTTGGGTTTTTGTAATAGTGGTTTCATATATTTGTCCTTTTGTGATTGACTTATTTCACTCAGCATAATGCCCTCTGGTTCATCCATGTTGTGAGATGTTTTGCTGATTCATCATTGTTCTTTATCTTTGCATAGCATTCCACTGTGTGTATGTACCATAATTTGTTTATCCATTCATCTGTTGATGGGCATTTAGGTTGTTTCTGTCTTTTTGCTATTGTCAATAATGCTGCAATGAACATGGGTGTGCACATATGTCTATTCATGTGATGGCTCTTATTTCTCTAGGTTATATTCCTAGGAGTAGGATTGCTGGATCATATTGTATTTCTATTTCTAGCTTTTTAAGGGGGCACCATATTATTTTCCATAGTGGTTGTGCCATTTACATTTCCACTAGCAGTGCATAAGAGTTCCAGTTTCCCCACAACCTCTCCAACATTTGCTATTTTCTGTTTTTGATTTGCGCCAGTAATGTCGGGGTGAGATGGTATCTCATTGTAGGTTTGATTTGCATTTCTCTAATGGCTAATGATCATGAGCATTTTCTCATGTGTGTTAACTGCCTGAATGTTTTCTTTGTCTGTTCATAACCTTTGGCCATTTTTCAGCTGAGTTATTTGTCTTTTTGTTGTTGAAGTATTCTATAGACTTTAGAGGTTAGACCCTTGTTGGATATGTCATAGCCAAAATTTTTTTTCCCAGTCTGTAGGTTCTCTTTTAACTCTTTTGGTGAAGTCCTTTGATGAGCTTAAGTATTTAATTGTTTGTTATATAGCTTATTGTCTGGTGTTTGTGTGGTTAGTTATGATTTAGATTATATTTGTGCCATATAGTAGGGCCCCCAGCATTGTCCCTATTTTTCCTTTCATGATCTTTATTGTTTCAGGCTTTAAGGTCTTTGATCTATTTTGAGTTAGTTTTTGTGTATAGTGTGAGGTATGGGTCCTGTTTCATTTTTTTACAGATGGACATCCAGTTTTGCCAACACCATTTGTTAAAAAGACTGTCCTTTCCACATATAATGGATTTCAGTCCTTTGTCTAAGATCAGCTGACCATAGGTTGATGGATCTACATCTGGGTTCTCAATTCTGTTCCTTTGGTCTACGTGTTTGTCATTATACCAGTACCAGGCTATTTTGAATACTGTGGCTGTATAGTAAGTTCTGAGACCAAGTAGTGTGAGGCCTCCTACTTTGCTCTTTTTCTTCAATAATGCTTTACTTACCTGGGGCCTCTTTCCTTTCCATAAAAATTTGGTCATCAGTTTTTCCATCTTGTTAAAAAATGCTGTAGGTATTTGGACCGGGATTGCATTATATCTGTAGATTGCTTTGAGTAGGATTGACATTTTCATAATGTTGAGTCTTCTTATCCATGAGCATGGTATATCTTTCCATTTATGTAGGCCTCTTTTGGTTTATTACAATAGTATTTTGTAGTTTTCTTTGTATAGGTCTTTTACATCCCTGGTTAGATTTATTCCTAAGTATTTTATCTTTCAGGGAGCTATTATGAAAGGTATTGTTTGATGATTTTGTTATTTGGCTGTAGAAATAGAATTTTTTACAACAAGAGTCCCCTGAGAAAGAGGTGTACTTTCTCAGATGAAGGTAAGAAAGGAATACTAGTTCTTGGTTTGTGTGAGTGTAAGCACAGGTGGGGAGCTTGTTTTTGGTCTTAGTTTCACACAGGACTTTGAACCAGTTCTTTCAGGTTCAAACTCCTACTGAGAACTTGCAATTGTAACAAGTTCCCAGGTGATGCTAATGCTGCTGGTTAGGGACCCATTCTGAGAACCACTAGTAGATCATGGGTCTCAAAATTTATTATACATAAGAATCACCTGGGGATCTTATTAAAATGTAGATTCTGATTCAGTATATCTGTGGTGGAAATGCAACTTCTCAGCAGGGGCTCAAACCAGAACAAACCAATTCGAAGCCCTGGTTTCACATCATAGTATGCAGTATAGCCATTTGCAGAAGCCCTGGTGGTATGCAGAAGAATCAGTCAATCAAACAACTAATGGATCATCAAATATACAATGGGCGCTGACTGTGCCAGGAACCACGGGGGTGGGGAGGGTACAGTTATGGTGCTGGTCGTGAACATCTCTAAGGATGGTTTGTGGCTCCATTGATATAGCATTAAACAGGAACTAATTTTCCATTTTTTTTGTGCCTTACGGAAAAATGAACAAGAAAGCGCTGAACATGTATGAGCCCATATTGTTGTCCCATTCCAGAATTAGGAAGTCAGTCAGGGGCAAAAACGTAAAAACACCTGAATGCAGCTGTCATTCTCAGGGCTCCACATCCATGTGTATCTAATTTTGTCATTGTTAGAGTTCTAACTTTTTTTGTAAAGGCTAAGGATATATACATTGTAGGCAATCCTTAATCCTGGTGGCACAACAGTTAAGCACTTGGCTGCTAACTGAAAGGTTGGCAGTCTGAACCCACTCAGCAGTTCTGAGGGAGAAAGACCTGACCATCTTCTCCTGTAAGATTACAGCCAAGAAAACTGTAGAGGCAGTTCTACTCTGTCACGTGGGGTTACTATGAGTCAGACTCAGCTTGACAGCACCTAATAACAATCCTTCATCTACAGTCTGCAGTTGATCAAAGATGATATTTTAAAAGAAAGTTCAAGGCCATCGTCTGTGTTTTTGTGGCTCTGGCTGTCTCTGGCCCTGTGGTCTTGTGTACAGTTTTAGGCCGTGTTGGCCCTTGTCTCCGTTTCTTCCCATGCATGCTGGGGAAGCTGCCTCCTGCAGCTCCAGCTGAGCTTGACTGGGCAGCTACCAAGAGGATGCTGAACTGGATCTTTCCAAGTGAATTATTTCATGAACTTGGCCAGCAGGGAACAAAGACAGACTAGATAAAAATAGGACATTCATATATGGAAAACTTGACCACTCATCTGTCGGTGTGTCATGTTGTGGTGGCTTGCATGTTGCCGTGATGCTGGAAGCTTTGTCACCAGTATTCAAATACGAGCAGGGTCACCCATTGTGGACAGGATTCAGCCAAGGCTCCAGACTAAGATGGACTAGGAAGAAAGGCTTGGCGAGCACATCTGAAAATTAGCCAATGAAAAGCCTATGGATTAGAACAGAATATTGTCCAGTTGGACTCAAACATGCCAAAGATCTTGAAGATGGTGCAGGACTGGAAAACATTTCATTTTGTTTTACACTGGGTTGCCATGACTTGGAGTCAACTTGATGGCAACTAACAACAACAACGTGGAAAACTGACTTTTGTGACAGCCATTCCCAGTAAGGGAGCCTTTATTGTTTCCATTTTACAGCTTAGAGCACTGATGGGCAGAGAAGCCCTGTGACTTCCACAGCAAGGTCAGAACTAGGACTCAAGCCTTCTGACCCTTAGTCCATTGATTTTCTTCAGCAGAGCCATACACATATGTCTATACTATCGGCAACAGAATATAACCTGCTACCAGGTGTTCCACTGAGTTTCCCGTCTTTTCTGTTATCATTATTGAGGTGGTGATTACTAATAAAGGTGATAACGTTGTTGTTAGGTGCAGTTGAGTTGGTTCTGACTCATAGCGACCTTATGCACAGCAGAACAAAACACTGCTTGGTCTTGCACCATGCTCACAATTGTTATGCTTGAGCCCATTGTTGCAGACACTGTGTCAATCCATCAAGTTGAGGGTGTTCCTCTTTTTCACTGGCCCTTTACTTTATCGAGCATGATGTCCTTCTCCAGGGACTGGTCCCTCATGAAAACATGTCCAAAGTATGTGAGACCAAGTCTTGCCATCCTTGCTTCTAAGGAGCGTTCTGGCTGTACTTCTTCCAGAATAGGTTTGTTCTTTCGGCAGTCCATGGTATATTCAATATTCTTGGCCAACTCCACGATTCAAAGGCGTCAATTCTTCTTCTGTTTTCCTTACTCCTTACTCTTTGCCCAGCTTTCACATGCATGTGAGGCTATTGAAAACACGATGGCCTGGGTCAGGTACACCTTAGTCCTTAAAGTGACGTGTTTTTAACACTTTAAAGACGTCTCTTGTAGCAGATTTGCCCAATGCAACGTGAAGTTTGATTTCTTGACTGCTGCTTCCGTGAACGTTGATTGTGGACCCAAGTAAAATAAAATCTTTGACAACTTCAATCTTTTCTCTATTTATAATGATGTTGTTTATTGGTCCAGTTAGGAATATTTTTGTTTTCTTCATGTTGACATGTAATCCATACTGAAGGCTGTGGTCTTTGATGTTCATCAGTAAGTGCTTCAAGTTCTCCTCACTTTCAGCAAGCAAGACTGGGTCATCTGCATAACGCAGGCTGTTAATGAGTCTTCCTCCAGTCTAGATGCCTCGTTATTCATATAGTCCAGCTTTTTGGGTTATTTGTTCAGCATACAGATTGAATGAGTATGGTCAAAGGATACAACCCTGACGCACACCTTTCCTGACTTTAAACCAATCAGTATCCCCTTGTTCTGTCCGAACACCTGCCTCTTGATCTATGTAAAGGTTCCTCGGGAGCACAATTAAGTGTCCTGGAATTCCCATTCTTCCCAATGTTATCCATAATTTGTTATGATCCACACAGTCAAATACCTTTGCATAGTCAATAAAACACAAGTGAACATCTCTCTGGTATTCTCTGCTTTCAGCCAGGATCCATCTGACATCAGCAATGCTATCCTTTGTTCCACGTCCTCTTCTGAATCTGGCTTGAATTTCTGGCAGTTCCCTGTCAACGTACTGCTACAGCCACTGTTGGATGATATTCAGCAAAATTTTACTTGCCTGTGATATTAATGATACTTTTAGATAACTTCTGAATTCTGTTGGATCACCTTTCTTTGGAATGAGTACAAATATGATTTCTTCCAGTCAGTTGGCCAGGTAGCTGTCTTCCAAATTTCTTGGCATAGATGAGTGAGCATTTTCAGTGCTGCTTCAGTTTTTGGAAATATCTCAATTGGTATTTCCGTCAATTCCTGGGCCCTTTTTTTTTTAATCAATCTTCAGTGCAGCTTGGACTTCTTCCTTCAGTACCATCGGTTCTTGATCATATGCTACCTCCTGAAATGACTGAATGTTGACCAATTCTTTTTGGTACAGTAACTCTGTGTATTCCTTCCATCTTCTTTTGATGATTCCTGTGTCATTCTATATTTTGCCCATAGAATCCTTCAGTATTGGAACTCAAGGCTTGATCTTTTTCTTTAGTTCTTTCAGCTTGAGAAATGTTGAGCATATTCTTCTCTTCTGGTTTTCTAACTCCAGGACTTTAAACATGTCATAATACTTTATTTGGTCTTATTGAGCTACCCCCTTTGAAATCTTTTGTTCAGCTTTTTTACTTCATCATTTCTTCTTTTTGCTTTACGTAATAGATGTTCAAGAGCAAGTTTCAGAGTTTCTTCTGACATCCATTTTAGTCTTTTATTTTTTTTCCTGTCAGTTTAATGACCTCCTGCTTTCTTCATGTATGATGTCTTTGGTGTCATTCCGCAACTCGTCTGGTCTTTGGTCATTAGTGTTCAATGCGCCAAATCTATTCTCGAGATGGTGGAATATATTCAAGGTCGTATATTGGCTCTTGTAGACTTGCTCTAGTTGTCTTCAACTTCAATTTGAATTTGTTTATAAGCAATTGATGGTCTGTTTCAAAGTTGGCCCCAGCCTTGTTTTGACTAAAGACATTGAACTTTTTCACATTGTCTCCTTCCACAGATATAGTCAATTTGATTCCTCTGTTTTCCATCCGGCGAGGTCCACATATACAGTCTCCGTTTCTGTTGGTGAAAAAGGTATTTGCAATGAAGAAGTTGTTGGTCTTGCAAAATTCTATCATGCAATCTCAGGTGTTGCTCCTATCACCAAGGCCATATTTTCCAATACAGATCCTCTTTGTTTCCAACTTTCGCATCCCAATCACCAGTAGTAACTAATGCATTTTGATTGCATGTTTGAACAATTTCAGACTGCGGAAGTTGGTAAAAATCTTAAATTTCTAAATCTTTGGCCTTAGTGGTTGGTGCATAAGTTTGAATAATAGTCATATTAACTGGTCTTTGTTGTAGGCATATGGGTATTATTCTATGACTGACAGTATTTTACTTCAGGGTAGGTCTTGAAATATTCTTCTTGATGATGAACTAGGTGCCATTTCTCTTTAATTTGCCATTCCTGCCATAGTAGACCATATGATTGTCTGATTCAAAATGGCCAACACCAGTCCATTTCGGCTCTAATGGGTAGGATATTGATCTTTATGCTTCCGTTTCATATTCGATGATTTCCAATTTTCCTAGTTTCATGCTTGGTACATTCCAAGCATGCAGCTGTTTCTCTTCATTTTGAGTTGTGCCACATCAGCAAACGAAGGTCCCGAAAGCTTTAGTCTATCTTTGGCATTAAGGTCAGCTCTACTTTGAGGAGGCAGCTCTTCCCCAGGAGTCTTTTGAGTGCCTTCCAACCTGAGGGGCTCATATCCAGTACTATATCAGACAATGTTCTGCTGCTATTCATAAGGATTTCACTGGCTAATTTTTTTCAGAAGTAGACTGCCAGGTGATAATAGCCAACCTAATAAATAAATTGTATAGTTGAAGTCTTCTTCATTGGCCTTCGTGTATCTGAGTCACCAGATGAGAACTGATACTGTTAATCTGCTCTGTAAAATCTGATGAAGTTGGTCTGTGACACACTGAACCTTGCTACTAGTAAATCGCTCTCTAGAAAGCCTTTCAACGTCTCCTTCCACCACTCAGTCCTCCGCTAAGCAAGCGTCAGATGTTTTTGCTCCCAATTCTATTTCTGCCAGTTGTGTTTGATGTCATAATGATGTGGATTAATTAAATACTCAGTAACCAAACCAAAAAAAAAAAAAAAAAAAGTCGATTCCAACTCACAGCGACCCTATAGGAGAGAGTAGAACTGCCCCATAAGGTTTCTAACGAGCAGTTGGTGGACTTGAACTGCCAATTTTTGGTTAGCAGGCGAACTCTTAACCACTGCACCACCAGGGCTCCAAACACTCCATAAAGAGATGGAATGAATGTGAAAATTAAAGAGTCGCTATTTCTATAAAACTGTATTCATTTTCTAGTGTTGATGTAACAAATGGCCACACAATTGGTGGCTCGAAACAACACAATTTTATTATCTTATGGGTCTGTGGGTTAGAAGTCTGACACAGGTGTTTCTGGGCTAAAATCAAGGCATTGGCAGGACTGTATTCCTTCTGGAAGCTCTGGGGAGAAATCCGTTTTCTTGCCTTTCCGGCTTCTAGAGACTTCCCACTTTCCTTGGCTTGTGGCCCCTTCCTCCATCTCCAAAGCCTTCAGCATAGCATCTCTCTGACCCTGCTTCTATCATCACATCTCTTTCCCTAATTCTAATCTGTTCTGCTTCTCTCTTCCACTTGTAAGGACCCTTGTAATCACATTGGGCCCATCTGGATAATCCATAATAATCCCCCTATTATAAGGTTGGCTGATTAAATTTGTTGCTGTGGGGTCAATTCCAACTCATAGCGACCCGATAGGGCAGAGTAGAACTGCCTTATAGGGTTTCCAATGCTATCATCGTTACAGAAGCAGGTCTCCACATTTTTCTCCTGCAGAGTGGCTGGTGGGTTCAAACTGCCGACCTTTTGGTCAACAGGAGAGCATTATAACTACTGTGCCACCAGCGCTCCTCGGTCAGCTGATTAGCAACCTTAATCCCCATCTGCAACCTTAATTCTCCTTTGCCGTGTAACCTAACACATTCCCAGGTTCTAGGGGTTAGGACATGGACATATTTGGGGACCTTTGTCCAGCCTGGCCCAGAAACCTAAATTGAATGCTTCTCAAGAGTCTTTAAAGTGTTGCGACCCTCGCACCCGTCTACCAGCCTCCAGACTGGTGTTTTGAGCACACCCAGCGGTGTGTGGAAGAAAGACCTGATCATCTGCTTCCGTGAAGATTACAGCCAAGAAAACCCCAGGGGGTCCAGTTCTACTCTGTCATACACTGGGTCGCCACGAGTCACAACCGACTACAAGGCAACAGGTTTGGCTCGGTTTTGGTTTTAAAGAAATGAACATGCTACCAGTTCTGATGGTGTCGTTAAGACAATTTTTACTGCAATTTCAGTGAGCAAAGGGATAGTGAATTAGAAATAATTGTAAGTGATCACCTAAGTGAGAAACTGGGTATTCTGCCATCAAAAGAGCTAACGGACTTGCTCACGGAGCTCCCTGCATTGGGCTGTTTCGGTCCATTCTGTTCCAGTCCAGACCCACTCAGTGCTACCACCTCTTCTCCGTGAAGCTTTTTCTGATACGCGTCCTTCAGGATCTTGACAGTGAATTCAGTGCTCCAGCCATGTGCACTAAACAGGTCTGACTGGGACTTACCGTGGGTAAAATGGGGACGACGGTAATGGTAGTGCCTACCTCATAGGTTTGTCAGGAGCTTCACGGAATCAGGATGTAAGAAATCCTGAGAACTGTGCCTGGCACCGAACTGACACTCCATAAATGTTAGCAACTGGCATGAGTGTGCGCACCCACACAGAAATGCAGAGGAAGCTTGTGATTGTACATTTGTTAAAAATGGGGATTCTTTATTGGGTTGTTGTTGTTAGGTGCTGTCATGGATTGAATTGTGTCCCCGAAAATATCTGTCAACTTGGCTACGTCATGATTCCCAGTATTGTATGATTGTCCACCATTTTGTCACCTGATGTGATTTCTCTATGTGTTGTAAATTCTATCACCTTGATGTAATGAGACGGACTAGTGGCAGTTATATTGATGAGATTCACAAGATTAGATAGTGTCTCCAGCCAGTCTCTTGAGATATAAAAGAGAAAAGTGAGCAGAGAGACATGGGACCTTATACCACCAATAAAGCAGTGCTGGAAGCACGGCACATCCTTTGGACCTGAGGTCCCTGTGCTGAGATGCTCCCAGGCCAAGGGAAGACTGATGACAAGGACCTTTCTCCAGAGCTGACAGAGAGAGAAAACCTTCTCCTCGAGCCAGTGGCCTGAATTCAGACTTCTAGCCTACTGGACTGTGAGAGAATAAACTTCTGTTTGTTAAAGCCATCCACTTGTGGTATTCCTGTTATAGCAGCGCTAGATGACTAAGACAGGTGCTGTCGAGCCGGGTCCTACTCATAGCGACCCTATGTACACCAGAATGAAATACTGCCCTGTCCTGCGCCATCCTCACAATTGTTGTTATGCTTGAGCCCATTGTTGCAGCCACTGTGTCAGTCCATCTCATTGAGGGTCTTCTTCTTTTTCACTGACCTTCTACTTTACCAAGCAAGATGTCCTTCTCCAGAGACTGTTCCTCCTTATAACATGTCCAAAGTACATGAGACGAAGTCTTACCATCCTCATTTCTAAGGAGCATTCCATTTGTACTTCTTCCAAGACAGATTTGTTCGTCCTAATGGATGTTTGCAACTATTTCTTCTCATTTTTGGAGCCCTGGTGACACAGTGGTTAAGAGTTTAGCTTCTAACCAAGAAGTTGACAGTTCAAATCTACTAGGTGCTCCTTGGAAACCCTATGGGGCAATTCTGCTCTGTTCAATAGGGTCGCTAATGGGTCGGAATCGACTCAACAGCGATGGGTTTGGTTTTTGGACTTCCTTCTCATTTTGAGTCATGCCACATCAGTAGATGGAGGTCCTGAAAGCTTGACTCCATTGACGTTATTAAGGTCAACTCTACCATATCTGAAGGGGCTCATCTTCCAGCACTATATCAGACAATGTTCCGCTGCTAATCATAAGTTTTTCACTGACTAGGTTTTTTTTTTTCTTAGAAGTAGATCACCAGGTTCTTTCTCCTAGTCTGTCTTAGCCTGGAACATCCACTGAAACCTGTCCACCATGGGTGACCCCTGCTGGTATTTGAAATACTGGTGGCATAGCTTCCAGTATCATAGCAGCACGCAAGGTACCACAAAAGGACAAGCTGACAGACGAGTGGTGGCTTTATTGGGTGAATGGTCCAATACTTTCCTGCATGAGCTATCACTGCTACAGTTTGGATATAAGGAAGAAATGCTTAACAGAAATCTTCAGTCTGAGGATGGAATAGATCAGAACCCCATGATACCAGGCACTTGCTTTGTCATTGGAGTCTTTGGGTGGTGCAGAGGGTTGATGTACTCAGCTGCTAACTGAAAGGTTGGGGGTTTGAGTCCATCCAGAGGTGCTTGGGTGGAAAGGCCCGATGACCTACTTCTGAAAAACCAGCCATCGAAAACCCTATGGAGCGCAGTTCTACTCTGACACACATGGGGTCATCACGAGTTGGAGTTGACTCCATGGCATCTGGTAAGTTAAGTTTCTTCATGAAGTAAATTTTTACTGGACCAACATCCTTGGGTGCAGAAGATTTGCCCCCATGCCCCTCCACGTGTTTGAAGGTCCAGTCCCTATCCCAAAACCTGGAAGGCAGGCAGTCTCTACTGGTTTAATAAATAGGGACAGAGCTTCCAGGGGCCAAGATACCGCACTGCCTGCTCATTCTCCCTTCAGAAAATGTCTTTCCCGTCAGCTCACTTTTGGGGCAAATATTTAGTTACCATCTAGGGTCACTTGGCTATTTTTGCCTCTGACATTTGACCTCTTTCCCACTCAGGGACCACTCTGTGGGATGGTAGTAGTTCTAATAAGCCTAATTGTCCTTCACTTTTCACGTTCCCACTCCCATTAGGCTTCGTCACCCCCAGCCTTCACGCTTTTAAGCAGCATTCATGCGTCCTGCTGTCTTGGAGTGGGTTTCTCGACCTCCGAGTCAGAAGCAAGATGGAGCAGCTCCACTAACCCAAGTGAAGCTGGGATGTGCTTTTCTTCTCATACTGTTACCGCATCAAAGTGGCCAGAAGTCACTCAGGACTTACTTGGTCTCCTCAAGCAAAGTTTCAATAATTTGGATAAAAGGAAAGATATGGGATCTCATTTGCAGGTGCTGTAAAGTGTGGCAGAGTTTGGGTCAGATAGGCCAAATGGACTAGTGTGTAAATTTTTAATACACAAAGTAGTTTCGTTTTCCCTTACACTCAGGAGCTAAAACACATGCAGGCTGGAGTTGCGGGAAGTAGTTCCTCAAAGACTTGTCCCTCTCCTTTGTCTACTTGACTGCTGATTTTTATCTTTTTTTTATTATTATTAAACTTTAAATGAAGGTTTATAGAACACACTAGCTTCTCATTAAACAGTTAGTACACATACTGTTTTGTGACACTGGTTACCAACCCCACAACATGTCAACAGTCTCCCTTCTCGACCTTGGGTTCCCTATTACCAGTTTTCCTATCCCCTCCTGCCTTCTTGTCCCTGCCCCTGGGCTGGCGTGCCCCTTTAGTCTTGTTTTGTTTTATGGGCCTGTCTAATATTTGGATGAAGGGTGAACCTCAGGAGTGACTTCATTACTGAGCTGAAAGCGTGTCCAGGGGCCATAATCTTGGGGATTCCCAGTCTCTGTCAGGTTAGTAAGTCTGGTCTTCATTTGTGAGTTTGAATTTTGTTCTACATTTTTCTCCCTCTGTTGGGAACCCTCTATTGTGATCACTGTTAGAACAGTCAGTGGTGGTAACCGGGCAGCATGTAGTTGTACTGGACCAAGACTGGTGGAGGCTGTGGTAGTTGTGGTCCATTAGTCCTTTGGACTAATCTTTCCCTTGTGTCTCTGGTTTTCTTCATTCTCCCTTGCTCCAGACCGGGTGAGACCAGTGGACTATCTTAAATGGCTGCTCACAGGCTTTTAAGACCCAGATGCTACTCACCAAAGCAGAATGTAGAGCATTTTCTTTATAAACTATGTTATGCCAATTGAGCTAGATGTTCCCCGAGACCATGGTCCCCACAGCCCTCAGCCCAGTAATTCAGTCCCTCAGGGAGTTTGGATGTGTCTGTGGAGCTTCCATGACCTTGGTTTGGACAAGTTGTTGAGGACTGATTCCTCTGAGGCTCTTTGAAATGATACACTGAAGTCTCACAGCCTCTGTCTACTTTCACGTTCATCAACATGGTTGACGAGCTTGAGTCAACGAACTTGACTGATGGTCGAGGAATGTTGAGGTGTTGCTGCTCGAGGACACATCTTTTTTTTTTTAATTATTAAAAAAAATAATACAACATTTGTCAATTCTTTTCTGGGTGTACAATTTAGTGATAGCAACTACATTAATCGTGTTGTGCAACCGTCCCCCGTAATGGTTGCCAAATTTCCCATCACCATAAACAGAAGCTCACTCCTTCCTAAAGAATGGGCACAGAGTCTTATACAAGGAGGTCAACTTTGAGCAGCAGCAACCTTTACTGACCCTTTACTAGGTGTGACACCTGTACCAAGAGCTGTACAGGTGGTGTTATTGCTAGAGTTGGCAGGTTCATCAGCTAGGTCCCCGGATGGCACAAACGATTTCTGTCCAGCCACTAACTAGAAAGTCGGCAGTTCAAATCCAACTAGAGGTGCCTCAGAAGAAAGCCCTGGCAATCTGCTTCTGAAAGATCACTGCCATTGAAAACCCTATGGGGTACAGTTCTACTCTGACACATGTGAGGTCGCCATGACCCTGGAATTGACCAGAGAGCAGAGGGTTTGGTTTTGATTTGGTTCATCAGCTACACCTGTCTTCCCAGGAGCTAGTCTGTGTCAGGTGAGTATCTGGGCCTCCTGTACAAGGTAGTCTAAAGGACTGCCTGATGCCCTGGAATTACAGAGTTCTAATGTGGAGGAGGTGAAGTCACCGCGTGGTGCAAATGGTTAATGTGCTCAGCGGCTAACTGAATCGGAGGTAGCTCGGAAGGAAGGCCAGGCGATCTACTTCTGAAAAATCAGCCATTGAAAACCGTGTGGAGCACAGCTCTACTCTGACACATGTGTTGCCATGTGTTGAAGTTGACTCTATGACAACTGTCTTTTTTTTTTTTAACTTTGAGGTAAGTGCCCAGTACCATCTGTCGCTACCAGTATGCAAACTTCACTGCTACGCTTGGTCTTGGTAAAGCAGAGGGTCAGCAAAAAAGAGGGTGACCCTCAATTAGATGGACTGACACAGTGGCTTCAACAATGGACTCAAACATAGCAACGATTGTGAGGATGGCCCAGGACGGGTTCATGTTTTGTTTTGTTTTACATGGGGTCGCTATGACTTGGAGCTGACTCAATAGCAAGTAACAACGCCAGCAAGCCTGGCCTGGGCTGAGATCCAGTGTGTGGAGCAGAATGGGCCCCACGGGTCTTCTCGCCAACCGCCTGATTTCAGTTTTCTTGCAGTGGGAAGTCATCTCTTTCTACAGTATGGACCTGCCCACTCAGCTAGTCCTGATCCTTCTCTTACAGAGGCCTTGGGAGAGGGCCTGGATTCCTGGTAAGGAGGCAAGGCCAGAGCCCACCTGGCACGACAGCTTCACACACCCAGGAAGGGAGGCAAATTCACCGACAGTTGTAAGAACAGCCTCTTGGGCAGACTCTTCATGTCATGCCCAGCTAGGGCTCCCTGCACTGGACCAGAGGGCCACATGCTTCCAACCAGCTGCAGTGGAGCAAACTCAGCTTGAGTGTACAGAGCTGCCATCAAGGTTGTCACAATCCCTGGGAAGGGAGACCCTGGCCCTAGCGCTGGGGAGCAGCCAGGTTACGGAGGGTGAGTCCCAGGAGGACAGAGTGGGAAGATGAAGTCAGAGAAAGCAGTGTGGGGAGATGGTGGAGGGCCAGCCCAGTCTCCTAGAGCTGCCATAGGAACATATCACAATGTGGGGGACCTTAAAGAGCAGGGACTTACTGTCTCACAGTTCTGTAAGATAGAAGTCCCAGCTCAGGGTGTGGGCAGGGCCATGTTCTCTCTCTGTGAGCTCCATGGGAAGATCCTTTCTTTTCTCCTCTGTCTTCAGGTAGTCTTGGGTGTTTCTTGGCATTTCCTGGCTTGTAGATGTATCCTGACATGGGGTCTGTCTGCCCTCTCTGTGGCCTTGCTTCTGTGTCTATTCTCCACTCTCATATGACAGCACTCAGGAGGGATCAGGACTAAGACTTATCCTCCTCTGGTACAATAACACCCATGGAAGCCAAGACCAAAAACCCAAACCCATTGCCATTGAGTCAATTCCCACTCATAGCGACACTATAGAACAGAGTAGAACTGCCCCATAAAGTTTCCAAGGAGTGCCTGGTGGATTCCAACTGCCGACCTTTTGGTTAGCAGCCATAGCACTTGCGCATTACACCACCAGGGTTTCCCCCATGGAAGCAGCAGTCAAGAAATCAAACAACACATTGCATTGGGCAAATCTGCTGCAGAAGACCTCTTTAAAATGTTAAAAAGCAAACATCACCTTGAAGACTAAGGTACATCTAACCCAAGCTATGGTGTTTTCAATCGCCTCATACGCGTGTGAAAGCTGGACAATGAATAAGAAGACTGAAGAAGAACTGACACCTTTGAATTATGGTGATGGCAAAGAATGCTGAAAATACCATGGATTGCCAAAAGAAGGAAGGAATCTGTCTTGGAAGAAATAGAAACAGAATGCTCCTCAGAAGCAAGTTTGGACATGTTATCAGGAGGGTTCAGACCCTGGAGAAGGACATCATGCTTGGTAGAGGGTCAGTGGAAAAGAGGAAGACCCTCAATGAGATGGACTGACACAGTGGCTGCAACAACGGGCTCAAGCATAGCAACGATTGTGAGGACGGCACGGGAGCAGGCAGTGTTTTGTTCTGTTGTACAGAGAGTCGGAACCAACTTGACAACACCTAACAATAGCAACAACAACACTTTGGTATGAGAGTCCCTGGGTGGTGCAAATTGTTTGCACTCGGCTACTAACCCAGAAGTTGATGGTTTGGGCAAGTTGATGGTTTGGACCCACCCACCAGTGCCATGGAAGAAAGTCCTGGCAACCTGCCTCCATAAAAATTATGGAGCAGTTCTACTCTGTACTACATGGGTTGTCATGAATCAAAATCGACGGGCGGCGACAGGTTGTTTTTGTTTGTTTGTTTACACTGGTATGGCCTCGTTAACCGATAACATCTGCAAAGAAAGAATTTGGTGGCCCTCTACTTCACCGAACATGACGTTCTCCTTCAGCAGTTAATCTCTCCTGATGAGGTGTCCAAAGCAAGCAAGTCGGACAATGTTCTGCTGTGATTTGTAAGGTTTTCACTGGCTAATTTTTGGAAGTCAATCTCCAGGCCTTTCTTCCTAGTCTGTCTTAGTATAGAAGCTCTGTTGAAACCTGTCCACCATGGGTGACCTTGGTGGCATTTAAAATACCAGTGGCATAGCTTCCGGCATCACAGTGACACACAAGCCGCCACAGTACAGGGTGAAGGCAGAGGGTCTCTGCCGCGAGTGTGGTCACCTCTCTGGGTTAGCGGCTGTACTTCCGCCTGCCGTCCCTTTGGCCAGCACCGCTGTGTTTCTGTCTTGTTTTTGCTGGGTGACGGCATTGTTTTCTGGGGGCACTATTATCTTCAGAGCTATGGTTCTCAAACTCTCCTGAACTTGAGAATATCAGATTCTCCAGGCCCCGCGCAGAGGTTCTGCCTCCACAGGCCTGGGGTGGGGCCCTGGGGCCTCACTGTCAACTGGTGCCCCCTGAAGTGCAGGCTCAGGTGGGTTACAGGTACCACACCGAGCAATACCCCCGTGAAGGACGTGGAGCTCACTGCTGATAGAGAGGGGGCACTCTGCTCTTTTGTGGGGCTAGGCTCCCTCTCCCTAGCACCGTCTGCAAAGCTAAAACTCGAAACATGTAGACGCTGAGCTGGAGTGGCCAAAAGAAATCCGGGACAGGAGAACACTAATATGAGCGCTACATCCACCATGTACACAGCCTTTCTAGATTCCCTGCTCTCCCCCCAGCCCTCCAATCCCGGCAAAACCCTGGGATGCAGGAGTAGGACCTGGATTGCTGATGAGGAGATGGGGCTCCTGCGGGGTACAGGTCACAGAACGAGAAAAGTGTCAGAGCCCGCGCAGGGGTGGATCAACCAGTAAACACGGTAAGTACCGGCTTAGTGTAAGCAAAGTACGCTCGGGCTTAACTGTCTTTACTTACCGATAGTTAGTGCACAAGTTCACATGGGTTTCGGTCATGATCGTGATTATCAAAAATGTGGCGAAACCCATGTGAACTTGTGCACTACAGATTAGTAAGTACACACAGTTAAGCCCCTGTGTACCTTGCTTATTGGGTAATCTGTCCCTGGCTGGCGCTCAAACCCAGGGCCTGCTCCATTCACGGTTGACCTGTGTGCTCAGGTCTCAAAGCAGAGGGGAGGGAGCTTCCATTCTGGTCTACAAACTTGGCGGAAGAGCACCTGGGGGCGTGCTTCTGGGCTCCATTATTGACCTACGAAACCTGCCTAGAAAAAAAAAAAAAAAATTTTTTTTTTTTTTTTTTTCCTAGAGGATATAAAAAAAAAAATCCTCAAGCTGCCATAGAGTAGACTCGGACGCATGGCGACCCCAGGCGTGCTCCATAGGGCTTTCAATGGCTGAGTTTCCAGAAGTAGACGGCAGAGGTGCCTCTACCTGGGCTCGCACTTCCTGCTTTTTGGTAGCAGCCAAGCTAGTTAGCTCCAACCAGGGACAATGCCTCTAGCTCAGCTCCTGGTTTGCTCAGGTTCGCCACCTTCTGGCACTGACAGGTAGTGCAACAACATAACGAAAAAAACCTGCCTCCGTAGATGCATTTGGGCATTTTGTTATGCTTTGGATAAATCGATAAATCTGTAGCATATATATTCCATTGCGTAAGGGTGCTACTTACAGCAAGGCCCCTTTCACATACAACCTCCAGTCCTCCATACGGACGTCCTTTGGGTAGAACTTGTTCAGGCCCAGTGATACCTGGGTTGTTTTGAATAAAACAGGTTTGAAATTAGAATGAAATTGGGATAGAACAAAGACCCTGGCCATTAAATATCCAGAAATAGTCCAAACTGGCTTAATTAATCCCGCTTCGAGACTGCCTTGGTGGTGCAGTGGTTGAGTGCTTGGATGCTAACTGAAAGGCTGGAAGTCTGAACCCACCAGCCGCTCTGCAGAAGGAAGCTGTGGCAGGCTGCTTCCCTAAAGATTACCGCCTTGGAAATCCTATGGGGCAGTTGTACTCTGTCCTACAGAGCCGCTATGAGTCGGAATCACTCGATGGCAATGCGTTGAGACTCAGACAGGGCTGCTTGGCCCCCCATATTTCTCAGCGTTGCAGTGAAAGCCTGTTTTGCAAAATGGATCTGCTCCACTGAGCAGCTCTGAAGACGGAGCAGGAGGTTTTAGTGGCTTCCACTGGGATTCTCTGCCCTTCCCTGGTATCCCGTGGTGGTCCTGGCTGTCCCAACGAAGGGCTGAGTAACTCCTTTACATTCTAATATTCTATGCGAAGCAGCAGGCCAGAGCCACAGTCGTGGGAAGCACACAGTAACTGCAGTTCCTAGGCCTGGAGTTTGAGCCCCTCCTCTTCACGCTGGATGAGCACCAAGACCCCACGGGGATGCACCAACCTGGAGGCCCTTCTCTTCCCTGCAGTGCTGACCATCTCCAGTTCTTCCGTCTGGGACTTTTAGCAGACACATCTCTCTCACTTTCTCTATCCAGGACCCACAGGGCATTGCTCAACAAATCAATTCTAAATCCCCAGCCTAGTACTCAAAGCCTTATATTCAACATGCAGTGACAGCCCCCCAGTCCCACTGGAATCTCCCCAGCACAGCCCCTCCACTGCAGTCCCCAAATCAGGCTCCTTACCCTGTGGGAGCTGCAGCGATGAACTCACACCAATGACCATGAAGATGGCACAGGACCAGGCAACGTTTCATTCTGTCATGCGTAAGTGCGCCATGAGTCGGAGCCAACGCCACCGCAACTAACAGCAATAACAACGTTTTCAACCCAAATGAAATTGTCTACCCAGTCTGGTAACCTACTCCAATCACTTGGCAACGTGTGCTTTGAATCTTGCCCTGTAAATATAGCTCTAAATCGTGGCATCTAATGGCTATATGCTATTCCATCCAATGGAGGTGTCGTTCTTCTTTCAGTTTTGCTTATACCTGTCTCTTCCTGGTACATCTGCTGCCCCCATCCTTTCTGCTAGTCTGGGACCATTGCTCCTGCACCTTCCACAAGGAGCGGTCCTTGACCAATCTCATGAACCATGCTAATTTCAACCTGTTTTGTTTCTTCTAGCATGGAAGTATGCAGTTTGCACTTCAGTGTCTAAAATTTTCTTTTTTTGCCTCATCCCTTTTTTTTTCCTTTGGTGAAGTTTTTTAAAGCAAGCCCCAGACATTAACAAAATTAGCAACAGCTCCTTGATATAATGTAATATTTAGACCATAATTAAATTTTCCCAATTGTTTCAACATGTTTTTTAATGGCTCAACATTGAAATGTTCTTGTCCATAGCCCCCCATGTATAACAGAACGAAACATTTGTTGCCTTGTCCTGGCGCCAACCTCACAGTTGTTGCTATGTTTAAGTCCATTGTTGAGGCCACTGTGTCAATCCATCTCATTGAGGGTCTTCCTCTTTTATGCTGACCCTCTACCAAACATGATGTGTCCTCCTCCAGCAATTTGTCTTTCCTGATGACATGTCCAAAATAAGCAAGATGAAGTCTTGCCATCTTCACTTCTAAGCAGCATTCGGGCTGTACTTCTTCCAAGGCAGATTTGTTCATTCTTCTCGCAGTTCATGGTCTATCCAATATTCCTCACCAGCACCACAGTTTGAGTGAGTCAATTTTTCTTCTGTATTCCTTTTTTCCTGTCCAGCTTTCACATCCTTATGAGGTGATTGAAAATGCCATGGCTTGGATCAGGCACACTTTAGCCATCAGGGTGACATCTTTGTTTTTTAAGATTTTCAAGTGGTCTTTTGGAGTTAGATTTGCAGATTTGCCCAATGCAATATGTCATTTGATTTCTTGATGGCTATTTCCATGGATATTGATTGTTGATCCAAGTAGAGTAAAATCCTTGACAACTTCAATATTTTCTCCATTTATCATGATGTTGCTTATTGGTCCTGTTGTGAGGATTTTCATTTTAAGTACTCCTACATTTTTAACAAATGATAAAAGCATAGGTTTCTCTTCTATTTTTCATGTGTTTTTTAAAAATCAATTTGGCACTTTTCTGGGAATGGAACCCCAATTATAGAATTGCATTTATGAGAAATAGGGTTTGAGTTTTAATGGTTTGGTTGGTTTTGAACCTTGGTCCCGGAGGTTAAGCATGAACTCTAAACGGATGACCTCATTCCCTAGATGGCTCAGTCCGATTCCTGACTCCCTCCCCATGTACTTATTTGAGAAGGATGGAACATTTCCACTTGAATGTCTCACAAGTACCTCAACCCTTTCATTCCCGTAGGTATAGCGACCATGAACTTTTTCAGCCTCTGGGGGCTTTATGACTGTTTGAAATAAACAAATGAGTGTGTGCCACAAATTACTATTGCTACAGGGTATTGTATGAGGTATCTGAATTTTTGGTAGGAAAAATAGAAATTCTGAAAATTTTTATTTGTTGCATATATGTACCAACAGACCCTCGTGGGGACTCTGGGGCATAATTAGTGGTACTTCATATGTACTACTAAACACTTAGGGTAGGCTTGTGGGAGGGCACAAGAAAAAAAAAATCCACAGTATCTACCAAAAATTCAGATGCAGTCAATGATTCGGCATGATTCCGTTAATGAAAATGCTCGGTATCAACAAAAAATTCAAAGTAGAAAATATTTGGGTCACCGAAGAGTAGATTCAGCATCATGGCCCTCTTAGCCAGTCTGCCTCTCCTCCTATGTCTCACCAGTAAACAATATTTAATTTTCTACTTTCTAGTCTTTTCCAGTTCATTTGTTTGATCTTCAAGTGAGATTCTAGGTTCTATTCCCACTTTTTTTATATCTCTGAAAATAGTAGGATGCCGTGTAGACTGTAGGCTAGAAGGAGAAGACTGAGTCCACTGGTCTGTCTGCCTGTACATGTGCATGGGGGTCAGGGAAGGAAATCATGGGGTGGGGGCACTTTTCATCCTGGGATGCACATTAAAGGTATTTTGAGAGTTTTTCTGATTCTCTCTTTCAGTTTATCGCTTGGTCTTTTCTTACTTAGACTCTCATTCAGATGCATTATTTCCAGTTTTCCACAGTCCCCACCCTTTCCTGTTGCATCACACTTGGTCACTCCATTCATTATTGTTACCTGTCTGATCCTTGGAGTATTTGAGTTTATGATTTCTGCCTTAAGTCTTTTGTTTCTCTTTGTCAAGGGGGGTTTCTCTCAGAATTAAATATATTTTCTGTAGGAGGTGCCACTACTATTAATTCCATCCCATTCATCCTTTCAGACGTTGCTCAGATCTCACTGACTTCACAAAAAAAATTGGTTTAATTTCTAACCCCTTTGCATTTATAAGAAAACCTGGTGGTATAGTGGTTAAGAGCTACGACTTCTAACCAAAAGGTCGGCAGTTCAAACCCACCAGGCACTCCTTGGAAACCGTACTGGGCAGTTCTACTCTGTCCTATAGGGTTGCTTTGAGTTGGAACTGACTTGACAGCAACAGGTTTTTTTTTGTTTTGTTTTTTGTTTTGCATTTATATGTGTGGTAGGTAACGTTTACATTATGACATCCTATATCCACCTATGTCTGTATCATACACTTAATATACAATTATGTAACAAAAATAATAACCACCACCCAATTAGCATTAGTTACAAAACTATTCTATTTGCTGTACGTCCTTTAAGTAAAGTGACTGGAATTTGCTCACTGGTATTACTACTCCTTCTCTCCTGGTAGAATTGTTACAAAGTTTCATCTAAAAAAAAGGAGGCATGGAAATAACTGTAAATGAATAGGGCTAGCATGGCTCACTTTCCATGCCAGCCCTGCCTAGCTAGCCTGACGCTGTATGTATGTTCGCGTGGAGAAAGATAATGAAATCTGCGGAAAAACAATGTTTGTCAAATTTCCTCTCTTCAACTCTTTTTTCCTAATCTTAACGAAAAGCTTTTGATCTATTAATTAATCTGTCACCTATAACGAGCATTTTCTATTTCACTTGCGGTTTTTTAAAATGTGCTGCTAATTGTAGGAATTAAGTTTTAGTACAATTTAATACTATGATATTAGGGGTAGACCAAGAGTGGGCATTTTGTATTATCATTTCATTAGCATTTAAGATCCTTCGTCCTGTAATTATGCATTTCTCACTCCTATTCAGTGGCTAAATTGCTACAGTATTGCTGTGGCTTTTAGAGTTTCCTTTCAGTGGCTTAAGTTTTTTTTTTGTTCCTCGGTTTAGAAGAACCTCGGTAGAGAAGGTGGGGCTTAGGAAGCTCAAGTTATAAAAACCTTCTCCTTCCTGCAAGTAGCTAAGAGAAGCAGGAACTTTGGGGTGGAAGAAAACCTTGTTCGATAACGCTCTACTGGTACGTTATCAACTTTTCTTCTCTCCATAGAGGTTGCAATTGTTGTAACTTGTAAGATGGCTGTGAGCTTAGTGTCTCTGAGATGGGTACATCATTCAGTTTTCTCAGGAAGGCTTGAAACTAACAGGAGGCAAAATTTTGAAGGCTTCAAAAAGACGTGAGGATAAGCAAAATGCAAGTTCATGGTTATATACCTTGTACTCACTTGGATTTATTTAAAAATGTACAAATCTTTGCTAGATATCTGCATGATTTGAATTATATAATTTCAGGATTTTTTTTTTCCCCCCGACTGATAGATGTCAGAAATTTCCTCAAAAGAGCTTTATTAAAAAAAATTCACTGGCGTCTTAACTCTGCAAATGAACTCGATGTTCTTGAACTTACAGGGAACAGGTTTTTGTTAAATCAAGGCCCTGGTGAAACATATATTAACATCAAGCCACCATTCGTTGAGAAAGTAAATATTCTTTTAGAAAAAAAGTATATTTAGCTGATTTTTATGAACTCTGCCTCATTCACCTTTTTCAGCTTGCTGAAGTGTGCTCATTGTATTACTTAGTAGCAACACAGCAACACTGAGAGTTTGGATGAATAATTAAAGGTTTTAACTTCTATTTATTTTTGAATCCGTTATTGCCATCATCACTTTTTCGATGTTAAGCTTCATAAGCTGCAAACAAGGCAATGGTTATTTCCTGAGTCTATCCTGGTGGTGTGGTGTAGTGGTTAAGTGCTATGGCTGCTAACCAAGAGGTCGGCAGTTCAAATCTGCCAGGCTCTCCTTGGAAGCTCTATGGAGCAGTTCTAGTCTGTCCTATAGGGTCACTATGAGTCGGAATCGACTCTACAGCGGTGGGTTTTTTTTTTTTTTGGTTTGTATTCTATCTTTGTGAATAAAAACATACTCAGTAATGATAGGAGTTTTAGCTCGTCAATATCTTGAGTGTGTTAAGAACTCTGGTGACTTTGGTTTTATATACCCTTAAAAAAATTGGAACAAAGTCATTGCATTCATTATCAAATATCTATATATATTTTTGTCGTGCCTAGGAATCAATGTTCTTCTTCCCACTTGGGTGAAGACAGAAGGATTCCAGGCACCGTAGGGACCTCCTGCCTTTCCCCTAATTCTAGGCAGCTCTCAGCAACTAGCACCTTAGAGCACAGCCCTGGCCTGGTACTCTGCCTCTCACTACCCACCTCTACTCCCTGGGGCAGACTGCATTGAAATCAATGGCTTAGGGGTTTCCACTGACGTTTGTCATTTTGCCAGGTTTTACCTATCTGCTCAAACTTTTAACAATTGGCTGGCAGAGTCAGTGAGAAAGACAGGGTAATGCTTCCAACAGAACAAAGCTCAGCTCTTCCCTGGTGGTGAATGAGACGTTGATGCAGAAGTGCACGCGAACTCTTTCAGGTCTTTGTAACCCTTGCACGTACCAAAACGCGAATTGAAAAGATTTCTCCAGATGGTGTCATTTATATCTGATGTCTCTGCAGGTGTCACACTCAGCATTATAGTGAATAATTGATGGGAGCGAGAGTGGAGCTGGCTGGGTTTTTGTTTGAGGGCCCTTTGTAGCACTCTTAAAACGATTCAGTTCCTCTCTCCTTCGGCATTACACAAGCAGACCACCTCATTTACTCCGTTTTGCTGTAAGGAGACTTTGAACTATACAGCCTGCTGAAAATGACATCTTAGGCCTGGCCTGGCCGCAGGCTAAAAGGCAATTTTAAAAACATGCCAATTCATCCCAATAATAATAGATTGCCTTATAAAATAAACAATATCACCCATGAGTACTGCGCTCCCTTAAATAAACAGCTGTATGACAGCAAATGGTCAACATTCACCCTAAAGCAAAGATGAGACGGTAAGGAGGGGCAGGGAAACTAGATTAATAGAAACACAATAACCAGCATGGAAATAACGAGAATGCTGACACATTGTGAAAAATGTAACTAATGTCACCAAATAATTTGTATAAAAATTGTTAAATAGGAACCTAGTTTGCAGTGTAAACTTTCACGTACATCACAATAAAATATTATTAAAAAAAACATGCCGAACGCCGTTTTTGGATTAGGTCACTAGCATAGCAGACTGATTTATTTTTGCGTTGGGCTGACAGGATACCAAGGTATTCTGTTGTTAATGGTGACTTCCAGAGAATTCACAATTATTCGTAAGCAATAACAATAACACTATGTATGGCCCACCTCTCCTCCAACAAGCAAAATGAGGTTTGTAATCCCTTATTTAAAATTTGATGGTGTATTAATATAGTGAAAACAACAACCCAGCCTTCCACAAAGAGTCAGTGTAGCTTAAAGTTTAGAGTTGGACTCTCAGGTCAGCCTGCCTGAATCTTGACTCCTGGCTCCTCTGTTTATATGCTGTGTGACTTTGGGAAAGTTACTTGGCATCTCTGTGTCTTGGTTTTTGAAGAGTGGACACATGCAAAAAGGGAAACACAGTGCCTGGCCCATACGTAGTAAGCATTGCCTA